>NC_090813.1:127043158-128411974 GCF_000390325.3 Nicotiana tomentosiformis
TAACAAATTAATCTCTCAAGCCAATGAAATAATATCAATTATAGTTGGGCTTCAAGAATTATTACGCACGAATTTTGCCGTGGTCATACGGCCCGATCCAACATACAAATATATAAATTGTGCACTACTGAGGGTCGAACAGCATGAACCATAGATGCATATATTCTATTACTGAGGTGTTCGGTCCGCTCCACAAGAAGAGAAAAATACTTTATAAATAACCGGTTCAAAGATTATTAAGAAGCTAATATTCAAGGAAACATCAATTCTCATTAACGGTCAAGTAACCCGTCCAAAACTCAAGTAAATGAAATTCGAACTTTTACAATTCCTTTATCAAGTTCCTATATGATTTAAGAAATTAAATTAGTAAGTAGGGTGCAAATATCGCAAGTATCACATGATTTGGGTCCTAAACTATCCGGATATAAGCATGATTAGTAGCTACGTACGGACTCTCGGCACCTTGTGCACACGTAGCCATCACAAATAGGAGCACATATTATATCAATTCACCTATTGGGTTAATTCCCTCTTACAAGGTTAGAAAAGAGACTTACCTCGTCTCAAAGCTTACTTTCCAGTTCACAATTGTGCTCAAAACCCTCAAATCAGTGCCAAGCGACTAGAAACTAGTCAAATGTTATATAAAATAGTCAATACATGTTCAAAAGTTCATATGCCAACTATTAAAGTGATTACCCAACCCCAATTGAAGAATTCCTAAAATTCACCCCCGGGCCCACATGCCCGGATTCTTAAAATCTTTGAAGAAAGTGGATACCCATAACCCCATGAACTAAAATATATGATTTTCACCCTATTCCATAATCCTTTTCGTAGTTAAATCACATTTTTATCAAAAACCTAGGTTTCCCTCAAAAATCCCATAAATCCCACCATTTTCCATGTTAAATCTACTTATGCTACATGTATTTAGCTAAAGAATAGTTAAGGATCACTTACCTCTTGATGTTGATGGAACCCCTCTCAAAAATGCTCTCAAAATCGTCCAAGACCAAGTGGAAAATGCGGGAAATAAAGCTAAGTCCCGCATTAAAAGCTGTTGCACAGATCGCAGATGTCGCATTTGTGACATCTGGTTCGCAAATGCGACAAAATCTTCGCAAATGCGAAACTGAGCCCCCACTGTCAAGGTCAAAAATGCGACAAAATATTCGCAAATGCGACAAGAAGGTCGCAAATGCGAAGGCTGGCCATTTCTGCCTTGGTCGCAAATGCCACCAAAATCGTCGCAAATGCGAAGAGCGGCAGTTCACAAAAGCGGCAGAAACTTTGCAATTGCGAACTCCACAGTGCCTTCCCATCTTCACAAATGAGAAAGGTTCTTCACAATGCGAGCCTGCAAATGTGATCAAAGATTCGCATTTATCAGACCTGCAACACCAGCCCAGAAACCAGAAAAAAATTGAAGTCTTTCCACCCTTCCGAACGAGTCCGAAACTCACCCCGAACCCTCGGGGCTCCACACCAAACGTCTATACAAGTCTAAAAATATCATACAAACTCTCTTGCGCGGTCGAAACACCGAAATAACATCAAAAATCACGAATTGGATGCCAAAACGCTTGAATTAACTCATGAAACTAAAAAACTTCTAAAATACTTCCGCGTGTCTGATTTCTATCATATCAACTCGGAATGATGCCAAATTTTGCATGCAAGTCATAAACGACATTACAAAACTATTTCCAATTTTTGAATCCCAATTGGACCTCGATAACACCAAAATCTACTCCAAACCAAATTTAAAGAACTTTAAAACCTTCAAAGAACCAACTTTCACTATTAGGCGCTGAAATGCTCCCGGTTCCGAACATACACCCAAGTCAGAAATCATCATATGAACCTATTGGAACCATCAAATCCCGATTCTGAGGTCGTTTACACAAAATGTTGACCGAAGTCAAACATAGCCTTTTAAAGCCAAACCATGGAACCAAGCGTTTCGATTTCAACCCGAACCCTTTCAAATCCTAAAACGACCATCCCCGCAAGTCACAAAATAGTAAAATCACATACGAGTAGTCTTATTTAGGGGAACAGGGTTCTAAAAAGCAAAACGACTGGTTGGTTCGTTACATTCTGCACCTTAAACAAACGTTCGTCTTCGAACTGGTCTAAAATCATACCCGAAGTGCTGAATAAGTGTGGATATCTGGTCCACATGTCCTCCTCGTACTCCCTAGTTGCCTCCTCGACTGGTTGGCCCCTCCACTGAACCTTTACCGCGAAAATCCTCTTGGACCGCAACTAGTGAACCTGCCTATCAACAATGGCAACTGGCTCCTCCTAATAACCCAGGCTCTCATCTAGCTGAATCGTACTGAAGTTTAAAACATGTAACTTATCGGCATGATACCTCCTTAGCACAGACACGTGGAAAACCGGATGAACTCCCGATAGACTAGGAGGCAAATGAAGCTCATACACAACCTCCCCAACTCGTCTCAACATGTCAAATGGTCCTATAAACCTTGGGCTCAACTTGCCCTTCTTCCCGAACCTCATGATCCCCTTCATCGGCAAGACTTTCAATAGAACCTTCTCGCCCACCATAAATTATAAATCACCAAATCAGTACCATATAACTTAGCCTCACCGGGCTCAAGCCATCCGATGGGAGAACGACATCGACGACCATATAAAGCCTCAAATGGAGCCATTTTGATGTTGGACCGGTACCTGTTGTTGTAAGAAAACCTGGATAAAGGCAAGAATCGATCCCACTTCCCTCTAAAGTCAATCACACATGCACTGAGCATGTCCTCCAAGATCTGAACTATCCGCTCCGACTGCCCGTCAGTCTGTGGATGAAAGGCTGTGCTGAGCTCTGCACGGGTCCCCAACTCATTCTGTACTGCCCTCTAGAAATTCAAAGTAAACTGAGGGCCTCTATCTGATATGATGGAAACAGGTACACCATGCAACCGAACTATCTCCTGAATATAAATCTGGGCCAACCTCTCTAAACTATACATGGTCACCACCAAAATGAAGTGTGCCGACTTGGTCAACCTGTCGACAATGACCTAAACTGCATCAAACTTCCGTAAGGATCGCGACAACCTAACTATGAAGTCCATAGTAATGCACTCCCATTTCCACTCAGGTATAGTCATCTGCTGGAGTAGGCCACCTAGCCTCTGATGCTCATACTTAACCTGCTGGCAATTTAGACACCTCGCAACATACTCAACTATGTCCTTCTTCATCCGCCACCACCAATAATTTTATCTCAGGTCACGATACATATTCGTGGCACCTGGATGAATAGAATACCGAGAACTGTGTGCCTCCTATAGAATCCTCTCCCTCAAGGCATCAACATTAGGGACACATAGGCGACCCTAGAGTCGCAGAACACCATCCTCAACGATAGCAACCTCCTTGTAACTACCCTGTAGTGTCGTCTCTCTGAGAACCAACAAGTGCGGGTCATTATACTCGAGCCTTGATCTCCTCCAATAGTGAAAACTGGGCAACTACACATGCAAGAACTTGGCTGGGCTCTGAAATATCCAAACTCACAAATTTGTTAGCCAAGGACTGAATATCCAAAGCTAATGGTCTTTCCTCTGCTAAAATGAATGCCAAGCTACCTATACTCTCCGCTTTTCTGCTCAAGGCATCCGCAACTACATTCGCCTTTCCCGGATGATAAATAATAATAATATCATAGTCCTTTAGTAACTCAAGCCACCCGCGCTGCCTCAAATTGAGATCCATTTGCTTGAATAAATGCTGCAAGTTACGATGATCAGTGTAAAACTCACAGGACACCCCATAAAGATAATGCCTCCAGATCTTAATAGCATGAACAATAGCAGCCAACTCCAAATCATGTACAGGATAATTCTTCCCATGGGGCTTTAGCTGACGTGAAGAATATGCAATAACTTTCCCCTCCTACATCAATACATAGCCCAAACCAATGTGTGAAGTGTCACAATACACAGTATACATCCCCGAACCGGAAGGCAACACTAGAGATGGTGTCGTAGTCAAAGATATCTTAAGCTTCTGAAAGCTCGCCTCACAATCATCAGACCAACAGAACGGAGCACCCTTCTGGGTCAATCTAGTCAAAGGTGTTGCAATGGATGAGACGTCATCCACAAACCGGCGATAATAGCCTGCTAACCCCAAGAAGCTCCTGATCTCAATCGCCGTAGTAGGACGAGGCCAACTCTGGACTACCTCAATCTTCTTGGGATCAACCATAATACCCTCGCCTGATACAACATGCCCCAATAATGCTACAAATCTAGCCAAAACTCACACTTGGAGAACTTAGCATATAGCTTATGTTCCCGCAAGGTGTGAAGCATCACTCTCAAATGTCGCTCGTTCTCTTCCATGCTATGCGAGTGGATCAAAATGTCATCAATGAAGACAATGACAAACGAATCAATATATGGCCCGAACACCCTATTCATCAAATCCATAAATGTTGTTGGGGCGTTAGTCAAGCCGAAGGATATTACTAGAAACTCATAATGGCCATATCTAGTCCTGAAAGCAGTCTTCAGAACATTCGAATCCTGAATCTTCAACTGATGGTACCCCGATCTCAAGTCAATCTTAGAGAGCACCCTGCCACCTTGCAGCTGGTCAAACAAATCATCAATCCATGGCAACGAGTACTTTTTCTTAATGGTAACATTGTTCAACTGGCGGTAATCATTGCATATCCGCATAGTCCCATCTTTCTTCTTCAAAAATAACACTGGTGCACCCCAAGGTGATACATTTGGCCTGAGAAGCCCCTTTGCTAGCAATTCCTCAAGTTGTTCCTTTAACTCTTTTGGAGCCATACGATACGGTGGGATAAATATAGGCTGGGTACCGGGAGCCAAATCAATGCAAAAATCGATATCACGATTCGGTGGCATGCCTGGAAGATCAGAAAGAAACACATCTGAGAACTCCCGGACTATGGGTACTGAATTGATAGTTAGAGTCTCTGCAGTAGTATCCCAAATATAGGCTAGATAAGCAAAATAATCCTTCTCAACCATGTGTCGAGCCTTCATAAAAGAGATGATCTGACTAGGTGTGCTGACAGACGAACTCTTCCACTCTAATCTAGGCAACTCTAGCATCGCCAAGGTAACAATATTGGCATGGCAATCAAGGATGGCGTGATATGGAGATAACCAGTCCATTCCCAAGATGAACTCAAAGTCGGTCATATCAAACAGTAGAAGATCCGCTCTAGTCTCATAACCACAGAATGTAAAAATATAGGACCGATAGACCCGATCCACAATAACAGAATCGCCCACCGGAGTGGACACATAAACAGGAGTACCCAAGGACTCACGAGGAACATCTAGGAAATGAGCAAACAAGGATTTTAATGATTCCAACATATCCGTATGTTAATTTTGGACTTAGGAGTGTGTCCGAAAAATTATTTGGAAGCCCGTAGTTAAATTAGGCTTGAAATGGCAAAAATATGAAGTTTAAGTTTGGAAATTTAAACTGAGAGATGACTTTTTGATATTGGGGTTGGAATCCAATTCTGAAAATTTAAATAGATATGTTATGTCATTTATGACTTGAGCACAAAATTTGAAGTCATTCCAAATTGATTTGATGTGTTTCAGCACAAGATATAGAATTTTAAAGTTCACAGTTCATAGATTTTCATTTGAGGTGTGATTCATCATTTTGATGTTGTTTGATGTGATTTAGAGGTTCGACTAAGTCCGTATGATATTTTAGGACTTGTTGGTGTATTTGGTTGAGGTCCCGGGGGCCTCGGGTGAGTTTCGGATGGTTAACGGATCAAATTGGGACTTAGAACAATTGAAACATGTTGCTGCCTACTAATGCAATCGCACCTGTGGAAATGGGCTTGCAGAAGCGAGGAGTAGAGCGCAGAAGCGGCCTTGGGAGAGGTGTGAGCAGGGGTCGCAGGTGCGTAGGATTTGTCGCACCTGCGTGGCCGCAGATGAGGCGAAGTGAGCGCAGAAGCCGAAATTGTGAGTTGAGCTGGGTCCGTAGAAGCGGTTGGTGGCTCGCAGAAGCGAGTCCGCATGCGCAAAATTTTGGTCCGCATGAGCGAAACCCATCGCAGGAGCGGATGTTTTGGTTGCACCTATGAAGCCGCAGGTGCGGGTAAGTCGTCGCAGGTGCGAGAAAGCTTGGACAGAATATAAACGTTGATTTCTGAGAGTTTTATCATTTCTTGAATTTGCAAACTCGGATTTGGAGATTTTTGAGAGGGATTTCTAAGGGAAACTTGAGGTAAGTCACTTGTGATCATTGTTAGTCAATAATATTGGATTATCATTGAGTATTTTGACTAGATTATGTGTTTTTGAGGTGAAATTAGAGGATTTGGGCCTAGGGATTTCAAAATAAGAATTTGAGATTTCGAAGTCGAGTTGATGTCAGAATTTGGTATGGTTAGACTCGTGGTTGAATGAGCGTTCATATTTTGTAAATTTTGTTGGGTTTTGAGACGTCTCCCCAACGAATGATTTTGAGTTAAATTTTGGATTTTGTTGGAAAATTAGTATTTTTATATGGAATTAATTCCTATAATTTGTATTGATTGAATCGAATTGTTATGACTAGTTTTGAGTTGTTCGGAAGTTGATACGCGCAAAATGGAATTTCTGGAGCATTGTTTAGCTTGCTCGATATTAGACTCGACTTGTTGAAGGTAAGTAACTCTTCTAATCTTAGAGCTGAGGTTTGAACCTTGATTATATGTGTTATGTGTTTGGTGTTGAGGTGACGCACATGCTAGGTGACTGGTGTGTGGGCATGCACCATTCAAACTGTGATTCTGTTATTTCTGTGCTACTGTGTAGTTACCTGAACTTATCTGAAATCATGAAATCTCTACGTACTAGAGTTATCGAGTTGTGAATCGTGTTAGAAATAATGCTTAGGCAAATATTGGTATTATTGAGACCCGTTGAGGTCATTTCTGCTGTCGATTAATTTATTTAAATTATAACTTCATACTCAATTATTTTCATTCATTTCATATCATCTTTCAGTCTCTGTTGCTATTAATTGATTCATCATATTATCATTTTGGGCTAGTTTCATGACATTGTGAGCCCGAGAGACTGGAGAGATTGATGACTGAGTGAGGCCGAAGGCCTGATTGTGAAGATAATTATGGGATCGGGCTATACGCCGCAGTAGGTCATGTTGGCTTTATATATTTTATTATTATGGGACCGGGCTGCACGTCGCAACAGGCTAGATTAGCTTATTATAGCACGTAAGTTGTATGTGCAGCACATGAGTTGTCCGTGTAGATTATAGCGCTTGGGCTGAAGGAGCCCCTCTGGAGTCTGTACGTACCCCTAGTGAGCGCAGGTACCTATTGATTGCGAGTGCCGAGTGCTGAGCGATTGGGAGGATTGAGAAACTGTGATGACTGAGTGATTGGGAGGATTGAGTGACTATGAGGATTGAGTGAGTTGATACTCTGAGAGTATGCATATGGTTTTATCACTGAGTTGCATCTCATTCGACATGCATACTTGACATACATGCATGGAGATGCATTTTTCCTCATGTTGTACGGTATCACCTTATTCATGACTTCTCATATATATTTATGTGTAAGCATAGAGATGTATTTTACTCATTCCATTTGAAAATGAAATATTTACTTGTTGAATGCTTTGAGAAAAACCACAGATTTCAGACTTACTCATACTTTGGTGATTTTGACAAAGGATTTGAGTTTTACTATTATAATTGAAAAGAAAATGTTTATTTTCTAGAATTTTATACGAGCTGAGCATTTTATTGTTGAATTATTACTGTTTTTACTTTCATTATGTTGCTATGAACTGTTGTTGGCTATTGGTGTTAGACTCCGACCCTTGTCCCAGCTCGTCACTACTTTCAACCTAAGGTTAAATTTGTTACTTATTGAGTACATGGGGTCGGTTGTACTCATACTACACTTCTGCACCTTGCATGCAGATGTTGGATGTTGATGTTGCTGTAATCGACGAGAGCTGGAATTGAAGACGTACATGTGTTCCGGTAATAGCTGCCTCTTGTTCATGGTAGCCTTAGATTTATAAAAATCTGTTTATGTACATTTCGAACCGATGATGTATTTATTTCATGCCAGCTTTGTAAATTCTAATCTTAGAAGCTCATGATTTGTACTACCAGTTCTTGGGGAAATGTATCAGTTTCAGATATTTTTCTTTTAAGCTAATTGCCATATTAATTTCATTGGAATCGGTTAGTTGTTAATTGCCTTACCTAGCGTGTTGGTTTAGGTGCCATCACGACTAGTTGGATTTTAGGTCGTGATAAGGTTGTATCAAAGCTCTAGGTTCCTAGGTTCTACAAGTCATGAGCAAGTGTCTAGTAGAGTCTTGCGGATCGGTATGATGACGTCCATACTTATCTTCGAGAGGCTACAGGACATTTAGGATAATTTCCCATCTTTTCTTCTTATCGTGCAACATTGATTCAGCTTGAAACATAAATCTTTGAATTCCTTCCACGCACTCGTGTGCATATGTGAGCGCTCGGTATTAGATGTGCATCGCCGTCTTATGATTCCATGAACGAGGTTCGAGATGTATATTCTGTATTTTGGTAATGGGCCAGTCTGGAGGATTTGAGGTCAGGTTTTAGTATGTGAACTTGTACATTTGGACTTATGCGTTTGGTAAGGTCCCTATGAGTGAAATTTGTGGCTCGATAGGCGGTGGAATGACTAAATGATGATTATGATGCGACTGTGGAATGTGTTCAGATGGTTTGAACGTGAAGAAAAGAGTTTCTCGAGATATAAAAAGGGCTATTGGGTGCTGGATTACTGTCATGATGTGATGTATAGTCTTGAGTGGAATGTGTCGGAAAATTTTTCATGTTGTTAAATCGTGGGTCAAACTAAATTCTCATGTCTTGTTAAAGAGATTGGACTCAGGAAGATTAAGTGATTGCATAGTAATTATGGATGCGAAAGGGTATAACATGATGTCGATTTGAGGCTAAGCAAGTGGGTTATCTCCTGCGAAGTAATCTACGTAGGTGTGTTCCTTATAAGTTGTTTGGGGAGCTCTTTTCTACCAGCGGGGTATATCCGTTGAGATTTGAGTTTGGGTTGGTTGAGAAAGTTGACTTGACTATCACAAAGATGAAGGCGAGCTTAGCAGATGATTGAAGTATTTTATGGTTAGTGTTGCATGAGCTTGAAAAGAATTTTTGTTGGACTGACTGCGGTATTATAGCAGTAATGGAGTATGGGTATTATGAGTTATGGAATGTTTTAATCTATGGCTTTGAGCCAAGTGGGGGAGCATGCTATTGACAATTCAATTTCATGGTTATATGTTAAATTTTAGTTTTGGTCTGAGACATACTGGTGGACTAGCTATGACTTGCAGAGGTTGAGCTCAAGGATGACTCGATAAGGAAATTCCTGGATACGGGTTATATTGCGCTTTATGAGTATATGAAAATCATGGAATGATTAAGTTGTTATTTGAAGGATGTAGTGCGCATGACGTATGAATTTGATTGATGGTGTTAAGGTAGGATTACTTCTTTGGGTGTTGTGATAATGAGGCATGTGTCTTTCGGCCCGTTTGGGCGGTGCAATTTGGATTTGAACAAAGTGGGCGACTCTCGAGAAAGTTCTAATGGGTTCGAGATTTATATATAGCAATTGAGAATTTTTTTGGACGTATGTATGGATAGAATCTGAGATTTGCATTTGATGATGGCGGGACTCGCGGTAATTCTGTATGACTATGGATTCTACATTCCAGTTTAAGAAAGGTAAAAGGACAATGTTAAGTTCACATAAGGTCTTTTCAGAGTAGATGTCTTGGTTGTGGTATTTATAGAGGTGCTTAAGAAGAATGCATTAGCTTATGGGCCTTAGGGCGGTGTCGTTTTATGTTAGGATATCTTGTAGTCGGCTTTGGGTAAGGATCGTAGTGTTCTGACAAGGAAAAGTGTCAACTGGAGGGTAATTCAGAAGAAACTCGGAGAAAATAGGACAACTGGGTAGTAGGCTAGACTAGTATGGTAATGGTAAGCTCAGTTCTTTTGGGTAATTATGATGTGGTGAGGCTCTACAAATGTTTTGGCGGTAATATTTTTGGGTTTGGTGACCTGCGTGGCTTGGTCGAGTTAGAGGAAATTAAGTTTTGATAGCTTGATTATGTGCAAATAGATTTTAAAGTGTTCTTGATGGTTTCTACCATAGTTTGAACTGGATATTTTCTACCGATGTGGGGAACGTGTTGTGTATTGTAATTTCCTCCTGGAAGGAAGCAAGAGAAAGGTTCCTAACTGACCTGGTATGTAATTTCCAAGATCCCCAGAGTTGATAATGGGATTCTTATTCTTGTTACATGATGGAATGATAGATGTGGTGTGACGTGCCGGATTAATATTTACATGTACAAGGTGGCACTTCAGTCTTGAAGGGAAGGTCCCGAAGTTTGGGCAACATGGTCAATTTCAGATATTTAGATGAATGTTATAACTGCTCGATAAACCCTGAAAAGGGTGCGCATTTCAAAAGATGCATTATGTTTTGACTTACAGATGTTTATTAGTATTGCGGTACTCACCGGATTGATAGACTGCCGATATTCAAATTATTGCTACGTGGCACGAAATAATTATGAAAGTATTCCTCATGGGATGATCGTGAATGGAAGATGTGTTAGTCATTCTAGTACTGGAGTTGGGATCAGTTACGGTGATTCATGTGTTCGATGAATTTGGAGACTGGAGTTCTCAAAAGCATATTGTTTCGGGTTGCGGCCTGTTTAAGGTGAGTATTTTATTTTAACTCAATGGAGGCATTAGTTGCGTTAATTATTTGCGATAGCTATGCGCTATAAATGTGCATATATGTGAGGTTTGAGCCAATGTGCGGGCATCGGGGCAAGTATTCATACTCGAAACAATTCTTAGGCTATGATATGCCTAGAGTTGACTGTTAACCGTAAAGTTATAACATTTTTTTCGTGTTACCTTTGTTGAGAACTATCTGGGCTACATTTGAGGTTACAAAAATGCTAATTCCCTGAATAAACGGGGTAGTTACTATTTCTGCGTTAACTTGCCGATTTGAAGTGTGATAGCAGACCTTGCACATTCTTACACTATGGCATGTTATTTATACCAGTCCAGGAGTATGATAATCGTATTTCATTATCATATACATGTGTACTTGTTTAATTGCTCCCGTATGATATGATGGGACTAGAGGCTTGTGACCATGCCAGGCGATTTATATTATTGAAATATGAGTTGTCCGTGTCGTGTGTGGGAATTTTATTTCTACGATAATTTAGCTAATTCATTAATTTCCTTCCTCTACAATTGTGCACATGCTCCTACGGTTATCCTCTTCACCAAAATTTGAGGAGTTGGTTGTAACATTGCTGTTCTGGTGGTGCTTGTTGAACTTGCAATACGGTTCTCTTCCTTGAGATATCTCCCATATTTGGGTACATGAATTACGCAGTTGTGGCTTGAGTTATATTGATGTGGCGTGTCTGTGGGATAGTTGTGTTTAATAATATAAGGTCATTGGACCTAAAATGGGTACTATCAGGTTTGGTTACTGTATATTTGGGAGGATAATATTGAAAGTGGGCTTAGAAAGTGATTGTGGTTCTGGTTGGGGCGAGAGAGCTCCATGACTTGTTGATCTGATAAGGGGTCATGAGATTTCCGCGTGTCTCTTTCATTATCAGTAGTGTACGAAGGTTTTGGAATGAGGTTTTATTTGATATGGGGTATAATACCAGTACCATGTTGGTTTTGGAGTAGTTACTCTGATCGGGAATGGTGCTACGAGCATGCAAGTGGTGTACTATGTTATGTGATTGTATCTGTGACTATGGTTTTGGATCGATGCAACTTGTTCGGACTTATACAGTGTGTAAATGTGAGATTCAGGTTTTGTAAGAAATTCAGAATGTTGGGAATTGAATTCTAAGGTTTTTGGGCTAAGGTTAAATTAATAATTTTCAGTTGTGTTGTGTTGTTAGGCCTATATAGAATAGGGTGACGTGGGATCACCCCCGAGTATGTGCGTGATAAGGTGGAATAGTGATTTGATGGCTTGGAAACAACTCTTGGCACGTTCGAGGACGAACGTATGTTTAAGTGGGGGAGAATGTAACGACCCGACTGGTCGTTTTGGGCATTTATGCTCCTTTCAACTATTTAAAGTCTTGAATAACTTCCTATGATGTATTATGAATTGTGTGAATTGTCGGTTTTGGTTTTAAGGTATTCCGGAGTTAGCTTGGAAGAATGAATTTCATGTTGGAAGCTTAAGTTGTAATAGTTGACCGGATGTTGACTTATATGTAAACGACCCCGAAATAGAGATTTAATAATTCCAATACCTCCGTATGGTGATTTTGGACTTAGGAGTGTGTCCGAAAAATTATTTGGAAGCTTGTAGTTAGATTAGGTTTGAAATGGGGAAAATATGAAGTTTAAGTTTGGAAGTTTGACCAGGGAGTTGACTTTTTGATATCGGGGTCGGAATCCGATTCTGGAAATTTAAATATGTCTGTTATGTCATTTATGACTTGAGCACAAAATTTGAAGTCATTCCGGATTGATTTGATGTGTTTCGGCACAATATATAGAATTTGAAAGTTCAAAGTTCATAGATTTTGATTTGAGGTGTGATTCATCATTTTGATGTTGTTTGATGTGATTTAGAGGTTCGACTAAGTCTGTATGATGTTTTAGGACATGTTGGTGTACTTGGTTGAGGTCCTGGGGGCCTCAGATGAGTTTCAGATGGTTAACGTGTCAAATTTGGACTTGGAACAATTGAAACTTGTTGTTGTCTACTGATGCAATCGCACCTGCGGAAATGGGCTCGCATGTGTGAGCTCGCAGAAGCGAGGAGTGGAGCGCAGAAGTGGCCTTGGGGGAGGTATGAGCAGTGGTCATAGGCGTGAAGGATTTGTCGTACCTGCGTGGCCGCAGATGCGGCGAAGTGAGCGCAGAAGCGGAAATTGAGAGGTGAGTTGGATCCGCAGAAGTGGTTGGTGGCTCGCAGAAGCGAGTCTGTAGGAGCGGAATTTTGGTCCGCAAGAGCGAAACCCATCGCAGGATTGGATGTTTTGGTCGCACCTGGGAAGCCCCAGGTGCAGGTAAGTCGTCTCAGGTGCGAGAAAGCCTGGGCAAAATATAAACGTTGGGTTCCGAGAGTTTTATCATTTCTTGACCTTGCGAACTCGGATTTAGGCAATTTTTTAGAGGGATTTCAAAGGGTAACTTGAGGTAAGTCACTTGTGATCATTTTTAGTCAAAACTATTGGATTATCATTGAGTATTTCGACTAGATTACATGTTTTTGAGGTGAAATTAGAAGATTTGTGCCTAGGAATTTCAAAATAAGAATTTGAGATTTGGAAGTCGAATTGATTATGGAATTTAGTAAATTTGGTATGGTTGGACTCGTGGATGAATGAGCGTTTAAATTTTGTAACTTTTTTCGGGTTCCGAGACGTGAGCTCTACGGACGATTTTTGAGTTAAATTTTGGATTTTGTTGGAAAATTTGTGTTTTCATATGGAATTAATTCTTATAATTTGTATTAACTGAATCTAATTATTGTGACTAGATTCGAGCCGTTCGAACGTTGATACGCACAGAATGGAATTTCTGGAGCATGTTTAGCTTGCTCGATATTGGACTCAGCGTGTTGAAGGTAAGTTAATCTTCTAATCTTGGAGGTGAGGGTATGAACCCTGATTATATATGTTATGTGTTTGGTGTTGAGGTGACTCACATGCTAGGTGAGGGCATGTGGGCGTGCACCGTTCGAACTGTGATTCTGTTATTCCTGTGGTACTGTGTAGTTACCTGAACTTATCTGAAATAATGAAATCTCTACGTACTATAGTCATCGAGTTGTGACTCATGTTAGAAATAATGATTAGGCAAATGTTGGTATTATTGGGACCCACTGAGGTTATTTCTGCTGTTGATTTATATATTTAAATTGTAACTTCATACTCTATCATGTTCATTTATTTCATATCATCTCTCAGTCTCTGTTGCTATTTATTGATTCATCATATCATCATTTTAGGCTAGTTTCATGATATTGTTAGCCCGAGAGACTGGAGAGATTGATGACTGAGTGATGTCGAGGGCCTGATTGTGAGGATAATTGTGGGATTGGGCTGCACGCCGCAGCAGGCCATATTGGCTTTATATACATTATTATTATGGGATCGTGCTACACGCCGCATCAGGCAAGATTGGCTTATTATAGCACGTGAGTTGTCCGTGCAGATTATAGTACTTGGTCTGAAGGAGCCCCTCCGAAGTTTATACACACCCCCAGTGAGCGCAGGTACCTACTGAGTGCGAGTGCCGAGTGCCGAGTACTGAGGGATTGGGAGGATTGGATGACTATGAGGACTGAGTGATTGGGAGGATTGAGTGACTATGGGGACTAAGTGAATTAATACTCTGAGAGTATGCATATGATTTTATCACTGAGATGCATCGAATTCGACATGCACACTTGACATACAGACATAGAGATGAATTTTTCCTTATGTTGTACGGTATCACGTTATTCATGACTTCTCATACATATTGATATGTAAGCATAGAGATGTATTTTCCTCATGCCATTTGAAAATGAAACATTTACTTGTTGAAAGCTTTAAGAAAAATCACAGATTTCAGACGTACTCATACTTTGGTGATTTCGGCAAAAGATCTGAGTTTTACTGTTAGAATTGAAAAGGAAATGTTTATTTTCCGGAATTTTATATGAGCTGAGCATTTTATTGTTGAATTGTTATTGGTGTTACATTCATTATATTTTTATGAATTGTTGTTGGCTATTGGTGTTGGACCCTGACCTTTGTTCCAGCTCATCACTACCTTCAACCTAAGGCTACGTTTGTTACTAATTAAGTACATGGAGTCGGTTGTACTCATACTACACTTCTGCACCTTGTGTGTAGATTTTAGATGTCAATGATATTGTACATGGTGGGAGCTGGATCTGAAAATGTACCTATGTTCCAGTTGTAGATGCCTCTTATTCATGGTAGCCTTAGATTTATAAAACAATCTGTTTATATGCATTTCGAACATATGATGTAATTATTTCATACCAACTTTGTAAATTCTAATCTTAGAAGCTCATGATTTGTACTACCAGCTCTTGGAAAAATGTATCAGTTTCAGATATTCTTCTTTTAAATTAATAGCCTTATTAATTTCATTGGAATCAGTTAGTTGTTAATTGTCTTACCTAGCGGGTTGGGTTAGGTGCCATCACGACTAGTTGGATTTTGGGTCGTGACAACTGCCTTGCCCCGAAGCTTGGGGCAGAACCTCCGCACGTGGATGAAATCTCCGCACTCGAAACAACCTCTCGGTACAAAGGGTTGCTGACCTGAAGTCTGACCCTGATGGCCTGAGTACCGACTGGAGGAACCCTGAATAACTGGTGAGCGGTAGGAACTCTCTGGCATGGCGCTAAAATAAGGTCGAACTGGAGCACCCCGAGGAGGCGACGGTACTAGATATGTGGGCTTGCTAGACTGACCTCTCCCAAACTAACCTCTTCCCCCATATGGAGCACCAATGAACCCTCCAGAATAATGAAACTGCTTATCCCGCGGCATCTACTCTCGGCCCCGCTGATGATAACCCTCAATCCTCCGAGCTATCTCCACAACCAGCTGGTAAGAAGTCCTCATCTCAACCTCTTAGTCCATAGTGGCCTGAATACCGTAGTGCAACCCCGCAACAAACCTCCGTACTCTCTACGCCTCAGTAGAAAGTAAGATAAGTGCATGGCGAGACAAATCAGAGAATCCCGTCTCATAATCGGTCACTGACATTTGACCCTGCTGGAGCTGCTCAAACTGAAACTGCAACTCTTCCCTCTAGAAGGGTGGAATATACCTATCCATGAAAAGGTGTGTGAACTGATCCCAAGTCAAGGGAGGAGAACTTGCTGGTCTGCCAAAAAGATGAGACTGCCACCATCTACGAGCCCTGCCCTCCAGGTGGAAAGTAGTAAAATCCATTCGGTGGAACTCTAATATGCTCATGTTATGCAGTCTATCCTTGCACGGATCAATGATGTCTTGGGGATCCTAATGTCGCTCACCCCCGAAGACAGGAGGGTGTAGCCTAGTCCATCTGTCTAATAGCTTCGGCAATTCACCGACCGCAGTTGGTCTGGGCTCTGCCCACGGGTAGTGTGCCAAGAGTCTGATATACAGCAGCTGCATGCCCAGGAGCCTGAGCAGTAGGGGTTTGTGCTCCCCCTCCTGCCTAAGATGTGGCTGGGTCTGCTGAAAATAAACCAGCCTGGGACATAGTATCCATAAACCGTAGGATAGGCCCATAACCTCCTGAAAGCCCGGTGCTAACATAAAATCTACCGAGGCTGGCTTTGCTACAGGCACATTGCCTTGCTCCTCAATTAAGGGATCCTCTATGGGATTTGCTGGTGGTATAGCTGGGGTGACTATGCAACGTCCTTGTCATCTACCTCGAGTCGGTGCCCTCCCCCGGCCTCTTCCTCGACCTCTAGCAACAGGGGGAGCAGCTCTTCCCGAGTCTGGAACATCCGTCGTGCGCATTCTCACCATTTGGGAGAGATTAAGAGAAAGGCACTTAGTATAACATCAACTGCACGATAGGAGATGAAGAAATAGTAGTTTCCTAACACCCTATAGCCTCTCGAAGATAAGTACGGACGTCTCTGTACCAATCCACAGGACTCTATTAGGCCTGATCATAACTTGTGAGATCAACGTGATCCTACTTCTCTGAAACCATGTCTTCACGACCTAATTTCTCCTATAGGCCATGGTGGCACCCAACGCTACCGCTAGGCAAGCCAACAGTGACCTAACTCTATGGTCTTTTCTTTTAGAAATTTGAAATAGTTGATTTTTAATTATTCTGAAATCAAGAAGTGAAAATGTTAGTAAAATGAGAAAGTAAACAATTTTAAAAGCAATGGAATGAAGTAATTACTCAAAAACCAACAAGTGTCTACTAGCATAAATCTCCAAGACCTTGTGTCACAAGTGTATAAGCTACTAGTACAATATACAAAAGAATACCACACTACTGTCTGAAATGAAATAGACAGAAAATAAAGCAAAAGCAAGACTTATGCTGATGCAGAACGGGCTCGGAAGGCAGCTCACCGCTAAGTCTCGTAGTAATCAAGGATGCCCGCCGGACTGATATCCAGATGCACCTGCCTCAGATCCTGCACGATTAGTGCATAAGTGTAGCGTGAGTACATAAACAACATGTACCTAGTAAGTATCCAGTCTAACCTCGAAGAAGTAGTGACGAGGGGTCGATTCCGACACTTACTATGGTCTAACAATGAAATAATGGAATTATAACTAAGTATGGACTATATAAATACAACTGAAAACACAATAACAAGAATAAATAAACAATTCTTTCACTAATAGTAAGTCCCAATTAATTTCCATCATTTAACAAATTAATATCTCAAGCCAATGAAACAATATCAATTATAGTTGGGCTTCAAGAATTATTACGCACGAATTATGCCGAGGTCGTATGGCCCGATCCAACATACAAAAATATAAATTGTGCATTGCCGGGGGTCGAACAGCACGAACCATAGATGCATCTATTCCATTACCGAGGCGTTCGGTCCGCTCCACAAGAAGAGAAAAATACTTTATAAATAACCGATTCAGAGATTATTAAGAGGCTAATATTCAAGGAAACATCAATTCTCATTAACAGTCAATTAACCCGTCCAAAACTCAAGTAAATTAAATTCGACCTTTTACATTTCCTTTATCAAGTTCTGATATGATTTAAGCATTTAAATTAGCAAGTAGGGTGCAAATATCGCAAGTATCACATGATTTGGGTCCTAAACTACCCGGACATAAGCATGATTAGTAGCTACGTACGGACTCTCGTCACCTCGTGCACACGTAGCCCCCACAAATAGGAGCACATATTAAATCAATTTACCTATGGGGTTAATTCCCTCTTACAAGGTTAGAAAAGAGACTTGCCTCGTCTCAAAGCTTACTTTCCGGTCCACAATTGTGCTCTAAACCCTCAATTCGATGCCAAACGACTCAAAACTAGTCAAATGTTAAACAAAATAGTCAATACATGTTTAAAAGTTCATATCCCAACTATTAAAGTGATTACTCAACCCCAATTGAAGAATTCCTAAAATTCAACCCCCCACCCCCCACCCTCCACGTGCCCGGATTCAGGAAATTATTGAAGAAAGTTGTTACCCATAAGCTTATGAGCTCAAATATATGATTTGCACCCTATTCTGTAATCATTTTCGTGGTTAAATTTTATTTTTATTAAAACCCTAGGTTTTCCTCAAAAATCCAATAAATCCCACCATTTTCCTTGTTAAATATACTTATGCTTCATGTATTTAGCTAAAGAATCGATAAGGATCACTTACCTCTTGATGTTGATGGAACTCCTCTCAAAATGCTCTCAAAATTGTCCAAGACCAAGTGGGAAATGAGGTAAATAAAGCTAAGTCCCTCATTAAAAGTTGTTGTGCAGGTCGCAGATGTCGCATTTGCGACACCTGGTTCGCAAATGCGAAGTTGCAAATGCAAAACTGATCCCCCTACTGTCAAGGTCGTAAATGCGACAAAATATTCGCAAGTGCAACAAGAAGGTTGCAAATGCGTAGGCTGGCCATTTCTGCCTTGGTCGCAAATGCGAAGATGGGCAGTTCGCAAAAGCGGCAGTAACTTCCCAATTGCGAACTCCACAGTGCTTTCCCATCTTCTCAAATGCGAAAGGTTCTTCGCAAATGCGATCAAATCTTCGCATTTGCAAAACCTGCAACACCAGCCCAGAAACCAGAAAAAAAAAATAAAGTCCTTCCACCCCTCCGAACGGTCGGAAACTCACCCGAGCCCTCGAGGCTCCACACCAAACGTTCACACAAGTCTAAAAATATCATAAAAACTCATTCGCATGATTGAAACACTGAAATAACATCAAAAATCACGAATCGGATGCCAAACCGCATGAATTAACTGATGTAACTCAAAAATATCTAAAATACTTCCGCGTGTCTGATTCCTATCAAATTAACTCGGAATGACGCCAAATTTTGTGTGCAAGTCATAAACGACATTACGGGACTATTCCCTATCCTGGAATCCCAATTGGACCTTGATAATACCAAAACCTATACCAAACTAAATTTAAAGAACTTTAAAACCTTCAAAGAGCCAACTTTCACTATTAGGCGCCGAAACGCTCCCGGGTCATCCAACACCCAATCCGAACATATGCCCAAGTCCGAAATCATCGTATGAATCTATTGGAACCGTCAAATCCCGATTCGAGGTCGTTTACTCCAAACGTTTAACGAAGTCAAATTTAGCCTTTTAAAACCAAACCATATAGAACCAAGTATTCCGATTTCAACTCGAACTCTTCCAAATCCCAAACCGACCATACCCGCAAATCACAAAATAGTTAAAGCACATACGGTGAGTCTTATTTAGGGGAATAGGATTCTAAAAAGAAAAATAACCGGTTGGGTCGTTACAGTTAACGGTTCATAAAGGTGTAGTTAGTTGCTCATAAAGCTCAGTTAGTGCCACTAGCAGTTCACGTTATTAGCGGTTAACAAAGCTCCATTAGCGATTCACAAAGTGGTGTTAGCGGTTCACAAGGTGCCGCTAGAGGCTCTCAAAACATCGTTAGCACCATTAGCAGTTCATGTTGTTAGCGGCACACAAAACACTGTTCGCAATTAACAAAGCATCACTAGTGATTAGTAAAGCATCGTTAGAGATTTACAAAGCGCCGTCAGCATTTTATAGCGCTGTCAATGGTCTCAAAGCATCATTAGCACCATTAGCGGATCACAAAATAATGTTAGCGGTTCACAAAGCACCATTAACGGTTTATAAAGCACCATTAACAGTAGGAAACATTATTGGGCCAAATTTTCAAATTATCTTTTTATGTTAGCTGCTTAATGAGTCTCAAGTTATCAACACAAAATAGACCTAGTATTTTTTTTTGTTTTTTGTTAATGAATTAGAGGATTCAAAACACACACACATTATCAGTTGGGTTCGGACGTTTGATTTTGGTTCAACAGTTTTTTTTAATACCAAACCAAATTATATATATTGATATTATTATTCAACTCAACATAAAATCAAGTCAAGTCAAACCAGCCTAAGTTTGTTTTTTTCGTAGTCGATTGACTCAATGTGTTCATTTGGTTTGATCTTATGATTTTTCTTAAATATTCCTAGCTAATATACCTGCAAAGACCCTCACTTTGGGGCGAAGTTTTAGAAGTAAATAAAGAACATCACATTAGTTCAACCTTCCACGGTACATGAGCAATTTAGGTCATAGAGTCAATAAATTTAGTCAAAACTATCTCAGATATAATTTTTATAATTACCTACTGAATATGACAATGAAAAAGACATAAAAATTTTTGGCATTTTTAATGAATTTATTAGAAACGAATTTGAATTTAGATTACTTATTATCAAACATTAAATGGAAATTAAGTCACTCACTTTTCAAAGTAATTCCTGCAAAAATGATTTTGTAACATTAGTATTAAATTTAATTTCCTTAAAGATGGAAATTACTAAAACTTATTTATCTTTGTTACTATATCTCCTTAAATTATAAATTTGGTGCATATCTTTTGTTTCCCTATAATACATTGCTAAAGCAACAGTTGAGACATCAATATAGCAGTTATAGAATTACTGTAGTGCTATCAGAATACTTGGAAGACAATGGAGAAGGCAACATTCCTTAAGATTTTCTTGGTCTCTTTTTTGCTTATTTTGCTAGGTAAGTAATTTAGATCTATTCACATATTTTATGTAGTAGTTCATATTCAACCATGTTGTAGTCACACTTTACTGACAATCGCAAGGTAATCAATACTCCATTCATTCCGTTTTTGTTGTCATGTTTCCCTTTTGCATGCCTTGAAGAAATAACTTTCTTATTAGTAACTTTACTCTAAAAACAATTTGTGTTCTCTCTTATATTATGAATATGATAACTTTAGTTAATAATTTTCTTTTTTTTTTCAATAACTTATTTAATAATGTCAATGTTGTTAGGATAATCAAACAATGCGACGTTTGAATGCACTAAAGATATCGATTGCACAATCAACTGCTTAGGACATCCCAAATGTGACTTGACTACGCACAAGTGCTTCTGTGCAAAACCTCCAGCAGCTAATAATGGAGTAAAAAAAATTTACAAGATAGATCAAGACTGATTTAAGTTTGTCATTTTGCAAATTGAACCATGATTTTTGTTATTAAATTTTCATGATTAATAAGGTTCAATAAAAGTATATTTTACATATTAATATGTTGGAAAAGGCAATATTCCAAAATATTTTCTAGTTCTCTTTTTTGCTTATTTCGCTACTTAAATAATCTAGCTCCTTCTCTATATTACACTTATGAGGAGGTTGGCCTCAGAAAAAACCTGCGACAACCTCCTCCAATTGTTTAGGTCAAAATTTGAACTATAATATTAAAAATTTCAAACTCACTAAGTAGAAGATCACCATTGATCCAATAAGATCTCTTACTATCCCCTTTAAATCTTGAAAAGAAAAAAAAAGTCAGAAACTTAGCAATTGGTACCTTATTTTTTGCACTATATAGCCCAAAAATGTTTAAACAAACAAATACAGATAATTTTATTTTTGTAACGACCCGGCCGATCGTTTTGAGTGTTGTAGTCTTGTTTTTCTATTTATTGCCTATTTTGTGTTTGGTTGATTTTATGTAACTTGTCGGGGTGGTTGGTTTGGTTTCGTGGATGTTTCGAAATGAGTTGGGACACTTAGTCCCAAGGTTGATAGCCTAAGCTAAAAGAGTTGACCGGATGTTGACTATTGAGTAAATTGCTTCGGAATAGAGTTTGATGGTTCAGATAGCTCCGTAGGATAATTTTGGACTTAGGAGTGTGTTCCGATATTGATTTGGAAGTTCGTATGTGATTTTTGGCTAGAAATGGTGAAAGTTGGAAAAATGGAAGTTTGGAAAGTTGAGAAGTTTGACCGAGAGTAGACTTTGTGGTTACTGGACTCGGATTATAGTTTCAGGAGTTGGAATAGGTCTGTTTTGTTATTTATGAATTGTGTGCCAAATTTGAGGTCAATCGGAGTTGATTTGATAGATTTCGGCATCGATTGTAGAAGATGAAAATTCATTAGTTTCATTAGACTTGAATTGGGGAGTGATTCGTATTTTTGATGTTGTTTGATGTGATTTCAGGCCTCGACTAAGTTAGTATCGTATTTTATAACTTGTTAGTATGTTTGGTTGAGGTCCCGGTGTCACGACCCAAAATCTAACTGGTCGTGATGGTACCTAACCCAACCCGCTAGGTAAGCCAGTTAACAATGAAACTAGTTCAAATGATACTTATTAAGAGAGGAAATGATGATAAAACTGCTTTTATACAAAGAATTTTCCAAAGACTAGTAATACAAATCATTAGCTTTTAAGATAAGAATTTACAAAGCTGGTATGAAATAAATACATCATCTGTTCGAAATGTACATAAATAAATTTTTATAAATCTAAGGCTACCATGAACAAGAGGCAGCTTTAACCGGAAAGCAGGTACATCTTGAATTTCAGCTCCCGTCGATCACAGCAACATCAGCATCCAACATCAACACGCAAGGTGCTGAAGTGTAGTATGAGTACAACCGACCCCATGTACTCAATAAGTAACTAACCTAACCTTAGGTTGAAAGTAGTGACGAGTTGGGACAAGGGTCGGAGTCCAACACCAATAGCCAACAACAATTCATAGCAACATAATGAAAGTAATGAAAGAAGTAACTCAGCGATAAAATGCTCAGCTCTTTCGCAGTTTCATAAAATAGATATGCAGTATATCAGTGAAAAATCGAAATCTTTTACCAAAATCGCCGAAAATATGAGTAAGTTTGAAAACTGAAATTTTTCTTAAAAAGTTTTCCACATGAAAATATTTCATTTTTATATGGCATGAGGAAAATATATCTCTATACCTATATGTCAATATGTGTGAGAAGTCATGAATGACGTGATACCGTACAGTATGAGGAAAATGTATCTCTATGTTTGTATGTCATGTGTGCATGTCAATGCAATGTATCTCAGAGATGAACTCATGTACTCACACTCTCATAGTACTCATTCTCATTATCTCACACTTTCAACTCATCATGCTCAACCACTCGACATGCTCAGTCACTCAGTATTGTATATGGTCAATCCAGCCCAGGGAAGATCCATCCCCAAATATAAAAGCTTCAGACAAGATCCATGTCCAAGGAAGATTCATTCCTCAATATAAATCAACCGCGCTCACTGGGGGTGTGTGCAGACTCTGGAGGGGCTCCTTCAGCCCAAGCATTATATTAAGCTAATCATGGCATAAATCAATGATATATATTGTGGCGTGCAGCCCGATCCCATAATATATAACATGATGTGACGTGCAGCCCGATCCTATAATATATAACATACTGCGGCGTGCAGTCCGTTCCCATAATATATAACATGTTACGGCGTGCAGTTCGATCCCATAATATCACTCATACTCGGGCCCTCGGCCTCACTCAATCATCAATCTCTCCAGTCTCTCGGGCTCACAATGCCATGAAACTAGCCCCAAAATGATGATATGATGTGTCAATAAATAGCAACAGAAACTGAGATATGATGTGAAATGAATGAACATGACTAAGTATGAAATTGCAACTTAAACAAATAATTCAAAAGCAATATGACCTCAGTGGGTCCCAACAGAATAAACATGTAGCCTAGTCATGGTTTCTAACATAGGTCACAGCTCAATAGCTCTAGTACGTAGAAATTTCATCGTTACAGATAAGAATAGGTAACTACACAGTACCATAGGAATAATGGAGTCACAATTCACGCGGTGCACGCCCACACGCTCGTCATCTAGCATGTGCGTCACCTCAACACCAAAACACATAACATGTAATTCGGGGTTTCTTACCCTTAGCACCAAGTTTAGAAGTGTTACTTACCTCAAACAAGTGAAATCCAATACCGAGCAAGCCAAACGATGCTACAAACGTGCCATCTCGCGCATACTGACCTTCAAACGGCTCAAAACTAGCCAAAAGCAACTCAAATACATCAAATAATGCCAAAGGAAACAAACCCATCGAAAAATGTTGAATATTTAACCTAAAGCCCAAAATCATCCAAATAGTCCAACCCAAACCCGCACCTCGGAACCCGACAAAACTTATAAAATCCGACAATCCATTCAATTACGGGTCCAACATGCTAGTTTCACTCAAATCCGACCCCGAATCGACGTTCAAAACTCAAAAATTCGCTTTATGAAATTTTAGACAAAAATCCCCAATTTCTCTTTAAAACTCATGATCCAATTACCAAAAATGAAGATAAACATCTAGAAATATAATAAAAACAGAGTGTAGAACACTTACCCCAATTCTTCTGATGAAATTCGCCTCCAAAATCGCCTCAATCCGAGTCCCACATCTAAAAATATGAACAAAACAGTCAAACCCTCGATTTAAAGGCTTCTGCCCAGCCATTTCTGCTTTTGCAGACACATGAGCCGCTTCTATAGTGTCGCTTCTGCGACATGAGCTCCGCTTCGGCGGACTCCACTAGCTAGCTGACTGTTACACCCCACATTTTTGTTTATGAAAGAACGCCATAAATAAATTGATGAGAGCTTGGAAATGAGATGTTACATCCCATATTTTAGTTTTACGCTAATATTTCGTCGTAAGTTAATCGATATAAGCTCGGGAACGAGATTATTTTTGGGATTATAAGTATTATGCTATTCCAAACAAGTTATGAGAATATTCATGAAGGGGAGAGGGTAAGCAAATCGAAGAAAATGAAATTCCTCGAAGTTTGACAATTTAGGATAAAATACGGTCCGAGCCATAATATCCGATATTTATGGACTAGTACCATGCAAGGTACCATATGACCGTAATAGTATGATGTATAAAGTGTACTGAAAATAAGTTAAATTTTAAGTAATTTGAGATAATTCTTAATTATACGGGTAATTGGTTAATTATGGGGTAGCGGAATATTACTTAATTAATAAATAAATCATGAGATAAGACAACCCCCAAAACGTGGCAGCTAGCCACATTCTAAAGAAATGAATAAGAGTCATTTTTTTGTTAGGTGGCATAGTGTTACACATTCCATTCACTCCATTCTAATATTCTCCATATTTACTAAAGACTATACCATCAGAATATTAATCATTCTTACAGCAAAACTTCTTTCAACTAAAAATCCAATGTTAGCCATTTTACAACCAGAACGTCTTTCAACCAAAACTTACAACCAAAACATTAGCAAGATTTCAACAAAACGTCTTTCAACCAAAATCCAACGAGAATTATTGGAAGCTTAACAACGTACAAATTTCGCGGTTCTAAAGAAGTACGGTGCAACCTTTTTCAAGAACATCATACGAATTTTTCCCTACTCTAGGTATGTTAAGGCTATCCCTTATTTCATTTTGGCATGATCAATACGATACAAACGAAACGAGCAAATGTACAATTTCCATAAATGACTCTATTCATAGAAATATTAGGGGTGTCTATATTCTTGATTTCCCATGTGAATTATTATTATATCTTTTGTTCATGGGTCTCAGAAAAATACGTATTTGATAAAATTTATTCGAAAATTTATCCGACTGGCATATTATTTTTATGACATTCCGAGAAAGTCTTATTAATGTGTTTCATATGCATTTCATGCATTTATACATGTACATTAACCCATATCTATATATATATATATATATATATATATATATATATATATATATATATATATATATGTATATGGGATATGAAAATGGTTACGGCGTTATATACGCGCCATCACCTGATCAGCTGGTATACGTTGATGATTTACCCACAGTGGCTGAAATGATATGATGGGATGCCCTCAGAGGCTTTGATAATGCTACGAACGCATATACCTATGCATGGTATGATATTTATACGCATATGCATGACATTATAAAAATGAAATGACTCACAGAGCTATGCACACGTACATGTCGAGTCTTTTATCCATATTTCTCTCATGTCTATTATTTACTGATTTTCATTCCTTACATACTCGGTACATCATTTGTACTGATGTCCCTTTTGCTTGGGGACGCTGCGTTTCATGCCCGCAGGTCTAGATAGACAGTTCGAGAGTCCTCCAAGTAGGTGATCAGCTCAGCAGAAGATATTGGTGCACTCCATTTGCTCTGGAGTTGCTTGTTTGGTCAGTATGATTTAGATGTGTATGGTTTGGTATGGCGGGACTCTGTCCCGACCTTTATAATAATTATATACTCTTAGAGGCTAGTAGACATATGTCGTGTACGTGAAAGATTGTACGGCCTTGTCGGCCTATGTTTTGAGTTTATGAATGATGATGTTGGCCTATTAGGCCCATATGTCATGTGTATATGATGATAGTAATAAGAAAGATACGTTACGGTAATACTCGGTTGAGTAAGGTACCGGGTGCCTGTCGCGGCCTATCGGTTTGGGCTGTAAGAAAAGTGGTATCAGAGCAGATCTGCCCTAGGGAGTCTATAAGTCGTGTCTAGTAAAGTCTTGTTTATGGGTGTGTCGTGCACCACACTTATAAGCTGGAGGCTACAACGCATTTAGGACTGTCACTCTTTCTTCTTACTCTAGATCGTATGGTAGAGCTTATTTATAAGAATTCAAACTCCTAGCTTCTATTTTATTCGTAATATGATGATACCTCCAGTTGGTAAGAGATTGAATACGAATATGGAAGAGTTGAGTCAGAGGAACTCAATTTTTTTTATAATGCTTATGATGAGAAAATGTTAGGTCTTCAGTAGATCATGTGTGTACTAAAATGTGTAAGCCTCTTGATAAGGAGCCTTAAGGCAAGGATATCTATCCACCTCTATGGTGAAAGGCAATGAGAATTCAAAAGATAGTACAAGTCTCAACAAGTAAATGAAGCAAGGTAAAGAAGGGTACGAGGCACCCAGTTAATGAAGACTATCATTATTTACCATTCACGACGGGAGATATAAGCATTTTGAGTTACCTTCAATGGTAGCTGAGGTATGTACAACTGGCCACACCCATTTCATTTATTCCATATTGAAGCTAACAGAAGTAGTATAAGAGAAGGACGAATATCAAGGTCTGGCTGGGGTTAGAGTGACCCAAAAAGGGTGGATGGAATATTTGAGTTGGTTGACATTTTCGAAGGATAGTGCAAACGTGGTAATGGATATCCTGGTGAGACACCTCGATGGTGCACCCTAAAATAGTACAGCCGGATATGAGTACTACAAAGATAAGCACTGGAAGCCTGGAAAGAATAAATATTATCTTTGTAGGGCTCCCGTCCCTAGTAGAGAGAGAATGTTAGGCAACCCGAAAAGCCAGTAGATGGAGCAAGGGGAGCTAAAAATAAGAGAATATCTTGTTGAAGTTTTCAGAATAAGGTGATAGACAAAGATATTAGCAGTTGAAGCATTATAAGTAAGATGTCAACATGGATGACAACGGTAGATTAAAACAAAAATGGCAGTTTTATAGAGTCAATAGTCAGGGGAAGGAAAATATGAGAGGTGATAGGCCTTGAGGCAACAAAAGAGTATAGGCCATAAAGTCATACCCTCACTTCGAAAAATAAGTTCGTGACTCCAACGCAACTACTGGAAGGAAAGGTTAGACCCCAGAATAATAGAAATCAGTATGGGCTGGTGAACAAGATAAATTAAACATGAATTAGGGACTGAGTGACTTGATAACAGTCAGCATCACGAGAATTTCAGATTTGCGTTCCGACGATAATAGAATGGACAACAAAAGACGATTCATGAGAAATTTAGAAAATGATCATTCAGGAAGACGCTTCCCCAAAGCAAGCAATATGAGCAAAGTTAAGCTTAAGAGATTGTATGTGCCAGTTGCACTAAGTATCACCATTGCGAGTAAGGGAATTTGTTATCCTGGGCAGAAGATTGTCGCAAGGCGAGTAAGGGTCATTGATGTTGTAAAACGACGCCAAAGATGAAGAGATAAAACATCTATAGGTAGATCCTCGTGGCTTCAGCTCTTAGTACTCCCCTAAAGGGGGGAATATGGAGTTGCGTAGCATTAAGTCGGAATTAAGTAATTCTAGTAATTTATGGAATAGTAAAGGAAGAGTGCGACAAAAATGAAAAGGGGATGAGATTGCACGTATTCAAATCCTACAGATGTGCTACGATTCCAGAATATTAGAGGAAGTAAGGGTTCCTGCCTGAGATGTTATTGATAAATAAGGAGCACGTGCGAGACGTAAGTTAAGATAAAGGAAATGACCCAAGAAAGATTACGCGGAATATTGATATGAGAAGGTGCCAACGAGTAGTCAGTAGTTGATTCAGGAAGAGCCTAGTTATGGCTAAACATGGGGTTACAGACGAGGAAGTAGACCATGCAAGATAAACATAGTAAAACCCAATATGAGGAATTCAGTCTCGCAGATATGACCTCGGAACGCTTGAGAAATATTCAGATAGAAGTTGGGGTAGTGAAAGGTGACGTATAAGTGTTACGGAAATAAAAGAGGATGCCACTGGAAATAGTCAAAATTTAAGTTCAAAAGCAACCCTACAAGCACACGAGCATAAACTACGGATAATTATAGGAGAGAAAGGACATTAAGTATTCGGTGTAATTAGCTCGCAGCTTTACAAAAGTCAGAGAATCCTCCCTAAATACTACAATGAAAGACTGGCTGAGAAAGTAAGGAAGGAAGCTTTAACCTAAGCTGGGTGACCTAAGGAGGAAATGGTCTTATAACAACGGTCTCACAATAACATTGTATGCACTCCATAAGAAAATATCGCCTACTGTGGCTAATGAATGGGAAGTAAAATCAGAAGTGATATTCAAGATCATATGAGTTGTATGGAATTCCAATATGCATGGGCACAAAGATAAGCTAAGTATACACGCAAAAAGGGGCAGAAAGACCAGGAAAAGTAATTGCTTACGTTTGAAGAAAGATGAGATGGAACAAAAAGAATTATTAGATTCATGATCCATAGTTAGTTACGTTATGAATGCACTTAAGAGTTTGGATATTTTTATACATGCAGCATATACAGCCGTAGAAGATTCCGGTATAAGTTAAAAGAAAGAATTGAGCCTAGGTCATAGATGGATTGTATTATTAAAGGATTGTATCATGTACATTCCTCAGCTCCCATGAAAGGCTAAACGTAATAACTAATACCATGAGCCTCATATCAAGAGATAGCTTAAGCCTACATAAAGACTGATCAGAAGAAGGAGGAAACTAAAGAGTTATATCAACAAAGTAAATCAAGAATCTGATTATTGGACCCAGAAAATTATAGAAATCGTTATTGAGAACATTACAGGATCACTCTTAATATCAGAGGTACCAGAGGGATAGTACAACAACCATATTCTATAACGGCCTTACGATAAAGCCGGTTAGAAAAGTACCAGCCTCATAAGAAGTCAGTACGAAACTCCCACCGGATTGTGTATGCACTAGAAGTGCAAGTATTATAATAGAGCTTCAAGTTATGGACGTGAATTATACCTATGGGGAAGGGAGGTTATGAAAGAGATAGAAGATACAATGCGAGATTTTAAGGTAAGTAAGGTAAAGGTGAACAACGTATAAGATACTCAAAGGTAGAAGGTCGTGAATAGTCCATGCTTCGGATAGAAGGCTAGAAGCACTGGGATTCAATATCCAAGAATGATAGAAGCGTCGTCAGTGGCGTGCCTTCCAGCCTATGGTTTCTAAGTACCGAGAGATCTAGTCAAGAGTGTAAAGAAGAGTTATAGACGATGTGATGTCTCGCTTAATGTTCCAGAATAACATAAGGGAATCAATGGTGCAAGCAAGTTGAAGGAAGGTTGTGAATAGTATAAATAGATACATAGAGGTCGCAGGCTAAAGTATAGTAAAGAGACAAGATTTTATGACAGGAGTAAGGATGAGAAAGGGCGAGTAAGAAAGTGACGAGAATGGGTCAGTTCTCGGGATTAAGCCCAAGAAAACATGAGAGCTGATGGGTTCTCTAAGTTATAAAAGGCTCAGTATAGCTTGAATGAACTCAAAGGAGTCTAAGACTAGTAGCATTTAGAAGAGATGGATTGCTGCCCTGATAGTGAAATGAAGGTGTAATTGTGACAGATAAAAGATAACCGTTGGGCCTTCGACTGAATAATGATTTGAATAAAGAAAAATAAAGGGGAGAAGGAGAAAAGATTTCGCAAACGGCACGAGATCGGAATACCCCCATAAGGCGAATCACAACGAGATACTATGAAATACGATTGCGGAAATCACTTCAAATATTCCTTGATGCAACGTAAGCCCTAGTGGCAAGGTTTTACGTAAGAAGTTTCAAGTTATCAGTGGTATATTGTAGATCAATATTGAGGTGAATCAACAATGGACGGACAAAAGTCACAAAGTACGAGATGAGATTAGACCGTCGTTCTTAAGATGAACAGTAATGAGCAAGCATTAAAGGACTTAAATTTACACATATGGGATAAGCAACAAGAATAACCCGGAGTTTGGTAGCAGGCCTCAGTAACGATAAATCGAAGTAAGTGTTATGGTATATTATGACCTACCTAGATGCAGTAAAGTCACACGGATGGATAACTGAGGCTATGAAACAAGATATAGCAATAGTCGTAAGTTCGACAAAGTACCGAGGGAAGGACTTCAGTATACCTATAAATGCCCAGAGGGACATCTTTAGTTCTATATATGTTCACAAAGTGAGTCCTAGAGATTGGCTAAAAGCCGGAGGAAAGAGTCGCATAGGCGCATTTACAAGGTCAGAGTCGTACATGCTGCATGATAGAAGGTAGCAACAGTTATGAGATTGGAAGGATTACAACTACAAGTCGTGGTGTGAGAAAGAGGCCTAAAGGGAGGGGATGCCCTGGCCTTTGGATTTATTCACAGAACAGTTGCCTAGATGGCAAGGAGAGTAATAAAGTATTCAGAAGACATAGGCTATGAAAATGATCAGTGCACCAGTCAACATTCGAGGGCGAATGTTTCAAAGGGGGGGAATGATGTTACACCCCACATTTTTGTATATGAAAGCACGCCATAAATAAATTGATGAGAGCTCGAAAATGAGATGTTACATCCCTTTTTTTTTACGTTAATATTTTGTCGTAAATTAATCGACGTAAGCTCGGGAACGCGATTATTTTGGGATTATAAGTATTATGTTATTCCAAACAAGTGATGAGAATATTCATGAAGGGGAGAGGGTAAGCAAATCGAAGAAAATAAAATTCCTCGAAGTTTGACAATTTGGGATAAAATACGGTCCGAACCATAATACTCGGTATTTATGGACTAATATCATGCAAGGTACCATATGACCGTGATAGTATGATGTATAAAGTGTATTGAAAATAAGTAGAATTTTAGTAATTTAATACAATTCTTAATTATGCGGATAATTGGTTAATTATCGGGTAGCGAAATATTATATAATTAATAAATAAATCATGAGATAAGACAACCCCCAAAACGTGGCAGCTAGCCACATTCTAAAGAAATGACTAAGAATCATTTTTTTGTTAGGTGGCATAATGTTACACATTCCATTCACTCCATTCTAATATTCTCCATATTCACTAAAGACTATACCATCAGAATATTAATCATTCTTACAGCAAAACTTCTTTCAACCAAAAATCCAACATTAGCCATTTTACAACCAGAACGTCTTTCAACCAAAACTTACAACCAAAACGTTAGCAAGATTTCAACAAAACGTCTTTCAACCAAAATCCAATGAGAATTATTGGAAGCTTAACAACGTACAAATTTCGCGGTTCTAAAGAAGTACGGTTCAACCTTTTCCAAGAACATCATACAAATTTTTCCGTACACTAAGTATGTTAAGGTTATCCCTTCTTTCTTTTTGGCATGATCAATACGATACAAACGAAACGAGTCAATGCACAATTTTCATAAATGATTCTATTCATAGAAATATTAGGGGTGTCTATATTCTTGATTCTCCATGTGAATTATTATTATATCTTCTGTTCATGGGTCTCAGAAAAATACGTATTTGATAAAATTTATCCGACAGGTATATTATTTTTATGACATTCCAAGAAAGTCTTATTAACATGTTTCATATGCATTTCATGCATTTATACATGTACATTAACCCATGTCTAGATGGCGTTATATATATATATATATATATATATATATATATATATATATATATATATATATATATATATATGTATGTATGTATGTATATGGGATATTGAAAAGGTTACGGCGTTATATACGCACCATCACCTGATCAGGTGTTATACGTTGATGATTTACCCACAGTGGCTGAAATGATATGATGGGATGCCCTCAGACGCTTGATAATGCTATGAACGCATATACCTATGCATGGTATGATATTTATATGCATATGCATGACATTATAAAAATGAAATGACTCACAGAGCTATGCACACGTACATGTCGAGTCTTTTACTCCATGTTTCTCTCATGTCTATTATTTACTGATTTTCATTCCTTACATAATCGGTATATTATTTGTACTGACGTCCCTTTTGCCTGGGGACGTTGCGTTTCATGCCCGCAGGTTATTTGTTTGGTCAGTATCATTTAGATGTGTATGGTTTAGTATGGCGGGATTCTGTCCCGACCTTTATTACAATTATGTACTCTTAGAGGCTTGTAGACATATGTCGTGTACGTGAAAGATTGTACGGCCTTGTCGGCCTATGTTTTGAGTTTATGAATGATGATGTTGGCCTATTAGGCCCGTATGTCATGTATATATGATGATAGTAATAAGAAAGATACATTACGGTAGTACTCGGTTGAGTAACGTACCGGGTGCCCATCGCGGCCTATTGGTTTGGGTCGTGAGACTGACCCCTCACACCTGGGGATCACCATCCGCTTCTGCGCAACTGCAGGTGCGATGCCAAACACGTTTCTACGCTCAATCTTGCTTCTGCGCCAAAGACCTTCGCTTCTGCGGGCCCGTAGATGCGCCCCAATATTTTCTTCCACGATTTATTCCAGCCACGACTTCTTGCACTTCTGCGCCCATTCTTCCGCAGATGCGTAAGCACCAGAACCAACATACCTACAACAATGCAACATGAGACGGAAATGATCTGAACCTCGTCCGAAACTCACCCGAGCCCCTCGGGACCCCGTCCGAATATACCAGCAAGTCCAATAATATAACACGGACCTACTCGAGGCCTCAAATCACGCATAACAACATCGAAATAACGAATCGCACCACAAATCGAACTTAATGAACTTTGAACTTTTCAACTTCCAAAACTCGTGCCAAACATATCAAATCAACCCAGAATAAACCCAAATTTTGTACACAAGTCCCAAATAACATAACGAAGCTATTCCAATTCCTGAAAACACAATCCGAATCCGATATCCTCAAAGTCAACTTCCGGTCAAACTTATGAACTCTCTAAACCTTCAAATTTCCAATTTTTGCAAATTTGTGATAAAACCTTCTAGAAGCATCCAAATTCAAATCCAGGCATACGCCCGAGTCCAAAATAACCATCCGGACCTATCGGACCCATCAAAACTCCATTCCGGAGTCAAATTTCAGAAAATGTTGAACTTTTTCAACTCTTCCAACTTAAAGCTTCCACAATGAAATTCATTCTTCCAAATCGATTCCGAATAACTTGAAAACCAAAACCGACGATTCACATAAGTCATAATACATCATACGGAGCTACTCATTCCCGTAAACTACTGAGTGAAGTGAAAATGCTCAAAACGACCGGTCGGGTCATTACATCCTCCCCCACTTAAACATATATTTGTCCTCGAACGTGCCAAGAATCATTCCAAAGCCATCAAACTTCCGTGCAACATTACCATGTGCATACCCGGGGGTGATCCCACGTCACCCTAATCCATATAAGCCTGACGACACAACCTAATGGAAGACCCTTAATTTAACCTTACCTATAAGACCCAAATCTTGCATCTATACACTGTATAAGTCTGAATAAACTTTCATCGAACCTTAACCGTAACCCAAGACACATTCACATGATATTCCACATAACTCAAATACCCATAGCAATACATTCTAATCACAGTAGCTGCTTGAAAATAAACCGGTATTGGTAATAAACTTCATATCAAACAAAACCTCATTCTAAAACCTTCGTACACTGTCGATGATGAAAGAAACACGCAAAAACTCGTAACCACTTATTAGACCAACAAGTCATGGAACTCTCCCTCCTTCGACAAGAACTATAGCCAATTTCTAAGCCGACTTCCAATATTATCCTCCATACATGCTATAATCAAATCCGATAGTATCCATTCTAGGTCCAAAGACCTCATCTCATCCAACCCAACCACTCTAGTGACATGCCACATCAATACAATCTAAATCCACAACTCGTACAATCCATGCACCAATAAGCAACAATCCAAATGTACTCAATCATGGAAAATGACTCAAACGATAGATCTATCCCGCAAGCTCAACAAGTACCACCACAACGCAATGTTAAAAACCCATCACACACCGTAGAACCAATATACACGGATCTAGCACAAAGGATCATATCTCAACATAACTCTGCCGCAATGCGCGACCCCATCCAAACACTGGTCCATAAGAGATACCTCGAGCCACCATGCTCAAAATCAATAAACGCGCACAATACATTTGTATAATTTCTATTTTGTTTCTTCCCAGTCTTCCCCCTTAGATAAATGTTCAGCAGTTTTCTGTTATTTTAAAACAACATATATTTTGAAGTAAACTATCTCAACTTAGTTTATTCTAATGTGCAATGATTCAATGAAGAATACTGCATGAGTTTTCATCTAAAGGTCTTAGTAGACCATTCTAAATTTACTACATTTGTTTGAAAGCGGACAGACATGCTCGAGAAAACTATGTCCTCTATGAAAACTTTGATTTTTCGGTTTAACCGAAAACCAAAGTTGTAAAACCGAACACCGAACCGAACACCGAAATTATAAAAAATATAAACCACAAACCGACTGAATAAGCCAAAAACCCGAAGCCGAAAAAACTAAAGTTTACGGTTTGGTCCGTTTTTTTTGTTCGGTCGGTATTATGCCCACCCCTAGTTTGGAACGGATATGGAAATTTGAGAGAATTCGGCAATGTTGTGTGGATTTTGCATTTCCTTGATCATTTATCTGATTTAACTGATTATCAACTCTACATGCCATGATATCGTCTGAGCAGAGTAATTGAGAAACTGTACACATGCACACACGGATGTTTACTCATGAAAATTGATGAGTTAGTTTTCAATATTGTTTTGTGCCGGTTTAAAAGACGGAACTACACAGGTGATAGCTAGTATCATTAATAATTTATGCTTCCCTTACCTTGCCGTGTTTATTTACGATACTTATTGAGTACATTGCATCGGTTGCACATGTACTACACTCTGCACTTCGTGTGCAGATCCAGGTACTTCCGGGAATGGAGGTTGCTAATGTTGGAGCTTATTCAGTTCGGGGACTATCGAGGTAGCTACCATGGCGTCCGAAGACCTTGACTCTCCTCCTTTATCTTTTAGTTTCATTTATACTATTCTACCTTCCTAGACAGTGTTTCAGTAGTCATACCAAGTTATTGTATAGACGCTCATGTACTCAGTGACACCCTGATTTTGGGAAATTCTATTTTGAGTTGCGGTGTTTTCTTCCAGTTATTATGAGATTTTATTTACTTAAGCCTATTTCAGTATGTTTTGAATTAAAGATGCCTGTTATTTTTGAGTTATCGGTTTGCCTAGTATCGCAATAGGCGTCATCACGGCACATGTGATTTTGGTTCATGACAAGTTGGCATCAGATCCTAGGTTATATAGGTCTCACGGGTCATGAACAGGTTTGGTAGAGTCTTGCGGATCGGTACGGAAACGTCTATACTTATCTTCGTGAGACTGCCGAACCATTAGCAAAACTTCACTTTCTGGTATTCTTGTGATGCAAATTTGTTGATTTTGGAAACTAGACTTATGTTATTCTATTCTCTCGCAGATGGTGAGGACACGTGCTACCGGATCGGGAGGACGACCACCAGTACCACCAGCTAGGTCCATGAGAGGTCGGGGTCGTGGTAGAGGTCGAATTGCAGCTCGTACAATAGCTAGAGCAACACCTGTAGATCCACCAGTTGCTCTAATTCAGGAGTAGATTCCATATGTAGTTGAGCCGGTGGGACCAGCTCTGGCACCAGTTGTGCCCATTGTGATCTCAGGCCTTCAGGAGGCTCTAGCCTAGATATTGATTGTTTTCACTAGCCTTGCTCAGTCGGTTTTAATTCAAGCCGCGCCAGCCATTTCTTATGCCGGGAGAGGTGCTCAGACTCCCACCGCTCGTACTCCAGAGCAGGTGGTGCGGGGACTTCAAACACCGGGGTTACTACCAGCCAAGCCGGTTGTAGTTTATCAGGCCCAGGTGGGTCCCATTATGAGTGATGAGGAGCAGAAGAGACTAGAGAAGTTTGGGAGGCGCAAGCCTCCATCATTCAGTGGGGCTAAGTCAGTGGATACTCATGACTTCTTAGATAGGTGCTAGCGGATTCTTCACACGGCAGGTATTCTGGAGACTAGTGGGGTCTCATTTACTACTTTTTAGCTGATGGGGGCAGCTTTCAGATGGTGGGAGGCCTATGAGCAGTGCAGGCCAGCTGGTGCTGCACCACTTTTATGGCACGAATTCTCCGTTCTCTTCGTGGAGAAATTTATGCTACCGACCCACATGGAGAAGTTGTGTAGGCAGTTTGAGCAGCTATTCCAAGAGGGTATGTCCATGACCTAGTACGAGATGATATTTTCAGAGTTGGTTCGTCATGCGATCTAGTTGGTTCCCACAGAGAGGGAGAGGATTAGAAGGTTCATTGATGGCCTCAGCTATGGGTTGCATTTTGTTATGACTCAAGAGAAATGCATCAGGTGCTAGGTTTGACGAGGTGGTTGATATTGCTCGACAACGAGGTGGTTTAAGCGGTGTTTCTTCTAGGGGTCAGTTCTACCACAGTAGGGGTCATCCTTACAGGACCGCTCAGGTGGCTCGTCCAGTTCATCATGGTGCATCATCTAGCCATGGTTCATATAGTGCCCATTCGGGTCAGCCATCATTCAGTGCGTTACCAGCGCAGAGTTCTTTCCATGATTCATCTTCCCAGGCTTCTACAAGTAGTTCATCGGGTTATCAGGAGCATCAGCTCCGTCAGAGGAGGGGTTGTTTCGAGTGCGGGGACTTGAGTCATCTCAAGAGGGATTGCCTTAGACTGTTGAGTGGGGTTCCACAGCAAGAGTTCTCGATTGATAGTACCAGCACCAGCATCCACACCACCTACTCAGCCAGCTCGGGGTGGGGATCAGGAAGCTATAGGTCGCCCTAGAGGGGGAGGCCGATCAGGTGGCGGTCAGGCCAGATTTTATGATATCCATACTAGGCCAAAGGGCGTTGCTTCAGACGTGGTGATCACAGGTATTATTTCAGTGTGCCACAGGGATGCTTCCACATTATTTGACCTTGGTTCTACTTGTTCCTATGTATCATCATATTTTACTCGTTATTTGGATAACATGTTTTTGCATTTATGTCGATGGGTGATACCAATGTTGTGGACCGTGTGTATCGGTTGTGTGTGGTGACCATTGGAAGGGTGGAGACTAGAGTTGATCTCTTATTACTTAGTATGGTTTATTTTGACGTGATTCTAGGTATGGATTGGTTGTCCCCATGTAATGCTATTCTGGATTGTTATGCTAAGACCGTGACGTTGGAGACCGGGGTTGCCGAGGATCGAGTGGAGAGGTTCTCTAGATTATGTTCCCGGCAATGTGATATCATATCTGAAGGCCCAACGGATGGTTGGGAAGGGGTGTCTATCATAATTGGCTCTTGTGAGGGACGTTGGTGTCGATACTCCTACTATTGATTCTGTTCTGGTAGTACGAGACTTTTCGGATGTGTTTCCTATAGACCTGTGGGGCATGCCACCCAACAGGAATATTAATTTTGGTATTGACTTTGTGTCGGGCACTCAGCCCATTTCTATTCCTCTGTATCGTATGGCACCAGCAGAGTTAAAGGAATTGAAGGAGCAGCTTCATGAGCTTCTTTATAAGGGGTTCATTAGGCCTAGTGTGTCGCCTTGGGGTACACCGGTTCTGTTTGTGAAGAATAAGGATAGTACTATGAGGATGTGCGTCGATTATAGGTAGTTGAACAAAGTTACAATTAAGAACAAGTATCTTTTGTGGTACATTGATGATTTATTTGACCAGCTTCAGGGAGCGAGAGTGTTCTCTAAGATTGATTTGAGGTCTGGGTATCACCAGTTGAAGATTCAAGACTCGAATATTCTAAAGACGGAATTCAGGACCCGCTATGATCACTATGAGTTCCTTGTGATATCTTTTGGGTTGACCAATTCCCCAGCAGCATTCATGTATCTGATAAATAGCGTATTCTAGCCATATCTTGATTCGTTTGTCATAGTATTTATTGATGATATCCTGGTGTACTCACATAGCCAGGAGGAGTGTGCACGGCATTTGAGGATTGTACTATAGAGGTTGAGGGAGGAGAAGCTTTATGCCAAGTTCTCCAAGTGTGCGTTTTGGCTCAGTTAGCTGGTGTTCTTGGGGAACGTGGTGTCCAGTGAGGGGATTAAGGTGGATCCAAAGAAGATAGAGGTGGTTCAAATTTGGCCCAAACCGTCTTCAGCTACTGAGATTTGGAGTTTTCTCGTCTTGGCCGAATATTATCGTCGCTTTTTGTAGGGTTTCTCGTCCATTGCAGCGCCTTTGACCAAGTTGACCCAGAAGGGTGCTCCATTCAGGTAGTCGGATGAGTGTGAGGAGAGCTTTCAGAAGCTCAAGACTTCCTTAACCTAAGCTCTAATTCTAGTTTTGCCTTCGGAATCGAGTTCTTATATTGTGTATTATGATGCTTCTCGGATTGGTATTGGGTGTGTCTTGATGCAGGAGGGTAGAGTGATTGTTTATGATTCACGCCAGTTAAAGCCCCATGAAAAGAACTACCATGTTCATGATTTGGAGTTGGCATCCATCATTCATCCATTGAAGATTTGGATTCATTATCTCTACGGTATGTCTTGTGAGGTATTTATGGATCATCGGAGTCTTCAGCACTTGTTCAAACAAAAAGATCTAAATTTGAGGCAGCCTAGATGGTTGGAGCTGCAAAAGGACTATGATATTACCATTAGGTATCATTCCGGGAACGCCAATGTGGTGGTCGATGCCTTGAGTAGAAAGGCAGTGAGTATGGGTAACCTTGCATTTATTCCTGTTTGTGAGAGACCGTTTTCGTCAGATGTTCAGGCCTTGGCCAATCAGTTCGTGAGGTTAGATGTTTCGGAGCCCAGTTGGGTTCTAGCTTGTGTGGTTTCTCGGTCTTCCTTATATGATCGCATCAGAGAGCGTTAGTATGATGACCCACATTTGCTTGTCCTTGGAGACACGGTTCAGTACGATGATGCCAAGGATGTTACTATTGGGGATGATGGGGTGTTGTGGATGCAGGGTCGGATTTGTGTGCCCAATGTAGATCGGCTACGTGAGTTGATTCTCGAGGTGGCCCACAGTTAGCGGTATTCCATTCATCCGAGTGCCGCAAAGATGTATCAGGACTTGAGGCAGCACTATTGGTGGAGGAGTATGAAGAAAGATATAGTGGGATTTATAGCTCGGTGCCTAAATTGTCAGCAAGTAAAGTACGAGCACTAGACACCGGGCGGATTACTTCAGAGGCTTGAGATTCCAAAGTGGAAATGGGAGCGTATCACCATGGACTTCGTAGTTAGGCTCCTACGGACTTCGAGGAAGTTGGATGCTATTTGGGTGATTGTGGATCGATTGACCAAGTCCGCACACTTCATTCTAGTTGGGACTACCTATTCTTCATAGCGGTTGGATGAGATCTACACGGTGTGCCGGTGTCCATCATTTCAGATCGGGGTACATAGTTTACATCATAGTTTTGGAGAGCAGTGCAGTAAGAGTTAGGCACACAGGTTGAGTTGAGTACAGCATTCCACCCTCAGACTGTGTCATGTATTTTGGGGGTTCTTGGGATCAGTCTACCGCTTGCAGAGTTTGCCTACAACAACAGATACCAATAAAGCATTCAGATGGCTCCGTATGATGCTTTGTATGGGAGATGGTGTCGGTCTCTGGTGGGTTGGTTTGAGTCGGGTGAGTCTAGGCTATTGGGTACTAACTTGGTTCAGTATGCTTTGGACAAGGTTAAGTTGATTCAGGATCGGCATCGCACGGCGCAGTCTAGACAGAAAAGTTATGCCGATCGGAAGGTTCGAGATGTGGCTTACATGGTGGGGGAGAAGGTACTACTCAGAGTTTCACCCATGAAGGGTGTTATGAGGTTTGGGAAGAAGGGAAAGTTAAGCCTTCGGTATATTGGGCCTTTTGAGGTGCTTGAGAGGATTGGAGAGGTGGCTTACAAGCTTGCATTGCCGCCTAGTCTGTTGAGTGTTCACCTAGTGTTTCATGTTTCCATGCTCCGAAAGTATGTCGGTAATCCGTCTCATGTTTTGGACTTCAGCACGGTTCAGTTGGATGGTGATTTGACTTATGTTGTGTAGTCAGTGGCCATTTTGGATCGGCAGGTTCGAAAGTTGAGGTCAAAGAATATAGCTTCAGTGAAGGTGTAGTGGAGAGGTCAGCTAGTCGATGAGGCTACTTTGGAGAGTGAGCGGGAGATACGGAGCAGATATCCATGCCTATTTGAGACTCCAAGTATGATTCTAGACTCGTTCAAGAACGAACGTTTGTTTAAGAGGGGGAGGATGTAACGACCCGATCGGTCGTTTTGAGTGTTGTAGCCCCGTTCCCCCATTTATTGCCTATTCTGTGTTTGGTTGTTGTTATGTAACTTGCCAGGGTGGTTGGTTTGGTTCCGGGGATGTTTCGGAATGAATTGGGACACTTAGTACCAAGGTTGGAAGCCTAAGTAAAAGAGTTGACTGAATATTGACTATTGAGTAAATGGCTCAGGAATGGAGTTTTGATGGTTCCGAAGATCCATAGGGTGATTTTGGACTTAGGAGTGTATTCGTATATTGATTTGGAAGTCCGTAGGTGATTTTGGCTTGAAATGGCGAAAGTTGGAAAAATGGAAGTTTGGAGAGTTGAGAAGTTCGACCGAGAGTTGACTTTGTAGTTACTGGGCTCGGATTTGGGTTCCGAACAATAGGTCCGTTGTGTCATTTATGAATTGTGTGCAAAATTTGAGGTCAATCGGAGTTGATTTGTTAGGTTTCGGCATAGATTGTAGAAGTTGGAAATTCATTAGTTTCATTAGGCTTGAATTGGGGTGCGATTTGTGTTTTTGATGTTCTTTGATGTGATTTGAGGCCTCGACTAAGTTTCTATCGTGTTTTAGGACTTGTTGGTATGTTTGATTGAGGTCCCAGGGGCCTTGGGTTGATTTCGGATGGTTAACGGATTGAATTTTGGCTTGAAGAAATGCTAAAGTTTGTTGATGCATGTGTTTCTAGTTTCCTTATATGCGATCACGAGTGGAGGATCGCGATCGCGAAGAGTATTTTGGGCAGCTGGGATTTTTGTGCTATGCGTTCGCATGAAGGTGTTTGCGATCGCATAGCTTGGGAAGGAAGTGCATCGCGAACGCGTGAAGGGGGTCGCGTCCGCAAAGAAGGAAAGGAGGAGACTTAGGTTCACGCGAGTTGTTCTTCGCGATCGCGATGAAGGGGCATCTGGGCAGAATATAAGAATTCAAAACGAGTGTTTGAGTTGTATTTCATAATTTAATTTTGGGAGTTTGGATTGAGGCTATTCTTAGAAGGATTTTTAAGGGATTTATTGGGGTAAATAATTCTAACTCGGATTTGGTTAATATACATGAATATATCATTGTTTTTATTATTTAATTAGTGTTTTGGGTTGAAAAAATTGGGAAAAATTGTAGAAACTTCATAGGCTTAAATTTGAATATTTAAAGGTCGAGTTGTAATCGAAATTGAGTAATTTTGGTATGGTTGGACTTGTGGTTGAATGGGTGTTCGGATTTTGTTGATTTTGCCGGATTCCGAGAAGTAGGTCCGGGGTTGACTTTTTGAGTTGACTTATTGACCTTAGTTAAAGATCGTAGCTTTATTAATTGGAAGCAATTCCTATAGCTTTTGTTGATAATATTACGTTATTTTTGGCTAGATTCGATCCTTATGGAGGTCGATACGTGTGGGAAGGGCTTGCTAGCGGAGTGATTTGATTTGCTTGAAGTAAGTATCTTATTTAAACTCAATTGAGACACTAATTGCCTAAATTGTTGTGAAGCTACGTGTTATTGGGTGCGCACATGCTGAGCCATGTTGAGGCTACATAGAGGTTTAATCCCTGAACGAACATGATAAATGCTTTTCAGCGATGAAATTTCCGATTTGAGCTATGATAGCACACTTTGCACAGGCCTACACATTAGCATGTTATTTATACCAGTACAGGAGCATGAGAATTGTTATTCATTCATCACATACATGTATACTTGTTTAATTGCTCTTGTATGATATGTTTGGACTAGAGGCCAGTGACCATACCGGGCGGATTGTGTTATTGGAACGTGAGTTGTTCGTGCAGCACGTGAGTTGTCCATGCAGCACGTGAGTTGTCCGTGCGGGTTCTATTATTAGTACGTGAGTTGTCCGTGCAGGTTCTATTATTAGCACGTGAGTTGTCCATGCAGCACATGAGTTGTCTGTGCAGCGTATGGATACGGATCCATCCCCTTAGGGTCACCCTCTCATATTTCTCTCTTGATGGTGTACTCGCGGTTATTGAGAATACTTATCAATGCTTTGGAACAGATATGGAAAGTTGAGAGAATCCGGCCAGTGTTGTGTAGATTTTGCATATCCTTGATCATTTATCCGATTTAACTGCTTATCACCTCTACATGCCATGATATTGTCTGAGCATAGTAATTGAGAAACTGTACACATGCACACACGAATGTTTTCTCACGAAACTTGATGAGTTAGTTTTCAATATTGTTCTGTGCCGGTTTAAAAGACGGAACTACACAGGTGATAGCTAGTATCATTAATAATTTATGCTTCTCTTACTTTGCCATGTTTATTTACGATACTTATTGAGTATATTGGGTCGGTTGTACTCGTACTATACTCTGCACTTAGTGTGCAGATCCATGTACTTCCGGGCACGGAGGTTGCTAGTGTTGGAGCTTATTTAGTTTGGAGACTATCGAGGTAGATTCCTTGGCGTCCACAGACCTTGACTCTCCTCCTCTTTATTTTAGTTTCATTTATACTGTTCTACCTTCCTAGACAGTGTTTCAGCAGTCAGACCATGTTATTGTATAGATGCTCACGTACTCAATGACACCCGGATTTTAGGGAATTCCGTTTTGAGTTGTGGTGTTTTCTTCCAATTATTATGAGATTTGATTTACTTAAGCCTATTTCAGTATGTTTTAAATTAAATATGTCTGTTATTTGTGAGTTGTCGGCTTGCCTAGTATCGCGATAGGCGCCATCACGGCATATGTGATTTTGGGTCATGACAATTTTGTATTTCTCGCAATGAATGTTTTCAAATATTGGTGCTAAATATCACACCAATACATGCTAAGAGAACATGATAATCAATATTTACTCCTCTCCCCTTATGAAAAATTAATCTAAATGTGATATGTGTATAAATATGTATCCATACATAATATGTGTACAACTAAATATGATCAATATATAATCTATATATATACAACAACAACAACAACAACAATAACAAAAACAAGTATAATCCTATAAAGTGGGGTCTGGGGAGGGTAAAGTATACGCAGACCTTACCCTTACCTTACGAAGGTAGAAAGATTATTTTTAATAAACCCCCGGCTCAAGAAAAAAAAAATAAAAGGAAGCAAAAACAACAAGTGGTAACCACAGCAAGCAAAGGTGATATAATAATCGATGTGAAAGAAATGACATAAAGTAAAAGAAATTTGCGAATACGAAGAAAATAAAATGCGAGACTAATACTAATGAAAACAACATGAAAATGAGACGCCCCGATTAACCACTATCCTTCTACCCTAATTCTCAACTTCCATACCCTCCTATCAAGGGTAATATGCTCAGTAAGCAGAATAGCGCCATGTTATATCTAATCACCTCTCCTCATTACTTCTTAAGCCTACCTCTACATCTCTTCAGCCTCCCCCTCCCCCCCCCCCCCATTTTATCCTCTCACTCCTACTTACTGGGGCATCTATGCACCCCCTTTTCACATGCTCGTACCTTCTCAACCTAGCTTCCCTCATCTTGTCCTCCACGGGTGCCACTCCCACCTTTTTCGAAATATCAACATTCCTTATCTTATCTAATGGTATGCCCATACATCTATCTCAGCATCCTCATTTCTGCTACTTACATCTTTTGGACATAGATGTTCTTAACAGGCCAGCATTTTGCCCCATATAGCATAGTAAGTCTAACCACCACTCTACGGAAATTACCCTTAAGTCTTTTTGGCACCATCTAATCACTCAAAACCACAGAAGCAAGCCTCTATTTCATCCATCCCGCTCCAATACGATGTGTGACATCCTCGCCAATCTCATCATTACCTTAGATAATAGATCCTAGGTACTTGAAACTCTCCATCTTACGAATGACTTGTGAATCCAGCCTCACTTCCACATCCATATAATAAGTCACTTCGCTGAACTTGCATTCCAAGTACTTTGTTTTAGTCCTGCTCATCTTGAAACCTTTTAACTCCAAGTTTGTCTCCAAACCTCCAGCCTCGCGTTAACACCACCTCGCGTCTCATCAATTAGTACTATATAATCCGCAAATAACATGCACCATGGTACCTCCTCTTGAATGTGCTGCATCAGAACATCTATCACCAAGTCAAATAAAAACGAGCTAAGCACGGATCCCTGATGCAAGCTCATCCCGAAAGGGAAGTGTTCTAACTCTCCTCCCACCATCCTAACCTGGGTCTTAACGCCATCGTATATATCCTGGATCACCCTCGTATATGCTACGGGCACACCTCTCACCTTCAAACACCTCCAAAGAACTTTCTCATAAGCTTTCTCTAGGTCAATGAATACCATGTGCTAGTCTTTCTTTCTATCCCTATACTGATCCACCAGTCTCCTAATAAGGTGAATGAATTTAGTAGTCGATCGCCCATGCATGAACCCGAATTGGTTCTCGAAAATAGATACACTACTCCCCACCCTAACTTCAACCACCATATCTCAAACTTTCATGTTGTGACTTAGCAGCTTAATGCCCCTATAATTGTTGTAATTTTGGATATCCCCCTTATTCTTATACAATGGAATCATCGTACTCCACCTCCATTCTTCAGGCATCTTCATCATCTTAAAGATAACATTGAATAACCTAGTAAGTCATTCCAAACCTGCTCTGTTTGCAGTCTTCCAAAATTCTACAGGGATCTCATCTGGCCCGGTTCCTCTACCTCTGTTCATCTTATGCATATCTCCCATAACCTCTTCAACCTTGATACACCTACAATACCGAAATTCACGGGGACTCTGAGAGAACCTCAAGTCCCCCATCATGATGTCCCTATTCCTCTCATTATTCAAGAGTTCATGAGAGTACGTCTGTCATCTACGTCTAATAAGTGCGCCATCCACCAATATATTGTCATCTGTGTCTTTGATGCACTTCACTTGGTCTAGGTCACGATCCTCCTCTTCCTCTCCTTGGCTAGCATGTGTAGCTTCTTGTCCCTGCCTTTGGCCCCCAGTTCTTCATACAACCATCCAAATGTTGCATTCTTAGCCTCCATAACGGTTAACTTTGCCTCATTCTTAGCTTTCTTATACAATTCCCTATTCATACTCCTCTCCTCCGCATCTTTGCTTTCTACTAGCTTTAAATATACTGCTTTCTTGGCTTTCACTTTTTTCTGGACTTGTCCATTCCACCACCAGTCTTCTTTGTGTCCATTAGGGTGACCCTTCAAGACCCCTAGCACCTCTGTATCAGCTTCCAAAATGCAATTCGCTGTCGAGGTCCACATATTACTCGTGTCCCCACTACTCCTCTAGGCCCCCACTGTTTGCAATATCTACCCTGATTGTAAGGCGATATCCTTAGTCAAGGCTCCCTACTTGATCTTTGGTTGGCCACACGCGACCCTCTTATTCCTCCTCCTCTGAATTTCTAAGTTCATAACCAAGAGCCTATGTTAGGTTACTATATTCTCGCTCGGGATAACCTTGCAATCTGAGCATAGACCTCTATCACACCTTCTGAAGAGAAGATAATCAATGTGAGTCTTGGCCACTATACTATGGAAGGTGACCAAATACTCCTCCCTTTTGTTAAGTGAAAACACAAGTTAGCTATAACCAAATCAAAACACTAGCGAAATCCAAAAGCGAAGTACCTCCTTCATTTATATATCCAAAATTGAAGCTGACATGCACTTCGTCGTAATCGCTAGCAGATGCCCTAGTATAGCCATTAAAAATCTACACCTTTGAACAGCTTGTTGGAGTGTAGGACACCTCGCAAAACCTCGTCCAAATCCTCCCATAAGTGCCTTTTAACCTCCTCGCCCAAGTCCGCATGAGGTGTATAAGCACTCATAACATGAACATTCTGCCCTCCAACGACTAGCTTAATAGCCATCAACCTATCATTCACTCATCTCACATTTATCACTAACTCCCTGATTTCTCTATCAACCAAAATACTTACCTCGTTCCTACCCTTTACACCTCCTGAGTACCATAGTTTAAACTCATCTACATCTCGAGCCTTAGTACCCACTCATCTAGTCTCCTGGACAAAGGCTGTATTGATTTTCCTCTTCAGGAGAATCTTAGCTAACTCATTAGATTTTTCTGTCAATGTCCCTATGTTCCAGGACCCGAATTCAACTTAAAAGTACCCTTACCCCCCTTCGGCCCACCCCTGCCCCACCCGAGAACACGAAGAAAAAGTAAAATTTGAATCCGGCCTACTATTTGTAAACATTGATTTATGTACAAGAGTTCGTAATGTGAATTCGACTCTGATTTTTGTTTTTGTTTTCATCATTAAGAATGATTAATAGAAGTAAGATTTTAAAGAAGAGAAAAAAATACTTTTGAAATTTATTATTTAAAAATGTCATAATGTTTGTATGATTATAAAATTTATCATTAAGGATAAAATAAAATTTTAAATTATTTCAAATCTAGAAACAATTTTTTGAAATAGGCTAAAAAAAGTAATGGTCACATGAATTGAAACAAAATAATTACCTTGGTTCAAGGTGAAAAAGACCCCCTCCCTAGCCAACCTTTCTGTTTTTTTTCACTTTGGTTAAAAGACATCAAACTAAATCAACAAATTGTATATTTATATCTCATTTCCAAACTAATTAAGTTTAACTTTATAAATTTTCTATATGCTTTTGTTCTAATCAAAATTAATCTATTTTAATGTACTAAATATTTATTTTTTCAAAGCACAAATGAAAAACAAATTCCACTATCTTTTAAGGAATTTTTCTCTTATAAAGTGGACGTTATTGAACCTAGTAAGATAATTAGCATACATTAAGTTGACTTTTACATGAGATATCTTATATATATATATATATATGGGTCGTTTGGTAGAGTGTATAAAATAGTACTGAATAAAATGTATTAGTAATGCGAGTATTAGTTATGCTAGATTATTTTTTATGACTGTTTGGTGTAATGTATTAAAAATGATATGCATTGTATAATTTTTTTTAAAGTTATTTGTTTACAGAACTGCCCTCCACATTCTTTAGCTTTGAGGGACTTCAAAGGTAATTTTATCTTTAACCATGCTTATGCGTGTATTAATAGCATTGGTATTGCTAATTTCAAGGATATTACATAGGATAGTACCAAATATGGTGTATAACTAATACATAGATTGAAAAGGTGTATCAAATAAAGGATTAACGCTAATACATGCATTATTTCTCTAATACATCCTACCAAACGACGCCATATAGTTCAATTCGAAAGTAGTGAGTATACCTAATCTACTATCCATAACGTACATCCATCCAGGAATACAAGCACTAGAACACATGATGATGACTAAATTATTACTATAGATTTTGTAAATAATTAAGTGGATAGAATAAGACGAGAGAAGTAGTATTATGTTTTAATAGATAGCAACAACTAATTACATTCTAATCCGACAAGTAATGACAAGAAGCAGCAAGTAGCTTAAGCTTGATTTTAGTCACTATTCCATGTTTTGTTGCAAACGAACTTCGTACCACTGAATGGAACCCACATCTCCATCAATTTCAAGTTCACAAACAGATTTTACTAGGTATTGAACTGCATCATCAATTTCTTCAAATCTTGCAAGATCCATTGGTAACTCATTGCCTGGCCAATTTTCTAGCCAACCTTTTAACCTGTCCCTTAATTCTTCCTCTGTTACAAACTCCTCGGACTTCCCAGGTTCCATTAGCACATAAGTCTCTGTCTGTATGTTTGCTCTTCTCCTTCTTGTAGCCAATGTCTGAATTAGTTTAGACACAAAAACAGTAGAATATTCAGTTTTGGAATTATAATTCAAACTGAATACTCCCTCCTGTCCATGTTACTTGTTCTGCCAAACTGAATTTGTATATTTGATGTTTTAGAACTACAATAAATACTTTTTCTTTTTGGTGTGTGTGTGTGTTAGATTCACCCTTATTCCTCGATCACAGATACGTCATACATTTAAAAAAAGAGATATCGGGTGATTTAGATAAAAATTACTATAAGTAAAGCAATAAAATATCTTTCTTAAGAGGTACGCAAAAATCTTAAAAGACAGATAATATGAACCGGTCGTATGTACTAAATCATAAGTGGGTGTTTGGACATAAGAATTGTAAAATTTCGGAATAAAGTGAAAAAAGAATTCAAATGAAAATGAATATTTGAATATTAGAGTTGTGTTTGGACATGAATATATGATTGTGCTGTTTTTAAATTTTTGTGAGTGATCTAAAGTGAATTTTGAAAAATAATTTTTTGGAATTTTTCAAATTTTCGAAAAATTCATCTTCAAGCGAAAATCGAAAATTTTATAGCCAAACACTTATTTCGAAAAAAAGTAAACAAATTTTCGAAAAAAGAAATCTTTTTTATGGCCAAAAATAAACTCTTGTGAGGAATTAGAAATTAAACAAGTTGTATTGAGATTGAGGTATGTACCAAGTTCTCTAATCGGTTTCTAATACGACGGGAAGACAAATATACCTTTGTTGCATTGAGGTGAATGCTTCGAAAAGTTACACTGTGGGAAAATGAGGTATTAAACGGCTGGAAAAATGATTGCTGCCACCTTCTATGTAAAAATGGAAGTTGATTTTGGAGTCTCGTTGTCTCAATCCCTACCATAGAAGTAAAGCAATCAAAATATTTTGTGTTCCACCATTAATAACGCAGAAAAGAGGTGATGTGTCACTGTGTAGCTACGTAAAAACAGTAAGAGGAATGAGACCGAATCCAAAGAAAGTGCAAGGTTTCGAGAGGGTTACGTACCAATACAATTGTGCGTTTTATTGCACCACAATTGTGTCTCCATTGGAAAAGAAGCTTCTGCTTTTTCTACCGCAGTTAGTTGCAGCTATAATGTATAATAGACAAATTAAACAACATGAGTAGTTAAGCACATATCAAAAATAGTTGCATTTCTTAGACTTTGATGATGAGTATGGTGGTGGATAAGATGATGGTTTTCAGCCTCATCTATATACATACTGTTCCTTGTCTTTTCCCAACCAGGGAAGTGTAGTACAGGCTTGGGAAATTTTGGGCCGAGCATTACTACAGTAAGCGAAAAGCCCACAAACATTTGAAGCTAGAACTGGACAGTGAAGTGTCTGATCGAGTTGACGCTGGAAAAAAAAAGATTGTTTGAAGTCAAAAAGAGTTATGAAAGTTGTAATTCTATTTGGATAGGTATAATTTTTTCCGAAAAGAAATTGAAAATTTGTGAATGAAACTTGGGAAAAAAGGTGTTTGAAGTTGAAATACGCTTCAAATCACTAGTTCAATTTAGCATAACTATGCCAACGTGAAGTTCAAATTCTTTCCCAAAATTTGTAAACAAAAAATTGTAAATGAACTAATGATTATTTGCAAGTAAAGTTGTTGAAACGTCGAGCCCTAATAAATCTGCTGATGTAAAATTTCACCGTCCACATTGTTTCTTTTGTGATGATGGTTAACTTTCAAGGACACTTACAATAAAAAGTAAAAACAGAATATTTGGGTCAGATTTAATTCGGTTGAATTGTTTAAAATTCATTTACAATCAAATTCAATTCGGAATTGTCAGATTTTGACATATTGTAACAAAAATTGGTTCTATTCAACTCTACTAGTTGATTAGTGCCACGGGGAATGCGAAGGAACACCGAGCTAGACAACGACGGGATATTGCATTTATGGACAGGCATGACCAATACGAGCCAACTAAAATAAAAGGGAAAATCAAAATGAAATTTGATTTTTTAAGCAACAATAGAGACAGAAAAGAAAAAATAGAACAGGAATTAGTAGAAATTAACTTAGGATAGACCAAAATAATACTACTAAATTAAATATGAAGACAACAGTCTTTTTCTCAAACCAGCCGCTTAGTGACTGTCTTCTATGACAGTAACAATTTTGGGTGAACGATGATATTTCTCTCTAATGACAACAGACTTTTCAGCTGAAAAACTTTCAGAATCTAGGTTGCCAAGGCACGATGCAATTGCATGTATGATGATAATATGCATATGTGAATAAAAGAATAATAGTTCTTGAACGTCAATAGCCCTAAAATATTACAAAACATGACCTTATAGGGTTTGATAGCACTAACCATTTTGCAAAGAAATGCAACTCTTAGCGAAATGGTGGAGGATGTATACACAAGACCTGCTCTCTTCAATCTTGCTTGTTCTATAATTCTAGTAACTGAAACTGCACCAAAAATTGACATTTCGAGGAACTAATAGTGCTTATGTTGAGAGGTTACTTCGCCCAAGATGAGAGATTCTAGTTGATGGTATGAAGGAAGCTTCCTCATCCACTGTTGAATCTGAAGAACCATTGTTTGTACCTCTTCCCCCAAGAATAGCATTATCATCTGGCAAGTGCAGATCAGATGACTTCTTCTCCATCTTAAGCTCCTGTAAAAGGCAAAATGCAGGCAAGGTAAACTTTTATCTGAGTTAACTATACAACAACCATTCCAAGAAAAATCATATGAAAGACGAATCTTTCATGATTTACAAAGGCATTAACTTTCACAGCCAATTAAGCAATCATGTCTCTTTCTTTTTACCTGCACTCACCTCGACTATTCCACTGGTCCATCAAGGCTTAGGCAGATTTGAAGAAATCAACTAATGTTTTGACTATACTGGAATTTAAACACTGGTCTCTGATGGTTTTCACCCATTGAACGCTACAGCACACTTAGGTGCATGTGACTTAATAAGATATATTCCTTTTCAGTTTTATTTTTTGACTATGATGAGCACAAAGCAAATTAGATTAGTTATAATAGTACGGGAAACAAAAATTGGATAGGCAGAAGATGTAAAATATGCTTATTCAATGCTTGCATTAAGTGTTTATAAGCATCTCTTGCATATGAAAATTATAATGTGGTTTTTCTCTAAGCAAACTCTATAGCTTAAATATATAAGTATGATAATTGTTTTGTATTTTGAATTTGATAATTATAACAAGAAACACCAGCTCTCCAAGAAACAAAAAGAAGCATGCAAATACATTTATGTTCCTCTTGGGAAATTTGGAAACACCCAGGAAAACAATGAACAAAAAAGTTGTAATACAAAAACTGAAAAAGAAGCAATAGTCTGGAAGTCATTCTTGAGAGTCACGAAATCTGACCTTAGCTGTTCGGTCTATAATATTATCTACAGGAAGCTGGGATGCTCGAACGTCCTTGATTTTCAAATAGTTATACATCACGACACCACATAATGCTAAAACAAAAATAAAATTTCATCAATATGCCATTCGTTTTGTTTTTGTTTTAGTAAGTATCAATATGTTGTTTCTTAGCATAAAGTTCCCACAAATAAGGAATATTAAGCTTACCTACTGCATAGCCTGTAATGTTAAGTGTGGTTATCGTTGACTCTGGAAAAATTAAAGTTGAAAGCGCAATTAATATCCAATCCTTCAACACACCAGCCACTCGAATGGTTACAGCACCAGTTCTACCAATCACCAAGAAAATTGAGAAATTCAAAGCAAGTGCACATAGTGCATTTGAAAAGAAAATCCAAAAATTGAATTGGATCTGTGAGACTTCCATTTCAGGCTTCTCCAGAAGATACCATGGGACAAAAAGAAAGATGAAGCTGCATATTAAAACAAAAATTGATAAGTACCTCAAGAAACAGGAAAATATCACATACATGAGACTCTACACAATAGAAGAATGACATTTAAATTACAATGATTACGCTCAACCATGCACACACAGAGAAAGTTTTCCTTTGAAGCCAGTAGTTTATAGAAGCTACACCTCACTTTGGAGGAAAATGTAAGCAAATATGTAGAACAGTCATTGCATCCTGCATGTCAGAGGATATAGACATACATACCCCTTCTATATCTATGTACCAAGAAACCATTTCATATAGTTGCTAACATGATTTTCCACAAAAGAACTAGCAAGTAGATACCCATATTGTCATCAACTGCACATTTTTTGACTTCATCAAAGCCAAGACATAGGCATGGCATGCAGGAAAAGGTATATACACAGGACTACATCTTAAGTGAAATTTAAAGATAACATCTCTTGTTTCTTAGAAGTATACTAAACAAGTAACAGCATAAGAAACATAACCTTATTGTAATTTGCAAGCCTATCCATCACAAAGGATGCAGTTCTAAAGTAAATACAGCAACTGGAAACCATATCCTTTTAAAATAAATCAAGAGAATATTAGCTGCAATATTTCATCATAAAATATGTCCTTTATTTACAATCCCATGTTAGATAATACAAATACAAAAGCAGAATAGTAAAGTTAGGAGGACTACAATGTAGAGTGCCACGGTCTCGCAGAAGCAGCATGCACACATGTTGTTAGGACCAGAGACATCTGTGGAACTTTTTTTTAACTTTTACCTCGTTTAGAATAGTTGTTTGTGAACACGTAAATCTACTCTGTCAACACAGCAGCAAAGTTAATCATAAAATACTTCAATTTTCTATACACCGTGTACTACCAACCTTTTGCAAGACCTTTCAACTTTAGCTACAACTGTTTAAGCAATTTGTGACAAATGAATAATCCAATACAACTTTGAAGTTTCAACATCTTCTCTATATCTGATTTTATTGCAGACCTAAAAAATAAGTAATACTCCCTCCTCATTTTACGTGTTTAACTGGACGAGGGGTTTAAGAAAGAAAGAAAGACTTTCACAACTTGTAGCAACATGCCATGGATTCGTGTGGCTATAAAATCATGTCATTAAGGGTAAAATGGAAAGTTAAAGTTAAATTGTTTCCAAACATAGAAAGATGTCATTTTTTTAAATAGACTAAAAAGAAAATAGTGCCACATAAAATGGAACAGAGGGAGTAGTGTATAGAAGTACCACTTCTCTAACACCTAAAGCTTATAGATAATGTGATACACACATTTCAACAGATTTTAGGTGCAGTAAGATGATATTAATGTATCGGGAGTTACTGTAGCCGGAAGCAATCAAAAGGAAAAGTTGCTCTAACCCTTTTAAAAAGTTACCAAATCTAAGGAACGGTTTCCTACTCCTGCTATCCTTTTTTCCCCTTATTCCTAGGGTGTGGTGAGCAAGGTGAAGGCTTGGAATCACTGACAGCAAAATTATAACTGGAATCATATAGACCTGAACAAAATACCAGTTTGACCAAATGAGAACAGATAAGTCAACCTTACAAGATTGAAGAAAACTACCTGCATGGAGCTATGTAATATAAACTGGTGATAGGATTGAGAGTTAATCCCTTCTTCTGAAGAAGAACTTGAGTTAACACCAGCCTAAGAGCCTCAGCAAATATCCCAGTCACCTGGTAAACTGTACCCACTATGTTGAAGTGAATTTCCCCATAAGAGGATATTACAACACCAACACTGACCAACAACATGTTCAAGAATACATCGCATCTTAGTTTGTCGGTTCCACAAATAACAGCCATGACAAAGGTGGCCACCGGCACTGTCATTTCAATATAGAAAAAGCTACAGCCATTCAGTAGATTCCCAAGCACAGGAATTCACAACTAGAAAAGAGTGCAGTATATGGACATACTCAGAGCTTTGAGCATCTGGATGAAGGCCACAGAAATGAATAGATAAGCAGTGTTGCCAAACCTGAAAGCACAACATATGCTTTTTTCAGAGACAAAATTTGGACATCATAGCCTCAACTCACTAGCTACAACAGAAATTGTCTGCAACCAAAATTCTCCACGAGAAATTAAGAACCTAGGAGTGTGAGGAATGAGGAATAGGAGACAAGGAAGTGAAAAATCAATTACGCTGCCATGCCAAAGAACAATAGACTGCAATTCGACAGGATGCCTCTTTTATCTTTTCCTTTTTCTGGGGGAGCAGGGCAATAGGCATGGAGAGATTCGCGGGGCGGGTTAATAATTCTCATTGTGGTGTGAGGTGGGTACAATGCTAAGCAGGGAGTATGCATACTACCCGTCCAATTTCCATCGCTACGAAGAACATGATGACCCACACATGGAGGTGTCCATTTTTATTATCATCCTGATTTCTGGCCTATGTATACTTTCTCCTTTACTTTAGTACAGATACAAGTGTCCGACAAAGGAAAAACTAAAGAATCCATCCACCAACATAAACAAGTAAAAAGGTGTAGGATAACTCTGAAGTCTGAAAATCAACCATCACTCACTATTCACATTAACCTGAAATATGGAATGCCAACATTTCTGAAAATAGTTTTAAAAAAGAGCTAAAAGTATACCATAAAAACAAGGACCTCTCTGTCATCAGCAAAAGAGAAAATTAAACAATAACAAGCAGGAGTAGATCCATTACATTTGTATTGATGACAATTGAGCAGACTCAGTCCTTTTCTATTTTTAACTGTGAATTATTATTAATGAAAATATCCAGGAGACAGCCAGTAGACTGCAAGTCTCATATTTATTTCTAGGTCATGCTCAGCAGGTAAAGCAGCTTATCAACTTCAAGTCAAAGATTCAAAATCTCACTGCTTTTAATGTAGAACATTTTCGCTTGCATGCGCCCATTGTTCTTGTTTTGTGGGAAAAATATGAAATGGGAGCTCAATCAATGTCTAAAGGTAATGAAATGTCAATTTTAGGTTTGATAAGACAATGAGAGAAACTGATCAGCCATGTAGAGGATGGACCTGCAGATATGAAAGCTTTCATACTTGAGGGAAATCTTCAATTAATTCAGATTCTTCTAGACCTCCGTTTCCACCCGACCAACCCAAGGTAAAATAGTGCTTCATCTCCGTATGGAAGGTCAATGGTCAACAGTGTCAAACATTATGACAAAACACTGTTAGCTAGTACATTCTATTAAGCTCTAGACCAATATGCCGATATAATGGAGTACGTCTAACAGGCTCCGATTTCAAAAGAATAAGCGCCAACAAGTCACAAATGATCATGAATGACAGAATCCACTAAAAGAACCAATAAATATTCTTGATCCCCGAAGTAGAGAGCTCACCAAAGACTTGCAGCGAAGAAAGCGCTGATTGGAATAACACACGTCGCATATCTGCAAATTCAGTTATAAATGGAGAATGAGAATAAAGATAAGCCTCAAAGTGAAAGCAGTTCAAATCTGCAATTCTCACATTTCAAGAGTCATCTTGACAGGTGATACAACCTGCAAAAGATAATAAGGAATTAAGAGGGAAAGCTAGATGGCCCGTAATACGATAATCAAAGCACTAAGATCAGGCATGATAAATTAATTTTCCAATATAGATAAAGTAAAAACAAAACCAAATTCAGAAGCTAAAGACGACCAAACACCCACAAAACCTTTTACACAAACACAGACTAAACAAGTTCTCCAAGGAAGTTCATTTGCATGGCCACAACCACTCTCCTCAGTCCCCAGGAAAGTGTAAAAAGAGGATAAATTTTCGCCAGCACAGTACATTTCTCAATTAGCAAGTTCTCACACAATGATTTATCATCAACAATATTAAAGATCCCAATGAATTGTGATAAAGGGTGAGTCTCAAAATAAACAAATAAGCTCTCATATGAATCTAACATAGCAAAAATCTCTCAAAGATTTTCTTTTCAAATCAACATACAACACTAAACTCTAATTCCATATGAGGTGCTTAATTTTGTTTGATAGAAACTAACATGTATAAGAGTTAGAATTACAAGACTGCTAATGCAGACTAAAAGAGTTGCTAGGCCATAGACATACCTTTCTCTTCCAGATCCCTAAAAATATTCAATGGAAAAAACTTTTTCTACTAGTCAGAGTATTGTAACAAGCTGCCAATGAAAATTCAGAACCTTCTAATCAGAAAGTACTAGGCAAGGAACTTGTATCCTTGCAAGACAATGCTAATGCCTTAAAGAGATAGGTGGAGTGCTTAACCTTGATCTTCTATCTGATAACTACTTGACACAAATATCAGTTGTTGAAAGACAAGAAGCAGTTGAAGAAGAAGTAAAATGAATAAGAGCAAGATGGCAGAGAATTTTGTGCCTCTATGGGTGAAGTTTAATTGGACAAGATAGATTTATCATTGAATGTGAAACCAATGAATAACCTGAACTTAGGCAGCGCTATGGTCGTGGTGCATTTACAGACACAATAATATCGACAACAACGAATAGGAACAAATTAAGTATGTGACAAAATCTGAAGAAAATCCTGGGCCTTTTAACACAGATCATCTCAATCTCGTATAACACTAAAACCTACAGAAAGCAACCTGTTTGAAATGTAATGCATAACAATCTCAGAAAAGCAAACAGTTCTACAATAATGTCATCAATAACTAGAGTATCCAGAAGAGCAGAGATGACAAAGAGTACCAGAAAAATGTCACTGTAATTCAGTAATTCATAATTGTTTTCTCAAAGAAAGAAAAATTCAGTAATTCGTAATTGTCATACCTTGAACACACGGATAAGAACGAAAGCTACTAAGCCTGAAAAGCCCATATGTATCATGGTAAGTGTAATTGGAAATGGGAAATTGAAATATTTTGGTGAAAGTACCCACTGCAAAAGACAGAAGAAGAATCATGAGATCGTACTAATGATATTGGAAAGTAAAAGAATCTACACCTAAGTCATTGAAAATTGTATCGAACAGAAACTTCTCCCTAAACTTGTGATGCACAAATACAGACTGACAAAAGCAGAACCCCCCCACCCCCTAAAAAAAAAAAAACTGATGTTATTTTGAGCTACAGTGATGGAGTAAAAGGGAAGACATATACAAGTCGCTCATTGTGATGTGTTTTGAACAAATGAAGTTTATAAGAAGTGCCCTGCTGTGTGCTCACTCCCTTAATGCATGATGTTGGAAAAGTCAAGACAATGTTACGCAGCAAGGGTGCAGTAAAGCAAGGAAGTGGTATTTTTGAACACGTTCCTTATTCTAGAGGATCATTATGGCTTCATAATTTATACTTCACACAACAATTAAAGACTAACAGTTAAACAAGAATTATGTATCTCTTAATGCCAAATGGGGCCAAATCTAGATAAACACTACTCCACGTCCACATCATTGGATTCATATCTCCTTCATCATTTGTTTATTTCTCCCTGATTCCCCAAATGCCTCGTGTCTGCACTGACATCGGTCTCAAAAATATCTCAAATGAAAAACATTGGTTCTTTCATAAAGAATTGTTCTTCCCTTCATGTTGTTTGGTTTAATTGGATGGAACGTAAAGAAACTTGTGTCCCTTCTCTTTTCAGTTTTTAATGGATATAAAAGTTGATTTTGGACTAGCAGCAAATATTTTGCATGTTTTACTTTTCTACTTTTTTTTGGTTGTTAAAGTAAGTGATCCATTCCATGTCCCCTACTAAGTTTTCCTTGGAATCTAGTGGTAATGAATGACAGCAGCTTGTCAATTTGGTGTATGTTCTCCGAGGTTGCCCGAATCACAGTTTAAATATAACGCTTTTGTATTTCTAACATCGATCAATTGCACTTAAGTTATAGCTGTAAACAGATTCCAACGGACAGAATAATCCATGGGTCCAATGAATTCGAAGACAATCATGAAATACTTGGAAAAAGGTGCATACCTTGTTATACAAAATAACTCCTGATGAAAGCAAAATATAGACAAGGAGATAAAAATATGTCAATAAAAGTTGTTTGCTGATCATCATTGTAAGTCACTTGGAAGTCCAAATGGACTCCGTCTCTCAAAATTACCAAGAATTTCCCTCCAATACAAAAATCAATCAATTCGGATCCAGGAGCTTTTTGCAGATAGGAGGTGAAAATTCAGTTCAACTGCTGCATTCATTCCTTAAAGATGATCTAGGATGTACCAGCTTGTGTCTGTGTATGCCGGTATAGAAACATGGACTGGTAAAATCTGGAAAAGTATGATAAATGTGTCACACATCAATTACTAATATCACAAGTAATATTTGTTTCAGCGAAACAATTAAAACAACCTGATAAGTCAAAGCAAGCACTAAAGCAGGTAAATTGAATTAGATAGACTATCACAAAAGATGAATGTAACTGCGCAATAACAATGACAATATAAATTTTAAACGACACGGAATTCCTTGAAAAGGTAAAATACTTAACACAGGACACACTGCAAAACCACCTTTTAGCAGTCAATTTATAACTAACTATGCACAGTGGCTGAATGCATGCTCCATAAGAAGATTTTGAAAAAGCTAATCTGCTTCACCAAAGGAATTTACTATGAAACATTTTAGCAAACTCACATTTTTGCAACTTAACTTATACCTTATTATAGAACTAACAGAATTGAACATAATTCTAACAACCTGTAATATCTGGTAAAGAAGTAAGCAAGAAATTTGCGTCCAACTCCTCAACAATCGGATTTTTTCAATGTTGAATCAATGCAGAAACAAAAGCATATAGGCAACTCAAAAAGGGTGCAAAGAGTAGGACTAAAACTGGAGGAAAAGGAATATATGAACGACAGGCAGACAAGACTAAGCATGTTAGCAAGCAACAAATAATAACAATACAACAAGAAAACAACAAAAATAAGTTGATAATGCAAGGAACAGCAGAATGAAAAGCATAGCAACACTTTATAAAGCTGAAGGAACAAAATGATTAGCAAGTGAAGAAAAATATGTACATAATATGTTCTCTCTTTCACACATAAACACATAGAGGAGGAAAATGAAAACTGAGAATCCGTACCAATATCGTAAACAAAGAGAAAGAGCTGAAGTCGTGAAGAAGAGCGAGATAGAGATCTGTGGACAGAGAGCGAGATGCCGACAATGCTTCAGCTTCGCCGTTCGATCTGAATTTGGTTGATTAAATGAATCCTTGCAATTCCTTTGCCCTATCTACACGATTACGAATTCCTACTAATTACAACGAAGAGATCCAGCAAAGTTCAGAATGAGTAGTGACCTCAAGACCGAAGAGAGGATGCACTAGATTAGGAGGAGCTGCAAGTTACCACTAATTGGGTCCTACTAATTAATTACTGTCAACACAGGTATCACTATATTTTTTTCTGTATATTTTTACTTGTCGGTACACTTCAACCTCCAATCATATTGTATTTGTATCTTACTTAATTCTCCCTCCCATTCAAAATAAGTGTTCAAAATAAGTAATTTGATTAAATTATCCCTAATTAAAATTATAAAAGTGGACTCTTGATCATCACATGCCTTAACTAAATTTTAAATACATAAACCAAACCATAAGTGAGCCAAACTTGAAATATGTAAAAAAACGTGGAATAGCACAAATTTGAATTGCACTACAACAACAACAATATTAACACACTAATAATCTCACTAGTGGGGTCTGGGAGGTAGAATGTACGCGGACCTTACCCTTGCCTCGTGGGTAGGGAGCCAGTTTTCAGAAAACCCTCGGCTCAGAGATAAAAGATCTAAGAGATCTATAACAACAACAGAAACCAGACAAATAGCATCAGTACCGTAATAGACAACAAATAAATGGCGCTCAAACTTGGAATATCCAAATATTAAACCTATTTAATGATATCATAAAAATATTGGAGTAATTTAAAAGACTTTTAGGAATATGTAAATAAGGGTAACTTTAAAAATATAAGATCGGTTTTTTCTAGTTGAGTGGACACTCTTTTAAAATCAGAGAGCGTAGTATTACTCTCTTTATTGCCAATATAAACTTGATGTATCTAATCTTCTATTGCCAATTTCACCTTAGCTTTACCCCTATTTGGTCATGGGAATATTTTTAGCCAATAAAATTCTCTGTTTGTTATGTAAATCATCTAAAGACTCATTCTGACATAGACCAGGCCAAAAATAACCTAGTTTATTGATTCGTAATTTATCTTGGAATGGTTTACAATATCTTAATGAAAATCATGAATTTGTTTTAGCACAGGTTCTTTATGTTAACAAAGGAAAAACAAAGCCCGCCTTTTGCTTCCAACAAAGCCCAGACCAGTCAACCTAATTTAAAAAATGATCACCTGGACAATCGCATTTTTAACAAGAGTTATCAAGTTTCCTTATAGAAGAATTAACCTAAAATAGACGCAGCCAGGCGGCCGGATGCACAACCAACTTGCACGCAGCCTCAACTATTTACCTATTATCTCTTTGTTATCTCACACCAACACAGTACCGGGTGAGTGATTCGAAAAGGGTTGGAACGAGACACATACCTAAATACACAAAATATATCTGCTTAACCTTTGTAACTTGATTGAGGAACTTAGTTCACAAAATAAAAGGAAAACTAACAATGATAAAGCTAATCCCTTTTTGGGCGTAGGCCCATTGTTATAACAAAGGAGAAGGATTAACAACAATATGCTTCAAAGGGTGTTGTACATCACCTCCACCAGCATGTTTAACAAACTCAGCTGGGGATAGAAAGTCACCATGACAAACACAAACTATCCGGACTTCCTCTCCCTTCTTATATCCGTACAAGAATCCTTCAATTTTCTTCCCATTTGGTCCATCACCTCTTGTGGAAACACAAGGCATTTTCAGCATGAAGTTTTTGAACATTTCTTTAGCTTCCTTGCAAGTTTTTCTGGACGAGACTGGTGTTTTCTCATTACTAGTTTCAGGTGCTATTGCGACCGATTTCTGTTCGTGCTCTGGAGATTGGCCACTGGCTGGAGGTCTTGCTTCAGTACTATCACTCCGCCCTGCAACGAAGAGAAAAAACAAAAGAGAGGTTGACGATGAGTATAAACAACCAGAAATACACTGCAAATATTCTCCATTTCAACCGCTACAAGGAAATAAACTTAGCAGAAAAACCAAAATTGAGTCAATCTGCCACATGCAACAAATGAATTAATTAGCATATTGGAAGCTCATGTCTCCAGATGACCAGTGAGCTTAAGTGATGAACCCATTTCAATATTCACAGCCAATGGCGAAGCATGTATGTGACCAGTAACAGAGACAGTTAATTAGGATTAAGTGGTTTCATTTGCTACTGCTTTATATATACGCATATTGTTTTCTTTTTTAAAAACAGTATGTGTATATATATTCAGAATAGGCTGCCACTGTTTGAAGAATAAGGCAAAGCAAACATCAATCCATTTGGAATAGGTAATAAATTAAAGACCTAAAATCCCACAGACCCAAAAACAATGTACAAGTCGAATTGCAATGATAGATCGACAGGTTCCGCCACCAAATAGAGTTAGACACTATAGCTATTAATTATTGAACGTACGAAATTCTACTGAAAAGCCTAGAAGAGCAGCCAAAACTCTCATCAAAGGCAACACAAGCATTAGATAGATTAATCTACATCATAATTCGACCACCATCTACATAACATCAACTAATGTTTCATAAACAAGTGGCGAAACTTCATGATCTTAGGCTCTTAGCACATCAAGGCCCTTTACTTGTCCAGTAAAGTGTATGAGTATGAGTATAATTAGCCGAGGACAAGTTGCTCATTAGACATTACTACTCTGTGCCAAATGAGTTAATATTTCAGGGACCAAAAGTGATCTCTAACATTAGAGCAAAGGAGAGAAGAAGAGAAAATTAACATTGACTTCTGCTAGAGGTTTAGACTCCATAATGCATAGGAAACATCCTACTCAAGCGGAGCTAGCCTATTAGGTGTGGTTAGCCGAACTCAATCACTTTTGTTTAAACACTATATTGTATTAAATATACATAAATATCTAATTATAAATCCATAACAAAAGATAGTAATGAACTCCATGGCAAATTCAGAACCCATATATAGTTCAAATTCTTCCGATCCTACTTCACCAACATTACAGCATCTTGATGATCTTAGTCTTCAAGTGATATGGATAACTTTGATTTTTCTCGTTTTTTTTTCCAAATTTTTAACAAGATTAAATTAAATGTTGCTTTACAAGATTTTTAGCGTTTAGACATTAGAAGTAGAGCTATGGTTGATACAATCTGCTGCTGAATTTGCAGCTTTTATTCCAGGATTAAGAAGAGCAGATTCAGTACCAGTAGTTGTGGATTCTATTTCTTTTCTTGTGTACAAACCTAAGCAACTCCATTCTCTAAGGTCGCGGCATTACAAGAACAATAATCAACAACAAATTAACCCTTTATTAAAGGATAAAAATAAAAAAGGAAATTTTTTCTGATACCTTGAATAGGTTGATGACTCTCAAATTCAGAAATACCTGACGAACCAGAACCACTTCCCTGTGATCCCAACGACCCCACTGAAGACTGCAAAAAAGTACCACCAGTTTCACCATTACTATAACAGTTCCCATTTTCTTCATTTTCCTTTACAACAACTCTAACAGCATTCTTCATTTTCTCCAATCTTTTCCTCTTTGCCTCCAAACGCCTAAAGGACTGCAACTCCTTCCTTTTTCTCCACTCCTCCTCTGTTTCCGTAGGCAAAGAACACGTCCTATTAAGTGGTGCGTAAATGTCATCACGAAATTGAATTTCATTTCCATTACTATTATTATTATTATTATTATTATTATTATTATTATTATAAAACACAAAATTAGTTATCGAGGAACAAGAACGTTTAAGCCTCTTTTCTCTTTTTGGGTCCACCCCAAATCTACCGTTCAATGAAAGTCCCAAACTTAGCTCTATTTCATCTTCACCCCCCACATTTTCATCAAATTCATAATTCCTTTTTCCATTGATAACTTTATGCAATAAATCCCTCGAAAAACACCTGTTTCCTCTGTTCTCTTCAGCTTTCTCCATTAAGAAAAAAATAAACAGCAAATGAGAATATTGGAGTAGAATTTAAATAAAGAGATATTTTTATAAAATGGGAATAGAAAAGCTCCAATAAAGCTTGTAAAGTGAATTCGTCGGAGTTTTCAAACTCGCCGGAAAATAAGTCGCCGGAAGGTCGGAGTCAGCCGTGGAAGGTTATATTTTTTATAGAAGAGAAGACAAAGGGTTGGGAAGTAAAAAATACAGGAGGGATTAAATTTAATTCCGTGGGAGAACCCCTGGGAGGTGAAACGTAAATGAACGAGGAAGTGACACGTGGTGGGTTACAAGAGTACCTATGACCCACGTGGTTTAGACAAGGACTTTGGAAGATGATACCAAACATATGTTAGCTAAGGTAACCGACAAAACGGTGTCGGTTTATACTAAGAAGTTAGATGGCCCTGTCACGTGTTCAGAAAATCTCGGCCTCGTAAAGCAGCGATATTCCCATACAATAATCTTTTGCAAAAGAATTTATTACTGGAGTACTATATTGCTACTGAACCTATAAAATACTTATTTCTCACAATTAAATCTTTATTACTTAAAATTATTTTTTTTTAAATTATGATCATATTGTATACGGGTGAAATCGAGTCCGCAGGACATCTCGGTTTCCGATGAAGTAAACGAAACAAGAAACGTAAAGGCAAGGGATTGAAATCGAGGCAAGAAGCCCTTTGGTCCGGGGTCCGGACAAAATAGCTGCCCTCGGAAGTATCGGGACCATGACCCCCAGGTCCGGTTCGAACCTCAAAAGCCTCGGAGAGCATTACCAAACAATCGAGCACGACCAACAAAAGGCTGTGATATCCGCGACCGGCCAGATATCACGGCGTTGATCTCGGTGCATATCGGCAAAAAAACCAGTGATTAGTTAAATGAAAGATTTTTAACTTTTATGGAATTGTACTTACGGTAAAACTCCCCTACTATATAAAGGAGAGTGTGATTATTCATGAGGAATATTGTAACATGCATATCAAGGCAATATACTCTTATTTTCTCTGTTATTCAAAATTCTTATTCTTGTTCATCAATGCTTCGTTGTTATGAGGCTCGGATCGAGGGAAGGCATCTCATTAAGGCGGTTACTAAGTCAGGGATCACCTCTCTTGATCGGTTTGATAATTTATCATGTCCTTTATCTGTTTAATCTAACGCAATTTATCGATTGTATTGAATTAATCCACGTATCCTTAAAATCACTTACAAATTTAATTGTTATCCGTTTTTTAGGGTAAACAGTTTGGCGCCCACCGAGGGGCTAAGGATAATAGTAGCAATTTGATACAAATTTTCATAACACACTCTATTTTACACTTGTTCTTTGAGCTTTTAATTTCAGGTCAGATTAAAAATGTCGAACTCCCAATCTGCCGATTTGAACGTGGATGTTGAGTCCGGCAACCATGGAGAAAACAACAACGTGGTACCTAGCAACGGGGTGCCCCCTGCTGACCCCAACGGAGTCCCAGTCGCTGATCCGATCGATGCTAACTCACATGTGGCTATCGAAGCAAACTTGCCTACTGACCCCGAAAACAGCATTCGCGGGGGAGCCCGATTGATAGCCTGGAGCACACACGACGGCGAAGGTGATAGGATCAACTTGCGCGTGATCTTCGAAATGCTACAGGCTCAACAGGCAGCGATAGCTCAGTTGCAGAACCAAAGCCGAGCCCCCAGCAGAGTTGATCCCGAATCGTCCCGAAAAAATGCCCACATGAATGAACCGGCCACAGAAAGGCCGGGTGAAGCATAACCTGCGACCAACCCCGAGATAATAAAAATGCTTGAGGAACTGACATAACTGGTGGAATCGGTAGAAAAGAAAATCGAAGCCAACGACAAAAAAGTGGAGACATATAACTCTAGGGTTGACCAAATCTCGGGAGCACCACCGATACTGAAGGGCCTAGATTCCAAAAAAATTGTCCAAAAGCCTTTCTCTCCGAGCGCAGCTCCGAGGCTGATCTCGAAGAAGTTTCGTATGCCCGAAATTCCAAAGTATAATAGGACAACCGATTCCAACGAACATGTGACCTCTTATACGTGCGCCATCAAAGGAATTGACTTGGAATATGATGAAATCGAATTCGTTATGTTGAAAAAGTTCGGAGAGACCTTGTCGAATGGAGCTATGATATGGTATCACAACTTACCCCTAGTTATATTGACTCATTTCCTATGTTTACAGATGCCTTTGTAAAGGCCCACGACGGGGCCATCAAGGTCGAAACCAGGAAATCGGACCTTTTCAAGGTAAAGCAAAGAGATAACGAGATGCTCAGGGAATTCATATCGAGGTTTCAAATAGAATGGATGGACCTGCCTCCGGTCGTAGATAATTGGGCCATTCAGGCCCCTTTACCCAAGGAGTCAATCCCCGAAGCTCACTGGCTTCATAGCAGTTGAAGCAAAATCTGATAGAATACTATACCCGGCAGTAACTTGGGCCGATGTCCATAACCGGTACCAATCAAAAATCAGGGGCGAAGACGATCAGCTCGGGGTCCCTTCTGAGTCCGTTTACCCCGTCAGAACTGGTGACAGATCCAAAAGAGACATTGATCGTGAACCAAGATTGAATAGAGACCGGTATCAACCATAGAATGGAGATCGAAGGGGTGATGGGTACGGACGCAACACTATGAGAAGTGAAAGAAGGAGCGACCAAAGTAAGAATAATCGGGGACTCATAGGCAAAAGCGGTTTTGACAGACCCATCAGGTCTAAGGAAGCGCCAAGGTTATCGAAGTACAACTTCAACGTCGACGTTGCCGCCATCGTAGCATCCATCGGACACATCAAAGATACTAAGTGGCCTCGACTATTGCAATCTGATCTTTCCCAAAGGGACCCCAACTTAATGTGTAAATATCATGGCACTCACGGCCACAGATCCGAAGATTGCCGACAACTGAGAGAGGAAGTAGCCCGGTTATTCAACAACGGACACCTCCGAGAGTTTCTGAGTGATCGAGCCAAAAATCACTTCAGGAATAGGGACTCCAACAAGCAGATCGACAAGAGGAATCTCAGCACGTCATCAACATGATCATGGGTGGGGTCCACGTCCCCCAGGGGCCGATGCTAAAGTGCACTAAGGTGTCCATTACAAGAGAAAATCGGACTTGAGATTACGTACCGGAGGGAACCGTATCTTTCAATGACAAGGATGCTGAAGACATCGTGCAACCACATAATGATGCATTGGTAATATTTGTACTCATGAACAAATCTCGAGTTAAGCGTGTGCTAATTGATCCAGGTAGCTCAGCCAATATCATCAGATCGAGAGTCGTGGAACAGCTGGGTCTACAAGACCAAATTGTGCATGCAGTCTGAGTTTTAAACGATTTTAACATGGCGTGTGAGACCACTAAACGGGAGATAACCCTACCGGTAAACACAGCCGGAACCGTCCAGAAAACAAAGTTCTATGTGATCGAAGGAGATATAAAATACAATGCTCTGTTCGGGAGGCCATGGATTCACAACATGAGGGTAGTACCCTCGACATTACACTAGGCGTTGAAATTCCCCAAACCAGAGAGAGTTAAAACAGTTTACGGGGAGCAACCGGCCGTAAAAGAGATGTTCGCGGTCGATGAGGTGGTCCTGATATCCGCACTTTCAATATCAAATAACTCGAGTTTGGTCACCAAAGAAGAAACCAAATAGCAATCACCGACACCAGCCCCGACCGAACCAGAAAAGCAAGGGACTGGCGAGGAGGACGACTACAGAGTTCCCAGATCTTTCATAGCCCCAAGCTATTTCGATGCCTCCAAGTCAATAGTCGAGGAGTTAGAGCAAGTCATATTGATTGAGCACCTGCCCGGTCGGAAGGTATACCTGGGCACGGGGTTAAGTCCCGAGCTCAGGAAAAAACTCATTGAATTCCTTATAGCTAACATAGATTATTTCGCATGGTCCCATCTTAATATGATAGGGATCCCGCAGGAAATAACTACTCACAAGCTAAGCTTGGATCCGAAGTTTCACCCAGTTAAACAGAAGAGGAGGCCTCAGTCCGAAGTCAAGCATGCATTCATCAAAGACGATGTATCTAAACTCCTTAAAATAGGTTCCATTCGGGAAGTTAAGTACCTGGACTGGTTAGCAAACGTGGTAGTGATCCCGAAAAAGGGAAATAAATTAAGAATGTGTGTAGACTACAAAGACCTGAACAAGGCATGCCCCAAGGACTCTTTCCCTCTGCCCAACATTGATCGCATGATAGATGTGACGGGCGGCCACGAGATCCTCAAATTTCTCAATGTCTATTCCGGGTACAACCAAATCCGGATGGAACCGGGTGATCAGGAAAAAACTTCCTTCATCACAAACGATTGTAAGAACCTAATTTTTGACTATATTTGAATTTTTATCACCTTTTACTATGTAAATATTTTCAGAATTTAATATATATTTTTTAGCTTTGTTACACTTATATATATATATATATATATATATATATATATAGAAAAATTATTAATAATTTAAAAGGTCAATTATTACTATTAGTGTTATTTTTATTATTATTTTTAAATAAAATAAATTAAAAACCGAAAATAAATAAAAATTAATTATTATTATTATTATTATTATTATTATTATTATTATTTTTTAAAATAAATTTAGGATGGGAATTAAAAAATAGGAAAAGTAGAAATATAAATTTAAAAATTAAAAGTAAAAGTAGATAGAAATTGTTTAATAAAAAAAGTAAAAGAAAGTGGAAAATTAAAAAAATAAAAGTAAAAGAATATGAAAATTTAAAAAATAAAAAGTTAAATAAAGTTGGAATTAAAAAATAAAAGTAAGGGTATCTGATTTTTTTTTTTTTAAAAAAAAAGTAAAAGTAAGTGGGAAATAAAAAAAGAAAAGTAAAATAAGTGAAAAATAAAAAAAAGTAAAAAAGTGGGATTTTAAATATATTAAAAGTAAAAAAAGTGAGAAATTCAAAAATAAAAGTAAAGGAAAGTGGGGAATTATTTTTTTAAAAAAATAAGAAAAATGGGAAGTGGAAATTCTTTTTAATTAAAAAATAAAAATCTGAAAATTCTGATTTTTTTTTCTATAAATAGAAGAGAAATGTGATGAAAAAGAGAGAGGGAGGAGAGAAGAAAAACAATAGGGAGGAAGGAATTGAGAGAAATTTATTTTCTTCTTCTAGGATAAGGAAATTTCTACTCGTGTCATTCTTTCTTCGTCTTTCTTTCGAAAAATCCAGCAAAATCACCCTCCCCCCCCCCCCCAAAAAAAAAACTAGCTTTAAACCCAACAAAAACAAGCCACTAAATCACCGGTTTTGTAAGGTCGATCGGAGTTGCAAGTTGCAATTTTTTGTTCGAGATCTCGTGGCCGGTGAAAGCTCCAGTCAACACTCGTCGAATTGTTTAGCGCTTTTGTAATTTCAATTCTGTTAATTTATATCAAAGGTCTGTTATTTTCCTTTTTTCACTGATTATAATTGTCCATTTACCTTCTTGTCTATTGGTGTAATTATTGGGTAGCATGAAGTAGTAGTTCACTCTATTGATATTTGGATCATTTGAATCTGATTATTTCCTTGTTCATATGTTTATTGGACTATGATGTTAATTTTAGAGTTACAAAGTTTTATTTTGAGTTGATTTAACCGGATAAAGGGTCAGTTGAATCACTGTAATTTGGCTTGTTTACTAATTTTGTTCATGAGATTATGGTGTCATTAGTTTTGTTTAAGAAATGTACAGAATATGGGATATTGGGTTGGATAATTTGCTTGGGCCACGATTTGTTTCTAAGGAAATTGATTTTTGGGCTATTGGAGAAGAAAAGATTTTGGGCCAAAAGATTTAGTCTCATTGGGCCCAAAGTAATAAATAACATAGCTGGCTCATCTTTCTCTAAACTAGCCCACTTTTTTATAAATAATAAATTTAATTCTTTCACAAATAATTCCATACCTCATGACCTTACAATAATCTCAAAATTAGTAATTGAATAATATTCGAACACCGTAGCTTGCTTTAGGCGCGATTAATAATAAATCATCGTGACTGTGGGTACGGTTCTCGTGGCATGGTCACGATACGTAATCCCCAATTCGAGTGTGCGTTTCACGTGACTCGACCACAACTTCAAATAATAATAAATAAAATTAAACACGTTGTAGATTGCGGGTGCGTTTCACGTGACGCGATTTGTGATGTGTATAAACAACGAGTGTACGACAACGTAACTCGTCTCATATTAATTTCATAAAAGTTTAAAATACAGTAATGTAATAAAAGCGGTAAGAGGAATAAAAATGCACATATAGGTTTAAAACATATATTAAATCAGATAATTAGGCCAATTATTAATAGTTGAGCGACCGTGCTAAAATCACGAAACTCGGGAGTGCCTCACACCTTCTCTCGGGTTAACAAAATTCCTTACCCGATCTTCTGTGTTCGCAGACCATAAATAAGAGTCAATTTTCCTCGATTTGGGATTCTAAAATAAATCGGTGACTTGGGACACCATAAATTATTCCAAGTGGCGACTCTAAATAAATAAAGAATCCCATTTCGAATAATGTCACTTAAATTGGAAAAATTCCTTATCCCCTATCCCCTTAGGAAAAAGGAGGTGTGACAACGACACCTATTGTTATAATGTAATGTCGTTCGGATTAAAGAACACCGATGCCACTTACCAATGCCTAGTAAACTGGATGTTCGAAGAACAAATAGAAAAATTGATGGAGGTTTACATTGACGACATGTTAGTAAAGTCCCTACGAGCAGAGGACCATTTGGGACATTTACAGGAAACCTTCAACACACTAAAGAAATACAATATGAAGCTGAACCCGGAGAAATGCGCATTCAGGGTCGGATCTGGAAAGTTCCTCAGATTTATGGTGTCCAACCGGGGAATCGAGATCAATCTCGACAAGATCAAGGCCATAGAAGACATCGCTGTCGTGCACAATCTCAAAGCAGTTCAAAGGCTAACCGGACGCATAGCTGCCTTGGGCCGATTCATTTCAAGGTCTTCCGATAAGAGCCACCAGTTCTTCTCGTTATAAAAGAAGAAGAATAACTTCTCATGGACCCCGGAGTACCAACAAGCTTTGGAAGAACTCAAGCGGTACCTTTCGAGCCCGTCTTTGCTTCATACTCCGAAGACAGATGAGCAGTTGTACTTGTACTTAGAGGTGTACGAGATAGAAGTAAGTTGAGTCTTAGTCCGAGAAGAGGAAGGTACACAATTTCCTATCTATTATTTTGGCAGGACTCTAGGCGAAGCCGAAACTAGGTATCCTCACCAGGAGAAATTGACGTTGGCTTTACTAAGCACCTCCCGGAAGTTAAAGCCGTATTTTCAATGCCATCCCATATGTCTCATAACTACTTACCCATTAAGAAACATAATGCATAAATACGAGCTCTCGGTACGATTGGCCAAATGGGCCCCATCAAATCCCAAATTTTGGCAGAATTCGTGGATGACTTCACGCCAGCCCGAATACCCCAAGTCGAAAGGGAATTGTTGTTGAACTCGGGGACTTTCTCTAGGATCTGGACCCTCTTTACGGATGGTGCCTCGAACGCAAAAGGATCCAGGATTGGCATCGTGTTGAAGCCACCCACGGGTAACATAGTTAGATAATCTATTAGAACCGTGAAATTGACTAAAAATGAGGCCGAGTATGAGGCTATGACTGCAGGTCTCGAATTAGCTAAAATCTTGGGGCCAAAGTGATTGAAGTTAAATATGATTCCCTCCTTGTAGTGAATCAAGTCAATGAGACGTTCGAAGTAAAAGAGGAATGAATGCGAAGATACCCGGATAAACTATAGGTAATGCTACATCGATTCAAGGAATGGACCCTGAAACATGTACCCCGGGATCCAAACAGCGAAGCCGATGCTCTAGCTAACTTGGGGTCGTCCGTTGATGACAATGAGTTCAATTCGGGAACGGTCGTACAACTCATAAAATCGGTAGTGGAAGAAGGCCACGCCTAGATAAACTCGACAAGCTAACTTGGGATTGGAGAAACAAGTATATAGATTACCTGAAGACCGGGAAGCTACCCTCAGATCCTAAAGAATCAAGAGCTTTGCGCACGAAGACGGCCAAGTTCAGCATGTCTGAAGATAACACCCTATTTAGAAGAATATTCGATGGACCACTCGCCATATGTATGGGGCCGGGAGACACCAAATACGTTCTGAGGGAAGTTCATGAAGGCACCTGTGGAAACCACTCAAGGGCCGAATCATTGATTCATAAAATAATCAGAGCCGGCTATTACTGGATCGATATGGAGAAGGATGCCAAGGAGTTTCGTACGGAGATGCGATGGCTATCAGAGGCACGCACCAATGATCCACCAGCCTGGGGAGTTGCTGCATTCGGTCTTGTCACCTTGGCCATTCATGAAATGGGGAATGGACATCGTCGGCCCCCTGCCATGGGCACCCGGTAAAGCTCAATTTATATTATTTATGATTGACTATTTTTCTAAATGGGTTGAAGCTCAGCCATTTTAGAAAGTTAGAGAGAAGGAAGTTATTGATTTTATTTGGGACCACATAATATGTCGGTTCAGAATGCCGTCCGAGATCGTATGTGACAACGGGAAGCAGTTCGTCGGCAGTAAAATGAGCAAATTTTTCGAGGATCATAAGATCAAAAGGATCCTATCGACACCCTATCACCCTAGTGTGAACGGGCAGGCAGAGTCTACAAACAAGACCATACTCCAAAACCTTAAGAAGAGACTGACCGACGCCAAAGGAAAATGGAAGAAAATTTTGCCCGAAGTCTTGTGGGCATACCGTACGACCTCAAAATCTAAGTACCGGGGCCACCCCATTTTGGTCTACGGCGCTGAAGCACTAATACCAGTCAAGGTAGTAGAACCGAGCTTCAGGTTCTGATATGCGACTGAAGGGCCATGAGCACGAGCCTGGAACTATTGCATGAGAGGCGCGAGGTCGCCCTAGTCCGATTGGCCGCCCAAGAACAACGGATCAAAATGTACTACAACCGGAGATCCAACCTCCGACACTTAAATATCGGGGACTTGGTATTAAGAAAGGTGATACTGAACACCCGAAACCCCAACGAAGAGAAGCTGGGACTGAATTGGGAAGGACCATATCGAATTATCGAGATTACCGATAAAGGTTCATACAAACTCGAAGCATGGAATGGTGAACAACTACCAAACAACTGGAACATAACCCACTTAAAACGATACTACTGCTGAGGTATGACCCCATTCATTCTTTTCTTTACATATATTGCGAATTGGACTAACACTTGCAGTCAAAATCCAAAGAATGATGCAACTGTTAGGCCTGAAAGTACATGTTGCACTCTTTTCCCCTTGGACCGGTTTTATCCCAAATGGGTTTTCCGGCAAGGTTTTTAACGAGGCAATAGTGGATCGTACTACCTTAGAATCAAAGACCGGTTATGAACCGGAATCAATGGTCACATCAATAGTATCTGAGCCCTCTCGGCGATCGACCTCGAATACTGGGGGCCATCACTCTCGGGTAATAATTCTAGCAAGGAAGGAAGCTTTGTGCTTGAACAGTCTGGGCTCGGTGGATAGGATTTATTGTAATGACCAAACGGTCAAAGTTAACCGTGCCCTCGTAGACCACCTAAGCCATAACACGAAGCTTGTACATACTTATAATCTTATATATTGCTCACATGAATGAAAGAAAGTTTCTACCTTGCAGACACATATTTTTCCCCTTAAGACTATTACATTTTTCCTTAAGGATATCAAGCCCAAGGGCCGCCTCTATCCGAATCCAAGAGATCACCCCCACTCGGGGACTGTCATCCAAGACAAGTTCGGACGGCTCGGGTATCGAAGCCCGAAGGTACAAAGCCTATTAGGCTTTACCTGAACTCAAAAGGCTACGACTACCCTAGAAATGTCTCGGAGACGTTCAAAGCCGGTAATCGAAACATAAAGGCCTTCAAAAATTACAAACTGGTTCAAAGGCTACCCTCGGCAAAACTAGTATCTAAAAATATCTAAACAAGCACTTCGGGGAAAGCTTCCGGTCATACCGATCCCCCCATAAGATTCAAACAAAATTTACATCGAGAACGAGTCTTGTTCGAACCTACGAACAAGACATTATTTCTACGTTTTATTCCATGCTAAGGCATTTGAAAACTTTGCAATCATAAAGGGGAAGCCAAAATAAACGAACTCAAAAATTGCCAAAGGGAAAAAAGCCTTATATACATTGCAATAAAAGTCTTTTACAAAGGCCAACTATAACGGCCTCAACAAAATGAACAAAATACAAAAACAAAGAATAGTCCCTAAGGCACCTAAGCTTGATCTTCACCAGAACTCGCCTCGTCATCGGAGCCGTCGAGGTCTTCTCCATCCTCGGGTTCGTCGGAGCCCTCAGAGCCTTCCTCACCCTTGGGGTCAGCCAGCTTCTTGCCTTGGCCTCGAGCCTTTTCGCATCTTTGATCTCGTCCAACAGGTCGAAACTCCGGGCATGGACCTTCTCGAGAGCCTCCCTTCGGGATAGCCACTCCATGTACTCGACAGTAACTTTCAGGCAGTCCTGGGCTACCTCAGCATCAGCCCTGTACTGGGCCACCATCTCTGCAGTATCGGCCCTGGTCGTTTCCGACGCAGACTTCGCTGTTTCGAGCTCCTTGCTGAGGGCATCCCGTTCAGCAATGGCTGAGTAGATCTTCGATTCATTGATCCTGTGCTTCATCCTTCTTTCTTGCAACTCGCAGTTGGAATTCCACCGATGCCAGTTGCTCTTGGACAGTCTCCTTCTCCGAAGCCAATCAGTCCATTTTTCCTTTCCACCCTTCGGCCATGGCTTTAACCTCGTCCATCTCGGCTCGAAGTTGGTCGATCCTGTCACCCTTCTGCTGGACCAACGGGGTTTGTCCGTTAGTCGCCATGTCTAACTCATCACCACTAACTTCAAAAATCTTTACCTGTTCCACCAGGTCGGTATTCCCCTTCTGAGCCGCATCCAACTCAGCCCAGAGACTCTTGGCTTCTTCATCACGTTGCTCCCTGAGAAGCTTATACATGTCCCTCTTCTCAGTAAGCTCCTTGACCTCAACCTTAAGCTGGTTAACCTCAGCCCGGTGCCGGAGGAAAATTTCATGATGAAGTACCGAGGCCTGCAAAAATATAAAGGAAAAAGAAAAGGTATAAGAGATATCAACAACTAAATCCGAAGATGAAATAGTGTAATGACGCATTACCCGATTCAGCGCCTTCTGTGCTTTATTAAACAAGCACGGCGTATCCACCTCGTTCAATTTCGCCCGGTCTTCTTCGGTTACCAGGCAGCTGAGGTAGCTAGCTTCTCTAATGGGGGCGGAAAGAACCCGAGCATCCTCTGGGACGGTGATAATTATTGACCGATTTCGGCCGGGATCCATGCTCGGGGAGGGGAACCAGTTGACTAATTTTGGGCTCGAGTTTAGCCCGCCGACCTCCGAAGATGGGTCTTTCCTCGGCACCTCCAAATCACTTAACCCGAAGAAGTCTTCAAGGGCGGTTAAGTCTATACCTTAAAAAAAGGAATTGAGGGGATCGTCCACACCATGATCCCCTTCATTGGATCGCTCCTTTGTCGTTCGAGCCTCTTCGAGCATAGACTCGATATAAGAAGGCGACCCTAAAATGTCTATTACACCGGGTGTCTCCTTCGGGGCATGGCCGGCATCTCGAGAAGTCTCGGCTCCGGTCTCCTCATCGACTTCCCTAATCTGAGGGAGATCGGCCTCATGAAACTCCCGTTCAACAACCACCCTATCTTCGGGGTATTTAATATGTGTAACTTGTTGCGGGGACTACATAGGCACGAGATGACGAGAGTCCGTACGTAGTTAGATTCATGTTATTGTCTGGGTAGAGTTAGGTTTACATCATGTTGTACTTGTACTATAGGGATTATCCTTGCTTGTCTAATTCTTCTATTTCGCATTATGTCTTGAGACTAGATATGCGTAGAATGATGGACTTGCTATTGTAGAGTTTTCGCTGGTTTTATGATTTGCCACGGAATAATGATGTTCCTCTTACGGATTTCTCACGCGTTATGCATTGTCATCGAATGATTTTCCTTAAAAATTATAAGTCACATGTTCATTCGTGAGTGGGAGTCAAGGACCCGTTCAAACTTTTTATTCTAATGGGATCGGGCCGTTCGTCTCTGCAGGATTTATGTACCACACTCTCATGGGAGCGGGCCATTCGCATCGGCAGTTTAATAGATGCATCTATGGTTCATGCCGTTCGACCCTCGGCAGTGCACAGTTTAATATTTATGTTGGATCAGGTTGTACGCCTCGGCATTTCTATAAATATATCCTCATAGAATCGTGTATAATATTTGGCAAGAAGCCAGAGTATATGTGAGTTTTTCCCCGATTTGAATTATAACAACCTATTGGGTGAGGTCCATTATATATATATATATATATATATATATATATGCTCCGGCTGAGGAGGAATTTGCTAATTAAGAGCTTGATTTTATTGTAAGAAGGATAATGTACCACATATTTACACTTGTTTATTTCATTTATTTACTCTGCCTCATATTTGTTCACCTCCTTATTGTACCTGATATTATTCGACCACTAGTGAGTGTCGATGTCGACCCCTCGTCTCTACTCCTCCGGGGTTAGTCTAGATACTTACTGGGTACACATTGATTTACGTACTCATAATACACTTGCTGCACATTTTTGTGCAGGTACTTTTATGTCCGGTAGTCCTTTGGGAACGAAGGCACGGATGATGCGGGGACTTGCCGTGGGCTGCATTTCAGGTTACGATCCAAAACCAACAGAGTCTCCTCCAAAGTTATTTGTATTTTTCCTGCCTAATTTGCATTCCAGACAGATGATGTATTTTAGTTACTTCCTATTAGATGCTCATGTATTCGTGACACCGGGTTTTGGGAATGCTTTTTGGTTGTTCTGTATCAAGGTTGTAAAAAACAAATTGCCATTTACTTTGTAAATTTTATCTCTTACCATTTAACTGAAGGAAATTTATGATTTCAAAAATACTAAAATGAGTAATTAAGTTAAACTTTTATTATTGGCTTGCCTGACAGTGATGTTAGGCACCATCACGACCTTTAATGGATTTTGGGTCGTGACAACATGGTATCAACGCATTAGGTTTATTTAGGTCTCACGAGTCACGAGCAAGTCTAGTAGAGTCTTGCGGATCGGTGCAGAGACGTCTGTACTTATCTTTGAGAGGCTACAGGGCTGTTAGAAGCACTTCCCTTTCTTGATTCCTCATCGGGCGATTTGAGTCCTTTGAGGCTTATTCCTGTCATGACCCAATTCTCCTCCGTAAGACGTCGTGACGACACCTAGTCTCTATGACTATGTAAGCCTAACAAAATGCGGAAAATAACAAAATGGAAGTAAAACTTAACAACTAACTGCAATAAATAACTAAATAACCAACACTCTAGTTATACACAGTATTCCCAAAACCCGAAACATCATAAGTCACAAGCTACAGAAAGAAAAGTAGTATCTCTATATAGCAGAGTCTAATAAAAAAAGTACGGAAGGTAAATGACATAGGAGAGAATAGAGGGGGACTCCGAGGTCTGCGGACACGGCAGATGTACCTTGAAGTTTCCATACAACAGCAAGCACTCTCAGGTAGTAGCTGGGTTGATAAGAAGCACCTGGATCTGCACACAAAACATGTGCAAAAGTGTAGTATGAGTACACCACAACGGTACCCAGTAAGTGCCAAGCCTAACCTCGGTATAGTAGTGACGAGGTCAGGTCTGGACCCTTCTTGGATATAATAATAAGATAGATGATATAATAAAATAAAGTAGAATGGAGAAGTTAACAGAAAGTATTCACAAGGCAATAACAACACAGCACAATGTGATACCAACAGGGGCGCTCCTGAGATACCGTCTCGTAGTCTCAAAAGTAAATACTCAACAGGGGATCTCCCGAAATACCGTCTCGTAGTCCCAAAAGTAAATATGCAGGGAGAACTCCCGAGGTACCGCCTCGTAGTCTCAAAAGTAAATATGTAGGGAGAACTTCCGAGGTACTGCCTCATAGTCTCAAAAGTAAATGTACAGGGAGAACTCCCGAGGTACCGCCTTATAGTCTCAAAATTAAACACACAACTTAAACCGATAAATACAACAGTTACAGCAAGAATCCTACAGTTAAGACTGATAGAATCAAGGAGAAACAAGAAATCAACTAGGCATGCTTCATAGAGTTCAAATAAGTAGTTAAAACACATAGACATGCGATATTAGACTAAGCATGATAACTACACATATTAGAATCAGCTCAATTAAGAATGAAAATAGACTAATACTCATTTAAATGGCATAACTCAAATTAAAGGAAAAATAGGTTACTACTCAGTAAAATAAATCGGGTTTAACAACAAATAGCCCATATACGTACTCGTCACCTCACGTACACGACGCTCACATATCACAACAGTACCAAATCCTAAGGGAATCTCCCCCACACAAGGTTAGGCAAGCCACTTGCCTCGAATCAAGCTCAATCAATCGGTAACAATGCCTTTTCCACGAATATCCGACTCTGAATGGCCCAAATCTAGCCAAAATCACTTACATACCATAAATACAAATATAAAAAACTAATCTAATTAATGAAATCAAAGCTAAAGAAAGAAATTAGAAAATCGCCCCAAAAAGCCTCCCCGGGGCCATGTCTCGGAATCGGGTAAAAGTCACAAAATATGAACACCCAATTCACTCACGAGTTCACTCATACCAAAATTATCCAAATCCGATATCAAAATCTGAATCAAGACTCAAAACTTAGTTGAAGAACTTCCAACCTTTTTCCCCAAATTTCTCAACCAAATTCCTTAATTAGATTATGAAAACAACTATAGATTAGTGGAATATAACCATAAACGAGTTAAGAATCATTACCCCAAAGTTCTCTCTGAAAAATCCTTGAGTTATCGCCTTAATCTGAGCTCTCAAAGACCCAAAATGAAAATGTGAAAAACCCTCGAACTTGGTCCTTTTCTGCCCAGCGATTTCGCATATGCGGGCCTATAATCGCACATGCGATGCCGCACCTGCGAAAATTCCATCGCAGGTGTGCACTTAACTTAAAGCCCCTGGGTCTGCATCTGCGAGAGAAGCGTTGCACCTACGGATGCGTTCTTGCGACCAAGGAACCGCACCTGCGACCCTCACCGCTTCTGCGCACCATCCCACCACAGAAGCGAGGCCGCTTATACGCAAATAGATCCGCACCTGCGAACCCAGTCTAGGCTGCCCAAATCCACATCTACGCTCCTCCTTCCGCACGTGCGAGTCCGCACCTGCGGTCTCCCCACCACAGGTGCAAAAATACTAGAAACTAGAAAACTTCAGCAATTTGCATAAGTCCAAATTCAATCTGTTAAGCATCCGAAACATACCCGAGGCCCCCGAGACCTCAACTAAACATACCAACAAGTCTTAAAATACCATACGAACTTAGTCGAGCTCTCAAATCACATCAAACAATGCTAAAAATATGAATCACCCTCCAATTCAAACTTAATGAACTTTGAAACTTCAAACTTCTACAACCGATACCGATACCTATCAAATCACGTCCTATTGACCTCAAATTTTGCACACAAGTCATATTCAACATTATGGACCTACTCTAACTTCTGGAATCGGAATACAACCCTAATATCAAAAAGTCCACTTCCGGTCAAAATCTCCAAAAATTCAGCTTTCGCCAATTCAAGCCTAAATTAGCGACAGACCTCCAATTCACATTTTAGATACGCTACTAAGTCCAAAATCACCCAACGAAGCTAACAGAATCGACAAAACTCCATTCCAAAGTCATCTTCACACAGTCCCGACCACTGTCAAAATCTAAAGACTTAAGCTTTCGTTTAGGGACTAAGTGTCCCAATTCACTCCAAAACCACAACAACAATCTCCCAGCAAGTCACATAAGTAGAAAATGATATGGGAAAAGCAGTAAATATGGGATTGGGGCTATAACTCTCAAAACGACCGGCAGGGTCGTTACAATACCTTTATATCCATCCTACTCATTCTTATACGACATTCAGTGCTCGTGTCAATTGGGCATCGAGGAGTTGTAGTGGTACTTCATACGTGAGGCAGGGTGTTTCTCCTTGCACATTCTAGCAAGTCATTATTGTCTTCTTGCGGAAGGGTGTTCTATCATTTCGGCTCAGTAGTTGTATTCCTGATGGTTTTGAGGCTATGCGCAGGTTGCCATGATGTTCGTAAGTTGTTATCGCACAGTAATGATGTATTGGTAGGATGATTGTCTAGGCATCGAGGCAGTGAATGACCTTAAATTAGGTTTTACTAGTGCATGATTCAGAGATTCAGTATTTAATTTTTGGCAGAGGAAAGACAATCACACTAAGAATGTTCAGATTTGGGTTGATGCAATAACGAGACTTGGTATTTTTGAGCGTGGTGGAATTTTCATATGTGACGTGGTGCCGTTGTCCTTGTTGAATGTGCTAAGTTCGCCGGTATTATGGTTTTCTTCAATTTGCCTTTGGGGTGGGGTATTGTGAAATGGTGCTGGAGAAGCGGGTGTCAGAAATCGCGGTGTGTAGTGGTTCAAAATCGAATCAGTGTTCCTAGTGTTGATGGCTCGAGAAAGATGATCTTTGGAGAGGGTTTGACCAAAGTGGGAGAGTGGAAGGGTAGCATATAGGTTTTGTGGTAGGATAGTTGCACGCCTTGGGGAAAGTTTAGAGTGATTTGGGATTTATGGTGGATAGTGACTAGGTCTGCGGACTAATTTGGAATATTGGCTACAATACTGAGAAAGATTGGATACGACAAGAAGGAGTTACTTGATATGGAGAGGGATGTAACATGACTTCGGATTAGAATGTATTGTCGCACCTGTAGTTGATGTCAATGGGGAGTGAATGGACTTACACAGCTGGTGGAGGAGAACGGGCTCAGAATGATTTATTGATTTCATAGTAATTGCACCCAGAGCAGCATCGTTGGAAGATGTCGGCATGGAAATTCCCACAGGTGGGTTACCTCTTATGAACAGGTCAGCAGTTGCATGATTTCGATGAAGTTTCTACAAAGAGTTCTACTTAATACCCAACAGGAGGTCGAATGTGCGGTTGTGGCTGATGGTTCAGAATGTTTATGCAAATTTTAATATGGGATGGCGAGAATTTCATGGGTTGATGGTGTAAGATCGTGGTATTTGAGAAGGAAGAATCGTTGTGGGCTCTACATTTTGTGATGGTAGCTTAAAGCTAAGTGGGAGAGCCCACCGTCTGCGATTGGATCGCGTGGTTGTCTGCTTGTGCGGAGTTCTGATGGGATCCGGTGCATTAGTGCTGGTATGATCGCATACAGTGTGGATTCTGATCAACGGTGTGTTGGTGGGTTATTATGACTAAGGAAAGAAAAACATCAGTGGTAATTCGAGCGAAGGATTTGAGGAATATGTGCTACATTTGGTCTTATCAATTCATGTTTAGGTTTTGGGAAGACTTAGAGTTTATTCTTCCCTGATAGGGTGTTCACGTGCTAGCAGCGCCCTAGAGTTGATTATATCTGTGACCAAGTTAGAGTGGGTGACTCTCAACAACGGTCCTGGTGGGTTCAAAAAAATTTAAAGTGCGGTGCCCAAGGGTTTTGAGTATGTGGTATGGTTAAGTATCGAGCTTTTGTAGTAGATTATGAAAGGGACTTGGAGTGTTCTATGTTATCATCGGTATGCGGTGCAACATTAGAGATATGGGAGAAAATAACTTCGGATTCGTAGAGGAATTATCAGAATGGGTATACCAATTGAAGATGCGAATGTGCGCACAAGGAGGGTATGAGATAGTTCGTGGATTTTGAGACAATGTGGTCTCGTGAAATGGGGTCACTCAGGATGAGTGCGGATTGAGTTCGTTATGTTTTGAACGGAGCTATTATTATTTCTAGGGCAATACCAGAGTAAATTGGAAGAAGTTGGTTCGGTTAGTAATGGTTGAATCTACATGGTGGTGGCAATGATCAGTTCCTTCAGCGTGTTAAGTTATACATGTGATTTGTGGTGTACGGGCGAGTCTTGACGACCGCCGTAATTTGAGTTAATTGGAGGCATTCGATTATTATAGCATGTTATGTGTAGATGGATCCTGGAAAAATTATGGTGGTTTAGACCACAACTTGGAGTTTGTATTTTCTGCAGTTATAGGAATTCAGTCGCGTGTTGCAATGGTTCTCCTGAAATAAGTTAGGTGAAAAGTTTCTATATGATAAAGTGTTTATTCTATTAGTGGTTCAGGAGTTATGGTGAAATTCTTGTGCTCTCGCATAATGGCAGGTTAGGTGCAGTGAGCGGAATGGGAATTAGAAGTTGCGGTTCGGTGTTGACAAGAATGTCACGAGCTCGGATTAGCAGGAAAGAATTCAGATGATTAGTGTAAGCTGGTATTTTCTTTAGCGTCACCTGAGAACGGTGTCCTGTGTAGGAGGATTTATGTACTGATTTACGGGTTCTCAATTTGCTTTACAACACTAGTATGGTCGGTGGTATGGATATGCCGACTTTGCTAACTGATGCGGAAGGTCTTGGGGGCGAATCACACGGGAAGATTGTGTAAGTATGACATGTAGTCACTTGATTGATTAAAGATTGAAACCGAGTATGGAGATTATGGTACTATCGCTAATGTGAGAGTTTAGGACTGGAAGGCGCTCTATTCATTTGGTTGTGAATTGTGGAAGTTTGTTCTGGATTGGACGACTGCTCTTATATGTCACGAATAGGGTTGTTGTGGATCCTTGGGAGGTTATTAGCCCAGTTCGGTACGATCAGAATCGGCTTGAGGTCCGTGGATGGATCTAAATATGAATGTGTGCTCTACACCAGCCTGGGTGTGTTTATTCAGCATAGCATTCCTTATGGAGGAGCATTCGGGCGTTAGATGTTATTTTCGTCGTCAGCTATTTCATGTAATACTCTATTATGTTATGTGGGTTGTGAGACGGTTTGATTATTTGCACATGTGTTGTGATCCTGTGTAGCTTGAGGTGTTATATGAGCATGATGGATCTGGACATGCAGGTCATTTATCGCACCTTAGTCGTGCTTGAGTTTTGTAGCGTATGGTGCTATCTTTCTCCCCAGGATTTGTATTATGCACTTCGCGTGCTTGTGGTTGATATTCGGGTATTTCGTAGGTATAAACATTTCTGGCTTGATTGGTATTTCCCTATTTATTATTATGTGTGGATATGGCGGCACGCCGCCACAGAGATATTGTTTGGATCGGGTGGCACGCCGCCATGAGTATTATGGTTGGATCGGGTTGCACGCCGCAATGGTATCATGTGTGGATCGGGTTGCACGCCGCAACAGCATTATGTTGAGTACAGTTCCCCATATCAATTCATGTGTTCTCTATTTCTCACTTTCTGAGGAAGGTTCATAACATCCTTTCGGTTGTTTAACTAGTTAAGTGGGTAGAGTAGCTCTTTCTAGAGTTCGTTTTCTTATGTATCACCTTTGAGTTTGTAGTTTGTTGGCACCTTGTGGCATCATATGAGACTTTTGGTAGTGTCTGAGATGGCTTATTGCCTGAACAACTTATACTGGGTGAGACGAGATCATTGGACCTGGGATCAGTGCGATCCAATTTATATGAGGCACATTAAAGAGCAAATATCATTATTTGGTTCATAATGAGATGATGGTTCTTGTCAAGAGGAGGGACTCGATGATTTATTGACTTGGCAGTTAGTTATGAATTTCTACACATCTCTTCCGTCGTGGCGGCATCGCAAGAGTTGGAACATGACTTATATATGTTATGAGGTGCGTTGTGGGCATCAGATTCGTGGGATTTTGCCTATTATTATCAGAGGACGTTATTATGGTCATGTGAATTATGCGGTGCATGGTGTGGATTCAGTAAGGGTATACAATCATGTTTGGTACAGTTTGTAATGATTGATACGGTGTTCGTATGCTGGAAACAAGCCAAGTAAAGAATTTCAGATGTTCGAATTTGGCGCTAAGGGTAACTTGACTGAATAAAAGGGAGAATCTTCAGATTGCTCGAGCTAATATGCTTAACTGGGTTGCGGTAGCACGGGTAAGTGCACGAGGTATTGACCGGTGATTTCGGACAATCTAGAGCAGTTATTAGCACGTTCGAGGACGAACGTATGTTTAAGTGGGAGATAATGTAATGACCCGACCGGTCATTTTGAGCTTTAGCGCGTCGTTCGGTGGTTTGAGGCCTTGAGTAGTTTCACTTCAGGTATTATGACTTGCGCGCGTTGTCGGAATTGAATTTCGGGAAGTTCGAAGTTGATTTAGAAAGAAAACTCTCATTTTGGAAGCTTTAAGTTGGAAGAATTGACTAAGATTTGATTTTTGAGTAAACAACCTCGGAATCGGGATTGGAAGGTTCCAACAGGTTGGTATGATATTTTGGACTTAGGTGTATGCCCGGATCGGGTTTTGGATGACCCGGGAGCATTTCGGTGCCTATTGTGGAAAGTTGGCATTTTGGAAGAATTTCATAAATTTGGGTTGAAGTGCATTTCAATGTTATTGATGTCCCTTTGGGATTCCGAGTCTAGTAATAGCTCTGTATAGTGATTCCGGTAGTGGGAGCGCGTTCGGATGTGGATTTGGAGGTCCGTAGGTCATTTCAGGGTTCTTTGGCGAAAGTTAGAAATTTGAAGGGTTTTTGAGAAGTTTGACTGGGAGTGGACTTTTTGATATCGGGGTCGGATTCCGATTCCGGAAGTTGGAGTAAGTCCGTAATGTCAATTATGACTTATGTGCAAAATCTAAGGTCAATTGGACGTGGTTTGATAGGTTTCGGCATCGATTGTAGAAGTTCGAAGCTTCAAAGTTCATTAGGTTTGAATTAGAGGGTGATTCATAGTTTTGATGTTGTTTGGCATGATTTGAGGCATCGACTAAATTCGTAATGTGTTTTGGGACATGTTGGTATATTTGGTTGAGGTCCCGAGGGCCTCGGGTGGATTCCGGATGGTTAACGGATTGAGTTTGGACTTGGAAGAAGTGCTGAGACAGATGATATCTGATGCAATCGCACCTGCGTGAAAAGGGACGCATGTGCGAGCCCGTAGGTGCGGCGATGTGGTCGCAGAAGCGACATTTGGACGGAGCTGGGATGGCCGCAGATGCGAGGATGTTTCCGCATCCTCGAGCCAGCAGATGCAAGGAAAGCTCCGCAGAAGCGAAAGGCGAACTGGGCAGCTGGAGTCGCAGAAGCGGAAGTCTCCGCATGTGCGAGACCGCAGGGGCGTGTTTGGCATCGGAGGTGCGAAGCTGTGCTGGGCAGAGGGTATGCGCAGGTGCGAGGTTTTGGTCGCACCTGCAAGACCGCAAATACGGTGAAGCAGCCGCGGGTGCGGTAATCGGGCTGGGCAATGTTCTTTTTAAACAAAGGGGTTGGATCAATTCCACTTCATTTCGTCCATGGGAGCCGATTTTGGAGCAATTTTGGAGTGCCATCTTCATCAGCTATTATGGGGTAAGTGATTTCTCACATTGTGAGTTAAATACATGATTTTTATATGGATTCAAGCATGAAAATTTGTAAAAAAAAATTGGGATTTAGAAGAAAAACCTAGAAATTGGTATTTTTGGATTTTGACCACAAAATTGGACTTGGAATTGAGAATAAATAATATATTTGAGTTCGTAATGTTATGGATAATTGTTATCTTCGAATATTTTCAAAATTCAGGCACGTGGACCCGAGGGTTGCTTTATCGACTTTTCGAGCGGAGTTGGGAACTTGTTTAAATTGATTTGTTATGAGTATTAGAGTGTATTTTCATGGGTTTGCACATTGTTTGACTAGTTTTGGAGCGACGGGTACCGGTTTGAGGTTTTAGAGCGGCATTGGACCACTAGTGAGTGTCGATGTCGACCTATCATCTCAACTCCTCCGGGGTTAGGCTAGATACTTACTGGGTATACGTGGATTTACGTACTCATACTACACTTGCTGTACATTTTTGTGCAGGTACTTTTATGTCCAGTGGTCCTTTGGGCACGGAGGCACGAATGATGCGGGGAGTTGCTGCGAGCTGCATTTCAGGTTACGATTTGCAGCCAGCAGAGTCTCCTCTAGAGTTATTTGTATTTTTCCTATCTAATTTGCATTCCGGACAGATGTTGTATTTTAGTTACTTCCTAGTAGATGCTCATGTATTCGTGACACCGGGTTTTGGGAATGCTTTTTGTTGTTCTGTATCAAGGTTGTAAAAACAATATTGCCATTTACTTTGTAAATTTTATCTCTTACCATTTAATTGAAGGAAATTTACGATTTCAAAAATACTAAAATGAGTAATTAAGTTAAACTTTTATTATTGGCTTGTCTGACAGTGGTGTTAGGCGCCATCATGACCTTTAATAGATTTTGGGTCGTGACAACTTTAACGCATCTTGACACATAATCCACAGCCACAATGATATATTTAAAAGAATGAGAAGAAGGAAAAGGACCCATGAAATCTATTCCCCGAACATCAAATATTTCACATACCTGTATTGATTGCAATGGAATCTCATCTTTCTTAGTGATGTTACTTGTTCTCTGACACCTGTCACATTGTGCAACATATGCTCGGGCATCTTTAAAGAGAGTCGACCAGAAAAATCCAGCTTCCAAAACTTCAAAGGCTGTTTGATTTGTTGCATAATGACCTCCAACTGCTCCATCATGATAGTGATATAAAATTTTGTTCATCTCTTCTTCTGGCACACATCTTCTAATGATATTATCTGTACAATTTTTAAACAAGTAAGATTCATTCCACAAATAATACTTTGCAGCAGATATAAGCTTTTTTATTTGTTGGTAAGAGAGATCTTGGGGTGTCCACTTTCCAACCAAGTAGTTTGAAATATCTGCAAACCAAGGTGGTTGAGTCATAATTGAGTTAACTGAGAAAATGTGTTCATCAGGAAATTCTTCCATTATTTCGCTAAACTCAAGGGGGAAATTTTCTAATCTAGACAAATGGTCAGCTACTTAATTCTATGTTCCTTTTTTATCTTTTATCTCAAGGTCAAATTCTTGTAGAAGTAAAATCCATCTTAACAATCTATGTCGAGCATCTTTCTTTGCTAAGAGATATTTTAAAGCTGCATGATCAGTAAAAACAGTGACCTTGGTTCCTATCAAATAAGATCGAAACTTATCAAAGCAAATACTACTGCTAGTAACTCTTTTTCTGTTGTGGCATAATTTAGTTGATCATAGTTCTACTAGCATAGTAAATGGAACGAAAGATCTCATCCTTTCTCTGGCCTAAAATAACTCTAATTGTTGTATCACTAGCATCACACATGACCTCAAAAGGTTGATTCCAGTCTGGGGACACAACTACAGGGGCGGTTGATAACTTTTCCTTAAGGGTCTCAAATGCTTTCAAACAATCACCTGAAAAATCAAACTTAATATCTTTCATCAAGAGGTTAGTCAACGGTTTTGAAATCTTTGAAAAGTCTTTTATGAATCGTCTGTAAAAACCTGCACGGCCTAGAAAACTTCTAATGCCTTTAACAGTTGTGGGAGGGGGTAATCCTTCTATATGATCAATTTTAGCCTTATCAACTTCTATCCCTTTACCAGTGATTTTATGTCCTAAAATAATTCCCTCAGTAACTATAAAATGACATTTTTCTCAATTAAGAGTTATGTTTGTCTCTTCACATCTCTTAAGGACTAAGGTCAAGTGGTGAAGAAAATATTGCTGACATGCAACGTTGAAATGTAGCAGGGTATTACATAGACCAAATGGTATTATCCTATAGGCATATGTTCCATGAGGACATGTGAAAGTTGTCTTGTCCTGATCTTCAGGTGCAATTTGTAATTGGTTATACCTTGAATAGCCATCAAGAAAACAGTAAAGCCAATATCCTGCAATTCTTTCTAACATTTGATCAATAAATGGTAAAGAAAAATGATCTTTTCTAGTGGCATCATTGAGACGCCAGTAATCAATACAGACTCTCCACCTTATGACAGTCCTGGTAGGTATGAGTTCATTACTTTCATTTTTTATAACCGTCATACCTTCTTTCTTTGGTACTACCTGAACAGGTCTTACCCAAGGGCTGCCTGAAATGGGATAAATAATATCTGCCGCCAAAAGCTTTACGATCTCCTTTTTTACTACTTCCTGCATTGCTAGATCAATCTCCTTTGGGGTTGGACTATTGGTTTGTAGCTATCCTCCATGAGAATTTTGTGCGTATAAACAACTGGATTAATCCCTTTGATATCTTCTATAGTCCACCCCAAGGCTCCTTTATGTGCTTTCAACACTTCAATCAGTTTATCTTCTTGTCCTGCATTAAGAGAAGATGAAATAATTACTGGAAATAATTCTTCCTCAAGATAAATATATTTTAAATGAGATGGGAGAACTTTGAGTTAAATTTTTTGTTGAACTTGTTCTGGTTGCATCTCCACATCTTTAGAATCTTTTTCTATTATTTTGGCTTCTCTTCTGATGATAGGATCATCGTCTTGTATGGTGCCGGATTTGACCAAACATCTTTCCATTGATTCTGGAATTAATTGATCATCTTGAATTCATCTATAAGCAATTAAGCATGTCAATCGAAAAACACGAAGATGATGTCTCATCTCCTAAAAATCTTAATATCTTTTGCATATAAAAATGACTCTTTCTTCATCAACTCTCAAAATTAGTTGTCCTTGATGAACACATATGATTGCTATACATGTGGCAAGAAATGGACTACCCAAAATAATTGGTTCATTGGAACATTCCTTCATTTCAAGTACTATAAAATCTACAGGGAAAAAAATTTTATCAATTCTTACGAGCACATTTTCAATTATTACCTTAGGTTTCTTAGTACTTTGGTCTGCAAACTGAAGAGAAACACCTATGTCTTTCATTTCACCAAGATTTAATTTTCTAAAGATAGATAATGGCATCAAGTTAATTGAAGCTTCAAAATCACAAAGTGCTTTTTTAAAATATGCCCCTCCCAAAGTGTATGGAATTGTAAAACTACCTGGATCGCCAATTTTTTGTGGTAGATTATTTTGAAGTATAGCGCTGCATTTTTCAGTAAGCATTACCACATAAACTTCTTCTAATTTTCTTTTACTTGGCAAAATTTGGCATAAGAAAGCATTTGTAACAAAGCACCAGTGAAAGGAATATTGATGTGAATCTGTTTTAAAATCTCCAAAAACTTTAAAAATTAATTATCAAGCTTTTCTCTTTTCAGTTTTTGTGGAAAAAGAATTGTCACATAGAAATGAGTCAATTTTTCAATATTATTTTATTCTTTTTTCTTGACTTCTTTCTCTTCAAATAGTTCAGAGGGTATTTCAACATTCTTACCGTTGTTTACCTGTTGTTCTGACTGGTCTGCATAGGGTTCATCAAGCTCCTTACCTGACCATAAGGTGATGGCCTTAAGGTGCTCCTTTGAATTTTTCTCTGTATTGCTTGGCAAGGGACCTTGAATATTTTCTGACACAAGAGTTGCCAGTTGGCTTAATTGAATTTCTAGAATTTGAGGGTTGAGCCCTGACTTTCCATCTTTTCATCAGTGACCTTAATGTACTTATACAAAAGATCATCAAGACTTAAATGAGCTTGATGAGGTCTTTGCTGATATGACCCTGCTTGTTGATAAGGTATGTATTTTGGTTGCCCATGATTGTGATTTTGGTATCCCGACGGACCTTGTACTTGTTGCTTCTGGAAGCTTTGAGAGTTCTAAGCACCATTTGGATTGCTCCATTGAAATCCTGGATGCTTTCATGCCATTGGACTCCCAAAGGAGTACGGATTATAACCGACAAAATAGACTTTTTCATCACTATGATTAGTTGCTTGACATTCATGGTTCTGATGGTTTCCTCCATACATGTCACAAGCTTCAGACTGTCTTGGTTGTTGTGTATTCACCTGAAAAGATTCAAACTTCTGTGCCAAAGAAATAATTTATTGTGTTAGTGTACTTAAAGCATCAACCTGATTTATCGTAGAAGCCTTCTTGATGATTACACGCTCAGATGGACATTGGATGACATTCTCAGAAATCTCATTCAACAATTGCAATGCTTCCTCCATGGTTTTTCCCATTACAGAACCTGATGTAGCTGCATCAATCACATTTCTAGAAGAGGGTTTTAACCTGCGATAAAAAATATATAATTGCATATGTTCAAGAATGTCATGGTGTGGGCATTTTCTTAACATTGCTTTTAGTCTTTCCCAAGCTTGATAAACTAACTCAGTGTCAGTCTGCAAGAAATTAGAGATGTCTTGTCTTAACTTTATGGTTTTAGCAGGGGAAAAATATCTGTTTAAAATTTTCTGAGTCATTTGGTCCCATGTGGTAATGGAACCTTATGGCAAACTTCGCAACCAAGTCTTGGCATCTCCTTTTAAAGAAAAATGAAATAACCTTAACTTGATAGCTTCAGTAAGTACTCCATTATACTTAGCTATTTCAATAAGTTTCAAAAAGTCAATTAAATGACTGTGTGGACCTTCACTTGAGTCTCTAGTGAAGATGCAAGACTGTTGAATTGTTTGAATCAGGCCAGTCCTGATTTCAAAGTTGTTGGCTGCCACTGGAGTTTTTCTGAGTCAAAATTCATAGTTGAAGCGGTCAGGTCTAGCATAATCCCTTAGGATTCTGTTTGCTGGTCTTGGTGCTACTTCATCAAACTGATCCTCCATATGGACTGGTAGTTGAATGGCTTCTACTCCCTGATTCTCCATTCCTTCACGAGCTATGCATTGAGAAGATGATGATTGTCCTTTCCTGCACAATCGAAGAGATTTTTCAATTTCTGGATCGTAACTAGCCAACTTTTTTGTAAAAGAGCGGGTCATAAACTACCCAAAATTTTAAAGAGAAGAAAAATAATAATAAATTAACACTAGTATCTAAAGCAGTACTAGTAGTAAATAAAATAACTAAAGAAATTTTCAAAAATAACAAAAATAGTTAGTGAAAAGAAAAAAAGGTACGATAATATATTAAGTATAAGTAAAAGTAGTACTAGTAAATAATAGTAATTAGAAAGAAAGTTAGAATAGTATTGTATGTAAAAGTACTAGTAATATTATATTAAATATACTACAGTAAAGGTAATGATAGAAGTAATTGGAAGAAATACTTATTAGTAGATAGTAAAAATATTAACAGCAATAAAAATAAAAATAATAATAAATTCTCAAATTAGTAACAAAATATTTAATCTAAAGTAGATGTATGTCAATCCCCGGCAATGGTGCCAAAAATTTGACGAGGCCAATGTGTATTGGAATTTTCTGCTCGTACTTTGTCAAATTCTAGTATAGTTTAAGATATCGTCCCACAGAGACTGGATAATCTATGCTACAGACTTATAATATTTTAACTACTATTTGAGAGAATCAAATTGATAAAAAGTGAGTGAGGTTTAAAACTTGTTAATTACTTAAACAAAACAAATAACTTTTGAAAGATTTATAATTTAAAAAAAAAGAGTTGGGAATCATTGAATTCACTTGATAATATTACTATAATAAAATCTCAATTTATACATTTATTTTTTTTAAAGAATAATTACTTATTTCTAATACAATTATATTTTTCTAACTAAGAAATAATCAATTAATAACACTGCATGAGAATTATGTTAATTAATCAACTTAAGACTAGTGACGTTTAAACCGAAATATTCTTCTTGCTTGAATTGTGCTAAAAGTAAAAACTTCGTGAGAATATTTTTACTAAGGATCAATAATCTTGCCTACAATAATTACTCGGTGAGAATTAAAACTGAGGCAAGCAAGATTACTGACTTGAAATAATAATTTACTGAAAAATTACTTTCACTCTACTATTTTATTCATCAGTTATTATATATTAATTTTGTTCTGCGAGAATTACAAAATTAATATATGAATAACTTAGAGTATATAGACGTGATAATAGAGTAATTAAAAAAGTTTCAAGCCAAGAATATATAAAATCTGAGATAGTATTACAAAATATATCAAGTTTTATCAACTATCCAAACGAAAAGAGATTACTCCATTATGGAGTAAGAAAAGCTAACAAAAAGATATTTAGAATACTAGAAATATTTAAAATACTAAGGAAATATTTTTACTACAAAGAAAGAAGACCAAGACTAGTTCTTGTCTTACAAATGATTGGATCCCTTATACAAAGAGAGCTTGCTATTTATAGGAAAAGATGAATAGCTTTTGTCATGTTCCACTTTTGCGAATGTGAAATCCATGTATGCAAAGTGACCTTTGTGTACGTAGATTCCATATATGCAACTATGGCACTTGTGCTTCACGCTTGACTTCATGAGTTAGTCTTGCAAATGTAGGTTCCATGTATGCGAATGTGACCTTTGCAAACATAGATTCCACACATGCATCTATGACTCTTTTGCTTCCATTCTTGACTTCATGAGTTAAACTTGCAAATGTAGGTTCCATGTATGCAAATGTGACCTTTGCGTAAATAGATTCCACATATGCATCTATAGGTCTTTTGCTTCCATTTTTGACTTCATGGGTTAGACTTGCAAATGTAGGTTCTATGTATGCGAATGTGACCTTGTGTATATAGATTCCACATATGCAACTATGCTCCTTTTCATCTCTAATTATCTCTTTCCATAAGCCCTTATGTATATTCCACATTTGCGAATATGAAGATGATATGTGCAACTGTAGCTTTGCTTCATTATCTTGTCTTTTAGCCTCTTTCCTTCTTTTTCAGAATTTCTTCCTACAAGATTTGTTAGAAAATATACGAGGATAGGATATCATTATTCATATTTTATTTTAAAAACGTACCTTTTACATATGAAATTATATGAATAATTTATATCCATCACTTTCCTAGACATAGCTATAAATAGTGAGCTCAATTATCATTGTAAAGGACACGAATTTTCTCGCTAAACTTATTACATTCTATACAAAGCTTAATACAATCTTACTTTCTTGCTTTTTGATCTCATCATTGCTGTGCCCGAAAACCTTGTTCCCGGAATTGTCATCTCTATTGTTTCGTCTATATTTCAAGGCTAAGTATTATAAATTTCTTCAATTATCATATTATTTCAGGATCAAATTAGTTTACTTGTCTAGAAATCACGTATAAATTCAATTGTACCATTTTACGGGTAAATAGTTTGGCGCCCACCGTTAGGCCTAGACAACCGTGCATTTAAATTGATCCTTGTCTTTTTAACTAACGCGATTTGACTATTTTTGTCTTAGAAAAAAATTTAAAAAATGGCAAATAACATTGTTAACAACACGTACAACCCATAAATTCGAGGGGATCGGCCTCATTTCGAGGATTCAATCAGTGACACCTGCAGCGAGGAAAATGGCGCCACGCTGATGCATGACTGGCAGAACCCTCGACGGGTTTGAGAGACAACTCCCGATGATGCTGATGAGGAGCATGCCGTGGATGCGGTGAGGATCCTGCGAGAGTAACATGCAATCATTCTAGGTCATCTCACGCGGAAGGATCAAGTTATGATAGAATTGAAGCAGGCACTATTAGGGGATTCGAATAATGCAAAGAGACGAGATCTAATTCCTCATGTTGTCCTCGCAAACCAAATAATGCAGAGAGTCGACAACAACATTCCTAGGGGTGAGGTTGGCTCTGACGGGGTTGAGGGAGCAGATCCGGTCTCAACAACGAGAATGACCCGTTCAAGAATAAACTTTTACGGTTTATGAGGGAAGTAAATGCCCGCATGGACCAAATCCCGGGTGCGCCACCAATATTGAAAGGCCCGGACTCGAAGAAGTATACTCAATTACCGTACAAGTTGAGCGCGGCACCAGAATCCCGAAGCGGTTCAAAAATCTTGAAATGCTAAAGTATGACGGGACCTCAGACCCACAAGAGCATATTACCACCTACACAATGTCGGTAAAAGGAAATGATCTAGCTACTCACAAAATTGAATCTGTGCTACTAAAGAAATTTGGAGAAACTCTCACAAGGGGAGCCCTAATGTGGTATTCATTATTACCCGAGCATTCCATATATTCTTTTAGATTCTCGCGGATTCTTTCATCAAGGCACATACCGGGGCCAGAAAAGTATAATGCTGGAAGGCCGACATATTCAGGATCGCACAGAGAGAATCCAAATTATTGCAAGAGTTCGTTACCCGATTCCAGAAAGAAAGAATGTTGCTCCCGGCTGTTCCGGATGAATGGGCAGCTGAAGCATTCACTAAAGGATTGAACCCGAGAAGCTCAGGCGCTTCCCGAAAGCTGAAGGAGAGCCTGCTTGAGTTTCAAGCAACAACTTGGGTAGATGTCCATAACCGGTACGAGTCAAAGATAAGAATCGAAGATCACCAGGTCAGTTCCACATCATCGGTCAAAGGACTAGAAAAGAGCAGAGAAAAATCAAAGGATGACTACGACGCGGACAGACGGGCTTTGAGGGGCTGGTTTTTGCCCTGCGAGCGAACCGAAGGCCGTGGCAGAAACTTCCGGGCAGAAAACAAGTTCATCGTTGACAGAGGGACCGATTGTGGTCGAAACAATATATCACTCCAGGATAAAGAGACGTCGGGGTCTCAGGATCTTTCTTACCCCAAGTTATCGGAATATAACTTCAACGTCAGTATAGTGGAGTTGGTGTCGGCCATGATAAACATTAAAGATGTACGATTCTCGAGACCTATGAGATCCGATTCCATCCAGTGAGATCCCAACTTATGGTGCGAGTACCATAGGACGAACGATCACCGGACAGGGGACTGGCGACACCTACGAGACAAAGTGGCAACACAATTAAAGAATGGTCACCTCAGAGAATTCTTGAGTGACCGAGCTAAGAACGATTATGGTCGTAACAGAGACAATGCGGAACTTCCGAAAGCAGGAGAAAAAACCCCACGCCAAATGATCAATATGGTCTTCGGGGGGAATGAGATTAACGGGGTCACCTTTTCAGCAGCGAAGAAGACAAAAGTATCAATAACTCATAGTAAAAGACTTAGGGAAGATGATATCACTTTCACGGAGTAGGACGCAGACGGATTGTTGTTACCACACAACGACGCACTAGTAATTTATTTAAATGTGTTAGATTTTAAGATTAAACGTGTTCTAATGAATCCACGAAGTTCGGCTAATATCATACAATGGACAGTATTAAAGCAAGCTAAACTTACCAGAAGCATTATTCCGGCAACAAAGCTCCTCGCTAGATTCAACCTTGCGAGCGTGACGACCCATGGAGAGATTTTTCTACTCATCGAACGCCAAAGGAGTAATGAAAACAACTCTCTTCGAAGTTGTAGATGGTGATATGGGATACAACATCATCCTGGGAAGGCCATGGTTACACGAGATGAAAGTTGCACCCTCAATATATCATCAGTTTCTGAAGTTTCCAATGCCCGAAGGAATCAAGCAGATAAGAAGTGATCAATCGGTAGCAAGGGAGATGAATGCAATCTCAGTTTTCAGTAGCGAAGGGAAGGAACGCACGGCATAGCAATTACAGGAACCAACACCTACTCCCGATCTAGAAGGAGTTAGCCCGGAAGCAGAATCGTAAGAACAATATCAGGTGCCAAGATACTTCCAAGTTCCAGAAGAGACGGACGCAACGAAGTCCACGACGGAGGAACTGGAGCAAGTTGCATTGTTCGAGGAATTCCTAGAAAGAAAATTCCATTTGGGGACAGGATTGCACCCCGAGCTCAGGTATGATTTTATTGAATTCCTTAAATTTAATGCTGATTGTTTTGCATGGTCGAACGAGGATATGATAGGTATCTCGACGAAAATAGCCATGCACAACCAGAGTTTGGATCCCAACTGTAATGACCCAACCGGTCATTTTAACTTTTAGAACCCCGTTCCCTAAAATAAAACTTTCCGTAGGTGCTTGTAATGATTTATGACTTGCGGGGATGGTTGGTTCGGGATTTGGAAGTGTTTGAGGTGAAACCGGAACACTTGGTTCCTTAAGTTGGCCTTAAAGTGCTAAGTTCGACTTCGGTCAACATTTTGAGAAAATGACCCCGGAATAGAATTTTGATGATTCCAACAGCTCCGTATGGTGATTTTGGACTTAGGAGCGTGATCGAAATTTTATTTGGAAGTTCGTAGTGAAATTAGGCTTGAAATGGCTAAAAAAAAAAAGAAATTTAAAGTTTGAAAGTTTGACCGGGGAGTTGACTTTTTGATATCGGAGTCGGAATCTAATTCCGAAAGTTTTCATAGCTCCATTATGTAATTTATGACTTGTGTCTAAAATTTGAGGTCAATCGGAGTTGATTTGATGGGTTCCGACATCGAATGTAGAAGTTGAAAACTCTTAGTTTTATTAAGCTTGAATTGGGGTATGATTCATGGTTTTAGCGTTGTTTGATGTGATTTGAGGTTTCAAATAAGTTCGTATGATGTTTTAGGTCTTGTTGGTATATTTGGTTGAGGTCCCGAGGGCCTCGGGTGAGTTTCGGATGGTTAACAAATCAAAAATTTGAGTTAAAAAGCTGCTGCAATTTTTCCTCTTCTGTTGGACATTCTGGGCCGTGATCGAGCCAAGATATCGAGCCCAGGGTTGACGAGGTACAGGCTCGAACTAGTGTATCGAATCCATGATCGAAGGTCCAACTCGAGGGCCAGGATCAAAGGCAAGGCTCGAGGGCCAGGATCGAAACCCAAGATCGAGGGTCACAATCGAAGGCTCAAGCTCGGTGTAATGATTGAGGCTATGATCGAAGGCCAACCTCGATACCCTGATCGAGGCCATGACCATGTCCCTGAGACCGAGCTCCTTGAGATCGAGCTCCCTGAGACCGAGCTCCTTGAGATCGAGCTCATTGATCGAGCTCCCAGAGATCGAGCTCCCTGAGACCGAGCTCCTTGAGATCGAGCTCCTTGATCGAACTCCCTGAGATCGAGATCCCCTGATCGAGCTCCTTGATCGAACTGGGCAGAGCTGTAAGTTATAAAAACAGAGGACATTCATCCCATTTGCCATTTTTGGCGAACTTGAGCTTGAGCAGAGACGACTTTTGGCAGATTTTCAAGGGAAAAATATTAGGGTAAGTGATTCTAACTCGGATTTGGTCTACATATACAAGTATATCATTATTTTCACAATTTAATTAGTGTTTTGAGATTGAAATTTGGAAAAGTTTAGAAATCTCATAGAAACAAAATTTTTAGATTTCGATATCGATTCGGAGTCGGATTTGAGTGAAACTGGTATGGTTGGACTCATAATTGAATGGGTTGTCGGATTTCGTAACTTTCGCCGGATTCCGAGATGTGGGACCCGCGGGCGAATTTTTAATTAATTTCGGGATTTTTATCAAAAATGTAGTATTTCCTTATAGAATATATTTCCTATAATTTTTAGTGATTGTATCGAATTATTTTGGCTAGATTCGAGCCAGACAGAGTTGGATAATCATGGAAAAGGCAAAATTGTGGATTAAATTGGAGCAAGACGAGGTAAGTCTCTTGTCTAATCTTGTGAGGGGAAATTACCTCATAGGTGATTAAAATTAAATAATTGTTGCTAATTGTGGGGGGCTACGTATGCACGTGGTGATGAGAGTCCGTGCGTAGCTACTATTAATGCTAAAGTCCGGGTAGTTTAGGACTCAAAGCATGCCTTACTTGTGTAAATTGTATTCTTTGATTTATTTATATTAATTGATATCTATATGAATATATTGTGAATTATTAGATAAAGATATTAAGGGATGGAAAGCTCATAGGCTTGATTGTCTGTTTAAATCAATTAATTGTTAAAACAAATTGTTCTCCTCCCAAATTCATCTTATAATGAATATACTCTCCTTCCGAAGGCACATAAGAAAATATCCTCCTTCCTTGTGGAGCGGGCCGAACGCCTCGGCAGGATAGATGCATCTATGGATCGCGCCGCACGTCCCTCGGCAGTGTACACGACACTCTGGATCGGGTCATACGTCCTCGGCAGAAATCGTGCTTAATAATAATAATAATTACACGATGCTTTAATAATTTATTTCAGCTTGTGAAGTTAATTAGTAAATTGGAAAATCTTCGAAATTTAATGAATTATTATTCCTGCTTGTTAAGGAATTAATTGTTACTCCTGTAAATGAGATTTAATTGATAAATTAAAATTTATTTGAATTGAAGGAATTTAATTAATATATTGAGAATTTATACATTTGAAGGAATTTGATTATTTCCGCTGATTAAATAAATTATTGTAAATTCTGTAAATCATGCTGATTTAAATATCCTAGTTTTATTTCAATTATTATTGACCTATAGTGAGTGTCAAAGTCGGCCATCTCGTCTCTACCACTTCGAGATTAGGCTTGATACTTACTGGGTACACGTTGTTTACGTACTCATACTACACTTGCTGCACTTTTTGTGCAGGATCTGAGACAGGTACTAGTGGAGGACCTATCATCACATACCCACGTCATCCCGAGGCATAGTGGTGAGCTACCTTTCTGAGCTGTTCTGCAGCTACTAGTGTCTCTTCTCATATTTATATTCTGTCTATTTTATTTCAGACAGTATTTGAAGTTTTGTATAATCTACTAGATGCTCATGCACTTGTGACACCGGGTCTTGGCACACACATTGGTAGAAATTGGTATTTTATTTTCTTCTTGGAATAAAAGTTTAACCAATGTATGTTTGACTTATTAGTTTGCTTGCCTAGCTGTAGTGTTGGGCGCCATCACGACCTATAGGTGAAATTGGGTCGTGACACCAACGTACCTCCGGTAAGGCAGTAGAAATGCCATATTGCCGAAGCCAGGAATAAATTCGTCAAAGAAGAGGTAACCCGCTTGCTTAAAATCGGTTCGGTCCGAGAGGTAAGATATTTGGACTGGCTAGCCACTGTATTAGTAGTTCCTAAGAAGAACAATAAATTTTGCATGTGTCTAGACTATAAAGACCTTAATAAGGCATGCCCAAAAGACTCGTTCCCACTGCCAAATATCGATCAAATGATTGATGCCACGGCCGGACACGAGTTGATGAGTTTCCTCTATGCTTATTCCGGATACAACCAAATCAAGATGAACCCGAAAGATTAGGAAAAAACTTCATTTATAACAAATTTTAGTACATATTGTTACAATGTAATGCCCTTCGGGTTGAAAAACGCCGGAGCCACTTATCAACGGCTCGTAAATAAGATGTTCGAAAAGCAAATAGGAAAGATTATGGAAGTTTATATAGACGATATGCTCATTAAGTCTTTGAATGCAGGTGATCATCTTAAGCATTTGCAAGAAACATTTGGCATCCTGAGGAAGCATAACATGAAACCTAATCCCGAGAAGTGCACGTTCGGGGTCAGTTTTGGTAAGTTTTTGGGATTTCTGCTCTCACAAAGGGGAATTGAAGTAAACCCCGACAAAATCAAGGCCATAGAGGATATCCTGGATCAATTGTCGAACATAAAATTAGTCCAAAGGCTCACAGGAAGATTAGTAGATTTGAGCAGGTTCATTTTTCGGTCATCAGAAAAATGTCATCGCTTCTTCACACTGCTCAAAAAGAAGAAGAATTTTGAATGGACACCGGAGTGCCAGCAGGCTCTGAAGAAGTACTTATCGATCCCTTCATTGCTCTCGAAACCAAAAGAATATGAAACATTGCTAGTCTACCTCACGATTTTATAAGTTGCGTTAAGTGCGGTTTTAGTCCGGGAGGACGAAGGTACACAATTTCCCATTTATTACGTTAGTAAAATTTTAACGGGAACAGAAACTCGCTACTCACATTTCGAAAAACTGGCCTTAGCTCTCGTAGTCGCTGCTCGGAAGTTGAGGCCCTACTTACAATGCCACCAGATAGTTGTGGTGACTACTTTCTCTTTGAGGAATATCCCCCATAAACCCGAGCCCTCAGGAAGATTGGCCAAATGGGTCGTCGCAATGAATGAGTTCGACACAGAATATAAACCAAGGACTACAATTAAGTCATAGGTCTTTGCTGACTTCGTGGTCGATTTCAGTCCGGGACTACTGCCTCTGGCAACCAAGGAGGCAGTAATGGTGTCAGAGTCTACATCGGAGGTCTGGACCTTATTTACGGATGGGGCTTCCAACGTAAAGGGATCTGGACTCGGAATAGCCTTAATCACGCCTTCAGGGAAAACCCTAAGGCAAGCCATCAAAACGATCCATTTAACTAACAATGAAGCAGAGTATGAAGCTTTGGTTGCAGGGCTCGAATTGGCCCGGGGGCTTGATTCTGAGGTTATCGAAATTAAATGTGACTCGCAACTGGTGGTAAATCAGGTCTATGGGATCTTTTATCCCAAAGAAGAACGTATGCAACAATATGTGGTAAAGATTCAGGCCCTTTTGGCGTGATTCCAGGAGTGGTCAATTACTCACATCCCGAGGGAAGATAATGCAGAAGCGGATGCATTAGCAAACTTACGATCATCGATGAAAATAAAGGGATCGGAATTCGGAATGGTAGTACAACTGATGAGCTCAGTCCTGGATACGGATGGTTACTATGAGGTAAATTTGACTAGTCTGGTCTGGGACTAGAGAAATGAAATAATCAACTATCTCGAGCACGGGAAGTTGCCCGAAAACCCTAAAGCATCACAAGCGTTACGCGCCAAAGCTGCACGTTATAGCTTCAAGATAGGGCAATTGTATAGAAAATTCTTCCAAGGCCCGCTGGCCCGATGCTTAGGAGCGACAGAAGCTAATTATGTCATGAGAGAAGTCCACGAAGGGATATGCGGAAATCACTCGGGCGCAGATTCTTTGGTGCTGAACTTGGTACGGGCAGGATATTAATGCCCTTGCATAGAATAAGACGCCAAAGACTTCGTACGAAAATGTGATAAGTGTCAATGCTACGCACCACTAGTACATCAATCGGCAGAACCCTTACATTCGGTTCTGTCCCCATGGCCGTTCATGAAAATGGGGAAGGACATCGTCGGATGGCTGCCACCGGCTCCCAGAAAGATAAAGTTTCTTTTAATTTTGACTGACTATTTTTCTAAATGGGTGGAGGCAGTTCCTTATCAGAAGATCAGAGAACACGAAGTGGTCGATTTCCTGTGGAAAAATATAATTTGCAGGTTCGGAATACCAAAAGAGATAGCATGCGACAATGGGCCACAGTTTATCGGTGCAAAAGTTACAAAATTCCTCGAAGATTTGAAAATAAAGAGGATCACATCTTCTCCTTATCATCCGAGCACAAACGATCAAGCGGAGTCAAAAAACAAAGTGATTATTCAAAACCTCAAGAAAAGGTTGGAAGCGGCAAAAGGCAAATGGCCTGAAGAATTGCCCGGAGTTCTATAGGCCTACCGAATAATGGCTAAATCGAGTATAGGAGAAACTCTTTTTTCCCTTGTGTACGATGTTGATGCCCTAATCCCGGTGGAAGTAAGTGAACCCACTTTGAGATAATTTTGGGCAGATGAAGAATCGAACAACGAAGCGAACTTGGAACTGCTCGAGGAACGCAGGGACTTGGTGCATGTAAGAATGGTAGCTCAAAAGCAAAGAATGGAGCAATATTATAATCGAAGAGCCAACTTCCGTTATTTCAAAGTAGGAGACTTGGTTATGAGGAAAGTAACCCAAAATACACTGGAGCTCAAGCGAGGAAGCTAGGTCCAACTTGGGAAGGTCCCTATCGAATTTCAGCTATCACTAGGAAAGGATCATACGAGTTGGAGAACCAGAATGGAGACAAGTTTCCTAGAAACTGGAACGTGGCACAACTCAAAAGATATTATTACTGATGAACATTATTCAAGCGAAAAGTATGTGCTGCACTCTTTTTCTCTTCATTCAGTTTTTGTCCCAATTGGATTTTTCTTGCAAGGTTTTTATTAAGGCATCAATAGAAATCATACTACAAAGACAGCAGCAATAAGACCTTTGATAGCAAGGCGAACAAGCAAGCTTACACTCGGGGATGGTTAGATAATCATTGGTTCGATAGCAAATTCCCACTGGGAAGTTAAGTTTGCTACCGAATAAAGGTTACCCAGTCGTTCACAAGCACAAACCACTAGAGGGTTGTTAGATATTCCTTCGCTCGATAGCATAAATTCCTGAGGGGAAGTAAAGTTGTGTTACCAAGTTGAGGATTATCTAGCAATTCATTAGTGGAATCTTCGCAGATACAAGACTTCCAGTGTTCCAATTCGCACTCTTCGCATTCAAACACTGGGGGGGAATGATATGAGGATACGGCAACACTGACTGCCACGTCAACCGGGGAACAAAAATCCGGAAACTGAACGCATCATCGGGACCGGGGACTGCGCAGCCAGCCCTGTAGAAATAAGTTGTACAAGATAGCCACAAGTAATGCCAATTTCTTTTCAGCATAGCAAATGCTTATGTATTTTTTGAAAATAGAAGGAATAAAATAAAATCCTTTTGTTTTTATCTTGTTTCATGTCTGAACAATGAATAAACTTTCTCGTTTGAAAGTTAAACAAGTACTTCAAATATTTGTATCATAATAAATAGGAGACGTCTTCTTCAAGAGCACCATAAACATAAGAGGGTCCTTTCTTATAAAAACCATCACGTTAAAGGGTTGGTTCCGAAAGAATCTATGCCTGGATTCAAAAATGCCTTCGGGGAAAAATACACCTGAAGCCACATAAGAAAAGGACGCAAAAAGTAAACTTGCGCAAATACTTATAAAAAGCCTCACGTTAAAAGGTTGGTTCCGGAAGAATCTATGCCCGGAATCAAAAATACCTTCGGGAAAAATACACCTAAAGCCATATATGAAAAAGACGCAAAAAGTAAACTTGCACAAATACTTATAGAAACCCTCACATAAAAGGGATAATGCTTGGAACCAGAGTGCTTCAAGGAAAACACATTCGAGATTATACATAGTAAAGCGCGAACAGGAAAACGTGCGCAAAAATCTTGAGCAAATGCAAAGATTAAAGACTTGCATGGATATTCAAATGAAAGTAAGACTCAAACGATACTTGAGCAAAAATATGTCTTTATTTACAAGAACGTGCCAAAACGATAAAAGTTCAAAATGGGAAGAAGAAAAGAAAAGCTAAAATGCAGCGCCTCCGGAACCAGGAGGAAGAGAAGTGTCCGCATTCCCGGGAGAAGTAGGTAGGTCCATCGATGGCTCGGTGTTTTCCCCTGTTTTGTCTTCAGCATCATCACCTTCTTATCCCTCTTCAATTAGCAAAAACTCTGAAGCCAAAACGATAAAAGTTCAAAATGGGAAGAAGAAAAGAAAAGCTAAATGCAGCGCCTCCAGAACAAGGAGGAAGAGAAGTGTCCGCATTCCCGGGAGAAGTAGGTAGGTCCACCGATGGCTCGGTGTTTTCCCCAGTTTGGTCTTCAGCATCATCACCTTCTGATCCCTCTTCAATTTTTGAAAACTCTGAACCGGAATCAGAAGAACCAGGAGCATCAGACTGCCTCGGGAGTCCATTTTTAGCAGCTAACTCAAGCTCCCGGGCCTTAGCAATTTCGGCATCTAGGTCGATGAAACCAGCTTTGGCCTCCTCCAAGGTCTTTCTACTCATGTTGTACATAGCGTAAGTTTTTTCAACAACGAGGGAAGCCGCTCGGTGCTTAAGTTCTTCTTTGAGTCGGGTAACCTCGGCAGAAAGGCTTTCCCGGGAGGACCTAGAGGATTTGAGGCGGACGTCAAGGTCGCGGACAGTTGAACTAAAGAGCTTATTGTGATCGATAGTTTTCTTGTACTTCTCTTCTAAATGGGAGTGTTTCGCCCCCACAACAGCAAGCTCTTCAATTTTGGAGTTCAAAGTTATTTCTAAGTTAGTTACTTTTTCGGTAGTAGCAGCCTCGCGCTCGGTTGCAGCAAGAACGGCGCCCTGGACTTCAGCCTATTTGGCCTTAGCTTCATCAAATCTAACCCTCAGCGGGCCAATTTCTTGGCTAGGGGTTACCACCTCTTGCTCGCTCTGCTGCAAACGAGCCTCCAAAACAATGGCCTCAGTAGCTTTGGTTTCCAATTCCAAGAGGCGGAGAATAGTTTGGTCTCATTCCACCAAAAGCTGATTCCGTTCAGAAGTAAGTTCTTTCTTTTCATGAATCAACCTTTGAAGGCCCTCAAAAGAAAGAAAGTTGGCCTACAAGACAAGAAGAAGTAAAACTTAGAATACATTCATACAAAAGTAGAAGAAGTAATGAAGGAAGAAAAGAACATACCGCTGCGGCGTTGTGCATGGCATTGTTCAATAAGCACTCTCCCGAGAGTGCCTGAATCATTTCCTAGTCCTTTTCTGAAGCCAAAGGCTTCAGATAATTAGTAAGGTCCACCAGCCTAGATAGCAAGTTGCATCCGGTAGAGACCGAAAGAGTAACGTTCCTCCTCTTTTGTGGATCTTCAGAAGGGGCAGCATCATTTTGCCCCAAATTCCCATGAACTGGGGACTGTGGAAGAGGAACACATTCTTCATGGTCAGAGGCGGCCGATGGAGGTGATGTATCAACTGTTGGTGGAAGAGTGGATGAAGATGGAAATGATGTAGCAGTTGTTGGTATAGGTGAAGGTGGAGATGAAGCTGATGGAGTTGAAGAGTGAGAAGCAGCTGTATCAAATGCAGTGCTAGTTGTTGGATGCTCATCAACCAGAGATGGAAAGGACCCGGTACTCAGCCCCGCAGCACTTGTTACAACAAATGGGGCCCAAAAATGGGAGTTGGCATATTCTACTAAATCAGATTCTCCCCAAAGTACCGAGACATCGTCTTCAGCTGGTGTAGCTACCTCAATAGGTCGAGCATCCTGTTGAGATGATGAGCATTGTCGCCTTCTATGTAGAGAAGCTCCCTCATCACCAACTTCTTCATCGTCATCAATCATCATGGTGTTTATGACCGGCCCGGAAGGAGGACCAGTCATCATCGCCACCGCAGATGGTTCGGGGGCATCAGTCTTTGCCCTCTTATTCTTTTCCCCGGCCGCGGAGGAACGTCTTCTCTTTGGTTGCTTATCCTCCAGCGGGGGACTCTGTAAAGAAGTGTTTGCGCCCAAACATGCCCGGAGATACCTGTTCGATTAAGTGCTTCGTAAAGCAGCCTCGTTGCATCAGCAGGATCAGCCAAAACGTCCTCCTCGGGGACAACAACAAAGCCCGCAGGTAGACCTAATTTCGTGAACAAGTCAGAAGGGTTCAACCAAGTCCTCCATATACAAAAACAAATCGAAGCAAGGTACCATAATTTTTGGCCTTCCACCCGTATTTAAGGGCTAGTTCTTTCCACAAACTAGTTTCGGGCGTCGTAACGTCAAAGATCTTCTGAACCCACCGGTCCAAACTTTCCACCACCAGTGGGATCCATCGAGTTGCTGAAACATGCGAAAGGTGAAGAGTTGATACGGCCACAAAAGAATATCTAGTAAAAAGAAATACAAAACAAAGAGCTTACGAGTGCGGTTCCAAGTAGCCGGAAAGGATGAAGTCATTGTCGGAATGATGTCATTGGTGGCGACTACAACGAATCATTCCATCCACCCACGGTCGTTGTCATCATCCATGCTATACAGCAACGCATGGTAGCCACGCTTGCAGAGGTTTATCATTCCCCCACGGAAGATTTTTGGAGAATAGAGATTCATCATACGAGCTAAGGTTTGCTCCTCTTCAGTTTCCTAGCACAAGCGTCGAAGACAGGCGACCGTCCTCCACACTGAAGGATTTACCTGTGCCAAACACACTTGGTAGCGAAGGAAAAACTCCATAATCATGGAATCAAGTTCCCCACTCAAAGAAAACGCACCCAAAGTAAAGGGATACGTATAAAAGTGTGTAGAACCTTCCTTGGGAAGGGTCATTCACTCCGATAGATCAGGAGCAATGATATTCAACTCATGGCGGCAGCAGTCTCCCTTCACAGCACGAATACTGGAAGGACGATTGGAAAAAGAGTACCTACTAACATCCCATGTACGAGGGTTAGCAGTAGGGAATTTCTCTTCAAGGTCCTTTGTGGTACTAAGATTTCTTGGGATGATGGAACCCACCGTTGGAGGAACAAAGTCCTCGGTTTTGTTCTTGTTCTTTGTAGAACCAGCACGCTTGGAGGAAGAAGCCATTGAAAAAAAGAAGAAGGAAAAGGTTTTGTGTTCGAAGAGAATTAGAGAAAGGATGAAAAACAAAGATGAAAATCAGAAGCTCGAGAAATTATGAAATGCAAAGGAAAAGAATGTTGCGTATAAATAAAATTTTGGCAGCTAAATTCATAGCCATGATTACCTCGATAATCGGTTGTGCTGAATCATGGAATTACGCGTGTTCGGGGCATTAAATGCGGAGAGACGTGTGTCAAATCAACTGTCAGGAACCTTCAGAGGGAGTTATAGTAATTCCCGCCAAAAAAGTATTTCTACCAACTTTCCGGTAACACAAAGTTATATGACACGTGATCGTCTAAAGGGAGGACACGTGGAACCCAAGACAGTGATGGTCGAAGACCGAACGCAGCCATTCCGCTTGTCACCGGAAAGGATAACGTTCATAAAGGTGTGTTAAATGCTCTGCGCCTGGTAGCATTTAATAGGGAATATTCTGCAGCATTAAGAGCGACGGTCTGTTACATAGAATTTGGCATTTGTATTTACCGTTACGTTTTCATCAATGACCCTCATAATTGACATTAAAGGAGGACACGATCCTAAGTCTTCCTTCACTAGACATAGCTATAAATAGTGACCTCAATTATCATTGTAAAGGACACGAATTTTCCGGCTAAACTTATATTACATTCTATACAAAGCTTAACACAATCTTACTTTCTTGCTTTTTAATCTCATCATTGTTGTGCCCGGGAATCTTGTTCCCAGAATTATTGTCTCTGCTGTTTCGTCTATATTTCAAGGCTAAGTATTATACATTTCTTCAATTATCGCATTATTTCATGATCAAATTAGTTCACTTGTCTATAAACCACGCATAAATTTAATTGTACCGTTTTACGGGTCAACACTTATCTAGTGTGATTATACTTGTCTGAGTAAATGTCAATCATACTCCTTCTGGTCCATATTATGTGTCTTCTAAGATTTTTATATACTTTTTAAGAAGAATAATTAATAGCGTTAATCATAAGCTTATCTAATTTATCTTGTTGCATGTCTTTAAACATTTCACTTTATTAACATAATGATAGATCAGAAAAAAAATAAATGACTTTTTACTTTTTAAACGTCAAACATATCGAAACTAACTTTGGTTTAACTAGCGTTTGGATATAGATTTGGTTGAAATTTGAACAAATGAGTTTTTGAAGATAAGATGAAAAATAATTTTTGAAAGTTGAAATTGTGTTTGGATATGTATTTTATTGGAAAAGAATTTAAAATTTGTGCGATAGAAAACATTAAAAATCGTTGTATAGCTATTTTCGGGATTTCAAGTTTTTGTTTTAAAAATCTGCCAAAAATGGTTAAAATTTACAAAATAAATACATACTGATTTGAAAACAAAATACGAAAAGGACCCCCAAATTTTATGTTCAGACAGGAGCTTAGAGGTTAGTACCAAAGTGTTTTGAAATATATTTCCTGGTTTAGATCAAATATAAAACCAGGGGAAAATTGTTTGAGGGGAATTAAACTGGAAATACCAAAATGATATGATATTGAAAGGCAAGTTGGTCCAAAAACGAATCTCCCAAAATTACGACATCCAGCAGAAGATCAAGAGTGGAGCCCTGAGATCTATTCAACTTGCAGAGTTTCATAAACTCAAATGAAAGATCGAAACGTGGAGGATTTATTGGGTTGTGGGAAGTGTACGTGTCGAACAACGAGTGGCTAAAGGCAGCAACAACTTGTTTGAACAAGACGTGGCCATTGGAAAAGTGAAAGGGCCTTTAACTTGTCAGATTAAATATAGGCCAACTTGTTCATCTACTGATATATACATAATTCTGTCTGTGCGCTACACTTCTTCTTTGGGGCCTAAAACGCAGACTTGTCACACCCTCTGTTCGATAAAATGACACCATTGTTTCTTTAAACTGACAAGTAAGGAGTACTTTTTTTTCTTTAGAATAAAGGGTCAAATTTCTGAAAATTGTTTTTCTATGCTGAGTATGCTCTTCGTTAAAACTTCAAAACTACCAACATAAATACTCTCGCAGTTGCTTTTTTATATCATAAAAAAATGTTGCTATTTTCTGACTAGCAAACAATGTTCTTTGACACTCACTATTTAATACGTCTAATTTAAGAGTCGGGTGTAATAATGTGTCACAAATAATGGTATCAGTGAATGGTACGTGGAATGACACACGTCACACACCAACAATGGTCTGGTTCCAAAGCCAGCAAAATCGGGTTACTGACTATTTCTCTCCAGTCTTATGTTATACTCCAGTTAGATAGATAGAGATCCAAACTAGACAACGAGACTAGATTTCTAGTAATAGTAGTTGTTCAGTGAAACCTCTCTACTTTCATCTTACTTCAAAAATTTCAGTTGTTTTCGAATGGCAGAGAGTACATTTTATCCTTAAATGATAGGAATAATATTTAAGATGTTTTATGCATCAAAAAGAAAAATAATTAAAATGCTTTTGCCTTTTTTGTTTCGTGTTGAATCTAACCACTGCAAAAGTACATTTTATTATAATCTTCGTTTGACGACTACACCCAAAAAATAAAAAAAATGAAAGTGCCTTCTGTTGGTCAAAATGTGTCGTTATCAAATTAGGCGTAACAGTAAGAACGTCAATCGCAACTCTAACATCGTTTTTCCGTGGGTGTTGATGGAAATCCAAAATGAGAATTAGAAGTTTTAAATAATCTATCAAGATAGGAAAAATATAGACAAAAAGAAAAGGTCACATCAAGATAACGAATACTCCATAGAATAATGATGCAAAAAATCCTATCTTTTAACTTTCCACTCTTAGCTTCAGCAAGGAAACAAGCTAATTTTTCAGCAAATCAATCTTAGCATAGCACAAGTCTTTTCCTATATCATTGGAAACAAGCATTAAGCGCTGCAAGTTACATTTTCTACCCTGTGAAACACGAGTCACCTACGCAAAAATCAATTAGTAACAAAAATTGCCCGACACTTTAACTTGAGAGAACCCAAGTTGTCAAGGGAAAGAAAAAAGATGGAAAAAACTAATGTCAATCTCAACTATGATTAAGCTGATAACACTACACAACTAAACTGTTCCGCTGCTCGCACACTGGCCAACAAAGAAACTAGGTCAAAAATTTGCCACCAAAATTTATCCAGCCACAAACTATGCTGGAGCAATACTCTGACCAGGGCCACCTCTCCTTCCTCCTCTCCCTCTAACTTGTTGATAGCCTTCACCACCTCGTCCACCTTGACCCCTACCACGCCCTGAAAAATCACGTCCTCCAAATTCATTTCTCCCATAGCTCCGACCTCCACCAAAGTTTCCACGGCCCCTGAAATTATCATTTCGGAATCCTCCTCTTCCAGGAGGGAACCGGCCTCTAGCGCTACCAACTGCAACATCAAATTGAAAACCAGGTTTATTATTTATATGAAAAAAGTCGTGAATCCAATCAATGATTAAAGTTTGATGGTATGAATAAATTGCAGAATTTGATGTCTATTTTCTTATCCGAACTTAGCATCTGAAAACTTTTAAGGAAATATAGACTCTTAACTTACCTCTAGTTGTAGTTCTCTTCATCTCAACAACAGCCTGACGACCTCCAATGGTAACGGGTGAAGCCTGAATAAAAGAATTGTCACGGAAAAACAACCCAAGAATTTAGCAGTAGTTTTAAATCATCAGCATGTTTAAAGCATTAAATAACAGAAAATAATCATCTAATAACCTGAGCAGCAAGATAACTAAGGACAAAAGATAGAGAAGATTATTTTCTCCCATATTATACAGCTAATCTGCATATTCCTGATTACTACTTCAGGCAAAACTTTGTTTAACATTAAATGAAGTCCATGGCTGCAGAATCAGGATTTAATATAGAACTATACCGGAATATCAGACATAGACACATAGTAGAGCACTAACTGAACTAATTGTGGCTCTTCCGCGGTGGTGATAGCAGAACTGCACACTGAATCAAGGTCTACACATGCTTTAGCCTTGAATAAACATTGTATCCTTAGATTGTAGTGACTACATTGATATGGTGTAACATGCACATTTTGCTCCATCTATAAATGTAGATTTCCAATCACCTCCTCGAGGCTGCAGTCTGGTTTGAAACAGTTCTCTTAATTTAATATGTGCACTCTATGTAGCAGAAAATTAGGGAATCCAGAACAAACCATCCAAATGATGTGTTTTTGTAACAGTACGTACCACGACTCTCAACCACTCATCAAAACACAATCTCATTTTTCCTACACAAGAAACCTACTTGTAATAAGTTGCACATAAATTTCAAAACCTTCTGGATAATATACCAAAAATGAGAAGGAAATGAAAAGTTGAAACTCTTCATCACGTTCCCCACTCCAACAGGTGAACAGCTCCTCCCAGAGCTCAACTTTCACAAAAGTGAAGTACACTAAACATAAATCCTCTGCATATATGTGATAAGAAAAACTCCCCTATGGATTTTCATAGATACCATAGGGGGAATCATGATCTTCGTCCAGGCAGCACTTGCTTCTCAATACTAGATGCCACCTTGATCGTCTACTCTTTAGTAGGTTATTTTGCTGAGCCAATGATTTTTTTCCTTGTTCCAGAATACAGTTAACCAACATGTTAACTGCCACTTATACAAACTATAAACTACTAGGGTTGATCATTTTACAATTAGAGGCAATTCAATTAATTTCATTTTGAAGTTTTGGTTCATTAGAACTTTTCATTCTAGTTCCGAGTTACAGTTTCTAAAATAAGCATGGTCAGTAGCCGACTTCTTCTAGTTCAACCCAAAAAATTTGATTTTCTAACACATTTAAAATTTTCAAACTGTGTTGTATTCATTAATATGTACAAATATATACGTGTGCGTACACGTACATATATCAGTTGCTGTAAATACTCATGCTTTGGATGTAGAAGCTTCTGAGGGCAGGAGAAATTTTTGGGATTATATGAAGAGTCTCGGGAGCTGGGCTTTAGTCAAAGTAGTAAAAAAGGACAAGTGGGCAAGTAGCGAGCAGGAGTAGTTAATGTTTGTCATGTTTGTTAATTAAAAGCTTAATTCTAAGCCTGCAATATATCAGAGATGTTAACCTAATTAATCAGAAAAAGCAATATAGCACTAATGACTGGAAGATGTGGTCTTGATTTTGCTCTCTAGCAGACTAGCATAAACCTTCTCAGACAGCTTGAGGATGATAGGTCCCTTTAAATAAACAGTTGTTATTTCGACAAATAACCTTATATGCTGAACAGCACACATCAAAACCTGGCCTGTCATTAACCATTATATGCCAAATAGAACTAACATAAAAAATAGAACCATTAACCATTATATGCCAAATAGAACTAACGTCATACTCTGTGGTGATCAAGGGTCCATCATGCATATCATACTAACAAGTCTAGGAAGATGATACATTTTAAATTCTAGTGAAGATAGACTATGCAATGATATTTCAGAGGGCACAAACCTGTATGGCACTGTGCATGGAGCTCACATCTTCAAATTCAACAAAGCCAAAGCAGAATCCTTGTTGCTGCAGAAAAGGGAATCAGTGGAAATATATTAAATATCTGTAGGAGTAAGTGAACCAAGATGAATACAATGTGTACTGAACCAACCCTATTACTTCGAACTTGCACTCCTCCTTGCTTGATAGGTCCAAATTTCTTAAATTCACCATCAAGTTGGGCTACAGTAACATCTAGAGGCAAATTGCGAACATAAATGGAGTGCCCCTCAGCTGCAAGAATTGAAGTTAAGTAAATTAGATGACCATATACTCTTGAGACTGTAAACAATGAGGAAACAGAAGTAGAATCAACAGTCAAGCATGACTACTGCAAATCAAACAACCCAACATCTGGATCAAACTCAACGCGTCTACTTATCATGTTCCTTCATTTGCTCAAAATAAAAAATGAGCATCCCTGTTCCATTTTTTGTTACATCTAGATGTGCCCATCAAAAGATTTTTCCTAATGGAAGGAATAAATATATTTCAGGCAAGTTTCAAGATGTTATACCTTCATCTTCAGTATCGTTAGTTTCAGGTACGTTAGCTCCATTGTGGGCAGTAGGATTTGATGCTTCAGGAGCTGGAGTTTGTGCTACTGCAGCAACAGGCTGCTTTACAGCCTTTGCAGGAGCCATTCTGGAAGTATTAGTAGGTACATAGATTTTGGTTGGTCCTTTCTTTGTTTGTGAACTGACAATTGATGCATATGACTTCTTTGGAGCATCCTCTTGGGCAACAGAATTCTCTGATTCCGTATTTGCATGGTTCTGGTTCTCATTGAAATGGGACTCAGCTTCCACCACAATCTCTCTTTCATCACCAACTTGCCTCCCATCTTCCAAAGAGTCATGGACTTCTTCCTCAACATTCTTAACTTCTTCAGCATAAGAGCCAGCTTGGTCGAGATTTGGAGGATCCACCACTTGAGCTGGTTCTAGAATCAAAATAAAAATGGTAAGAGATTTCAAGAGAATAACAAGAACAAGTACACTTATCAAATTTTGAAAGAAATCCAACCTGGATCAGGGGTCAGAACCTCTGAAGGTACATCCTCAGTTCCAATAATAATTTCTGAGACGGTATCAGTCTCATTTTCTTGTACATACCTAAAAACATCATTCAAAACAAAATACCCCTTGTCCTGCGGAGCAAGGAAAAATGTCTGGGTGAATTTCCTTCTCAAGTTATCCTTTCCAGTTAAGCATCCAGTTACCAAAACAATCACACCATCCTTATGGGACTCCTGTGCATCTGCAGTCTTTATCTCTGCCTTGTAGTTCTTGTAGTCCAATGAACATATCATATCATTGATATTCTGCTCCAACAAAAGCGATAAAGTTTTAAATATTGCAGATAGTATTCAATTTACCATCTTACTATGCAATTCTTGCTAATGCTTTTCCAATTAATACCTCTAAACAGGATTTTAAAAATACACAAATAAACAAGGTGCAACAAAAAACAATACAAGAAATATACTTCTGCCACGCTACTTCTCATGTTAGCAATTTAGCAGCCCTTTAAGTGAAACCCTAAAAATGGAAGACAAACTTCTATCAGAACTTAAAGGTTGACAATTCCAACAGAATGGGCTGATGTAAGGCAATATATTTGAGGAAGGCTATTTCTAAAACAAGGAATTCTCCCAAATAAATTCATTGCCAGCTCTTAATACCAAGGACCTACTCATCAAAATAAGATACCAAGGACCTTGGTATTACAATATATTGTAGAGCAGACAGGTTTTACGACATTTCTTAAGCTCTGACAGGACTCTTAAATTTGGGATTGGAACAGCTCCTCTCAGTCATATTCGGTGGTATTGTAGCATGGACAGCCATGGAACAAAGTCACAGCTTCAGAAGTATCTGTAATGACAATAACGAGTATTACAGCCTAAAGATCCCATTCAAACTCTTTCATGCTTCTAAAATGATGATACTTCACCTTCCAATCTAAGAAAATAAACATGCTGACTAGTTTTTCCGTATGCCTGGTCTTATACAATCAGTAATGCACATCTATTAGCATTCTATTTTTTTATACAACTAATGAAACCTTAAGTTAAAACCTTTAATATCAACTGTTTTACATTGCTTGGTTCAATTTCCAGAAAAGCAAAAAACATAGCTCATGATTATTATCAAAAAGTTCTCGAAACCAGACTGAAACCAACTAAATGGAATGTTTGGTTTCACAACCACACAATTAGAAAATAGACCAAAAAGTGGTTTTAGATCTGGTTTTTAATTCCTAAAACATTTAGAAGTTAGGCTCCCTTTTGACATTTAGGTCCCCAAATTTCTTTTGCTTACCGACTGCTCGGAAACCACACAAATAGAAAATAGACCAAAAAGTGGTTTTAGATTTGGTTTTTAATTCCTAAAATATTTAGAAGTTAGGCTCCCTTTTGACATTTAGGTCGCCAAATTTCTTTTGCTTACCGACTGCTCGGACTTTATGGCTGGAAATTGGTCTCCCTTTTTCCTTTTTCCAACAACTTGGACATATAGCAGAAAATAACTTATTGTTGTTTTGGTTTTTCTGAGTTCTGGAAATAAGTCAGTAGCAAATAAAGCTGTTTACTCATTTTTTCTCATATTGTTAGCAAGCACATCTCTACAGCATAAAAGTGAGCATTTGGAACAAGTATATCCACAATTGTCAGGTTCCCATTTCAAAATATCAAAAATGAAATAAAACACACTTTACGAAAATAATTGGTATTATCTCCTTTTCTTTTGATAGATAAATAATTGGTACTATCTATTTTCACAACAACAACAACAACAACAACAACCTAATATAATCCCACAAGTGGGGTCTGGGGAGGGTAGAGTGTACGCAGACCTTACCCCTACCCCAGAGGGGTAGAGGCTGTTTCCGAAAGACCCTCGGCTCGAGAAGAAGAAAAATAAACAATAGACAATAGGTCAGTGACAACAATAGAAGATAAAAAATATTAACAGCATCGTAAGAAATAGAAAAATAGATGTAAAAGCAATAACTATAAACAACAATACTACCATAGAAAATAGTGAGGAAACTACATAAACCACTAACAACCCACAGCGAAACAACAACAGGCCAGTCCCGCCCCCGGAACAACCCTAATGCTCGACCTCCACCCCTTCCTATCCAGATCCATGTATTTTCACATCCGGAAGAAAGATATCTTTCAATAGCGAATAAACAATCACTCTGAATTTAGCAAAGTAAAATAATTCTGTGGTGGTATGACCAAGAGCAAATAGTCACCTCAGGTAAAGGGAAAGAAACATCCAGAAATCCGGAATGCTCTACCATTTTGATAAACAACATCGAGAAAGATCAAACAGAACTCGGTTATTTCAATTCATTAAAAAGAAAAGAACCTCCTTGACCACACTGGAGCATGCAATTAAGCATCAAGATCTGAAAGATCTAAGTATCAATTATTAGCAACCATAGCTGAGCTTCAGGGGCCAAAATAGTCCAAGATTTCAAATATCTGTGTTGCTGCTATTAGTGGAAGAGATCTAGGTAAGGGGCAGAAACATACAGAAGGCGCGCTTGGTCATGAGCAAGTATAAGGGAAAATTATTTGAGAAACAAAATAAATGAATACCAAACAAACTGTACTTACTATGCACTGAACATTGTGAGTTCTTAAATCATATTTCCCAAAAGAAGTATGATTTTTACTTGTCCAACATAGTGAAGTATGAGTTCTTAAAGCTCATTTGAAGGGTGCAAAATATAATACCAGATCACAAATTGTGCTCCCAAGTAAAAAACGAAATTATAATTCACGATTAGTTGGGTAACAATTTAAACTACTCTCTTTTCTTCTCTGATCGTATATGTTTGCTTGTTGGTTGGCAAAAGCATATTATGGTTCTCCAAGAATAGATCTCCAACATCAACCACCAACTCTAGACAATCATGACTTGTAAGCATCTTCAAAATTGGTTTTATTTGTTCAGGCTGCTGAATATATAAGAAGATAGCTCGAGACACAAAATAAGCATGACTTAGGAGATGAGAAACATGTTCGTTAATAGCTGCTAGAATGTTTGGCTATCATACAGATGCATAAGGATTAGTTGATATTTGTGCTTGCACAACACCTTTCCAGCATATCACGTATCATAGCAGTAAATTCTACTTATACTCACTTTCATTGTTGTCACGGATGTCATCACGCCATTAGAATCTGGGCGACTTAAGACACTCGAATCCTGGTAGAATCGGTATACTAACTCTGGGGAGTGATGCTGTATTTGGTAATACTGCTCAACAAAAGCATTTCCAACAACTTGAGCAGAAGGTGGAGCTGCAGTTTGTGTGGCCATTCTGTAGAAATTCAACAAGATGATAGTCACTAAAAATCACCCTTGTTTTCATTATTTTTGCACCAAAAAGACATCAGCTTCAAACATCAGTATAGTTAACACAGAAAATACCAGAATACATATTACTTCACGGAGATAAGAAAAAAGATAAACAAACAAGACCACTGGGTCAGAATCTGAACATATGAGCAACATTGCTATGGGCTGGGAAGTCAACATGAAAACATTTCCGGAATAACTTTCCCAGTTGTATGAGAATAGATGATTAGGACACCCGGACAGAGTAACAGCATATACAAGACTAATCTGTCTATGACCTACATATTGAAGGTTCTCATTAAGTAGTTTCTAGAAGTCGTAAAATCCATATACTTGCAAAAGGAAAAGGTTGTCCTAATATAGGCCTTATTAAGCCCCACTAATCCAAATATAAATATATATATTAAGGCCTAAAAAACAAGTATTGACAGGAGCAGATAGCGGAATAAAGAACAACAATATCAGGTAAAAGCGCCATTGGCTTACAAGCCAAAAAAATAACATAAAAGTAGTTCTGGCAAATGAACCAGACTAGTGGAGTGATAAGTACTAATCACCCCAAAGTAGGACTTCCTGATGCGAATCAGGATTAGTCGGTCCCCAAAGCAGGTAATGGACACCTGGTGTGAAACCAAAAGGCAGCTGCAGGAAGAACCCTACAAAATTCACACCTTTTTTTGGATTTTGGGGGGAGGGGGGTGTTCATTTCACTAATGCAACTCTTAATGACTAGCAGCAGTAAAATCCGCGAACATGTAATCATTGCAGGTGAGATACATAAAGCGCAACCCACAGATCTGTCCTCAGTTGTCATCATACAAGGCCCTTCACTCGAACCAGAACCAAACAATTCAAAAAAATATATATATAAATCATTTAATCAATCGACATTTCCGAAAAACAGAAACTTAGAAACAATGATCATAATTACGAATGGCTGCTGATCACGAGGAACAAGGCGGTCCCAAATGATTGTTAAAAACAACAATAAATTAAAAAACAAAACCAAATAGTTTCTACTAGGAAAGATTGAAGTTAATGTGATTCGATTAGAGAAGAACAGTAAAGTAACTCAAACAGTTGCATTAATTAAACAGATCATTAAGTGTTGCAGAACCAAAAATGAAGAATTACATGAGAAAAGAAATTACCCGAAATGGAGGTTGTAGAAGATGGCGGCGCAGAGAGTGAAAGAGGGATTGACGATGTGCGGGACAGCAGAGTGAGAGAGTGAAGGATTTGTTTGGTTTCGGAGAGAAGAATAGTGTTATAGCGCACGAAAGAAGGAATGAATATTGTGCGAAGGCTGCCTGTGACGGGCCGGGGTAAGCGCAGCGGCTCGGGAACGGCTAAAGGACTTGATTCCAGTGGATTTGCAACTCACTCCCTTATATTTGGTAGTTGATACAACTTAACCCCTCTTCATTGGGATTTTTTTCCCTCTTATATAATATTTAAAACTTATTTACCAAATTTGTCCTAATTTTGTATATTAATCACCCTAAACAAAGATTACTTACAAATTATATACAATCCATTATTAATACCTTAAATTATGGGATTTAGTTACATCATTTTTCTATTTACTGTCCACATCTCTTTTAATAAGCATTTTCCTTTCCAAATTCAATCAAACAGAGGACCGCGAGAACCATATGAGATAAAATCTACTTATAGATTTTGACCAGCAGTTTGTTCCCCTTTCAAGAAATGTAGAAAAATTTGAAAAAAGAAATAAATATTAAAACATGTAAAGACATTGGTGAGAATATTTACCATATCTCCAAACATTTCAAGAAATTATCTGTACAAGTGATAAGCGAAATTTGGTATTTAACTCTTTGAATGTGATTGGCTTCTTCATTGAATGGCTCTGTTGAAGCATTGTACTACTGTTCAAAGTTGGATGAAATGAGTTGGATGAAAATCCTCCTCGACGATGAGCAGTAAAGAGTTTTTAGTATTCAGGTGTTTGACTCTCCAGTCTCCACCATTGACAGCCATTAAAAAGTTTTGAACCTTTGAATTCAAATTTGGGTTTTCAAAAACCATTATTTGTTTGGATTGAGTATTGTTATAGATAATTGAAAATATCGTTTGGAGTTTATATATCGATTTTGAGGGTGTTTGGTGAAGATTATACTTGATTTTGGCTAAATTTCTGATTGAAACTCGAAGAAGAAGAAGAAGAAGAAGAACACATGACATACCATATACTTACGAATTTGTAGTAAAGTTGTAGTATAATTGTATGTAAATTGTATTATGTTGTAGTTATATATGTTAGTTATATATATATTTTTTATTTGAATGTTGTATGAAAGTTGAAAAATAGTTGTATAATGTATGAATCGTTGTATAAAATTTGTATTTAAGTTATCAATACTATCTTTTTGCATAAAGCTGTCGATATGTATCGAAATTTGTCCAAAGATTTTACGAGGTTAATAACTATCGTGTGGGGCTAGTAAAGTATTATGCTTCTCTTGATTGGTTAACTTACTCAAAATACCAATCTATCACAAATTAACGAAACCTACTTAAATCAGCACTAAAATGGAAACATCATTCTTACAATTAATATTATATAATTTGATGGTACAACAACATACAAATTTAAAAATATTTTTCGTACAAATTAAATACAAATTGATATATCTACAACAACATACATACTAAAAATAAATTTCATACAACTAACTATATAGTATACACTTATTTACAACTTATCTACAACTTTCATACATTATTTTTACCCAGTTAAAATACATCTACAACAACATACAACTTCAATATAATTTTCATACAAATTTTATACAACATGTCTTTTTGTATATTTTGTATCTGATTTGTATATATTTTGTATGTGGTGTGTGTTTCTTCCTCTCTAAAATTTCAATCAAAACTTTCTCTTTTAATACAATTTTGATACATATCAATAATTTTATGTAAAAAGATTGTATTGATAACTTAAATACAAATTTTATATAACGATTCATACATTATACAACTATTTTTCAACTTTCATATAACATTCAAATAAAAAAATATATTTAACTACAACAGAATATAATTTATATACAATTATACTACAACTTTACTACAATTTCATATGTATATTGTATGTCATGTCTTCTTCTTCTTATTGAGTTTCAATATGAAATTCAGCCAAAATCAAATCTAATCTTTACCAAACACCCTCAAAATTAAGATATAAACTCCAAATAATATTCCCAATTGTCTGCAACAACACCCAATCCAACAAATAATGATTTTTGAAAACCCAAATTCGAATTCAAAGCTTCAAAGCTTTTTAATGGCTGTCAATGGGAGAGTCAAATACCTTTAAAATTTATTGATTGACAATTTTAATATGAACACTGATTGTGCAACATGAAAGGAAATTGGTAAGTTAAAACTCTATAGTAAAACGATTGAAATCCATTGATGAATTCCAATAAAAATATATACAACATGAAATGATAAAAAATATAGGACATCAGAGGAAGAAAAAAGAACAGAGAATGAGAGGTCGAGAGACACAGAGTGACGGAGAGAGACAGAGAGAGCGCAAGAGGGAGAAAGAATAAAGATGGAAAATAATTGATTCCTTATTCAATTCATAATATAAAGGGATACTCATTTAATTCCTAAAGTGCATATAATTGGTAAATTATATGCCTATGTAATTAAATTGAAACTTGAGTAGGGAGGGTAATAAAGTTTCAAATATTATATAATAAGGTAAAATCCCTCTTTATTTGCCTCGATATATCTAGTTAAGGAAAGCAATTGGAAAATAGCCACTTTTCGGACCACTATTAACAGTTAACTATTGTTTTAAAATTATTCAACATTTAGCCGCTTGTAAATAAAATTTCAACACAAATATTCTTAGCTAAAACACACACACACACAAAAAAAATCAACACATATTGTGCTAGAGTTCGAAATATTTACACTTATGTGCTAGAAATTTAAAATGTGCATTTCAACTTTAGGAAAAATCTCTTTCTCAGACTCTAAAGTGGCGTGATGGAGTTTTTCTAGAGTTCCACTAGCACAATTTGGAATTTTACTTGCACTATTTCAAAAAGAGTTTCACTTGTACCGTTTCGTACTAAAGAAATTTTTTCTAAAGTTTCACTTTCACCATTTCAAACTTTAAGGAAAAAAAAACTCATGGGTAATATATCAACAACACCATAGTTCCATATATAAAAAAAAATTATGATAGGTAAATTCATGAGTGGTACCTAGAAAAACTAATGAGTAATTCCATGGGTGATACCTCATGAAATAATTGATGCATAATCTAATGAGTAGTATCCATATAAAAGTGAAATGACAAAGATTCAAATTTAATGAATTTTTACTGAAATTTGAACCATGAATTTTTTTTTGATGTCCAAACTGTATATTTAAAATTCTAGAAAATTTTCAAATTCCAGCATTTGTGTTGTATTTTCACTTGCAAAAGTTTCAAACTCTAACACCATTACTGGAGTTTTTCTTGTTTCAGCTAGATTTTTTTTTTCAAATTTTATTTTTGCCTTAAAAAGTGGAATTTTTTGATTATATTTTAGAATGATGTCTAAATATTAACAAGCGGTCCAAAAATAGATTTGTAAAAGTAAGATCTTTCAATTCACTGTTTAAGTTTGGCCTTATTAAGAATATATTTGCAGCCAACATTAGATAACGAAATCATGAAGAAGCATTCATATTTTTAATTGATGGATTTTACAAAAATTCCTAAGATTTCTGGTTGAATCCAAAGGAATAGCTACATTTAAGCATAAATCATGACAAATTTTAAATTGATTGGCAAAATATGCTTTGATGTAAATCCTAATGGATCATTAGTATTTATGGCCAAATTCTATAAATCGTCAGAATTTTGACCGCAAATCGCGACAAATCGCCAAAATTTGGCAATAAAATCATGATGAATCTCCATAATGACTCTAAACTATGAAATACTAATGCCTAATCATTTATTTAACTACTTATAAATGTCTGTTGTTGAATTAAGAAGGCACTTTTTTAAATAACAAATACAAATAGATAAGCTATGTTATGTAAGGTACTTGTAGTTTGGTTTTCAGAAGGAAAGAAAATTATACCAACTATTTTTATTTTCTCGATTCAAGTTTTTTACTTTTTACCGACACATGAAATATAAATTTAATTCAATCTATTAGTTACTGGGTAAGTTTTTTTTATAAGATAAGATATGTTCAGCAAAAATGATGAATTTGTAATTTATTAAAATATCTGTGATACATGATAATTAACATTGTCCATTAATCTACCAAAAAACTTATATTCATATACACTTGTTTAACCAGATTTAATAATTAAAAGCACAAACATATTACTCTTACAAGTTATCATACAAAACAAAATATGAAATCTAAATAATTACATGCTCCATTTATTTTAAAGGGTTGATGAAACAATATATCAAAATTGAAAAATATATACAGGCTTATAAATCTTGCTTTGTGAAAATGAAGGAAGACGGGAATGACCATATTCACCAGAAATAAGTATTTATTTATTTAAATAAATAAAAGTATATCATTATTAATTACTATATTAGATATTAGATTAGATATTACATTTCGCAAGGGTCACGAATGTGTCTAACTTAATTTTTAAATTCAGAATTATCTATAAAATAAATACGTTTTATTTCATTTTGGTTCGATTTCTTCTTCTTATTTTTTTAGTCAATTTTTGACTGGGTTTATGGTTTTGTTTTGTTTTTGAGTTACACAAATAGCAAATCTAATTCACAGTTTATTTTTCTTTTACCGATATATAAAAATTGTACTCTTATTATATATGATTAAACACATAGGAGTATTATATATAAATTATACATATATAATAAATTTTTGCCTATTTATAATTTAAGTAGTTAGGTTATTTAGGTTAATTAATCTCTTCTTTGATAAAACCGACTTGAACTAATCCTGAATACCCGGTACCGCCAAAATTAACCGAAAACATTCATTCGAAAAATAAGGAATTACGAAAACAAAAAAGAAAAGAAAAAAAAGCGAAGAGCATTCTAGAAGAACTTCCATTTCTAGAATTGCACTTCCCACCTACTCTTCGCCAACACAATCGCAACTTCCAGCGTTGTATTCGAACAATTTCTACCCTAATCCAAGCGATTTTCACAGTTCTAAACGCACCACAAAACTTCTAACAATGGCCTCCGCAGGCAAATCACTGATTCAAACACTAAAACGCTACCTTAAGAAACCATGGGAGATCACAGGACCACAATCAAGTCCGGAATATAAATCCGCCGTACCTTTAGCTACAGAGTACAGAATTTTCTCCCCTGCCACCGCACAAGCTAAAGCAATCGTCCCTACGTCGAATCCCGAAACCGTTTACGATATCAAGTACTTTTCTCGTGATCAGCGGCGTAATCGTCCTCCTATAAAGCGCACTATTCTTAAAAAAGCTGACGTGGAGAAGATGATGAAGCATAAGACTTTTGATGTTAATGATTTTCCGAAGCCGTATTTGACTGCTAAGGTTGAGGAAGATTATAATGCTATTGGTGGTGGTTACCAGAAATGAAGTATAAGGTATGTTTTATTTTTTCTTTTCCAGTCTCAATTTTGTTTGGCTAAAAAAATTCATATATGATTATCAGTTTTGAGGCTTTTATCTGTAAAATATTTTTTATGAAAGTAACTTTGTTGGAAGACCAGTTTTTTGGCTGGGTCGAACTTGTAGTTTGTGTGTTCAGTGAATACAATAGCTTTTGCCCAGATTCTGTATATGTATTTAAATTATTAAATATCTATAAATATTTGAGTGTGAACCCAGTTATTATTGTATATTAACTTGAGGTCGTTGTAGGAACACATAAACTTCAGATCCGGGATCCTCATCTATTTATATGGTAATCCTACAAATTGTAGAATAAAGCATGAGGATAAATTTTTGGGAATATTTTTTATATTAAAGGTGGATAGCAATGTATAGGTGGTAATTGATGTGGGGTCCATCCCCATAAATAAAATAAAGAAAAAGGAAATTGTGGGGTCCATCCCCATAATGAGTAAGAAAAATTTGCAAGATGCCAAATATGCTAGGCACTTATGTGATTTGCAAATCTGTAGAGAGGAAAATGTCAAATATAGTAGGCGTGAGAGAGTGAGGCTCCGCCTATAAAAGAAGAGCTTCGGCTCTCATCTCTACACACCAACAAAGATAGAAATAAAGAGTGAGGTTTCACAGACAGGGTATAAGAAAATAGTCTATGAGAAAAATAGAGAGTGAGCGATATTGTAGTGAAGTGGGAATATCAAAAGAGAGTTATTTCTTTTGTGTGATGTAGTGGTCTTTGGAGTATTTTACTTGGACCAACAAAGTGTAAAATTCCTTGCTATAGTGATATCAGTTGCTCGTCTCGGGGCCGTGATTTTTTTCTCTTATTCAAAAGTGTTTTTCACGTAAAAATCTTGATGTCGTTGTCACTCTTTTATTCTTGTTAATTACCGTATTTCGGTGCTACGGTATTATTTCGCTTTTATTACTGTGAATATTATTTCTGTATGGGGTTCAGAAGTACCATTCACTGTCGGTAGTACTATACTCGGTGGAAAAAAATAAAAAATAAAAAAATGTCTAGAGTAAAGTACGAGGTAACAAAATTCAACGGAGATAACGGTTTCTCAACATGGCAAAGAAGGATGAGGGATCTGTTCATTCAACAAGGATTACACAAGGTACTTGATGCTGATGCCAAAAAGCCTGATACCATGAAAGCTGAGGATTGAGCTGACTTGGATGAAAGAGCTGCTAGTGCAATCAGGTTGCACTTATCAGATGATGTGGTAAATAACATCATTGATGAAGACACCGCACGTGGCATTTGGACAAGGTTGGAAAGCCTATACATGTCCAAAACGCTGACAAAAAAATTGTACCCGAAGAAGTAGCTATACGCCCTACACATGGGTGAAGGTACGAATTTTTTGTCACATTTAAATGTGTTTAACGGACTAATCACACAGCTTGCCAACCTCGGAGTAAAAATCGAGGAAGAAGATAAAGCCATCTTGCTATTGAACTCGTTGCCATCTTCATACGATAATTTGGCAACAACCATCTTGCACGGTAAGACTACCATTGAGTTGAAAGACGTCACATCGGCTCTTCTACTCAATGAGAAGATGAGAAAGAAGCCTGAAAATCATGCTCTCATCACAGAAGGTAGAGGCAGGAGTTATTAAAGGAGTTCGGGCAACTATGGTAGATCCGGAGCTCGTGGGAAGTCTAAGAGCCGATCCAAATCAAGAGCTAGAAATTGCTACAATTGTGATCAACCAGGTCACTTCAAAAGAGATTGTCCAAATCCAAGGAAGGGCAAATGTGAAACTAGTGGCCAGAAGAATGACGACAAGACAACCGCCATGGTTCAATGTTTGTCCTCTTTATAAACGAGGAAGATGAATGCATGCACTTATCATGTCCATAGTCGGAATGGGTGGTTGATACAGCAACATCTTACCATGCCACACCGGTAAGAGATCTTTTTTGCAGATATGTAGCAGGTGATTTCGGCACTGTGAGAATGGGTAACACAAGTTACTCAAAGATTGCGGGGATTGATGACATTTGTATCAAGATAAATATCGGATGCACATTGGTTCTAAAGGACGTGCGACATGTACCTGATTTGCGGATGAACTTGATCTTGGGAATTGATTTAGACCGAGATGGATACGAGAACTATTTTGCAAATCAAAAGTGGAGACTCACCAAGGGATCATTGGTGATTGCAAAGGGAGTTGCTCGTGGCACGTTGCACAGGACAAATGCAAGAATATGCCAAGGTGAATTGAACGCGGCACAAGATGAGATTTCTACAGATTTGTGGCACAAAAGAATGGTTCATATGAGCGAGAAGGGATTGCATATTCTTGCTAGGAAATCACTCATTTCTTATGCCAAAGGTACAACGGTAAAACCTTGTGACTATTGTTTATTTGGTAAGCAGCATAAAGTCTCATTTCAGACATCGTCTAAAAGAAAATTGAAAATACTTGATTTGGTATATTCTGATGTTTGTGGTCCAATGGAAATTGAATCGATGGGCGGCAACAAATATTTTGTTACTTTTATTGATGATGCTTCACGAAAATTGTGGGTTTATATTTTGAAAACCAAAGATCAGGTGTTTCAAGTTTTTCAGAAGTTTCATGCTATGATGGAAAGGGAGACAAGCCAAAAGTTAAAGCGTTTCCGAAGTGACAATGAAGGTTAGTACACTTCAAGGGAATTTGAAGAGTACTGTTCGAGCCATGGGATCAGACATGAAAAGACAGTTCCTGGAACCCCACAACACAATGGCGTAGCCGAAAGGATGAACTGCACCATTGTGGAAAAGGTGAGAAGCATGCTCAGAATGGCTAAACTACATAAGTCATTCTGGGGTGAAGCAGTTCAGACAACCTGTTACCTCATCAATAGGAGTCCATCAGTTCCGTTGGCGTTTGACATTCCAGAGAGAGTTTGGACCAACAAGGAGGTGTCCTACTCGCATCTAAAGGTGTTCGGTTGCAGAGCTTTTGCACATGTACCAAAGGAGCAGAGAACAAAGCTGGATGATAAATCTGTTCCCTACATATTCATCGGATATGGAGATGAAGAGTTCGGATACAGATTGTGGGATCTTGTAAAGAAGAAGGTCATCAGAAGCAGATATGTAGTCTTCCGAGAAAGTGAAGTTGGAACTGTTGATGATATGCCAGAGAAGGCCAAGAATGGTATAATTCCTAACCTTGTTACTATTCCTTCTACTTCTAACAATCCCACAAGTGCAGAAAGTAGGACCAACGAGGTTGCCGAGCAGGGAGAGCACCCTGGTGAGGTTATTGAGCAGGGGGAGCAACTTGATGATGATGTCGAGCAAGTGGAGCACCCCACTCAGGGAGAAGAACAACCTCAACCTCTGAGGAGATCAGAAAGGCCAAGGGTAGAGTCATGCAAGTACCCTGCCACAGAGTATGTCCTCATCAGTGATGAAGGGGAGCCAGAAAATCTTAAGGAGGTGCTGTCCCATCGAGAAAAGAACCAGTGGATGAAAGCCATGCAAGAAGAGATGAAATCCCTACAGAAAATTGGCACGTACAAGCTGATTGAACTTCCAAAGGGTAAAAGACCATTCAAATGTAAGTGGGTCTTTAAACTCAAGAAAGATGGAAATGGAAAGCTAGTCAGATACAAAGCTCGATTGGTGGTTAAAGGCTTCGAACAGAAGAAAGGTATTGATTTTGACGAAATTTTCTCACCTGTTGTCAAAATGACTTCTATTCGAACAATCTTGAGCTTAACAGCTAGCCTAGATCTTGAAGTGGAGCAGTTGGACGTGAAAACTGCATTTCTTCACGGAGATTTGGAAGAGGAGATCTATATGGAGCAACCAGAAGGATTTAAAGTAGCTGAAAGGAAACACATGGTGTGCAAACTGAATAAGAGTCTTTATGGATTGAAGGAGGCACCAAGGGAGTGGTACAAGAAGTTTGACTCATTCATGAAAAGTCAAACTTACACAAAGACATATTCTGATCCATGTGTATACTTCAAAAGATTTTCTGAGAATAACTTTATTATATTATTGTTGTATGTGGATGGCATGTTAATTGTAGGAAAAGACAAGGGATTGATCGCAAAGTTGAAGGTAGAATTGTCCAAGTCATTTGATATGAAGGACTTGGGCCCAGCACAACAAATTCTGGGTATGAAGATAGTTCGAGAGAACAAACAGAAAGTTGTGGCTATCTGAGGAGAAGTACATTGAACGTGTACTGGAACGCTTCAACATGAAGAATGCTAAGCCAATCAACACACCTCTTGCTAGTCATCTAAAGTTGAGCAAGAAGATGTGTCCTACAACAGTGGAGGAGAAAGGGAACATAGCTAGAGTTCCTTATTCTTCAGCAGTCGGAAGCTTGATGTATGCAATGGTATGCACGAGACCTGATATTGCTCATGCAGTTGGTGTTGTTAGTAGATTCCTTGAAAATCCTGGAAAGGAACATTGGGAAGCAGTCAAATGGATACTCAGGCACATAAGAGGTACTGTAAGAGATTGCTTGTGTTTTGGAGGATCTCAACCAATCTTAAAGGGCTACACGGATACTGATATGGCCGGTGATACTGATAATAGAAAATCCACTATTGGATATCTATTTACTTTTTCAGGGGGAGCTATATTACGGCAGTCTAAATTGTAGAAGTGTGTTGCACTTTCAACAACTGAAACAGAGTACATTGCCGCTACAGAAGCTGGCAAGGAGATGGTATGGCTCGAACGGTTCCTTCAAGAGCTTGGATTGCAGCAGAAGGAGTATGTCGTCTATTGTGGCAGTCAAAGTGCAATAGACATAGCAAGAATTCCATCTACCATGCAAGGACCAAACATATCGACGTGAGATATCATTGGATTCGAGAAATGGTAGAGAATGAATCTCTAAAAGTCTTGAAGATTTCTATAAGTGAGAATTCCGCAGATATGCTGACCAAGGTGGTGCCAAGAGACAAGTTCGAATTGTGCAAAGAACTTGTCGGCATGCACTCAAGCTAGATGTCCGGTGTTAACTCCTTCAGGTGAATGAGTCTGGAGGGGGAGATTTGTGGGGTCAATTCCCATAAATGAAATAAAGAAAAAAGGAGATTGTGGGGTCCATCCCCATAATGAAGAAGAAAAAGATTGTGGGGTCCATCCCCATAATGAAGAAGAAAAATCTGCAAGATGCCAAATATGCTAGGCACTTATGTGATTTGCAAATCTGTAGAGAGGAAAATGTTAAATATAGTAGGCATGAGAGAGTGAGGCTCTGCCTATAAAAGGAGAGTTTCGGCTCTCATCTCTACACACCAACAAAGAGAGAAATAAAGAGTGAGGTTTCACAGACAGGGTATAAGAAAATAGTCTGTGAGAAAAATAGAAAGTGAGCGATATTGTAGTGAAGTGGGAATAACAAAAGAGGGTTATTTCTTTTTAGTGTTGTAGTGGTCTTTGGAGTATTTTACTCGGACCTACAAAGTATAAAATTCCTTGCTATAGTGATATCAGTTGCTCGTCTTGGGGGCCGTGGTTTTTTTCCCTTATTCAAAAGGGTTTTCCACGTAAAAATCTTGGTGTCGTTGTCACTCTTTTATTCTTGTTAATTACAGTATCTCGGTGCTACGGTATTATTCTGCTTTTATTACTATGAATATTATTTCTGTAGGGGGTTTATTCCCAACAATTGAAGCAAGTAATATGAAATAGGAATTCAGATGGTTGTAAAGGAAAATAACTGTTGCTGTAAAATTCCAGGGAAAAAAGATTCTTGACGTTCCAAACACGCAATGGGATGATTACGCATTGGTTTTTAGTCCGTGTATTCATTTCGTGAAGTTAGAACTTCTTGCTAGACCGATTATTAGTAATAGTCTTTAACTGGTAATGCATGGTTGGTATTAAATTAAGAAGTGGAGACAGAGACCTGATATTGGTTGGTATTCTAATAGGTCAAAATACCTTGTTACTAGTTACGTTCTTCATTGAAGGATGAAGTGAGATTTTGCCAATTTAAGGAATGATTTAGCAGTGAAAAATGGGAAGTTTGTAGACCAATAGAGATAGCAGAAGATATCCCAAATCTTCGATATATTACATTGTCCTCAGGGGTTACCTTTATTTCATCATCCTTTCATATTGCAATCCACGACTAGGTCCCCACTCTGATCCCAAGCCTAGAAAAGATATCTGGCTCATCAAAACCAAATGTAGGTATTAATGGTGTGCAGGTCGTATGATTTGGCTAGTGAGGTTGGGACAACTTGGATTTTTCTGCTTATCCTAAGGTAGTTCTTGAAGTCAAAAATCTACCATTGGGATAAATGTGCAAAAGCTTAATGGCACCCTAGATACATTTTGCTTCATGGGTTTTACTCTTTCACATTACTATTTTGATTTTGATTATACTGTAGATGGTGGGTTGGCCAAGACTCCGTAACTGGCGACCCTTCGTTCCCAGTTCTAGACCTATCACAATTTCCGCTGGGTTTTCATTGGCTGTATGCTCTAAATGGTCTGAAATTCTAGCTGTGAGAGAACTTTGGGGATTCTCATGGTTCATAGGGGAAGTTTTTGAGTTGACCAAATTTTCAGAGGAAAGAAGAATAACGCTAGAATTTCCAGATTCTCAAACAATATAAGAAAGGTCATTTAAGATCTTCCTTATACGGTGAAAAATTCACATAAAATGAGTTAAGAGTTTGGTAGCATCTAGAATTGATGGATTCCTGTTCTCTACCGAATGAGACAATGCATTTAGAATTATCAAGCAGTCCATCATGCATAAATTTTTTTGATTCAAAACCAGATAAACCGTCTTGTTTAAAATTTCTCAATGTGGACGGGAAAATAATGGCCAGATACTTAACTTTGGAAACATGTAGTTGAAGTAGATGGCTTCACAAACATGGTAAAAAGCAGGAGCCGTGTCTGAAGAGTAAGAGGAAAACCAAATTTCATATGGCTCAAAAGTTAAAAACTCCAAAAGAAGAGATTAAGAGAATTGAATTTGAATATTTTTTCCAGCGTGGAGCAAAGGAAGTCCCAGATTATGTAGAAAATGAACAGTTTCAATCAGATCATAAAGAGTCCTAACAGATGAAGGGCTTGCACAGAAAAAAGAATTGCTCAAAGAATTTCTAGAAAGTTACTAGAGCAGAAGCAATTTCATGAAGATGAAACTGTGTTTTCCTATAACGCAAAATAGGTGGCGACAACACCATTTTTCAAAAGATGACAAAGGCTAATAGAAAATGTAGTAACATCGACTAGCTAAAGCAAGTGATGAAGGATCTAGAAGAAATTTAAAAAAGGTCATATTGAATTGTTACCAAGACTTGTACAGGAGTCTCTGAGACCCTCTTTTAAGTATGAGATTCTGCGAGTCCCTATTGAGGAAGAGAGGTATATGCTGCAAATACTGAGGAGGAGGTAGCTAAAATTGTTAACGGCTGTGAAGGAGTTAATTAAGGTTACTTGATGGTGTCATCATAGTCTCTTTCAAGAATGTTGGGGGATGATTAGAGGATGCGTTTAATGCTCTCAGTCAATTTCGTATGTTTCTGTATGGGATGTATAAAGGTGTTTCAACTTCCTTTATTGCTTTGACACCAAAAAGGTGGTATAGAACAATTGAGAGATTTCAGATCAACTAACCTGAGAGCAGTGCATACATTTTTGATAAGTTGAGAGCAGCATATATAAAATCATTAGAAAGCTGCTAATTACGGCCCGAAGACTGTTATTAGCAAATTGGTGTTTGACACTTGGATGGCTTTTGTTAAAGGAAGCCAAATCACAGATGCTGTTTCAGTTGTCAACAAATGCTTGGGAAGAATGGAACATGGCAAAATTGGCTCCTCATTAAACTGGATGTTGAAAAAGCTTTTATCCATGTAAGTATTTTCTTCTGGATGATATAGGTTATGGCATTACCACATTCAAATTTTCAATTTTTATAACTGACTCCCTTAGGTTCTTCCTTCTCAAAGGGGATGGAGGCAAGGGGAGCTTTTGTCACTCTTCCTATATATTTTGGTTATCGAGGACCTCAGCAATATGCTGAATTTACTTTTGGGAGGAGATAAGCCTATGGTTTAAGAGTTTGGGCATAGATAGTGATCAAGACAGCATTTCACACATTCTTTTATTGTTGACAACACATTGATGTTTTTCAGATGCAGCAGAGAAGCGACTGATGCTTCTCCGACTCATTCTGTTGTTTTCTGGGGCTGTATCTGGGTTGCATATTTGTTTATCGAAAGTTTCTTATATCTGGTCATTGAAGTTCAGAATATACAATCATGGGCAAGGATTCTTGGTCATAGAATTGGTGAGAATCTTCTACTGCATCTGCAAGGTTACTTCTGGGGGTTAGACATAAATCCATCTCCCCATGGACTGTTGCAATAGAGAAGTTTGAGGAAACAATTTTCAAATTGAAAAAGACTATTTGTATATGGGAGGCACACTAGCCCGTAATAACATTATACTTGACAGCATACCTGCCTATCCAATGTTTCTTTTTCAAATATCAGTTGCAACTGAGAAGAAGCTGGATGAAATTAGGAAGCGGCTTTCTATGCGAAGGTAAGGGAGAATAACAACTTTCATTTGGTGAAGTGAGAGAAGGTTATCAAAGGATAGAAAGGAGGAGTTTCTAGGTAAGAGACTTGGAAATACATTGCAGAAGCCTGGTTTATATATGGTTGTGAAGATATATCCTATAGATCAAAGGAGTTTTAGAAGACTGTGATTCATGTCAATAGTATGTCTTCAATCCAATTTCAGCGGATAAGGAAATTATGTATGAATTCTCTGTCAGGATATGCTTTAAAGTGGGAAATGGCAGGATATTAAAATTATGTTGTGATCTTGGTTGGACATATTTCCCTTAAAGGAGTTCTTTTATTTATTTAACTTGCCATTGACTGATGTTTTTTATATCATTTTTTTAATTATGGACTGATGTCACTATATCATTTATCCCAAAAAGAGTAAAAGGACTGTTGTCATTATATTACAATGCAAAATGTATGTGGATGGGAGCTAACATTTAGTAGAAACTGTCAAAATTTGATATTGACAGTTTGGTCTCTTCACTAAGGAGCTAAAGGTGGTTAAAGATCTGCTTTCTTAACTTGACTCCTTGAGATTTGGTGCAAAAAAGGGTTTATCTCTTCCTGTCAGGTCTACACATTACGAGCAGATAAGAGTTCTAACAATGACTGGACCTGAAGATAATTGGGAGAAACAATGCACCTCTTAAGGCAGTTTGCTTCAGTTGGAGCGCAACATGACGCATGTTCGACTTCAGAAAAAGAACATGCTTTTCTATCTATTTATTAAATTTTTATGTTTTTGCAACAGATGCTATATGTGTGCCAGGGAAAATGGAACACACAACCCAACTAAACTCAAGCCAGCTAAACCTTGGGATTGGAGGTAATTATATTGTGAGAAAATGGATTGTGACAGTGTGTGATTTGAACTATTGATTTATCTGTGTTGATATATGCCTGGATTATAGGAAAGCCTATGGATGCTACAATTGCGGAAGTTGCACACCAAAAAATCTACTTGTTCAAGTATGTAAAGAACTTGTGATCCGCTCTAGTGGGCATTTCTTTAGGATATAGAAATGTAATAATGGACAGCTTAATTGTAGTCATGAATTCGAGGAGGCTTGGCTGGTGATTTAGGTCTGGCTAGGAAAACGTGGATCCAGTTAACTTAGCTCGGGTCGCTTATTTTGCACTGTTACATTGAGACTAGCTATGCTATATATTTCTTTGCATTTTAACAACAAGCAGGTGTTACCCGCTTCACCTAGGGGAGGCTTTTAGACTTGTAGTGATGGTCAGGAGGGATGACTGACAGATGCAGGTAATATAAGAAGGATGTGGCATACAATTCCAGAACACTTCTTATTGAGTTAGGAAGGAAAATAACTTTAGATGCTCCGACAACGAAACTGTATTGGCGAACTCCCTAAAGTAGAAATGTTCAAATGTATCAGCTTGTTGGTGCAAAAGGAATATCTGATGACTTAGGCGTACTACCTGAATTTCTCAACTTTCAGGAACCATAGGGAGGTTGTGCCTTCTCTAATCCCATTCTACATTGTCATCACCTTATTTATGCCAAGTTTGTTGAACTAACACAAACTTTTGACTTGTCAATAAAACAAGGGAATGAATAAATTGCAAAACATATCATTTTTTTTAAAGGTTAAAATGGGAAATGGGTCCAAGTATGTTGTTGAACTATGCACTGATGGTCTGCTTCTGAAAGTTATTGGGAAGATTGCAGACTTGCAGTTGATTTAGGATAGCAGCCTTCTGAGAACTATAAACGGTTTCTGGGATGGGGTTGTGACTTTTATTTGATGCTGGGCTGAGAAATTAACTAAATGCTAAATTTATTCTCAAGCCAGTCTACACAAAGCACTGAAAGACCAAATAGTGTGTTGCATGCCAGTTTACAGAAAGGGCTGAGAGGCCAAAAAGTGTGTTGCATGTTCAACTATCCATGCCACTTTAGACCAGCTCGGTTACAAACTCAACAAGGTGTGTGCATGACCCTCTGTCAAGACTTATAAGTCTATACCCCTTATTGGTCCACCATATTTCATGACATAATAGGAATATATACTTGTAGAAAATTGATCTCGAGAGAGATGCTTTTTGGTTTTAATTCTCTGCTAAGAGGTGCTTTCCAAGTAGGAAATAGCTTCCATAATCTGAACTAATTAGAGAAAAGTTGAATTGATATGCTCAAAATTATTAGTCAATGACCGCTCAAATGTAAGTTATGAGAGGACAGTGTAAGGTGCACAGTGCACTGTGCCTCAATTCCAGTTAGGTGGAAAAATACCCTCTCTTTAGTTCTAAGATCTTTCTGTTTTATTTGGTCAATTTATCTGTTTTCTGCTTCATTAGCTAAGCAATTCCTTTTCTCAGCTTCAGGGAGATTATTGTGTATGGTTCTTGACTACTGGAATTCCCTTTTTACCAGGATCTCTAGTCATGGCAAAGTCCTCCTGCTGCCAATAATGCACCTGATGATATTATGGGCTCTTGTCGTTTTTCAATATGCCTCTTGAAACAAATTGGTTTTACAATGAGACTTTCGTGAAGTGAATAATGTTGTGTTCTCTGAGCATATGTCGGAAGTGTCTTGTTAAATCAGTCAGAGACTCGGATGCTGCTTTCTTTTCTTGACTGTGTTTATGGTTCTAGCACTAAATGTTTACCATTTGGAAATTTCAATAAAGTTGGCTATCAAATTTTAATGAGCCTGCAACGCTGTTTAGGTTGTCTGGTTTGCACTTGACGACATATTCGAACGTCTTATGTCAATGTGCATTGACATCGAAAGATGTAAATGAAATTTTGGCTTCGCCAATATGTTTTCCGGTTGATGCTACTTGCTGTATTTACCAGTTAAAGGTGGAAAAAATGCTAGGAATTCGGGTGCTGGAATCATTAATTTTTTTGCCGCCCAAATAAATAAGTGCTTGCAAGATTCCGGTAGCCTTGCTACAATATCTGCTCCTCATTTGCTATATTCACGAATTGGTGATGCCATACAGTCGATATGTACACCACCACCACCACCACAACAATAAATCACGTGTAATCCCACAAATAGGGTCCGAGGAGGGTAGTGTGTACGCAACCTTACTTGAGAAGGTAAGGAAGCTGTTTCCGATAAACCATCGGCTCAAATAAAGATGAAAAAAGAAGCATTAACAACAAGTAGTTGATGCCAATAATAAGAAAATCGAAGCGAAAGAAACAATAGGTACTAGGTAGTAATAGAAACTTGCGAATAAGAAAATTCAAGACTACTAATACTACTGGTATGCAGGAAAAAAATGATTGATTACCTACTAACCTTCTACCCTAATTCTTAGCCTCCATGCCTTTCTATCAAGGGTCATGTCTTCGGTAAGTTGGAGCAGTGTCATGTCTTGCATAATCACCTTTCTCCAATATTTTTTTGGCCTACCTTTACCTCTCCTTAGACCCTCCAAGGCCAACTGCTCACACCTCTTGACTGGGGCATCTGTGCCTCTCCACTTCACATGCCCGAATCATCCTAGCCTTATTTCCCGCGTCTTTTTCTCTACGAGGATCACTCCCACCTTGTCCCGAATAACTTCATTTCTAATCTTATCTATCCTTGTATGCCCCTACTTTCATCTCAACATCCTCATTTCTGATACTTTTATTTTTTGGACATGAGATTAATTTCTTGACTGACCAATATTCTGTCTAAATCAGCAAAGTCGGTCTAACCACCAGTTTGCAGAATTTACCTTTAAGTTTTAGCGGCACATTTTTATCACACAAAACGCTGGATGCACGCCTTTATTTCATCCACCCCGCTCTAATACGATCATCATCAATCTCTCTATTTCCTTGGATTACTGACCGAAGGTTGTTGCGGCCAAACGCACACGCAAGTATACGCGGTCGTCAAGTAATAAAGTGGCTAAAAGTCGGATGTCGAACCCACGAGGACTTGTGATTAACTATTAACTACATTAGACTATCCTAACTATCTAAACAAGAATTAAAACTAGAAGTATTTGATTCTAAACTAATTAAATTAAAGAAAAACACATAATGAACTTTGAACAGAGGAAGAACAGATTTTTATGTTATCAATATGATGAAAACGATCTAGGGTTATGGGCTATCTAACATTCCTATTATATTTTTCAATTGAATTGACTAACTAATTTATCTAGACCAGGGTTAATATTGCTCATAAGAATCTTCGAGTTCTTACTCGCCTATTCAAGCTAACCTAACGCCTATATGTCTGTGGAATTAGAACTAACAAGAACGCATTTATAATTCCTGTAAATCAACCAAACAAGGCAATTAGGTATATGTCTATCCTAACCGCGAATCCGTTCCCCGATGCCCAGGGTCAAGAACTTGCTCTACTCAATCCTATATGCAATCTAGAATTCTCACTTTCGAGTTCAATTCAAGATTCATAAATAGTATTCAATTGGTGATCAAGCAATTAAATAATTAAGCGCAAGATTGAATAAATAAACCAATATGATAAATCAAGAAAACAAAATCAATATCCGAATAACAATAGTTATGAAAGAACCACAACCCTAGAACGTGAAGTTTAGCTCCACATAGACATGATAGCCAAACAATAAATCATACAAAGAAACATAAAAATTACAAAGTTTGGTGGAAGAAAAGATGAAACCCGGCCTCCACGGTGGCTCTGTGCTCTTCCTTCGTCAAAAGTTCCTCTAAAAAACGTTCTCCCTCAAAATTATTTTTTTTGGTGTATTTATACCGTGTAGAAATAAACCCGGACGAAGTTACCCTTTCCAAGCCAAAGTAGGAAACTACTCTGCGATTTTTGTACACCCGCGCGCCGCGCCGCGCTTGTGGAGATTATCAAAGGGCATGTATTTTTCCTGTCAGGCAAGTTTTTCACTTCCGTGCCGCGCCCTGCGGCGCCCCATGCGGCACGGCATTATTATTTTCTCAGAGTAAAATTGTTTCATCCTCTTTTGACATCCAGACTTGGTACACAACCTCTGAACACGATCCCGGCTTAACTTATTGGGCTTTTACTCAGACTTCAAAGCTCCAAATTGATCGATTCAGCTCCAAATTAACTTTTTAGCTCGAAATCACTTCCTTCAAGGCATAAAACACGTACTAAGTGTAATTCACTGTCATTTAAGCTCAAATACACGTAAAATACAGTAATTAGAGTGTAATACTACGACTAAAACACGAGTTTCTAGCCTATCATCAACACCCCACACTTAAACATTTGTTCGTCCTCGAACAAAACACAACTATAATAGACGAAACAAAATTAAGCTCCTACTCTTCAAAGCACACTATACCTATGACCATGGTTGATAGCAATAAATAAGCTCTAGCATACGCATTCAACACCCACTTCCCTTCACTTTATGCTATACTTTACAAGTATTCAAAGCAAAAACAACATGCTCATAACATTTCCACCCTCAAAAACTAACTCAATGGCACAATGTACTCATGGCTTGAACACTCAACATCATAGAGAAGTCTAATAACGTTACCTATCCCTCGTGAGACCATGTGCCCTCACAACAAGAACAAGAGAGCAAGTTCAATCCACACATTTGAATCAAATGGTCAAATATATTTTAAGGACTCACATATATCAAAGAAAATCGCTCACTCTCACAAAAGAAGTCACATGCATGTAATTGGTACCATAGGCTTGCCTTTAATGTAAATCTCTACTAGTGTAAGCTCACTCAATCTAAAATCAATTAGGACTTTTTTGTGGTTGTAATGTGGGCTAAGGGATGGGTAGAATATATTTAGAAATAGTGACTCAACCTCCTAAGCACTTTAACACATCACATGATAACTTAAGCGCAAATTCCTCAATCCACTTTAATTTCACAACTACAATCACCCCCAACAATGTTCCCTCTTTCTTTAAGCACTACTTTAATTTATACCCCACTAGCAAGAACAAAACAACAATTTATTCACCTATATTTTTCCTTCTCTTTTTTTAGATTTTTTTTCAATTTCCGCTAGTGGTGTATTATTTTACAAAACAAGTGCACCCTTCTTTCTTTCATTGATTCCACTCAAAAGTGACCCCGCACTTAGTCCATTCTTACTTCTTTTAGCGCTCATTTTACAATTAAAGTGCTTTAAGAGGTAAAAAGATCAAAGCAATATCAATTTAGAACAAAAAAGGGTATAGGCTTGTAATGTGGGTGCCAAATAAAAGTCTATAGGCTCAAAATGGTTAACTAGGGATATATTTTATTTGTGATAGCAATAAAGCTCGAAAAGATCAAAGAAAGCTTAAAATCATTTTTCAAACCAAGCATCACCTAAAATTTCGCTTCAACTCACATACCGGACAAGTTCTAGACTCAATCACAAAAATATGGACTACACAAAAACCTCACCACACATGGCACGTGACTCACTAAGGACGGTCACATTCTGACTCTCAAACAATGCAAGTATTCACGGAGCCACGAGATATTAAGCATTAAGCAAAAAGTGAACATAAGTCAAGTAAACGAGACATAGGCGTCACAAAATATGCTATACAACTAAGCAAGGCATCATCAACAATTTCAAATCATAGGGAAGATACTACACATGCCAAAGCTTAAATATGCTATTATCAAACAAGTCAAGGTCGCCTAGGCTCATCATTCTTTCTTCTTTTATTCCCTAAATTCCTAATCTACTCTAAAAAAAAAAAAATTACCCGGTTCAAACTACATCCCATGGAAAAGAACTGAGGCACAAAGAAAAATCATGGGGGATTATTACTACCTAAAGAAATTAAAAGACGTATTTTTGGACTTTTTCTATTTTCTACTTTTTTTGTTTAGACTTTAATCGCTCAAAATATTGTCTAGTAGATCCATCGTCGGGAAAAGTCCAATATTTTTCAATTTTTTTTGTTTTTTTTTTAATTTTAAAATTAATCGCCTAAAATATTACACTACTATAAAAAATAAAAATACGAAACTAAAAAAAATAAGAAATTAACATACTAATATAATGCTACTAATGATATAAAGGAATTCTCCCACCCCATACTTAAAAGAGTGCAGTGTCCCCAATGCACAAATCAAGCAAAAAGAATAAAGAGGGTGGACAAGAAACTCCCAAAAAGGCCAAAGGCCGAAGCACTAGCAGCTCATGGGGTACTCAGACTTCTCCCAAGGATGGTCCTTTGTGCGGATACCTCATACTAGTTCCAACCATCTGTCTCGCTTTTGCACACTTCCAGTGTCTTTTCTTCCTATGCTCATAATCTTACAAAATAAAAATAAATACTACAAAAATAATACAATAAGAAAAAAGAATCAAAACTAACAGAAAGCAGTAAAGCTGGGCTGTCTCCCAACAAGCGCCTAATTTAACGCTGCGACACGACGTGAACCACTTTTTGCCTCCACCTCGAACTTATGAATTGAGCTCCTAATTTGGTTTCAATCTTTCTGTTATGCTCCCGGGGCGGTGAGATAAATTTAATTGGGCCAAGCAACCAATATCGCATTTTACACTTCTTGGCCTTCGGATGAGATATGTAATTCTGTCTCTTTGGCACGACGAATTCAAGAATGTAAGTACCCCGTTCCTCGTCCATTGGCTCATCCAAAGGCTCAGATGACTCAATTTCCATGTCATCATCTAAACACAATGTTGAAAAATGTATGGAATGAGGACCAAATCCTAACTCTAGAATTGTATTACTCTTTACGTCCTCATATTTACATGCACAAGAGTCTTCAAATATAACATTACTTGCTTCCTCACATGGCTGTAGTGTACTTTTCTCAACAGGGGCATCAATAACAAAAATATGCTCGAATGATTGGCTCTCCACTTTTAGCTCCTCAATTTGACGTATAAGCTTATTTTCAGCTTCACACAACTCATTACTATTTTGTTGGGCGTTAGAGACATCAACCTTTGCATTCAATTGAGTTTCTAAGTCGTGAATAGCAATGCCAAATTTATCGATCTCTTGTCCCAGTTCAGCTCTTCCTTCTATAAAGTATATCATCTCATTTGTAATTTTCTCACGTTAAGCCTCATATATTTTCAATTTTTCAGCTTGTTCCACTAGCCAAGTTTGGCTCAAAATCTCTTCTTTTTCAATTTTTTTCTCTTGCTAGTACTCGTTCTCTTCATTCAATTCTTCCATATTGGTCTTCATTCTTGTGATTGCTGCCCTCATTCTTTTCATATCTTTTTTGAGTTCATCATGCTGCTCTGCTACTTGCCTCAAAATATCCTTAATATATGCATCACATTCCATATCTTGCACTTCATTGCCCCTATCAAACTCACAAACACTGTTATAAAGATCATAATATGGGCTCAGAGAAGAATAAAAAGAATTAGGATAACCATCCCAATGACCACCTTGACCACCACATATATTATAAATATTTCACTCGAAGGATTGAGATTGTGCGCACAACTCGGTCTCGGAAACATTCTGACAATGTTTCCACCAGTCGGGTCCTCCACAATATGGACAAGGATCATCAAAATAAGAGTAACCATCATTCGAACAATTTTCATTCCAAGATGCCATGTTAAAATAAATAAAAAATACTAACTAAACTAAAAATATAAAAAAACTTGAATAGATAAAATATAAATGTCTAATTTTGTCACGACCCAAATTAACCCTCCATAAGGTGTCGTGATGGCACCTAGTCTTTACGACTAGGTAAGCCTAACATTTGCGGAAAATATAAAGAAAACGCAATATTTTTTTTAAAGATAAACAGTATATTTTAAATAGCCAAGAGTAGTACCACTCGGCATACACAAAATAATTTTTCAAGACCCGGAATATCACTAAGTCACAAGCTGCTATAATCTATGCAGCTCTATACAAAAGTCTGAAGATAATAAGGAAAATCTCTAAACGAGGGAATAGAAGGGGACTCCGAAGATCTGCGAACGCAAGCAGAGGTACCTTGAAGTCTCCTAGAATCAGCAGCACGTACTAACCCCGAGGCTGATAGCTCGCACCTGGATCTGCACACGAAAAACATGTGCAGGGAAGGGCATGAGTACACCACAATGGTACCCAGTAAGTGCCAAGCCTAACCTCGGTCGAGTAGTGACGAGATCAGGTCAAGGCCCTACCAGAGTAAATATAATAAATTAAACAGTAAAAGATATAAGTAGAATTTACGGTAACACAGTTAAAGAAATTCTCGAAAATTTAACAGTTAAGGGAGCCCTCGGCTCAAAACAAGGTAAACATAGTGAGAAATCTGTCGGGATACCGTCCCGTAGTTTCAAATGAATATGCAGTACAAGGGGAATCTCCCGGAATACGTCTGTAGTCCCAAAGTAAATATGCAGTGCTGGGGGATCTCCCGAAATACGTCCGTAGTCCCAATTTAAATATGCAATACAGGGGGATCTTCCGGAATACGTCCGTAGTCCCTATTTAAATATGTAATGCAAGATGAAATGGCAGGTATGGCATCGAGTTATACAGTTTATACTGGACACAGATAAGGCAAATAAGGACTTAACTAAACATGACGCACAGAATATCAATTAGGCAGTTAAAATACGTAAGCATGATTTTCTAGTCTAAACTACACAATTAAACATATTAGTACAATTAATAAGAGAAGCAATTTATGATTTAAAAAGGTTAAAGATGATTTTTGCAATAATAGCCCGTGTACGTACTCGTCACCTCACATACACGGCGCCCACACACCAAATAATATCAAGATATCTTAAGGGGAAAGTCCCCAACACAAGGTTAGGCAAGCCACTTACCTCGAACCGCTAAAATCAACTTAATATCACGTTCTTGCCACGAGTATCCGACTCCAAATGGCCCGAATCTATTCAAAACAGTACAATACCATCAATACGCGCTAATGGAATGAATCCCACAAGAAAAACTACAAAATTAGGCCAAAACCTCGAAATTGGCTCAAACCCGGCCCCCGGGGCTCACGTCTCGAAACCCGACAAAATTCACGAAACTAGAAAGCTCATTCACTCACGAGTCTAACCATATCAATTTTACTAAAATCCGACACCAAATGGTCCTCCAATCCACAATTCAAACTCCCAAATCCCTAGTCTCCAACTTAAAATTTTCACCTTAAATACACATTAACAACAACAACAACCCAGTATAATCCCACTAGTGGGGTCTGGGGAGGGTACTGTGTACGCAGACCTTACCCCTACCCTGGGGTAGAGAGGTTGTTTCCAATAGACCCTCGGCATCCTTCCCTCCAAGAACTCCCCACCATGCTCTTGGGGTGACTCGAACTCACAACCTCAAGGTTGGAAGTGGAGGGCGCTTACCGTCAGAGCAACCCACCTTGTCTCTTAAATACATATTAACTAGGCGGAAAAATATATGGAAAGGCAAGATTATTGACCAAAAATAAGCACAAGGAACTTACCTCAAGAAATGCCTCGAAAATGCTCTCAAAAATCGCCCCAACCCGAGTTTGCAAAGCCAAAAATGATAAAAATAGCGAAGCCCTTTGGTTTTAATCACTGCCCAGGTATTTCCGCACCTGTGGAACCTGGGCTCACACCTGCGGGTGCGCTTATGCGGAAAAATGCGTGCATCTGTGCAACTCACTTACCCCCTCTGCCTTCGCACCTGCAACGAAAGGGCCGCATCTGCGCCCTCGTGCCTATGGAGTCCCTTCCGCTTCTGCGCATGTGCGAACATCCTTGCGCATTTACGGGCATCGCAGATGCGGAAACTTCCTCGCACCTGTGATCCCAGGCCAACTATCGATTTATTACATCTGCGCTTCCATCTCTGCATGTGCGGCTCGCGCACCTGCGGTCTCTTTTACGCAAGTGCGAAAACACCAGAACCAGTAAAGTTTAGAAATTCCTCTAAGTCCAAGTTTTCACCCGTTAAGCATCCGAAACACACCCGAGGCCCCCGGGACCTCAACCAAACATACCAACCAATCCTAAAACACCTTACGAACTTAGTCGAGCTCTCAAATCCCATCAAACAACGCAAAAATCACGAATCACCCTACAATTCAATTTTAAAGAACTTGAAACTTCAAAATTCTACAACTGATGTCGAAACCTATCAAATCACGTTCGATTGACCTCGAATTTTGTGCACAAGTCATAATCAACATTACGAACCTACATCCACTTTCGGAATTCCATTCCAAGCTCGATATCAAAATTTCCACTATCGGCCGAAATCACCGAAAAGCTAGCTTCCGCCAATTCAAGCCTAAATCTGCTACAGACCCCCAAAACACATTCTGGACGCGTTCCTAACCCCAAAATCACTCAACGGAGCTAACGGAGTTTACGAAATTCCATTCCGGATCCGTCTTTATATAGTTCCAACTACGGTCCAAATCCTAAGGCTTAAGCTCTCATTTGGGGACTAAGTGTCCCAAAAAACTCCGAAACTCAAAACCAATCATCCCAGCAAGTCACAATAGCAGAAAAACATTTGGGGAAAGCAGTTAATAGGGGATCGGGGCTATTACTCTCAAAATGACCGGCCGGGTCGTTACATCCTCCCCCTCTTAAAATAATCGTTCATCCTCGAACAAGTATAAAGACATACCTGAAACTGTGAAAAGATGAGGGTACTGGCTGCGCATATCCTGCTCGGTCTCCCAAGTCGCCTCCTCGACCGGCTGACCCCTCCGCTAGACCTTTACTGAAGCAATATTCTTTGACCTAAGCTTTCTGATCTGCCTGTCCAAAATGGCTACTGGCTCCTCAACATAAGATAGATCTTTGTCCAACTGGACAGAGCTAAAATCCAATACATGAGTCGGATCACTGTGATACTTCCGGAGCATAGACATGTAGAATACCGGGTGAACTCCTGCTAGACTGGGAGGTAAGGCAAGCTCATAAGCAACCTCTCCAACTCGCCGCAATATCTCAAAAGGACCAATGAACCTCGGGCTCAGCTTGCCCTTCTTCCCGAACCTCATGACACCCTTCATAGGCGATACCCGAAGCAAGACCCGCTCACCAACCATAAACGCCAAATCACGAACCTTACGGTCTGCATAACTCTTCTGCCTGGACTGGGCTGTGCGAAGTCTCTCCTGAATCACCTTCACCTTATCCAGGGCATTCTAGACCAAATCTATACCCAACAATCAGGCCTCGCCCAACTCAAACCATCCCACTAGGGACCGGGACCGCCTACCATACAAAGCCTTATACGGTGCCATCTGAATGCTGGACTGGTAATTGTTGTTGTAAGAGAACTCTCCAAGTGGCAAGTATCGGTCCCATGACCCTCCAAACTCCATCACACAGGCACAGAGCATATCCTCAAGAATCTGAATTGTGCGCTCGGACTGCCCGTCCGTCTAAGGGTGAAAGGCTGTGCTCAACTCCACCCTAGTACCCAACTCCTACTGTACGGCTCTCCAAAACCGTGATGTGAACTGTGTACCTCTATCTGAAATGATGGATACTGGAATACCATGAAGGCGGACAATCTCTCTGATATAAATCTCAGCCAACCTCTCCGAAGAGTATGTAGTCAGCACTGGAATGAAATGGGCTGAATTGGTTAGCCGATCCACGATCACCCAAATAGCATCGAACTTCCTCAAAGTCCGAGGAAGTCCAACCACAAAGTCCATGGTGATCCGCTCCCACTTCCACTCTGGGATCTTCAACCTGTGAATTAATCCACCCGGTCTCTGATGCTCATATTTAACCTGCTGACAGTTGAGACACTTGGCCACAAACCCAACTATGTCCTTTTTCATTCTTCTCCACCAATAGTGCTGCCTCAAGTACTGGTACATATTTGCGGCACCCGGATGAATGAAGTACTGCGAGCTATGGGCCTCCTCAAGAATCAACTCTCGAAGCCCATCTACATTGGGCACACAGATACGGCCCTGCATCCTCATCACACCGTCATCACCAATAGTCACATCTCTGGCATCACCTCGCCGAACCCTGTCCTGAAGAACTAGAAGATGAGGATCATCATACTGGCATTCCCTGATACGGTCATAAAGAGAAGACCGAGCAACCACACAAGCTAATACCCGGCTAGGCTATGAAAATCCAATCTCACGAACTGGTTGGCTAAGGCCTGAACATCCAAGGCTAAGGGCCTCTCAGCTGCCGGAAGATATGCCAAACTCCCCAAACTCTCTGCCCGGCGACTCAGGGCGTTGGCCACTACATTAGCCTTCCCCGGGTGGTATAATTTAGTGATGTCAGTCTTTAAGTAGCTCTAACCACCTCCGCTGATGCAAATTAAGGTCCTTCTGCCTGGACAAGTACTGCAAACTCCGGTCATAGTCTTTAAGTAGTTCCAACCACCTCCGCTGATGCAAATTAAGGTCCTTCTGCCTAGACAAGTACTGCAAACTCCGGTGATCAGTGTAAATCTCATAGGGAACACCGTACAAATAATGACGCCAGATCTTCAGGGCGTGAACAATAGCTGCTAATTCGAGATCATGAACTGGATAATTCTTCTCATGCACCTTTAACTGTCTAGACGCGTAGGCAATCACCCTACCATCATGCATCAATACCGCTCCAAAGACAATCCTCGAGGCATCACAATAGACAGTGTATGACCCTGAACCTGTAGGCAATACTAATACTAGGGCTGTAGTCAAAGCTGTCTTGAGCTTCTGAAAGCTCTGCTCACACTCCTTGGTCCACCTGAACGGAGCACCCTTCTGGGTCAGCCTAGTCATATGTGTTGCAATGGATGAAAATTCCTCCACAAAGCGACGGTAATACCCCGCCAAACCAAGGAAACTGCGGATCTCCGTAGCTGATGACGGTGTAGGCCAACTCTGCACTACCTTCACCTTCTTCGGATCTACCTTGATCCCATCACAAGACACTATGTGGCCCAAGAATGCCACTGAATCAAGCTAGAATTCACACTTAGAAAATTTTGCATACAACCTCTTCTCCCTCAAAGTCTGAAGCACGATCCTCAGGTGCTGCTCATGATCTTCCCGAGACCGGGAATATACCAGGATGTTGTCAATAAACACAATGATGAAGTAATCAAGATGAGGCCGGAATACACTATGCATCAAATGCATAAAGGCTGCTGGGGCATTGGTCAACCCAAATGACATGACAAGAAACTCATAGTGACCATAACTGGTCCTGAAAGCAGTCTTCGGGATATCCGGCTCCCGAATCTTCAACTGATGATAGCCAGAACGCAAGTCAATCTTAGAACATGTTCTTCACTGTAACCTTGTTCAACTGCCGATAATCAATACACATACGCATAGAACCATCCTTTTTCTTTACAAATAAGACCGGAGCACCCCAAGGTCTGGGCCTGATGAAGCCCTTATCGAGCAACTCCTGCAACTGCTCCTTCAACTCCTTTAATTCAGGAGGAGCCATACGATATGGAGGAATAGAGATGGGCTGAGTGCCCGACAACAAATCAATGCCAAAATGAATATCTCTGTCGGGCGGCATGCCCGGAAGATCAGCTGGAAACACATCTGGGAAGTCCCTCACTACTGGAACTAACTCAACTGTAGGGGTATCAATACTGACATCTCTCACATAGGCCAAATACGCATCACACCCCTTCTCAACCATTCGATGAGCCTTAAGAAATGAAATGACCCCGCGGGGAGTATACTTTAAGGTACCTCTACACTCTAATCTCGGCAAACCTGGCATAGCCAGCGTCACGGTCTTAGCATGACAATCAAGAATAGCTTAATGGGGCGACAACCAGTCCATGCCCAAGATAACATCAAAATTTACCATACTAAGAAATAACAAATCGGCTCTGGTCTCAAAACCACTAAGAGCAATCAAACACGACCGATATACGTGGTCCACAACGAGAGAATCTCCCATAGGAGTAGATACATAAACAGGGGAACTCAAAGAATCCCGAGATACCCCCAAATGTGGAGCAAAATAAGAAGACACATATGAATACGTAGAGCCTGGGTCAAATAATACTGATGCATCCCTATGATAGACGGGGACGATACCTGTGATAACTGAATCTGAAGCAACGATCTCTAAATGGGCTGGAAGGGCATAGTACCTGGCCTGGCCTCCCCCTCTAGGGCGACCTCGACCTCCCCGACCTCCACCTCGAGCTGGCTGAGGAGGTGGGGTAGCAGCTGGTGCTGGAAGAATGGCTGGAGGGCCCGGTGGAGCACGTGGAGGCTGATAAGTCTGTGGAGGTGCACCCCTCCTGGCTCTGGGGCAATCTCTAACCAGGTGACGAGTGTCACCACACTCAAAACAACCTCTCGGAAGACACGGTGGCTGAGACTGACTCGGACCTGGCCTGCTGGACTGGACGGTAATAGCACCTCGAGTAGGAGGCATACTGGATACTGGCGGTGCATAATAGGGCTCCTAAGGTCTAGGAGGAGCTGGGACACCGCTGGCTGCTGGAAGAGCTGAATGAACAGGGTGACTCACAAAACCCCTACCATAGCGTGCTGCTGGTGCACGAGCTCCTGAATAATGACCAGTCTCTCGAGACCTCTTGGCCTCTCTCTCCTCTCGATCACGGGAGAACATGCCCTCCACTCTCCTGGCAATGCTCACTGCCTGCTGATAAGTGATATCCATCTCCAACTCCCTGGCCATACTGGTCCGAATACTGGGGTGGAGTCCCTCAATGAAGCGACGAACCCTCTCTGTGACTGTAGCAACCAGAGCCGGTGCATGGCAAGCTAACCCACTGAAACGGACTGCATACTCCGACACAGTCATAGAACCCTGATGCAACTGCTCGAACTCTGCGCGCCAAGTATCCCTGAGGCTCTGAGGAACATACTCGCGCAAGAACATCTCTGAAAAGTGAGTCCAAGTGAGTGAGGCTGCCTCGTACGGACTACTCAGCTCATAGGCACGCCACCACTGATATGCTGCTCCCCTCACCTGGAAAGCGGTGAAAGAAACCCCACTCGTCTCCACAATGCCCATAGTGCGGAGAATACGATGACACTCCTCAAGAAAACCCAGAGCATCATCTGAAGCTAGTCCACTGAAAGTAGGTGGGTGGTACTTCTTGTACCTCTCAAGTCTGAGGTGCTCTGCCTCAGAAGCAGCTACCCTGATCTCATGTTGAACTGGAGCCACTAGGGGCATAGGAATATACTCTAGGGCTTGATCAACCTGGACCCTCTGCTCAGGGGTACGGGCTGCGGGAGTCTGTGCCCCTCCCCCGGCCTGAGATGTAGCGGGAGCTATCGGAAATAGTCCAGCCTGAGCCAGAGTGCTGAACATGCTCAAGAACTGAGCTAAAGTCTCCTAGAGGGCTGGAGTAATAATAGGGATCTCTGGCGCTGGCCCTCCAGCTGGAGCTGCTGGGGGCTCCTCTGACGCAACTCTCACAGGTGCTCGTGCTGCACCACGTGGTCGTCCTCTACCCCGACCCCGGCCTCTGGTGGCTCTGGCGGGGGCTCGGGTGCCTAATTGTCGGTCCTCCCATTGCGGGTCCTCACCATCTGTGAGAAATAATAGAATAGAATCTTAGAATTTTTGGTATCAATAACTCGCACGACAAGGAAATCAAAGAAATATGATCGTTCTTAACAGTTACATAGCCTCCCAAAGATAAGTACGGACGTCTCCGCACCGATCCGCAAAACTCTAATAAACCGGCTTGTGACTCGCGACTCCTACGAACCTAGTGCTCTGATACCAACTTGTCACGATCCAAATTAGCCCTCCGTAAGGTGTCGTGATTGGCACCTAGTCTTTACGACTAGGTAAGCCTAACATTTGCGGAAAATATAAAGAAAACGCAATATTTTTTTTTAAAGATAAACATTATATTTTAAATAGCCAAGAGTAGTACCACTCGGCATACACAAAATAATTTTTCAAGACCCGGAATATCACTAAGTCACAAGCTGCTATAATCTATCTAGCTCTATACAAAAGTCTGAAGATAATAAGGAAAACCTCTAGACGAGGGAGTAGAAGGGGACTCCGAAGATCTGCAGACGCAAGCAGAGATACCTTGAAGTCTCATAGATTCAGCAGCACGTACTAACCCCGAGGCTGATAGCTCGCACCTGGATCTGCACACGAAAAATATGTGTAGGGAAGGGCATGAGTATACCACAATGGTACCCAGTAAGTGCCAAGCCTAACCTAGGTCGAGTAGTGACGAGGTCAGGTCAAGGCCCTACCAGAGTAAATATAATAAATTAAACAGTAAAAGATATAAGTATAATTTACGGTAACACAGTTAAAGAAATTCTCGAAAATTTAACAGTTAAGGGAGCCCTCGGCTCAAAACAAGGTAAACACAGTGGAAAATCTCTCGGGATACCGTCCCGTAGTTTCAAATGAATATGCAGTACAGGGGGATCTCCCGGAATACGTCCGTAGTCCCAAAGTAAATATACAGTGCTGGGGGATCTCCGAGAATACGTCCGTAGTCCCAAAGTAAATATGCAGTACAGGGGGATCTCCCGGAATACGTCCTTATTCCCAAATTAAATATGCAATATAGGGGGATCTCCCGGAATACGTCCGTAGACCCAATTTAAATATGCAATGCAAGATGAAATGGTAGGTATGACATCGAGTTATACAGTTTATACTGGACACAGATAAGGCAAATAAGGACTTAACTAAACATGACGCATAGAATGTCAATTAGGCAGTTAAAACACGTAAGCATGCTTTTCTAGTCTAAACTACACAATTAAACATATTAGTACAATTAATAAGAGAAGCAATTTATGATTTAAAAAGGTTAAATATGATTTTTGCAATAATAGCCTGTGTACGTACTCGTCACCTCACGTACATGGCGCCCACACACCAAATAATATCAAGATATCTTAAGGGGAAAGTCCCCAACACAAGGTTAGGCAAGCCACTTATCTCGAACCGCTCAAATCAACTTGATATCACATTCTTGCCACGAGTATCCGACTCCAAATGGCCCGAATATATTCAAAACAGTAAAATACCATCAATACGCGCTAATGGAATGAATCCCACAAGAAAAACTATAAAATTAGGCCAAAACCCCGAAATTGGCTCAAACCTGGCCCCCGGGGCCGACGTCTCGAAACCCGACAAAATTCATGAAACTAGAAAGCACATTCACTCACGAGTCTAACCATATCAATTTTATTAAAATCCGACACCAAATGGTCCTCCAATCCACAATTCAAACTCCCAAATCCCTAGTCTCCAACTTACAATTTCCACCTTAAATACACATTAACTAGGTGGAAAAATACATGGCAAGGCAAGATTATTGACCAAAAATAAGCACAAGGAACTTACCTCAAGAAATTCCTCGAAAATGCTCTCAAAAATTGCCCCAACCCGAGTTTGCAAAGCCAAAAATGATAAAAATCGCGAAGCCCTTCGGTTTTAACCACTGCCCAAGTATTTCCGCACCTGCGGCACCTGGGCTCGCACTTGCGGGTGTGCTTATGTGGAAAAACGTGTGCATCTGCGCAACTCACTTACCCCATCTACCTTCGCACCTGCGACGAAAGGGCCGCATCTGTGCCCTCGCGCCTGCGGAGTCCCTTCCGCTTCTGCGCATCTTGCGCATGTGCGAACATCCTTGCGCATTTGCGGGCATCGCATATGCGGAAACTTTCTCGCACCTACGATCCCAGGCCAACTCTCGATTTATCGCATCTGCGCTTCCATCTCCGCATGTGCGGCTCGCGCACTTGCGGTCTCTTTTACGCAGGTGCGACAACACCAGAACCAGCAAAGTTCGAAAATTCCTCTAAGTCCAAGTTTTCACCCATTAAGCATCTGAAACACACCCGAGGCCCCCGGGACCTCAACCAAACATACCAACCAATCCTAAAACACCATACGAACTTAGTCGAGCTCTCAAATCCCATCAAACAACGCAAAAATCACGAATCACCCTACAATTCAATTTTAAAGAACTTGAAACTTCAAAATTCTACAACCGATGTCGAAACCTATCAAATCACGTTCGATTGACCTCGAATTGCGCACAAGTCATAATCAACATTACGAACCTACAGCCACTTTCGGAATTCCATTCCGAGCTCGATATCAAAATTTCCACTATCGGCCGAAATCGCTGAAAAACTAGCTTCCGCCAATTCAAGCCTAAATCTGTTACAGACCCCCAAAACACACTCCAGATGCGCTCCTAACCCCAAAATCACTCAACGGAGCTAACGGAGTTGACGAAATTCCATTCCGGATCCGTCTTCACACAATTCCGACTACGGTCCAAATCTTAAGGTTTAAACTCTCATTTGGGGACTAAGTGTCCCAAAACACTTCGAAACTCAAAATCGATCATTCCGACAAGTCACAATAGCAGAAAAATATTTGGGAAAAGCAGTTAATAGGGGATCGGAGCTATTACTCTCAAAATAACCGGTCGGATTGTTACAAATCTAGAGAAATAGCTAATTCTAAGTCCCCGGCAACGGCGCCAAAAATTTATTGCGGCCAAACGCACACGTAAGTATACGCAGTCGCCAAGTAATAAAGTTACTAAAAGTCGGATGTCGAACCCACGAGGACTTATGATTAACTATTAACTAAATTAGATTATCCTAACTATCTAAACAAGAATTAAAACTAGAAGTATTTGATTCTAAACTAATTAAAATAAGGAAAAACACATAATGAACTTTGAATAGAGGAAGAGCAGATTTTTATGTTATCAATGTGATGAAAACGATCTAGGGTTATGGGTTTTCTAACATTCCTATTGTATTCTTCAATTGAATTGACTAACTAATTTATCTAGTTTATTGGTTACCAGGGTTAATATTGCTCATAAGAATCTGTCGAGTTCTTACTCACCTATTCAAGATAACCTAATGTCTATATGTCTATGGAATTAAAACTAACAAGAATGCATTTATAATTTCTGTAAATCAACCAAACAAGGCAATTAGGTATATGTCTATCCTAACCGCGAATCTGTTCCCCGATGCTCAGGTTCAAGAACTTGCTCTATTCAATCCTATATGCAATCTAGAATTTTCACTTTCGAATTCAATTCTAGATTCATAGATAATATTCAATTGGTGATCAAGCAATTAAATAATTAAGCGCAAGATTGAATAAATAAACCAATATGATAAATCAAGAAAGCAAAATCAATATCCGAATAACAATAGTTATGAAAGAACCACAACCCTAGAACGTGAAGTTTAGCTCCACATAGACATAATAGCCAAACAACAAATCATACAAAGAAATATAAAAATTACAAAGTTTGGTGGAAGAAAAGATGAAACATGGCCTCCACGGCGGCTCTGTGCTCTTCCTTCGTCAAAAGTTCCTCTAAAAAACGTTCTCCCTCAAAATCATATTTTTTTGGTGTATTTATACAGTGTAGAAACAAACCCGGACGAAGTTACCCTTTCCAAGCCGAAGTAGGAAACTACTCTGCGATTTTTGTACACCCGCGCCGCGCGCCGCGCCGCGCTTGTGGAGATTATCAGTGGGCATGTATTTTTCCTGTTAGGCAAGTTTTTTACTGCCGCGTCGCGCCTTGCGGCGCGGCAGTGTTATTTCCTCAGAGTAAAATTGTTTCATCCTCTTTTGACATCCAGACTTGGTACACGACCTCCGAATACGATCCCGGCTTAACTTATTGGGCTTTTACTTAGACTTCAAAGCTCCAAATTGATCGATTCAGCTCCAAATTAACCTTTGAGCTCGGAATCACTTTCTGCAAGGCATAAAATACGTACTAAGTGTAATTCACTGTCATTTAAGCTTAAACACATGTAAAATATAGTAATTAGAGTGCAATACTACGGCTAAAATACGGATTTCTAGCTTACCATCAAAGGTACTTGAAACTCTCTCTCTCTCGCTCGCTTAGTGATGATTTGTGTATCAAGCCTCACATCCACGTCCGCTTCATGAGTGTGCATTCTACGTATTCTGTCTTGGTCCTGCTCAACTTGAAACCTTTAGATTCCAGGGTCTGTCTTCAAACATCCAGCCTCGTGTTAAAATCGCATCGCGTCAAAATTGTCTCGTGTCTTGTCAATCAATATTATGCTATCTGCAAATAACATGCACCATGTCTTTCAATGTGCCGCGTTAGTGCGTCTATCACCAAGTCAATACAGCACATCAAAAGAAATTTATAGCATTTTCTTTGATGAGGATGATAAGAGTGAGGTAAGTAAGTATACTTGTGTTGGCGAAAAGCAAGGGATCCTAAATTCTCATCAGAGGTCAACTTACTCGAATAAAATGTTAAAAGAAAAAAGGTAGTGTTCTACTTGCAGCGTACTATGTTTAAGAAGTTCACCTACATAACATACCCTTTGAGCTGTATTTGTGCCAATCACTGGTATCACTTCCAAATGCCAAATGCATCAAATTTCAAGAAGTCGTGGTTCATGAACTTCTATTTGGAACATTAACTGTAGTCACAATGCTGGGATTTGAGTTCAGAACTTGCTATCGAACCATAGCTCATTTTAGTTATTGGGTTTGCAGTAAAATATTTATACATATTTAGTGGATTTTCTAATACAAATACATATTCTTTGAAATACATTGTCGTCAGTGTATAATTAAGCTACTCATTTGGAAATGAAGCAGCGCCTTGCTTTGCCCTATGACCTATCCAATCAACACTACTTTTTCGTTTGCCTTTTCCCCTTGCCCCTGGGGGTTAAAATTAAACCAGCTGCGTTTGCAATCTTGGTCCTTTAAATTTAAAAATCGCAAGCTCACTATATCTATTACTCCACCACAAACGGATGCAATTTGTGTATACATATATAGTTGAAACATTTTGAGAATATACCTTTCTATATTACACACTTATACTTTTAGGAGGAATTTATTACCTCTAGACTTGTTTGTTACGGGCTAATACACCTTTGAGGGATGATATGGCAACGAAAGTGCACACACTTTTATTAAGCGCATGACTTGCAGAAAATAAGTTAGAAAACTGACTTTTATATTTATATAAAAGTTATTTTTTAGACGTTAAATATAACTAGTTGCAATTAATCGATTACCACCTTTTTCAAAATGATAAAGTGGTCCTCGTAATTAGGAAGAAATGATCTCTAACATAAAATTTAACATTGTTAATCCAATGTTTGATTTTATTTTTCTTTTGGACATAAAATTTTGCATTATTTATACAATGTTTGGTTCTAATTTTTCTTTCGCATAACCAATGTACTCGCGTAGGCTGTGGGGGAATTTATATACTACTATTTATTATTTTATGTATGATAAAATATGAAATAAGAATGTAGAATTGCTAATACATGGTTTTAAAACAACCAAATGACAAGAATAACTCTTCATATAGAAACCAATAATGTATTTAGTTAAAAGATAACAATAGTACTTTTTAAATACATGTAACAAAATGATTTTTAGTAGCACAGTCAACCCTTTCTATAACAGCCTCGTTTGTTCCGATATTTTTAGGCTTTTATAGTGAATGACTGTTATACACCTATAACGACATCTGACATTTAAATATTTTTTGGCTGTTATAGATAAAAATTATCCAGAAATCAATTATTTTTCATTAATGTTATATATAAAACATAAGACAATTATTAAAATATAAAATTTCAAAAGATATGCATACTTCACTAGTTAAGTATTGAAGAAAGCTAATATATTATTAATAAATTCATTGTCACACCCCTTTTCTACCCCAAAAAGATATATGTATGTTATTTTATGGATTGTGGGTTAAAGAGTTTTTCCAATTGAAGTGACAAATTTGAATAGAGATTATTTTATTTAAAGAGTCGCCACTTGGAATTGATTTTTCGGTGTTCCAAGTCACCTTTTATTTGAATCCCTAATCAAAGGAAGGTTTGACTCTATTATTAATTGGTCTGCGAAAACAAAGTCCGAGTAATGAATTCTGTTGACCGGGGAGAAGGTGTAAGGCATTCCTCGAGTCCCGTGGTTCTAGCATGGTCACTTTATTGACTTAAACTTGGCTTGAATTTATTTTGGATAAACTGTGTTTTATTGGGATTTTCATGTTTTACCTATCCACTTTTAATTATTAAAATTATTAAAGAAAATATTTGAATAAAATTGTCCTAACCGCACAACGCAAACGAATGTGTGTCCGAGATGAATTTTATTATTTTTTGTCATAACCGCGCTACGCAAGCGAATCCACAGCCATGACGAAGATTATTAGTACGTTATTACTTTTGGAGAAAATTACTACATTCGAAGAAAATAATTTTGAAAATTATTAAAAGTTAACTATCGCGCTACGCAAACCAATCCGCGAGTTTAGCAATGGATTTATTAAATTAAAAATTAACAAAACCTAACAAGTATGGTATGACATTATTGAATTAAATTACTGACTGTTAAACATCACGTTACGCAAGCGATTCTATAAAGTTAAAGCACGCCTACTAATTGCATATCGTCTAAATTAATTAAAAAGCGCTTCTTTTTTATTTATTACTTGTTCGACCGGAAAAAAAATAATATTATTATTAAAAATAATTTCTAACTAATGCAAGACATTAATCCCGAGTAAGCTTATGTTAAACTTTCATGGTATTGGGCAACTTATTTTATTTAACAAAAGACAAATTATTGATTTTAAAGAAAATGCCCATCTTACTTTCTATTGTCATTGGGCCTATAAATTTTAGCTTATTTGGCCCATGTTGCTTTAGAGCCTCAATGACCAAGACAACACAAAATAATGAGTATTCTTCTAAGCCCAAATTGCTTCTTACATTGATGTCCAAAAAAAAATTATTTTTCATAAAAGAAACTTACATGCTAATTATTATCTTTTATCTTCTTAACCAACTATTTCTAAAGGACTAACATAATATTTCTACTCATCTACACCAACATGACACTAATCAAACTACAACCATTAGCAACATAAAAAACCACGACTAAATATAAAAACTACAAAACACGGTAATACTTTAATGCTAAAGAGAAGAGCTATATTATAACATTATTTTGACTATAATTCAAAGCATCAAAACATTTGAAGCTAGAAGTCTTTCTTAGATAATTATACATGAACCATGAAAGTAACTCACAGAAAAGATCCCAAACTAAACAAACATGGTTAAAAGTGGGGTCTTTATCTTTTCCTTAAACTAAGTAAACTTAACATAATGCAATGTCAATCACATATATAAAGAAGAAAACGATAATTTAACTAATTTTTAACAGATTTACATAATGACAACACTAATATAACATTCATCTTGAAACAAAATCAGATCTAACATGTTCCATCAACCAAACCGAGATCAAATCCTTCTTATTATCATCAAGAATCTGCAATATAAGAATTTGAAAGTTACCTGATTTGTAGAATAATAAAATACAGCAGTGCAGCAACAAAAAATCCAGCAGCAAATACAGTAGAAATAACAACAACTCAAGTGTTAAGACAACCCAGAAAACTCAACAAAGATGCTTGAAACTGGTAGTTATCAACTTCACAAATTGCCTAAGGGATCTTTCTATTTTTCTCAAAGTTTTTGCACTCAAATAATACTCACAAAGCTCTGAAATTTTAGCTTGCTATATGTATTAAGCTGCTGATTTTTCTCAAAGATATATGTCTTTAAGCAACTCTCCAAGATCTGTGTAGGTGTAAGATAGAGTGTGAGCCCCCTTTATAGGAGAAGAGCAGCCCTTTAAATAGGCAAATAAAGTCAGATTTTTTGGATAGATTTTGGTTCACCAAAAGTACGTCCAAAAGACTGACTTTGTGTGCTAAACACTGTTCAAAATTTATAAAAAAATTATTGTATTTGTCACCACACAATGACTTTTGAGTTTTGTACTCCAAAGTGTTTGCACAGTAAAAACAACCAAACTTGTACTATTCCTTCTTTACTTTCAGCTTTTATCAACAAAAAATTCAAATACTCAAATCCAATAAAAACAAATTTATTAAGCACTTGAAACTTTTATTATAAACTATCATGACTAAGCAAATAGCTATTTCAAAACTAATAAATAACTAATTATCAGTGATTAATAACTATGAACGACTAAGCTAACATAGATTAAACACAACTAATAATAAAAATATAAATAATATAAATAATAATTAAAAAAATCATAAATTATGCTATACATAAACTAACTACAATACAATTAGAAAAAATAAACAAAGGAAACGAGAATAGGGGTATACCAAATAAGGCCGTTTGGGGTGGTCGCCGGAATTTGGTCGGATTTTTAGTTGCCAGATTTTTGGGATGGAATTGACATCAATAGGTAGGTCTTGATGAGCTCTATCCGTTGATGTAGGTATTGTGGGGTGGTAGTGGCCGAAACTTCAAGAATTTGGGCAAAAAAGTGACGGCTAAAGTTTCCTAGATCTAAAATTCAAGAAGTTTGAGGGGGTTTTGAAGGATTTGGTTTGGAGATATGTAAAGGGGAGGTTGTGGAGATTATATGGTGTGAATTTGGGGGTGTTTGGAGGTGGTCCGCCACCGGTGGGCGATTTCCGGCAGTGGCAGCGGTGGTGGGGGCGGATCTGGGAGAGAGAAGAGAGAGGAAGAAGAAAAGAATTATGGGGAAATGAGGGCAATTTGCAGTTTTTAAGGCTTTAAATACCTCGTGAGAGATCAAATATGGACCATTAGATCAAGGGGTGATCAATGGGTGAGATTTGACCTTGGGTCACTTAATGAAACGACGTAGTTTTAAGGCAAAACTACGTCGTTTCAGACCCTTTCAGTGACAGCCCCTTATCTTGCACTCTTGGCCACTTTCTCTTTCAAATTTGGCCTAATTCCCTTAATCAAACTTATTAAACTAAATTTACACAAACAAATTATTTAATTAAATAACTTATTCAAATGATCAATTAACTAGATTAATTCACCAATTGAACACTTAGTTAATTCCTAAAATGCACAAATGAAGAAATAACTGTTTTTTGGTATTTTTATGATAATATGCAATTAAAGACACAAAAAATGAGAAAATAATTAAAATAACAATACACTAATGACTTTAGGAGGTATTAAAATAGTGCAAAAATTAGGTATTCACAGGTGCCCCTCTTTGCTCGAGAACATGAAGAGTTTTCGTGCAAAGAAAAGTGAAGGCCATGGCTAATTTTTGCTCACATAATACTCCAATGAAAGAATTTTCTGAAAAAAGTTGACCGAACCTTGCTTTCGAGGTTGCCTACATATCCTCGGCTATAAAGGAATCAGGTCAGTGTAGTTTTGAAAAAATTTGGTAGTTGGGACTACCAGACACTGGAGTTAAGACTGTTGTTGTTGTTGTTGATGTTACCGTTACTTGCTGCTTACATCAAAAGAAAAAGAGAAGAGAACTACATATGTTTACAAACTAAGAGTTACAAAATTCCTATCCATGTGCCTCTTGGAGTCAAATCTCGATTCTTGACTTGCTCGCTTGTGTTGACCATGGATTGGATCTTGATGCTCTTTGAAGAAAATATTATGACTCAATTTCAGTCACTCGTCTTCCTGATTCGAAATTGAGAAGATTAATCTTGAGATGCTGGGTTGTTGACACATTATCAAAGTTAACTCCAACTATCTTGTGATCGAAAGATTTCTTTCTTCTGATGAGAAACTAAAACTGCAAGCTTTAATCGTCACAACATGTGCTCTACGGCAGGGCCTGCAAAGCCATCAAAGACGAACAAAACGAACAAAATTTTCTGCCCCAGTTTGGCACTGAGAAAATTCTGTGAGTTATTGGGTAAAGCTGCATATCAACTTATTTTATTTGAAAGATGCAAAAATAAAACTAAAGGCTCCGAAAAGGATGTTCTTATCTTAGGTGTAAAATTGATAAAACTTAGACTTAAGAGGTGCATCTCCCATGGATAGCATTGGAATGACTGTGAGATTGAAGGACTCGAACTAGGAATTACGTCTCCTTAGATTGATGACTCATATTAGGAAGTGTGTCTCCTATTAAAATGAACATGGTTGACTCAAGCTAGGAGTGTGTCTCCTACGAGTGAGGTTGAAAGACTCGAACTAGGAAGTGTGTCTCCTAGGAATAAATGTATGGATTTAGGAAGTGCATCTCCTATTGGAATAACTCAAACTAGGAAGTGCGTCTCCTACGAGTGAGGTTGAAAAGCTTGTACTGGGAAGTGCGTCTCCTACGGTTAATGGTTAAGATTATGAAGTGCGTCTCCTAGGATTGATGGTTCAGAGTAGGAAGTGCGTCTCCTATTGGAATGACTCAAACTAGGAAGTGCGTCTCCTATGAGTGAGGTTGAAAGTCTTGGACTAGGAAGTGCGACTCCTAGGATTGATGGTTCAGAGTAGGAAGTGTGTCTCCTATTGGAATAACTCAAACTAGGAAGTGCGTCTCCTACGAGTGAGGTTGAAAGGCTTTGACTAGGAAGTGTGTCTCCTAAGATTGATAGTTCAGATTAGGAAGTGCATCTCCTAATGGAATGACTCAAACTAGGAAGTGTGTCTCTTGCGAGTGAGGTTGAAGGGCTTGGACTACGAAATGTGTCTCCTGGGATTAATGGTTCAGAGTAGGAAGTGCGTCTCTTATTGGAAAGACTCAAACTAGGAATTGTGTCTCCTACGAGTGAGGTTGAAAGTCTTGGACTAGGAAGTGCGTCTCCTAGGATTGATGGTTCAGAGTAGGAAGTGCGTATCCTAATGAAATGAGTCAAACTAGGAAGTGCGTCTCCTACGAGTGAGGTTGAAAGACTTTGACTAGGAAGTGTGTTTCCTAGGATTAATGGTTCAGAGTAGGAAGTGTGTCTCCTATTGGAATGACTCAAACTAGGAAGTGTGTCTCCTACGAGTGAGGTTGAAAGTCTTGGACTAGGAAGTGCGTCTCCTAGGATTGATGGTTCAGAGTAGGAAGTGCGTCTCCTATTGGAATGACTCAAACTAGGAAGTGCGTCTCCTAAGAGTGAGGTCGAATGGTTTGGACTAGGAAGTGCGTCTCCTAGGATTGATGGTTAAGATTAGGAAGTGCGTCTCCTATTAAAATAACTCAAACTAGGAAGTGTATCTCCTACGAGTGAGGTTGAAAGACTTGGAGGGAATGTAACCAGGGGTTGGCGCCCTGTATCACTGAGAAAGAATGTAACCAGGGGTTGGTGCCATGTATCACTAAGGGGGAATATAATCAAGGGTTGGCACCCAAACTAGGAAGTGCGTCTCCTACGACTGAGGTTGAATGGCTTGGACTAGGAAGTACGTCTCCTAGGATTGATGGTTCAAAGTAGGAAGACACATCTCCTATTGGAATGACTCAAACTAGGAAGTGCGTCTCCTACGAGTGAGGTTAAAATTCTTGGACTAGGAAGTGCGTCTCCTAGGATTGATGGTTCATAGTAGGAAGTGTGTCTCCTATTGGAATGACTCAAACTAGGAAGTGCGTCTCCTACGAGTGAGGTTGAAAGTCTTGGAGGGAATGTAACCAGGGGTTGGCACCCTGTATCACTGAGAAAGAATGTAACCAAGGGTTGGCGCCCTGTATCACTGAGAAAGAATATAACCAGGGGTTGGCGCCCTGTATCACTAACAAATAATGTAACCAGGGGTTGGCGCCCTGTATCACTAAGAAGGAATATAATCAAGGGTTAGCGCCATGTATCAGTGAGAAAGAATGTAACCAGGGGTTGGCACCCTGTATTACTAAGAGAGAATTTGACCAAGGATTGGCACCCCATATCGCTGAGAGAATGTAACCAAGGGATGGCGCCTTGTATCACTTAGAGAGAAAGTAACCAGGGATATGATACCTTGTATTAAAGTGGAACCTCACTAAGGATTAGTGTACCTTAGGTTGGAAAATACAGCTAGGGATTGGTGTACCCTATACTAAACTTGTGACTAGGAGTGGTGTGCCCTATGTCAAAATGGAACCTCAACTAAGGACTGATGTACCTTATGCTGGAAAATGCAGTGGTTGATTATGTGATTATACGCATATCTAGAAAGAAAAAGCACTAACTTTGAAGAATTTACCTTTGGTGACATTCTTCCTTTGAGAACTTCATTTCTACACTACTTTGTTTCCTGCTTCAAACAAAAAATGATTTATGAGTTTTCAAAGTGGTGGTCGGTTTGTGGCCTTGATGCCCTGAGTAGTCTGAATTCACGGCGACCTTCTGAAGAAGAACTGATTCTTTCAACGTGGTACTGAGTTGCTCGGATAATCTGTATTTCTTTCTGAAACCTTGTCTTTCTATCGTTGGCCCCGACTGTTTCGTACCCGGATGTCACACACCCTTTGGCGATTTTTTTTTTTAAATCAATTTTGATTATCTTGCGCCCGGTATCAGTTTATGTCTGTGGTGCTATCAGATTTGCCCATGAAGCAAGTATTGCTTAGCGACCTTTTTGATTTCTTCGAAACACTTTGTTCGGCTTATCAGAGGAAATCACAGTTGGATTTGTACCTTTGTCAATGTAGTGTATTCCTCATATCATTTGTTTTGCACTTCCGGGAAATGGTGACCAATTTTGTGGCCCTTTCTTTGTTGGATTTATAAGCAAATAGACCAACAAAGTTTTCTCTTTGGAACTTCCGTTTGCATGAACCTTCGGATCTTGTTTAACTTCAACAACTTATTGTGCATGTTGTTCTCTGGGTATGTCCTCTTTGATATGCTAGGATAGATAGTCAGAAAGCTGGTAACAGATTTTAAAATCATTTCTTGTTTGTTTTAACAAAGACTGACTCAAAATAATAATACAAATGGACACAAAGACACAATGTAAAAGTGAGAAGGAATAATATTTAACTGAAAATGCCACTTTAGGGGGGAAAGAAAGAAAAAGGAAAAAAAAAAGGCTCATTTGAATATGGTAGCCAACTTTAATGATCATGACATGCATTTTGGACTGAGCGGCCGAATCTATCCAACCAATCTACCATTTCTTTTTGTTGTTCCTTTTCGTCTTTGAAGTTGGCCTCTTTCTGCCAATCATTTGCATCAAATCACAGCTCACCTTCGACTAGCAGTGCCCCAAAAGGTTTTTACTAACCAGCCTCTCTCATTTATTTATCTTTACTTACCATCGCCTTACAGTGCCCATGAGGGTTTTCACCAATAAGACTCTCTCATTTTCATTCATTATTTTTTTTCTTGCCTTTTTGTGCGAGCAACTTGACATTGTTCTATGTCGTGTGATAATTGTTGCTTATTGTGTGCTTCCCTTGGTATTCTTAAAGACTAATTGGAACGTCTTTATTTGGAAGGCTTTTGGAGAGGGTTAGAATGAAAGGGTCACATTAAGGCTCAAAATAGACTCAAGATGATAGGGTTGTATATTTACAACTCTTGGAATCGACTCTTCATAAAAACATTAATAAAAAAAAAATATCTGCCCCACTTTCAGATACTGGGGAATTTTTATTTTTTAATTAGGTTAGACTGAACCCTAGTGTAGAGCCGCCTATGTATCCTTTAAAGGAATCAAGTCAAATGTAGTTCAAACTAATACGAAAGATTTCTTTGTTGTTTTTCTTTTCATCTTTCTTTTTTTTTCATTTTTTTTTTCTCTTTTCCCTTTTTTTTGTATAATCAAATTGTCCTAGCTCCTATTTTCTGGTGGTATGGATATTTGATTTTTTTTTTAGACTCTATACTTGATTCCAAAAGAGGGGGTCAAAGAAAATAAAGCAGGCTCAAAAGAGGTGACGAAGGTTATAAAGTGTTTGGGTAGCAGAAAAAGGGCATCTCAGCCTCAAGAATGCCAAACATTCTATCTCTTCTCAGGTTCAGCATTGATGGACATGACTGTCTTCTTAGTTTTGTCAGTCGTATAGCTCCATCGTCAATATCTTGTTTGCAACAAATGACTTTTGATAATTTGGAGCCACCTTTTCTTGGTTTTTGTCTTGATGTGAAATGATGTACTTCAGTACCAGCTAATCCATTTAAAATTCTCTGGAATGCACCTTCTCTGGAGATTTGGGTCATCTTCCCCGATATGATTAGATTATGGCAGGCCATAGCAAAAATCTTTTTCATTGATTAGTCCAACAAAATTTTAACCCATTCAAATATCCTTAAGCCAGATTTTCATGATAGATTGAGATGAAGATATTTAACCTCTATGAATATAATTATTTTGGTTCCTCGTGAACTTGACACAGGCTTATCATCAAAGTGTTTCAACATTTTCCTTATCTACATAGTATTTTTCCTTGATTTAATTCAAGACTGGACATGCTTTTTAAAATCTAGCCGAAAACTCCGCATGCATGTCATGTCACTGAAATTGGTGTGAAAAGAACTATATATGCAAGAAGAATTAAAAATAATGGATAAAATGACACAAAACGAAAATTTGTATTTTATTGATTAAAGGATAGAGAGGTTTGATGACATGACAAACAAACAACATCTGGATCACAACCTCGAAGTAATCCAAATGATAGAAATTATGACAAAATAAGTTACCAAGACTCCTTTCCGGCAAGGAGGGGAGTGACTTTCCAATTACCAAGTTTGACATATTAGCTACACATTTGCACATCAGCATTACTACTGAATTCAATAAGATTGCTTTGGAATCAACATTCAAATTTTGACTTTTTGGTCATACCGTTCCCCAATATTGGCTATCGGATTTCAGGACTGACGGCATGAGAAATTTCATAGCAACCAATTTGCCAAAAGACTTGGAAGAATTCTCATGTCCCTAACATCACAGATCGTTCATCGTCTCACACAAAACATGCCCTATTGCTGAAACTTGGTAAAAGTCAACCAACATTTTTCTTTTCTTTTCACCACCAAACTATGCGCTTGCCTTTTCGTGACCTTAGTAGAATCAACAATAGTGATGCTTATTCCCTTGGTTGAGAAGACGATAGAGTGATCCTGGATTGTTTTCGTGATTCTCCATTGCAAACCGACCACCTTTAACTAGCTTTTATTTCAAAACAACAAACATGTTAGAATGAACATACTTTTTTGCTCTTTCTTCTTTTTTCTTTTTCTTTTTTTTTCTTTTTTTTAACTTTTTTTAATTCAAAATCATCCGATCGAACCTGATGTGGGTTGCCTACGTATCATGTGGGAACATGAATCAGATCTTGTGTAGTTCATGAAGGATCAATAATAAAGTAAATAAACTAACTCCTTTTTTACTCATATATAAATAACCCCACGAAACCTTCTAGCTAAGAAAATATTTTGGATTTTTTTTTGGTTGAAAGAAAACTTATAAAGAAAGTTTTTTTTTTTTTTGATTTCGCTTTTTTTTTTTGTTTTGTTATTTTATTTTATTTTTTTGAATCTTTGAAAGAAAGATTTTTTTAAAAAAGAAAGAAAATATTTTGGATTTTTATTTTTTTTTTGTTTGTAAATTTAACATGGATTTTGAATTTGTTTTTGAATTTTGGGAGAAAGACTTTTTAAAAAAAAAGAAGAAAATATTTTTGGATTTTTGGATTTGATGTCTCAAAGAAAGACTTCTAAAGAAGGAATTAAAGGAAAATATTTTTTTGGATTTCTGAAAAATTGGGGGCCGGAAACGATAAGGTTTGCCTACGTATCTCATATCCGGTGATACTCAGACCCGCGTAGTTCGATGGGTTTTGACGCAACAGGAAAATATGACTTATTTTGAAAACGCCTTTTTTTTTTCTTTTCTTTTTTTCAAAATTTTGGCAGAGTTTCGAGATATTTTGGATACCAGAATTTTCAGAAACGGGTGATTTTCTCTCTCCTACCTCATTCTTGATTTTTTTTTATTTTCTTTCCCTATTCTAGAAGTCGGTCAACATGCAAGCCGAAATAAATGCACGTGATGCAAACAAAGCGAACCTACTAGGGATATCCGGCATGAGGTTTGTTCTTCTAGATTTAAATTCTAGTGGAGAAGGTGTCTATACTGGCTTACTCGAGCGGACAACTCGAGCCAAGGAGGGTCAGCGTACCGGTAGCATTACTTTCCAGCTTAGTTAGTGGTGCTCCCCGCCTAAAACATGTGTTACTAGAATCCTTCACCGGGTGACAAGCACCTCGGCTATCTCAAAGAAAGCGGGTTATGTCAAGCAAATGCCTAATTTTAATTTCAAGAAGACATAGAGGGGGTGCGTGAGAAGACAATTTATATGTACAATTCAACAATATCAAAGCGGTAAAAAGCAGACAAGTAGCGCATTAGACCCAAATAAATCACAATATATACAAAATTAATAAAGCCAAAAAAAAGTCAATGTACAAGCTCGAATTCTTGAATTCCCCAGCAGAGTCGCCAGAGCTATCACACCCTTTTTCTACCCCAAAAAGATATATGTATGTTATTTTATGGATTGTTGGTTAAAGAGTTTTTCTAATTTAAGTGACAAATTTGAATAGAGATTATTTTATTTACAGAGTCGCCACTTGGAATTGATTTTTCGATGTTCCAAGTCACCCTTTATTTGAATCCCTAATCAAAGGTAGGTTTGACTCTATTATTAATTGGTCTGCGAAAACAAAGTCCGAGTAAGAAATTCTGTTGACCGGGGAGAAGGTGTAAGGCATTCCCCGAGTCCCGTGGTTCTAGCACGGTCGCTTTATTGACTTAAACTTGGCTTGAATTTATTTTGGATAAACTATGTTTTATTTGAATTTTCATATTTTACCTATCCACTTTTAATTATTAAAATTATTAAAGAAAAGATTTGAATAAAATTGTCCTAACCGCACCACGCAAACGAATGTGTGACCGAGATGAATTTTATTGATTTTTTTCATAACCGCGCTACGCAAGCGAATCCACAGTCATGACGAGGATTATTAGTACATTATTACTTTTGGAGAAAATTACTACATTCGAAGAAAATAATTTTGAAAATTATTAAAAGTTAACTATCGCGCTACACAAACGAATCCGCGAGTATAAGGATTTATTAAATTAAAAATTAACTAAAACTAACGAGTATGGTATGACATTATTGAATTAAATTATTGAATGTTAAACATCACGTTACACAAGCGATTCCATGAAGTTAAAGCATGCCTACTAATTGCCTAGCGTCTAAATTAATTAAAAAGCGCTTCTTTTTTATTTATTACTTGTTCGACCGAAAAAAAATGATATTATTATTAAAAATAATTTCTAACTAATGCAAGATATTAAACCTGGGCAAGCTTATGTTAAACTTTCATGGTATTTGGCCACTTATTTTATTTAACAAAAGACAAATTATTAATTTTAAAGAAAATGCCCATCTTACTTTCTATTGTCATTGGGCCTACAGATTTTAGTTTATTTAGCCCATGTTGCTTAAGAGCCTCGATGACCAAGACAACACAAAATAACAAGTATTCTTCTAAGCCCAAATTGCTTCTTACATTGATGTCCAAACAAAAATTATTTTTCATAAAAGAAACTTACATGCTAATTATTATCTTTTATCTTCTTAACCAACTATTTCTAAAGGACTAACATAATATTTCTACTCATCTATACCAACATGATACTAATCAAACTAACCCATTAGCAACATAAAAAATCACGACTAAATATAAAAACTATAAAATACGGTAATACTTTAATGCTAAAGAGAAGAGCTATATTATAACATTATGTTGACTATAATTCAAAGCATCAAAACATTTGAAGCTACAAGTCTTTCTTAGATAATTATATATGAACCATGAAAGTAACTCACAGAAAAGATCACAAACTAAACAAACATGGTTAAAAGTGGGGTCTTTATCTTTTCCTTAAACTAAGTAAACTTAACATAATGCAATTTCAATCACATATATAAAGAAGAAAACGATAATTTAACTAATTTTTAACAGATTTACATGATGATAACACTAATATAACATTCATCTTGAAACAAAATCAGATCTAACATATTCCATCAACCAAACCGAGATCAAATCTTTCTTATTATCATCAAGAATCTGCAATATAAGAATTTGAAAGTTACCTGATTTGTAGAATAATAAAATACAACAGTGCAGCAACAAAAAATTCAGCAGCGAATACAGTAGAAACAGCAACAACTCAAGTGTTAAGACAACCCGGAAAACTCAACAAAGATGCTTAAAACTGCTAGCTATCAACTTCACAAATTGCCTAAGGGATCTTTCTATTTTTCTCAAAGTTTTTGCACTCAAATAATACTCACAAAGCTCTGAAATTTCAGCTTGCTATATGTATTAAGCTGCTGATTTTTCTCAAAGATATATGTCTTTAAGCAACTCTCCAAGATCTGTGTAAGTGTAAGATAGAGTGTGAGCCCCCTTTATAGGAGAAGAGCAGCCCTTTAAATAGGCAAATAAAGTCAGATTTTTTGGACATATTTTAGTTCACCAAAAGTATGTCCAAAAGACTGACTTTGTGTGCTAAACACTGTCCAAAAGCTGTAAAAGAATTATTGTATTTGTCACCACACAATGACTTTTGAGTTTTGTACTCCAAGGTGTTTGCACAGTAAAAACGACCAAACTTGTACTATTCCTTCTTTACTTTCAGCTTTTATCAACAAAAAATTCAAATACTCAAATCCAATAAAAACAAATTCATTAAGCACTTGAAACTTTTATTATAAACTATCATGACTAAGCGAATAGTTATTTCAAAGCTAATAAATAACTAATTATCAGTGATTAATAACTATGAACGACTAAGCTAACATAGATTAAGTACAACTAATAATAAAAATATAAATAATATAAATAATAATTAAAAAATCATAAATTATGCTATACATAAACTAACTACAATACAATTAAAAAAAATAAACAAAGGAAACGAGAATAGGGGTATACCAAATGAGGGCGTTCGGGGTGGTCGCCGGAATTTGGCCGAATTTTTAGTTGCCGGATTTTCGGGATGGAATTGACATCAATAGGTAGGTCTTGATGAGCTTTATCCGTTGATATAGGTATTGTGGTAGTGGCCGAAACTTCAAGATTTTGGGCAAAAAAGTGACGACTAAAGTTTTCTAGATCTAAAATTCACGGAGTTTGAGGGGGTTTTGAAGGATTTGGTTTGGAGATATGGAAAGAGGAGATTGTGGAGATTACATGGTGTGAATTTGGGGTGTTTGGAGGTGGTCCGCCATCGGTGGGCGATTTTCGGCGGCGGCAGTGGTGGTGGGGGCGGATATGGGAGAGAGAAGAGAGAAAGAGAAGAGAGAGGAAGAAGAAAAGAATTATGGGAGAAATGAGGGCAATTTTTAAATTTTTGAGGCTTTAAATACCTCTTGAGAGATCAAATATGGACCATTAGATCAAGGGGTGATCAATGGGTGAGATTTGATCTTGGGTCACTTAATGAAACGACGTAGTTTTGAAGCAAAATTACGTCGTTTCAGACCCTTTCAGTGGCAGCCCCTTATCTTGCACTATTGGCCACTTTCTCTTTTAAATTTGGCCTAATTCCCTTAATCAAACTTATTAAACTAAATTTATACAATAAATTAATTAATTAAATAACTTATTCAAATGATCAATTAACTAGATTAATTCACTAATTGAACACTTAGTTAATTCCTAAAATGCACAAATGAAGAAAGAACTTTTTTTTTTGGTATTTTTATGATAGGAAATATGCAATTAAAGACACAAAAAATGAGAAAATAATTAAAATAACAATACACTAATGACTTTAGGAGGTGTTCAAATAGTGCAAAAATTAGGTATTCACATTCATAACTAAAAGTATAAAGATTTAAACTGTAAGGCAGACATTTTAAAGCTACCTAAAAAAATAATTGTTTTCAAGATGATGGAAGAACTTTATAATTGTAGCTTGTTTCGTAGATTTCATTCTCTTACTAGCGATATAATGCTTGAATTGGGGAAGATTTGTGTCTAAATTTTCAGCAGAAAGGTATTTCCTTTAAAACAATCTAAGAACTTAAAAGTTAATTTTCTATCTAAATATTTTTTGGAATTTATTCAATGGAAAATATATTATGTGCAAATCTTCAAATCTCAAATCTTATACTAGATAGAAATTTTGTTTAATAAAAAATATTAGTGCATATTTTTAAAATGATTATTCGTAATCTTAAAGATTCTATATGGATGTTATAGAGGTGTAATTTTACAAAGAGTATTCTGGTATAAATTTAGTTGTTGCTGTTAATAGAGAGGTAAAATATAACTTAATAAATCGATTCTGAGAAAAACTTAGCTTTTATAGTGAATAATTATTATATAGAGATGTTGTTATAAAGAGGTCTGACCGTAATAGTTAATGTCGAAAGATATGATGCAGACTCTAGGAAGGATCGAAAAAAGAGGAAATCAGAACATTTTGAGGAGAATTTGGGCACTACCGCCCTCGAATCCAGTTGTGTCAATTTGTGGAATAGTGGATTGGTTGTGGCTCTGGAGTTAAGCCCAGGTCTCTGGTGTTTTCGGCTGCCATTCAATTTAGTACATTGATCAACTTTATCCCTTTTATATATTTTTTTTAACTTCGCCTTAATTGCGGTTTGCTAATGTTGTTCCTAATACCATGCCTTTTAACTCAAAAAAGAAAAATCCTTTGGTAAAGGTTAACACCTTTTTGGGATAAACTTTAATTACATAATGTGAAAGCAGACTTCGTTTTTCATATTTATATCAAAAAGTTATTCACTTTTTTACCCTTCATAGGTACCTTTTATATTGGATATAATTATAATTATAATCATTAATAATCTTTTTATAAAATAAAAAAAAGAAATCCTGTATTAGGGTTTAGGATTAGGTTTTTCTTTGTTTAGGATTAGAATTCTTTACTGACGTGTGACTTTCCTTTAGGTTCAGGACTCTCAGTCTTTAGGTTTTTCTTTGTTTACATTCTTTATGTTATGTATTTCTTTAGGTTTAGGGTTAGATACTTAGATTTTTTTAATTTATTGGTTATTTTGTAAATCAATTGGCATAGTTTCTCTCAAATATTTGATAGAATAACGAGGAGCTGACCAGTTTTATAAAGGAAGCCATTATGCTATATTCTTTATCAGAAACTCTTACAGTATCAACGTATGCACATGTAATATATTTTGCTTGTGATTTGAGCTACACTTTCTCGCATGCATGTATCTATTCTTGAAGTTATGTGATAATAGAAGTTCATGCATTCTTGATAAACAATTCCAAATTAAAAATTCTGATTTTTTATTTACAATATCACATATACGATTATCAGTGTAAAATTAACTTATTTACAAATTTTGAATAGGTTGTTTGAATAAATTTATTTGGCATTCTAACTCATATCAATTAAAGATCTTATTAATTCAAAATTAATTTTTAATTATGCTTTGTAATGGGAAAAAAACAATGCTTTGTAGTGATAATTACTAATTGCATAACAACTCAAGTTGCTCATATTTTGTATGAGATAAACTTGATTACCTTTATTATTTTTAAATATTTTATTTAGGAATAGTAAACAGTTTCATCGATTCAGGTAAATAATTCCCCTTATCTCATAGAAAATAATCACTATAGAATCACTTTAATGTGCAGTCTATTTTTTTGTTATCACTTACAATTTGAAAATTAAGCTAAAAATATAATTGTATTGCACACCAAAAGACTTTATTACGTTTTGAAAGTTATATGCCTTTGTTAAAGTGTAGCTACGATTTTTCTTTTTTAATTGTTTGAGCTCTGAGATTAAGGTTTTTCGAAATATCAATATATTTGAATTATAGGCTACTTTAACTGCTTTAGCTTATATAATATTATTCTATTGGTTCAGTCCTTTTGAAACACAATAAACATGGGACACGTGCATGAGTTTGGACATATCAAATTAACAGGCTATTTAAATAAACCTCCTGAGGTCCATCAACTAGATTAAAAGGGGTGATAAGGTAAAAAATAGCTAGATAACATACACCAAGAACATCGTTTGTAAAAAGATATAATAACATAACATGCTTTTATCTCATAGGGGCAGTCCGGTGCATAAGTTATTCCACATTCATGCAAAGTCCAGAAAAAGTCGCACCTCAAGAGATATTAATAGTCTGCCATAATACAAACATTAATGTATGCTTTTATATCATATAATACAATATATACAAATGCTATATAACTAACTTGACTAATTAAATTGTTCATGTTTCGCGTTTAGACAATCTTGAATTCACCTATTGCATCAGTAGAATTAAATGCATGTTGGATCTATTCAAACGCCAACTGCTATTATACGTAATTTATTCTTGTTACATACAATTCTATTATTAATAGACACGGCTTACACGTAAAACTAGTTATATAAATTGACTCTTTTCATCGTTACGTAAAAACAGATTTTAACAATACAATATAATAATATTTAAGTAACAACCAAAACAACTATTGAATATAAAATAACAACACAATATAATACAATGGGTAACAACTATCCAAACAAGCTGCTAAAGGAAAGCCTAAGCTGCAAAAACATCATCACCCTGAAAGCAGACAGAGGGATCATGAAAGTAAGCAGATAATATTACATAATCAACAGGAGAAAGAAGCCTAAGCAACTAAACGTTCCCCAAAAAAGGAGGGAGAGGAAGAAAATCAAGAATGTTAACATGATACAGTTCAAAAATAACAGGCAAATAATCAATCAACTCCTTCAAAGGGAAGACCGTTGATGAGTACAAAGAAATTTCAGCCACCACATTCCACATTATTGTGATTGCTACACAGCTCGGACCAGTTTATCTGTTTTCAAAATTGTCAAAAGTCTGAAAGCAAGCCTCTGTTCATATGGTGTCTGGCATCACAATATGTCTCTCACATGCAAATTATACAAGAGCATATCAAGAATTTTAGCTTGATTGACCAAGCAGACTGCAAAGAACATCAGAGTAAAATTTCCAATCCGAGCTTGTATCATCGATTGCCCGCTGACCAAATGGATGTTGTTCTACGTACTTCTGTACATGTTCGGCTTTTAATAACTCTTCCAAATAAATTCGCAAATCACCTCCAGGGCCTACAACATTGTGCAACTTTTCAATATTCATAATCTCCATAATTTTATACCAACATATAGTACAAGTTTCTAAGAAAAACTCATTAGCAATTATCGGTGTTTTTAAAAGCAAAAGGTGTATAGGTCCATGATGCTTGAAGTGAGACACGAGAAGCGCACAATATATGAAAAATAAAAAATTGCCAAACATACATGAATTTAGTACTATAATAAATTGCAATTGAGCAACTAATTGGCCAAATACATAGACCATCCCTTAAAGTTGACACCACTTTTCATTTACACTTCAACTGAGGTCTTTACCTATTGAACACTTCAACTTGCCAGATATGTGTCTACTGAATCTTAAGTGTTGACATGACATATTGGGCATTTTACACTTGGTAGTGGGCACGTAAGTTTACTAAATTGCTGACAAGGTCACCAAAATACAGTGTATTTTCTATAAATATTTCTCTCTTTGCTCCTCCCACCTTCTATTCACTTTGAAGATCGAATAGACACCAAAATCCACACAAAAGGAAACAGATAGTGAGACCCATTTATGTAGTCTGATCATGGCTTCAAAAAGGAGCTTAAAAAGACATCGGCAATGGTGGAGCAGATTTGTCTTCCAATCTTTATGGTATCCTTGGATCTCTCGCTGTTAGAGTTGTTGAACACTTTTCATCATGTTCAGACTCCTCTTTTTGTTTCGTAGAAATTGATCTCAAAGGACGTAGAATAGTAGTTCCAACAATTACCTACACTTCTTTGTTTCGTACCATTTGGTGCTTCTTTGAAAAACCCATGTCCTATGAAACCCCCATAACTCAAAAGAGCTCCTAATTGCAAAAATTAACCGAAAGCTATTAACTTTGTAAACGTAACTCTTCAACTTCTTGGAAACAAAGACAACCTCGCTATAAGAAACTGGTAAGACATAATAATACAGAGATGAGATAGTGCACAGTTGTGGTCTGTGCGCAGCAACGATGGTATTTTCGAGTGAAATCAAGGAGTTGAAATGGATCTTATTGAGATACAGGTGAAGGTGGAGATTTAAAGAATGGCAAGCTGTTGACTGGCTGCCACTCTAGCAGTGACAGGCTGCTCAGGAGGAAGAATATTGGAGGTTTGAAAATGAATGCTGGAAGAATATTGGAGGTTTGAAAATGAATGCATGTTAGGTAATTGTGGAAAGGTCTGTAAAAGAAACAAAAGGTGGAAGATGGTGGTGGATGGAGTAGGTCGCACAGAGGTGGTGGTGGAGATGCAAAGTGAAGAAGATAGCTGGTGGCTTGTTGTGATCACTAATGATGTATCAAAATGGTTCCAATGGGCCTAAAAAAAATGGTTCCACTGGGTTGTTCTGTTTCTCTTGGTTCCATTTTTTTTAATTTGGGTTAAAGCCAGGTGTCGTGTTATTGGTTTCTTTTTCCCACGTAATCGCGTTTGCTCTTACGCTCCTAGTTTTTTTATTAATTGTTAGTTGATGGCCTAATAGCACATATCTGCCAAACTCAGGTGTGCTCAATAGATAAAGGCCTCAATTGAGGTATCTGAATGAAAAGTAGTGACAACTTTAAGGGACTATCTCAAAAGTAAATTTTAAGGGACCATCTATGTATTTGGTCTAACTAATTTCAGCATCCAATATACCATAATACCAATATTATTCCAACTCCTCAAAGTTGAGATCCAAAGAAACCACCGCTATTTACACCTTTTGTAATGCTTCAGTACCATCTTGGTACAGCCTAACATATTTTTTTCTTGATAAGGTACTGAGTACCAAGATGGTACCAAAAAGAAACAAAACAATGCAAGGAATATCCATGCAGTTAATTACAACATTTTCCTAACAACACCAGGAAGTCCAAGTAGTGATCAACAACAAACAACAACAACAAACCCAGTGTAATACCACAAGTAGGGTCTGGAGAGGGTAGTGTGTACGCAGATATTACCCCTACCTTCAAGAAGGCAGAGAGGTTGTTTCCGGAAGACCCTCGGCTTAGGATAGGTAAAGGGAAAGGGCAACAACAACAAGTACCAATTAGAAAACCGAAGAAAAAATACCGAGCTAAATACACTAGGTACTGCAATCAGAAAGCCGACACAAAAGCAATAACAAGTAATCACAGAAGTCAAGAGATACGAAAATACACAAATAACACTAAATCACGTACTAAAGCTACTGTTACCGACAAGGATAACGCTCGGCTACCTGTCCTAACCCTCTACCTTAATTTTCAACCTTCACACCTTCCTATCCATGGTCATGTCCTCAGTAAGCTGGAGCAACGCCATATCTTGCCTAATCACCTCTCCCCAATACTTTTTTGGCCTGCCTCTACCTCTCCTTAGGCCCTCCAGGGCCAACCTCTCACACCTCCTCACCGGTGCATCTGTGACTTTCTTCTTCGCATGCCTGAACCATCTAAGTCTCGCCTCCCGCATCTTGTTATCCACAGGGGCCACGCCTACCTTGTTCCGAATAACTTCATTTCTAATTCTATCTGACCTGGTATGCCCGTACAAATTATGCAAGTAGTGATGAATACTATCAATTAGACTACTCTTACACCAAAGTAACAAATTATGCAAACACTTGCCTAACATTTTTTTAGTAATTATCTTTTGCTGATCAAAAAGAATCGTCGCTCTCCATTTGGATAACTTTGCAAGCACACACTTCTTTGAAGCACATGGCTTCACCAATGAAGCGATAACCCCCGCTTCACCGCTTTAAGAGTAATGGCTTTTAGTATTACAAGTAATCATAGCAAATGAATCACCACTAGCAGATTGTTGCTTGCATATGTCCATCTATGTTAATCTAACTTCGTGTGTTGCTCATATGCATCACACCTAACATCATCAAGCAAGGAAAGAAATCAAGCGACAAGTGTGTCCAAACCCACTGGGGCTCACACTAGTCAGATGGTGGGAATCAGTTCAAATAGCCACTAAAAGGTGCACATCAAACATGAAAAGGAAAACAATTATCAAGTATTAAGCAGTGCCAGACATAGGGGTCTCACCTAGTGAATCATCATTCTCGACCTTGAAGTTGTAAGAATGAGGAAATATTGCAGTGTGCGCCTGAGGAAGATCATGCATAAAGTAGTTACAATCACGAGAAGAAATACCAAGTCAGAAGGGGTCATTTGAGGGTCAGTCTTGAGGCCAAAAAGAGGGTGGTGTCAAGCTTACGGGATTTAGCAAGGCCTTGTACGGAGAATCATCCAATAGTAAAGTATTTGATTCATCATAATCCCCTCTTTCCCAGGGTAGATCCGGATCATATCTGTCCCACACCTTGCTCAGCTCCTTGCAAACCAAGGGCTTATGCTTGTTATCAAGTGTCTTGAACATTGTCTGAGTGCTATGCGACATATCCTGCGAAATTTAGTAAATAGAAACTGCTTATTCTTCTAAGAGGGAAGGAAATAACAATAAATGAAATATACCAAACTATCTAAACAGACACACACACATCAATGGTCACAGAGAAGCATCAACCTGTGACTGCAATCTCATATTTTCTTCTTTGTCTTTTCTTTTACCTTTCTTAATGGTGGGGCTGAGGGGGAAGAAAAGAATGAACTAAACTTTAGTTAAGAAAGTTAACACAACATAGGAAGGTAAATTTTCACCAGCAACCTCCTCTCCTACCTTACAATAAAGGTGGCTTCTTTCACAATTGGATATCCTTTCCAAGACAAGGGCATGGTCAAGCAACGTAACCGGCAAAGTGCGTAGACGGGCAATACAAATGAAGTAGGGTCAATATAGTCACGAGAAGGAAGTCAAATATAATTTTCCCTCCCCTTTTTTCTTTTCCAAAAAGGGAAAAAACAGGTCCAAAGTTGGGAAAGACAGCCCATGTGTTCATGCAGTTGATACTGTTTTTCCCATGTTCGTGAAGGCTTTTTAAAATCACAATGACCCATCAGAGTCCTGACAATCTGGTTGACCACAAAGAATTCCTTATGCATCAGTGTAGAAAATGGCCAAAAGATCACATAGGAAATTGATGTTTCCCCCAAGCAAAGAAAGAAAATGGTAGGAAAAACCATACTCCTTATTCTTTGCTTCTCTTTTGTTTAAGGGTGCAACTAGGAGGAGGGATATGGAACTATTTGTGGAAGGAAGAACGCTTACCCAACAAAATAACAACTTGTGCTTCATGTTTCCCAACAAATAATCAACCACCTTCACAATGATCTTCCTGCACAAACATATATTCCAATGCTCAAGTGAACCATAAAATGCATTAGAAAAACTTATATCATTAACAGGCTAAAATACAAAAGGTCAAGTCAGGAAGATGACAGAAATTCAAATAAGCACTTCAAAATCGACGATTACTTGGATCTAGAAGACCAGATGCCCACGTCAAATCTTTCAAAGCAAAATTTCAGAAAATCATCACAGTAGGGTCTCTTGAATACTGCAAACAAAAGTGACAAGTACTTCTATGTAAGAACAATGCGTTGTTCATCTTGTGAATGAAGTAAGATTGAAAGATCGATAACAGAATAAAATAAAAAGCAAATTATCAAGTCTCACTTGCCCGTCTTGAGAAACATGCATCAGGATTACAATCTTTTGGCGGTGGATTGACTACATCTGCAAGTAGCCCATTAACATCAAGGATGAGAAGCTTTCTCCTCAAACGAGGACCTCCAATCATGCGGAAATCACCTGGCCTAACGGGAGCTGAATGAAAATGCATGATTAACCCTGAATTGTCGGTGAGTTGAGTCCTTTCACTACAGCTTTCCGCCGAAATTCTTCCAGCTTCAAATAATGAAACTTCTCCTTCAATTGCATCATTTGCAACCTTAGCATTATCTCTTTTAGCTCGCTCAGCAAAATAATCATGTTTTTTTTTTCGAGCAACTGTGTTCACTTCCTTTTTCCGGACTCCCGTCAGAGAGTCAAGCCCCCCTTCTGATATATTAGCAGGAAAATTGTCACTGAAAACATTCAGTACATTTGATGATAACGCAATGCCGCCACGATTAGGCAACTCTGGCTCGTCCTGTTCATTCACTAAATCAGATGAAGGAGCAGACAGAGACAAGTTTACATCAGCCATACACAATGCCTCAGTTGCTTTCCTCTCGGAAGATACGGAGTCATGAGTTGAAATGTTTGGATTGAGTAGGCCATTTTCTACTTCTCCATGCTTACTATCCAACAGGCTTGGATTTGAGGGAACATCGGTCTGAACCATGCTACATGGCTCACCCTTTTGGTTTATCGCTTTCATCACACTTCTCTTCTTCCTTCTCTTTTTCCTACCAGCACTCTTTTCCAAAAGAGTTGTGGCCGATTCCGTTTGTATTTTTAGATGTCCTAGAGGAAGCAATTGTGCGCTAGAATTCTCTAAACTAGCCATGTCTTCAATGGAACTTTCTTCATTTCTAGGAGCATCCAGATTTTGCAGCATTTCATCCAACCTTTGCTGTCTTTCTTTTCTGTTAGCCTTCTTCCTTGCCCTTTTTCTTTTCCTCTTTAATAACAATTCTGCACTCTTCGTAACAGAAGCTTCAGTTGAACTTGCGTCCATTTAGATATGCAGAAACTTTTAATGAGAGCACCTGGTGGATCACTAACAACAACAAGCCAGAGTGAGTCAGTTATTTAAAGACCTCCAACTTTCATTCAAGCGCATTACACATAAGGTGGATTGACAATGAGAGCAGTTGATTGATTAGATATTGAGTATTAATCGGGAGCCACAAACCACAAGTTATGAAAAAAAAATTATAAAAAGGAGATATGTAAATTTCGAAATGGAAAATCGACGTACGGTAACCCTGCACATGTTTGACCCCGAGCTCAAGAAAAAGGGATATGTGACACTTCATGCACTAATTGCATGAACTTCTATCTTAGGTGCAAATTTTGATTGGTCAGTCTGTTTCGGGATTTAAGTGGTACCTTAGATCAGTTGATCTTGATAACTTCAATAATGAAAGGTGGAACTTTGAAATATGTGGTGTGGGTAATTGGAAAGACAGGTAAATGTCCATCCAATGCCCTCAACCCCCTTTTACTTCAAGACACAAATTATAAATGGTTGGTGATAATTCCCTCTGTCCAAATTATATGATACTCATTCACAACATTCAAGTACTGAAAGTAAATGTGGCGTGATGTTTACTCTATCTAACCTAACTTTTCAACCAATACTTCAATATTTTTTCCACTATCACAAATATAATGTAAAAGCCAAATCAACATTTAGACACCAGTCAAATACCGACATATAAACTGGCAGTCAACATTTGAAGGATTTAGCAAACGTTAGAATATAAATTTTAACAATTCATATTTTAAGGCCTTGTTCACTTTGACCTTTCGTGAGAGTAATATTCATAAAATTGATTACAAATATTTAGGAGCAGATCAATAAAAGGTCACAACTTTGTAGCAATTGTCACATGAAAACAAATGAGAATGTAAATTAACATGCAGGCAAAACAAAGAGCTACAAAGATCTAATTGTGAGCCTTTATTTAGTACAGCTGGAGCTAACATGAAGCAATTCAAACCATACAATTTCTATTCTAGCATTACAAATCATATGAAACAGAAAGTAGGGTTTTTTGGTCACATGAGAAACATGTAGCTGGAAGTTAGAAAAGAATGGAGATATAGAATGAGAATAGAAAATAGAGGAGCGTACAAACTATATTTGCCGGAGAAGAAGATCGCAAGAAGTTCGCCGGAGAAGGAGATCACAAGAATTTCGCGGCCGAGGAAGAGTGATGGTGGCGCAATCGACAGTGCTGTCGTTTTAGATTGACGGGCAGGAATCTCAATTTTGAGTCCAAATATGGAATTCGTGCACCATAGGCCCATAACTGCCAGAAGAAATCTGGGCTGGATTCTATGTCAACGGATGGATCTTTTATTCAGGCCTGTAAATTGGAAAGTGGCTTAAATGGGGACAAGTGCACAAATAGCCATTTCTAGGACACCGTGTTTAAAGAGTAGTCCGACTTTACAAAAATTTTAAAGTTTAATCATCGCTTAATCAACTTCCGACATGCGACTTTAAAATTAAAATCGCGGGTCAAAAGTTTCTAACTTCAAACCGGAGCATTTGCAGTCGTACCCTATATTTGTCACCTTTTAACCTGTACCCTATTTTTAAAAATTATTGATTTGGTAGCCAGCTGACAAAAAATCAGTAATAATATGACAATTACACCCCTGACAAAAGATATAAAACCTGCATCACGCATTAATCGCGTGAGATCTCCTCATCTCCTCTCACCTTGAAGCTAAAACTTCATGCTAATGTAGCATGAAGTTGTTTCATGTTGAAGCTAAAACTTCATGCTAATATAGCATGAAGTTGTTTCACATTGAAGCTAAAACTTCATGTTAATGCATGCTGAAGTTATTTATCCTGCAGTCTACAGTTTTATCACGAGTTTTATCCGAAACTTCAGTCTAAACATGCTGAAGTTATTTAGTTCATTTGCTAAAATTTCAGACTAAATTAGTTTTTTAGATCATTTGCTAAAATTTCAGACTAAACATGCTTAAGTTATTTAGTTCATTTGCTAAAACTTCAGACTAAACATACTTAAGTTATTTAGTTTATTTGCTATAACTTCACACTAAACATGCTTAAGTTATTTAGTTCTTTTGCTAAAACTTCAGACTAAACATGCTTAACTTTTTATCTTGCATAATGTAATTTTTTAATGAGTTTTTGCTAATGCATGTTGAAATTATTTAGTTCATTGCTAAAACTTGAGACTAAACATACTGAAGTTATTTAGTTCAATTGCTAAAACTTCAGACTAAACATGCTTAAGTTTTTTAGTTCATTTGCTAAAACTTCAGACTAAACATGCTTAAGTTTTTGTCTTGCAGTATGTAATTTTCTAATGAGTTTTTGCTAATGCATGTTGAAGTTATTTAGTTCATTTGCTAAAATTTCATACCAAAATATGTTGAAATTTTGTCATGAAATCTACAGTTTGTCATGAGTTTTATCTGAAACTCTAGTCTAAACAAGCTGAAGTTTTTTAGTTCATTTGCTAAAATTTCAGACTAAACATGCTTAAGTTTTTGTCTTGCAGTATGTAATTTTCTAATTAATTTTTTTTAATGCATGCTGAAGTTATTTAGTTCATTTGCTAAAATTTTATACCAAAACATACTGAAGTTTTGCCATGTAGTCTACAGTTTTGTCAATAGTCTTTTATTAAAGAAGGGAAAAATCATCTTTTTAAAATATTTTTAACAAAAAAATGAGTACGTATGCAAACAGAAAAATAAAACGGGTATAAATTAAAAATGAGCGATCAAATAGGGCGCCCACGTAATTTTTAACTTCAAACCTCACTTCTGAATTTGAACGCAATTCATTCAGATACGAGGTATGAACTTAGGTGACAAGTGCACAAATAGCCATTTTTAGGACCCATGCTTGAAGAGTAATCTAGGTTTATAAAATTACTAGTTTTTGGGTACATGCGCAAGAGTAATCTAGGTTTATAAAATTACTAGTTTTTTGGTACACGCGTTGCGAGTGTGACCTACCTAAATGGCCATAATATTTTAGAAAATTACATGAATATAAATTTATAAAATATTATATGTAAAACTAATGAATTTAATTTAAATATTCTAATTTTAGTAAGAACTATCTCGACAAAAAATCACGGTTACGTTTTACGGGTAAAACTTATTGTATTTTAATATCTTGCATGTTGGCTTATGTTTAAATATCACTAAATTCTAATTTCTTTTAACATTGAAATTTAGGCAAATCTTTTTCTTGATTTGTGTTTGTTTCTCCCGAATGTAAAAAGAAAATGTTCATAAGAAGGCTAATGACATAATTTATTCAACTCAAATAAAGATTATAAAAATGCATGAACTTATATCTAACTTGAGCCTTATTACTTTGATCATTCTTTTAACAAAAATCATGCAATAGAAAACGAAGAATTTTATATGATATTTATCATAGTAATTAACACGTCTTTTATGGACTACTGGAAAATAATTTTTTGGATAAAGATCAAATTTGAAATGAAAAATAGTTTTAAAAGTGGATAGTTTATTTCATATTTAGTTGTGTTAAATGGTCAAAATTTTATTGTTAATTTGATTCCTTTGGATTATGTTCATTAATCTTATTATTATGAAAAAAATGAGTGTGTCTTCATTTTAGGACTCCTATATTACATATATATCTATAATTTTTATATATGCTTCCTTATTTAATCGTATAAGTATTAATTATCATTTAATGATTATTTCATCGTTCAATTTGCATCCTCTCTTCCTAAAATTTATGCTTAAATTTTCCACCATATTTCATCTCTCTTCTCAAACTTGTCAATACTTTATCTTTGTCTTTCATAATTTGTAAATAAATAAGGTGATATTGGTAGAAAATAAAATTTTTCTTTTTCGTTCGAATCAGAGTAAAATTTGGTATCATTAATGAAAATCATCTTCGGATTCTTCGCTGTCCCTTCCTCATCACTGTCAACATATGCTTTACTTGTGAGACGAAGAACTGTCCAATACATTTACTTCTATTCAAATTGAAATTTATATAGAAAAAAGATTCTTTTGCAAACACAATTATTCAATGAAATTTCACTAATACAAATTTGTCTATAAAATCTTAGTTAATTATAAATTGTTAAATCTTTGGAAGGATTTTTTTAAAAATAAAATTTAATTTTAAATCCTAAATATTAAAATTTTCAAAATCCTAAATATTACAACATAGAGTTCATGTCGTTATCACTGGAAGTTTGAAACCAAAAACTAAGTTGGAGCCAAATAGCCATGCTTCCAAAGATTAAAGAATCCAAGAACGTTAGGTTTTGGGAAACTTAATCTTGATAGAAGTAGATGGGGGCGTCAAGATAAGTGTTTAAAATCAATAAAATAGGGAAGCATACAGAGGCGAAGTCAGAATTTAAAACTTATGGGTTCAAAATTTTAAATTTTTTAAGTTACTGAGTTCAAAATTAATAATTTATACATATTCAATGAAATTTTTAAGACAACTACATGGTTTGGACCAAAGTTACTAGGTTTGACTGAACCCGTAGCTTCTACTCTACCTCCGCCACTGGAAGCAGATAAGAAACTTACATCAAACATTCGTTATATGAATAAGAAAATTTAGAACTATACACATAAGTGCAATTAAGACAAACATGCTCGATTGATACAAACACTGAATAATTGTGGTTGCGTCCCTTGCATATTAATTTTGTGGGGATAATATGGTGGAATTAGTAATATTGCTATTATTAATTAACTTTTTATAATAAAGAATAAAGACTCCTAGAAGTAGGAACTCTAAGGCGTAGGTTTCCTATTTTGAATATTTTTGGTGTTCTTTTCTTTTACAAATATGGTATATCACATAATGCAAATAAGGAAAATTTAATACATAAAATTTATTTTATTTTAAATGCCTATATATTGAGAAAATAATTAAATGACTATTCTTAAATATTAAAAAAATAATTAAATGACTATTTTATCCAATGTGAACTTTATTTTAAAAGGATAAAAAAGACGAACGACATTTCGTTAAGGGCCTTCGTATTTTTAATATAATATAGATATAGATATAGATATAGATAGATATAGATGTAGACTAGTCTTGGGGAACGTGCATCGCGCGTGTACCCATATAAATGAAAACAATTTTTTTTTTAAAATTAAATTATATTTACAATTTTATAATTGAGTTATAAAATAAAAATAACAAAAATAAAGTTAACTTTGGATCCATTTAATTAATTTTATCAAATAAATTCCTATCGTATAATGTTAAGTTTTATTCTTTACCTTTAAGTTCTTGTCGTGGCAAATAAGGTCGACATAAGGATCCACGATATTTAAATTCTAAAATAAAATTTCTTGTTGCTAGCAAAAACTATTATTTTTGTTTTCTTAGTCTTAGAGCTCGTTTGGCTTAGCTGATTTAGAGTAGCTGATAAGCATTAGGTGTTGAAAAGCACTTTTAAGTGCTGAAGTTGATTTAAAAAATAAGCAGTTACGTGTTTGGATAAAAGTATTGAAATTAATAATAAGCTGCTGAAACTGTTTGATTAAAAAGTGATGATAAGCTCTTTTTATGTTAAAATGACTTAAATGACCTTATAACAATTTATACTACTAAAAACGTTAGTTTCTTCAAAATTTTAGATTCTACATAGATTCTACCTATTTATCATGTTATTTTAATTATAAAAATGATTAGATAATATCTTTTTTATAAATATAATTTATGTTATAATAAGTATACAATCATAAATTAAAAGGAGTGGAGTATAAATTAACAAAAGTTAAGAAAAAAACCTTAAATAATGCACACAGTGTTTGTAGAGAAGAAACAAGCACTTAATATGTATTGTTTGTAATAAATAAGATTAAAACATTCAACTATCATAAATATCTTGAGAAATCAGATCACGAATTGCCATCCAAATATTATTATCTCCTTGATTTTCTACATTTTCTTCATTTGCAACGTTGACTCTTGTGGATTTTCCAACATCAGGATCAACACGTGGCACATATCTCTCATTCTCAGCTTCTTGGAATGCATTGTCCACCTTACATTTCTTTCTAATGTAATTGTGAATCGCCATTATAGCCAATACGATATCTCTTTGAGTGTCAATATGATAAAAAAGTATATCTCGCAAAATAGACCACCTTGCTTTTCATACCCTAAATGCTCGTTCTAATATGTTTCTGCAAGAAGAATGCAAATAATTGAACATTTCTTTATGTCCATTTGGTGCTCGCAATTGTCGTGTCGCACCTCGACGAAATTCTGCAAGGTGGTATCTCACATTATCCCCTTTATATGGAGCCATATATCCCTTTATGTGTGAATATCCTGCATCAACAAGATAATATTTGTCCTCGAATGGATGTGAAAAATTCAGTTCGGGTCTACGAAGTACCTCACCAAATATACGGTTATCATGAGCTATTCCTTCCCACCCAACCCATGCAAATGTAAAACACATATTAAAGTCGATAACAACAAGAATATTTTGAGTAAGATAACCTTTACGCCAAATATATGGTATCTATTGACCTTGAGGTAATCTTGCTTTCACATGTGTGCCATCAAGTGCTCCAATACAATCTTAAAAATATATACATGCATAAACTAAATATAAGTTTACACTAGATAATTTTTTGTGTTAAAATGTAAAAATATAATAATGTAATTATTAAGTAATGTCACTTACTTTTAAAAAAGGGAGATATCGTTGATTACATGACTTGTGATCTCCTGCACCATCATTATAACTTGGATGTGGTTGAATTATGTCTCTTGCAAGCTTACCAATGGCCTTTAGAACACTATGAAAATGTCTATGAATTGTTTCTCTTGAATGTTGAGAAATCTCTTGTACCAATCGATTTCCGGCACCATGTGCACAAATCATCAAGAACATACCTAACTCCTCATAGACAGACATCCCACGCGTGGGTTTAAGACCATATTTATCAGTTAGATCTTTGCTTAAATCAAGAAACACTGACTTCCTCAATCGAAAATTTTCATAACACCGAGTCTCATTTCCATGTAATATCTCTTGGATAAATATATTCCCAGTGCATTTAGATGTACGACATGGTTCCTTGCAAATGTATTTCTCATAATATATCAATATACTCTTACATGCTATTCAACATAGTGCCATCCATTCCTTATTTTCTTGAGTTTCCTCTTCTTCATTTTCGTCATTTAACAAGTCATTGTTCCAGCATTCTATTAAGCTGAAATGAAACAGACATACAAACTCTTACGAATTAAAAATGGCAAATGCTAACTTTAAAGTTGATAGTATAGTCATCTATTAAAATAAAATACGTAATGTCTAAACAAGAAATGATTAAACTACCATTATGTCTAAACAGGAAAGAAAACATTAAGAAAATATAACCTTCTTCACATACTTTAAAGGGCAAGTTAAAATGTCTAATGCTAATGTAATATGGGTAAGGCATCATCAATAACTTCTTAGATTGGATTAGATGGATTATTCGGCACGAAGGATCATCGGTGGTTGTATTCCAATCAAGATTTCCTAGCTTCATCAGTAGACAACTTCAAAAATACATGTCGCATCTCTTTCTGTATCAATAAGTTCACAGCACAATTAAAATATCACTCCCTTTAAGAATACCAAGAATATTTTTTAAAATGTCCATGCACTTCTCAATGGTGGGCTCTAAAGATTTAGATGTGCTTCTGTTAGACATGAACTCAATTAGGGAGTGTATCTCATCTTTTAGCGATAATGAATTATTTGTTATCTTGCGCTTTTTCACTTGACTGCCACTGCCACTGCCATCTATTGACTTTTTCTTTCTAAGCGATGGCTCAGGAAACATAATTGAATCCATATTCTGCAAGTTATGACTTTCATCACTTCTTTCTCATTCCATTGTTCTATGTCATTATCATAAATATTATTTGTTCCATCATCATCTTGATCTAACCCAACTTCTGACTCTTGTTCTTGATTTGCTGCACCCGCTCTCTCTTCGGTGGCAATGATATCAGTAAATAAAGCATCGTAACGAAACCATATCAGCGAAAGGTCTTTGTTCCTAAATTTTTTGTATTTAGAATTCTAATGTGAAAAGGAATTTAAAATTACTCTAAGCAAATGTAACGACCCGACCGGTCATTTTGAAAGTAATAGCCCTGATCTCCTATTTATTATTTCCCCCATCTATTTCTGCTATTATGACTTGTCGGGAGGCTTCATTTTTATTTTAGGAGTGTTTCGGAACACTTAGTCCATAAAGCGGGAGTTTAAGACTTAGTATTTTGACCGTAGTCGGAACTATGTAAAGACGACTCTTGAATAGAGTTTCGTCAATTCCGTTAGCTCCGTTGGATGATTTTGGGCTTAGGGGCGTGTCCGGATTGTGTTTTGGAGATCCGTAGCCCAATTAGTCTTGAAATGGCGAAAGTTAAATTTTTGGAGATTTGGACCGGTAGTGAAAATTTTGATATCAAGGTCGGATTCCAATTCCGGAAGTTAGAGTAGGTCCATAATATCGAATATGACTTGTGTGCAAAATTTGAGGTCAATCGGACGTGATTTGATAGGTTTCGGCATCGGTTGTAGAAGTTTAAAGTTTTAAGTTCATTAAAATTGAATCGGAGGGTGATTCATGTTTTTAGCGTTGCTTGATGTGATTTGAGGTCTCGACTAAGTTTTTATGGTATTTTAGGACTTGTTGGTATATTTGGTTGAGGTCCCGGGGGCCTCGGGTGTGTTTCGGATGCTTAACGGATTGAATTTGGACTTAGGCTAGTTGCTGAATATTTTCTGATTTCTAGTGTTTTCGCACCTGCGGAGGAGAGACCGCAGGTCGCAGGTACGGGATCGCATGTGCGAAGGAGGAGCCGCAAATGCGGCTAAGAAGGAGCTGGGCAGGAACCGCATGTACGAAAATTTTCCCGCACATGTGAGAGTTGTATATGCGGGCAGCTGAGCGCAGGTGCGATGCATTTTCGCACCTGCGATAGTCGCAGATGCGGTCGCATAGCCGCAGGAGCGGAACCTGGGATTCTAAGTGGAATCTGCACATGCGATGGCATTTCCGCAGGTGCGGCATCGCAGATGCGACAGAGAGTCCGCAGGTGCGAGATTTTTGGACAGAACACTTAAATGCAAAGGTTCGAGATTTTTGCTGATTTTCAACATTTTGAACTCGGGTTTGGCAATTTCTTGGGAGTATTTTGAGGGGTTTCTTGAGGTAAGTCCCTTATACTTATTTTTGATCAATAATCTTGCTTCCCCATTTATTTTTCCACCTAATTAGTGTGTATTTAAGGTGAAAATTGGGAGTTGGAGGCTAGGGATTTGAAGAGTTTGATTTGGGGTTTTGAGTGATCATTTGAGGTCGGATTTTGATAAATTTGGTATGGTTGGACTCGTGAGTGAATGGGCTTTCGAATTTTGTAAATTTTTCCCGATTCCGAGACGTAGGCCTGGGTCGACCTTTTAGGGCGAATTTCGGAATCTTTATTAAAATATTAATTTCATTAATTAGATGAGTATATTATGGTTGTATTCATGATATGTAATTAGTTTTGGCTAGATTTGGGCCATTCGGAGTCAGATATTCGTATAAAAGGCATTCTTACCGATTGATTGAGCTTGGTTCGAGGTGAGTGGCTTGCCTAACCTTGTGTGGGGGAACTCCCCTTAGGATTTGGAACTGCTTTTGATATATGAGCGTCGTGTACATGAGGTGACGAGTGCATATACGAGTTATTATTGCAAAAACTCCATTTGCATTAAGTAAAATACATGTCTTCCTTTAACTGAACTACACTAGCATATGAATTTATCCTGTTTAGTCTAGAACAACATGTCTACGTGTCTTAATTACTTATGTGAACTCTGTGCAGCATGCTTAGTGAATTTTTCGCTTCTTCCTTGACTGGTACTTAGTCTAAATCATAAGATTTTGTGATATACTTGTATTTTTATTGTTTGCACTGGGTATTTACTTTGGGATTATGGAACGGTATTCCGGTAGATCCCCCTGCTCTGCATATTTACTTTGGGACTACGTAACGGTATTCTGGTAGATCCCCCCTGCTTTGCATATTTACTTTGGGACTACGGTAGATCCCCCTGCTCTGCATATTTACTTTGGGACTACAGAATGATATTCCGGTATATCCCCTATTGTATTTTTGTGTACTGAGCTGTTGACTTGCTATGATTTCATTCTTGTTAAATTTCAGTACTTATTTTTACTGCAATATTTCATTATGTCCTAGTTTATTATATATATACCAGTAGGGCCCTGACCTGATCTCGTCACTACTCGACCGAGGTTAAACTTGGCACTTACTGGATACCGATTATGGTGTACTTATGCTACTCTTATGCACATGTTTTTCATGGACCCAGGTACTCCTTATCAGTCGCACTATCAGTGAGCCGGGACAGCTTTGGAGACTTCAAGGTATATCTGCCGTGTCCACAGACCTCGGAGTCCCCTTCTACTCTTCCCCATGTCCATTATCTTCTGTATTTTCTTTTGATAGATTCGGATGTATAGAAATACTAGATTTTCCTTCTGTAGTTTGTGGTTCACGATGTTCCGGGTTTTAGGAATGTTGTGTAGTATATTGAGGAGTTGGTTATTGTACATGTCAAGTGGCATGGTATATAGTTAGTTGTTAAATTTATATTTTTTTATTTTATTATTCCGCAAATGTTAGGCTTACCTAGTCATAGAGACTAGGTGCTGTCACGACGTCATACGGAGGGGAAAATTGGGTCGTGACAGCAAACAAATGAAACTAACATTTAAAAAGTTATGAAATAATTATAAAAAAGGGCAATGTACTTTAATTTTTTGCTCCCACCAATCATCATCTGCAATAATTATTTTTCTTATGGGATCCCATCCTAAACCCGTGTCACCTCTCATCAACTCCTTAAAAAAAGTCCACTATGCTTTCATGTGATCCCAATGATTTTTTATTTATTTTCTAGTATATTGTAGTCCCGTCTTCTTATTAAACTCATTTACCATATTCTTTCATCCATCTTTAGACAAGTAAGTGTTTGGCCTATTTTCTTTTCTAACTTCTTGCTCACACAATTCAATGAATTTAATATGTACATATTCGTCCCACTTAGCATTATGCCGTTCTCCCATAATTGAATGTTAACAATCTGAAGAGATTACAAGATTTAGCTATGAACGTACATATATAATAATATTTATGCACAACTCAAAATCAACAAAGTTCAAAAGAACACCTTCTTATTTTTGTATGTCACATAATTTTGAAGTAGAAAAAATCTTCAATATTATAATGAGACCAACTGTCTTAAACTTCTAGTGACTAACAAAATAAGAGAAATCATGTTTTGTTATATTTGAAATTCAGAGGGTTGTAGCTTCCAATAAATTTATGTTCCTACTCGGCTCCTTCTTTCTCTTCATGTGTTGTGACCGTAAATAGATTTCACAAACAAGAAACTTTATGTACAACTAGGTATCTTTCGTATTACATCCAAAATGTGTTTGTTGGTCGTCGTCAATGCAGTTCAGGATCAAGTCGACCATACATATGTTTATTTAGAATCCAAAATGTTGAAATCAAAGTCAACCAAGAAAGGTTCTTTAATTTCTGGAATCAACGTCTAGGTGCCCGGGGTTAGGGTTTGAGCCCTACTTCGAACATTAATATCCAAAACAAAATACATGAATGAGGGGATACGTGTTGCCTACCTCCTTATAACATTAATCAGAATATACTCAACTCTAAACAAGAAGTCATGAGAAAAAAATATACAAGAAGTTAATACGTATTACAAAATAAATTCAACTTTCTTGGATTGTGAAGCCTCTTTGGGGCCTTTTAACTGATACTCTTCCCACTTAGTGGATACAAAAGGAGGCCTTACTTCATTCTTGCTGGTATGTGATTTAGGTGGCAATAAAAGTTTACAAATTACCTTTTGTATTTTTCAAGATAATTGTTGATCTTAATATTAATTATATCCGATTTGATTGTATTTAATCATCATCTTTGACTATATGTATGATTTTTCAAAGTTGCTTAAAAATATAACACAACTGTATGTCATATTTAACATAGCAATCACTGTTGAAACAAAGTAGCCTTATTACTGTCAATATCCAGTAGCATTACCACAACAATCAGTACTGTTGAAACAAAGCAGCCTTAAGAAGATAAGTGAATTTCGTTACCACAAAATATTTATGATAGTTGTAGAGGCACGACTGGAGATATTTAGAGAGCTTTCCTTCAACAATGAGAGCGCAAGAATCAGAGTCACCAATGGACAACCCACGAGCAGAGAACAACGAAAGAAGGGAATTCCACGTAACAGAGGAAGAAATAAGATCAACCCCTCTACTGTTGCAGAGGCACGACCGGAGAATTGCAGAGGCAACGATTGTTTAGGTTTTGAAGAACTAGGATAGAGTAAAACTATACGAAGAGTTTTGTTTTAAAAAGAAGTATTTTAGGGATAGAATAGTAAATATTTTGGTCAAACCTAAAGTGCTTATAAGCTGAAATTTGATAAGTTGGGGGAGACCAACTTATGGCTTTTGGCTTATTTATTGGCTTATAAGCACTTAACTTATAAGCACTTTTAATTTTACCAAACGCGTAGTTACTCCATCGAATGACCGGATTGGGCAATTTGAAAAAAAAAAGTTTCCTAAGAGAAATCAAGAGAAGTTAACAATAATGAACAATTGTAAACATCAAATAGAAGAAATAGTACATCTGATAGAGTGTTAATGGTTGAAGACTTATTTTGGGGGGAATAAAGAAATTTTTAAAAAGATTGAATAAAATACAGTGTAGAGATAAATTCTCAAAATAATTAAATATTAAATAATAGTCATTAATAATAGAAGATGAAATGAAAGAACAATATTTAATTACAACTTAGGTAGAATACATTCTATCTTCTGTCTCGTTCCTATTCCTTCAAGCATAAAATTATTCATCTCGAAATTGTAGAGGTAAAAGATAAGTTGATTTCGAATTTCTAAACATTAGGTACAATTAATAAAAATAAAGTAATAAAATGGGTAAATAAATTGACAAATCATCGTTGGCTTGCCTAACGGCGATGTTAGGCGTCATCACGACCTATAATAGATTTTGGATCGTGACAGAATTATTGGGGTAAGACTTAAGAGTTCTTAACTCGATTTTAATTAAATTCCACTAATCTATCATTGATTTTATCATGTAATTAGGGAATAATTGAAGATGAAATGAAAGAACAATATTTAATTACAACTTAGGTAGAATACGTTCTATCTTCTGTCTCGTTCCTATTCCTTCAAGCATAAAATTATTCATCTTGAAATTGTAGAGGTAAAAGATAAGTTGATTTCGAGTTTTTAAACATTAGGTACAATTAATAAAAATACTGCAATTTTGAAATCATTCAAAGCTATAAATCTCTATGAATAAAATGCACATCAATACCTCTTAATTCCGTCGGAGCACCTTTATAGCTTTATATATATAGTTTGTTTTTTTTATAACATGGGTATTATAAATATTGGTGTCTCTTTGGTTCTCCTCTTAGGTTTATTCTTTCTTTCATTCCTTTTTATGAAAACATGAACTTGTTGTGAGATAATTGAAAGAAGAATAGTTAGAATTCATAAAAATATACTTTATTAATAAAGGCAAAGTCACTGAAGCAATATATACATACGAATTATTTTTTTGTCAAGTATTTCCAGGGTTCATGTTTTCGAGAATGAATATTTTTCTTCTATTAAATAGTTACAAACTCCAGAATAATTAGTTAATCTATAACATGGGTTTCTCTATTTCGTTTTTTAGGATTATTACATTTTATGCTATCTTCCAAGTATTACGCTTTTTTGGGGCTATAGCTTTACCTCTTTTTTATTATAAGGTAAAAAATTTAAACTACTTCAAATAAGGAAAGATCTAATAACTAAAATTTTAGTTAATTGTAAAATCCTAATTAAACGATTATTTCTAAATATAATTAAATAAATATTCTTAAATATTAGAGACTTAATTAAATGACTATTCCTAAATAGTAGGAGAATAATAAAATGACTATTTTTTCCAGTGTGAAGTTTGTTTTTAGATGGATAAAAAAAGCAAACGACATTTCGCTAAGAATTTTCGTACTTTTAATATAATATATAGATATAGATATAGATTAAAGTTTAATCATCTCTATCGTGCGAGTCTAAAGTTGCAATCCCAGGTAAAATTTCTAACTTTAGACCTCACGTTTGAATTTGAACACATTTCATTTCATATATGAGTTCTGAAGTTAGGGACAACTGCACAAATAGTCGTACTTGAATTTTCTCCGCTAAAGCCTAACTTCATACCTATGTCTGAATTTGGGCTCTCGCCAAGCTTACTCAATGTGTAGTGCGTACTTTTAAATGTGTAGCATATAAGTGAAAGGTAATATACTCATTAAATGCCGCCAAGACTTAATGATAAATTTTACAAAGTGGTGGTCCAACCTACTATGTTGTATGGGGTTCAATACTGGCTAGTCAAAAACTATCATGTGCAAAAGATGAAAGTAGATGAGATGAGGATGTTGAGAGGATGATTGATTATACTAGAGAGAGAGATAAGATTAGGAATGAAGTTATTCAGGACAAAATGAGAGTGACCTCTGTGGAGCAAAAAATGCGGGAGTCGAGCCTGAGATGGTTTGGGCATGTTAAGAAGAGAAGCATTGATATTCTTATTAGAAGGTGTGAGAGGTTAGTCATGGCGAATTTGAGAAGAAATCGATTGTTACACCCCATGTTTTTGTACGTGAAAGTACGTCGTAAGTCAATTGATGTAAACTTGAAAATGAGAGCCTCTTTGAAAGTATATAAAGTTATTTAATGATATTACGTCTCATTTTCGCAAGCCTTTAAGAGTTATCATTCGGGAAAAAATATTTCTAAGGGGACATATTATTACACCCTGTACTTCAGACGTCACTGTCATTATAGGATTATCTAATGGAAACTCAAAAAGGACGAAATCCTTCTACAAGGATAAGAAAGGTATACCGAAATCTTAAGTAATTTAAGATGAATATGAGACGTGTTAATCATGATTTAAATGAGTTTAAAGTCATGATATGACTATATACGATGTTTGGATATGAAAAATAAAGTTTGGGAAAAATCGAATTTAAGTTGAGAAAAACCGACTAAGGATTTGTATTGTAATTAAGCTTTTTGAGCAATACATTTGGTAAGCTTTATGATGTCTTTTGGGACATATTATATACAGAATTGAAGGTCTTTGGGTCTAGTTTCTAACGCATTTAACCGTTCTTCGATACGATATCGGAGTATAGAGATATTCGCGTTTTTGCGAGACTGCGCAAGCAGTACCCATGAGACCCACAAAGTCGGAGGAAAAATTCAGCTTGTATTTAAGTCAATTCTCCGTCATTTTAACTCATTTTCTGGTCCAAAACAGTTCCTAAATCCTCCTAAATGCTCTCCAATGGTTTCTCCATGATTCTAGTGTGAGAACCTACGATGAAAATATGAATCCAACGCTAGAAATCCTGTGGTGTTTGCTAGATCGTAGTTCTTCGTCTTGTGGCTATTTTGGAGGGTTCTTCAAAGGTAAGTAGCCTTAGATTTCGTGTTGTTATTATTTATTAAGGTGATAATCAGTCTCTCCTTCATATATATTAGATTTTCAAGGCGAACTACAAGTATTTACACACGAGCTTGAACACCAAAAGTTGATTCTATAAGAGAATACAACACCTTTAGTATTGTAGTGTTATTGAGGATTGTTATGGGCTGTGCCTGGCTGAAATTTCATGTTGTTTCTACTGTTTAAGGTGAGTATAAATTCTACTACATGTACTTGAAGTTGTTTGTGTGTTGGTTGCATTAGTTGAGCAAAATACTACAAGAGGAGGCTTGAAATAGTTTGAGATGTTATGGGCTTTAATGGACTGTTTTGGAAAGGTTGTTTCCATGAACTATAAATGGCTGAAAAATAGAAAAAATAACTTGATTATAATATGGTTTCTGTTGTTATACATGTCTATATGTTTATCAAGTGAATTGGTGAAAGAAGCTTACGAAAATTAAGATTGGAAGTAAAGATTAGCTTAAGTCACTTCTTTGGTGTTGTATTGCCATTGAGGGCTGTTGTAAGCTAAATATAACTTGTATTTCGACTTGAAACTACCGTAGGAGGTATGTATATTGTTTTCTTGCATGTGCTTAAGGTTATCTTGACATTGATTAAGTTAAATGGATGGACTAGACATGAACTAATGAATAAAGTTGTTAATTGAGGATAATTGGAGTTGTGGATTACTTTCTTTGTTATAAATATATGGTATAAGGCTTGAATCATTGATGAATGACTTCATTATCATATTAATAATACTAGTAAGTTAAAGTAAGAAGTCTATAAGGGGTGATATGGGGTATACGGATTCCAATTGGACTTGTAACTCGTGGTAAAGTAGTTGTGACTTGTTGTTGTTATATGGTGTCTTGTTATTGATAATTATGTATTGATGAATTTATCTAGTCATTGTTGTTGGTATATGGTATTGGAGGAGGCTCTTGTTACAGGAGAGATGCTGTCCAAATTTACATAAATGAGCTACTAATTTAAGTTGCGGAATTAGCCTTTACTCAACACTGATTTTGAATCTCCTTATGCTATGGTAGATTGAGTTGAGTTGTTTGAAGAATTGCTTGAAAGGTATTAAGGACTCAATGGAGTTAAAGTATGTTAAGGCTATTAATTCTTTCCTTTTGGCATGATCCATACGATACAAATGAAACAGGTAAACACACAACTTTTATAAATGCCTCTATTCATAGAAGCACTAGGGGTACCTATGTTGTTGATTCCCCATGTATCTTATTATTATATCTTCTATTCATGGGTCTCAGAAAAATACATAGTTGATAAGGCTTATCAGAAGGTATACTGATCTTATGACATTCTGAGAGATCTTATTGACTTACTTCATTTTGCATTGCATTCATTTATATATGTACATTGACCCATGGCTAGATGACCTTATATATGCGTATATTAAATGTATATAGGATATGGAAAAAGGTTACGGCGTTATATATGCACCATCACCTGATCATCTGGTATACATTAATGATTCTGCCCACAATAGCTGAGATGATATGACGCGAGTCCCTCATAGGCTTTGATGATGTTATGTATGCATATACCTATGCATGGTATGGAATTTATATGAGCATTCATGACATTATAAATTTTTTATGATTCACTGCCACGACCCAAACTAACCCTTGTCGTGATGGCGCCTAACGTGGAACTAGGCAAGCCGACTCATTTCCAAAACAAACCGATGTTTTCATTTCAAAGATAATTTCAATGTTATTTAACATAAAAACTTTCGTAAAAGAGTTCCAATCAAAATAAAAGTGCGGAAGGAAAAACTCGGCATCGGGGTGTCACTAGTCATGAGCATCTACTATAATTTGTCTAACAATATCAAGGCTAACTCAGCCTGAAAAATAGCTAAATACTACTAGAGGAAGATAAGAGGGAGAAGAGCAGGGGCTGCGATCGCCAAACAGCTACCTTGCTATCTCCAAGAAAATCTGCAACCAGAACACTCAATAATCGCTACTGTGTCCAGCTACACCTGAATCTGCACACAAGGTGCAAGGAGTAACGTGAGTACACCAACTCAGTAAGTAACAACAATAAATAAAGACTGAGTAGTAGTGACGAGCAATAAAGCATATAACGTTCATATCATGAAATCTCAGTAAAGTACAACATGCTTTAAAAATCAATGTTTGAATCAAATCATCTCGTTTAAACTCGGTTCCAGTAAAAATCATTTAAAGATATTTTTCCAACAGTTTTTGAAACAAAGGCTCAATGCAATGGTGAGCAAAAATGATGAAATCATAAACAACCCCTCGGGCAAAACATCACTCATATACAGCCCTTCGGGCAAACCTCACAGTCACTCTTGCCACTCGGGCATACCTCACAATCACTCTTGCCACTCGGGCATACCTCACAATCACTCTTGCCACTCGGGCATACCTCACAATCCCTCATGTCTCCCAGTCACTCAGCACTCGGCACTCGCACTCAGTAGGTACCTGTGCTCACTGGGGGTGTGTACAGACTCCGGAGGGGCTCCTTCAGCCCAAGCGCTATAATCTGCACGGACAACTCACGTGCTGCACGGACAACTCACCTGATATAATAATAAAGTATGCTACAGGCGGGCAGAACTGATCCACACTCATCCTCACAAATCAGGCCCTCAGCCTCACTCAGTCATAGACCTCTCAAGCCACTCCGACATTTCAGTAAAACAGGGCATTCGACCCAAAATATTTATATGCATCAAAATAGAGTCATAAAACTAAGTTATGCAGTAAACAAGTATAAACATGAGTGAGTATAGATTTTTAATAGAAAACAATGAGAGGATGGTAAGAAACAGCCCTTAAGGGTCCAAACAGCATTGGCGTAAGGCCCAAACATGGCATTCAGCCCAATTTACAGAAATTCTTTCTAAAACATATAAGTATCACATGGTTTCAACAAAGTATGAAACTTTACAATTGCTACGGGACGGACCAAGTCACAAATCCCCAACAGTACACGCCCACACGCCAGTCACCTAGCATGTGCGTCACTAAAAATGGTAGAATGATACAAAATCCGGGGTTTCATACCCTCAGGACTAGATTTACAATCGTTACTTACCTCAAACCGGTCAAATCTCTACCCCGCAATACTCTTGCCTCTGGACTCGGCCTCCAAATGCTCCAAATCTATTTACAATCAGTACAATACTATCAATATACGCTAATGGAATGAATTCCACAAGAAAAACTATCAAATTAGACCATAACCCGAAATTTGCTCAAACCCGGCCCCCGAGCCCACGTCTCGAAATCCGACAAAATTAACAAAACTAGAAAGCTCATTCACTCACGAGTCTAACCATACCAAATTCATCAAAATCCGACATGGTTTGGTCCCCCAAATCCTTAAATTACTTTCCAAAAATTCCAATCCCTAACCCCTCATTTTCACTAATTACCATGATTAAACAATGGAAAATCACCATATATACAAGTATTAGGGCTCAAGTAACTTACCTCAATGAAACCCCCTTGATTCCCTCTTCAAATCTCTCCCAAAAGCTCCAAAAACCGAATAGAAATGGTGAAGAATGCACCAAAATCGCGAAGTATTCTATTTATGGTTTCTGCCCAGGTTTTTCGCACCTGCGGCCATTTTCACGCACCCGCGCAACCGCACCTGCGGTTCAAGGAGCCGCACCTGTGCAACTCACTTACGCGCCCAAACTCTGCATCTGCGGCAAACCCGTCGCACCTGCGAAGGCGCACCTGTGCATTTCCTCCGCTTCTGCGAAGTCTGCCCAACATTCCCCTTTCCGTATCTGCGCCCCAGGTTTCGCACCTGCGGGCTCGCAGATGCGACCTCCAACTCGCACCCGCGCAACCAGCCTAGCCCAGCATTGTCCGCACCTGCGCACTTCCCACGCGCACCAGCGGCGTCGCACCTGCGACTCTTCCTTCTGCAGGTGCGGAAATAGCAGAAGCAACAGCTCGAGAGCTGCAAATTCCAACTTCGACAAATCTGTTAACCACACGGAATCACCCCGATGCCCTCGGGACCTCAACCAAAAATACCAACAAGTCATATATCAACATACCAACTTAGTCGAACCTTGAAATCACTCAAAACAACATCAAATCATCAAATTACCTTCGGATTCAAGCCTAAGAACTTCTAAATTTCCAAATTCGGCAACCGATGTCGAAACCAACCAAACCACGTCCGAATGACCTCAAATTTTGCACACACGTCACAATTGATACTACGAACCTACTCCAACTTCAGAAATTCCATTCCGACCCTGATATCAAATTTTTCACTGGCGACCGAAATCGCTAAATTTTCAATTTCGCCAATTCAAGCCTAATTCTACCACGGACCTCCGAATCACATTTCGGACGCACTCCTAAGTCAAAAATCACCTAACAGAGCTAACAGAACCATTAAAATTCAAATCCGAGATCATTTACACATAGGTCAACATTCAGTTGACTTTTTCAACTTAAGGTTCTAAATAAGAGACTAAGTGTCTCATTCCACTCCGAAACCACTCCGAGCCCGAAATAACTAACCCGGTATATCATAATACAGCTTAAGAGCATAAAGGAAACAGAAATGGGGGGAAACATGGCTATAACTCTAAAAACGACCGGCCGGGTCGTTACATCCTCTCCCACTTAAACATACGTTCGTCCTCGAACGTGCCCAAAGTTGTTCCAAAAGCCATCAAATCGCTGTGTAGCTTTCACATGCACATACCCGGGGGTGATCCCACATCACCCTATCCCATACAGATCCGATAGCACAACATAACTGAAATTTCTAAATTCAACCTAGCCCACAAGCCTTCGAATCAAATTTCCAACATCCGAAATTTCCTAAAAGATGAGAAGTTTGCATCTACATACCGTATAAGTCTGAACAATCTGTACCAAAAGCCGTAACCATAACTCAAATACTCAAATTCAAATACCGCATAGCTTGAATGCTCAAAGCAATGATTTCTAATCACAGTATCAACTCAAATCAACCCAGTGTCGGTAATAAACATCATATCAGACAAAACCTCATTCTAAAACCTTCGTACACTGCCGATGATGAAAGAAACATACCGAATTCATAACCATTCATTAGACCAACAGGTCATGGAGCTCACGTTCCTTCTACAAGAATTATAGCCAATTTCAAAGCCGATTTCCGATATTATCCTCCCAATTATACCACAATCAAATTCGATAGCATCCATTCTATGCCCAATGACCTCGTCTCATCCCACACGACCACTCTAGTGACATGACACATCAATACAATCTAAAGCCACAACACATGCAATCCGTGCACCAGATAGCAACATTCCAAGTGTACCCAAATCGTAACAATGACCCAAATGGGAGAACCGTTCTGCAAGCTCGACGGGTACCACCCAGACGCAATGCTAAGAACCCATCATACACCGCAGACCCATAACACACGAATCTTACACAAAGGATCATATTTCCACATAACTCTGCTGCAATACATGACCCTATCCAAATACTGGTCCATATGAAACACCTCAAGCCACCCTGCTAAAATCAATAACCATGCGCAATTCGACATCAAGTACCCAAAGTGCATTACCATAACCACGAAGATGCAAATGACACCATGCCACACAAACCCGAAAGAACATGACCAATACGCCATCAACCAAGCAATATCCAATACTATTCTCGCTCAAATTTTGCTATAAGGCCACAATAGAACCGCACCATATGTGCATGTAACCAACGAATCGTAATAAATAACCTCCGAAAGTCCACAATGACCGAATCATAACACATTCTATCATTTGGCTAGCTCTGGCCACAACTTCACAGTCCACAACCATGAGACAATCTGCTCCTGAGAACTCCCAATCTCCAGTTCCATAGAACACATGAATCACCATATTTGATTCCACATCTACCGCCCGAATGTCTAAAACCTCTCTCATACATAATCATCCCACGAGAAATACTTTTAAAAAAAAAAAAATCTTCCGTGCCACCTGGCAAAAATTTGAATATCAACAGTCGATCAATCAGGAGAATGTCGCAATACCAACGAAGTACCCATAAATCAAAACACACTGCCCCTTCTAAAATGTACACTCTCATCAAGTTATACAAGATAGTAATGTCATTTACCTAGTCATCGAAAACCGTTCATGCTACCTAAGAATTTATGTCCTTCCCTTCAAAACTGAACTGTGACCTTGTACATGTAAATCCTATTACCGCACAACACACCACATCTATTATGCCATCATGTGACAAGCATAAGAATTCCATTATCAACTCTGAGTCACTAGCAAATTACATACCTTATTAGTCAGAAACATCTTTCTTGCTTCTTTCTAGGAGGAAATCATAACACACAACACGTTCCGTACATCGGTAGAAAATATCTGGTTCAAACCATGGTAGAACCCATCCTGAACACTTTGAAATCCATTCGCACATAACCAAGCTATCTGAACTGAATTCCTCTAACTCCACCAAGCTACACAGGTTGCTAAATTCGAGAGCATTACCATGAAACACCCGTAGATACTAGCCACATCATAAGTACCCAAAGAACCGATCATACCTATTACTGTGCTAACCCAACCTACTACCAAGTTGTCCTATTTCTCCAAGTTCTTTCTAAATTGCCTTCAAATTGCTACTTTTTCCTTGTTAGAACACTACTATCCTTAACTAAAACTTACCCCACGAACTCTAGCATAGAATCACGCCACCTTAAGGCTTATAAGCCACCAAATTCCCTTTTTATGTATTCCAAAGATTCCACAACCAACAATGCTTACTCCGAAGAGACTTTATGTGAACCTAAAACTGTTTCCTTCACCTTCTTGATACTGAAATACATAATTCACAATAATATAAGATGCCACGAGTCTCAACACCGTTTAATGCAACTCCCAGTTTTCTAGCCATATTTATAAATCTTGAATCCATTGTAACTATTCTCTAATTAACTGACCAAACGGACCGAAACGACCTGTGCCACATTAGCACACCAACACCCAAGGGAATAAAGAGTAACCCGCACTCCTACGCAACCGAGCAAATTCCCGCTCCATGTACACTACATTCTCTGTGAATAACCACTCAATTATTTTATGGTCCTCCTATAACCATAGAGTGTAATACAACTTGTGTCCAGAAATTCCTTTACCCGAGTCATCCTTGATATCGACCTCTCCAAGTCATAACTGATTCACCAGTATACCCCAAACCAAAACTAATACGACACATAATTGTGCAATCAACTCGTCGATAGCAGACTCCCCCACTTAGCCTTAAGCTGTAATTATATAAAATTAGAACCCGTAAGGATTTCTCCTTCTCAATTACCAAGGTCTCGCACCGTTAACCTGCCAGACTTCTCGAAGTCTTTTATTAAGCCTTTCATGAACATTCTGAATCTCCAGCCAAAATCACACACGCGACCTCCTACCGGGTAGCAAGTAATATTCCTCGCAAAAGCTTCATCAACATCACGCCGCCGCTAGCTGCACACAGGAGATAACCCACATGTGGAATTCCTTACCGATATCTTCCAATGACACTGCACTGAGTGCAACGACCACAATCCGCAAATTCTCCTGAGTTCATGCTCGCCCACCATTTGTATAAGTCTGTACTTTCCCTATTGACATCAACTGTACGTCAACAATACCTTCCGAACTCAAGTCATATTGCACCTAACACGATAATCAGATCTTCACGCCTCCATTCATTTCAAACACACTCCTTTCTGCCATATTCAATTTTCCTTTGTACACTAACCATCACTCCAAATAGAGTCTGCAGGCCGATTTACATACTAATATGATTCCAAACCATTCTACACTTTCTCAAGGCGCACGACTACCCTACTAGTGAATTCATATGCTAATCTGCCACTCTTACTTCGGTTAAATCATCTCCTTTAAGAAACTTCTCAACCTCTACTTCTACTTGACTTGCTAGTACTTCAACCACCGCGAAACACTTCCCGTCATGTCTTCCCTCATACTTTGCTACCCAATTGCTGCATCAACTCGAAATGCATCTCTGTCGTACCAGAACCAATAGAAGGTTACCAACTCTAAGTCTCTTCAAAGATTATCTTTCCCGAGCCATCAACATCAAAATACCCATTCGCAACCACCATTACTACACAACCACTTACTCTTCTTGAGTTCAAACTCATTGACAGACATGCGAATTTAATTTGCCCCAAAATTTAACAACGTGAAAGATCCTTCAAAACATTCACACCCGAGACCGCACGTCACATCAAAACAAAAATCAAGTGCCCAATGGCCTTCCTTTACATTTCAAGGAAACACTTTTCGTCACATTCAAATCGTCTTAACACATCCCGCAGTTACATCATACTTATCACAAAGCCATTCTACCGATCATTGAGCCATGAATTCCACTCGTAGGGGCATTACCGGACATATGAGTCCAAATATACATGTTACAACTGAAGCTACCGAGCCAAAACTATGGTTTAAACCTGGACTCAAGTCCTCCAGACTAGCCCATCACCAAAACACATAATACACATCTCGAACCTCGTTCATAGAATCACAAGCTGGAGATGCACAACTGATACCGAACGCTCATGTGCGCATACGAGATGCGTGGAAGGAATTCAAAGAGTTATGTTTCAAGCTGAATCAATTTCGCATGATAGAATACAAGAAAGTAAAATTTTCCTAAGGGTTCTACAACCTCTCGAAGATAAGTACAGACGTCTCCGTACCGATCCGCAAGACTCTACTAAACCCGTTCATGACTCGTGAGACCTATGTAACCTAGGCTCTGATACTAATCTGTCACGACCCAAACTAACCCCTGTCGTGATGGAGCCTATCGTGGAACTAAGCAAGCCGACTCATTTCCAAAACAAATCGATGTTTTCATTTCAAAGATAATTTCAATGTAATTTAACATAAAAACCTTCGTAAAGGAGTTCCAATCAAAATAAAAGTGCAGAAGAAAAAGTCCGACATCGGGGTGTCACTAGTCATGAGCATCTACTACAATCTGTCTAACAATATCAAGGCTAACTCAGCCTGGAAAATAGCTAAATATTACTAGAGGAAGATAAGAGAGAGAAGAGCAGGGGCTGCGATCGCCAAACAGCTACCTTGCTATCTCCAAGAAAATCTGCAACCAGGACACTCAATAACTGCTACCGTGTCCAGCTACACCTGAATCTGCACACAAGGTGCAGAGAGTAACGTGAGTACGCCAACTCAGTAAGTAACAACAATAAATAAAGACTGAGCAGTAGTGACGAGCAATAAAGCATATAACGTTCATATCATGAAATCTCAGTAAAGTACAACATGCTTTAAAAATCAATATTTGAATCAAATCATCTCGTTTAAACCCAGTTCCAGTAAAGATCATTTAAAGATATTTTTCCAACCAGTTTTTCAAACCAAGGCTTAATGCAAAGGTGAGAAAAAATAATGAAATCATAAATAGCCCCTCGGGAAAAACATCACTCATATACAGCCCCTCAGGCAAATCTCACAGTCACTCTTGCCACTCGGGCATACTTTACAATCACTCTTGCCACTCGGGCATACCTCACAATCACTCTTGCCACTCGGGCATACCTCACAATCACTCTTGCCACTCGGGCATACCTCACAATCACTCATGCCTCCCAGTTACTCAGCACTCGGCACTCGTACCAGTAGGTACCTGCGCTCACTGGGGGTGTGTACAGACTCCAGAGGGGCTCCTTCAGCCCAAGCGCTATAATCTGCACGGACAACTCACGTGCTGCACGGACAACTCACGTCATATAATAATAAAGTATGCTGCAGGCGGGCAGCCCCGATCCATACTCATCCTCACAAATCAGGCCCTTGTCCTCACTCAGTCATAAACCTCTCAAGCCAATCGGGCATTTTAGTAAAACAGTGCATTCGGCCCAAAACATTTATATGCATCAAAATAGAGTCATAAAACTGAGTTATGCGGTAAACAAGTATAAACATGACTGAGTATAAATTTTCAATCGAAAATAATGAGAGGATGGTAAGAAACAGCCCCTAAGGGTCCAAACAGCATTGGCGCAAGGCCCAAACATTGCATTCAGCCCAATTTACAGAAATTCTTTCTAAAATATATATGTATCACAGGGTTTCAACAAAGTATGCAACTTTACAGTTGCTACGAGACAGACCGAGTCACAAATTTCCAACAGTGCACGCCCACACGCCCGTCACCTAGCATGTGCGTCACTAAAAATGGTAGAATGATACAAAGTTCGGGGTTTCATACCCTCAGGACTAGATTTACAATCGTTACTTACCTCAAACCGGTCAAATCTCTACCCCGCAATGCTCTTGCCTCTGGACTCGGCCTCCAAATGCTCCAAATCTATTTACAATCAGTACAATACCATCAATATACGCTAATGGAATAAATTCCACACGAAAAACTATCAAATTAGACCAAAATCCGAAATTGGCTCAAACCCAGCCCCCGGGCCCACGTTTCGAAATCTGACAAAATTTACAAAGCTAGAAAGCTCATTCACTTACGAGTCTAACCATACCAAATTTATCAAAATCCGACATCGTTTGGTCTCTCAAATCCTTAAATTACTTTCCAAAAATTCCAATCCCTAACCCCTCATTTTCACTAATTACCATGATTAAATAACGAAAAATCACCATATATATATATATACAAGTATTAGGGCTCAAGTAACTTACCTCAACGAAACCCCCTTGATTCCCTCTTCAAATCTCTCCCAAAAGCTCCAAAAACCGAATAGAAATGGTGAGGAATGCACCAAAATCGCGAAGGGTTCTATTTATGGTTTCTGCCCAGGTTTTTCGCACCTGCGGCCATTTTCTCGCACCTGCGGGCCAAGGAGCCGCACCTGCGCAACTCACTTACGCTCCCAAACTCCGCATCTGCGGCAAACCCGTCGCACCTGCGAAGGCGCACCTGCGCGTTTCCTCCGCTTCTGCGAAGTCTGCCCAGCATTCCCCTTTCCGCATCTGCGCCCCAGGTTTCACACCTGCGGGCTCGCAGATGCGACTTCCAACTCGCACCTGCGCAACCAGCCTAGCCCAGCGTTGGCCGCACCTGTGCACTCCCCATGCGCACCAGCAGCTTCGCACCTGCGACTCTTCCTTCCGCGGGTGCGAAAATAGCAAAAGCAACAGCTCTAGCTGCAAATTCCAATTTTGACAAATCCGTTAACCACCCGGAATCACCCCGAGGCCCTCGGGACCTCAACCAAAAATACCAACAAGTCATATATCAACATACCAACTTAGTCGAACCTTCGAATCACTCAAAACAATATCAAATCATCAAATTACCCTCAGATTCAAGCCTAAGGACTTCTAAATTTCCAAATTCGGCAACCGATGCCGAAACCAACCAAACCACGTCCGAATGACCTCAAATTTTGTACACACGTCACAATTGACACTATGAACCTACTCTAACTTTTGGAATTCCATTCCAACCCCGATATCAAAATTTTCACTGCCGACCGAAATCGCTAAATTTCTAATTTCGCCAATTCAAGCCTAATTCTACCACGGACCTCTAAATTACATTCCGGATGCACTCCTAAGTCAAAAATCACCTAACAGAGCTAGCGGAACCATCAAAATTTAAATCCGAGATTGTTTACATATAGGTCAACATCCGGTTGACTTTTCCAACTTAAGGTTCTTAATAAGAGACTAAGTGTCTCATTCTACTCCGGCCTGAAATAACTAACCCGGTATATCATAATATAGCTTAAGAGCATAAAAGAAATAGAAATTGGGGAAATGAGGCTATAACTCCCGAAACAACCGATCGGGTCGTTACATTCACAAAGCTATTCAGAATTACAGGTTGAGTTCTTTACTCCATGTTTCTTTCATGTCTTTTATATACTACTGCCATGCCTTAAATACTCGGTACTTTATTTGTACTGACGTCCCTTTTACTTGGGGACGCTACGTTTTATGCCCGCAGGTCCTGATAGACAGGTTGAGAGTCCTCTTAGTAGGCTACCAGCTCAGCGGAAGGTGTTGGTGCACTCCACTTGCTCCGGAGATTCCTATCTAGTCAGTTTGATTTGGATATGTATGATTGGTATGGCGGGGCCATGTCTCGAACTTTATGACATTGATGTACTCGTAGAGGCTTGTAGACAGATGTCATGTATATGGATACTTGTATGGCCTTATTGACCTATGTTTTGAGTATACAAATGATCATGTTGGCCTTATAGGCCCGTATGTCACATGTATAAGTTTCTATATCATGTTGGGTCGTCCTATGTCGAGTATTCTGTTATATTTTACTCTGTTTATATCATGACAGAGCTTCTGGCCCATTTACCCATGATGGTATGATAAGAAAGATACGTTATGTTGGTGCTCGGTTAGGTAAGGAACCGGGTGCCCGTCGCGGCCCATCAGTTTGGGTCGTGACAAAAGTGGTATAAGAGCAGTTCTTTTCTAGGGAGTTTATAAGTCGTGTCTAGTAGAGTCTTATTTATGGGCGTGTTGTGCACCACACTTATAAGAAGGAGGCTACATGGCATTTAGGATTGTCACTCTTTCTCCTTACTCTACATCGTGTGGTAGAGCCCAGTTGTAATAATTTAAACTCTTAAATATTATTTTATTCATAATATAACGATACCTACATCCAGAAAGATAGTTGGTAAGAGATTGAATGTGGTTGTGGAAGAGTTGAGTCAGAGGAACTCGATTTTGCATTATGTTTATGATGAGTAAATGTGAGGTCTTCAGCAGATCATGTGTGTACTAAGATGTGTATACTTCTTGATAAGGAGCCCTAAGGCAAGAATATCTATCCACCCATATGGTAAAAAGAAATAAGAGAATCAGAAGGTAGATACAAGTTTCGGTAAGTAAAAGAAGCAAGATGAAGAAAGGCACGAGGTACCCAGTTAATAAAGATTATCAGTATTTGCAATTCAGACAGAGAAATATAAGCATTTTGAGTTACCTTTAACAGTAACAGAGGTATATACAATTGACCACACCCATCTCAATTATGTCCTATGGGAGCCAACAAATATAGTTTAAGAGAAGGATAAGATATAAGGATCTAGCTGGGATTAGAGTAACTCAAAAATAGTGGATGGATTATTATCATTAGCTAACATTTCTGAAGGATAGTGCAAAATTTGGTAATAGTTCTCCTTGTGAGATATCCAGATGGTGCATCTAGAATTGTATAGTCAGATATGAATACCGGAATGTTCAAAATTTCAGAAGATAGGCAGTGGAATCCTAGAAAAGATAAATGTTTACCTTAGTATGACTCCATCCCCTAGTAAAACAAAAGGAGAATGTTGGGCGTCCCGAAGAGCCAGTGAGATGAAGGAAGGGGAGCTAAAAGTAAAAGAACATTTTGTTGAAGTTAATAAAATAAAGTGATGGACAAAAATATTAGCCGGAGAATAAGAAGCGAGCAAATGAAGCATCATGAGTAAGATGTGATAAATGAGTGATAACGGTAAACCAAAATATGACAGGATAATATAGTGTATAGTCAAGTGAAGGAAAAGACAAGAGGTGACATGCCTTGAGGCAATAAAAAAGTATAATCCATAAAGTCATATCCCCATTTTGAGAAATGAGTTGGTGACTCCAACGTGATAACTAGAAGGAAAAGTTAGACCTCAGAGTAATAGAAATCAGTATGGGCTGGTGAACAAGATAAATTGAACATGAATTAGGGACTGAAGGATTTTATAATAGTCGGCATCGTGAGAATTTCAGAGATAGCATTCCGACAATAATAGAATGGACAACAAAATAATAACCTTTAAAGTCATTCAAGAAGACGCTTCCCAAAAGCAAGCACAGTGAGCAGAGTTAAGCTTAAGGGACTAATGCCAGTTACACTAAGTATCACCCTTGTGCGTAAAAAATTCAATTATCCCTGGTATAGAAGGGTTACCACAAGGCGAGTAAGATGTCAGTGAATATGTTAAAAAAAATGCCAAAGATGAAGAGGTAATTATGGAATAGTAAAGGAAAAATACGGTAAAAAGGTAAAAAGAATGAGATTGCATTTATTCAGATCCTACAGATATGATATGACTCCAGAACATTATGCAAGCATGATGCCGAGGAGAAGCAGTAAGGGTTTCGCACCCGATGTTATTCATAAATAAGTGTGAATAAACACTTGATACATAAGGAGCCAATACGAGAGGTAAGTTCAAACAAAGGACATATCCCAAGGGAGATTACGAGGAATATAGATATGAGAATAGACCAAAGAGTAGTTAGTAGTTGATTCACGAAGAGTCTAGTTATGGCTAGACAAGAAGATACAGACAAATAAGCAGATTGTGAAAGATAAACATAGTGAAACCCAACATAGGGAATTCAGTCTCACAAATGTGATGCCATCGTGATCCTTGAGAAATATACAGATAGGAGTTGGGGTTGTTAAAGGTATCGTATAAGTGTTACGAAAATAAAAGATGGTGCCATTGAGAAGACAATCAAAAATTTCAGTTCAGAAGCAACCCTACAAGAGAAAGGGCGCAGAGGTAAGTAACTAAGGATAATTATAGGTGAGTAAGAATATAAAAAATTCTTTCGGGTATACGATGTAATAAGTTCGCAGCTTTACAGATGTCAAAGGGTCTCCCTTAAGTACTACAAAGAAAGACTAGCTGAGAAAATAAGGAAAAAGGCTTCAACTTAAGCATAATGACATAAAGAAGAAATAGTCTTGTAACAACAGTCTCACTACAACATTGTATGTACTCCATAAGAAAGTGGCACCTATCGTGGCTAATGAACGGGAAGAAGAAAAAATTAAAAGATGATATTGAGATCATATAAGGTACAGGAAATTCTAGCATTCATGGGCAATAAGATAAGCTATGTATTCATGCAACAAGTGACAGAGCGACCAGGAAAAGTAATTGCTTATGTTTAAATGCAACTGAGAAGGCACGTAAGGAAAACTATTGTTCTAGCAATTTAAAGGAAGATTGTGATTAGTATAAATAGATATGTGTAGGTCGCAAGCTAAAGTATGATAAAACGACAAGGTTTTATGTAGATAAGAGTAATGATATAAAAATGCGAGTGAGAAGGTGACGAGAACAGGTAAGGCCTCGAGATTAAGCCCATCAAAATAAGAGGGTTGATGGTTTCCGTAAGTTATAGAAAGCTCAGTATAGCCTTAATGAATGCAAAATAGTCTAAGACTAGTAGTAGTTAGAAGAGATGAAATAATGCCCTGGTAGTAGAATAAGAGTGTAATGGTGATAAATAAGAGGATGTCGTTTAGGCCTTTGATTGAGTAACTGTTTTGAGAAAAGGGATTTCATGAGTTGTACGAGATTAGAACCCATATGATGAACCACGTTGGGATGTTATGAAATACGGTTATTGAAGTATAATATTGTCCCTAGGTGGATCAGGAAAATCACTTCAGATGTTCCCCGATGAGACGTGAGCCCTAGTGACAATGTATTATATAAGAGGTCTCAAGTTATCAGTGGTAGATATAGATCAACATTAAGGTGAATCAACAATTGATGGATAAAAATTCCAAAGTATAAGAGGATGTTATGATGCTATTCTTTAGATGAACAGTAATAAGGAAGTATTAAAGGAGTTAGATATATACATATGGGATAAGCAGTGAGAGAGTAACCTGGAGTTGGGTAGAAGACCTCGATAATAATAAACCGAAGTAAGTGTTATAATACGGTATGACCTACCTAGATGCACTAAAGCTATAAGGACAGATAACCAAGGCTAGGAAACAAAATATAGTAATAGTGGTACATTCAACAAAGTACCAAGCGAAGAACTTCTAGTATATCAATAGAAGCCCAGAGGGACAACTTGTCGTAGTCCCGTATATGTTCATAAAGTGAGGCCTAGAGATTGGTTAAAAGCAGGAGGAAAATAAGAGAAGAGTCGCATAGGCGCACATACAAGGACAAAGTCGTACAAACTGCATGATAGAAGATAGCAATAGTTACGATATTGGAAGAATTCTGACCACGAGTCGTGGCGTGAGAAAAAGGCCTAAAGGGAGGAATGCCCTGGCCTTTGGATTTATTCATAGAACAGTTGCCTAGATGGCAAAGAACAATATTAAAGTATTCATAAGAGCCATAGGTTATGAGAATGATAAGTGCATCAGTTAACATTCAAGGACGAATATTCCAAAGGGGGGAATGATGTTACACCTCATGTTTTTATACGTGAAAGTACGTCGTAAGTCAATTGATGTAAGTTTGAAAATGAGAGCCTCTTTGAAAGTATATAAAGTTATTTAATGATGTTACGTCCCATTTTCGCAAGCCTTTAAGAGTTATCATTCAGGGACAAATGTTTCTAAGGGGACATGTTATTACACCCTGTATTTCAGACGTCACTGTCATTATAAGATTATCTAATGTAAGCACAAAAAGGACGAAATCCTTCTACAAGGATAAGAAAGGTTTACCGAAATCTTAAATAAGTTAAGATGAATATGAGACATGTTAATCATGATTTAAATAAGTTTAAAGTCATGATATGACTATATATGATGTTTGGATATGAAATATAAAGTTTGGAAAAAATCGAATTTAAATTGCGGAAAACCGACTAAGGATTTTTCTTGTAATGAAGCTTTTTGAGCAATATATTTGGTAAGCTTTATGATGTCTTTTGGGACATATTATATACATAAATTAAGGTCTTTGAGTCTAGTTTCTAATTCATTTAACCGATCATCGATATGATATCGGAGTAAAGAGATAGTCATATTTTCGCGAGACTGCGCAAGCAGCACCCATGGGACCCACAAAGTCGGGGGAAAATTTCAGCTTGTATTTAAGTCAATTCTCTGTCATTTTAACTCATTTTTCTGGTCCAAAACAGTTCCTAAATCCTCCTAAATTCTCTCCAATGGTTCCTTCATGATTCTAGGGTGAGAACCTAAGATGAAAACATGAATCCAACGCTAGAAATCCCGTGGTGCTTGCTAGATCGTAGTTCTTCGTCTTGTGGCTGTTTTGGAGGGTCCTTCAAAGGTAAGTAACCTCAGATTTCGTGTTGTTATTATTTATTAAGGTAATAATCAGTCCCTCCTTCATATATATTAGGTTTTCAAGGCGAACTACAAGTATTTACACATGAGCTTGAACACCAAAAGTTGATTCAAGAGGAGAATACAACACCTATAGTGTTGTGGTGTTATTGAGGATAGTTGTGGGCTGTGCTTGGCTGAAATTTCATGTTGTTTCTACTGTTTAAGGTTAGTATAAAATCCTACTACATGTACTTGAAGTTGTTTGTGTGTTGGTTACATTATTTAAGCAAAATACTACAAGAAGAGACTTGAAATAGTTTGAGATGTTATGAGTTTTAATGGACTGTTTTGGAAAGGTTGTTTCCATGAACTATAAATGGCTGAAAAATGGGGAAAATAACTTGATTATGATATGATTTCTGTTGTTATGCATGTCTATATGTTTATCAAGTGAATTGGTGAAAGAAGCATACGAAAATTAAGATTGGAAGTAAAGATTAGATTAAGTCACTTCTTTGGTGTTGTATTGCCATTGAGGGCTGTTGTAAGCTAAATATAACTTGTATTTCGAATTGAAGCTACTGTAGGAGGTATGTATATTGTTTTCTTGCATGTGCTTAAGGTTATTTTGACATTGATTAAGTTAATGGATGGACTAGACATAAACTAGTGAATAAAGTTGCTAATTGGGGATAATTGGAGTTGTGGATTATTTTCTTTGTTATAAATATATGGTATAATGCTTGAATCATTTATGAAAGACTTCATTATCATGTTAATGATACTAGTAAGTTAAAGTAAGAAGTCTATAAGGGGTGATATGGGTATACAGATTCCAATTGGACTTGTAGCTCGTGGTGAAGTGGTTGTGACTTGTTGTTGTTATATGGTATTTTGTTATTGATAATTATGTATTGATGAATTTCTCTAGTCATTATTGTTGGTATATGGTATTGGAGTAGGCTCTTGTTACAGGAGAGATGCTACCCAAATTTACATAAATGAGCTACTAATTTAAGTTGCGGAATTACCCTTTACTCAACACTGATTTTGAATCTCCTTATGCTATGGTAGATTGAGTTGAGTTGTTTGAAGAATTGCTTGAAAGGTATTAAGGACTTAATGGAGTTAAGGTATGTTAAGGCTATTAATTCTTTCCTTTTGACATGATCCATACGATACAAATAAAACAGGCAAACACACAACTTTTATAAATGCCTCTATTCATAGAAGCACTGGGGGTACCTATGTTGTTGATTCCCCATGTGTCTTATTATTATATCTTCTGTTCATGGGTCTCAGAAAAATACGTAGTTGATAAGGTTTATCCGAAGGTATATTGATCTTATGACAATCTAAGAGATCTTATTGACTTACTTCATTTTGCATTGCATTCATTTATATATGTACATTGACCCATGGCTAGATGACGTTATATACGCATATATTAAATGTATATGGGATATGGAAAAAGGTTACGGCGTTATATATGCACCATCACCTGATCAGCTGGTATATATTAATGATTCCGCCCACTGTGGCTGAGATGATATGACGGGAGTCCCTCATAGGCTTTGATGATGTTATGTACGCATATACCTATGCATGGTATGGCATTTATATGCACATGCATGACATTATAAATTTTTCATGATTCACAGAGCTATTCAGAATTACAGATTGAGTTCTTTACTCCATGTTTCTTTCATGTCTTTTATATACTATTGTTATGCCTTACATACTCGGTACTTTATTTGTACTGATGTTCCTTTTGCCTGGGGACATTGTGTTTCATGCCCACAGGTGCCAATAGATAGGTTGAGAGTCCTCCTAGTAGGCTATCAGCTCAGCGGAAGGTGATGGTACACTCCACTTGCTCCGGAGTTACCTATCTGGTCAGTATGATTTGGACATGTGTTGATGGTATGGCGGGGCCATATCTCGAACTTTATGACATTTATGTACTCGTAGAGGCTTGTAGACAGATGTCATGTATATGGATACTTGTATGGCCTTGTCGGCCTATGTTTTGCGTATACAAATGATCATGTCGGCCTTATAGGCCCGTATGTCACATGTATAAGTTTCTATATCATGTTGGGTCGTCCTATGTCGAGTATTCCATTATATTTTATTCTGATTATATCATGACGTCCCTTCTGGCCCATTTATCCATGACGGTATGATAAGAAAGATACGTTATGTTGGTTCTCGGTTAGATAAGACACCGGGTGCCCGTCGCGGCCCATCAGCTTGGGTCGTGACATTTATGTAGTCCAAAGAAATAATGGGGAGAGGTGATTAGGTAGGACATGGTGTTGCTCCACCTTACTAAGGACACGACCCTTAAGAGGAAGGTGTGGATGTCGAGAATTATGGTAGAAGGCTGGTAAGTAGTTGATAGTTTCTCCTTTTCTTACGTGTAGTACTAGTAACACTCATGTCCCTTTATATTCTTAAATTTATATTACGTCATGTTGTTTAGTTCGTTTCAGTTATCGTATTTTCCTATTATTACTATTTGGTACTACTTATTTTTTTCCCCTTTCTTCTCATGTTTTTTCTCCTCATTCCTTCTCTTCCTCTCCTTCTTCTCAATCTTCTTCTTGTTCTTCTGAGCCGAGGGTCTACTGAAAATAGCCTCTCTACCTTCACTAGGTAGAGGTAAGGTCTGTATATACACTACCATCCCTAGGCCCCACCTGTGGGAATATACTGGTTTTATTGTTATTGCTATAAAATACTCATTCAGCTTTTGATATAAAATGGTGGACCTTATACATGTGTATCTATTTCTGATAACCAGTTCGAAATTATGCCGGGATGGTTAACTACAGAAGTCATTCACCTTGTGAGATGATTGGTGGAGCAGTATAGGCAAAGGAAAAAGGGTTTGCACATGGTGTTCATTGGCCTTGAGAAGCCCTTTGACAAAGACCCGATGGAGGTGCTATAGAGATGTTTGGAGGTTAGCAGTGCCTCGGTAACGTACATTAGGGTGATTAAGGACATGTACAAGGGAGCTAAGACTTAGGTGAGGACTGTGGGAAAAGACTCAGAATATTTCCCAGTAAGAGATGGGGTTGCATCACGGATCGACCCTTAGCCTATTTTTGTTTGCCATATCGTTGGATGTGGTGACACGACACATATATGGGGGTACCATGATGTAAGCTATTTGCTGATGACATAGTACTGATTGACGAGACGCAAAGTGATGTTAACGCTAGGTTGGAAGTTTGGAGGAAGACGCTAGAGTCTAACAGTTTCAAGTTGAGTAGGTTAAAAATTGAATACTTATAGTGCAAGTTCACTGATGGGAGGCATGGAGCAGAAGTGGAAGTGAAGACTGATACTCAAGTCATTCTCCAAATAGATAGTTTCAAGTATCTTGGGTCTATAATCCAAGACAACGAAGATATTGATAAGGATGTTACTCATAGCATTAGAGCGGGGTTGGATGAGATAGAGGCTAGCTTCAGGGATTTTATATGATAAGAATGTGCCGCCTAGACTTAAAGGTAAGTTCTACAGGGTGGTGGTTAGACCGACTATATTGTATGAAGCTGAGTGTTGGCCCGTCAAGAAGTCTCATGTCCAGAAGATGAAAGTAGCTGAAATAAGGATGTTGAAATGGATGTGCGAACATACCAGGAAGATAAGATTATGAATGAAGTTATTAGGGACAAGGTGGGGGTGGCCTATGTGGAGGACAAATTGCGGGAATCAATATTGTGATGGTTCAGGCATGTGAAGAGGAGAAACATAGATGCGTCGATTATGAGGTGGAGAGGTTAACCATGACGGACTTGAGGAAGGGCATGGCTAGGCCAGAGAAGTATTGGGGAGAGATGATTAGGCATGACATGTCATTGCTTCACCTTACCGAGGATATGACTCACGATGGGAGGGTATAGAGATCGAGGATTAAGGTGGTAGGTTGACAGGTAGTTGTGAGTTTCTCCTAGGTTTACACTAGTACTAATACTATTCTTGTAATCTCTTATTCCTGGTTTTTTATTATTTGTTATGTCATTCGCTTCTATTACCACATCACATTACTACTGCTATTGTTTGTTGCTTTATTTTATTGTTCCTTAAGCCGAGTGTCTATCGAAAATAACCACTCTGTCTTTATAGGGTAGAAGTAAAATTGCGTATACACTACTCTTCTTAGACCCCGCGTATGAGATTAAGTTGGGTTTGTTATTATTATTGTTGTTGTTGTAGATATATAGATAGATAGATAAATTATAAGAAATTTAAGGGATACAAATGTAAAATATTATGGATAGTTACACCAAAGGTTGTAGTGAAATAGTTAGAATTTTCTGCCCGTAACCAATAGTTTCGAGTTTGAATACCATAAGTGAAAAATTTCTTGGTAGAATTACTAAATTTCGGGTAGCGAATTAGCTAACACCAAAATAAGGGGGCTTTTACTTCTATACCCAGTTTTGGGGTCACAATTGAACCTATACCCACTTTGCAAAAATGTTTGCATGCGTACCCACTTTACGATCAACTTCAGACTTATCGGGCCTGAAGTTAAAAAAAATTAGTCTGAAGTGAAAAAATTACACTTAAGGCCAAATAGGTTTGAAGTGCAACCAATGGTTTCATGCACTTAAGGCTAATAGGTCTGAAGTGAAAAATTGCACTTCAGATGCACTTAAGGCCAATACGTCTGAAGTGAAAATTTGCACTTCATATGCATTTAAGGCCAAAAAGTTTGAAGTGCAACAAACGTTTTATTTACTTAAGGCCAATAAGTATGAATGAAATTTTGCACTTCAGATGCACTTAAGGCCAAATAGGTCTGAAGTGTAACCAATGGTTTCATACACTTAAGGCCAAAAAGTCTGAAGTGCAATAAACGTTTTCATTCACTTAAGGCCAATAAGTCTGAAGTGAAAATTTATACTTCAGATGCACTTAAGGCCAAATAGGTCTGAAGTGTAACCAATTGTTTTATGCACTTAAGGCCAATAAGTCTGAAGTGAAAAATTGCACTTCAGATGCACTTAAGGCCAAAAGGTATGAAGTGCAACAAACATTTTGATACACTTAAGGCCAATAAATTTGAAGTGCACTTCAGATGCACTTAAGGTCAAAAGGTCTGAAGTGCAATAAACGTTTTGCTACACTTAAGGCCAATAAGTCTGAAGTGAAAAATTGACTTCAGATGCACTTAAGGCCAAAAGGTCTGAAGTGCAACCAATGTTTTTATGCACTTAAGGCCAAATAGGCCTGAAGTGCAAATTGCCAGAAACAGAAAATTGTTCTTCGAATTATAACAATCAAATATACGATTTAATACCTAAATCTACTCTAAATGAGCTCAAATTTGAAACATAACCTCCAAATATCATCAGGAACAAATCCCAATCATCAATTTGTCAAAACACCAATAAATCTAAGGAACCCATTTTGCAATTAAGAAAAAGAAGAAGAAGAAACCTAAGCAATAGTAAAAAATAAAGCGTCATAATGGCTCGCCGTTGTAAAATATCATAAACAACATTAAAATATGTTCACAACCACCATATAAAATCATTGTCACCCGAAGAAGAAGAAGAAGAAGAAGACGAAGGAGGAGGAGGAGAAAGATGTCTGAAGTTATTTAAAAGTGGATACAAATTAAATTTTAAAAAAAAAGTGGGTATAGGTTAAATGGGGGCGACAAAATAGGAGCCCCGTGCAATTTTTACCAAAATAAGCCATAGAGAGAAAGGTAATGTAAGTTGGGATTATATGTGTTCACGGTTCAATGAAAAATTGATTAAATAAACCGATTTTTTAGTTGATTTAGTTTCGTTAAGAAAAAAAATATCCGACAAATAATATATACAATTTGTATAATTATATATATGTAATTTACATAGTTTTAAATATTTTATATACTTTTTAATCAAAAGTTTATTTTTACCATTAATTTTATCTCTAATAAAGTAATGGACTTTGGGCCTTAAATCCACCTCTAAAAAAAAGACCATAAATCCAAACTCATTCATGTAAAAAAGCTGCAAAGCCCTTTTCATTCTCTCCTTCTATTTCTGTTACTTTCAAAGAAGTTTTTACATTTGGGACTTTTTTTTTCATAATTTAGGAAAATTATAGCCACCACAATAAAAGAGTATAAAGGATTATAAGCTTGCAAAAAAAGAATTATTTTATGTTTGTAGGGGAAAAGAAAGAAAGAAATACCATTAAATTTGTCAAAAACTGAAAATCAAACAATATCACAACACTCAAATGGTAAATTATACGTATATTTAATTCAATTTGATTTAAAAAATTTAAAAAATGATTAAATCGATTTAATTTTGATTTCAACCAAAAACCGATTAGAACTCTATTGTTCCTCTTTTCCTCTTAAATAAAAGGAAGAAGATTTTATTTTTTTTTGGGAAGAAAACATGCACCAAATTAGTTTTACGGGAATACCCTTCTCCATTTCACTACATTCCACTTTATCTAGCTAGGGCTTTCTCCCTCCCTACTCTCCGTCACTATACTCCCTCCTTCGCTTTCGCGGAGATTTCCATTTTGCAATCCGGCCAAAAAAACAGAGGAAAAATGAGCACCGTCGTACCTACTTCAGAGGAAGATCCTGCTCTTTCCGTTGTTCGGTTCACCGCTCAGTTGTCATGGGCTGACGCTGGTCCAGAGGTAATCTCATATAACACTCGAACACTATGTGTGCGTGTGTCTGTGTCTGTTATTTATTTATTTAATGCTTATATACAAGTTATTTAGCTTTTACAGGGCTCTCTCAAATAATTCACGTGTTGTAGTGTAGTTTCATTACTTAAAAACCGTTGCTTTAAACAATCTGGATTTGATTTACTAATGGTTAACTATTGTAATGCGGGTGCGTCGATAATTGCTACGTGAAATTCTGTAGTGACAGATTTTGTGAGTGAATTTTTGGTTGGGGTCCTTTGGTTGTTGTAATTGTATATTTGTTTTGAATGGATTTACAAGATATGTTGGTAGGTTGCGGAGCCTCAGGTGAACAGATTGTGCGTCGAAGCACAGGAATGCATGATTGAAGGAAGGTGGTTAGATTTGGCTTCATTGATGCTCACTTCTGCAGATTTGATTTTTTCGAAAGCTTCCGAGAAAGGTAAATTTCGCACTTCAAGTGATTTTCATAACCTGTTATTAAAAGATATAATTCGAAACAGTTTCTATGGGAATAGATGAGTGGTTGATGCTTAGGAGTATTTACCTGGAGATTTAAAGTTTAAATCTCAACTACAACACTCAGTGTGAGCCCATCTACTCCAATCTTGGTGGGTCTATTTACTCGACAGTTTTGCTTGTGTGCTGTAAGAAGCTGCAGTCGGATTAAGCAATGTGCAAACAAGCTGGTCCAATACCACTCTCACTAAGAACAACAAAATATATAATCTGGGAATCCTCCATAGTTACACAGAAATCTCGAGAAGACAAGAGACAATATATTAAGATTTAATAAATTTGTGAGTCCAATTATGTAATTATCTAGCACATACTGTAGAATTAGATGCATAGAACTCACATGTACAGGAAGCAACTGTTTTTATTGACTTATATCTTTGAGTAAATTGTTTAGAGGTGGCTTTTTTTTCTTCATCAATGTGAAGCAATCTCTGATTGTCTGGCATGTTGAAACCATCCTTTCTGATGTTATGTTTTCTGAAATTTTTTGTTTTTTCTCTTAGTTATGTAATTTGCTCTAATTGGCTTCTACCTCAGATCTCGAGTGCATTTTCACTATAATCTGCAACCTTGTCAAGAAGGCTGAGAATTTGGACCAAGTTCATGAGATGGCGGAGCTCATATCCAGTAAACTCTCTCAACAACCAAATGATAAGCCTGCACTGCGCATAAAACTGTAATCTATCCTGAAGCTAATTACTTTTCTTCCTGGAGTTTTCTTTATGGTGTCACATTACATTTTGTTCCTTATCTCTTTTCAGCTTGTTCAATCTCTACAACCTGTTGGAGAATCCTTATAGCCGTTTCTTTGTGTACATGAAGGCCCTTAATTTGGCCATTAATGGAAAGGTCACTGAGTATATCTTGCCATCTGTCAAAAAGATAGATAGCTTCTTGAAAGAATGGAATCTTGGAGTCAAGGATCAGAGGGAGCTCTTCCTTAAGATCTCAAACATTCTGAAAGAAGCCAAAGGGTATGAGTGAGGGACTTGTGTTTCCTGCAGCAACCTGCGCTTACAATTTTGTATTCTTTCCTGACTCACATTAATATTTGCAGCTCTGCAAAAGAGTCTTTCAAGTTTCTGACAAAGTATTTGGAAACTTTCTCGGTTGAAGATGCATATGCCATGAATGAGGCAAAGGAAGAAGCTCTTCGTGCAATTATTGAATTTATCAAGGCACCTGACATGTTTCAGGTATCTCTATGTTCAACAGAATATCTGAATTCAAATTGCTTGAGTGGATAGGAGACTTTTCTTTTTTTAAATTTTTATATATAAACAATTTGCTGTGTCATTTAGACTCCAGATTGCCCAATGCTGCCTTTCACATGATCTATTGCTATCATGTATTGTTTTAGGCATCAGATATGTCTATTGCTAGCATGTAATGATTTAGGTGCATTAGAACACGCTCATGTATTGTATGGCATGATTTCCTGTGTCCTCACAGTTGAATTTGAGTGCTTTGCAAGGTACTGGAACAAACAGCCACCATCTTACCCATTGTGGCTTGATTTTACTATTTTAGATGAATTACTTTGAATTTTGCGATCTCCTAGCTATTAGGAGCAAATGATAGCCTGTGTCAAAAATTTTAGGGAGCAATTATGGAGTAGATCACCAACATGATCATATCGAAGAAATATCAAAAATGAAAAAAAACACATAATTGAGAAGAGTGGCTTATTAAATCTGCATTTTTTTCTTTTGCCATTATTTACTCTTGGCTTTTTAATATGGCAGTGTGGCTTGCTAGATATGCCAGCTCTAGTCCAATTGGCGAAAGATGCTAAATATGCTCTAGCATATCAGCTTCTAAAGATCTTTCTCACTGGGAGGCTCAGTGATTACTTGGATTTCCAGGAGGCAAATTCTGAATTATTAAAAACCTATGGTTAGTACTTGCCTTTCTGCTAATTAAAACTTTGGCATATTTATGGGTGAACCCTTAGGTTTTGGGATGCTGTTCTTGCTCTTGATCTGATTCTGCTAGTTAATGTTGCAGGACTTCTACATGAAGATTGTATAGCGAAGATGAGATTATTGACGTTGGTAGATCTCGGGATGACTGAATCCAGTCAAATTCCTTATTCCATGATCAAAGACACATTGCAGGTACTTTTATTGTCTATATCTTGTAGTTTGTGTTTGTGCTCCACATTTTGGTCATTCCATTGGTCTTTTGCTCTTTTTTGCAGATTGATGATACTGAGGTAGAATATTGGGTTGTTAAGGCAATTTCAGCTAAGTTACTTGACTGCAAGATAGATCAAATGAACCAAGCAGTAATTGTGAGGTGTGCTTTCTGTGGCCCCCGTCCTTTAATATTTTTGCCTCTGCTTTATTTGGAGATGTTAGATCTGGTTAATTGAGACTTTAATTGTTCTTCATTATTCATAACTGTTTTTCCTTTTCTTTTGTATGGGTGTCGTGCAGCCGATGCATAGAGCGTGTATTTGGGACAGATCAGTGGCAATTGCTTCGAGCACAACTTGCAACCTGGAGGGTAAATTATTCTCTTCTTATACTCAATTTTATAGTCAATCTGGGTTCCAAGAGCTGGTGTGGCTAGTTACCATGATTCCTGTTGCTGCTCTTCTGGAACCCCTAGAAACTGATGCCAGTATATTTTTGTTGTCCTCCCACTTCATCTAGCTAGATGTCCTTAACTCCCATTCTCATTTATATTGAGTCATTATGGTTGATTGATGTTGACGAGTGTCAAATCTTTACAGGGAAATATTTCAGGGGTAATTAGTACAATTCATGCTAACAGGATAACTGAAGATACCACACAAACAATGCAAGGATTAGCGATCCACTGAAGGTTGCTTATTTGTGGCAACTATTTTCTTTAAATATTTGGAGACTGGATTAATTGGTTCCCATGTAGAGCCAGCTCTTTCAAGTAGAAATTTTTGACATTGTTTTCCTTCTGGGCAAAATTTTCCAAGAGTTTGTTAAGCTGCATTTGCTTTCTTTTCCTGTCGATGTTACAGAGATGCAATTCTATGAGATCACTATGTTCAATTATACTTCGCCTGTTGATTCCGTATTTCCATGTCCAATGTTCACTTTTTAGGCATCCATGAAATCCATAATTGAGAACAAAGGTATCAATTTTTATTTTTATTTTCTGGAGATTAGTCGCTTGCTTCATTTTCATCTTTTTAGATCAGCAGATGGTCTAGTTTTGTTTTGACCAGACCTGCTTTTTGACATGGACAATTGGAGATGGGTGTGCCAGGGGGGCATTGTTAATAGTCTCTGAGGACTTCTCATTTGAACTATGTATACATCTTAGATTTGCTTTGATGGAGAAGTTCACGGGTCACAATAACGCTCTGTTTTTGTGTTGGAAGCCTTCAGAAAGTCTCATCCATACTTATTGATGATTAGTTTAGTACTTGCTCCCCCTCCCCTCTTCCCTTTTCGTTGTCCGATTCCGGAAATAACTTACGAAAGAGTATGTTGCTAGAACAAGCGGGGACAGAAAGAGGTCGACCTTATATGATAAGTTGCTTCCAATGAAAAAGAGACTATTCTTCTTTCGGATAAATAGATTTCTCTTATTTGAAAAGGGAATTGACATTTGGTCCTCTAAATTTTGTTTGTCGAAAATAAAGGAGTGGACATTTGCATTTGCCTCAACGAGGGGTAAGCTCCATGAGTATTTATTTTTTAATATTTTATAAAATAATATAATTATCGTAGTGTCGTACGAATCGACTAGACCATGCTAATAATAGCACAAAATAGTACCCTATCGAGGGAGAGTACTATGTCGTAGTCTATACCACAAAATGGCCATCTACGCCTACACCGACACGTGTAGTTTTATGACGACGAACACAATATATCTGGAGTCGATCTTGGTGAACACAAGTAACTCCCAAAATATTTGATACTTCAAAAATCGATTCATAGCATAGTAGCATCAAATGATCTATTTTTATCAAATCATAGCATTAATAGAAAATCTAAGACATTTGACCAAAATTTAAATAAACAAACCTTTTACATGTTAAAGCCTTTAGCAATTTAACATCAATATTTGAAAGATACCACAAGTGCTATTCTATTTATCAATTTTCAAAAGAAATACTTTCCGTGAAAACTTATCTTTAGCACTCAAATATGTATACTCTTATCAATACGTAAGTTTTGATAAAAACTTATAACATTTACCATAAATGTCATTTTGCCAACAAGATTTAAAATAAAGCTTTATAAAACAACATGACACTACGTGTGCAACGTAATATTTTAGTACATGAAGACATCCGTACTTGTTTGTCCCCACAAGTATGAAAGCACATTTGCAAACAACTTGAGCATTAACTCGAAACATGCTTTTAGAGAAAATCCCTCAAGAAGAGTAAGTTTTAATCAACTTACCTCGCTTTCGTTTTAATAATATTCACAGGCTTTTAATCTTCTTCCATTGTTCCAACGTTGATTAAAATTCTCAAGCATCACCAAAAATTTGATATCCGCAATTAGATATCCCAATTATATCAAAATATGACCTAAAATATTGATCAATATCCATTTATGGATCATAAGTTGGCTACGACCCTCCAACAACTCAAATCGCCGAATAGAGTCACATGCTAGCCCATTCAACTTCATTCTTATATTTTAATACCCTTAGTTGGCTGGACTTGATTTTAGCTTAAAATCGCCTCTTCACCTCAAGAACCCTAACCCCCAATACTCAAAATACTCTCTTCCCCCCATTTTGTACTTATAGGCCCGAATTTCTGGGTTTCAGATGCGGCCCCGGATGCTTCGCATCCCCACTTCACTCTTCTTCGAAGCCCGGACGTGGACCCGGATGCTATGGCAGTACTTCACTGCCAGCCTTTGGTAATTTGATCATAGCTGCTTGTAGGAATGTCCAAATGACAAACAGTTTGAAGCATTAGAAAGTTGACTTGAAAATATTTCATTTGCTAGATTTTCCACCACATAACTCCTTTTCTATATATATATATATATATATATGATTGTCCAAAGTTTGGTCTTGTGCATACTCATTTGGATCTTTAGTCTATCATATAATTTCCAACTTGACTTGGACTTAGGGCTCTCCTTAGACCCCACATCACTTATAATATGCCTCGTACACTTATTATCATATCCAATTAATATACATCATATTATTAGTCCTCGTCTGCACACAAAATAATATAATTAGAACACATCAACTTTCTTAATAGCACTTAAGTACTTCAAAATTTTCCGGGGTGCTACATTCTCCCCCACTTAAGAACATTCGTCCTCGAATGTTTTACAAGTCACTTCAAAGAATAGATTTACTATCCTTTTATCTCCAACCATTATGCATAGGCACTTATGACTACATGGGTCTTGTACTTCTTTTCCAAAATCTCAACTTACTTATGGCCCTCAAAATTTGGCTATCTTTACAAATTCTTAAATATTTCGGCAAAATTTTCCCTATAACTAGGACTATCCAAAATCTTTAACCTGTCCAGAACAATCCCCCATATAGGTACCAATAACAATATAGCTCAATAACTAGAAATATAGAATATGATGAACTCTTTAGGCCCCACACGACCTTACATATACCATAAGTGCATCAAATATATACTTTTGTACTTTGAGTATTTACATACTTGCATACTGCTCAATATTAATAATATCTACTCGACATAGTACCCATATCACTACAGAACATATGTGTAGTCTTTCATCTTGAATACGTCAACTTGTACCTCAAAAGTATTTTCAAGTAAACTAAAATCTGTCTATGATTGGAACTTTTACAAATTTTATTTTTTTGGATAATATAAAATGGCACATTTCCATGCTGCCTAAATTCTCACCTTCCTCGAAGCTATAACTCATGCTTAGTGAGAGAAAAGTTATATTGCCCATTTGGTACATGTAAACTTATCCATTCCGACTCATAGTCTCAAAATTTTCTTATAACCAATACTTTCAAATTAGTCTGTTGTCTTTTATGAATCCTGTTTCCAAGAAAAGTTTCCCCACTTAAGACTTTTAATATTCTCTAATCATCAAAACTATTTTGGAATATTCTTTTATTCTTTTAGATTTATCCATCATATGATAATTTCATACCCCCACTTTCACTCATACCTTTAGAGCTCATGTTAGATTCATAATTTAATAACTATTGTTACCAACAAGTTTACTCTAAAAATAATTCAACTCACTTCGTTTGATTGCATGACACTAGTTTGCCACCTACTCGCGGACATCCATGTTCCAGTTTTATTTCTTAACTCTTACCAATTCCTTGACACCATTGAGTATCTTGTGATATTTTTCTACCAAAAATTTGGGATTGCATTTATTTCCATGCGCACCAAAGACATGCTACCGTAGCCTGTAAGCTTTCAACAGTCGAGAGCTATCATTATCACGATGGTACTTGCACCCTTTTAATATTAGTGCTCTTCTTTGAACCCGTACTTTTTACTGACATATTTTATTTTTGTATAGAAGAGTCTCTTCTCATTTAGGAATGCACATTACATTACCCTTTTCTATTTCATTTCATGCTAAGTGTGCACACATTAAAATACCCTCTTATTCCACTCAATCCCATGTACATTTCAAAGTACTTCCTTGTTCTCTGCCAATACTTGAATTTAATTCAAATCGCACATGTCCCCAAGTTGTAGGAATACATTCGAGTTTCCCATTAAATCCTTGACTATCAGACATAACTTTTAACATCCCTGATGCAGAACATCGTAACTATTGCTTGTAATGAGTTTGTAATTATCGTACAAACACTTCATGATAATTGTACCCTTCTGATCATAAAGGTTACTGGTAATACCTCATTTGTCTTATTTTTATTAACTATAACCTTTTTTTTTTCTTTTTATAAACCATCACTTTAAATGTGACATTTGCTTACTCAGACGCTCCCCCACTTAGGAGTAAATTTTTTTTGAAACTCTTACCTACCACTCAGAGAGTTAACTACAATTTCAGATAAATGTTCTCGGACCATTTACATGCTCGCCTGCTTTTACGGGCTATTTATTCCCCAGTTAGAAATCTCTATTTTACCGCTTCAATCTCTCATCGTGCATTGACTTTTATTTCATCATTATGCCGATATGCTCATTATTCTGACAATAGGATAGATTGGTTATACTCACAGGAACTTTCTTTGTTCATTTTCTTATCTCAGTATCACGTCGCTACTAACTGCAACATATATTGCTAAGGGCCATTAGTTTACGCCCTTACAACATCATTATAGTTAGCACTTCACTCTTAGTTCACTCTATTGTTGAAATCTCTTCTAACATTCCACCTTTCAACCCATGCTCTAATACAGTTCTAGCAAGTATGACTACCTTGCGCCTCTCATCGCATGCTTAAATATGCTGAGCAAGTGTGACTCCCTTAGGCTAAATCCACATATCATTATATAACTTTTCACAACGTATACCATCTTCACAATGCTAAATGTAAGAATTACATATTCTATCTTTATGTCACCATCATGTTCTCAAGCCGTATATATAAGATTCCGTAGTATATATCTCTGAAATTATATTTTTTGCTATTAAGTCCTTTCATAGAAATTTATTTTGATGGTATCCCACCTAGTAGGCTAATACTTATGATAAAGATGCCATGCGTGTAGGGTCTTATTACCTCATATCTTCATCATAATGCGAACTCCTTGGCTATAGCTAATACCGCATATTTACATCAACATGTTTCATATAATAAATATATACTTGCATATCTTTCCATTCTTCATGGTATCATTGACCTCGTCCATACATATCATGTTAGGAATTTGTGACACGTTATCATGTAGCCTTAGAATTCTTGTAACTTCTCAATATCTGTCACGACCCAAAATCCCAACCTGTCGTGATGGCGCCTATCTCGTTACTAGGCAAGTCGATAATATCAATAAACCATAATTTTTTTTAAGTTTGAAAATTTTAATATTTAAATACAATACGAAATCCCACAAATACTGATACGAACACTCCCCAAAATCTGGTGTCACTGAGTACATGAGCATCTAATATGAATACAAGTCTGGAAAAATACGGTCTATAATAGTCTATGACCAAAATACGGTAAACAAGGAGATGGGGAAGGAGAGACAAGGTCTGCGAAATACGACAACTACCTCTGAATCTCTGAAAGATCAACTGTACGAGGGAATCAACACCTGCTATGTCCAGAAGCACCTGAATCTGCACACGAAGTGCAGGGTGTAGTATGAGTACAACCAACTCAGCAAGTAACAATAATAACTAAGGAACTGACGATAGTGACGAGCTACACAGCTATAGTTCACTTTCAGTAATTCCAGCAAAGAATAAACATGCTTTCAAATCCAACATTTTAAGTCAAATCAGTTTTATACAGTTCAAGTTCGTGTAATCCGGATATAAAATCTTTCGGAGTATTTCACAACAATGACAGATAGCAACTAAATGCAACAACAAATGAAAAGTAAGTACAACCTCTCAGGGCAAAATTCACTCAACTCGTCACAACAGCTCAACCACTCGGCTCTCAGCCCTCAGCACTCACACTCAATGGGTGCCCGCGCTCACTGGGGATGTACAGACTCCGGAGGGGTTCCTACAGCCCAAGAGCCATAATTCGCACGGAATACTCACGTGTTGCACGGACAACTGACATGCTATAATATCCTACACGGATAACTCACGTGCCATATATATCCTTACCTCACCGACAGGCCCTCGACCTTACTCAGTCCTCAACCTCTCTAGTCTCCTGGGCTCTCGAAAATCATAAAGATCAGCCCAAACAAAGATAACATAGTAAATCAACAATTATCAAGAAAGACCGAGGTATGATGCAAAAGTAAAATCATGACTGAGTACAAGATAATAATTAGAAAATAATTCAACAAGTACGCGACCTCTGTGGGTCCCAACAGTTCTATCACATAGCCTAAGCATGATTTTTAATATGATTTACAGTCAAATTTCTTCAACATAAAGATAGCTTATAGCTAACAACAGGTTATTCGACTTTACAGTTTCACGGGAAGGACCAAGTCACAATCCCTTTGGTGCACGCCCACACGCCCGTCACCTAGCATGTGCGTCACCTCCAAAATAATCATATGACACAAAATCCGGGGTTTCATACCCTCAGGACCAGATTTATAACTTTTACTTACCTCAAAACGTGAAATTCTTTACTCTGCTATGCCTTTGCCTCGCAAATTGGCCTCTTAATGCCTCAAATCTAGTCACAAATAATTCGTTTCAGTCAATAAAATTTATTGGAATTAATTCCATAAGAAAATACTAATTTTTCATAAAAATCCAAAATTTAGTTCAAAAATTGCCCGTGGGACCCATATCTCGGAATCCGACAAAAGTTACAAAATCCGAAAGCCCATTCAACCACGAGTCTACCCATACCAATTTTACCAAAATTCGACCTCAACTCGACCCTCAAATGTACAAATCTTATTTCCAAATTTTTAAGTTCAAATCTCCGATTTACACCTCAAAAACATGTATTCTAGTCGGATTATTCGATGATAATTCAATATTATGGAGTAGAAATGATCACAAGGGACTTACCTCAAGTTTTTCTTGAAAATCTATCAAAAATAGCCTCTTCTCAAGCTCCAATTTGTCAAAAATGGCGAATGGGACGAAGTCCCTTGCTTTTTAATTTTGCCAGACAGCCCTCGATCCTGGGCCTTCGATCGTGTTCCTCGATTCTGGGCCTCGATTCTGACCCTCGATCCTAGCCCTCGATCATGGCACTCGACCCTGGCCTTCGATCGTGCCTTCGATCCTGGGCCCTCGATCATAGCCTTCGATCCTGGGCCCTCGACCCTGCTTTCGATCGTGGCTTCCATACTGGGCTCGATCATGGCCCTATTCTGGGCTCGATTCTGGGAGATGGAATTTGCAACATAAGGAAATTGCAGCAGCTATTTTAGTCCACCTTTTGATTCGTTAACCATCCGAAACTCACTCGAGGACCTCGGGACCTCAACCAAATATACCAACAAGTCCTAAAATATCATACGAACTTAGTCTAGTCTTCAAATAACATCCAACAACACTAAAAATACGAATCACACATAGACTCAAGCCTAATGAACTTTGAAACTTTCCATTTCTACAAACAACGCCAAAGTCTATCAAATCACGTCCGATTGACCTCATATTTTGCACATAAGTTATAAATAATATAACAGACCTATTAAAATTTTCAGAATCGGATTTCGACCCCGATATCAAAAAGTAAACCCCCCGGTCAAACTTCCCAAAAATTCAACTTTCGGCATTTCAAGCCTAATTCCTCTATGGACCCCCAAAAGTTTTTCCGGACACGCTCCTAAGACCAAAATCAGCATACGGAGCTATTTGAAATCATAAAATTTCAGATCCGAGGTCGTTTACACGTAAGTTAACATCCGGTCAACTATTTCAACTTAAGCTTCCAACATGAAATTCATTCTTCCAAGCTAACTCCGAAATACCTTAAAACCAAAACTGACAATTCACACAAGTCATAATACCTCGTAAGAAGTTATTCAGGACTTCAAATAGTTGAAAGGAGCGTAAATGCTCAAAATGACCGGTCGGGTTGCTACAATATCCAAATCCGTACCATAACCGTTTTCAAATTTTTTTAGCCTTACGTCGTATACATTATATGTATAACTTTCTAGCAACTTTAACTTAGTCCATAATCCATTTCAATATTTATTCTTCTTAAATCATAAGGATTAGTTCACTCACAAGTTGACTGCTCTTTCAATATGGGGCACATATAGAGTTGCTTTGAGATCATTTTTCATTATTTCAATAGAATAAAATAAGACATACCTCAACTAGAAAAACTCAAGATTATTTTTCCACGTCTTTTTTTCCTTCTCTAACAACCTATATTGCTTCTTATAGCCTCCAAGATTACGCCTTTTGTGCATCTCATGCCTTAATATTTTCACGCTTACCCATTTAAGTCCACATACTTATCCTCGCATGCCTTGGTATGCATCATTAGAGATTGAATTTTTTTTGTTGTACCACATTCATCATATGGAGGTACTCAAGGTTGTCATTCCCATCTTTTACATATGGCATGCTTCATCTATCCTCAACACGTACTTACACACAGTGTTTTAAAAGGTATTTTCGGGGCGAGCCCTGAGGCGAGGCACACCAAAAACGCCCTGGGGCGATGGTGTGGGGAGAAAGTCTCAAGAGGCGTATGCTCGGGCCTTTGAGGCGAGTTTTTTTAGTGAGGCGTAAGCCCCAGAGATTTTTTCAAATCAAAATAAAATTTGTTGAATAAGTCTTTCATATAATACCCAAATTTTCAAAATTCAGCTTGGTAATTTCTCAAAAGTTTTAAAAAGGAACTAAAATGTATTAAATTTAAAAGTCAAGACCTTTTTTTATTGATTGAAGCCCCAATTCATGGTCTTTTATAATTCTTTATCTTGTTCGCTAGTCTGCTAATATCTCTCAAAAGCAACGAATATTTAATTTTGTTTTTACAAATACAAAGAGAACTCCATTCTCCTTCGTAGCAGCAAGTTCAATGTAGAATATTTAGTCATCATTTTTGTTCCTCCATGTAGAAAACTTAATTTTTTTCGACTCAAGTTACTTGAGCTTCTAAGTAGCGTATAATAGATTGTTTTGACTAGTTTTTTGTGGGGATGAAGCACATCTATATATATAGATATATTTTCCACATATTTATAGTTTTCTTTATTTTTATGTAATTTTAACTGTTTATAAATATTTACTGTAATTATATTATTTTATAAAATATTAAAAATTAAATACCTATGGGGCTTACGCCCCGTGTCTCGGGTCTTACGCCTCGAAGAGGCATATGTAAAACGCTTCGCCTTACGCCCACGCCTTTTAAAACACTGCTTACACATGTCACTTTATTTCTTGTGTGTCACTTATATTACATATGACACCATCATGACAATAACCTATTATGCTTAGGGGAAACCCGATGTCTAGTATAATTAAGGGTCATCTCTCTCGTCTTGTAACATTCCCCTTTCGGATGATCAAGAAGTCTCTTTTTTTCTTCTTTTGGTAAGGTGTCTTTGGTCATTATTGACACTATCTTAACTATGCCATACTTCTTATGAGTCATACTATGTTTATCACAAACTTGACTTATTCACATTCACTTATCAGTTAGATCCATATTATCTCTCTATATCTTGTCATGATAATTTAAGATACAACATCTTTATTTATAATATATTTTTTTGTACCTTTGCTAAACTCGTTAATGGTGATTACCATAGTAAAAGGTCACTCCAACATATTGACCAACAATCTTGAATTGAAATCTAGGGTTTAACATAGGTGCCCTTATTCGCATCCTTTAGTAAAATTCTTTATAAGTCATGACACCATCCTGAAAGTACTAGCTGACATCATCACCTTATTTTCTTTTATGATTTCTTAGTATTCGACTGATAATTCTTATTCACCAAAGTCATACGCGTCGACTGTATCAGTGCCAATCTATTCTCAACTTATCCTTCCATTTTGAACAAACCTAACACTTTCTGGCTATCAGCCCAAACATCTTGTATTATAACCTGAACCTTGAGCTTTATTCTCGTCACTTCTATATCTTCCTCAACAAGTAATCAATACAATAGAGAATCCGTACTCTCACTTCAGGCACAAACGCACGATCTAGAGTATGAAGAAAGTGAAACTACCTAGATGTCATTGTAGCCTCCCCGATATCAATGTGGCCGGCAACACACTGATGACAGGGACTCTACTTGACACGGCTCCATAGACTTCCTAGGACTCGACTTAGAACCTAGTGCTCTGATACCAAGTGTCACGACCCAAAATTCTAACCTGTCGTGATGGCGTATATCGATGGTACTAGGCAAGCCGATTCTCAAAAATACTTCCAATGTTTCACAAAAGATAAGTCAAAAGCTTTTACATGACACCGTTTTCGTAAAAACAGGATTTAAACTCAAAATACAGTGCGGAAAAATAGCCCCAAACATCGGGTGTCACCAAGCCATGAGCATCTAAACAACCAGTCTAAGAAATAGTGACTACAAGATTTTGTGTCAAAATACCAATACAGAAAAGAAAAGATAACAAGGACTGCGAACGCCGGCAGCTACCACGTGAATCTCCGATACTCAACCACGCACGAGATCAATGTCCTTCGTGACCGAAAATATCTGGATCTGCACACGAAGTGCAGGGTGTAGCGTGAGTACAACCAACTCAGTAAGTAACAATAATAATTAAGGAACTAAAATGTAGTGACGAGCTATACAAATACAGTTCATTTCAGTAATTTCAGCAATAAAAGTAAACATGTTTCAATTCCGGCAATTTAAGTCAAGTCAGTTACACGTTACCAAGTTGAGGCAAAATCGGATACAATATTTTCCAGAAGTTTCAGAACAATGACATAAATAATCTAAGTGCAGCAACAAATGAAACAAGTGCAACCTCTCAGGGAAACAGTCCCTCAAGCTCTCTCAATAGCCCAACACTTGGCTCTCAGCCCTCAATACTCACACTCAATAGGTACCTACGCTCACTGGGGGTGTACAGACTCCGGGGGGCTCCTACAGCCCAAACGCTATAATCCGCATGGACAACTCACGTGCTATAGTATCATATCAAGATCCATATGGACAACTCACGTGCTACAGTATCATATCAAAATATACACAGACAACTCACGTGCTATAGTATAAACATCATGATCCGCACGGACAAATCACGTGCTATGGTATCAATACCTCACAAACAAGCCCTCAGCTTCACTCAGTCATCAACCTCTATAGTTTCACGGCCCTCCGTAATAAAGGGGAATCATCCCAAAACAGAATGATATAATGTATCAACAGGGAATAACAAAGATTGAGGTATAATATGCAAGTAATACAATGACTGAGTACAAGTAACAATAAGCAGGAAGGTTCAATAGGTATCACGGCCACTGGGGGTCTTTACAACACCAACACATAGCCTAAGCATGATTTCTAACATGATTCACTGTCAAGTTTCTATAGCACAGAAAGGGCACATAGCTAACAACAAGCTTATTCAACTTTCTAGTTTCACAGAATAGACCAAGTCCCAATTCCCACGGTGCACGCCCATCACCTAGCATGTGCATCACTTCCAAAATACTCACATAATACAATAATTCGGGGTTTCATTTACCTCAAACCGCACAAAACTATACACCAAAGTGCCTTTGCCTCTCAAATCGGTCTCCAAACTCCCCGAATCTAGCCACAAGCAGTACAATACAATTAATATAGGCTAAAGGAATCAATTCCATAAGAAAAATACGAAATTATAAGCCAAAATCCAAAATTTGCTCAAATCGAACCCCAGGCACACATCTCGAAATCCAACAAAAGTCACAAAACCTGAAAACCCATTCACTCACGAGTCTAACCATATCAAATTTATCAAAATCCAAAACCCTTTTGGTCATCCAAATCTCCAAAATTCACTCTCCAATTCTCTAGCCCTAAACTCCCAAATTTCACCTCAAAAAATTACCAACTAGGTGTAAAATCAGTGGGGAAACATCATTATTGAAGATAAATGGACACATGGAGCTTACCTCAGTAATCACTTCAAAATCCCTCTAAAAATACTCCAAAATCCGAGCTCAAAGTGGTGAAAATGGTGAAAAATCTCGAAGTCCCGTATTTATATGCTCTGCCCAGGCCTTTCGCACCTGCGGAACCGCTTCTGCGGTTATACCTCCGCTTCTGAGGAAACCACTTAATCTACTAGGCTCTCACCTGCGCTCCAGGTCTCGTACCTGCGGAGGCACTTCTGCGGCCCTTTGTAAGCTTTTGCGGAAATGCCCAAGCCTTCAAACTTCGCATCTACGGAGCCATTCATGCATCTGCGGGTTCACAGATGCGCATTCTCCTACGCAGTTGCGTCCCCTTCCCTTCCTGGACTTTCTCGCTTCTGCGGCCTTCCTCTTTGCTTCTGCGGGCTTGCACATGTGATTAAAATTCCGCAGGTGCGATTACACCAGCTGAGTACAAACTTCAGCAGTCTTCCAACTTCAAAACTTGGTCTGTTAACCACCCGAAATCAACCCGAGGCCCCTGAGACCTCAACCAAACATACCAACAAGTCTTATAACCCAATACGAACTTTGTCGAATCCTTAAATCACCTCAAACAATCTCAAAACACGAATTACACACGGATTCAAGCCTAATGAACTTCAAAATTTCCAAATTCTACAAACGACGCCAAAACCTATCAAATCACGTCCGATTGACCTCAAATTTTGCACACAAGTCATAAATGGCTCCGCGAACCTACTCCAATTTCCGAAAATCCAATCCGACCCCTATATGAAAAATTCCACTCTCGGTCAAATTTTTCAAAATTCCAACTTTCACCAATTCAAGCCTAACTCTACTACAGACCTTCAAATCACATTCTGAACGCGCCCATAAGTCCAAAATCACCTAAAGAGATAACAGAACCATCAAAATTCAAATTTGAGGTCGTTTACACATAAGTCGATATCCGGTCGACTTTTCCAACTTAAGCTTCTAATTAAGAGACTAAGTGTTTCAATTCACTCCGAAATCATTCCGGACCCGAACCAACTAACCCGGTAAGTCATTTAACAGCTGTAGAAGACAAAAGAAGTAGAAAATGGGGAAACAGGGCTACAACTCTCGAAATAACTGGCCGGGTCGTTACATCCTCCCCCTCTTAAACAAACGTTCGTCCTCGAATGTGTATAGAGACATACCTGAAGTGGTGAAAAGATGAGGGTAACTGCTGCGCATATCTTGCTCGGTCTCCCAAGTCGCCTCCTCGATCGGCTGACCCCTCCACTAAACCTTTATAGAAGCAATATTCTTCGACCTCAACTTTCGAACATGCCTATCCAAGATCGCCACCGGCTCCTCATCATAAGATAAAACCTGTCCAACTGGACTGAGCTGAAATCCAACACGTGAGACAGATCGCCATGATACCTCCAGAGCATAGAAACATGGAATACTGGATGAACTCCTACTATACTGGGAGGCAAGGAAAGCTCATATGAAACCTCCCCAATATGTCGCAACACCTCTATGGGCCGATAAACCTCGGGCTCAGCTTGCCCTTCTTTCCGAATCTCATAACACCTTTCATGGGTGACACCCAGAGCAAGACCCGCTCTCCAATCATGAATGCAACATCGCGAACCTTCCGATCCACAAAACTCTTATGTTTGGACTGGGCTGTGCATAGTCTATTCTGAATTACCTTAACCTTCTCCAGAGCATCCTGAACCAAGTCTATACCCAATAATCTAGCCTCGTCTTGCTCGAACCAACCCACTGGAGACCTACACCGCCTACCATACAAAGCCTCATATGGTGCCATTTGGATGCTCGACTGATAACTATTGTTTTAGGCAAACTCCACTAGTGGCAAGAACTGATCCCACGGACCCCCAAACTCCATTATGCACGCACGGAGCATATCCTCTAATATCTGTATAGTGCGCTCGGACTGTCGATCCGTCTGAGGGTAAAATGTTGTGCTCAACTCCACTCGAGTACCCAACTCATGCTGCACGACTCTCCAGAACCGTAATGTAAACTGCATTCCCCGGTCAGAGATGATAGATATCGGTACGCCATGAAGCCTGGCAATCTCGCAGATATACACTCGAGCCAGCTGCTCGGAAGAATAGGTAGTCATCACAGGAATGAAATGAGCTGACTTGGTCAGCCTGTCCACAATCACCCATACTGTATCAAACTCCCGCTGAGTCCATGGAAGCCCAACAACAAAATCCATAGTGGTCCGCTCCCACTTCCACTCCGAAATATCTAACTTCTGAAGCAACCCACCTGGTCGCTGATGCTCATACTTCACCTGCTGGCAATTTAGACACCGTGCTAAATACTCCACTATGTCCTTCTTCATTCTCCTCCACCAGTAATGCTGTCTCAAGTCCTAATACATCTTCACGACACTCGGATGAATAGAATACCGTAAACTGTGAGCCTCCTGGAGACTCAACTCACGCAAACCATCTACATTGGCCACACATAGCCTGCCCTGCATCCTTAATGCACCATCATCCCCAAAGGTGACCTCCTTAGCATCACCATGCTGGACCGCATCCTTAAGGACAAGCATGTGGGGGTCATCATACTGACGCTCCATGATACGATCATAAAGAAAGGGCCGAGAGACCACACAAGCAAATACTCGACTCGGCTCAGAAACATCCAATATAACAAACTAGATGGCTAAGGCCTGAACATCCAATTCCAATGGCCTCTCTGTTGCTGGAAGATATGCTAAGCTCCCCAAAATCTATGCCCGGTGACTCAATGCATAAGCCACCATATTGGCCTTCCCGGGATGGTACAAAATGGTGATATCATTGTCCTTAAGAAGCTCCAACCACCTCCGCTGATGCAAGTTAAGATCCTTCTATTTGAAAAAATGCTGGAAACTCCGGTGATTAGTGTAAATCTCACAATGGACACCATACAAATAGTGCTGCCGGATCTTCAAGGCATGAACAATAGCTGCTAACTCAAGATCGTGGACATGATAGTTCTTTTCATGGGGCTTCAACTGGCGCGAAACATATGCAATCACTCTGCCCTACTGCATCATAACACACCCAATACCGATTCGAGAAGCATCACATTACACTGTGTAAGAACCAGAAGCTGGTGGTAGAACCAGAACTGGAGTCGTGGTCAAAGCAGTCTTGAGCTTCTGAAATCTCTCCTCGCACTCATCCGACTACCTGAAAGGAGCACCCTTTTGGTTCAATTTGGTCAAGGGCGATGTGATAGATGAGAAACCCTCTACAAAATGACGGTAATAACCAGCCAAACCAAGAAAACTCTAAATCTCTGTGGCTGAGGACGGTCTGGGCCAACTCCGAACCGCCTCTATCTTCTTCAGATTCACCTGAATATCCTCACTGGACACCACGTGCCCCAAGAACGCCACTGAACTGAGCCAAAACTCACACTTGGAGAACTTTGCATAGAGCTTCTCCTCCCTCAACCGCTGCAACACGATCCTTAGATGCTGGGCATGCTCCTCCTAGCTACAAGAGTACACCTGGATATCATTAATGAATACAATAACAAACGAGTCAAGATAAGGCTGAAACACACTGTTCATCAGATGCATGAACGCTGCTGGGGCATTGGTCAGCCCAAAAGACATCACAAGGAACTCATAATGGCCATACCGGGTCCTGAAAGTTGTCTTAAGAATATCTGAGTCCCGAATCTTCAACTGGTGAAATCCTAACCACAAATCAATCTTGGAGAACACCCTCGCCCCCTGAAACTGGTCAAATACATTATCAATACGCGGTAAATGATACTTGTTCTTGATTGTGACCTTGTTCAGCTGCCTATAATCAATGCACATTCTCATAGTACCATCCTTCTTCTTCATAAATAGAACTGGTGCACCCCAAGGTGACATGCAAGGCCGAATAAACCCCTTATCAAGGAGTTCCTGAAGCTGCTCCTTCAATTTCTTCAACTCCGTCGGTGCCATACGATACGGTGGAATAGAAATGGGCTGAGTGCCCGGACAACAAGCTCGCGACTCTAATAGAAAGAAAGGGCAACTTAATTGACCTACCGGACTCTTCAAAATCCCTGTCAGGCGGCATGCCCGATAGGTCTGCAGGAAACACATCCGAAAAATCTCGCACCACCGGAACAAAATCAATAGAAGGGGTCTCTGCACTAATATCACGCACAAAGGCCAGATAAGATAGGAAACCCTTCTCAACCATCCGCTGAGCCTTCAAGTATGAAATCACTCTACTGGGAACATAGTCTATAGAGCCGATCCACTCAACCCTTGGCAGCCCTATCATCGCCAACGTCACGGTCTTAGAGTGACAATCTAGAACCGCATAACATGGAGACAACCATTCCATACCCAAAATCACGTCAAAATCGACCATACTAAGTAATAAGAGATCTACTTTAGTCTCCAGACTAATGGTCACCACACATGACCGATATACTCGGTCCACAATAATAGTATAGCCCACTGGAGTAGATACATGAACAAATAAAACTAGAGACTCACGGGGCATATCAAGATAATGAGCGAAATACGAGGACCCATATGAATAAGTGGAACCAGGGTCAAATAATACAGAGGCATATCTGTGGCAAACTGAGACAATACCTGTGATCATAGCATCCAAGAAATGGCATCTGGTCTGGCAGGGAGAGCATAGAAACGGGCTTGGCCACCCCCTGATCGGCCTCCCCCTCTAGGGCGACCCCTATCTGAATGAGCCCCACCCTGAGCTGGCTGGGCGGGTGGTAGAGCTGCTGGTGCTGGTGTCATCGACCGAGAACTCTTTTATGGAGTCCCACTCAACAACCTAGGGCAATCTCTCTTAATGTGACCAAAATCTCTGCACTCGAAATAACCCCTCCTCTGATGGAACTGCTACTCCTGATACCATGAGGAACTACCCATAGACACCTGAGCTGACATGGAAGGGTGAGAACTCTACGCTGGTAGTGCACTGAATGAAGACTAGCCCTGCTGATAACTGTGTGAACCATGGCCAGATGATGCACCACGATGAACTGGGCGAGCCGTCTGAGCATGTCTGAAAGGACGACCCCTACCATAGTGGAACTGACCCACAGAAGGAACACCGCTGAATCCACCATGTCCACGAGGCCTCTTGGACTCCCTCTCAACCCGCTCCTAGCTGTGAACCATCTTAATCTGACGAGCAATGTCGACAACCTCATCAAAAGTAGCACCAGACACTCTCTCTCTAGTCATAAGCAATCGCAGCTAAAAAGTGAGGTCATCTATGAATCTCCTTATCCTCTCCCTGTCGGTGGGAACCAACCAGAGAGCATGACGGGCCAACTCAGAAAATCTCATCTCATACTGCATCACGGACATATCACCCTGACGAAGCTGTTCGAACTGCACAACTTCTTTCTGCGGGACTGAGGCACGAACTTCTCCAGGAAGAGAATAGAGAACTACTACCAGGTAAAGGGTGCTGCGCCGACTAGCCTATAACTCTCATGAGCCTCCCACCAACTGAAGGCATCCCCAGAGAACTGAAAAGTAGTGAACGAGACCCCATTGGTCTATAGAATACTTGTTGTACGGAGTATCCTCTGGCACTTATCCAAGAAGCCATGTGCATCCTTTCCCTCTATACCACTGAAAGATGGAGGCTGGAGTCTCCCAAACTTTTCCAATCTACGCTGCTAATCATCAGCAATGACAAGAATCACATAGTCCTGAGCAACTACAATAGGCTAGGATGGTGGTACCCCCGATGTCTGGAGTCCCTATACCACCTGCTCTGGTGTCCGGGTGGCGAGAGTCTAAGTACCTTCCCCGGCCTGAGAAGTGGTTGCTGCGAACGGAATAGAGACCGCCTGAGCAAGACTGGTGCACATGGTTAGAATATGAGCTAAGGCCTCCTGAAGGCCTAGAACCATAATAGGCACATGTGGTGCCTGAGCTGGTCCCACATGCTCATCCATAATTGGAGCCTGCTCCTGAACTGGGGCAACTGGTGGTTCTGCAGGTGCTGCCCTAGTTGTTGTGTGGGCTGCACCTCTACCCCTACCGCGGCCTCGGCCTCTCGCGGCCCTGACTGGTGGTACTGGTGGCTTCCTATCCTGCCCCGCAGTATGCGTCTTCACCATCTGTGAGAGAATTAGAACAACAGAAATTTAGTTACCAGAATCAAAAGATTCACACGACAAGAATTCAAAAATGTGGAATTTCCTAAGGGTTCGGTAGCCTCTCGAAGATAAGTACATACGTCTCATGATAAAACCTGCTCATAACTTGTGAGACCTATGTAACCTAGGCTCTAATACCAACTTGTCACGACCCAAAATCCTAACCTGTCGTGATGGCGCCTATCGATGATACTAGGCAAGCCGATTCTCAAAAATACTTCTAATGTTTCACAAAAGATAAGTCAAAAGTTTTTACATGACACCATTTTCGTAAAAACAAGAGTTAAACTCAAAATACAGTGCAGAAAAATAGCCCCAAACATCGGGTGTCACCAAGCCATGAGCATCTAAACAACCAGTCTAAGAAACATTGTCTACAAGATTCTGTGTCAAAATACCAATACAGAAAATAAAAGATAACAAGGAAGGAGAGACAAGGACTGCGAACACCGGTAGCTACCACGTGAATCTCTGATACTCAACCACGCATGAGTTCAACGTCCTCAGTGACCGAAAACACCTGGATCTGCACACGAAGTGCAGGGTGTAGCGTGAGTACACCAACTCAGTATGTAACAATAATAATTAAGGAACTAAAAGGTAGTGACGAGCTATACAAATACAGTTCATTTCAGTAATTTCAGCAATGAAAGTAGACATGTTTAATTTCCGGCAATTTAAGTCAAGTCAATTACACATTACCAAGTTCAGGTAAAACCGGATACAATATTTTCCAGAAGTTTCAAAATAATGACATAAATCATCTAAGTGCCGCAACAAATGAAACAAGTGCAACCTCTCAGGGCAACAATCCCTCAAGCTCTCTCAGTAGCTCAACACTCGTCTCTCAGCCCTTAATACTCACACTCAATAGGTACCTACGCTCACTGGGGGTGCACAGATTCCGGAGGTGCTCCTACATCCCAAGCGCTATAATCCACACGGACAACTCACGTGCTATAGTATCATATCAAGATCCGCACGGACAACTCACATGCTACAATATCATATCAGAATCAGCATAGACAACTCATGTGCTATAGTATAAACATCATGATCCGCACAGATAACTCACGTGCTATGGTATCAGTACCTCACAAATAGGCCCTCGACCTCACTCACTCACCAACCTTTCTAGTCTCATGACCCTCAGTAATAAAGGGGAATCAACTCAAAACAGAATGATATAATGTATCAAGAGGGAATAATAGAGACTGATGTATAATATGCAAGTAATACTATGATTGAGTACAAGTAATAATAAGCAGGAAGGTTCAATATGTATCATGACCACTGGGGTCTTTACAGCACGAACACATAGCCTAAGCATGATTTCTAATATGATTCACTGTCAAAGTTCTATAGCACAGAAAGGGCACATAGCTAACAACAAGCTTATTCAACTTTCCAGTTTCACGGAATGGACCAAGTCCCAATTCCCACGGTGCACGCCCAGAAGCCCGTCACATAGCATGTGCGTCACCTCCAAAATACTCACATAATACAATAATGCGGGGTTTCATACCCTCAGGACCAGATTTAAAACGTTTACTTACCTCAAACCGCGCAAAACTCTACTCCAAAGTGCCTTTTCTCTTGAATCGGTCTCCAAATGCCCCGAATCTAGCCACAAGTAGTACAATACAATTAATATAGGCTAAAGGAATCAATTCCATAAGAAAAACACGAAATTAAAAACCAAAATCTGAAATTGGCTCAAACCGGCCTCTGGGCTCACGTCTCGAAATCTGACAAAAGTCACGAACCCTGAAAGAACATTCACTCACGAGTCTAACCATACCAAATTTATCAAAATCCGATACCATTTGATCATCCAAATCCCCAAAATTCACTCTCCAATTCTCTAGCCCTAAACCCCAAAATTTCACTTCAAAAACTCACCAATTAGGTGTAAAATCAGTGGGTAAACATCATTATTGAAGATAAATGGACATAAGGAGCTTACCTTAGTAATCACTTCAAAATCCCTCTACAAATCCTCCAAAATTCGAGCTCAAAGTGGTGAAAATGGTGAAAAATCTCAAAGTCCCGTATTTATATACTCTGCCTAGGCCTTTCGCACCCGCGACCTCTCATCCGCACCTGCGGAACCGCTTCTGCAGTTATACCTCCGTTTTTGCGGAATCCACTTAAGCCACTGGACTCGCACCTGCGCTCCAGGTCTCGCACCTGCGGAGGTGCTTCTGCGGCCCTTTGTACATTTTTATGCAAATGCCCAAGCCTTCAAACTTCGTATCTGCGAAGCCATTCACATATCTATGGGATCACAAATGCGCATTCTCCTACGCACCTGCGTCCCCTGCCCTTCCTAGCCTTGCTCGCTTCTGCTGCCTTCCTCTTCACTTCTGCAGGCTCGCACCTGCAATTAAACTTCTGTAGGTGCGATTAACGGAGCTAACGTAACCATTAAAATTTAAATCCGAGGTCGTTTTCACATAAGTCGACATCCGATCAACTTTTACAACTGAAGCTTCTAATTAAGAGACTAAGTGTCTCAATTCACTATGAAATCACTCTGGACCCGAGCCAACAAACCCGGTAAGTCATTTAATAGCTGTAGAACACAAACGAAGCAGAAAATGGGGAAACATGGATATAACTCTCGAAATGACCGGCCGAGTCATTACACCAAGTTTGTCACGACCCAAAATCACGTGACCGACACCCAGAACACTACCCGACCCGAGCGAACCAAACCATGTGATACACCCAAATTATATGTATGAAAACTAATTTAACTGCGGAAGCTCCTTGAAGATCATATACATTTTCAAGTTAAACGATAAAATATTTTCAAATTCAAAATCACACATGATGCTTTTCATGATAATACAATGAGACTAAGTAAAATAAATATATTTTCATGTATGTCGTGTACAATCCCATTACTATAGCTTTTCACAACTATCTATGGAGCCTCTATACCAAAGAATAGAATTAAACACTTAGGCTAATACCCGACTAGCATAAATCAAGAAAATAACATGATAACTACCACGAAATAGGAGTGGTGCCTCACCATATACCTCAGGAAGAGAGTCATCCTAGCCCTGACCGTATGCCACGTATAATACCTCATCCTGAAACATGTAAAGTAAGCGGGGCACTAGAGGCCCCCCCTAAGGATTAAGTACACCACAACGATACTCAATAAGTTCCATAGACTCTCTCTAACATAAGTTCTTGTGTTGAACTTAATAAAAATAATGCACAAATATTTGATATAAAACGATACGAAATTTTTTCAATTCATGATCCTTGTCATTTTAAATAAAATCCAAGTGAAATATAACCCACAATATAAACTTTTAAAACATTTATATCAACCCAAGATTTTGGATAAAAAGCATACAAAATTATTCCATTTGCTTTAAGTCATTGAAATGACTTTCGCTCCTTAGGCCTAAACATAGGAAAATCGTTCTTACCTTTCACTGGGAGTACTATACCATCACCGACATAAGAAGATCAACTAGGTTATGTACCTAGCGGCAAGTATCATATGCCCTACTTGCTCAGGTCGTCTCATCGTAGTGCCGTACGAATAAACTTGTCCATGCTAATAATAGCACAAAATAGTACCCTCTCAAGGGGGAGTACTATGCCGTAGTCTATACCACAAATTGGCCATCTACTCCTACACCGGCACGTGTAGTTTCATAACGACGAACACAATATATCCGAAGTCAATCACGGTGAACACAAGTAACTCCCAAAATATTTGATACTTCAAAAATTGATTCATAGCATAGTAGCCTCAAATGATCTATTTTTATCAAATCATAGCATTAATAGAAAATCTAAGCCATTTGACCAAAATTTAAATAAACAAACCTTTTACATGTTAAAGCCTTTAGCAATTTAACATCAATCTTTGAAAGATACCACAAGTGCTATTCTATTTATCAATTTTCAAAATAAAACTTTCCATGAAAACTTATCTTTAGCACTCAAATATGTATACTCTTATCAATACATAAGTTTTGATAAAAACTTATAACGTTTACTTTAAGTGTCATTTTGCCAACAAGATTTAAAATAAAACTTTATAAAACAACATGACACCACGTATGCAACGTAATATTTTAGTACATGAAGACATCCGTACTTGTTTGTCCCCACAAGCACGAAAGCACATTTTCAAACAACTTAAGCATTAACTCGAAAAATGCTTTTAGAGAAAATGCCTCAAGAAGAGTAAGTTTTAATCAACATACCTCGCTTTCATTTTAATAATATTCACAGGGTTTTAATCTTCTTCCATTGTTCCAACGTTGATTAAAATGCTCAAGCATCACCAACAAGTCGATATATGCAATTAGATATCCCAATTACATCAAAATATGACCTAAAATATTGATCAATATCCATTTATGAATCATAAGTTGGCTACAACCCTCCAACAACTCAAATCGCCGAATAGAGTCACATGCTAGCCTATTCAACTTCATTCTTATATTTTACTACCCATTCGAAGTCATTAATGATGCTATATCAATTGCCCAATGCCACCAAGTTACTATTCATCGTCTTCCATAATCAACACTTGCAAAATATACAATTCGGGTGATTACTTAGTTGATCAGTTCCAACTTTTACTAACATTTAATTCAATAGGTTCATTGTATTCATTAATTTCATCGCCAAGATTACTCTTCATCTTCTCTCTTATTTTCTCAAAAGTACTATTCATTCCATAAACTAGAGTTTTATAATCCAATATTTCAACCATTAAAACTTGTAACAAATGCGTCAAATACTTTTAACTACTCAAAATAAACGAGTTTGAAGCATTAGAATTACCTCTAGTAGATCAATCTTGACAAATCACAACTTTGGTGATTTTTGTGTTCTTAAGGATTTGATGATGAAATCTAGTATTTGGATGCAAGAATGATATTAGAACTCATGTATATTAGGTAAGAATCAACCCAAAACATCATTAACAACTTACCTTAGTTGGTTAAACTTTATTTTAGCTTAAAATCGTCTCTTCACCTCAAGAACCCTAACCCCCAATACTCAAAATACTCTCTTCCCCAGATTTTGTACTTATAGGCCCAAATTTATGGGTTTCAAACGCGGCCCCGGATGCTTCGCATCCCCACTTCACTCCTCTTCGAAGCCCGGACACGGACGCGGATGCTATGGCAGTACTTCAGTGTCAGCCTTTGGTAATTTGATCATAACTTCTTGCAAGAATATCCAAATGACAAACGGTTTGAAGAGTTAGAAAGTAGACTCGATGATCTTTAATTTACTAGGTTGTCCATCACATAACTACTTATATATATCTAGATATGATAGTCCAAATTTAGGTCTTGTGCGTACTCATTTGGATCTTTAGTCTATCATATAATTTCCAACTTGACTTGGACTTAGGGCTCTCCTTAGACCCCACATCACTTATAATATGCCTTGTACACTTATTATCATATCCAATTAATATCTATCATATTAATAGTCATCGTTTGCACACAAAATAATATAATTAGCACATATCAGCTTTCTTAATAGCGCTTAAGTATTTTGAAATTTTTCGGGGTGCTACACCAGCTGTCAAATGTGAAAGAAGTTCAAAGGTTAACTGGAAGACTGACCTCTCTAAACATGTTCATTTCCCGGTCTTCGAAAAAATGCCATCACTTCTTCTCACTTTTGAAGAAGAAGAAAAACTTTGAATGGACTCCGGAATGCCAACAGGCACTAAAAGACTTGAAAGGGTATTTATCAAGCCCTCCGTTACTATCAAAATCGGAGGAAGAAGAACATTTGCTAATTTACTTAGCGGTCTCGGTAAGCGTCGTTCTAGTCCGGGAAGACCAAGGTACGCAATCTCCTATCTATTATATTTGAAAAATTATAACGGGAATAGAAACTCATTACCCGCACCTCGAAAAATTGGCCTTAGCTCTCGTAGTCGCCGCTCGAAAGCTTAGGCCTTATTTTCAATGCCACCCAATAGCCGTGGTGACAAACTTTCCCCTGCGGAATATCCTTCACAAACCTGAATTGTCAGGTCGACTGGCCAAGTGGGCAGTCAAAATGAGTGAATTTGGCATCGAGTATAAACTTAGGACTGCTATCAAATCACAAGTTTTGGCCGACTTTGGGGCTGATTTCAGTCCCGGACTGCTGCCTTTGGCCACCAAAGAAGCAGTGATGGTGTCGGAAATGACATTAAGAGTCTGGACCTTGTTCACGGATAGGGCTTCCAATGTGAAAGGGTCCGGGCTCGGGGTAGTATTAATTACGCCCTTGGGAGAAACCTTGAGGCAGGCCATAAAAACTGTTTCCTTGAGTAATAATGAAGTCGTGTATGAGTCTTTGATTGTAGGACTTGAACTACCCCAGGGACTAGAATCCGAGGTCATTGAAATCAAATACGATTCCAAACTGGTGGTAATTCAGGTATACGGGATCTTCGACACCAAAAAGGAATGCATGCAACAATATGTGGTGAAAGTTCAGAATTTGCTCGCACGATTCAGGGAATGGTAAATCACCCACATCTCAAGAGAAGAAAACGTAGAAGCAGATGCACTGGCCAATATGGGCTCGTCCACAAAAATGAAAGGATCAGATTCTAGTACGGTCGTACAACTCATGCATGCGGTATTGGACTTGGACAGTTATTATAAATGAAATATATCCAATTTGGTCTGGGACTAGAAATCAACTATCTTGAGAACGGAAAACTGCTCGAAGATTCGAAGGCATCCCGGGCACTCCGCATCAAAGTAGCTCGCTACAGCTTCTGGGGAGGCTAGTTGTATAGAAAATCGTCCTAAGGCTCGTTGGCATGATGTTTAGGAGCCTCCGAGGCTAATTATGTCATGATAGAAATCCACGAAGGAGTTTGCAGAAATCACTCAGGTGAGGACTCGTTAGTGTTAAAGTTAGTTACGGTAGGATACTACTGGCCTCAAATGGAACAAGATGCTAAGTTATTCATTCATAAAGCGACAAGTGTCAACACCATACGTCGTTAGTACACCAACCGGCAGAGCTATTGCACTCGGTATTATCACCATGTCTATTCATAAAATGGGAGATGGATATAGTCGGTTCACTGCCACCGGCTCCCATAAAGGTAAGGTTTCTTTTGATTTTAACTGATTACTTCTTTAAGTAGGTTGAAGCAGGTCCTTATCAAAATATCGGCGAGTATGAATTGGTTGATTTCCTGTGGGAGAACATAATTTGCAAGTTCGGAATACCAAAGGAGATAGCCTGTGACAATGGGCCACAATTCATAGGCGTGAAGGTCAAACAATTCCTTGAGGATTTGAAAATCAAATGAATCACATCTTTACCATACCATCCGAGTGCAAATGGACAAGCAAAGTCGAAAAACAAGGTGATTATTCAAAACCTCAAAAAATAGATTGGAAGCAGCCAAAGGAAAATGGCCCGATGAGTTACCGGGAGTGCTATGGGCGTATCGGACAACGACCAAGTCAAGCACGTGAGAGATACCTTTCTTTCTCGTATACAGAGTAGAAGCTCTAATCCCGGTAGAAATGGGAGAACCTACCATGAGATACTTCCGGGCAGACGAAGAAACAAACAACAAAGCATTGCTAGTCAAATGAAGCTTCTTGATGAACGCAGGGACTTGATGCACATAAAGATGGTGGCCTAAAAACAAAGAATAGAATGATACTATAGTCGAAGGGCCAATCTCCGTTATTTAAAAGTAGGAGACTTGGTTTTAAGGAAAGTGACTCAAAACACCCGAGAACTCAACGGAGGGAAGATGGGTCCGACTTGGGAAGGCCCCTACCGGGTTTCAATTGTCACCAGGAAATGATCATATGAACTGGAAAACCAAGACAGAGTAAAATTGCCGAGAAACTATAATGTGTCCCACCTTAAAAGGTATTATTGCTGATGAGCACCGCTTATATTGAATATACGTGCTGCAATGTTTTCCCCTTCGTCTAGTTTTTGATCCAATTGGGTTTTTCAGGCAAGATTTTTAACGAGGCAGCAATGAAAAACATCCTACGAAGGAAACATCATCAGCAGAATTAAGACCTTTAAATGTCAAGGCATGGAAACAATAAACCACAACGGGATGGTTAGATAGTCTTGGCTCGATAGCAAAGTTCCTAACGGGAATCAAAGCTTGCTATATGACCAAAAGCTATTTGACTGTTCACGAGTTCTTCTTCACTACAAGCCACTAGGGGGTGGTTAGATAATCTTTGGCTCGGTAACAAAGTTTCTAATGGGAAACAAATCTTGCTATCGGACCAAAGATTATCCAATAATTCACTAGTGGAATCCTCAAAGGAGCAAGACTTTCAGTGTTTCAATTCACATTCGAACACTACGGGGGGGGGGGGGAATGATATGAGAATACGACAACCTGATTGCCACAGAAAACGGGACTGCAAAATCTGGGAACACAAATGTCTCATCGGGACCGGGGACTATGCAGCCAGCCCCGTAGAAATAAGTTGTACAAATTAGCCACAAGTAATGGCAGTTTCATTTTCAGCAGAACGAATGCTTATGTACTTTGGAAGATAGAAGGAATAAAATAAAGTTCTTTTATTTTTATCTTGTTTCTTGTCCAAACGATGAATTAATTTTATCATTTGAAAGTTAATCAAGTACTTAAAACGCTAGTGCCGGAATGAACAAGAGACGTCCTCTTCAAGAGCACCGTAAACATAAGATGGCCCTCACATTAAAGGGTTGGTTCCGGAAGCGTTTATTCCCGGAACCCAACTGTTATCGGGGAAAAATGCACCCGAAATCCTTGCATAATTCGACATAAAAAAGTAAACTTCGTGCTATGCTTAAATGAAAAACACTTTTATATAACAAGCGTTCCAAGCAGTACAAGTACAAAAGTATGAAAAGAAAACAACAAAGTAAAAAGAAAGCGAAAAACTAAACTACTGCATCCCCAGAACTCGGGGGAAGAGAAGCATTTGTGCCCCCAGGAGAAGTAAGCGGATCTGCCGTCGGCTAGGAATCTTGGCCTTCATCATCCTCCTCAAGTTCCTTCTCAGTTCCCAAGAACTCAAAACTGGAACTAGAAGAGTCAGTTGCATCAAGTCGAGCTGGGAGGTGCCTTCGGGCGGTTGACTCCAACTCTCAGGCCTTGGCTATCTCGGCATCAAAATAAATGATTCTCGCTTTGGCCTCTTCCAAGAGTTTTCTCCTCATGCTATACATAAAATGTGTTTTCTCAATAGTGAGAGAATCCGCTCGGTGCTGGAGCTTTAATTTAAACCGATCAACCTCGGTCGAAAGGCTATCCCACTCGGATCTCATTGCCCTAACACTGAGATCAAGGTCATGGATAGTGGTGATATGAACCTTATTGTGTTCCATGACCCTCTTATACTTCTCATCCATATGGACACGCTTCTCCTCAGCAGCAACAACCTCTTCATCTTTGGAGTTCAAGGCTACCTCAAAGTTATTCAATATCTCAGTAGAGGCAGCCTCGCGCTCGGTAGTAGCAAGCACATCATTTTGGACCTCAGATCATTTAGCCTTGGCTTCTTGAGTCTGTACATTTAACTAGGAGGCTTTTTGGCTGAGGGCCATAACTTCCTGCTCACTCTGCTACAACCGAGCCTCCAACTCACCAGCTTTAATAGCTTGTGCTTCTAACATCGGGAGGCAAGTAGCAACTTGGTCCCACTCGGCCAACAGTTGATCCCGCTTGGACGTAAGCTTTTCATTATCAAGGATTAACTTTTGAAGGCCCTCGAAAGCAAGAAAGTTAGTATGTGAAGTAAAAACTCAAATCAGAAATCCTATCATAGCAAGTCAAGAGGAAACAAACAGTAAAAGGAACAAGTATCACACTGCTGCTACGTTGTGCATGCCATTGTTTATCATACACTCCCTCGAAAGAAAGTGTATTTTCTTCTTGTCTTTTTCTGAAGCTAGCGACTTCAATTAATTAGCGAGTTCCACAGGCCGGGACAACATATGGCACTCGGTAGATACCGAGAGGGAGACACTCCTCCTCCTCCTCCTCAAGGGATTTGTAGAAGGGGCCAAATAGTTGTGCACAAAATTCCCATGGTCTAGGGACTGGGGAGAAGGGACGTCTTCCTCTCAGGTGTCTGCGGACGGTGGGGGTGATGTAGCAGTTGCTGGTGTCGAAGGTATGACTGGCATAGAAGGAGATGAAGCTGATGGTGTTGTAGTTTGAGAAGTAGTTGTGGCAAAGGAAATTCTAGTTATAGGTTTCTCACCAATCAAAGATGGAAGAGGCCCGATACTTAACCTCACAGTATCGGGAGAAACAACTGGGACTGGAAATGGAGAACTGACATTCTCCACTAAGTCATACTCTCCCTAGAGCGCTTGGGCATCGTCCTCAGTTGGGGTTATAAGATCTACAGATTGAGCATTCTGTTGAGCTGATGAAGGTCGTTGTCTCCTTTGTAGGGAATCCCCTTTATCATTGGCTTCCCCATCATCATCAATCACCACAGTGACTGGGGCTGACTCAGGCGTGACTTTCTGCATCATCTTTTGGTTTCTTGCTCTCCGGCCGGGGACTCCGAGAGGAAGCACTTGCACCAAAAACGGATACGGTGGCACCTGTTCGGTGAAGGCCTCCTTCAGCAACCTCGCAGCCTCTGCGGGATTAGAAAAACATCCTCCTTGGGGATGGTAACAGTGCCCTATGGAAGACCTGAATTCAACGGAAAAAGAAGTTAACCAATTTTCTTAAACACAAAAATGAGATAAAGACAAGATTAGTTTTGCGAGTCAACTTACCATGGTTTTTAGCATTCCATCTGTATTTGGGGGCCAGTTCTTTCCACCGGTGGGTCTCAGGCATGGTAATGTACAGAATATTTTGAACCCATTGGTCCAAGCCTTTAACCATTGGTGGTGTCCACCGAGTTGCTGAAATTATGAAAAGAGAAGGATCCATATCAACACAAAACAACCTTTTTTCAGAGAAAAGACAGACGTTGAACTTACGTGTACGAGTCCATGACTTAGGGAAAGATGGAGTTGTGGCCGCGATAATATCCCTGGTGGTAACAACAACGAACCGCTCCATCCATCCACAGTCGTTGTCATCATCCATGCTGGTGAGCAAAGCATGGTGGCCGCGTTTGCTAAAGTTTATTACTCCCCCACGAAAAATCTTGGGAGAGTAGAGGTTCATCATGCAAGCCAAGGTGAACTCTTCCTTTGTCTCCTAGCATAGCCGTTATAGACATGCTACCATCAGCCACACCGAAGGGCTCATCTGTGCCAAACAAATCTGGTATTTGTGGCACAACTCCAAAATCACGAGGTCAACTCCACTGCTCAAAGAGAACGCACCCAAAGTGAATGGGTACGTATAAACGTACATAATCCCCTTCTTAGGGAAGGTTACTCGCTCCACTAGTTTGGGAGCAATGATGTTCATATCATGGCAATCACAATCCTCCTTCACAACAGGAATTCTAGAAGGACGTATAGAAGAAGGGTACACGCCAACAGCCCATGTACGAGAACTTGTAGAAGGAAACTTCTCTTCGAAGTCCTTGGCTGTATTGAGTCTTCTAGGAATGATGGTACTCACCGTAGGAGGGGCAACATCATCGGTGTTTCCTTTGTTTTTAAGAGAACTTGAATTCTTGGAGGAGGAAGTCATGGTTAGCAGAAATTAATAAGAGTTCTTTGAAGAAGAAGATTAAAGAAGAGTGAAAGCAAGAAAGAGTTGAATGCAAAGAAGTTGAGAGAGTTTGAAGAACTATGAAGTGTAAAAGAAGAAGAATGATGCGTATAAGGAAAGAAATAGACAAATAAAATTGTGGCCATAATTACCTCAAGAGCCGGCAAAAATATTACTAAATCGTGGAGTGATGCGTATTCGGGGTATTAAATGCGGAGAGACGTGCGTCTAATCAAGCGTCAGAAACTTTTCAGAAGGGATCAAAAAAATTTTCTCCAAGAAAGGAATCTTCACCAACTTCCCGATGACACAAATATGTGCCACCGAAAAGCAGGGGGACTATTTGTATAGGGTAAAATTGGTTCATATTAAATACTCGAATAATAGAGCGACACGTGGAACCAGATACAGACGAAAAACGAGGCAAGGGGGAACCAAGACGGGGGACAGAAGCTTCGGTTGGCACCGGGCAGACCCCGAAAGGAATATTGCTAACGAGGACAAACGAATATTTGCCACACGACGATATTTAATGAATAATATTCCTCAGTATTAAATATATAAATCGTTACAGAGAATTTTAGCATTCATATCTTGCCGTTACATATTCATCATTAGCCCCCATAACTGTCATTTAAGAGGAGCTTGATCATAGGACCTTGTTCTCTAGGTGTAACTATAAATAGTGACTTCAATAGCCATTGTAGGATACGAAAATTCTGACAAATTTATGCTATACATTATTCTAAGTATAATAATACTTTATTTTCAGTATATTGATATTCTTATTGGTGTCTTTGGAAGCCTTGCTCCCAGAACCTAACTATTTGCTGTCTTATCTCGATTTCAACGCTAAGCCTTATATTTTATTTAATTTATTTATCATTTTGCGATCAAATTAATTCACTTGTCTATAAACCATGTTATAAATTTAATTGTACCGTTTTACGTGTAAACATACATGATAATTTAATTAAAAAAATGTCGTCTTTACAAAGTTAACTCGTTTTAAACTTTTTTTTAGGGTTGTAGGTTAGGAGTTAGTTGAGTCGTGCCTTACTTCGTACCATTGTGGGACTAGTCATGTAGGGTTTTTGTCTAAGATAGCTAGTGACAATGTTGTGTCTTACTATTTTGCTTTTTAGTGCATGTCCTATTTACTAGCTATCGCTTTTGCTTTGCATCTTTCTTCTAGATTTCATGGTGTTTATATTTTTCTTATGATTGTGGTGGTGATACTAATATTATCTCCCTTTGCTTTGCATCTTTCTTTTGGATTTCATGGTATTCCTATTTTTCCTATGATTGTTGTTGTGATACTAATATTGTCACCTTTTTATCCTTTTTGTCTTTTTGTTTTTTTGAGCCGAGAATCTTTCGGAAACAACCTCTCTACTCGTTCGGAATAGGGATAGGGTCTGCATACATACTACCCTTACCAAACACCATTAGTGAAATTTTACTGGGTTGTTATTGCTTTAGGTTACTCGTAAAACTAGAGTGAGTAAATGACTTTTGAGGACAAGGTTAGCGGGCAACTTGTACCTCCCGATCTCATTTTGTACCTCCCGGTTCCCACTGTCCTTCACTGTCTAAGCATGGTTGCCGGCGGCCGGCTCATGTTATCACTATGGTGCTCAACTGTAGCTTTAGTTCTGTTAAATTCTCTACTGTATCCCATTAATTTGAATCATGTGAAGAAGCTCGGTCTGGATCTCCCCATTAAAGTAGCTGTGAATCAGAGGCCAACTTGTGATGTTATGATTTTTGTACTTTTGGGTTTGGTTTTCTCTCTCTAAAGATCGGGATGTTAGGAAAAAAAATTCTTAACATCCACTTTGTTGCTTAGCTTTATATGAAGCATCTTCCACTAGCAAAGTATATTGCGATTGTGAGTAAGGTATGCACTTTCGAGTTTTGCTTAATATTAAGATTGTTTTTAGTTCGATTAATCGTTATACACAAGGATACTTTCATATTTGTTACAGTTGCTGAATGTTAATTGCACGTTGTGATTTACTGCTGAGAGAATTTGTATGTATGTAGCTCCTGCTAGAAATGCTAGAAAGAAAAGATACTTTAGTTTGTGTAAAAGTCGAGAATTAATTTAGTTACATTTAGATCATGTATGATTCATTGAACTTGTGTAGAACATCTTCTTTAGAATATTCAATAAAAGAATAAATCGAAATTCGCAGAGAAATAACTGGAGAATCGCGAATATTTTGAGTTAGAAATGCACAAGTGATAGTTAATTTTAAATCTAGATGTAGCTTAAACAGAATAGGAGAGTTGCACTAATTTGAATTTTTGAAGTTCTGGTTTTCCTATTTGGGTCTTTGCCATCTTATTTTTGCTTGGTGAATCAATGACCAGCATTGTTTTGTTTCAAAGAATAAAAAGATTGTGAACAGGAAATGTATCGTAGATATTAGATATCTTATACCTTTTTTTTGGATTTAAATACTACTTTTTTGGCTTCTTTGTTTCTTAATTCATGTGCAAGGTGTTTTTGCCACCCTGACATGAATTTCATGATAGTCGTACCTGATAAGTGGAGATTTTGACTGCTTATTAGTACCTTTTAGCTTTTGTTTTAGTCTGAAATTATTGACTTGTGTTTTAGAAACTAATGAAATTGTGCAAATTGCAGAAATGCTGGAAGTTTGGTCTCCCATGATGAAATCTGACTCAAAAGGAGTGTTCCGAAACATAAGACAATAAAAGACGCAGAAGCAAAGATGTGCGGTCCGCAGAAGAAATTGCGGACCATAGAATATGCAAGAATATGCAAGAAGACCAAGTCTTGAAGCCTTTGTGAAGTGCGGACCGCACAAGAAATGTGCGGCCGCAGTCTAGAAATGTGCGACCGCAAAATCCTCCTTCCTGCCAACTAAAGAAATCTGCGGATCGCACATGGAATTGTGCGACCGCATAACCTCCCGAGGGGCATTTTTGTCCACAATTTTTGGCCATGTATAAATAGACGAGTTTCACAAAATTAGGTCAAATTTGAATATTAAAAGTTGCTGTAGCCGTTTATTTTTACTACTTTAGGAAGTTTTACATTATTTTGGTGTTTAGACATTAGATTTCATCATTTTAATCTTTCATGGGTTTAATTAGCTTTTCTCCAAATCCCATTATGAGTAGCTAGATTTTACTAGGGTTGTGACCCAACCCTAGTGTGTAAACCTTATGGGTGATTAATTTATGCTTGTTTATGATTGAGTGTTGATTATATATTTAGCTTAGTTCATACTTCAATTTTAGAATTAATGGTTGCAAACATTGATTCATGCCTATTTGACTTAGTCTCTACTTGAGAAAGAGAGACCTAGTTTAGGATAACTTGGTTAACAAGGAATTAGGTTAATTGAGAGATTAATTAGCCTAATTAAAGAGTTCAAACTAGAGATAGTAAGAACCCGACTTGAGCTCATATCAACTATTTTATTTGACACCCATTTGGACTTGAGAAAGCCAAATTGGGCAAAATCACTCTCTGACCGAGAGATATATATATTGAGTGGGTAACGTAGAGTTGAGAGCTATAATACACCCCAATCAACAAAATAAGTATTAACGTCTTTATCCCATTAGGCAAACACCTAGGTTATCGTCACAATCCTAGGCCTTTAAACTATTTGAAAAAATATCTAAAACATTCATCTCTAGTTTATTTACCTTAGCTTGCAATCATTAGAGTTATAATAGAAGTAGAAATCAAAACTCTGTTGTGAAAGTGCAATTTAGGTAGTCCATTCAGTTGATTCAAATATATACTCCTGACACCCCTTATAACTCCCAGTGGATTCGACCCCGACTCATATTTGGGTAATTATTATTGCATTCTAGCATATCATATCTCTTATTGGGGTGTGTTGTGGACGTCATCAGTATGTTGCACCAGATCTTTAGCAAATGACAACCTCTAAATGTGGAAAATGACAACACTCAACCTATATGATATAACAAAAGCTTTTATGTTATCTTAAGTAGTTTCGAGTGTAGCTGCTATGTGTCTTCTCTTTCACTTTTGCCGGTTTGGATCAGCGTTATCAAAGGCGCGCTTAAAGCACACTTAAGCCTTGAAGTGAGGCTCAAAACATGTTTAGCGCTTCGCCTCGCTTATCAGGCATTTCAGTGTTGTCATCAAGACTCTAAGGTATACTTTTCCTTGCCAATGAGCAAAATCTTAAAGAGGCAACACTAACAATTGATATTTCATTTTATCATAATTGTTTTTCAATTTCTTTGTCCATAAATTTGATATTCATATTAATAGATATTAGTGTTGGACTACACATACATATTTGTAATTTTTCTCCATTTGTATCTTTCTTCATTAAAGCCTATGCTTTATTTGCGTTTAAAGCCCTAACAGACCTTAGAGTTTTTTTTGCTCTTTTCGTGTTTGACAACACTGGTTTGGATTATAACGTTCAACACAGAATTCTGATTCCATTCAATCGTTGGGAGTGGTTGTAATTGAGATGGATCTTAGCCACTAAAGCTTTAGTTAGAGTCTATGCTGTTGATCACGATTTAGACGTACTTTTAGGGCATGTGTGTTGTGCAAATTATATGCTTAACACACAAACGCTACTTTGACGGGTACTTCTATCTCATATTTGTTGGGAAAATTAACCCCTACACAAATAATATTCATGGTATACGACTATAATAAATACGGATCACTAAAATACTGTAACCAACTGTAATAATAAGAGAAACAAGGACACCGAAATTTTTACGTGGAAAACTCTTCTGAATATAGGAAAAATCACGGCCCGAGAGGATCAACTGATTTCACTATAGAGATAATTTTACAATTTGTGGTACCGAGTAAAATACTACAAGACCACTAAACACTCCAAAGAAATAACTCTCTTTTGATTTTTCCACCTCATTACAATACCGCTCAAATTCTCTATATTTTTTCTCACAGAGTATTTTGCTTCTTACTCTGTAAATCACTCTCTTTCTCTTTATTTTGGTGTGATTACAAATGAAGATAGATGCACCTATTTATAGTTGAAGAATGCCCATATTGATGTATGCAATGACATCAATATTCACTTCAAAAGCTAGTTGCCCAAATTGAACTTCTAAATTGGATGGCTTGACAAAATCAAAAGAAAGCTTCATCTTCTTTCACATGGGCTATGTGATGAACCCAATAAATCTCCCACTCCAGTCCCATGCACCTGAAGGAGGTAACACCGGAGTTTCTAATTTGAGTGCATGCCGACAAGTTCTTTGCATAACTCGAACTTGTCTCTTGGTACCACCTTAGTCAGCATATCCGAAGGATTCTCACCTGTATGGATCTTCTTGACCTGCATAGATCCATCCTCTATCCTTTCTCGAATCTAGTGATATCTCACGTCGATATGCTTCGTCCTTGCATGATATAATGGTGTTTTTGCTTATGTCTATTGCACTTTGACTGTCACAATAGATGACATACATTTTTTGATGTAATCTAAGCTCTCGAAGGAATCGTTTTAGCCAAACCATCTCCTTTCCAGCTTCAGTAGCGACAATATACTCTGCTTCAGTTGTAGAGAGTGCAACACACTTTTGCAACTTCGACTGCCATGATATAGCTCCCCCTGAAAAAGTGAACAGGTATCCTGTAGTAGATTTACGATTATCAAGATCACCTACCATATGAGCATCTGTGTAGCCCTTCAAGACTTGATCTGATCTCCCAAAACACAATCATTCATCTGAGGTTCCTTTTAGATACCTAAGTAACCACTTCACAGCTTTCCAATGTTCTTTTCCGATATTATCAAGAAACCGACTAACAGTATCGACAACATGAGCAACATCAGGTCTGGTACATACCATTGCATACATTAGGATCCCGACGGCAGATGAATATAGAACTTTAGCCATACTTTCTTTATCTTCCTTTGTTGTAGGACACATTATCTTGCTCAACTTCATATGACCAGCAAGAGGCATGCTAATTGGTTTAGCACTCATCATGTTGAAGCGCTTAAGTATACGTTCAATATACTTATGTTGTGACAGCAACAACTTACTATTTGTCCTATCTCGGACAATCTCCATTCCTAGAATTTGTCGTGCTGGACCCAAGTTTTTCATGCCAAATGACTTGGACAAATATACCTTCAACTTGGCAATCAACTTCTTGTCTTGTCCTACAATCAACATGTCATCCACATAAAACAACAAGATGATAAAGTTATTGTTAGAGAATTTCTTATAGTATACACATAGATTTGAAAAAGTCTTTGTGTACGTTTGATTTCTCATGAATGAGTCAAACTTCTTGTACCACTGCCTAGGCGCTTGTTTCAGCCCATAAAGGCTCTTTTTCAACTTGCACACCATGTGTTTCTTCGCCTTTACTTCAAAACCTTCTGGCTACTCCATATAGATCTGTTCTTCCAAATCTCTATGCAGAAACGTAGTTTTCACGTCCAACTGCTCCACTTCAAGATCTACGCTAGGTGCCAAGCTCAAGATTGTTCGAATAGAAGTCATTTTGACAACAGGTGAGAAAATTTCATCAAAATAAATATCTTTCTTCTGTTCGAAACCTTTTACCACCAACCGAGCTTTGTGTCTGGCCAACTTGCCATTTTCATCTTTCTTGAACTTAAAGACCCACTTGCATTTGAGCGGTCTTTTGCCTTTTGGAAGTTCAACTAGTTCGTACGTATCATTCTTCTGTAAAGAATTCATCTCTTCTTGCATGGATTCCATCTACTGGATTTGTTTCGGATGAGATAGAACCTCCTTGAAATTATCTAGCTCCCTGATATCGCCCAAACTCATACCACTAATTTAAGTTGCGAGGCGGTCGATACAATAATAAAAGCCCAACGCAAGTCGGGGTCAATTTCACAGGGAGTTAGAATTGGGATTAGGTATATATTTAGTGTAATTGTACAATATTCCATAGATTACACTTCCACATTCTTGTTTGTTGTTTCTACTTCTACTTTAAACTATTGATTGCAATTATAAAACTAGCAGACAATATTTTTAGTTTTGGTTGTTTTCCAAATGATAAAAGATCTAGGGTCGTAACTTCCACCTAGGTGGTTATCTAATGGGTTGTAAACTCTAGGGCAAGTTTGATTGGTCGGGGTTGTAATATAGCAATCACACGCAATTACCCACTCTATACCTCTCGGTAGTTTGAGTGATTTTGCCCACTTTGGCTTTCTCAAGTCCAAATGGGTATTGCACAAAATAAGTGATAAATGCTCAAGTCGGGTCTTACTATCTCTAGATTCAACCCTTTAATTGGGGCTATCAATTTCTTGAGTTAACCCCAATTTCTTGTTAGCCATGTATTCCTAGACTTAGTCTCTCTTTCTCAAGTAGAGACTAAGTCAATTAGGCATGAATCAATATTTGCAATCATTAATCATTGAATTCAAGCAAGAACTAGGCTAAATATCACTAACCCAATCACAAACAAGTCCTAACTCAAACACCCATTATGCGGTCCGCAATGTGGGCCTTTTGCCTTGTTTTGGTCCTTGTCTACTTTTGACTCCTTTATGAGTTGATTTTGACTCCTTTGGCTTGTTTTCCAATGTTCCTGTACAAAAGCACATTTCATTATTTTACGGGAATACCTTTCAGCATTTTAAAAGCTAAAATGCAAGTAAAAAAGAGCAAATAAGATGTCAAAATCCCTACTTATTAACTCCCCCAAACTTAAGCTCTTACTTGTCCTCAAGCAATTAACGCAATTCTCACCTCCACTAGAAAAAAAAGAATATTTTAGCTGGCCTAAGGCTAATAAATCACACATCAATTGGGACTGACAATTACCCGTGACACATATGAATTACCAACAGTGCAATGATTTGACTTTTTGAGTATTATAGTTCTAATGCGACACTAGAGCATCAAGAGTTGACTCTATTCATCAAGGACGCTCGCTCTTTCACGTAGGTCATTTTGGATCCCAAACTCCTCCTACTTTACTCTCCATTAGCAAATCTCTCTTTAGAATGTAACACTAGAATCAAAGATTGCGAAAAGTGCGGTCATCTCTATCAAAAGAATGTCACAAGTACGGCTCTAAGTACCTTAAGCTTGCCCCTCATGTAAATCACCACTAATGTAAGCTCACTCAACCTGAAATCATGTAGGGCATTTGCGGGATGTAATTAAGGCTTTTGAATTAAGGTAGGACTTGTTGGAATAGAATGGTTTCATCTTTCCTCAAGCACTCCATTTTCTCTTTTCGGCTCATGCTTTTTCGATTCTTTGAGTCATTTTCTTTTTCCTCGGGGGAACTAGTGAGACGTAACGTCACTCTTTCTTGATCATGACATTCATTTTTCTCCTTTTCTATTTACTCCATGCCTATCATCATTGTTTTCTTTGAATCCCTTCAACTTTCTACCTTATTCACTTTATTTTTGGCATTTTTATTTTTCTTTTTTCTTTCTTTTCTTTGCCTTCCCTTTTCTTCATTTCTTTCTTTTTTTTTGTACATTTTATCACTTCTAAACTCCTCGTCTCTCCCCCAAACTTATGGTTTTGCCAATTATTTCTCAAGAATGCTAAGGAAAGATCGGGTGCCAAGAGAGGGTCATTACAAAACGGATAAAGGCTTGTAACGTAGTTATTGAACGAAAAAGGGCTTCGGCTCAAAGGGGTTGACTAGGGATATCACTTTGGTAGGCTATGGAAGATTTCAAATTTCAAATTTCAAATTTGATAAAATAGAGCCTACAATCATTTCTCAAGCCAAGCTACACTTAGAATTTCGCCTAGAAAAATATTCGGGATAAGTTCTAGACTATTAGCACGGGTACTTGGACTTGCAATTCAATACCTCACCTCTGACGCTGCTGGATTGCTAAAGTGAATGAAGTCGAGGGCCCACAATAACCCTACTTGATATTGAGAATCACAAATGGCTCGACCGAACAACTCGATGACTGCTTAAGTCAACACAAGGGTCAAAAGGTCACAACTAGAGCTAATTTATGCCAACAACTTATTTTTAACCATAAGGTCATGGGTAAATGTGTTGGTACCAAGTGAAGCATGTTAGATACCCTTTTATTCATTACTACTATTGCCTAAACATAAAAGAAAACGGACTCAATCCCTTAAGAAGGTTGTCACGCCATCTATCATTGGGAAGAGCCACCCGTTTCACACAAAATCCACCTTTGGAAAGAACCGTGGCAGTAAGAAAACCAAAGGTTTGTTGTTCACTCAAACGTAAAAAAGAAGCTAACAAATCAAAAAGAAGTTACTAAAATAAATAAGAAGTTATACTACTAAGAAAGACAAACTAAAGAAACTAAACTACGAAAAACAAGGCTAACGAATATACAAACCGAGAGGAAAATGAATATAAACATCAAGGGAAAGGAAAGAATATATACATAACCAAAGAGAAAATAAAGATAAAAGAAAAACAGTATAAGAGTTATTATAGACCAAATATCAATGTCAAATCAATCAAAATAGACCACCCCCCTAATAAAAATGAGCATTGTCCCCAATGCTTATAAAAAATAAGAACAAGAAGCGGTAGCGAGTTAAGAGAACTCCCTATGTGGTCTCAGTCTGCATGGCTTCCTTAGCACCCTCGGTCTCCTCTAGCTGTATCTCATCATCACCTGGCTGAGGGACAACAGGGTTGCTGAGCATCTATATCATCTCCTCAGCGGTATGGGCAGTCGCAATCGGCTCCTCAGACTGGCCGGCAGCTGCCTCTGGTGCCTCGGGTACTGCTGGTGCTGCCTCTATGAGTAAATATAGTGGTAGATCTCCGGTAGATGCATGCTTGGTAACTGTTGTTCTCAACTTATCCACCGACTTCTTTGAAGCTTGAGATTTCCGCATTTTCTTTACCTGCTTGCCCAACTCCTCAATGACATGCCCATGTGCCACCAAAGTTTCCATAATGGTCTTCTAGTTGTGAAAAATCTTTTTTAATGTTTCCTCCACCGACGGAGGTACCTGTGGTGCAGCATGGGCAGAAGACTATGCTGCAACAACACTGGATATGTCAGAAAATATTGAAGTAGCTGCCTGCATCTAGTTGTTGAGACTCGCCAATGTCTGGGAGACTCGCAGCACAGTCAGTGGATAATTAGATGAAGCTAGCACTGATAATGGAGCTGATGGTCTGGAAGAAGATAGTGGTGGCATGGCTGTTGTCCCAGTGGAAGGACCGGCTGTTGTGGAAGGCTCAACAGCTGAATCAGTGACTACTACCGCTGGCTCCTCAGACTGGCCAGCGAAGGTAGTTTCCTTACCCTTGAACTTCGGGTTATCAGCACCCTGCAGGTGGTACCATGAGAAAGGATTCTTTGCCTTTACTTCTGTATCATATTGCCTCGGCTCCACCTTTTGATCTTTGAAGTATTCTGTGAGGATGTTGGGGTACGGGTATGATCTCTCAATATTCTGCACAGCTAATGTGATGTTGATGGACATGATGGTACCAACATTAATTGAATACCCAGCCATAATCGAAGCCACCAGGACTGCACAGGGAAGTGGGAGGTTGTTCTCATTTAGGAACGGATCAATGCGGCTGCACACAAATGTTTGCCACCTTTTTGCTTCAAAATTTAGGGTGGTCCGAACTATGGGAACCCCTGCTGTAAGCCACAGAGGTGTTGATCCTCGAATAGCCAAAATCTCGTCTAGCCACAGGCGAGCTGCATCACCCATAGCCAACTTCTCCAAGTATTGGACTGCTTCCACTTCTTCAAATCCCACATAAGAGTTCAAAGCACAAGAGTCGAATTGGATTTTCAGATTTCTGACTTTTGTCACCTTGGTACCCTTCTTAATGTGAGCCACATTGGCATAAAATTCTTTAACCAAGTGCTCATTTGTATCGAGGACGCTTTGGGTGAACCATTTCCATCCCTTTCTCTCCTGGAATTGTCTGAGGATATTTGGGTTTTTGTCCAAATCCTTCATCAAGAATTGTCGCTCAAGAGTAAGCGATCTCTGGGGCCACCACTCTCTAAATCTGTCGAAAGCAGCCAGGCTCACAAATCTGTCTTCCCACATCTCCTTTTTCTTCGACCTCTCTAAACCCTCCACTGTAGCATCACCCTCTCTACCATCATCATCATCATCAACATTGATTGGTGCAGCCGGGGCATGTGAGGAAGAGGGCTCAGAATTATGGCTACCCTCTTCCAAACCATTAGAAGAACTAGCAGCGGAAGATGATTCATCAACCAAGTAGAATCTACCCGGGACTTGTTGAGATTGGGTGATAGGTGGGGCTTGGTCAGAGTTTCCCTCAGACACTTCCCTAGATGGGAGATACTCATTGGTGTTTGATGATTCAGGGACTCTGTTGGTCGTAGCCTTCTTGCTTATCACTCTCTGGATGGCTAGTGGTAGGTTACTCTTGCTTCGTCCTCGGCCTCGGGAGGGTTCTGCCCTCCCTTTTGATGAATCTCCTCTACCACGTGATCTAACCATTGTCTACAATTATAACAATAAGAATCAAGTAGAGTTCAGTTAATAGGACTTAAATACATGCATGACAGTTGCAGGCCAGTTGTGGATAAATAGTCTCAGGAGAGGCAGTGCGGACCACATAAAAGTGAGTGCGGCCGCAGACTGCCAAGTGTGGACCGCACAACCAAAAGTGTGGACCGCACAATTTTGAGTGTGGACGCATAACCCCAGGTTCAGACTACTGGGTCTCTAATCATTTAATAGTGCGGACCGCACAATTTCACTGCGGACCACATATTTTTGAGTGTGGTCCGCACAATTCAAGCATACAGATGCCCTAACTTAGAGACTGCAGACCACACAAAAGTGTGTGCGGCCGCACAATTTGGATCAACACGGCATTGCTTTACGATTCATACAAGTTTTGCAAGAATTAGACATGGCCCTAACAATTAAGCATGATTAGCTATTTACCCATGCCCCAATTAACAATTATGAAGCTATCCACATGATTTTAAGCAAAGATGACTAACTATTGACATTTTTAAGCATGAAATTAATCCTAGACAAAAGAACAAAACTAAGAAAAGATGAAAAATCTAAAGATGTAATGAGCATACTAGTGATGGAGGATGCAGGTGAGAATCTAAGAGATGAAATGCTTGAAGTTTGAGAATTAGTGGAGGAGACACTGTTTTTGCTTAGGGCTTGAAGGTTCAAAGAATGTAAAGTTTAAAAAGTTGAGAAAAGCCCTATTTATACTTTGACCCGTCGGGCCCAAACCTACCTGGGTACAGCCGCATAATTTTGAGTGCGGTATGCACTCATTACCTATTCCTTCGAAGATGTTCTGCGGACCGCACAAAAGTGAGTGCGGTCGCAGAATTTGTGCAGACCGCACAGTTTTCTGTGCGGCCACATTTTGTTAAGGATTTTTGACAGGTCAAACTTCAGAGAGCATGCAATTTTTATCTTCTAGTTGTGCGACCGCACATAGAATTGTGCGGCCGCCAAGTGATTGCGCGGTCCGCATAATTTTGGTGCAGTCCGCACTTTTGTGACACTTAGCCAATTTGTTTCTTGCACAGTCTCTGCAAGGCACACCCATTCCTGCATACACTTCAAAACTAGTTATCATAAAACAAATCTGTCTAACAAAGAAGAAAAATAGGAAAAAGAAAAAGATACATGGGTTTCTTCCCAAGAAGCGCCTGATTTAATATCGCGGCATGATGCAGATTACCAATCATTTGAAATGAAGAGCCGCCACAATATGTCCATCATCAACCTTGACAAGATAATGATTAACCCGGTGCCCATTGGCTCTAAACACTTCATCATTCTTATTTTTCAAATGTAGAGCACCAAAGGGGGTTACATTCACCACTTCAAAGGGGCCACTTTAAATAGCACAAGATCACCATCTTTAAATTCCTCTTTAAATTCCTTATGTGGATGTACTTGTCATAGAGGTACTTCATCTTCTCCTTGGAAAGAGACAAGCTTGTGTAGGCATGATACCGGAATTCATCAAGCTCATTCAATTGTGACATCCTTAGATTTTCTGCAACATCCCATTTAAGGTTCAACTTTTTCAAAGCCCACATTGCCTTATGCTCAAGTTCTACCGGAAAATGGCATGCCTTCCCGAACACTAATCGGTATGGAGACATCCCGATCGGTGTTTTGTAGGCCGTTCTATAAGCCCGAAGAGCCTCATCAAGTTTTCTTGACCAATCTGTCTGGTTGGCATTGACTTTCTTTGACAAAATACTCTTTATCTCCCGGTTGGAGTCTTCAACTTGTCCGCTTGCTTGAGGATGCTAGGGGGTCGACACTTTGTGAGTAACACCATACTTTGTAAGTAAGGTGTCAAAAGCTTTGTTGCAAAAGTGCGATCCCCCACACTCCTTGCTTTATTGTTGGGCAAAGCAATGGATTCAAACCCATTTAGATACATAATCCACCGCAACTAGAATGTAGGTGTTCCCACAAGAGCTAACAAACAGACCCATAAAATCAATACCCTACACATCAAAAATATCTATCTCCAAAATGGTGGTAAGGGGCATCTCATTTTTCTTAGAAATCCCACCGGCCCTTTGACATTCATCACAACGCTTTACGAGATCGCTAGCGTCCTTATAAAGAGTAGGCCAATAGAATTCACAACTCAACACTTTTGTTGCCATTCTAGCTCCACCATGGTGACCACCATATGGCGAAGAGTGTCAAGCCTCAAGAATTTCCATTTGTTCTTCCTCCGGCACACATCATCGGATCACACCATCGGTACATATCTGGAAAAGATACGGCTCATCCCAATAGTAGTCAAGGCAATCCCGTTTGAGCCTCTTCCTTTGGTTTGAAGAGAACTCATTTGGTACAATTCCACTCATAATATAATTGGCAAAGTCGGCGAACCATGGTATCCCAGTCATAGAAATGGCTAGGAGTTGCTCGTCGGGAAATGAACCATTTATCTCAAGGCCATCATGTGGCCTCACCTCCTCCTCCAAACGAGACAAGTGGTCTGCCACTTGGTTTTCACTACCTTTGCGGTCTTGAATCTCTAGATAAAACTCTTGCAAAAGAAGCACCCACCGCATAAGTCATATTGAAGCGCCGCATAGTCGGTGTGAAAAATTACCTTTGTACCCATCAAGTATGGGCGAAACTTCTCCATAGAAAATACAATAGCAAGGAGCTCTTTTTCGGTCACTGTGTAGTTGACTTGGTCATCATTCATAGTCTTGCTTGCATAATAGATTGGATGGAAGATTTTGTTGATATGCTGCCCCAAAACTGCTCCGACCACCACATCACTAGCGTTACACATGAGCTCAAATGGAAAGCTCCAATCCAGTGCGGTGATAATAGGAGTAGAAGTCAACTTGAACTTAAGCAACTCAAATGCCTTCATGCAATCTTCATTGAAATGGAACTTGGCATCCTTCTCCAAATGTTTACACAAAGGGTTCACCACCTTAGAAAATTTCTTGATGAATCAGTGATTGAACCCCGCATGACCCAAAAAGCTCCCCACTCCCTTCACGTATGTAGGGGGAGAGAGTTTGGAGATCCCTTCAACTTTGGCTTTATCAACCTCAATACCATACATTGAAATCCTATGACCGAGGACAATGCCTTCCTATAGTCCATGCACACTCTCCACTCGGCGACAGTTCTTGTGGGGACCAATTCGTTCTTTCATTATTTATCACAGTCATGTCCCCTTTCTTTGGGACACATTGCACTGGAGAAATCCATAAGCTATCAGATATGGGGTAAAAAACACCGGTATCCAACCACTTTATGATCTCCTTCTTCACTACCTCTTGCATTGCTTCATTCAATCTTCTTTGATGCTCCATAGAGGGTTTGGCATCCTCCTCCAAAATAATCTTGTGCATGCAAAAGGCGGGGCTTATACCCCTAATATCCGCCAATGTCCAACCTATAGCTTTCTTCATATTTTGGAGCACCGCCAAAGTAAAATCTACCTGCACGTTAGTCAAGCAAGAGGAAATAATAACGGGTAAAGTGGAACAAAGGCCAAGAAACTCATACCTGAGATGTGAAGGCAAAGGCTTTAACTCCAAAGTGGGAGGCTCCTCGATTGAGGGCTTTGTTGGAGGAGTCTTCCAGTTCTTAAGATCTAAGGATAATTTTTGGGATTCATAAGTATACGACCCCATTCCTTGTAATGCATTTACACATTCCACATAGCCATCCTTCTCATCATCATCATGATTGAGCAATACGGCCTCTAAAGTATCATCAATATTCATCATGACACTAGCATCATCAACGATCACATCGGTCACTAAGTCCACAAATGAACAAACTTCGTTGCTATTCGGTTGCCTCAAGATTTGCACACATGGAAAACCACATTTTCATCACCCACCCGAAAGGTGAGCTCACCGGCTTCCACATCAACAAGAGCCTTCCTCGTAGAAAGGAAAGGTCTACCCAAGATAATAGGCACCTCGTAGTCAACCTCACAATCAAGGATCACAAAGTCTGCTGGAAGGATGAACTTATCAACACGGACTAACACATCATCAATAATTCCCAATGGCCTCTTCATAGTCCGATCCGCCATTTGAAACCTCATAGATGTGGGTCTTGGTTTCCCAATTCCCAAAGTTTTGAACACAGAGTAGGGCATCAAGTTGATACTTTCCCCCAAATCACATAAAGCTTTGGCAAACTCTGCGCTCCCAATAGTGCAAGGGATTGTGAAAGCACCGGTCTTCCAATTTCGGATCCATTGAGTGCACAATAGCACTCACTTGATGTGTCATCTTGATAGTTTCACAATTCATTGACCTCTTCTTGGTGACCAAGTCCTTCATGAACTTTGCATAACCCGATATTTGTTCCAACGCCTCAACCAATGGTACATAGATAGACAAACTCTTCATCATGTCAATAAACGTTTTGAATTAGTTCTCACTATTTTGCTTTGCAAGCCTTTGAGGGTATGGCGGAGGAGGCCTTGGAATTGGTGCCTTAGCCTTTGGCACTACCGATTCCGATATGTCAATCACGTTCTCCCTAGACGGGTTCACCTCTTCTTGTGTTTCCTCCACATTTTTATCAATATCAATTCTCACTTCGTCATTAGCTTGAACTACATTGCTTGGAATTTCATCTTCTTGAACCACAATGTCATCATCCACAATTCTTATTTGATTTGAGGTGGTTGCATCTCCACTTTTTCCACTTCTCATAGTCACGGCCATAGCATGTCCCGTATTATTCTCACCCTTTGGGTTCACCACCGTATCACTTGGTAGTGCCCTCTTAGGATGAGTGTTCAATGCTTGTGAGATTTGGCCAAGTTGAACCTCTAAATTGTGGATTGAAGTGTTGTGGGAGGCTAATTGAGCATCAGAATCAGCATTTTTCTCAATCATTTGTTTGAACATATTTTCAATCCGTCCCATCTTATTGTTAGAATAGCTCGGGCCTTGAGAAGGATAGGGAGGTGGATTGCTCGGTTGTTGGAACATCGGGGGGCCTTTGAAAACCCGACCCCCGGTTATTGTTGTTGTTCCACCCTCCCTGATTACCTCCCCAATTACTTTGATTGTTGCCACCCCAATTGCCTTGGTTTCCTTGATTATTCCAATTGCCTTGATTATTGTTATTTCCCTAATTGCCTTGATTGTTGTTTCCATCACTCCAATTGCCTTGGTGGCCTTGGTTGTTCCAATTTCCTTGATTTCCTTGTGATCTCCATTGTTGTTGATTTTGAGCATTGTTTCTTTGACCTTGATAATTGTTGACGTATTGCACTTCTTCTTATTGCTTATTATATGAATCACCTTGGTCATACCCACTATCATCTTGCATGAATTGTTCCAGACGGCTTTGCCCTTGTTGACCTTTTTGTCGTATTTTGTTCATCATCATATTTACACCTTCCATCGCATTCACTTGTTTCAGCCCTTGAATTTGTTACAACTGAGCGTTGGCCAATTGGTTTATTGTGGTTGTTAACTCTGCGATAGCTTGCCCATGATAATGTAGTTCCTTGTGTAGGTGAATGACATTGGGGTCACCTTGCGGAACATTGGCCCTACTTTGCCATGCCGATGAGCTATCCACCATCTTATCCAAAATTTCACAAGCTTTGGCATAAGGTGTGTTCATGAAGTTCCCGCTGGCGAGCTGATTTACCACACATTGATTTTTTGTGTTAATACCCCTATAGAAGGTTTGTTAGATCATGGCCTAGGTCATATTATTATTCGGTCACATTTTAACCATGGTACGATATCTTTCCCAAATCTCATACAATGGCTCATTGGGCTCTTGCTTGAACGCTAGAATTTCATCCCGTACTGCAGCCATGTGCCCCGGAGAGAAGAATTTGGCAATGAATTTTTCGGCTAACGCATCCCGTGTATGGATGGAATGATTGGGAAATCTCTCTAGCCAGTCCAATGCTTTTCCCCGAAAAGAGAAAGGAAATAGCCTCAACATCAGCGCGTCCTCAGAAACATTGGTTTGCTTGCTCCCCCAACAAGTATCGATGAACCACTTGAGATGCTTGTAAGCATGTTGATTTGGATCCCCGGTGAAGAATCCCCATTGCTCAAGTAGTGTAAGCATCACGTTGGTGATTTGGAATTTGCACGCCCTAATGCGGAGCAGGACTATAGCACTTGCATAACCCTCGTTCGGCAACACCCGGTGCGCTGCCGCTCTTGGTGGAGATGGGGGGAGGACGGGAACATTATCATTAGGCGGTCGACCTCACCTATTTTCTTGAGGTTTGGGAAGAACCTCATCTCCTTGATCATCGTTCACTTCCTCCCCCAATGGAAAATTACCAATGGGCTCGTTACTGAGAGCCATTCTCGTACCTATAAGCAATTCAAAAAAAAAAAATTAGTGACTCGGAAGGAAAGGAAGACAAATCACACAAAAACCTAGATATATAGCTAAATCCGTTTAACTCCCCGACAACGGCGCCAAAAATTGATGTCGCCCAAACTCACACCACTAATTTAGGTTGCGAGGCGGTCGATGCAATAATAAAAGCCCAACGCAGTCGGGATCGATTCCATAGGGAGTTAGAATTGGGATTAGATATATATTTAGTGTAATTGTACAATATGCCTAAGATTACACTTCCACATTCTTGTTTGTTTTTTCTACTTCTACTTTAAACTATTGATTGCAATTATAAAACTAGCAGACAATATTTTTTGTTTTGGTTATTTTCCAAATGATAAAAGATCTAGGGTCGTGACTTCGTGGTTATCTAATGGGTTGTAAACTCTAGGGAAAGTTTGATTGGTCGGGGTTGTAATATAGCAATCACACGCAATTACCCACTCTATACCTCTCGGTAGTTTGAGTGATTTTGCCCACTTTGGCTTTCTCAAGTCCAAATAGGTATTGCACAAAATAAGTGTTAAATGCTCAAGTCAGGTTTTACTATCTCTAGATTCAAACCTTTAATTGGGGCTATCAATTTCTTGAGTTAACCCCAATTTCTTTTTAGCCAAATTTTTCTAGACTTAGTCTCTCTTTCTCAAGTAGAGACTAAGTCAATTAGGCATGAATCAATATTTGCAACCATTAATCCTTGAATTCAAGAAAGAACTAGGCTAAATAACACTAACTCAATCACAAACAAGTCCTAACTCAAACACCCATTAAGTACCCACACTAGGGTTGGGTCACAACCCTAGCTAGAAATTTAGCTACTCATGAAAAATGAAGAAATACAAGAAGAAATTAAGATAAAATGCATAATAATTGATTAGGGAAAGAAAATCTAATGTTTAAATGCTAAGCTAGTACAAAGTTGCCCAATACAGTAAATAAAAACAATCTCAGTGTTCAGGTGCACCCAACTTAACCTAAAAATGACAAAAAGTTCTATTTATACTAAGCTAAAAATATCTAACAAAAATGCCCCTGCGAAGGTTGTGCGGCCGCATAATTTTGTGTGCGGTCCGCACAAATGAGCTTCTGCGGCCGCACAATTATAGTACGGTACGCATTCTTGGAACTTGGGCTTGGCACTTTGGGATTTTTGTGGACCGCATAAAAATGAGTGCGGCCGCGCTTCTGATTGTGCGGCCACACAAAAATAGTGTGGTCTGCATTCCAGCATGACTCTGAAGTCCCATCTCTCTGATCTTTGTCTGCTACGGACCGCATAATATTGAGTGCAGCCGCACTTGACATTCTGCGGCCGCACAATTATGGTGCAGTCCGCACTCCTTCAGCTTGTCCAAAACCAACTCTTTGAATCTCCTCTTCTGCGGCCACATAATATTTGTGCGGTCCGCATACTCTGAAGAAGAACTAACATCGCTTTTCCTTTGTTTTGCGGCCGCACACAGTATTGTGCGGTCCGCACTGTGGGCCTTTTGCCTTGTTTTGATCCTTGTCCACTTTAGACTCCTTTATGAGTTGATTTTGACTCCATTGAGTCGTTTCCCAATATTTCTGTACAAAAGCACATTTCATTAGTTTTCGGGAATACCTTTAAACATTTTTGAAGCTAAAACGCAAGTAAAAGAGAGCAAATAAGCAGTCAAAATCCCTACTTATCACTCCCCCTCATCAGTGTCGAGGATATACTCCGAAGAAGGATACCTCGTGGACTCTACCTTCTCTCTTTCAGATCTTCTCAAAAGTTGTTGTCCTTCTTCTTGTTGTTGCTCTCCTTCTTCCTCTTATGGACTAGGGTACTCCCCCTTCTCAGCAACCTCTTCATCTACACCTTCCGTGTGCCATTCTTCTCATGTGGAAGGATTACGTACAAGTACAGTAGGAGTAGTGACAAAGTTAGTAACTGTACCATTATCATTTTTGGTCTTTGTTGATTGATCACTATCAATCTCGACCACATCTTGTATGAATATCACATCTTTGCTCTGATGATCTTTTTCCTTTCTGGGTCCCACAATCTGTAGCCAAACTCTTCATCTCCATAACCTATGAAGATGCAGGGAATAACTTTGTCATCCAGCTTCGTTCTCTGCTCCTTCGACACATGTGCAAAAGCTTTACATCCAAACACTTTTAGATCGGAGTAGGACACCTCTTTGTAGGTCCAAACTTTCTCTGGAATGTCAAACTCCAATGGAACTGATGGACTTCTGTTAATCAAGTAACAGGCTGTGCAAGTTGCTTAACCCCAAAATGACTTAGGTAGTTTTGCCATTTTGAGCATACTTCTCACTTTTTCGACAATGGTGCGATTTATCCTTTCAGCTACACCATTTTGTTGTGGGGTTCCAGGAACTGTCTTCTCATGTCTGATTCCATGGCTTGAGCAGTAGTATTCAAACTCCTTTTAAGTACACTCTCCTCCATTGTCTGTCCTGAGACGCTTTAATTTTTGACTTGTCTCCCTTTCCACCAGAGCATGGAATTTCTGAAATACTTGAAATACCTGGTCTTTGGTTCTAAAGAAATAAAGCCACAATTTTCATGAAGCATCATCAATAAATGTGAGAAAATATTTGTTACCTCCCATTGATTCTACATCCATTGAACCACAAACATCAAAATATACTAAATCAAGTATATTCGATTTTCTTCCATGAGTTGCTTGAAACGATACCCTGTGTTGTTTTCCAAATAAACAATAATCACAAGAATTCACAGTTGTACCTTTTGCAAATGAGATGAGTGACTTTTTGGATAGGATCTGCAGTCCCTTCTCACTCATATGGCCCAATCTCCGGTATCATCTACAGCCGCATGTAATCCATCTTCACATATCTCAATGGTTGTCTTGTACAATGTGTAGGGATCAACTCCTTTAGCAATCACCAATGATCCCTTGGTGAGTCTCCACTTTCTATTGGCAAAGTGATTCTCGTACCCGTCTCGATCTAGAGCGATCCCTAAAATCAAATTCATTCGTAGATCCGGTACGTGTCGCACATCTTTTAAAACTAATGTGCATCTGACATTTGTCTTGATACAAATGTAGCCAATCCCCACAATCTTTGAATGACTGGTATTTCCCATCTTGACCATTCCAAAGTCTCCTGCTTTGTACCTACAGAAGAATTCTCTTACCGGTGTGGCATGGTAGGATTCTGCTATATCAACCACCCATTTTGACTCTTGGCTTGCTAAGTGCATGCATTCCTCCTCCTCGTGAACGAAGAGAACCACCGAATCATCGTTGTGCACTGCAGCAGTTGTGTTGTCATCATTCTTCTGGCCACTGCTCTCGCCTCGACCTTTCTTTGGGCAATCGCTTTTAAAGTGACCAGGTTGACCGCAACTGTAGCAATTTCTACCCTTTGACCGGTTCCTGGACTTTCCACGAGCTTTGGATTTATCACGGATACTCGATGCTCTATAAAAACTTCTTCCTCTGTTTTCCATGATAAGAGCTTGCCCCTGATTTTCGGGCTTCTTCCTCATCTTATCATTGAGTAGGATGGTTGATGTGACCTCCTTTAAATCGATGGTATCTCTACCATGCAGGATGGTTGTTGCCAAATTATCATAGGAAGATGGCAACGAGTTTAAAAGCATGATAGCCTTATCTACTTCAGTGATTGTTTCTCCAAGATTTGCCAGCTACGTGATTAATCCATTGAACATATTTAAATGGGACAAGAAATTTGTACCTTCACTCATATGGATGGCATAAAGTTATGTAATGACCCGGTCGGTCGTTTCGAGTATTACAACCCCATTCCTCTATTTACTGCTCAAATTATGCCCTACGATTGTTATTTGACTTGCCAGAGTAATTGGTTCGGGTCTGGCGAGGTTTTTGAATGATTTGGAACGCTTAGTTCCAAGCTTCAAAACTTAAGTTGAAAAGGTTTTGTGGTGTCGAGGTAGATTAATTAGTACAAAGGTTGTAGAAATTTCTTGCGGCGAGCGCTCGGACTTTTTGGGTTGAACAATGCACCGATATGTAAAGGAAAACTTTTGCTGGAAAGGGTCATTTCTGCGGGCCACTATGCTGTCGCAGAATCACTCTATGGACCGCATAATGGCCGCAGAGTAAGGCAGCCTTGCCCAGTTCCGGAGGCCTCATTTCACGGCCATTTCTGAAGCCGCAGAAGCGTTATGCGGTTGCATATGCGACCGCAGAGTGTGTTTCTGGGCTTACTTTTTCTGGTTTTATAAACTCGACCCCATTCTTATAAAACACTATTATGGGTCATTTTGAGGGGTTTCATCTGATATTTTAGAGAGAGGTGAGAGAATTTTAGAGAGAGAAAGTGAAGACTTAGTCATTTACCCATCAATTCTTGTTTAAGGTTTGAAGATTTCACAAGTATCTTGCTAGGGCTTCAAAGAGGTAAGAATTTCTTTTCCCAATTCTTCAATTTTAGGTTTGGAGTAAAAGATGGGTGATTAAGAGTATGATTCTTGGGTGTGAGAGTATTATTTATACATACACATACCAATAATGTTAGTGGAAAGATTGTTGAGTTCAAATGAGTAAAGATTGAGTTAAAAATGGTAGAAATCTTCAAAGACTTTAACTTAAGATTTGAGGGTCGAATTGATGTCAGAATTTGGTGAAATTTATATGGTTGGACTCGTAGTTGGATGGGCGTTCATATTTTGTAACTTTTGTCTGGTTCCGAGATGTGGGCTCCATGGGCAATTTTTGAATTAAATTTCAAATTTTTGTTGGAAAAATTAGTATGTTCATATGGAATAAATTCCTATGATTTGTATTGACTGAATCGAATTAATTGTGGCTAGATACAAGGCTTTTGGAGACCAATTCATGAGGCAAAGGCATAGCAGAGTGAGAAATTACAGGTTTGAGGCAAGTAACACTTCTAAACTTTGTTCTGAGGGTATGAATCCCTGAATTACATGTTGTATGAATTGTTTGGAGATGACGCACATGCTAGGTGACGGGCGTGTGAGCGTGCATCATATGAATTGTGACTTATTTGATTCCGTGGAGTTGCATAATTAAATACATGACATTATCCGCACATTCTCCACGTGTTAGAGAAATTAAGGTGAGACTCATATTAAAGATCATGATTTTGCTACATGCTGATATATTTTGGGGCCCACATGGGTCGTATTGTTATTGAACTATTTGTTTAAATTTACAATGTTGTACCTAGTCACATCTACCACTTGCATATCATATATCAGTCTCTGTTGTCATTCATTGATACTTCATATCATCACGTCGGGTTGATTTTTCATGTCATTGAAATCCCGAGAGACTGGAGATTCTGAGTGATAGTTATGTTTATTTATTATGCCTGGATCTAGCTATTATATCGCTTGGGCTAAAGGAGCCCCTCTGGAGTCTGCACCCCCACAGTGAGCGTAGTTGATATATATATATATATATATATATATATATATATATATATATATATATATATATATATATATATCTGAGATGGATCTTTCTTGGGCATGGATCTAGCCATAGATATATATATTGAGGGATGGATCTTGCCCGAAGCATTTAAATTAAGGGATGGATTTTTCCTGGACATGGATCTTGTCCGAATCATTGATATTCGGGGATGGATCTTCCCCTGGGATGGATTGGCCTTATACAGTACTGAGTGACTAACTGTCAGTTGATGGATATACATATATATTTGGGATGGATCTTCCCTGGGCTGGATTGGCCATATACAGTACTGAGTAATTGAGTATTTTAGATTTTGAGTACACAAAGTTTTCACTAAGGTGCATCACATACGGTATGTACATTGTCATGTAGATATAGAGAAGTCATATTCCTCACATTGTTCATAATTGATCTATTTTATTTGTACTGAGAGTAACTGTTGAACATGAAAGCATGCCTACATTTCTGTATTGTTATTTCTATACTGGACTGTACCTGCTGAGCTCGTCACTACTTTCAGCCCAAAGGTTAGTCTTGTTACTTATTGAGTTGGTTGTACTCATACTACACTCTGCACCTCGTGTGCAGATCCAGGTACTCCCGAATACGACGGTTGCTAGATTTTAGAATTTATTCTGTGGAGATTATCAAGGTAGCTGCTTGGCGTCCGCAGACTTTGACTCCCTTCATTATTTTTAGTTATTGTACTGTTCTATATTTTCAGACAGTGATTTAGTTCTATATTTTTAGTCAGATCTTGTTCTCATTTAGATGCTCATGTACTCAGTGACACCGGGTTTTGGGAGTGTTTATATATGTATTTATGAGATTTCTTCAGCTGAATTTAAATATTATGTTTTCAAACTTAAAAGATGTGGTGGTTTATTGAGATTGTCGACTTGCCTAGTATTGAGATAGGCGCCATCACGACATGTGAGATTTTGGGTCGTGACAAGTTGCTTTCTCAAAAAATAACTTGTTTGTTAAGGATTTGGACATGTATAGACTTTCTAGTCTTTTTCAAATACCACATGCACTATTTTCATCCCCCACATTATTGAGTACTTTATCGGATAAGTGCAGTCTGATTGCACTATCCGCCTTTTTATCCATGTCTGCCCATTCCTCGTCTTTCATGATTTCCGGCTTTGCCTCTTTTCCATCCAGTACAATGTCCAACCCTTGTTGGATGAGCAGGTCCTTTATCCTTCTTTGCCATATGGAGAAACCGTCATTACCGTTGAATCTTGTTACTTCATACTTTACTCCTGACATTTTTTTGTCACTGAGTAAAATTGACTGTAAATAATATTTCTGTGAATGAGCAGAACATGTGCTCTGATACCAGTTGTTGGGAAAATTAACCTCCACAGAAATAATATTCACGGTATACGACTATAATAAATGTGGATTACTAAAATACTGTAACAAACGATAATAATAAGAGAAACAAGGACACCGAGATTTTTACGTGGAAAATCCTTCTGAATATGGGAAAAACCACGGCCCGAGAGGAGCAACTGATTTCACTATTGCGAGGATTTTACAATTTGTGGTACCAAGTAAAATACTCCAAGACCACTAAACACTCAAAAGAAATAATTCTCTTTTGATTTTTTTACCTCATTACAATACCATTCAAAGTCTCTATATTTTTTTCTCACAGAGTATTTTGCTTCTTACTCTGTAAATCACTCTCTTTCTCTTTGTTTTGGTGTGATTACAAATGAAGGTAGAGACACCTATTTATAGTTGAAGAATGTCCATATTGATGTATGCAATGACATCAATATTCACTTCAAAAGCTAGTTGCCCAAATTGAACTTTTAAATTGGTTGGCTTGACAAAACCAAAAGGAAGTTTCATCTTCTTTCACATGGGCCATGCGATGGACCCAATAATATTAACTTCAAATCTTTTCAATGTCAAGTTACTTTTCAAGCATTGCAGGTTAAACTCATGAGTTCGTGAATCCTAACAATTGCAAATAACAGAGCTGAGATTATGGATATAATTGCTAAAGATTTAGATGGATATTCTTGTTCATTGGATAATGTACATGTATTAGTGGTTTGATTTACGTTGTCCAGTAGTCATATGTAAGTTTCTTTATCTGAAGTTTCTTGTGCCAGATCTAGAGATCCATGAAGAAGCTTGTATCATATGGAACCATATTGGTTTGCCACAGTTAATGTTATGACCTCCAACGTAAGCTATGTCTCTCTTTGATTGAAATTCAATTCCATTGTGCGTACCTACTTGAATGTTAACTGGACTTAACTTATTGTGCTCATCTCTTTCCCCCATAGTTTATTGTACTCTTTCGTCTCTATTCTTCATAGTTTTAGAGAAGTCACCGAATTTCCTTTCTTTTCTTAAAATATGTTGCTTTTACCGCTTTGGAATTGGATCATATCAGTACTTTATGTCTTCAAATATCAAGATCAACATTATAATAGAAGGCCTTCTTTAAGTTACTTGAGCAAAGTAAGTAGTGGATCATTGAGTCTCATGTTGTTTTCTCAACCCTGCTGAATAGTGCCCTACTCCATCCTCACTTTGAATTTCTCTTTTGTGTGAGAATTGTAAGTACAAACATTTCCTTACACGATTGAATATATAAACATTTAAACGAAGTCCTTCTGAATCATTTTGTGACGGTATGTTATGTACGATGCTTTATTATTCTATTTGGGAGGGTGGTCGTAGTGGTTTGTCTTCCTTTTGTTAACGTAATTTTCCTAGCTTTTGTTCCTTATGCATGTATAACTAAAGATTATATATATATCATGTTACAAGTTCTCTTAAGTGAATGGTGTTGTTACTTACAAGAGTTTTGAAATAGTTTATGTTACGTAGGAACTGTGAAAGAAGGGTGCTCCTCATAACTTTGTGGAAGATGCATGTACTACGATGAAACTTGGTTCTTTCTAAAATTGAGCTTAAATTGATGATATCATACCATTTGTTGGACAAGAGCTTATGAAAACAAAATTGTTTTTCTACTTATATTTTTTCTTCATGACTGATCAATCTGAAATTGTCTCCCAAGAGCCAGAGATGGTAAAGCTGCTTGTGCAGGATACTAATGTGTTTTTATAGTCAAGATTTAATGGGTTATCGGAATTTGAAATTTGTTTCGTGTTTGATCGACAGAGGGTTGGCTTTAGGGTTAACTTTGACTTTTCTTAAAAAAAATTATGAGAATGTTCCACCTAGACTAATTGAGCGTCTTATTCGATATTTTGCATAGATTGAAGCCATTTGCGGCCGTTTGGGTGGAAAATTAGACATTGTTAGGTTGGGGAATCTCACCGCTTCGAGATGAGTGAGACTTCAACTTTTGGATTGCTTGTTTTTCCAAAAGCATGACTTGAAACTTGCATTACTGTTTTTTGAACTATCTAGTATGTTGTGGGACGAGCGCGTGTGAGGTTATTATGCTATTTTCAGCTCAAATATTTATGTTAATACTCTCGATATTGTTAAGACTTTAAGCATGATTTAACGCTATTTTCTGAAAAGTGAGCATGAGATCTTAGAGCTGTATGGACATGGATCATGCTAGGGTTACTTGGTATGGTTTTGTTATATGCATTGCTAAGCAAGTTGCTTGTGATATTCACATGTTGATGCTAAATCTTGTATTGCCTATTGTACATGCTAGTTGTGAGAGTTGATTATCGATGTTAGACTGCTAGGTCTAACATATCCCAGTATCTGTAGCAGATCCCCAGTTTCCGCAAGGTCCCATTGATATTGAGTGAGGTCTAGCAGTCTTATTTGCGAGGGCATAATACTGAGTAGGGGTGACAAAATGGTTAAAAGAAAATAGTTAATCACCCATATTATCCATTAAAAAATGGGTTGGATAATGAACTTTTTAAAAACAGATCAAATATGGATAAGAATCATATTATCCATTTAGAAAATGGATAACCATTTGATAACTAATGAGTTTAACTTTTACATTTGTAAAGCCTCAAATTGGAGGTTCCTCAAGTTTGGGAGATTAGGAATTCTCCCAAAAATGATCATATTAAAAAAGGCATGGATAATATGATTACCCATATTATCTGCCGGTTAACCCGTTTTTTATCCGTATTAAATATGGGTCGGATCAGAAAATATATCCGTTTTTTCATTACCCGTTTGACCCGTCCCATATCCGACCTGCCCCGCCCGTTTACCACTCCTAATACTGAGTTAGGTCTAGCAGTTTTAACTGTGAGCATCTATGGTCGTATTGTTAGGTCTAGTGGTTCTAGTCCACGAGGGCCATGGTTTGGTATCATAAATGGTTTGACTTATTGCCCATTTGCTAAAAATCTTGCTTGCTTTACATTAATGTATGCTATTTTAATTTATGTGAATCTATTTTCTTTTTAGTACGTGTCAAAAAGAATGACCTCTTTCCTTATTTGGAAACAATTTACCTTTATGCAATGATTTATAGCCACACAAAATATGTGCTTCATTCTACACCACAAGTTCAAAAGTCTTCTCTCTTTTCTTAAACTCCGTGCCCAATCAAATGAGTTCACATAAATTGAAACGGAGGGAGTATATATTATTAGTATTCCTTTCATACATTATTTTTGAAAGACTTGCTCCACGGGTAAGACGTAGGAGTGGGTCGAAGATCTCACTGCGCCTTGCGGCTCATCAAAGTTACTTTTCTGCCCCACGCATATTCTACTAATAGTGCTAACATGGGACATCCGTGATCTATTAGTTCATGGTGGTATGCTCGTTTAGTTGAGGTGAGCCAACCACTAGTCTGGTTGGCCAAACTTCTCCAATCCTAAAAGCACTTTTTTTTTTTTTTTTGGCAAAGTTAAAGTGTTTGACCATGCTTTTTGAAGGAAAAAAAAAAGTATTTTTGAGGAGAAACAGAAACAGTTTTGGAGAAGCAGAAAAAAGTATCTTCTCTCCAAAAGTTCTTTTATGAAAAACACTTTTGAGAAAAATATATTTAGAAGCAATTTTTAAAAGTTTGGTCAAACACAAATTGCTTTCCAGAAGTGATTTTCAAATTAATTAATCAAATTCAAATTGCTTCTCACCAAAAGTACTTTTGAGAAAAAACACTTCTCAAAATAAATTGATTTTTACAGCTTGGCCGAACAGGCTATACTTCTCTCGTGGGTGGCATGTTCAAACTCTTATGTCTTTTCTTTCAGACCGCGTCCCTTGATCTCTTGTATTCAGACTATCTAAATATATGTTCCTTGACAATCTTACAATGGGTTTTGGGCTATTTCCTAGACGTTGTATTATCGAGGAATTTTCAGAAACTATTATTGTTTAGTGGCTATTAACTTTTTATAGCTATCATATACATAATTATTTTCTATAGCTATTATTTAGTTGTTATGCGACTGTATTCGATGTATTCGTGCTACTGTATTCATGAATATAGTAGTAGAATTCGCCTAAAAAATAAGGGAGTCCAGCTGTGCGACTGTATTCGTTGTATTCGCGCTACTGTATTCATGAATATAGTAACAAAATTTGCCTAAAAAATAGGGGAGTCCAGCTGTTTAATAATGGAAAGAGAATCAATTAGCGCGCATCACTCCTAATTTATCGCAACAAAATCAATTCTACATAAATTTAGCTGCTACGCGACTGTATTCGCGCTACTATATTCATGAATACAGTAATAGAGGAATCCAGTTGTGCGACTGTATTCACACTACTGTATTCATGAATACAGTAGCGAGATTCGCCTAAAAAAAATAGGTTAGTCCAGCTGTTTAATAACGAAAACAAGATCAATTAGCCTGTATAACTCCTAATTTAACTCAACAAAATCAATTCTACATAACATTTCGCTGCTACTGTGTTGTATTCCGGGTATTCGCGCGGCTGTATTTATAAATACAATAATGTAATCAAGAAAAAAAAGTATATACCGTTCTATTCAATTCGACTGTATACATTGTATTCAATTTATATTTATTCATTATTCACTATTATACATTGTATTCAATTCACCGTGTTCAAAAATAGTGATATTCGGCTTTATTCAAAAAATATAGACCATCAGAATACATAAATACATGCGAACAAATAATGTATTTATATAAAAATATAATATATTTGAGTGTATTTGTACAGAATATAATATATATGCATCATTGTATGTGACTAAAAAAGCAAAGAAGAGAAGAAAGTTCGTCGGAGATGGCTTTTTTCGGCCAAGTAAAATAAAGTATATATTGTATTAAAACTAAAAATGGAGACGAACAAAAATCCAGCCCTCAAATCTTCTCCGGCGTAGCCATGGCCAGATTTGTTCGCCTAATAGGATGAGTCAATAGTGGATGATGACACCGATGATTCTGACTCATAGTTATATAGAAATTGATGATTCATCGTTTTAAGAACTTCTGCCCTATCATTCATCCAACGTTCATGTTGGTGTACTCACTGTAGATTGACTGAACATGTAGAAGTATTTTCAATTGCAGTAACCCTAGATGATTCAGCCAGAGAATTCATGATTAGAAGCAGGTATTTTGGTCAAAGAGAGAGAGAAAGAGAAAAATTTATCATCTATTTTGAGAGAGAATCGTGTGTTAACTGAAAGAACGAGAGAGAAAAAATATAAATTGCGTATTTCATGCCTCAATGGTAGTGAATACCATAAATACCTATTTTGCTATAAAATATAAAAGGTAGATATAAAAAATAATATTTTAAAATAATTTTGGTTTATAATAAATAGGGTGTATACCTTTGCTGTACGAGCTAAAATTTTCTTATTTCAAACTTCCGCTGTATTGAGACATCTATTTATCTAAGTCTATGGATCCTTTATCATTTTTCATTTAGTTTCCATTTTAAGCGGATAATTTTTTATGGTTCATAAAGTGGATACTGTCTCATTAGATGCCAGTCATGATATTTGAATTTGGACCGTGACAAATTGTCTAAGGCTTTTACTTTCTACTGATATCTGAGTAGTCTACTGATGATTGTATAGGGCATTCATTTTTTATTGATATACGAGTAGTCTATTGAAAGATTGTATAGTGCTTTCACTTTTTACTGATATATCGGAGTCGTCTACTGAAAGAGATGTTTTTTTATTGAACATGCAAAGCGCATTCGTTTTCTCGATAATAATACATGTTGCTTTCTTTTTTCTGGAAAGCTTGTATCACAAACGAATTCGTAGGTTTTAATTATAAGGAAGTTCAACTATAAGGAAGTTGTAAACTTTAGTGGCACTTGATAAGTAATTATAATCATTGTTTAACAACAACCGAGGCATATTATAATCTAGTCTGGAGTTTAAAGAGAATAGTTTCAATCACATCAAAGTTACAACATTTGCTTTCTTCTCCGTTGTATTACTTATACTTCCATATCACATTATTTCATTCATTCAAATATATATTATCCGTCAATATATGGGAACTCTATGCGTGTCTAAAGAAATTATGGGGAAGAAGTCTCAGAGGCGATAATGTCTACATTTACCCATCGCACGCTTTACACCTATTGTTATCTATTTCTCGTGTGTGTATATATATATATATGCTCTAATAAAATGATATCTTATATTTTTTTTGAAAACTATTTGGATCTACAAGAATGTTTTCTCTTTCGTATTCAATTTACATAATTTTTGCTTTTAAATATTATACAATTTTATTTTAATTTTCATGATCTTTTATTTATTAGTTTTATCTACCCTAAAAGAATTCGTAGGTTTCAATTCCCCTACCTCACTGCCCCATCCCCATAATAGATAATTGGCCTGTGCCAAACCCCACCTTTTACAAGTTACAATACTGATGGTTGCCCATGATTGATTTTGTATAAGCAACAAGGACATAGAGTAATTAAAAGAAGGTATACATGCCGTCAAGCAATGGCAGGGTACATAGTTCGGGTTGATTCAAAATTTTTAATTATCAAGCCAAATTAATGGTATCGGGTATTTAAATCTATAAATCAAATCAAACCAATAAAGTCGGATTTTTCAATCTCAGTTTTTCTCGGATTTTTCGGGTTTTCGAATTTTTCCCCAATAAAGTCTTCATAGCACAAAATATATAACTTGTTGCTCCAAATATTTCTTTAGTTCTATTAGGATACAACTATATAATGTATTTTCCAATAAAATAACATAATAATATGAGATGAGTCATAGCATTGAACTAAAATATTCAATAACAAAGATATATAATAAAATCACTTAAAGTAAATATTACTAATTAATACGTCATAATAAAGATTAACATAATCTAAAAATACTATATTGATCATGGTAAAATAAGTACAACTAATAAGTATTATTAATTACACAACTAAGCATCAGCCTTTTAAAATTCTTACCGAAACCTTATCTGGGTTGGGCAACTAAAATACAATATACAACCTTTTCATGAGTTATGCAGGGGTAAAGTGAATTTACAACTCTCTTGTAGTAGCATGGAAGAAACGTTAAGAAGAGAGACCGTTTTGATGCAGGTAAAAACAAAACAGACCTCTAGCTCTCGCTCATGCAAAACACTTGTTTTTTGTTTTTTTTTGGTTGTCAATTTAGAGTTTTCCCCCATATTTTTGTTTGCTTCAAACCTGTCAATTTACCCCCTTTTGGATAAATCGACTATGTTAATGGCCTGCTGATATCGACACCGTAATTCTATAGCCATTCTGTAAAATCCAGCAAATTAATTGAACTTCTATTAGTAAATTTAGCAAATTCTTGGTATTCTATGAGTTACAACCTTTTGTTTTAAAAATAAAATTATTCTAGTTTCGGAAGCTTTATTTATTTACTTATTTACGATAATGGTGTTATCCGGCCAACTTTTCTAAAGCTTTATATTATTTTGGATAATGGCGCTGTCCCGCTAGCGTTCCCCGCACCTAAATTAATATATAGGGTACCGATTATCTTTGACCAGCATAAATACCAGTTACTTTGTTCACTAACGTGTCATACTCTTTGAGTGCGAGTTTAAAAACTCTGTCAGTAACTTGTTCTCTTACCTTTACTTTGGTTGTTAAACTTTTTGTTACCTTCGATTACTATGTGAAGAATGAAGCAATAATATAATGAGTTTAAGTTTGTCCTGCATAATTTTGAGCAAAGAATCTGTATATTTGGAAAAGGGGAAGAGATAGAGAATTGCTAGATAAAGGTGAAGGTAGGGGACGTTGTCAAAAAAGGGAGGACAGTATGTCAAAAGGTGTAGCTTGAATATCTTTTTTTTTTAATCAAGAGGTATAGCTTGAATATCTTTTACGCGCATAAGGTCAGGTGTTGCTTGTACTTTTCAAATAAAACCAACACTATAACTAATGGAGCAAGTCCAACTACTTAGTATTTAAACTTTTCATAAAAAAGTGCTTGATGCTTGCAACTGCCTAAATTTACACAGTAAAACTAGGTTTGCTTGAGATTTGTCAGAATTGCCCCGAGTACCCCTTGGTCCCTATTAATGAGGATACTCTTGAATTTTGCAGACTAAGGGAGAAGTCAATGATATGATCAGTGAACTTCCGAATTGCCTGCTTGCATTCATCCTCTCTCTCTTAAGCATAAAAAATGCAGTCAAGACCAGCGTTTGATCCCCGACCTAGTAGTTGATAGTGCCAATATCTTTTGTGATGATCAAGACCATAGGAGATTTACTCTTTCAAGTTATGAGGCTTTTGAGAAGGAAAGGCGTGAGTTTGTTATGCGTGTGGATCAGTTCATGCAGATAATGCGTGGAAGGCATATACGTTCCCTGACGGTGGGTTTCTTCATGGATAGTGAATATTCATCTCATCTAGATGGTTGGTTGAAAGTTGCAATTGCATCTGGACTGACCAAACTTGAACTCTTCCTCTCATTGGAGCAGAATTTCTTGACTCAATTTATAGTTGATGAGCATCGCCTATACAATTTCCCCTATTGGCTCTTTTCAGAATCAAATACATCAATGTTGAGCCATTTGAGGTTAGAAAACTGTGTGTTTGAGGACTCCAGGCGACTTCAAGGACTTCAGAAATTTGAGAACTCTTGAACTGAACGATGTGATTTTAGCTGAAGACTTTGCCACAGAAATTCTCCCTAGTTGTTCGCTACTTGAACAATTGACCTTTCTTTGGTGTAAGCTAAAATCAACCTTATGCTTTGATCATCCATCTCTGTCACTGAAGCATCTGAAGGTGCTTCATTGTTGTCCTAAGACAATTATTAAAATACCTTCCATGAACCTCATAACCTTTTGAGTATGATGATATGATGAAGATCGCATATCTTTATGCTCCCTAGTTGAAAGAAATATGTTCAATAAATACACGGGATCCTCTTTCATTTTCCCATTTCTCTAGACTTCCTCAACTTGAAATCTTACTTCTGTACGTGGATTATCTCCAAGTAAGTGTCATTTAATTTGCCATTTCAAGAATGATTGTTTCGTTGCTTATGTTTTCATTCAACTGAGATACAAAAAATTTCAAGAAGTCTTGACACTATGGCTAGTCATAAGAAACTGAGTTTGTTTCTGCTGTCTGCGGACGATGATTTTGACCTTTCATGGATTATAACTATCTTGAAAGCCATCTCTTCTTCAGAAACTTGTGTTGACTGTAAGTCATCCTTTCCTGTGAAACTGACTACGATTGATTTTGATTCAAGATATTCTTCCTACGATTGGAAAATCACTCTTAAGAAAAAAAAGTTATTAACAAGGCATACCCCTGAACATTTACATAAAATTGGATGGTATACCCTCTGTTGTTCAGTTTACCTTCTTGTAATTTTTCAGACAGTAATATGCAACAAGAGAAAGACTCAGTGGTAATATTAAACAACAACAACAACCCAATATACTTTCATTAGTGTGGTCTGGAGAGGGTAATGTGTACGCAGACCTTATCCCTACTCTGGGGTAGAGAGGCTGTTTCCGATAGACTCTCGGCTCCCTCCCTCCAAGAACTCCCCAACTTGCTCTTGGGGTGACTCGAACTCAAAACCTCTTGGTTGGAAGTGGAGGGTGCTTACCACTAGAGCAATCCACTCTTGTCACGGTGGTAATATTAAGATTCAATATAAACGGCCGTGTTCTTTTCTCCTTTTTGGCAGTAAAATGCCCAACTCCCCTTGATTTTCTTGCAGTTACATGGAGGTAAACGGAATGCAGATAAAAAAGCGATACGAAAATTAGATGGAGTCCATCACGATCAACTGAAAGAGTTTGAGATGCATGGATGTTCTGACAATTGGTACGAAATCGAGCTTCAATTAATTGTGTTGAGTAGGGCAAGCAGATTGAAGCGGTTAATTATTAGCCCTTCAACAAGTATGTATGCTGGGAATGAAAGATGGGTCAATATTTCTAAGGGAGCTCGCTGTTGGAATCAATCTTGCCAAGAACTGGTAAGGAATCAACTTGAGGGTCACGTTCTCCAAGGGGTTCAGTTGGTGTTTCTCTAATCAGTCGTGGCGGACCCAAAATTTTATGCAAGCGGGTTCAATCTTAGAAGTACATAACTTTAGTCATAAAATAGTAGTTGTCAAATGGATTCAAATAAAATATTTATATAAAATTTATACAGTTTTAATCCTAATTTATACATACACACAATATTTTTTTTTTTATTGATGGAACGGGTTCAGTTGAATCTGCTTGCGACTGCTAATCAGACTTCACTTGGAAGATGCTATAAGCCTTTTAAGCATGCACGTGGGTGTTTGTTGTCAGTCCTAATCCTTCAGTTTCCATACTCGGTTCCTAGTACCCTTTATTTCAATTTTCAAGATCCATTGGATTTCTATGTAAATTATTAGTGGTTTTTTCTTAAGTACAAGCTATTTTTGGACCTATCTTATGACCCCTTACGAGTATTATCTTTTTGTTGTAAATTTTTTTATTTAAGATCCTTGTTATCCTTTTCTTATTCCACTTTTAGGTTTCCGAGTTATTTTTTTTTGGTTAAAAAGTTTAGGTTTAATATTGCTTATGTCCTTTTTCTTTTTCAAAACTCCTTTTCTTTGTATAATTATGCAATTTGATTATACAAAATGAGCTATAGTAATATATTCTTTTCTAATATATTGGAATAATTTATATAATATTTATTATTAATGAAAAAAGTAAAACAATTTGCATTTTACTCTTTAAAAAAATTATTATTTTCTATCAATTGCTAATCCAGTTTGAGTCTTCTAAAATGAATTTGTGAATAACGTTAAAAAAATTCAGAAAAACTCTTAAGTTTTCAAGGGTTATATGTGATTGTTGAAATTGGAAAAAAAGCATGATAACTTATGAATTTAAAGTGACTGAATTAAAAAACTAAAACAAAATTTTAATTGAATATATTGACTGATGATTGAGAATTTATATGAAGATTCATCATTTTAGGGAATATTAAATTTTATTTTATCACTCAAATATGATATTTTAATATATTATTTATATAATATTTTAAAAAATTCTTATTGAGATAGTGAGAAAAATATTAGAAGCAGTTTTTAGAAACTTGACCAAACACTAATTACTGCTCAAAAATACTTTTCAAATTAATTAGCCAAACGCAAAATACTTCTCAAAGTATTTTTAAGAAAAACACTTTTGTTATTTTTGCAGCTCGGCCAACTATTTTGTTAATTGCAAACATCTTAAGTTAGAAAGTTTTTCCTGGAGAAGGGAACAAGAACAACACTCAAAGATGGACTCTTCATCTTATTTTCTAAGTACAATATTTATGCTTTGTCCAGTTGTTTGGACGAACTCGCAAAGATCATCAAGTGCAAGATCTAATGAAAGCAAACTGTTGTACCGCCGTTCTTCTACATTTGATGAGCTAGACAAGTGCTGATATAATGGTATTGTACTTGCAGTCATTGCTTACAAGATCGATGCCCAAAAAGTCTTGTACCCAAAAATGATGGATCCTAGAACCGCAACCAAAATAAAGATCGACTGATCGATGTTGGGTTCATGTTCAGAAGCTATACTTAGTTATTTGGTTGTGTCTCTGTTACAAGATTTTGTGCTAGGAGGAGGAAGTTTCAATGCTGAATATGTAGTAATTATCAATGAAAGATTACAAGGTGACTCGGGGTAGTGTCATTTTTTTTTTAATCGCTCTTCATCCACCCAATTCTAAAAGAACAGATCAACAATATATGTTCTTTGTGTGCCAAAAATACGAAGTCCTCTTCTTGTTCAAAATTACCCTGCACCTGCAGTAATGCTCTTTCGTGTTGGTTCTGCAAATCGTAACATGATAGACTGGTGCTCTAACCATTAAAAGAGAAAAGAGAGATGAAAAATAGATGCTAGTTCAGTCACCTGTTTAAGATTAGAGAATGCTAAGCTGGATACGCAAAGCAATTCAATCCTGAATAGTCAATACTTTCATCTTTCTCATCATTTTTCTGGTAACAAGTATCAACATATCTTACGTTAACTATTAGTCACAGGTGATAGCAAAATGGTTAAAAGAAAACAGTTATCCGCTCATGCATGTTATCCACTCATATTTATCCATAAAAAAATGACTTGGATAATAAATTTTTTAAAAACGGGTCAAATATGGATAAGAACCATATTATCCACTTAGAAAATGAATAACCAATGAATAATTAATGTGTTTAACTTTTACATTTATAAATGTTCAAATTGAAAGTTCCTCAACTTTGGGAGACTAGAAATTCTCCCAAAGTGATCATATTCAATAAGTCATGGATAATATGGATATTCATATTATCCGTCGGTTAACCCGATTTTTTTCATATTAAATATGAATCGGATAGAATAAGTTATCCGTTTTTGACATTATCTGTTTTCGACCCACTTATATCTGATCTGACCCGCGCGTTTGTCACCTATAGTCACATCTATCATTGTACATTTTTACTATCTACTCCCTTACAATTCCTTTTTTGTTTTCATCTTTCTCTTTCTTGTTCTGGGATATTATATTTCTACTATATATAAATGGCCAACGGGTACGAACACATCATTAGAAGTTGTACAAAACGTTATCTAAATTGTACCTTAAATTTGGCTCTATTTAATTGGTTATTGAATCTTCTAGTCTTTTTTTTTTTGGACACGTGTATTGCCACTTCTCTTTTAGCGGATCTGTAACGACTCGATCAGTCGTTTTGCTTTTTAGGTCTCCGTTCCTCTAATGAAGACTCTCAGTATGTGCTTTTACTATTTTATGATTTGCGGGGATGGTTGATTTAGGTTTGAAAAGGTTCAGGTTAAAATCAGAACACTTAGTTCCTTATTAATGGCCTATGATGGTCAAATTTGACTTGAATCAACATTTTGAATAAACGACCTCGGAACCGGAATTTGATGCTTCCAATAGGTTCGTATGATGATTTTGGATTTGGGCGTCTGTTCGGATCAGGTTTCGGGGTGATCCAGCAGCATTTCAGCTCTTAATGTTGAAAGTTGGTTCATTGAAGGCTTTCTAGTTCTTTAAATTTGGTTTGGAGTAGACTTTGGCGTTATCGAGGTCTGTTTGGGATTCCGAGCCCGAGAATAGTTCTGTATGGTGATTTATGACTTGTAAGAAATATTTGGGGTGATTTCGAGTAGTCTAGGTATTATTTGTCGCGTTCGGAGCTAGTTGAGAAGTTTGAAGTTCATAAGTTGATTCGATTTGGTTTTGGGATGCGATTCTTAGTTTCAATGTTGTTTTATGTGTTCCGAGGATTCGAACAGGTCCGTAGGGGTCCCGGGGGCTCGGGTGTGTTTCAGACTGCCCGGAGCTATGTCCAAAATGCGGAAGGACCCTCGCGTTCGCGGTGAAGGATATGGGGATTCAGTGCTTTAGCTCTTCGGGTTCGCGAAGAAGAGGCCGCGTTCGCGAAGTTTCAAGGACTGTGGCCTTCGCGTTCGCGTAGAAGGGTTGTGGGGCTAGGGGTCTGCGGGTCATTGCTCTTCGCGTTTGCAAAGGGCGGGTCACATTCGCGATGCTAAGGCTGGTCTAGCCTTCGCGATCGCGAGGACCTTGTCGCGTTCACGAAGAAGCGTTTCAGGGCCTAGGAAGGCTTTGCCTTTGCGATCGCGAAATCGCATGGCCCTTTTCGCGATCGCGAAGAAGGGGCAGCTGGGCAGAGACTTTATTAAATTCGGGAATTTGGCTATTTGGTTTATTTCTCTCATTTGTTGGACGATTTTAGAGCTTCTTGGAGAGGGGTTTTCACCTAGCTATTGAAGGTAAGTGATTTCTATATAGTGTAAGTTAAATACATAGATTATGGATAGATTTTAACATGAAAATATAAAAATTTAGGAGTTTGTTAAAAAACCTAGATTTTGATAAAAATGAGATTAGACCACGAAAATAATTATGGAATTGGGTAAAAATTATATATTTGTGTTCGTGGGGTTGTGGGTGTTGACGATCAATTTTGACCCTCCCTTTTTAAATTAATTTATTTATACTTAATAATTTTCAATAAATATTTTAAAAGTATTTTCTAGTAAAAAATACGTATTTTACGAATTAGTCAAGTATTAGTTTTAAAATTAATAGCGTAGTATTAATATTATGTAATTACAAATATATTTACTATTTTAAGATTATTAAAATAGTCCTTATATATACATTACATAGGTTCTAATTAATTTGATAAATTACTCTTTAATTTCTAGTAAATTAGTTTATTAGGTTAATAATTCGAAATTAGTGTTGCAATTTAAGAAAGTTGAAGGCGAAGTCGACAGTCCTCGTATTGGTAATTATTATATGCTAAAAGTCTATATAAGATATAGAAGGCAAAATATGATAAAATAAATTAAAGAAAGAAAAAGAAGAACAAAGTATTTTATAAATAATTAATTATAGTAATTATATTTTTTTCCACATTTTATTAAAATTGTTAAGTTTATTTAAATTAATTTCAAAAAGGGATTAAAAGACAAAGGCTACAATTGTAATTCTCAAATCAAAGGCAAAATGGCTATTCTTCAAATGATTTTCAACCCAATTACTAAGGCCCAAACGAAATGTACCCAATCCAAACATCCATATCTCTTCCTTGTTGGCGATCTATGCCATTTTTTTTGCGCCAATCAGCTCGCACCACATCACCTCTCCGTAACACTCACACAAGAAACACAATGCATCTGAGCCGCTCATCCATCTAATCAATGACTCACGTTTATTCTCTGATTTTTCTTTTGATTTTAATACCCGTCCCTAAAGATCTAATCTCAACCATCCAAACCTCTTAATCCAACGACCATCGATTTTCCCAGTTAAATTATTTCCAAAATCCTAAATACCAAAATAATCGGAGCCATTGATCAGCAGATCCAACAGTTCATGTTCCATCCCTCGTCTTTAATCCTAGAGGCAGATCCTATCCCCCCAAACCCTAATCATTTCCTCTTTCACCCAGCTGCCCTCATTTCCCATTATTCTCTCTTTTCTCTCATCTCAACCAACCATCACTCTCAAAACCTTGCACAAATTCGTGCAAGGTCACTCAAAAACACTGTAAATCATCTATATTGTCCCTGCTACACTATGAATCTTGCTGCAAATTCCTTTTTTTCAATCACAAACTTAATACCCCTAAATCCGAAACCATAAGCTCAAAAGAGAAATCATCTGATTTGCTCTCATAAGTAAAAAATCGGGCCTAAAACCACCCTTTGCCTTCTGAAATCCGCGAATCCTGCTGATAACTTCCTTTTTCATCATTCAAATTCAAACACCGAAATCCTGAAACCCTAGACTCAAGAATGCAACATCAAATCGCCGATTTTCCTTCGTGTTCCGTCAAATCGGAGCATGCATGATGTCATCTCAGAGTTTATTATGAGAATTCGATGTCCAGAGGTCAAACTCAGTAACCTTTGGACATTAGGGTTTTAACCACTGGTCCAAAGTCTTCAACAATCGACCCTCGTGCTCAGGTAAACTCGACCCTATTTTCCTCTCTGTTTTCTTTCTGATTTCACTCAATCTTAATATCATCATATACCATGCGTCACTCTCCACTATTATTTTGAATATGCGAAACCCTAAGAGCCTTAAATGCCACTATAAATAGGGGCCTTTAATGTTCTCACCAACATACGGCCTAACACTGAAAAACAACCTAACAATATCTACACAATCATATAGAGCAATTCTCATATTTCGAAAACTTAGGGTTTCTTTCTGATTCCCATTCTTTTGTTTTTCGAGTGCTTTCACTGCTTCGAGCTTGAAATCTTGGGTCTTAGGCTATCAAGAAGGATCCCTGTTTGGTCTGCTGCCCTAAAAATGGCCAATATACCTCTAATTCTTCTCTTTTGATCATATTATTAGAATACTATGAACGTGCTCATTGTCTTATGTTAATTATTGTTGTTTGTGATGTTATCATTAATATACCAAATGTTATCTACATGTTCATGATAAGGTGCTATTGGTATGTAAACTTTTGTCAAGTTTCTGAGTATCCTCAAACTGATGTCGACTAGCCTGTTATATGACTGTAACAACTCTTATATCTGAACCCTAGTAGTCTACATGATTGACTTACCTTAATGTGTTTTAAAAGACTGTTCATGTTCAGCTAAGCTTCATAATCTTTCATTGATAATCCTGCTGTGATCTCTACCTCTACATGTTATTTCCTTGCATTTTGTTTGCTTATTGTTCGATAATCCTAATTGAGATGAACCTGAAAGTTCATAAGCTCATATACTTTAACTATATTATGAAAAACTCTAAGTGTTTAGATGCTTTCTGTCACGACCCCAAAATCCATTAAAGGTCGTAATGGCGCCGGACACCGTTGTCAGGCAAGCCAAAAATAAATACTTAATTTGGTTCTCATTTTTAATATTTCTGAAATCATATTTTCTTCAATTAAATAGTAAAAGATGGAGTTTACAAAATACGTAATAATATCTTTAAAAATTCTAATACAGTGCAACCCATAATCATACAAAACCCGTTGTCACAAGTGTATGAGCATCAACTAGGAATATAAAATAAAATACAACATCTGTCCGGAATATAAATTGGACAGGAAAATATAAATACTCTAAAGGAGACCCTGCTGGCTGCGGACTCGTAACGTGAAATGCAACTCACCTAAGTCCCCGCAATAACCGCGCCTCTGTGCCCACAAAGCCACTAGACATATATGCACCTACACAAAAATGTGCAACAAGTGTAGCATGAGTACGTAAATCAACGCATACCCAGTAAGTATCCCGCCTAACCTCGAAGAAGTAGTGACGAGGGGTCGACTTCGACACTTACTAAGGGCCAACAATATGATAATATGAAATTCTAATTAAGCATGATATATATAACAATAAAACTCAGAATAAAAAATAACTGAACAATTCATCACCCTATTTAAGTACCCAAATCACTTCCTTCATTTAAAACAAATAATCTTTCAAATAATGAATTTATACTAATTATAAAAAGAACTTACAGTTCTATTATCACACACGAATACCACCGAGGAAAATTTGGCCCGATCCAACATAAATATAAATTGTGCACTGCCGAGGGTTGAACGATGCGAACCATAGATGCATCTATTACCCCGCTCGCGAATCATACATGTGACGCGGTCAAATATAAATTTATCAATAAATCATAACCCTTTCTTGATTCTTTTCAAAATAAAGACAATTTAACTCGAAGTTTTTAGATCCTTAAAAATCCTCAACTCAGTTTCATTTGATACAGTTAACAAATATAATCAAATAACGGTGTCCACAAGCATGGTATAAATCTAAAATTACCCGGACATAAGCAGGAATAGTAGTTACGTACGGAATCTCGTCACTTCGTGCGTACGTAGCCCCTACAAATAATAACACATATTAATTAAGTTCACCTATGGGGTAAGTTCCCTCTTACAAGGTTAGAAAAGAGACTTACCTCGCTCCGAAATTCCATAACCGGCTCCCAAGTCCTTCCAACAACTCAAACTGATTCCCAACGCTCAAAAACTAGTCAATAAATGTGTAAACCCATAAATATATAGTCTAATACTCATTATAATTCAGTTTACAACAATTCCTAACTCCGCTTGAAAAGTCGATAAAAATCACCCTCGGACTCACGTGCCTGGATTCTGAAAATTTTCGAAGATAAACTTTACTCATGACACCACGAACTCAAATATATAATTTATTACATAGTCCATGTCCAATTTCGTGGTCAAAATCTAAAAATATCAATTTCTAGGTTTTCTATCAAAATTCCAAATTTCTACAAATTTTCAAGTCTAAATCCATATATAATCCAAGTATTTAACTTACTATAGGTGGGAATCACTTACCTTGACATAGATGACGAAAATATCCCTTCCAAGAGCTCCAAAAATCACCCAACCAAATGAAAAGTGGAGGAAAATGGCAAAATTCCGTCTTTTAAAAACCTCACTGCCCAAGCGATTTTCGCACCTGCGGTGCCTTGGCCGCATCTGCGGTCCCGCACCCACGACAAAACCCTCGCAGAAGCGCATTTCCCCTACCTGGCCAAGCTCCGCACTTGCGGACAAAAAGGGGCCGCTTCTGCGATCCCATCTGCTTTTGCGACTACTTCCCCCGCACCTGCGATCACGTATGTGCGCCAAAACTTTTGCACCAACCGGTCGTTTCGAGAGTTATAGCCTCATTTTCCCCATTTCTACTTATTTTTGTGTTATATAGCTATATTATGTTATGTCGGGTTAGTTGGTTCGGGACCGGAGTGATTTCAGAGTGAATTGAGATACTTAGTCTCTTAAGTAGAAACTTAAGTTGGAAAAGTCAATCGGCTATTGACCTATGCATAAACGATCTCGCATTTGAATTTTTATGGTTCCGTTAGCTCCGTTAGGTGATTTTGGACTTAGGAGTGCATCCAGAATGTGATTTGGAGGTCCGTGGTAGAATTAGGCTTGAATTGGCAAAATTGAAAATTTGGCGATTTCGGCCGGCAATGGAAAATTTGATATCGGGGCCGGAATGGAATTCTGGAAGTTGGAGTAGGTTCGTAGTGTCATTTGTGATGTGTGTGTAAAATTTGAGGTCATTCGGACGTGGTTTGATTGGTTTCGGTATCGGTTGCCGAATTTGGAAATTTAGAAGTTCTTAGGCTTGAATCCGAGGGTAATTTGATGATTGGATGTTGTTTTGAGTGATTCGAAGGTTCGACTAAGTTTGTATGTTGATATATGACTTATTGGTATTTTTGATTGAGGTCCCGAGAGCCTCGGGGTGATTCCGGGTGGTTAACGGATTTGTCGAAGTTGGAATTTGTAGCTGGAGCTGCTGCTACTGCTATTTTTGTACCTGCGGAAGAAAGCCTCACAGGTGCGAGGCTGCTGGTGCGCGTGGGGAGTGCGCGGGTGCGGGCAACGCTGGGCCAAGGCTGGGAACGCAGGTGCGAAGAATTTGCCACATGTGTGAGCCCGCGTGTGCAAGGCCTTGAGCGCAGATGCGGAGATGAGAATTTTGGGCTGGTTTTGCAGATGTGCACCAGGGACCGCAGATGCGAGTCCGCAGGTGTAGAAGCTGGGGGATTAAATGAGTTGTGCAGGTGCAGCTCCTTGGACCGCAGGTGCGGTCGCGCGGGTGCGAGAAAGATGGTCGCAGGTGCGAAAAACCTGGGCAGAAACCATAAATAGAACCCTTCGCTATTTTGGTGCATTCTTCACCATTTCTATTTGATTTTTGGAGCTTTTGGGAGAGATTTGAAGAGGGAATCAAGGGGGTTTCGTTGAGGTAAGTTACTTGAACCCTAATACTTGTATATATGGTGATTTTTCCGTTGTTTAATCATGGTAATTAGTGAAAATGAAGGGTTAGGGCTTGGAATATTTGGAAAGTAATTTAAGGATTTGAAGGACCAAACGATGTCGGATTTTGATGAATTTGGTATGGTTGGACTCGTGAGTGAATGAGATTTCTAGTTTTATAAATTTTATCGGATTTTGAGACGTGGGCCCGGGGGAGGGGGGGTTGAGCCAATTTCGGGTTTTGGTGTAATTTTGAAGCTTTTCTTGTGAAATTCATTCCATTAGCGTATATTGATGGTATTGTACTGATTGTGAATAGATTTGGAGCATTTGGAGGCCGAGTCCAGAGGCAAGAGCATTGCGGGGGAGAGATTTGATCGGTTTGAGGTAAGTAACGATTGTAAATCTAGTCCTGAGGGTATGAAACCCCGAATTCTGTATCATTCTACTATTTTTAATGATGCACATGCTAGGTGACGGGCGTGTGAGCGTGAACTGTTGGAGATTCTTGACTTGGTCCGTCCCGTAGAAACTGTAAAGTTGCATACTTTGTTGAAACCATATGATACTTATATGTTTTAGAAAGAATTTCTATAAATTGGGCTGAATGCCATGTTTGGGCCTTGCGCCAATGCTGTTTGGACCCTTAAGGGCTGTTTCTTACCATCCTCTCATTGTTTTCGATTGAAAATCTATACTCAGTCATGTTTATACTTGTTTACCGCATAACTCAGTTTTATGACTCTATTTTGATGCATATAAATGTTTTGGGCCGAATGCCCTGTTTTACTGAAATGCCCGAGTGGCTTGAGAGGTTTATGACTGAGTGAGGCCGAGGGCCTAATTTGTGAGGATGAATGTGGATCGGGGCTGCCTGCCTGCAACATACTTTATTATTATGGCAGGTGAGTTGTCCGTGCAGCACGTGAGTTGTCCGTGCAGATTATAGCGCTTGGGCTGAAGGAGCCCCTCCGGAGTCTGTACACACCCCAGTGAGCACAAGTATCTACTGAGTGCGAGTGCCGAGTGCTGAGTGACTGGGAGGCATGAGTGATTGTGAGGTATGCCCGAGTGGCAAGAGTGATTGTGAGGTATGCCCGAGTGGCACGAGTGACTGTGAGGTTTGCCCGATGGGCTGTTTATGAGTGATGTTTTGCCCGAGGGGCTGTTTATGATTTCATCATTTTTGCTCACCTTTGCATTTTTCCTCTATCTGAAAACTGTTGAAAAATATCTTTAAATGGGTTTTTGTGAAACTGGGTTAAACGAGATATTTTGATTCAAATCCTGATTTTTAAAAGCATGTGGTATTTTACTGAGATTTTCCGATATGAATGTTATATGCTTTATTGCTCGTCACTACTGCTCAATCTTTATTTATTGTTGTTACTTACTGAGTTGGCGTACTCACGTTACTCCCTGCACCTTGTGTGTAGATTCAGGTGTAGCTGGTCACGGTAGCGGTTATTGAGTGTTCTGGTTGCAGATTTTCTTGGAGATAGCAAGGTAGCTGTTTGGCGATCGCAGCCCCTGCTCTTCTCCCTCTTATCTTCCTCTAGTTGTATTTAGCTATATTTCAGGTTGAGTTAGCCTTGATATTGTTAGACAGATTGTAGTAGATGCTTATGACTAGTGACACTCCGGTGTCGGGCTTTTCCTTCTGCACTTTTATTTTGATTGGAACTCCTTTACGTAGGTTTTTATGTTAAATAACCTTGAAATTATCTTTAAAATAAAAATATCGGTTTGTTTTGAAAATGAGTCGGCTTGCCTAGTTCCACGATAGGTGCCATCACGATAGGGGTTAGTTTTGGGTCATGACAATAGCTCGCACCTGCGGCTACCTCTGTGCAGGTGCGGTTACACCAGAAGCTGGAAGCTTCAGCTGTTCTTCCCAAGTCCATACTCGATCCGTTTACCGTCCGGAATCCACCTGAGGCCCCCGAGACCTCAACAAAATATACGAACACGTTCCAAAACACATTACGAACTTAGTCGAGGCCTCAAATCACACCAATAACATCGAAACTACGAATCACCCTCTAATTCAAACTTAATGAACTTTGAAATTACAAACTTCTATAATCGATGCCGAAACCTATCAAATCACGTACGATTGACCTCAAATTTTGCACACAAGTCATAATTGACATTACGGACCTACTCCAACTTCAGGAAATCGGAATCTGACCCCGATATCACAAAGTCCACTCCTAGTCAAACTTCTCAAAATTATCCAAATTTCCAACTTTCGCCCAAATGACCCCAAAATGGCCTACGGACCTCTAAATCCACATCCGGACGGGCTCCTAAGACCGGAATCATCATACAGAGCTATTCCTAGACTCAGAATCCCAAACGGAAGTTGATATCATTGAAATTCACTTCAACTCAAATTTATGAAATTCTTCCAAAACACCAACCTTCCACAATAGGCGCCGAAACGCTCTCGGGTCATCCAAAATCCAATCCGGACATACGCCTAAGTTTAAAATCATCATACGAACCTGTTGAAATCTTCCAATCCCGATACCGAGGTCGTTTACTCAAAAATTAAACCTTAGTCAATTCTTCCAACTTAAAGCTTTCGAAATTAGAATTTTCTTCCAAATCAACTCCGAACTTCTCGAAATTAAATTCCGACCATGCGTACAAGTCATAATACCTGAAGTGAAGTTGCTCAGGGTCTCAAACCACTGTATGACGCGCTAGAGCTCAAAACAACCGGTCGGATCATTACACTTTCCTTCTATATACCTATATATGCCTACCCTGAAGGCAACTTCTGGATTATCACCATGGCATTCTCATGATTATACCTAACTATTTGTTGCATTTGCATGAAACAATCTTGTTTGATTTAAACTATCTTTTTTCATAAACATCAATAGTTCTACTGTATACATTCTGTTAAGATTAAGTTATCCTCTTCTTCGTAGAACAAGTCATGATCATGTTTTTGTTATAGTCAACTGGTAACTACTGTTAAGAACTTAGTCGTCTCATGATTAGTTAAAACCTTCAGTTACATGTTTAATTCAAAATCTATTTGGTGTAGTGCTTTTCTGTTGTTAAATTTCTTTGATGTTACTGATGACTTTGTAAAGTTTACATTTAGTTGTCAATGAGGTATCTTCCATAAAGTAGGATCTAGTCATTCTTGTTATAATCCAAAGTGATAATTTTAGTTGAGTGTGATTACTCCATATCTAGATACTAATTTAAGCTATATACTCGAGTTAAACTTGTTTTGATATAATACTTCCTTTGTCTATAACTCCCTCTCTTCATGGCATGTTTAACTTGATTCTGTAACATGCAAAGCTCCTCCTTCTCTGTGAAATCACAACCTCACTTGAAATGTTTATATAACTGACTGAGTATTGCATGTTCCCCTGTTTGGCTTCCTGACTCCATGCTTTGTCTTGAACTACCCCCAGCCCTCTCCTTATTGTTAATTTGAACTGAATTTGATCCTTAACCTTGTGAGAAATCCTTGTTTGATACTGTCTGAACATTGATGGTTTGTTTAAGATTAATACTGTTGGGAATATGACCATGTTGAGCTCTTAGGGATTCCATATTCAAACTTGTGAACCTGCAATCATGTTGAGAGTTTGATCCTGTTTCTAATATCTCTGATAACTTCTGTAAAAGGTGCTAGTTTGCCACTGTTTGCTTAAACCTTTACTAATACCTTTAAAATTCCAAGCAGTGTTACCAATCCATGCATATGCTAGTAGTAAGCTAATCAGTTCATCATTAGTATGTCAGGGTAGGAGTATCTGCATTTCTTGTATTAATGCTTATATGAACTCTATATTCCTCACTTTCCCTTTGAATGTATTTTTCCCTAATGATTAGACCATTTAACATTATGTTATGATGTTTCTGTTTCTTTCTTATGTGTGTTCGAAGGTCTGACCTTCAGATTTATCTAACATATGAATTATTCATCTGTTGTTAAAAAGAATGTAGAATTATTCATGTACCCTTATATTGTTCTATTAGAAGGAAAAATATACTTTTATGGTGAGGGATACTAAAGCGTTTAGTTTACATTGAACCGGCCTCATTGGCACTTAAACCCATAGGGAAAATAAGTCGTTAGTGGTTAAGGATATTTGGGAGTGGAGTTTGACTCTAGGTTAGGCTGCTCTCCCGGGCACAAGCACTGCCCTGGGCCTTGAGTCCATTGGGAACTTTGAAGTGTCGGAAAATTCAAAGGGGTCATCGACCATGAGTAGAACTTCCTCCTTAGACTTTAATTCACTGACACTTTTGGTTCTTTAGGGGTTTAGTGTTTAATGATAGCGAAAGGTTTCGATGTAAATTATTTACCATGTATAACTACCACATTAGTATAACTTCTCAAAGTATTTGAATATTGATATTTTCTTGTTTTAGTCATCTGTTTATATATTACATACATGGTTGAAGATATTGAATACATGGAGCATGTGTCTAATGACTTTCTTTCTCTTTTGGGCATGTACACCATTTGGGTATGCTGAGTTCCTAACGAACTCAGGCCCAATCCCAGCTTTGTTGCATTTTTTGGAGAGTCCAAAATCAGCTTTAGCTGCATCTCTCTACTGCTGGGCCTGTTTTCTTAAGGCCCAATTTCAGAGTCCAGTCCTCTTTCCCTCAACTCCTTTATCATTTGTCTACTGCTTCGCTAATTAATTTACTGCCTTATCGCATTTGTTATGCCTTCTTATTATTCTGGCTTACATGTATACAACACTCATATATTAGATTGCATACTTTATTTTTATGCTTTAACATCATGTGAAATATAGGCAAGCTTTAAATAATATATGATTTAAAAGGAATTAGTTAGTAATTAATTCTCACTTTGCTAACTATAATTTACTCCTCTCATTACTATGTTCTCGCTCACTTCTCCTTTTCTTAAAAGAGACAAATCAGATTTTTTTGCAAAAAATGAAGAACTATCACTTTAAGGATTTTCAACAAAATTATCTCTCTTTAAATCTTCAAAGCAAGGTATATTCTAGGCTCACTTTCTTACAAACACCTTTTAGAATAATATGAACACCCATTCCCTAAATAAGTTATTTTCATAACTTAACCTCTTTTCATAAGTTTTATAAAATGTAGACCATCTACATACATATTTCAAAACTCTTTTAACATACCTCTAGACTCCTTTGTAAATTCACATCCTTTAAAGGTCTCATATTCCTTGTACTAATATCATGCTTTCCCTTAGATATATAGTAAGCCGTGCTCTTTAATAATAATTAAGCATAGTACAAATAACTAATCCCTTAAAATTAGTCTAAGTCCAATGGAGCTACCTCAGGTAAATTTTAAGGGGTGCCTAACACCTTCCTCTTAGAAGAACAAAAACTTTTACCCATAATCTCACCGGTTAGTAGACCAATAAAGAATATGACTTATAAAATAGGTACCCTAGTATACCTTTAAATATTTGGTGCCGACTCTCTTTTATCAACAACGGAGAAATCACAAGTTAAATCTTATTTTATCTAGTGCAAAATATGATGCAACAATGGGTAACAGTTATTTACAAACAATTTCGGAATCTGGGCACGTGGGCCCGGGGGTAAATTTTAGGATCCTTCCAAATTGGGTTGGGTAATTACTCTAATAGTTAAATTATGAACTTTTGAGCAATTATTGATTAGTTTGTACAACCTTTGGCTAGTTTTGGATTGTTCGGCAATGACTTGAGGCTTTTAGAGTGATTTGTGGACCGTAAAGTGGACTTGGGAACGAGGTAAGTCTCTTGCCTAACCTTGTAAGAGGGAAATAACCTCATAGGTATTTAAATTATTATTTGCTACTAATTGTGGGTGCTACATAAGTACGAAGCGACGAGAGTCCATGCGTAGCTAAAATTCATGTTATGTACGGGTATACATATACCTTTATTATGCTATTACTTGCACTATTTGAACTCAATTTGCTAGTTTAATTGCTCGAATTAATAAGTAAAATTTGGTTAAAGATTATGTTAAATCGAGCGTCATTACTTAGAGATTTGGCGGAATGTTTAATCATTAATGGAAATTTATATTCTTTTATGGGCTTACCTTGAAGTTGTAAATACATAATTCGTAATCTGAAGAGTTTCCTTATTCCTATGGATCGGGAAGAATGCCTCGGAAATATTTATATATATTATGGGATGCATCCATGGATCGGGTCGTACGACCTTAGTAGTGTATGTACACGATTATTATGGATCAGGTCGTACGACCTCTGCATAACTCGTGCGTGTTGTCACTCGGAGTCCGATTATACTTGATATGTCTTTCATGACTTGAGAATTTATAAATAAATGTTGGACCCTTCCTTGTTGAGATTAGCATGTAATATTTGAGGAATTTTAATTGTTATTTTGTTAAATGATCGTTTAATTATTGCCTTTTATTCCATTATTGATGTTATATTTCATGATTATTAAATATTGGTATACATTATATATTGCCCATTAGTAAGTGTCAATGCCGATCCCTCGTCACTACTTCTTCGAGGTTAGACTAGATACTTACCGGGTACACGTCGTTTACGTACTCACGCTACACTTCTGCACATATTGTGCAGGTTCTGAGGCAGGTGCATCTGGAGTTCGTCCGGGCGCGCATACATATTACCAGGAGGCCTAGTGGTGAGCTGCTTCTCATTCTCCGTTCTGCGGCACCCAGAGCCTTCTCTTGTAATGTTTTATCATTTCTGTCTATTCTGTTTTAGACAATAGTTCTTAGAGAGTTTTGTATATTCTACTAGATGCTCATGCACTTGTGACACCAGTTTATGGGAATTCTAGTATACACCCATGGGTTTTGATTATTTAATTCACTATCTTACTTTCACGTTTAGTTTATACTTTACATTACTACGCTCTCTTACTATTTGTTTCCTCATTAAATAAAAATAAAATGTTTTAAAAATATTAAAATGAGAAATTAAATGGACAGTTCACCGTTGGCTTGCCTAGCGGCAACGTTGGGTGCCATAATGGTCTATAGTAGAAATTGGGTCGTGACAGCTTGGTATCAGAGCTCAAGGTTCACATAGGTTTTACAAGTCACCAGTGGTCCTAATAGAGTCTTGCGGATCAGTGCGGAGGCGTCCGTACTTATCTTCGAAAGGCTATAGGGTGTTAGAAAACATCTCTTTCTTCATCTCCTATCGTTCAGTTGATGTTGTGCTAAGTATCTTTCTCTTATTCTCTCATCGATGGTGAGAACGCGTGCGGTAGATATACCCTGTGGTGGATGAGAGTGTCCTATAATTGCTCTCGTCGTACCACCAGTAGATCTAATGGAGGATCCTATCATTGAGGAGCAGGATGAGGTACCTGCAGCTGAGCCGGCCCTGGCAGATTTCACGTCCGCGCGAGGATTTTAGGAGGTCATGGGACACTGGCACCTGTCTAAGAAATCCTAAGTATCCTATGACTCAGCCCCATTGAACATCGGATGCCTGAGCCTCCCTAACTGCTCTAGCCTCTTCTGCTCCTCATCACTCATAGGTGGACCAACCTAGGCCTGAGCAGCTACAACCGGCTGGGCTGGTAGTACCCTCGGTGTCTGAAGACCCTGAACCACCTGCTCTGATATACGGGCGATGAGAGTCTGAGAATCTCCCCCGGCCTGAGAAGTGGCTGGTGTTGCCTGAACTGAAACCACTTGAGCAAGGCTAGTGCATACAGTCAATATCTGGGCCAAAGCCTCCTGAAGGCCTGGAATCACAATGGGCACAGCTGGTGCCTGAGTTGGTCCCATCGGCTCAGCCACATATGGTATCTGCTCCTGAGCTGGAGCAACTGGTGTGGATCCATGAGTGCTGCTCTAGCTGCTATATGAGCTGCACCTCGGCCTCTACCGTGGTCCCGACCTCTCGCAGACCTAGCTGGTGGTACTGGTGGTCGTACGCCTGATCCGGTCGCGCGTGTCCTTACCATATGTAAGAGAATAGAATAATAAAAGTTTAGTTTCCGGAATCCACAAATTTGCATGACAAGAATATAAGAAACTGAAGTTTTCTAATGGTTCGGTAGCCTCTCGAAGATAAGTATAGATGTCTCCATACCGATCCGCAAAGTTATACTAAACCTGCTCATGACTCGTGAGACCTAAGTAACCTAGTGCTTTGATACCAACTTGTCACGACCCAAATCTCAACATGTCGTGATGGCGCTTATCACATTACTAGGTAAGCCGACAATCACAAAATAACTACGCATTTTAAATTAAAAATATGATGTAATAGGTTTAATAGCAAAAATCTCATAAATAACCGATAAGGACAACTGCAACTCAACTACAAAATCCCTAAAATTCGGGTGTCACTGAGCTCATGAGCTACTAAGTGTCAACACAGTCTAAATTTCTAATTCAGCTGCCTGGAAAAATAGAACAGTACTGAATAAACTGAAAAGAAAGAGAGTCAAGGTCTACGTGCGTCATAACAGCTACCTCAATAGTCTCTTAGTAGATATTACTCCAAGTTTAGCAACCACCGGGTCCAGATGTACCTGGATTTACACATAAAATACAAAGTGTAGTATGAGTACAACCGATCCAATGTACTCAATAAGTAACAGGACTAACCCTGAGCTGAAAGCAGTGACAAGCTAAGAAAGGTACAGTCCAAATTCAGATAATAACAATACCGATATAACAGAGAAATGACAATAATAACTCAGAGAAATCCTATAATCAATTCGTACACAATACATAAATATAGATATGCTTTCAAGTTCAATACTTTAACCTCAATACGATAAAATATGCCAAGTATAGCCATCATGAGAAATTTCACGTCTCTATGTCTACAAGTCAAATATGCATATCACATGTAATGCAACAAAGTAATAAATTCATGTACTCATACTCACAGAATACTCAATCTCATTGAGCATGCTCAATCGCTCAGCACACTCAATCAGCACTCAACGGTACCCGCGCTCACTACTGGTATGTCAGACTCCGGAAGGGCGGATCCTGCCCAAGCGCTAATATAAGCCAACATGGCATGTTGCGGTGTGCATCCCGATCCCATAATGAATCAATAAAGTCTTTTGCGGCGTGCAACTCGATCTCATAAATATCACTCACAATCAGGCCCTCAGGCCCCAACTCAGTCATCAATCTCTCTAGTCTTTCGGGCTCACAAATCTCATGCCAATTAGCCCAAACAATGATAACATGATGGAATATAAATGACAACAGAGACTGAGAGATGATATGCTAATGATAAATGTGACTGAGTACATAATTGTAATTTAAGCAAATAACTCAACAACAGAAACGATCTCAGTGGGTCCCAACAGAATAAACATATAACCTAAACATGATTTCTAATATGGATCACAACTCAATTTCTCTAACACACAGGAATTACAATAATAGAGACAAGATTTGATAACTACAGAGTACCATAGAATCAACCGAGTCATAATTACCACGGAGCACGCCCACATGCCCGTCACCTAGCATGTGCGTCACCTCAACACCAACCATATAACACGTAATCTAGGGATTCATATCCTCAGTACTAAGTTTAGAAGTGTTACTTACCTCAAAGTGTGCAACTCAATGCTCCAACAAACCGTTTCCTCGCGAATCAGCCTCCGAACGACTCGAATCTAACTACAAACAACTTAATACAATCAGTAAAAGCTATAGGAATCGATTCCATATGATAAAGCTAAGTTCTTTAACCAAATTCAAAAAGTCAATCAAAAGCTCAACCCCATGACCATGCCTTGGAACCCGACAAAATTCACAAAATTCGAACACCCATTCAATAACGAGTCCAACCATACCAAAATCATCCAATTGCGACCACAAATCGACCTTCAAACCCCCAAATCTCACTCTTTAATCCCTAGTCCAAAATTCTCCAAATTTCACCTTAAAACACATAATCTAGGTGTAGAAATCAATGGGTATTCAATATTATTGGACAAAAGTGAAAAAAAATGGCTTACCTCTTGATTTATTGAAATCTTTCTAAAAAACCGTCTCTAACCGAGCTCCCCAAGTCCAAATGTGAAATAATACTTTAACCCTCATTTTTGAAATTAAATAGTCTGCCCAAGTGTTCCTCTTCGCGATGCGGAAATTCCCTCGCGATCGCGAAGAACAAAGCTTACTGCCCTAAAAAAATGGTCTACGCGAACACGGACACTCAGCCGCGAACGCGATGTTTAAAAACTTAGATTTACACGGTCGCGGACTCGGACACGCAATCGCGAATTACAAACGCGTGAACTTCCCAGACCTCCCCTTCCTCTTCGCGGACGCGCCCCATCACCCGCATTCGCAATGCATAACTAACCAAACTTCCGCGATCGCATAAATGAACTCGTGAACGCATTGAACAAAAATCCTCTTGTCAAAAATAACCCTATGCTATCGCGATCCCCATCACGTTATCGCGTAAGAGGAAACCAGATACCAACAATTCAGCAACTCCATAAAGCCAAACTCAATCCGCAATTAATTAGTATCTCACTCGAGGCCCCCGGGACCCCATCTAAATATACCAACACATCCTAAATATCATACGAACTTAGTCGAGGCTTTAAATCATATCACATAACATCAAAAACACGAATCACATCCCAATTCAAGTATAATAAAACTAATGGATTTCCAATTTGTACAATCTATGTCGAAACCTATCAAACAAACTCCGATTTACCTCAAATTTTGTACACAAGTCATAAATGACACAACAGACCTATTCCAATTTCCGGAACCAAAATCTGAGCCCGATAATAAAAAAGTCAACTCTCTGCCAACTTCTTAACTTTCTAACTTTCTCAATTCAAGCCAAAATAACCTATAGACCTCCAAATCAAAATCCGGACATAATGCTAAGTCCAAAATCACCATATGAAGCTATAAGAACCATCAAAATTCCGTTCCGGAGTCATTTACTCATAAGTCCATATCGGTCAACTCTTTCAACTTAGGTTTCCAACTTTGGGACTAAATGTCCCAATTCATTCCGAAATATTTTCGGAACCAAACCAACCACCCCGGCAAGTCACATAACAACACGCAAACATAGAATAAGCAATAAATTGGGGAACAAAGCTACAATACTCAAAACAATCGGCCAGGTCATTACACTTGATCCGCCTTCTTCACATAATCTTCATCACTGTTGCTTGCCATGGTTAAAAATAGATGTGTTAAAAATTGGAGCCTTGTGCGTTGAACGTGAGCACAGGTTAAATGTATTAGAGCCCTGCGTCAAAAGTGAATAGAGTTAAAAGTGGAGCCCATACGTTAAAAGTGAGCATGGGTTAAAAGTATTGGAGCCCTCAGTTAAAAGTCATGAACAAGGTTAAAAGTGAAGCTCATGCGCTAAAAGTAAGCATGAGTTACAAATTTAAGTCCATAAGCATTGGTTAAAAAAGGTTTTTGTTTTAAAGATGCAGCAGCAGATATGTTGAAAACTATGATTGAAAGTTTATCTCCACATATATAACTCTAGACACTTTTTTTTAACAATAATCATCATTATCACCAAGTTGGCTACGCTTGATCTGAATCCGCCTTGAATTTGTCTTCAACCTCGCTCCAACCATTGGCTTTGATATCGCCTGTTGGGATCGAAAATAACAAGGCAGTCATGCGAAAGCTAGCGAAGCAAACCTCGGGGACGATAAATCAGACGGCATATAGAAGTATACTAAAGAGACAAAATACTTTAATATGGTTTGGTCAATTGACCTACATATGATAAAACTAATATAAAAGAAAATATCTATGAAGAGAAAAATCTCCCCCAAACAAAGCTCTTTTAATGACTATATTGTGAATGCTATTGTGTTATTGTGTGAAGGAGGGATTCTCAATTTATAGAAGTAAAAAACTTCTCCTCCAAGAAAAAGAATAGTCAAATATAGTAGAGATTTACATTTTCCTTTAGAAAAAACTAAAATCAATTATGGTAAACATTTTTCCTTCCTTCAAGAAAAAAGTAAAATCTAAATATGAAAAGAAAATCAGGACAAAATCCTAACACAAAGTCTGTACCCTAAGACTAGTTTAATATAATATTTTGAAGTTTGTAAGGGACAACAAATATGCTCTTTGCAAATATGAAGAATAGATGCTCCCGAAACACTAATAGAAATTTGATGAATGCTTAAGGTGACCTGATGCATGTATTAAACAGGTAGCCTTAAATTACTATAAGACACTTCTTGGGACATCAGCAACACCTCTACCTGCTAGAAGTGTACATAGGTCAGGTTGGTTCAGATTTTTCAATTATCAAACCAAACCAATGGTGTCGGGTTTTTAAATTTATAAACCAAACCAAACCAACAAAGTCGGATTTTTCAATCTCGATTTTTCAGGTTTTTTCGGGTTTTTTTCGATAAAGTCTTCATAGCATAAAATATGTAACTTGTGCTCCAAATATTTCTTAAGTCCTAGTAAAATACAACTATATAATGTGGAAAACTTGTTTGACTATTTACCTTCATCAAAGCCGGAAGCAAAGAGCGAATGTTTTCAAGAAACTAACACAATAATATGAGATAAGCCATAGTATTATCCTAAAATATTCAATAACAAAGATAAAATAATAAAATTACATAAAACAAATATTGTTAATTAATAAGCCATAATAAAAATTAACATAATCTAAAAATACTATATAGGATCATGCTTAAATAAGTATAGCTAATAAGTACTAATATTAATTACATAACTAAGCACTAAAGAAAAAGATAAACTAAGTTATGCATTTTCATTATAAACCAATGTAAAACTAAAATAATTATCTAACACTATCGACATTCCTAGTATTGAATTGAATTTATTTACCATTCAAGAATATTAAGTCTAAACTTGAAATAATATATTAAAAGAAAAAACTGTGAAAAGGTTTAAGAAATATTTATAAATTACATTACAATAAATATTTATACGTATAAAATATTTTTAAAAATTATATAAATGTACTATCGGGTTGGTTTGGTTTCGGTTTGACCTTTTTTTAGTTAAAACCAAACCAAACCAAACCAATTATGATCGGGATTTATTTTTCAATACCAAACCACATCTGGGTTTTTTCCGATTTGACTCGGATTATCGGTTTGGTGCGGTTTATCGGTTTTCTTTGTACACCCCTACTACCTGCTATTAACCATTTGGTTACTAAGCAAGGTCTAGTGTTAAATAGCGAGCAACAATGAGAATTAATCAAACTAGTCATAGTAGATGAAGTGTACCATGCTCCAATGGGTAAAGATAGGGGCAGACCTAGGTAGGATCAAAGGGTTCAACCGAACCCGCTTCGCCGAAAAAACTTACTATTTACATATATAAATTCATTCAGATTTCTATATATGAATAAAAATTAACCCGTTTGTTACGATTACAAGACGTAGCTCAGTGGTTGTGGGGGTTCAATTGCCGGTCAGAGTACCGGGCTCAAATCTCTGCGGCACCATATTCTGTTTTACTTGCGTTGATTTTCGTTTCCGTTGTTTGAAGTTCTTCTTCTTTTTCTTTGTTATACATGAAGGTTAGATTAGTTGTTTTTATTTACTTATTTATTGTTTTAGTTTTAAATTGTTTGTTTATTTTGTTTATATTTTATGTATGTTGTTTTCAAAATTGCTACATTGTTACTTAACTAATTATAAGAGTAAAACATAAAAATTAAAATTGAAGACAAGCGGAAAAGTTTAAGTCTTACAAAAAAAAATGATATAATTTGTGTTCTTTAGTGTTAGTACTTGTTTCTTTCTTTGTTTTTCTTTATGTCTTGCCTATGTACAGAAATAAGATCCTCTTATTTTTTTAATTATTTATTATAAGTAGGTAAATTTTGATATATTTTTATTTTATATAACTATTTATCTATTTTTAAATTTCTTACCACCTCAAACAATATTTTTCAGGGTATTGTGGGAATAGAAAAAAATACGTCAATTCTTATTGTTGACTGCTATCGTAGTTCTAGAGTTTTCTTGAACCCGCTTATATAAAATGTTGGATCCGCCACTGGATAAAGATTCTATGAAAGTGTGACACCCCGTTAATTTTAGTGATTCATTTTAGAACTATGATATTCCATTGTTCGATTTAGTCGTATGAAGTTATTGGAGATAGTGAAATTCATGCAATTAACGTTACGAATATTTGGAAGTGGGATTTGAATTGTTAGAAAGGACTATTAAGTTATTGTCTTAATTAGAGTTTCTTATTAAGAGAGAATTTTTTGAAATACTTATAGAGACAATTATAATTATTTACTTCATAAGTGGGTGCATAAATATGTATTTACATATAGAAATAATATTTATATATTGCGAGATATGAAAAACATCACTTGAATGGATACAATACACATAACGTCAAGCTTAGCTGATGACGCATTGTTTGTAAGCGGAAGAGCTTTTGGCGAAATTAAAAATGCATGAAAGGACAAAAAGGCATACGTAGAAAGTTTTTATCTTGTACAATTTTTCTTTCCTCTAATAATTCATTAGGTGGGATTCCACCAAAAACGCTTTATACTCCGTGAACATCATCATCTTCATTATCGTTGAAACAAGGCAACAATTGTGAGACTTGTAAGATGAGGAGCATCACTTTCTTCCTCTCCCTGATGGTAATTGTGGATGTTTTGCTCTCTGCTTCTTCGGTTACCGCCGCGATGTACAGTAGTGGTATATCTTGGAACAGCAGTGCTGCCGGAGAATTGATGAACGAATTGGATGGTATTAACTGGCAGGTAAATCTTGCAAATGGTGAAAATAGTATATCTTACGAAGCTCTTCAGCGGCCGCCAATCTGCGACGGGAGAATCTATGGCAATTGCATAGGGGATAAGAAGCCTACACAGCGGCCATGTAACCTCTACAATTACTGCAAGCGTCCTGGTTAAGTCATTGGTTTCCTTGCCTTAAGTTATATTGTTAATTCTGTTGAAGTGAGATTGTAAATATATGTTTCTCACTTCTTAATTTATTAGCTGAAGCATGAACGCGACCTGTCGCAAGATTTTAATATGGTTATATTTCTCATATTTGCTCTATACAAACACTAAATAAATCAATTTAGCAGTTATTATGTCTGCGTTTAATTTATTTCTTGTTCCCCCATATATACTTTTGGACCTGTGAAGATGAGGTGGAATGATTGAAGAGTGAGCAATTCCAAGATGCTAAATATATCATTTCCACTTTTGCTGCAATAGAGGAGATTTCAATTGGACTAGTTAAAAAACTTAGATATATAACACACCGGATTTATGTAACAAAAAATTCACGTAGAAAAAAGAGATTAGACTAGTCATTGCATTTAGCTTCTTCTCCTCTCTTTGGTTACTCCCGTGTCTATTTATTCCTTGACTGCAACAACAAAGTGCAGAAATGTATCCTCTCTTAATTCTCAGCTTTTTTATAACAATCACAATTAGCCGTCTAACAGAGTAAATTGTGACAAAATTCATAATTTGATTGTTTGTGCACCTTGCGACCAAAATGGGGTTCCAAGTGGATCTCAACGATGGTTATATTATCACATACTAGTTAGAAATTGAAATTATTTTTGAAATTTTGTGTTGAGTGTGAATAAATTGTCATTTAGAAATTGATAAAAAAGAAGAAGAAAGTTACATATAAGGTGCACGTGGATAGAGTGAAGGGAAGAATTTGTCATCTCCACGTGAAGTGTCAAGTATCTAAAGGTGGCATTTTCATTTGTAACCCGCCTAGATTCGGTCAATAACTAAAAACAAGATGAGTAAAAATGACCTTGAGCCTATAATAACCCCTCAAACTGTTGGATTCTGATGGGTGGAAATAGTGTAACCTAGTGGATTTAAACATAGAGAACTATTGGGAGGATTGACCCATTAAGATAATTTTGAAAATTTTGTACTCACCAAAAATGGCGAATGGGCAATATGTAAAGATTACTTCGCTTTCACCAAGTTATTTCATAACAATACAATTACGATGGTTACTCTGAATTGGATTAGCTTCGAAAAGATGGAGTTCTCTTTTTCTTTGAAAGGGCAATGAATGTCTTATTGAGAGACTAAACTGAAAGTAATCTAGGGGAGTCATCAAATCATGAGTTCTGACAATATAATATTAAAACTATTTGCCAGAGTGAAAATAGTTGCAGAAACGAACAAAAGGATGAACAAGTAGAAGTTTGTATTTTTCGCATTGTTTCTTTCCTTTCTAATAATAATAAACAATAATTCGTTAGGTGAGGTTCCCCGAAGAACCATTTGTACTCTAGCTATGATGATTTTTGTCGATGTTTACGGGATCGGTGACCCCTAAATATAAGTCATAGGTCCGCCTCTGTAGACAAGTCTTAATGTACCCCTATCTATAGCTAGTTGTCTCGTGTATCTATCCGATTTAATATTGAAAGAATGCGCAATCTAACCGAGCCTGATTTTGAGAGAATTTTTATTTTTATTTACACACAGTGAGTTTATTAACTCAATTACATCAATATTCTCACAGAAAGCTTTTTCATATGCAAAACAATATTAGCTCACTTTTCTCCTATTACTTCTCCTTGATTTCCCCTTCTCTAATTCTGTCCTTCGTTTCTTTGGTTACTTTAGTACCATCTCTAGTCAGCTAGTCTAAAAAAACATAGTTCATGCAATTGTCCTCTTTTAAAGACTTAAATTATTGTAGGTCCTCATATCGTTTAATTTGCAAGCGTGAAGTAAATGGACGTTAGATATTAACATTGTCCGATTAGATCAACTAGCTCGTTCTCTCAAGTAATGTGGGAAACTCTAACAAGGTCGAGTGATGTGTTGTGATTTGCAACCCAAAAGATAAAGGTGAAGGTCATCTTACGATCAAATAGCGACCACAGAAAATCTTATTCGGAGTGTTCTTTAATTTCACTTGGACTTAATGCAATAGTCAAAATAGATATAAAATCTTTTCAAGAACAAATAAAAGAGGTAATGCATATGAGAAACAAACAGGAACCATTGTCAGGAAGAAATTTAAACTATAATAAGAGAAGGCAACAATACTTGAGAGTTAACACATATATTCTGTTGAATAATGATAATTTACCTTGACTTCCATTCTCCTACTTTACATTCCTGCTATAGTACTAGTACTTTTTTTGGTCCTAATTTGTCTAATATTCATTTTGTTAGCATAATTTTTGATAAATTTTTTATTGAGCTATATACAATGTATGACTGTTTGATAAATATAGAAGTTGGGTCATTGGAGTGGATGCAAGCCAAAATATTGTAGTTTCAATGGACGAAAATGAAGAATGAAATATTGACATAATACTAATTAGGGGTGTTCAAACCGAACCAAAAAATCGCACCAAACCGAAAAATCAAACCAAACAGAAAATCTGACTACGTTTGGTTTGATTTGGTTTGGTATTGAGCAAAAAATTCGAACTAAGCCGACATATAAATATATAATTTTTATATATACTTTTAAAACTTTATATTGAATTTTCATTAAAAATGTAGAAATATTTGGGATCCTCTCATAGGATATAATATTTAATAGAACTATGAAGTGCATCCATTTTTATTTCCTTTAAATAATGGGTTGTATTATTTTCTTATCAAGTGTTATTGAAATGCATCAATTATCTCTTTGTTCTTCCATATTCATATGTCAAGATTTCTTATATCTTTTTCGAATTTAAATGGTGTTTCGATAATTTAAAATTAAATAGAACATATCATTATTTAGGTATCATGTTGATTTTTATATTTAATTATTAAATTCGGTTAACCTTGAAAGCGTACATTAACAAAAAATTATTGTTAGACGGCTAAGAAAATAACTATCATGTGTTACTAAAAAAAATTCTCTCATTAGAATATTTTAATAGATCATATGTTTATCAATTTTTTTAACTTTTACTAAACGTATATTCACTTAACAAAACTTTATCTATAACTTTAACAAAGTAAGATTGAAATAATATTCGTAATAGAAAAACCCGAAAAAATCCAAAAAAATCCAACAAAACTGAACAAATCTAAACCAATATAGTTGGTTTGATTTGGTTGTGATAAAAACTTGAAATTCAAAAAATAGCCAAATTTACAAGTGCTAATTGAAAAATAGCCACAATTTCAAAAGTAATTGAAATTTAGCCACTTTTCATGTAAAGATAAATCTGAACGAAAACACGGTTCAAAATCTGGAAAATACTCCAGCATAATATACTGGTCCAGCATAATATGCTGGAAGTTCATACACATGTGCTCCAATCTTCAGTATATTATGCTGGAACTTTCCGTGTGTTGAAATTCCAGCATAATATGCTGGAAGTTCATACACAAGTGCACCAATCTCCAGTATATTATGCTGGAACTTTCTGTGTTGCAGCAAAATAGTAGCTATTTTTTAATGACTTTGCAAACGCTGACTATATTTGAATTAGCAGTTCAAAAACTGGCTAGCACGTACTATTTTCACATTAATTAAGTCCAAACAATTAATGGCCTTCTTTTATGACTGCCTATTAAACCGCGGACACCAATGATGGGGTAAAGTATATGTATACGGTCGAAATCGGGCATACCCGATTTCGTTGGCAGGGGAGTTGCCTCGAGGGTAACCTCATAATAGATCGGGCTCGAGCTCGAGCTCGAAAATAGAACATCAAACCTAGAAATCGAAGTGTTCATTGAGATCGAGGCCAGCAACAATTGGGATCAAGCATGACTGACTTCGAGTAAGGCGTAATAACGGAATATCGAGATATCAGTAACCGGTCGAAGATCACGGCGGAAATCCCGGAACAGATCAAATCAAAGCGGTTATTAGTGCCAATCATGGGATCTACTTCCGTTATTAGAGTTGTACCTTATTTAAGATTCCTCTATTATATAAAGAGGGATCCCACACTTGTAAGAAAAGAATATTTTTTTTCATTGATAAGAATATACACACACGCTGCCTTCTTTGTTTTACTTAATGTTCATCGTTGTTTGTTCCATCCTCTACTGTTCTTATTAACTAACCTTGATACTATCTCGAATCGAGGTCGAGTCGTTGTTTGCAGACCGGTTTGATTTATTTTATTATCTAATTTATCTATTTAATTAATTATTTATCAATTGGTACTAGTTTAAATCACATATCCTTAAAACCACAATATAAGTTTAATTGTTACTCAATTTTTAGGGTAAAAAGTTTGGCGCCCACCGTGGAGCTAAGGATAATAGTGATTGTTCAGTACTGATTCTGGTAAAACACACTATTTTATGCTTATTCTTGTCAAGTATCTTTGCTTTCAGGTTAAAACATGTCGAACTCACAAAACGCATCCACACACGGTGACAATGGCCTCGGATTCCATGGTAAAAACGAAAATGTGATTGCTCCAGGAGTCGAAGTGCCACAGGCTAATCTCGGGGGAGTACCGGTTGCCAACCCAGTCGATGTCAGTTAGCACGTTACTCTAAACGCGGACCTAGGCACAAATCTCGATAGGAGTGTACGCAGAGAAGGCCGATCTAGTGGCCAAGGAACACAGGGAAGAGGAGACGAAGGAACCAGTCTCCAAGTGATATTCGAGATGCTTCAGGCTCAGCAAGCCGCTATTGCTCAGTTACAAAATCAACATAGAGCTCCGAATAGGGTCGAGCCGAAAATTACTCGTCGTACCGAGCCAGTATCGGAAAGGTCGAATGGTAACGAATCGGGGACTGATCCTGCGGTAATGAAATTGCTCGAGGAGCTCACTAAAAGAATTGAATCAGGGGAGAAGAAAATCGAAGCCAATGATAAAAAAGTGGATACATACAACTCTCGAGTTGATTAGATACCGGGGGCACCGCCAATCTTGAAAGGGATGGATTCGAAGAAGTTTGTGCAAAAGTTATTTCCTCCAAGTGCAGCTCCGAAGCCTATTCCAAAAATGTTTCGTATGCCAGACATACCCAAATATAATGGGATCACCGATCCCAACGAGCATGTTACTTCATATACATGTGCCATCAAAGGTAACGATTTAGAAGATGATGAAATCGAATTTGTGCTGTTGAAAAAATTCGGAGAGACCCTTTCGAAGGGAGCAATGATTTGGTATCACAACCTGCCACCAAATTCCATCGACTCATTTGCCATGTTAGCAGATTCTTTTGTAAAGGCACACACCAGGTCCATAAAGGTCGCAACGAGGAAATCAGACCTTTTCAAGGTAAGACAAAGGGATAATGAAATTCTGAGGGAGTTCGTGTCCCGATTTAAAATGGAACGCATAGAGTTGCCACCGGTCACAGATGATTGGGCTGTTCAAGCTTTCACCCAAAGGTTGAACGAGCAGAGTTCGATAGCATTATGTCAGTTGAAACAAAATTTGATCGAGTATCCAGCCGTAACTTGGGCAGATGTGCACAATCGATATCAATCGAAGATCAGGGTCGAGGACGACCAATTAGGAGCCCCTTCTGGTTCAATACATCCAAACAGGTCAGCAGTTAAAAACCAGAGGGACATCAACAGGGTGCCAAGGTCGAATAGAGACCGATATCAATCATATACCGCATATCGAAGGAACAATGGTTCAGGACGCAATTCCGCTCGGAACGATCGAAGAAGTGACCGAGGACAGATTTCTCGGGGACTTATGATCAAAGGTGGTTTTGACAAGTATGCCAATCCCACAGAGGTACCTCGGTTATCAAAATATAACTTTAGCATCGATACATCGGGCATTGTATCGGCAATCAAAAGGATCAGAGATACTAGGTGGCCCAGACCCATACAAACCGATCCTTCCCAAAGAAACCCAATTTTGATGTGCAAGTATCATGGCACACATGGTCATAAGACCAAAGATTGCAAGCAATTAAGGGAGGAGGTAGCCCGTCTATTCAATGAGGGTCACCTTCGAGAGTTCCTCAGCGATCAAGCCAAGAATCATTTTAGAGAAAGGGACGCAAACAGGAAAAATAAACAGGAGGAACCCCAACATGTCATTCATATGATCGTCGGTGGGGTCGACATTCCACAGAGACCCATATTCAAATGCACTAAGGTATCAATCACTAGGGAGAAACGAATCAGAGATTATGTGCTCGAAGGCACTTTATCATTTAACAACGAAGAAGCAGAAGGCATTTCTCAACCCCACAACGACGCTCTGGTAATTTCTATCTTATTAAATAAAGTTCAAGTTAAGCATGTTTTAGTGGATCCAGGTAGCTCGGCGAATATCATCCCATCGAGGGTCGTGGAGCAGCTCGGCCTACAAAATTAAATCGTGCCCACAACTCGGGTCTTATATCGCTTTAATATGGCCAGTGAAACAACTAAAGGGGAGATTATTCTACCGGTGAACGTGGCTGGAACCATTCAAGATACCAAGTTCCACGTAATCGAGGGCGGCATGAGGTACAATGCCCTGCTTGGAAGGACTTGGATCCACAATATGAGGGCAGTCCCTTCGACTCTCCACCAAATAATGAAATTCCCGACGTCGGACGGTGTAAAAACAGTATACGGGAAGCAGCATGCTGCAAAAGAAATGTTTGCGGTCGATGAGGTAACACCGATATCGACACTGTCAACCTCGAAAAGGTCGAACATCAAAGGTAAACAGGAAGTCAAATAGCAATCATAGCCACCAGCCTCAATCGAATCGAGGAAGCAGGAGATAGAAGAAGAAAAGGAGGATTTTCTGACCCCTCGAACTTTTATTGTTCCAGAAGATTCTGAGGCCACCAAATCAACGGTCGAAGAGCTGGAACAGATTATATTGATCGAGTACCTGCCCGAGCGAAAGGTATACCTAAGAATGGGATTAACCCCCGAATTCAGGAAAAAGCTTATTCAATTTCTTATTGATAACATAGATTGTTTTGCTTGGTCCCATTTAGACATGACAGGGATCCCACCGGAGATAACGACGCATCGGCTAAGCCTGGACCCTAGGTTCAAACCGATGATGAAGAAGAGAAGACCCCAGTCCGAGGTAAAGCACGCATTCATAAAAGACGGGGTAACTAAGCTTCTCAAAATAGGGTCCATTCGGGAGGTGAAATATCCCGAATGGTTAGCCAATGTAGTTGTAGATTATAAGGATTTAAACAAGGCGTGCCCCAAAGATTCTTTTCCACTGCCTAACATCAATCGCATGATCGATGCCACGGCCGGCCATGAGATCCTTACTTTTCTCGATGCCTATTCAGGGTACAATCAAATCCAAATGAACCCGGAGGACCGATAAAAGACTTCATTTATCACCAAGTATGGAATATATTGTTATAATGTAATGCTTTTCGGGCTAAAAATTATAAGAGCCACTTACCAACACCTAGTAAATAAAATGTTCGAAGAACAAATAGGTAAATCAATAAAAGTTTATATTGATGACATGCTAGTTAAGTCCATACGCGTAGAGGACCATTTGGCTCATTTGCATGAAACGTTCGAGATTTTAAGGAATTACAACATGAAGCTCAACCCCGAGAAATGTGCTTTCGGGGTCGGTTCGGGCAAGTTCCTTGGCTTCATGGTATCGAATCGGGGGATCGAGATCAACCCCGATAAAATCAAGGCTATCGAAGACATCATCGTCGTGGACAGTGTAAAAGTTGTGCAGAGGCTAACTGGACGGATAACTGCCTTAGGCCGATTTATTTTGAGGTCGTCGGATCGAAGCCATAGATTTTTCTCTCTACTCAAAAAGAATAACGATTTCGCCTGGACCCCGAAATGCCAACATGCATTAGAGGAATTGAAGCAATACCTATCAAGCCTACCACTGCTTCACACTCCAAAGGCAGATGAGAAACTTTACTTGTACTTGGCAGTATCGGAAATCGCGGTAAGTGGTGTCCTAGTTCGAGAAGAGCAAGGTACGCAATTTCGCGTTTATTATGTAAGTCGAACCTTAGGAGAAGCAAAAAATAGATATCCACACTTGGAAAAATTGGCACTTGCACTGATAAGCGCCTCTAGAAAGTTAAGACCATACTTTCAATGTCACTCCATATGCTTATTAACCACTTCGTAATATTTTGCACAAGCCCGAACTATCGGGCCGATTGGCCAAATGGGTCGTCGAACTCAGTGGGTACGATATCGAATATCAACCCCGGACGGGCATCAAGTCTCAAATTTTAGCGTACTTTTACGCCAACCCTCATACCCGAAGTTGAAAAGGAACCTTTGTTAAAATCGGGTACATCGTCGGGGGTATGGACCCTCTTCACAGACGGTGCTTCGAATGTGAAGGGCTCTGGGCTAGGCATCATTTTAAAGCTGCCCAGGGGTAGCACTATTAGGCAATCTATCAAAACTTCTAGGTTGACTAACAATGAGGCCGAGTAGGAGGCCATGATTGCAGGTCTTGAGCTAGATAAAAGCTTGGGAGCAGAAGTCATTGAAGCCAAGTGTGACTCTTTACTGGTGGTGAACTAAGTAAACAAAACCTTCAAAGTTTGAGAGGATAGAATGCAAAGGTATTTGGACAAACTGCAGGTAACTTTGCACCGTTTCAAGGAATGGACTTTGCAGCATGTACCTCGAGAACAAAACAATGATGCCGATGCACTTGCAAATTTGGGGTCATCGGTCGAGGAAGATAAGATCAGCTCAGGGACTGTCGTTCAACTCTCGAGATCCATGATCGAGGAAAGTCATGACGAGATAAACTCTACAAGCTTAACCTGGAATTGGAGGAATAAATATATTGAATACTTGAAGAACGGAAAGCTCCCATCGAACCCTAAAGAGTCGAGAGCCCTACAAACCAAAGTTGCTCGATTCACATTGGCTGAAGATGGAACATTATACAGAAGGACATTCGATGGACCATTGGCAGTATGCTTAGGACCAGGAAACACCAATTATATTCTACGAGAGGTCCATGAAGGCACATGTGGGAACCACTCCGGCGCCGAATCATTGATTCACAAAATCATTAGAGTAGGATACTACTGGGATAGCATGGAAAAAGACACTAAGGAGTTTATTCAAAAATGTGATAAATGTCAAAGGTTTGCACTGATGATCCATCGGCCCGGAGAACAACTTCATTCGGTCCTATCCCCATGGCCATTCATGAAATGGGGAATGGATATCTCCGGCCCTTTACCATCGACCCCAGGTAAAGCTAAGTTCATTTTATTTATGACTGACTATTTTTCTAAATGGGTTGAAGCACAGGCATTCGAGAAAGTGAGAGAGAAAGAGGTTATAGACTTCATCTGGGATCACATCGTATGTTGATTTGGGATACCCGCCGAAATAATGTGCGACAATGGAAAACAATTTATCGGCAGCAAAGTGACGAAATTCCTCGAAGACCACAAAATAAAAAAGGATATTATCAACGTCGTATCACCCTAGTGGGAACGGACATGCCGAATCGACGAACAAGACTATTATTCAAAACCTAAAGAAAAGGTTGAACGACGCTAAGGGGAAATGGAGAGAAATTCTACCCGAAGTCCTTTGGGCATATCGAACAACATCAAAGTCCAGTACGGGGGCAACCCCGTTCTCCTTAGTATATGGTTCCGAAGCCTTGATTCCAGTCGAAGTCGGGGAACCCAGTGTCAGGTTTCGACATACAACAGAAGAGTCAAATCACGAGGCTATGAATACTGGCCTCGAATTATTGGATGAAAAATGAGAAGCTGCACTCGTTCGAATGGCCGCACAAAAGCAACGAATCGAAAGATACTACAGTAGGAGAACCAACCTTCGCCACTTCAGATTCGGGGACTTAGTCCTGAGGAAAGTCACCATCAACACTCGATATCCTAATGAAGAGAAGCTCAGACCAAATTGGGAGGGACCCTACCAAGTCCTCGACATCGTCGGAAAGGAATCTTATAAGCTCGGCACGATGAACGGCGAACAACTGGCAAATAATTGGAACATATCGCTTCTCAAACGGTATTATTGCTAAGGTATGACTTTACCCCCTTTTTTCATTTATATATTCGACACTAACTCACTGCAGGTGTTCGATCGAAGACATCAAAACCTCGGGTTTTAAAGCACGCGTTGCACTCTTTTTCCCTTAGATCGGTTTTTGTCCCAAGTGGGTTATTTCTGCGAGGTTTTTAACGAGGCAATAATTATGTGCTACCTAAGGATAATTCAACAGTATCCAAGGCATTTTTACAATCAACCTCGAATATTGGGGGGCATCACCCTCGGATGTTACACTTTCAAGGAAAATACTTCGTGTCAAAGGGTCTCGATAGAGAAACTTTGTAATGGGCCAAACGGTTGAATGAACCTTGTCCGAATAGATTAGTCGAGCCCCGATGGTAAAACTTGTACGTATGTATAAGTTATACAAAGAAGCATTCTTTCTATATCAAACATCTTGTGTCTCAAAGAAAATTTTCTACTATACAAGCTTTATACTTATGGTTTTGTGAGAAATGGCTCAAGGGCCAAGTGCAAATATAGCTCGTACACTCGGGGACTGCCGTCAACGATCGACATATTCGAGTAATTTAAACGTAAATTCATAAGACCTCAAAGAGGCACCCCTCAATCTATAGGCCAAGGCCATTATTCTCGGGGACTAACACTTCAAACAAGTTCGAAGTGTTATTGGGAAGTAAGCCCAAGAGGCATACACAAAGGTTACGGCCAAATTAAGGCATCTCGGAGACGTCCGAATCCCGCAATAAAAATAGGCCTTCGAATTCTTTGAAAAACCGATTAAAAAAGGCTACCCTCGGCAAGTAATCAAAAGGGCATCGATAAAATCAGCCCTCAAAAAACCTTAAGAGGTATCAAATTATCTTAATACAAACGTACTAAGGCACAAAAAGCAAATGGGTTTCAATCGACATCGAACCCTAAAAAAACTCAATGGGTAAAGAATACGTGTTAAGACATAAAGAAATATTTTACTAAGTCTTCTAAACCGAAAAAGGGAAAAAAATAGCCATCTTTTAGAGGCCATATTGGCCCAATCTAAAGAGCCTAAGGGCCAATACACTTAGAGTTCGAGATTTTGTTCTTACTTAATTTGTACCTAAGGGTTCCACTATTCCGAGATCAGATAAAACTGACTTGAATATAGCTCTAGGATTCATCATTATTTGATATAAAACCTTAAGGGGTCTGTTACTGTGAGTTCGAACTTACTCAGCTATAAAAATAGTACAATTATGGCTTCGATCAAGCCACCCGAATTCAAAATCCCGAACATATTGTTGAGCTCGGGGACTCGCCCTCGTTTAACTAAAAAACCTAAGGGTTTGTTCTACTCTAAGTTCGAGCTATTGCTCACTCGATTATAGAGGCTACAACAACTCGATTGCAACAAAGTTTTCACAAGGCAAAGGCAAAACAGAATTTATCATAAATCAGAAATCGGAGATGAAACGAAAAGAAAAGGAATCTTTCATATATGCAAAGTATTTACAAAGAACACACAGGGTCTTACACAAAAAACAAAAGGAGAAAAAAATCCTAAGTGCCTAGTCCGCCTCGGGAGCCGCATCTTCGAGAGCTTCATCTTCATCTCCTCCGCTCTCGGATCCACTCGCAGAGTCTTCATCATCGGAAAGCAAAGCTCCAGCCTCGTTCTCCAAAATCTTCGCACTCTCGATATCAGCCGTGAGGTCGAAGCCACGAGCATGTACCTCCTCAAGAGTCTCTCTTCGAGACTGGCGCCTAGCATGCTCGGTAACACAGGATAATCTAACCTCAGTAGCATTAGAAATTTCCTTTTCCCGAGTATTAGCGGCTTCAGCGTCGGCTCGGTAGGAGGCCACGAGCGCCTCTGCCTCGGATGTGGCCTTTGCAAGCTCAGCGGCCAACCGAGTCTCGAGCTCTTCAACCTTCTAGGCTTGGGCCAAGTTCTCCCCCTTGACACTTTGGAGTTGACGCTCAACCGAAGATAGTTGGGCCCGAACCGCATCTTTCTCTGAGGCGAGACGGTCCATGTTATGCTTCCACCCTAAAGTCTCTGCCTCTTTCATCTTGGCCTCCTCACGAAGCTGCTCAACCAATTTGGCCTTCTGCTGACCTGCAGGATCAAAGTGTTAGTCGCCAATATCAAGTTAATACATAACAAGCTCCTAAAAATTTACATTACCCGTTCAATGAGCTCGGTCTGATCTTGATGAGCTCTTGTTAGCTCGGCTCGAATGCTCATGATCTCCTCTTCTTTTTGCACATAGAGGAGTTTGAGGGGGTGTCTCTCCCCCGTAAGCTTTTTGAGATCAGCCTCACATTGGGCCATCTCAACTCGGTATTTAGAGGACGCTTCTCGATGGAGCGTCGTAGCCTGTACAGAAAGGAGGGAAATCGGACTTAGAGAAATAAGAACAAACGCAAGCATGGTAACATGGGCTAAAACTCACTTGGTTCAGAAGTTGCTGAGCCTCATCAAAAATGAGTGATGCGTCCAGGTCGGGAACATCATCGACCGCCGTGAAGCAGCCGCAAAATATATTATCCCCTTCGGGGGCCGTCCCCACATCGGGGGTCCCCATGGACCGGGAATCCCGAAACTGCCCCTCAGAAAACGTGGGGTCAGGCGGCGAATCATCAATGTTAATTGCCCCAAGCGAGTCACTAGGGGCATTCTCTTCTCTTTGAAGGGCCACAGAACTAGACCCTTCGGGCACACCCGTCGGTTGCTCATCACGGCAGGAGGCATTATCATCACCCGATGACTCGGTTACTCTGTGGCTGCGACTGCGGATGAACCTTCCTCCTAGATCACCTCGGTCTGCGGCTGAACTTCCTCGACTGTCACCAGCTCAGCAGTTCTCGAAGCTTCGATGCCTCCTTTCTTTCGAGCCACCAGAAGGCAGTCGACATCTTCTCCCTCCTCGTCTTCATCTTGTAGCGTTTGGACTACATCGGCAGACAGAACGCCGGGATCAATCTTCGACTTTCGAGCCCTGCTTTTCCTAGGCATCGGGGTATCTGGAGGCGAGGCCCTTCTCCTTTTCTTGTCTTTGGTCGGCTTCGGGACCTCCGCTTCCCCAAGGGGAAGAGGCCTTATGATGACATTATCTCCAAGACCTGTATGAGAAGAAATCTAGTTAAAAAGAAGTATTTCACAGGAAAGCATCAAACACAGACAGGGGAACTTACCATGATTTTTGGCCTCCCATCGACTCTTGGCCAAATCGCGCCACGAGCGCTCAGCATACGAAGAGGTTGAAACCAGTTGTCGAACCCAACCTGCAAGGTCCGGGACTGCACCAGGAAACCAAGGGGAAGCTCCACCATAAAGAAGAATATAGATGAGAAGAGGTAAAGGAAACATAACAAGTAATGAAACGTTATCGGTGAGGTTCTACTTACGCTTCATGTTCCATTCTTCGGGGAATGGCATCTTCTCGGCGGGGATTAAGTCGGAGGTCCTGACTCGGACAAACCGGCCCATCCATCCTCGGTTCTTGTCCTCGTCTATGCTCGAGAATAGCACCTTCGTGGCCCGGCGCTGAAGCCTTATCAGTCCGCCCTGATAAAGACGGGGGATGAATAGCCTAATAAGATGATCGAGGGTGAAAGACATCCCCTCAACCTTGCTCGAGAAGAATCTAAGCAAAATGACAATGCGCCAAAAAGAGGGGTAGATCTGGCCTAGGGTTACGCGGTATTGGCGGCAGAAGTCGATTATGATAGGATCGACGGAACCCAATATGAAAGGGTAAGTATACACACTTAAGAATCATTTCACATGAGTGGTGATGTCCTCCTTGGGGGTAGGAATCACCACCTCTTTATTCTCCCAGTGGCAGTCTTTTTTCACCTGTTCAAAATCGCCTTCGGATATCGAACAGATATATCTAGACATGGGCTCGCATCGGCCAGGAACCGAAGAGGGTTTTTCGACTTTAAAGTCGGAAGTAAGTTAACATGGCCTGGGGATGCACTCTTCGATACATGGCTCCACCAGTGTTTTGTCACCGGCTGGCCGCGATGAGAAGGCCTTTTATTCTTGAGGAACGGTCTTTGATGTTTTTGCCATTGATATATGAGGTTTAAGGAAGAAGAAGGCGGAATTTGTGTTTTAATAAGATATTGGCAAACGGAAACTAGCAAAGTTGATGAACTTGAAGAAAATAGAAGAGCTTTTAAAGATTAGAAGAAGTTTGAAAGTAAAGTTTGAGAAGATTATGAAGGTGGTCTATTTATAATAGCCACTTTGATGATTTGAAAGCTCTGATGGCCGACCATCAACTAGTGTTAATTAATGACCTTGGGAACTGTGCAAAAGTGACGCTTTAATCGCTTCTGTCTCTTACGTTACGATGTTGACGTCATAATTGATTGAGGTATTAAATTGAAGTCTCGAATTCGTTTCTTCTCGTTATACTCCAAAAAACGAGGGGGCTATCTGTATACCCGATTTCGTTAGCAGGGGGAGTTACCTCGAGGGTAACCTCATAATATATCGGGCTCAAGCTCGAAGATAGAACATCAAGCATGAAGATCGAAGAGTTCATTGAGATCGAGGCCAGCAATAATCGGGATCAAGCATGACTGACTTCGAGTAAGGCGTAATAACGGAATGGCGAGATATCACTAAACGGTCAAAGATCACGGCGGAAATTCCGGAACAGACCAAATCAAAGCGGTTATTAGTGCCAATCATGGGATCTACTTCCGTTATGAGAGTTATACATTATTTAGGATTCCTCTATTATATAAACTTATTCACTTGTAAGAAAAGAATATTTTTTTCATTGATAAGAATATACACACACACTGCCTTCTTTGTTTTATTTACTGTTCATCGTTGTTTGTTCCATCCTCTACTGTTCTTATTAACTAACCTCGAGACTATCTCAAATCGAGGTCGAGGCGTTGTTTGCAGACCGGTTTGATTTATTTTATTGTCCAATTTATCTATTTAATTCGTTGTTTATCAATTAGTACTAATTTAAATCATATATCCTTAAAACCATAATATAAGTTTAATTGTTACTCAATTTTTAGGGCAAACAATATACAAATGTTGCGAGGGTAATATTTTTAATCTTTGACCTTAAGTTTTGCGAGTGAGACAAGCGGCTCCCAAAAAAATACCACATTTCTATAATGTTTTGCCAATGATGGCCGATTCTGTGGATTGACAAAATTTTGGTGGACCTTTCTCAATGCAAATCCCACAACTCTCCACTATTTTCTTTTTCGCGAGAGGTTAAGGGAAAGTGATAAATAAGCTATTGATTTGCTTGGATATCTCAAAAGAACATCAAGCGTTTTGAAAGAACAAAAACATTCTCAAAGTAATACTAAGCACTCAAGATTAATTCTCCCATTGTATCAATCAATCAGCTTACTATTGTATCAGTTGATCATCTGCTTTGTAAGTCCTTTTCTCTATTTTGCGCTATTCAAATATTCAGATAATATTGTAGTTAAATTATTTTTCAGATTGACCATTAATCTACTGTAAGTATGCAATCCTCTTTTTCTTTTTGATTTTGAACCGACTATGTTATACGAATAGACATAAATATTTAAAGAACATATAAAGCCTCAAATTTGACATATTTGTTTTGCATAAGTAACCATTTTCCTTATGACTATTCTAGGAACAGAGTAAAGTTGAGAAGTTGCCTCCCTAAGCAGTAGGGAGTCCCGCTTTGTCCTCATTACTCGCACAATCTTTCATCCCATTGAGTAAATTTTTTGGACGGTCATTCAACTTTGTGTTCATTACGCAAAAGTTATTTTTCTTATTTTTGTTACGTAAAAATCATTCAACTTTGTGTTCATTACCTAAAAGTCACTTTTCTTTCTTTTGTTACACAAAAATTATTTTACTTTGCTCTACTTATCACAAAAGTCACCTTGGCCAGATTTTACAATACTTTTACCTGAAAAGACTATTATGCCCTTGACATTATAAATCATCTCATTTATATAATACCTTCAATATGATATAGTATATAATATATTTTTACCTAGGTATTTTACTTATAATTAAAATAACTTTAAATTATTTTATTTATTATTTTTATAATATATTCATACATTTAATATTTTCATGGCAATCACTTTGTTTAATCATATTTAAACATGAACATATTTTAAATATCAAAACAATAAAAAATATTTATTTTTAATATTTATTTGAAATAATAACAAACAGATTTGTTTAACAAATGATAATTTTTTTTATAGTCAATAAAAATTTTAAAAAAAATCAAAGATATTTGTATTTAATATTAAGATTTTAAAAGCTTTATCTGTTAATATTATTTATTTGAAAGTATTTATCTAATGTGTCATTGTGTTAAATGTGGGCATTTTATTTATTGGATTAATGAGTATGGCTTGGCTGATAAATCAGTAAGCTTCGATTTTATAATTTTTATTAACAATATTTTATTAATCTATTACCTAACAAATTTAATATCTTAAAAATTAACGTTAAGAAAAAATTAAATGTACAAATATATTATAAAAATAATAAATAAATAATATCAAGTTATTTTAATTATAAATAAAATACTTGGGTAAAAGTATATTATGTAGCATATAATATAGAAGGTCCCCCAAACTGGGGTGGAATGCGATTGACACTCACCCCTCGTTGAGTGAACTCTATACTATTTGTATCAAACTTCAAGTTCAATAGAAAAGAAACTAACATGCTTAAATATTAATTCTAATCAAATTGCAGTTCTTAAGCTGACTGATAAAATATAATAAATAAAGGATAAATCCCAAAATATATTTAATACTGAACCATTAATAAGTCATGAGCCTCTAGAATCTGAAAAAAATAAAATTTAAAATACATAGCCTACGGGGGCATCCCCAGAAATAAAATAAACAAAAAAAAGTTATAAATAATAGTCTGAAAAGGGTCTGCTACCGCTCGGATGAATCAACGTAGTCTGTAAACTGAATCTAGAATATCTCCTCTAGCCACGTGCCTCGTTACCTGCGTCCTCAATACCTGTCACACGACGTAACAGTCCCAAACGGGCTAAGTACCACCAAAGGATACCAATAAGTCTCATATGCTACCTCCTAAAAAGGCGGAGCGAGACCTTCTGGAAAATATAAGAAAGAAAAGGGATATATGAAAAATCATATAAATCATATAAAATTTTACAACCAAGTAATAATCTGGAAACTGAAGTTGTAAGCTAAACTGTAAGCTAAAACTGAAACTTAACGTAGAAATTGAGCCCATAACTGATATCTGAAATAGAAACTGAGTTTTATATATATATATATATATATATATATATATATATATATATATATATATATATATATATATATATATATATATATATATATATATACTGGTTACGCATAATGGCCCTGCGTACGTGAGCATCTGGGAACACATACGGGGGAGTATCGGCCTATCTCCCCAACAAACAGTTAGCACCCGCGAGCGTGGGGTAGGTAACCCTGACATCATGGTACTTACGCTGGGAGAGGTTGGCCATTTCTCCCTACTAAATGTGAATATCATAATTAAAGGCACATAACAATTGATAATACACATAAGCATGTATTCATGTCATATATAATATCGTACTGAATAAGAATAAGTGAACTAAGCATTGGATCACGAGAAGACATGACTTAGCAATAGCTAACATATGGAGAACAAGGGTTATAATGGAATTACCTACTAGGAAAGTAAACCTCAACTCACCTTAAAACTTCAGCTCCAATTCATCTCTTCAAGTTTTTCGAGTATTCGACAACGCGAAATCTACAATAATAGGCTTAACCATGTCAATTCATAAGCTATTAAGTCTTACTTGTTGTTACTTAGCTATAAATCTAGAAACTCTCACCTCACTGATTCAAGTAAAGTTTTCAACTAAATATTTTCATTCTTCCACAAAGGTATATAGATGACGAGGCCATGAATTCAAGTAAACTGATTTTACAAAAAGATAAAGTGACCTCATTATAAATCCTTGGTTCTAGACCTATAACATCAATTATGTATTCTATAATTAAATACTAGATATGGAAGAATCTCTCACTTAACTTTGGCACTAACTAAGAGATAAACTTTTATCATATGGGCATTCAAAGACAACTTCTTTGCCATGACTAGAAATATGAACCTCAAAAGCTCTATCAATTTATTTCAATGAATACTTAAACTTACGTATAAAAATAATTTCATAAAATGAGAACTTAAAGGTTTTAACTAAATTTTCACCTAGCGATAATAATCATAGGAAATTTGGAAGAATTAAATACCTGGGTTTCAAGAATGGAGAATTGCAAAACCTTAAATTGTTTTATGGCTTTCTACGTTCTCTGTGTTGCCTAACTCCTAAAGTAATTAAATTGCTTTGTTTTTCTTGCTAAAACCTCATTTTTCCCTCTTTACTTTTTCAGACAAAGACCTTTACCAACCCTTCTTACCAAAAAAAAAATTTTTTACCCCTCTAATTCCCTTAGGCTTCGGTCCCACTAAGTCTCTTTTTCTTTTTTTCTTTTTGCTTTTTAATCATTATAGTTGCTACTTGCTATTATTAAGCAATATGTATTTTAATGCTAGCGAAATGGGGCATTACATTCTTTCCCCCTTAGAAATATTCGTCCTTGAATGTCATATCACAATTGTTCTTGAGTATAAAGAAATATCTTAGGCCTTATGCCACTCTCACTATCTCTTAAGACCTCAAATTTGGCTAATTCCTAAAAATTTTAAAAATTTCGGCAGAGTTTTCTTTGTAACTAGAGTTATCCCAAAATTTTCAACCTGTCAAAACCAATCGAACAATAACACTTTGCACCTCCAGCTACTCAATCCAATAATATACAACATCAAGGCATACCCATATACCCGCCAAAGCCATTTTACATCATTATAAGTACATATATCACATAACTTGGCAATCTAAATATTTTAAAGCTTAAATTGAATTATGTACCTGAAATCTCGAACAAATAAGGATACTTTTTCTTCATGACTTCCTCGGGCTCCCACATAGCTTTCTCAATTGAGTGGTTGCTCCATATTACTTTTACCGAAGCAACGTCTTTGGTTCGAAGTCTACGAACCTGCCTGTCTACTATAGCTACAGGGACCTCCTCATATGTCAGAGTATCAACTACCTTTATCTCTTGTCTATCAGGTACATGACTCGGGTCGTGAAAGTACTGTCTCAGCATGGACACATAAAAAACTGGATGTACAGAAGATAACTTTGGAGGTTAAGCTAGTCGATACGCCACTAGCCCAATCCTTTCAAGAATTGGATAAGGCCCTATATATCTTGGGCTAAGCTTCCCTTTTCTACCACACCTCATGATACCTTTCATTGGAGACACCTTTAAAAATACATAGTCACCCTCTTTGAACTCAAGATCACGACGTCTTATATCAGAGTATGACTTTTGTTGGCTTTGAGCTATTTTAAGTCGTTCCTGAATAAGTTTCACCTTTTTCAAGGCATCATGTACTGTGTTTTGCCCAATAAGTTTCGTTTAACCTATCTCAAACCACCCTACAGGCGAACGACATTGCCTCCCATATAGGTCCTCGAATGGGGCCATATGAATGCTTGCTTGATAACTGTTATTATATGCAAACTCAATCAAAGGCAGATGATCATCCCAGTTTTCTTTAAAATCAAGAACACAGGCTCGTAACATATCTTCCAAAGTCTGAATTGTCCTCTCAGCCTGTCCGTCCATTTGAGGATGAAAAGTTATACTCAGATTAACTCGGGTACCAAGACCTTCCTGAAAACTATGCTAGAACTGGGCAGTAAACTGTGCACCCCTGTCAGAAATAATAGACATGGGAGAACCATGCAACCGAACAATCTCCTTTATGTATAATGATGCATACTGGGGTGCCGTGTATGTTATTTTGACTGGCAAAAAGTGAGCTGACTTAGTGAGTCATTCTACTATGACCCAAATGGAGTCATGTTTCTTAAAAGTTCGCGGCAAGCCAACCACAAAATCCATATTTATTCGTTTCCATTTCCATTCTGTTATTTCAATGACTTGAGCTAAGCCACCTGGCCTCTAGTGTTCAGCTTTTACTTGCTGACAGTTAAGGCACTGTGATACATAATCTGCAATATCTCGCTTCATATTATCCCACCAATAAACATCCATCAAATCATGATACATTTTGGTAGAACCTGGATGTATTGAATATCTGGAGCTATGAGCTTTTATCATAATTGCCCTTCGAAGATCTTCCACATTAGGCACGTATAAGCGGCCATCACACCATTCTCATCAAGTGCAAAATTCTTAATCTTGCCACTGAGTACACCTTCCTTGAGCTTAAGCAAGCTAGGGTCATCAAATTGTTTGGCTTTAACTTGCTCTACTAAAGTAGACTTAGCACTCATACTTGCTATCAACCTTCCATCATACTTCTCATCGAGACGAACGTCTTGGTTAGCTATTTGTTGGGCTTTCTTAACTATTGGACGTTCGACCATACACAACCTGGTCAAACTCCTCATGGATCTTCTGCTCAGAGTATCAACAACCACATTCGCTTTGCCGGGATGGTAAATGATATTACAATCATAATCTTTAAGCAACTCCAATCACTTGCGTTGTCTCAGATTCAACTCTTTCTGCTTGAATATATACTGCAAACTTTTGTGATCTGTATAAATGTCACATTACTCTCCATAAAGGTAGTGACGCTATATTTTTAGACCAAAAATAACTGTTGCTAGCTCAAGATCGTGGGTAGGATAATTTCTCTCATGATTCTTTAACTGCCTAGAAGAATAAGCAATTACCTTGTCATTCTGCATAAGAACACATCCTAATCCTACTATGGAAGCATCACAATAGATCACAAATTTACCTGTAGGGGTAGGTAGAGTTAGGATTGGGGCTGTAGTCAACTTGTTCTTGAGTTCTTGAAAACTTTTCTCACAAGCTTCAGACCATTGGAACTTCTCATTTTTCTGAGTTAACTTCGTCAACGGGGTAGCTACTGAAGAGAACCCTTCTACAAAACGACGATAGTAACTTGCCAACCCTAGAAAACTACGAATCTCTGTAGGGGTCGTCGGCCTAGGCCAACTCTTAACTGCTTCTATTTTCTGTGGGTCTACTCTAATGCCTTTTTTCGAGACTACGTGTCCCAAAAATGTAACTGTATCGAGCCAAAATTCACATTTGGAAAATTTGGCATAAAGCTGACGGTCCTTGAGTATTTGAAGAACTGTTATCAAGTGATTCTCATGCTCTTTCTGGCTACAGAAATATACCAAAATATCATCGATAAATACTATGATGAAGGTATCTAAGAAAGGCTTGAAGACTCTGTTCATTAAGTCCATAAAAGTTGTTGGTGCATTGGTCAACCCAAAGGACATCACTAAAAATTCATAGTGATCGTACCGAGTCCTGAAAGCTATTTTCGGGATATCTTCTTCTCTGATTTTTAACTGATGATATCCCGATCTCAGATCTATTTTTGAAAAATACTTGGCACCCTACAACTGATCAAATAAATCATCTATCCTAGCAGTGGATATTTATTTTTGACAGTAACTTTATTCAGTTGGCGGAAATCTATACACATCCGTAGGGAACCATCTTTTTTCTTCACGAACAACATTGTATCACCCCAAGGTGAAACATTAGGTCGAAAAAAATCCATATCTAAGAGGTCTTGTAACTTCTTCTTGAGTTCATTTAGCTCAGATGGAGCCATTATGAGGAATCAAGATTGGTTGAGTTCCTGGCAATGTGTCTATGCCAAACTCAATCTCCCTATCTGGTGGTATCCCTGGGAGATTATCCGGGAACATGTCTGAAAACTCTTTCACAATCAGTACTGATTCAAGCACTAGGGAGCCAACTTTCATATCCCGCACATGTTCTAGATACGCTAAACACCCGCTGCTCACTAGCTTTCTAGCCTTAAGGTAAGAAATAAACTTAGCCACAGGCGTACCCACTTCACCTCTAATTATAATTGGATCTTCCCCAATAAATGAGAATTTAACCGTCTTCGCGTGGCAATCAATTGTAGCATGACAAGAAGATAACCAGTCCATGCCAGCTATGATGTCAAAGTCTACCATAACTAACAAGTTCAAATCAGCTAATGTTTCTCGGACATGAACTATGATGATGCAATTTCTGAATATATACTCAACTTTAACAGATTCCCCTATATGTGTGGAAACCTCAAACGGAACCCCTAATATTTCTGGTGCTTTTCCAAACTCGACACAAAAATAAGGAGACACATAGGAGAAAGTTGAACCAGGATCAACTAACACATAAGTAAGGCGACCACAAATCGAGAGAATACATGTAATAACTCTGTTAGATGCCTCAGTATTCTGCCTATCTAGAACTGCATAGAATATGGCTGGTCCGCCTCCTCCCTGAGCTCCACCTCTATTGGCACCACGCCCAGTCTAAGTATTAGATGCCCGAGCTGGAGGAGGTGCAACTATAGAATTACCCATGGATGTTGCCTGTTTGGTTGCAGTTTTCCCTAGAGCTTGTCCAAGCAGTGGACAGTCTCTCTTAATATGACCCAGATCATAGTAGTGGAAACAACCTTTCTGACCCAAAAGGCATTTCCCTGGATGTCTTTTGCTGCACGAAGGATATAAAGGATAAGAGAACTGAGGTTGGCCCTGACTAGTTGAACTTTTCCCATGAGGGACCTGACCCTTACTCTGCTGGCCATGTCTGAGTGGAGCTGGATAAGGAGATGAGTGAGCCGTTGATTGAATGTGAGTTGAATGATTCATGTTCTTATCCCCAACTGAAAATACACTAGCCTTTTTGCTATTATCTCTAGCTTCCTTGGCGATTTTATCAAAAGTCTCCTTACGTGTAGCGATATTGACAACCTGAAGATAAGTCTTGTCATCCTAATGTGAAGTCATATCTTTTGCCATATGTGGATTCAAGCCTTCAATGAACCTTCTCACTTTTTCTCTCTCTCTCTCTGTCGGTATCAAATTAGGTGCATACTCTGCTAATTTTATAAATTCCATCTCATATTCAGTCACTGACATGGTACCCTATTTAAGATGTTCGAACTGACGTCAGAGCTCATCCATCCGACTACTAGGCAAAAACTTGGCCCTGAAAGCTTTTTTGAACTAGGGCCAAGTAAGTGGTGGTAATGTAAAATCTCTGGCCTTCTTGTAACCTCTCCACCATTGTCCTGCTGCACCCTTCAATTAAAACCCAATCAACTTTGTGGCTTGTGTTTCAAGACAACCCAAAGAAACAAATATTTTCTTTATCTCGTCCAAAAATAACATTGGTTCATTTGGTTTATCGATATCATTATAAGTAGGAGGGTTTAATCTCAGAAAGGCATGTGGATCAATTTTTCTTGTTGGTAACTGCACTATCTGGGCAATATTTGCGGGGACAACTGGTGGTGGTACCTCGAGTGGAGCTTGAAAATCATCTCATATAACCTCTTCATCTGAATCATGAGGGTCCCGAGGAGGAGTATGAACAGGTGCAGCCCGACTACCAGTCAGAGGGGCTAGGGACTCTAGAAAGTCCAAAATTCTGTCAATTCGATTATCCTGCTGATGCGGTGGTACCCGATCATTAACAACCTGCTGAGGTGGAGCTTGTGCTTGTCTTGTGGCCCTACCACGAGCCTGATTACCTCTGGCATTTCCACCTTTACCCCTAGCATTTTGACCTATACCTCTACCTCTGCCAGGTCCTCTAACTGCAGCTGGTGCTATTAGTGTGGCTTGCACCTCTGGTGCTGCTTCTTGATGATTAGCAGTTGGTATCTCAACATTGTTAGCAGCAGAGGATGAAGTTGTTCTTGTTCTTGAAAATCATCTCATATAACCTCTTCATCTGAATCATGAGGGTCCCGAGGAGGAGTATGAACAGGTGCAGCCCGACTACCAGTCAGAGGGGCTAGGGACTCTAGAAAGTCCAAAATTCTGTCAATTCGATTATCCTGCTGATGCGGTGGTACCCGATCATTAACAACCTGCTGAGGTGGAGCTTGTGCTTGTCTTGTGGCCCTACCACGAGCCTGATTACCTCTGGCATTTCCACCTTTACCCCTAGCATTTTGACCTATACCTCTACCTCTGCCAGGTCCTCTAACTGCAGCTGGTGCTATTAGTGTGGCTTGCACCTCTGGTGCTGCTTCTTGATGATTAGCAGTTGGTATCTCAACATTGTTAGCAGCAGAGGATGAAGTTGTTCTTGTTCTAACCATCTTGTTTGTGCTGAAACGAGAGATAAATGGGTATTAGAATTTTGAAACGTTTAGCTCTAACGCACGATATAAGAATCAAAGGAGAGAAAGATAAAAAATTCCTAACATGTCCTGCAGCCTCCCAAATATAAGTATGGTGCACAACATACGCATATTTGAGACTCTGCTTGACACGGCTCATGACTTCCTAGAACTCCATAAACCTGGCTGCTCTGATACCAACTTGTCATGCCCCCAAACTAGGATGGGACGTGATTGGCACTCGACCCTTACCAATCGTTGAGTGAACCTTGTACTATTTGTATCAAACTTCAAGATCAATAGCAAAGGAACTAACATGCTTAAATATTAATTCTAATCAAATTGCAGTTCTTAAGCTGACTGATAAAATATAAAAAATAAAATATAAATCCCAAAATATTTTAATACAGACCCACTAACAAGTCACAAGCCTCTAGAATCTGAAAAAAATAAAATTTAAAATACATAGCCTACGGGGGCATCCCCCGGAAATAAAATAAACGAAAAAAAAAGTTATAAATAATAGTCTGAAAAGGGTCCGCTACTTCACGGGAAATTCAGACTGTCGTCCGATTGGTTCTTGTCACACCTCCTTTTTCCCGAGGGGGATTGAGAGTTTTTTCAATTAAAGTGACACTAATCGAAATGGAATTATTTATTTGTTCAGAGTCGCCACTTGGAATAGTTTATGGTGTCCCAAGTCACCGGTGTATTTTAAATCCCAAATCGAGGAAATTGACTCTTATTTATGGTCTGCGAACACAGAAGACCGAGTAAGGAATTTTGTTAACTCGGGAGAAGGTGTGAGGCACTCCCGAGTTCCGTGGTTTTAGCACGGTCGCTCAACTATTATTAATTGGACTAATTATCTGATTTAATACATTTTTAAAAACCTATTGTGCATTTTTAACCTTTTAAACCGCTTTTAGTATTTATGGAATTATTTCTGGAACAAGTCACGATGTCGTACACTTGTCATTTTGGGTACATATTGCAAACCGCGCCACGTTAAATACACCCGCGATTTATAACATATTTATTTTTATTATTATTTAAAGTTATGGTCGGGTCACATGAAATGCACAATCGAATTGGGATTATGTATCGTGACCATGCCACGGGAACCGTACCCATGGCCACGATGATTTATCAGTTGCACCTAAAGCAAGCTACGATGTTTATGATTATTTCTTAACTTTGAGATTATTGTAAAGGCCATGATTTATGAAAATATAAAATTATGGAAAAATGTGAAATTGATCACTAAGCGTATTCAAAGCTTCTCAAAGCTTCTCTTCCAGCACTTATCAAATGAAGTATCAATGATATTGAATAGAGAATCGGGATACAAATCAACCTAAAAAAAACTTCACGTCATCAACTCTTTTAAATTATGTGGAGTCCAAATCAAATCAAATCAAATTAAACAAATACAATTTCAAGATATTCATCAATACATAAAGCAACAAACAAGATAGGATTGAACTTAAACTAGTAAGAATATCATCAGTAAGGAAAATAAAAGTAACATGATGAAAGAAAAATTGATCCCTATTTACTACAACGAACAAGCTTTTACTGCAATATGAACTTTTAAAATTGCCAAACTAGTATAAAACAAACAATGAGAATAACATAAATGCTTTCCAAAACAGTTCATAACTCAAGGTGTTAGAATCATAGCTTCATCACTACCTGGAATCACTTTTGTTCATATTTCACACATATTTCAAATTAACAGCATGTAAATTGAAGGATGACAGGATCGTAAGCTGAATTCTCAAAAATTCATGTAATACAGGCAAGCAAATCAAGTGAACTCAGAAATCAATAAACCAAACAACATATTGAGGATCCAAATCAAACAAATTTGAGTATGTAAATTGAGGTGAGTACATAGTTGTGCGAAAACAAATAGAGAATGCCAAATAAAGGATGAGAAGGAAGAAAATGAAGCTGAGCGGAGCAGTAATCAGAAGCAACGAACTTAACCTTCAACAACCTTTAAACCCAGAAAATCGTTTCTCAAAGCTTGTTTTCAGATCTCCTTTTTTTGAGTTTTTGAATTTTTGGAAAGTTTTTGTTTCTAGCTCTATGGTGAGCTCTTTTCGTGTGTGAGCCGTGAGTGAGAGGTGTGCATATGCCTCTGTATTCAGACGGGAGTGAGGCAAGAATGAGCTTGTGTGATAGAGAGAGAGAGAAAGAGGCGCGCCGTTTCTTCAAGAGGTGGGGGGTCTGTTCTCTATCTCTGATCTTGAGAATCCAAAAATGGGAGGGTGAAATTAGGGTCTCCTCTAATAGAGTAGGGGAGAAGAGTATGGGCCAGACTATGGGGTGGATTGGGCTTCTAAAGGTATGGGCTTGAAAAAATTGCAAAATTAGTCACTTTGGACTAAAATTTTAATTAAAACCAATTTGTGTGGCTAAACTATTATATATATTTTACTCACTAATTGACTAATGACCTAATTAATTAACTAGCCTAAGAATGCATCATCTTTTTTTTTTTTTGTTTCTAGATATTTATATAATGCATTTAAAAATATAATTAAATTCTAAAAATGCAATTTAAAAACTAAAATGCTATGAAATTAAGATTTGAATATTTTTATGATTTTTATGATTTACGATATTCCTAACATGCATAAACAATGCGAATAAATGTAAAACAAATAAAGAAAAACTTCTAAAGTTCATAAAATAATTAAAATTATTTTTGGATTATTTTTTAGGAGTAATTTCATATGTGGGGCAAAAATCAGGTGCTCACAGCTGCCCCTCTTTGCTCGGAAATATGAAGAGTTTTCGGGCAAAGATAAAGTGAGCAATCATGAACAATTTTTGCCCGTTTGATACTCCATAGAAAGCATTTTGAAAAGGTTTGACCGAACCTTGCTTCAGAGGTTGCCTACATATCCTTGACTATAAAGGAATCAGGTCAGTGTAGTTCTGGGAGTTTAGGCAGCTGGGACTACCGAGAAGCTGTGATTTCACTGTTGTTGCTGATGTTTACTGCTTGTCGAGCTCCTTATTACACCAAAGTCAAAAATGAAAAAGACTAACTAAGCCTATGAGCTACGAGTTACAAAATTCCTATATGAGTCTTTTGAAGTGTGATCTTGAATCTTGGCTGGTTCTACATGCAGACTCTGATCTGAACCTCGATGCTTGCTAGCTGCAGGTGCTAGTTCATTCTTCTTCAGCTTTTCAGATCAAGACGGGACATGCAAAGCTTGCGACTTCAGTCATGTCTTGAGCATCCCATATCTTTCATCTGCTTCTGCATTTTGAATTCACTTTTGGTCATCTCGGACTGTCGACTTGCATTCTTGAGGCGAGCTTCTGTACTTCTAACTTGAATTTAATTCTGAAATTACTTCCCTCGTTCTTCAGGTGGGCGCCTGCAACTGACTTAAAACTGAAATTAATTTCCTCGTTCTCCAGGTGGGCGCCTGATACTGACTTGAACTTGAAATGAATTTCCTCATTCTCCATGTGGGCGCCTGCGACTAAATTTAACTTGAAATGAATTCCCTCGTTCTCCAGGTGGGTGCCTGCTACCTTAAAACTTGAAATAAATTTCCTCGTTCTCCAGGTGGGCGCCTGATGACTTAAAACTTGAAATAAATTCCCTCGTTCTCCAGGTGGGCGCCTGATTTTGACTTAAAACCGAAATAAATTCCCTCGTTCTCCAGGTGGGCACCTGATTTTGACTTAAAGCTGAAATGAATTCCCTCATTCTCCAGGTGGGCGCCTGATTTTGACTTAAAGCTGAAATGAATTCCCTCATTCTCCAGGTGGGCGCCTGATGACTTAAAACTGAAATAAATTCCCTCGTTCTCCTGATTTTGACTTAAAACTTGAAATAAATTCCCTCGTTCTCCAGGTGGGCGCCTGATTTTGACTTAAAGCTAAAATGAATTCCCTCATTCTCCAGGTGGGCGCCTGCTATCACAACAACACAGACAAAACAGAGAAAAATTTCTGCCCTAGTTTGTACCAGGAACATTCATTGATTGTTAGTTGCATCCCATTATCCAGGAGGGTCCTGAAAACTTAAAACTAGATCCCATTATCCAGGAGAATCCTGAAAACTTAAGACTGAACTTATCTGGAACATGCTTTCCTCATGGGGATTTCCTGGCAAAGCGAAAAAGATTTGTTGCCCCTGCTTAAAACAAAGAGAATTTTGTCAGTTTGAAAATGTGGCGGTTAGTTTGTGGCATCCTTGCTGAAAGTGTCTGCTTCTGCCACTATCCCGCTTCATTCTGATTAGCTGCTTCGGGCTACAAAGAATTAGTTTGACCTTTTGATTGGACCTCGACCACAAAACCTCTGAATGACTTGAATCCCTTATGCTCAACTCGTCATATGGCACTTTCATTCTGACAACTGTTGAACTTTTGCGTTTCCTACAAATTCACGAATCACTTGACCACCTGAACTTCAGTTACCACCGCATTGCTCATTCTAAATCATGTCACTTGTAATGTGCCTGGCCGAATTTTGCTTGGTGCAAATAAAAAGCTGGTAATGAGCTTTGAAGTCCTTCCTTGCTTGCTTAACAAAGACTAATTTGATAGAGACTTAGAAAAATAGACCCAAAAGAAACGAAGCGAAGTGACTTCGGGAATTTGGAAGAAGAAAAAAATGACTATTTGAAGAAAAAATGGAAAAGAGACTTATCTGAATGAAGCAGCTGGCTCCAATGATCATGACATGCATTTCGGATTGATCAGCCTAATCCATCCAACTAATCACATTTCAGTTCATGCCATGTCTTCATACTTCAAAACCGGGGTTTTCATAATTCATTTTCTCTGTAAAGTCATGAATCCCATTCGGTTTGTAATGCCCCGAGGGGTTTTCACCAGCAAACCTCTCTCATTTTCTCCTCTCTCAACTCATTGTCGCCTTACAGTGCCCGTAAGGGTTTTCACTAATAAGACTCTCTCATTTGAATTTTCTCTCGACTCACCATCGCCCTATGGTGCCCGTGAGGGTTTTCACCAATAGACTCTCTCATTTAAATTTTTTCTCGACTCACCATCGCCCTATGGTGCCCGTGAGGGTTTTCACCAATAAGACTCTCTCATTTATTCACTTTTCCTTGTGCCCATGAACAAAGGTGCTACCCATGATGTAAATAATACCTCCATCTCACTTGACTTGGCATCCTCAAAGTTGATCAGAAGGTCTTTCTTTGGACTGTAGTGCAGGTTTTGGACAGGGTTAGAAAGAAAGAGTGGCATGCAGGCTCAAAATAATTTAAGATGAAGGGGTTCAAAATTACAACTTTTGGAATCAAATCTTCTTCTTTTTTTTTCAAAACTAAAACTTCTGCCCCAGTTTCTTCGAATCTGGGGAATTTTAAATTTTTATTTTGATGGGACCGAACCGTGTAAGGCTGCCTACGTATCCTTAAAAGGAATCAGGTCGAACGTAGTTCAAACTAGTAAAAGTTGTTTTGTTTTTGTTACTTTGCTTTTCTTTTTCTTTTTCTCCTTTATTTTTCTCTTTTCTTTCTTTTGCTTTTCTCTTTTTTTTTTCTTTTCTATTTCCAGCTCTACTTCTGATTCCAAAAGAGGGGTATGAAAGAACATAAATAAGGCTAAAAAAGGGGTAACAAATGATAAAAGTGTTTGGGATAGCAGAATAAAATGCCTTCGTCATTCCAACTTTGAACATGCCTAGTACAAAATGCGATTGAAGATAAGCAAAGAAATCATACATAATATCTCTTGACTGCATCAGAATTGATAGCCATATCCACACATTTAGCTTCTATGTCTGTTAAATACAAAGCACCATTGGGCAACACCTTTGTCACAATGAGCGGCCCCTGCCAGTTTGGGGCGAACTTGCCTTTAGCTTCAGCCTGATGTGGAAGGATGCGTTTCAATACCAGCTGACCCACTTCAAATTTTCGGGGACGCACCTTCTTGTTGTATGCTCTTGCCATTCTTTTCTGATACAATTGACCATGACATACTACTGCCAATCTTTTTTCATCAATCAAACTCAATTGCTCTAGCCGGGTTTTGACCCACTCATCATCATCAATTTCAGCTTCAACAACGATCCGCAGGGATGGAATCTCAACTTCCACAGGTATAACTGCCTCGGTTCCATATACCAGCAAATAGGGAGTTGCACCTATTGAAGTGCGAACAGTAGTGCGATAACCCAGTAAAGCAAAAGGTAACTTTTCATGCCATTGCCTGGAACCTTGCACCATCTTACGAAGTATCTTCTTTATGTTCTTGTTAGCAACCTCAACAGCTCTGTTTGCCTTAGGACGATACGGAGTGGAGTTTCGATGCATAAGCTTAAACTGTTGGCATACCTCTTTCATCAAATGACTGTTGAGGTTAGCAGCATTATCTGTGATGATTACCTTGGGAATTCCAAACCGGCAAATGATGTTTGAATGAACAAAATCTACCACCGCCTTCTTAGTCACGGACTTGAAAGTTACAGCTTCGACCCACTTGGTAAAGTAATCAATGGCCACCAGAATAAACCTATGCCCATTTGACGCTGCCGGTTCAATTGGTCCAATGACATCCATGCCCCAAACAACGAAGGGCCAAGGTGCAGACATTGTGTGCAACTCAGATGGCGGGGAATGAATCCAATCACCGTGCACCTGGCATTGATGACATTTGCAAACGAAGTTGATGCAATCTCGTTCCATGGTGAGCCAATAATAACCTGCTCGAAGAATCTTCTTTGCCAAGACATACCCACTCATATGCGGCCCGCAAACTCCAGAATGCACTTCGGTCGTGATAGTCGAAGCTTGTTTAGCATCTAGGCACCTTAGTAATCCTAGATATGGAGTTCTCTTGTACAATATTCCCCCACTTAAGAAAAATCCACTAGCCAGACGTCGAATGGTTCTCTTTTGATCACCTCTGGCATGTACCGGATATACCCCCGATTTGATATATTCCTTGACATCATGGAACCAAGGCTCACCATCAGGTTCCTCCTCAACCACATTGCAATAGGCATGCTGATCACGGATTTAGATATGCAGAGGGTCGACATAAGTCTTATCCGGATGGTGTAACATTGATGCCAGAGTAGCCAAGGCGTCGGCAATCTCATTATGAATCCTGGGAATATGCCTGAATTCTACCGACCTGAATCGTTGACAAAGATCATGCAGACATTGTCGATACAGTATGAGCTTCAAATCTCGAGTCTCCCATTCTCCCTGAATCTGGTGAACCAACAAATTTGAATCTCCCAAAACCAATATTTCTTGAACTCCCATGTCTATAGCTAGCCTCAAACCCAGAATGCATGCCTCGTATTCAGCCATGTTGTTAGTGCAATAAAATTGAAGCTGAGTTGTTACGGGGTAGTGATGCCTTATTTCAGAAATGAGTACAGCCCCTATTCCGACACCTTTCATATTAGCAGCTCCATCAAAGAAGAGTTTCCAACCTGGCTTTTCATCATGATCAGCCTCGTCAACATACATTACTTCTTCATCAGGAAAATAAGTCTTCAGTGGCTCATATTCTTCATCTACTGGATTCTCGGCCAAGTGATCGGCCAGGGCTTGGGCTTTCATCGCGGTCCGAGTCACATAGATGATGTCAAACTCTGTGAGTAAAATCTGCCACTTTGCCAATCTTCCTGTGGGCATAGGCTTCTGAAAGATATACTTTAGAGGATCCATGCGAGCAATGAGGTAAGTAGTGTAGGATGACAGATAATGCTTCAACTTTTGTGCCACCCCAAGTCAGGGCGCAACATGTCCTTTCAAGAAGAGTATACTTAACCTCATAAGGAGTGAACTTCTTGCTGAGATAATAAATGGCTCGCTCTTTCTTGCCCGTGATGTCGTGTTGACCCAACACACAACTGAAAAAATTATCCAATACCGTCAAATAGAGAATTAAAGGTCTCCCAGGTTCTGGCGGGACCAGCACAGGTGGGTTTGACAGGTAACTCTTGATCTTATCAAATGCTTCCTGACACTCATCAGTCCACTTAACCGCAGCATTCTTCTTCAGCAACTTAAAGATGGCTTCACAAGTTGTCGTGAGTTGAGCAATAAACCTGCTGATGTAGTTTAACCTTCCGAGAAGGCTCATTACCTCGGTTTTGTTCTTTGGCGGTGGTAATTCTTGGATGGCTTTGATCTTTGATGGGTCCAACTCAATACCGCGTTGACTGACTATGAATCCCAACAGTTTCCCGGATGGGACACCAAATGCATATTTTGCCGGATTAAGCTTGAGGTTGTACCTGCGGAGCCTTTGGAAAAACTTTCTCAAGTCTCCAACATGGTCGGACTGCTTCTTTGACTTTATGATCACATCATCTACATAAACCTCAATTTCCTTGTGTATCATGTCATGAAATATAGTAGTCATTGCCCTCATGTAAGTTGCCCCAGCATTCTTCAAACCAAATGGCATTACCCGGTAGCAGTATGTCCCCCATGGTGTGATGAATGTTGTCTTTTCTGCATCTTCCTCATCCATCAGGATCTGGTGATATCCTGCGTAGCAATCCACAAAAGACCCAATCTCCTGCTTGGCACAATTGTCGATTAGAATATGGATGTTCGGCAATGGAAAGTTATCTTTTGGAGTTGCCTTATTGAGATCACGATAATCAACACAGACCCTGGTCTTACCATCCTTCTTTGGTACTGGCACGACATTAGCTAACCAAGTGGGATATCGAGTGACCCGAATGACCTTTGCGTCAAGCTGCTTTGTGATTTCTTTTTTGATCTTCACACTCATGTCAGTCTTAAACTTCCTTAACTTTTGCTTGACTGGAGGGAATGCTGGATCAGTTGGCAATTTATGAACTACCAAATCAGTGCTCAAACCCGGCATGTCGTCATACGACCATGCAAAAATATTTTTATATTCAAACAGTGCTTTGATTATTTCTTCCTTGATTTGTGGTTCCAGATGCACACTTATCTTGGTTTCCCTGAGATTATATTGATCTCCTAAATTGATTACTTCAGTTTCATTCAAATTAGGCTTGGGTTTTTCTTCAAAGTGATTTAGTTCTCTACTGATTTCCTGAAATGCTGCTTCTTCATCATATTCTGTTTCATCATCACACTCTACTTCTTGGATTGTTGTTTCGGAATTACATTGGCTTTTAAGATTTGGCTGAAAATTCCTCATGCATGTCATGTCATTGAAACCAGCATAAAAAGAACTGTACAGAAAAAAAAAACAAAACAAAAATGAAACGCTATCAGGAATAATGGAAAATGGGAAATTGTATTTCATTGAAAATAAAAGGATAGAAGGGTTTGTACATAGCAAAAAATAAAAAATCTGGATTACAACCCTAGAATAACCCAGATAACAGAAAGGAAAACAAAGCAAACTACCAAAACTCCTTCCGGGTGGGGAGAGGAGTAGCTTTCCAATTGCTAAGCTTCACATTTGGCCCAACGAGATGCACATCAGCATTACTGGAACCTTCCCTGATTTCTACCATATTAACCTCATCAAACAGACTCTGGAACCTCTTGATCAACTCTTCATTAAAGACGACCACAGGTTTTGGGACCGCTGATATTGGGCGTTTTGCGACCCCTGGCTTGACAAAAGACTTGGAGATATGTGGAACAGGCTTAGGAAGTGACCATGCCTTTCTTTTTAAATTTTTAGCCTTTTCCATGTCCTTCCCTGTGAGTGTGAATCCCAAACCAGATGTACCGAAACTTTCACGTGGACACACCGGATGTGCAATACCCTGCAGAGACGAACCCAGGCCTTTGCCCGACACAAAACCATTCTTCAATATTTCATTTGCTACCATGACAGACGCAGAGGGTAGCTTTGGACCTGGAATACATTCTCCTTCAGGAATCTTCTCGACAGACACTGTTTCAAATATTTGGTACACCCAAGGCCCTTTATCATCTTCAACTTCAATAAATGGAACAATTGTGTCATTGTAAGCAGATAAGTTCTCGTCACCGTGCACAACTATTTCCTGCCTGTCCCATTCGAACTTTACCATTTGATGCAGAGAAGACGGTATTGCCTTGGCAGCATATATCCAGGGCCTGCCCAACAACAAGTTGTAGGAGACACCCACATCTAGCACTTGGAACTCCATAGTGAACTTAACTGGCCCTATTGATAATTCGAGCATTATATCACCGACAGAATCTTTCCCTCCTCCATCAAAGCCTCGAACACATACATTTTTCATGTGGATCCTTTCAGTGCCAATCTTTAACTATTGCAAAGTGGACAGAGGGCAAATATTTGCACTAGAACCGTTATCAACCAGTACCCTTGAGACAGCAGAATCCTCGCACTTCACTGTGAGATAAAGAGCTCGGTTGTATTCTGTACCCTCCATAGGAAGTTCATCATCTGAGAAAGTGATCCTGTTTGCTTCGAAAATCTTGTTAGCAATCGTTTCCAAGTGGTTCACCGTGATCTTATCAGGAACATGGGCCTCATTCAAAATCTTCATCAGGGCTTTGCGGTGTTCATCTGAATGTATCAGCAAAGACAAAAGAGAGATCTGAGCTGGTGTTTTCCTTAATTGCTCTATAATGGAATAGTCTTGCATTTTCATCTTTTTCAAGAACTCTTCAGCCTCTTCTTCGGTGACCGGCTTCTTTACTGGGATGTGGCCATCGTTTAATGGCTTGGCTTTCCTCAGTTCTTCTAGGGTAAAACATCTCCTAGAACGAGTCAGTCCTCCGATTTCATTGACTTCTTCCTCTACTTTTTTCCCTTTATATGTTACTACCACCTGTTTGTAATTCCACGGGACAACCTTTGTGTCAACCATTGGTAATTGGGTCACTGGCTTAATAATAACGGGGGTAATACGAGCCTCTTCCACGATTATGACAGGCTTTCTTGGGACCCCTGGCACGACCACTTTTTGCTTTTTCTGGTTTGCTTCAACATCAATCGGAGGCCCTTTCACAACCAATACAGATGGCTTCACGTTGAGCGTGCATAGCTTCTCTGACACCCCTTCAACTGTCAACGATATTGCTTTTGCAGAATCTGGAGCTTTAACTGGATTACTTTCGCTAGCCCGGATCATCATGACAGACTTGGAAAAATTCTTGGGCTCCCCATCCTTATGAACTATCTCAATCGTATGTGTCTCTGCATCGGCCGGCAAAGGATTTTGGTTGATGTTTGGTACCTCCGGGTTCTGGACCACAATTTGATTTGTATCAATAAGCTCTTGGATCGCCCTCTTCAAATGCCAACACTTCTCTATGTCATGCCCTGGGGCATCAGAATAATATGCGCATCTGAGGGAACAATCAAGGTTCCTTGGAGGTGGATTTGGTGTCTTTGGCTCAATCGGCCTCAAAACGTCCAACTGCCTCAACCTTTGAAACAAACTGGTATACGACTCTCCAAGAGGGGTGAAGGTTTCTTTCCACTGCTGCCTCTCTTTTCTATAATCCGGCCTCGATCGAAAGCGTGGACTAGTAGGGTTTCGATATGGTTGTGGGGGTGGATAAGGATTTTGTGGAGTTGGAGCACGCCATTGCGGGTAAGGAGGGGGTTGCGCATATGACTGTGCATGGTGAATATGGTATTGGGGTGGTCTGACTGAATATTGAGGGTCTTGTGGTGGGAAATAATGTTGGGATGGATTATATGGAGCTTGGGTGTAGGCTTGAGGTTGGTGTCGAGGTTAGGTGTACTGGTGAGGCGAACCCCTTGGGCCACGCCCTGATCCAGAGACAAACATAGCGACATCATCTTTCTTCTTTTTGCCTAACAGGCTTCCGGTGCCACTTTGAATTGCTTGTGTGGTTGCTTTTATGGCGGAGTAGCTCATGATCTTGCTTGACTTGAGTCCCTCTTCCACCATTCCTCCCATCTTTACCACATCGTTGAAGGACTTACCTATGGCTGAGATCAAATGGCCAAAATAAGTAGGTTCTAAGGCTTGAAGAAAGTACTCGACCATCTCATCTTCTTTCATTGGAGGATTGACCCATGCAGCTTGTTCTCTCCATCTGAAACCATATTCCCTAAAGCTCTCACTGGGCTTCTTCTCTACCTTGGTCAAAGATAGGCGATCCGGGATAATTTCTATATTGTACTGAAAGTGCCGAGCAAAGGCCTGAGCCAAGTTGTCCCATATGTACCACCTGGTAGCGTCTTGGTGGGTGTACCATTCCAAAGCCGCCCCACTCAGACTCTGACTGAAATACGCCATTAATAATTCGTCTTTCCCACCGGCGCCTCTCATCTTGCTGCAAAAGCCTCTCAAATGGGCCGCGGGATCTCCATGTCCATCGTATAGGTCAAACTTGGGCATCTTGAACCCAGCGGGCAGTTGGACATCAGGGAATAATCATAAATCGTTGTAAGCCATACTTACTTGGCTTCCTATCCCTTTCATGTTCTTCAAAGATTGTTCTAGACTCTTCACTTTCCTGAATATCTCATCCTGCTCCACGTTTCGGGATGGTTTCTCAGTTTCAACAGGAGGTTCAAAGTGAGGGGTGTAGGAATAAGGATCCGTGACTTTGAAAGTTGGTTCCGGAGCATAATATTGGGTATCTGGAGCTTGGAACGAGGGTTCACTAGAAGATCGGTGGAGGGTAGCTCGCGGAGGGGCTATGAAAATAGGAGCAGATGTCGGAGTCAGGTATGCGGTTGTTTTGGCGGGTGGAGCATGGAAAGTTTGGGACGAGGTGCCGGGGTAGTGGTGGAAAGGGGTAAAGCCCGGTGCATACTGAGGGGAAAGATCAACGGTAGTGGGATTCTGGGCTTGTACCAGTGGTGGGATGAAAGTGGGATTTTCTATGTAGTTAGCGGGAAATGAAGGTGGAGGATGCCCCATGATCCAGGCTTGATACATTTCAGCCATTTGATGCTTCAACCTGTGGACCTCCTCTTTCAATTCAGACTCTGATTCTACAATCTCCCTCGGCGGGTCAACAACACCCGTGTCCGACTCTTTGCTAGTCATGACTGCCTTGCGCTTTGATCTGGTATTATAGGGGTGACTTGCCAGGATGCCAACAAACTAACCACCTAAACAGAACCTGTCTTTTTATGCACACAAAATAACTTGGTCAGTTTTGAAGTATTTAACAGATAGAGAATCGCATATTGGGGATGCAATGCACCTGAGCAATTAAACGTTTCTAAATGCTTTGCGACGGCTTATGTGTTTCATCCCGGCTCTTTTCCCAAATTTCGAATCCTGATTTTTTCCTCTCTCCTTTTGTTGTGTTTCGCTCTTTTAATTCTCATTCTCTTTTTTCTTTTGTTTGGCCCCTCTTTTCTTTCTTCCCTCCTTTTTTATTTTCCTCTCTCTTTTTTTTTGTTTTCTTTTCTCTATTTTCTTTTAAGACTATGATCGAATCCTATGGGGATTGCCTACGTATCATGAGGCCGCATGAATCAGATCATTACGTAGTTCAGGGAAATAAATGCGAAATGATTTTTTTTTTGAATATTTCATTAATAAAAGACATCTTTTGGATTTTCTATTACAAGGACTTAAAAGTAGTGATGACTACAAAAGAAAAATCTACAGACTCGAAATAAAGCAATAAGCAACCTTGACAAGGATGAACAAAACTCGAGGAAAGTAAAATACAGACTCAAAAACTAACTAAAAAAAATCAAAAATACATAAGAGCCTCCACTAGTACTCCGGGGGCTTGCGGGACATCAGCTGGTCTCCGCATGGGCCTACGGGCAATATCTTCTTGCAGGTGGTCTAGGACAACCATCACCTGTCGAATGAATGTCATTACATAAGCAAAAAACATAGACTTGGTCATGTCTTCACATTCATGGCATTTCATTACAACATAATCAGCTATCTCTTTAATCCTCATTCTGATGACACCCTTTTCTTGAAGCAAACGTCCAATCTGCTGGGCCCGAGCCTCTAACACTTGTGTATCTGTGTTGTTTTGGTCTTGTAACTGTTGTAGGCTTTCTTGTAGTTGGTAAATCAATGCATAGTAATGCTCTCTTTCTGTCTTGAAATCCTTTATTTACTTGACCATTTCATTTTCCAGGGCAACCAGCTTTTTCTGTAAAATTGCTACTTCTTTGTCATATTTCTGCTTCAACTGGTGGGCTAATCTAGCATGTTCTTCTGCACTTTTGGCCAACTTTGCTTGAGTATTTAACAAGTCATTTTCGGCCTTTGTCAAGTCAAAACCATAATCATGCACTTTCCGCCTTAGGTTGGTTATAATTTTCTCATCTCTCTCACTTCTTACCGGTGTCTCGGCGGCTATTTTCATTCTCTGGATTTGGGCTCGAAGGGCTTCATTTTCCCTAGCCAAACTCTTCTTTTCCCCTTCATCTTCAGCTGCCTGCAAACTACTATCAAATTTGATCTTTTCAATTTGTTCTTCTAGTTTGTTTATAGTAGTCCGGTATTCCTTTTCTTTAGCTAACCAAACCCATTGCTCTCGTGCTCCATCGGTGAATTGTTGGACATGGGGCCTTTTGGCGGGCTGTTCTGGCTCTTGATCGACCCGACTTCTTTTACCATACCATATGGCGTAGTTGGATCCTACTTCACCCATGGACAAATCTCGTACTTGAGTCTGTGGTTCCAAGAACCTACATTGGTGCCAAATCTGACGAACCCTTTCTTCTGAAAATGTGGCTTTTGGGCATAGTTCAATAACCTGTGGACTCAAATCTTCGTCATAGGGGACTGTTTGGTATCTGCCCAATTGGCGTAGGACCCGATGCGGGGCATATGGCTTAATACTCCGAAGACCCATTAATAAAAGAAAGCACACTCCGGCGGACATGTAAATAACTTCATCGACCGGGAGCCAACCTAAAGTCCACTCAATTCGATTTGAGGTTAAAGAACCCAAATACGCGAACCATGCCTCAGTACCTTCTGGCAACTCATGACTGTTTGCTCGGTTTTCATATTCTTCGATGCAATTGAGTCCGGTCAGACCGTAGTTCATGTAACCTGGGCGATGACAAAGATGTTCTACCAACCACATTTGTAAAAGCAAGTTGCAACCCTCAAAAAACTTTGTCCCGGCTCGACAAGCGGTTAAAGCTCGGTAAATTTCTGCGAGAATCATCGGTATGATAGTGCCATTGGCCTTTTTGACCATAAAGTCGGCCACTCCTGCGAGCCCCAATTCTATATGTCTGTCACTCCTTGGGCATATCAGAGTGCCTAAAAATGCCACCACAAAGGCCAAACCCCTGCGTGCTTCCCATTTGTCTTTATTTCCCTGATGATTCAAACCAGTGTCCGGAGCCTCAAATCCGTAGAGGTCCCCATACCGGCTGTATAAGAAATGGAATGTGCAGAATCCTCCAGCTAAATTTTCATCTTTAACCTGCCGGCTAATACTGAGGAGGTCCAAAAACTTATGAGGGGTTACAGTTCTTGGTGCTACTGGATATTGATACCTTAACTTCCCTTCGAAACCAGCATAACCTGCTATCTCCTCTAGTGTAGGGGTCAACTCGAAATCAGAGAAGTGGAAAACATTGTGTGTCGGGTCCCAAAACGGTATCAAAGCTTCGATTATATCAACCCTTGGTTTAATTTCCAGAAGACCAGTGAGCCCACCTAAAGCTTTTGTCACAGAACGCTTGCTGACCTCCCCCAGGTCGTTCCACCACATATGGAGTCCTAGTGGAATCTCGTCTACGACTCGAAAAGGTATATTTTCAACAGTGCTCATCCTGCACATTTTTATTTAAGGCCACTGGTTAAAAACAAGTGATTTTTGATTTTTTTTTATTTTTTATTTTGACCCCAAAAGAAAGATTATTTGTGCAAAATAAAACTCAAACAACTCAAGGCCACCTTTGCAAATACGGCCCTTCAGCCCTTCAGAAATGAAGATTTTAAAGCTGTGCTTGCTAAGTGGCCAAAATTAGAAAAAGTGCCATAGGTGGCTATTCTGGTAAAACAAACTTCCTGCGTCCCGTCGGGACGTTTCTGGCTATTTAGACAGAAAGTGACATCCCCTAAATTTATTTATGACAAAATGACACATTTTCATATTTTCTGGTTATTTTTGCAAAACGGGGCCGGACCCGATGAGGGTTGCCTACGTATCTCACATTCGGTGAGAATCAAACCCGCGTAGGTCGGTCAATTTGATGCACAGAAAAATATGATTTATTTTGAAATAATTTTTTTTTTCTTTTTTTTTTTTGGAAACTTTGGCAGAGTAACGGGATTTTTGAATATCGGGATTATCAAAATCAGGCATTTTTCTATCCTACCTCACTCTTGGTTTTTATTTTTCTTTTTTTTTTAATTTTCTTTCCTTACTCTAGAAGCCGGTCAACATACAAGCCAAGCAAATTAATGCACAAGTAGCACATAAAGAATGCATCAGGATGGTCTTTTGATTTTCGGGTACACCTATCCTAGACGGACTCAACCCCTGTGTTGAGTCCCCTAAGTCAAATGCACGTGATGCAAGCAAACGTTCCTACTGGGGATCCGGCATGAGGCTGTGTTATTCTAAGTTTTAAATTTTGGGTGTATTGTTCTAGACCTGTCTTACCCGACTTTGCAACTTGTCCGAACCTCGTTCTAAAATTAGGATATGACTCTAACAGAAAAGAAGCCACGCGAAGCGCACGCTCCCCAGAAGATTTAGAAGACTCAGAGAGAAGAAGGGTTTCGTAGCAGTTTATATACAGTTCAAACAATATCAAAGCGGTAAAAAACGGTATTTAGCACATTAGGCTCAAATACGTAAAAATCATATAATAGACAAAAACCAAGTATAACAGTTATTCTAAGCTCGAATTCTGGTCTGCGAAACCAGAGATTCTGGGTTCGATCCCCAGCAGAGTCGCCAGAGCTGTCACACCTCCTTTTTTCCGAAGGGGATAGGGAGTTTTTCCAATTAAAGTGACACTAATCGAAATGGGATTATTTATTTGTTCAGAGTCGCCACTTGGAATAGTTTATGGTGTCCCAAGTCACCGGTGTATTTTAAATCTCAAATCGAGGAAATTGACTCTTATTTATGGTCTGCAAACACAGAAGACCGAGTAAGGAATTTTGTTAACTCGGGAGAAGGTGTGAGGCACTCCCGAGTTCCGTGATTTTAGCACGGTCGCTCAACTATTATTAATTGGCCTAATTATCTGATTTAATACATTCTTAAAAACCTATTGTGCATTTTTAACCTTTTAAACTGCTTTTAGTATTTATGGAATTATTTCTGGAATAAGTCACGATGTCGTACACTTGTCATTTTGGGTACACATTGCAAACCGCGCCACGTGAAACGCACCCGCGATTTACAACATGTTTATTTTTATTATTATTCGAAGTTATGGTCGGGTCACATGAAATGCACACTCGAATTGGGATTATGTATCGTGACCATGCCACGGGAATCGTACCCATGGCCACGATGATTTATCAGTTGCACCTAAAGCAAGCTACGATGTTTATGATTATTTCTTAACTTTGAGATTATTGTAAAGGCCATGATTTATGAAAATATAAAATTATGGGAAAATGTGAAATTGATCACTAAGCGTATTCAAAGCTTCTCAAAGCTTCTCTTCCAGCACTTATCAAATGAAGTATCAATGATATTGAATAGAGAATCGGGATACAAATCAACCTAAAAAAAACTTCACGTCATCAACTCTTTTAAATTATGTGGAGTCCAAATCAAATCAAATCAAATTAAACAAATACAATTTCAAGATATTCATCAATACATAAAGCAACAAACAAGATAGGATTGAACTTAAACTAGTAAGAATATCATCAGTAAGGAAAATAAAAGTAACATGATGAAAGAAAAATTGATCCCTATTTACTACAACGAACAAGCTTTTACTGCAATATGAACTTTTAAAATTGCCAAACTCGTATAAAACAAACCATGAGAATAACATAAATGCTTTCCAAAACAGTTCATAACTCAAGGTGTTAGAATCATAGCTTCATCACTACCTGGAACCACTTTTGTTCATATTTCACACATATTTCAAATTAACAGCATGTAAATTGAAGGATGATAGGATCGTAAGCTGAATTCTCGAAAATTCATGTAATACAGGCAAGCAAATCAAGTGAACTCAGAAATCAATAAACCAAACAACATATTGAGGATCCAAATCAAACAAATTTGAGTATGTAAATTGAGGTGAGTACATAGTTGTGCGAAAACAAATAGAGAATGCCAAATAAAGGGTGAGAAGGAAGCAAATGAAGCTGAGCGGAGCAGTAATCAGAAGCAACGAACTTAACCTTCAACAACCTTTAAACCCAGAAAATCATTTCTCAAAGCTTGTTTTCAGATCTCCTTTTTTTGAGTTTTTGAATTTTTGGAAAGTTTTTATTTCTAGCTCTATGGTGAGCTCTTTTCGTGTGTGAGCCGTGAGTGAGAGTTGTGCATATGCCTCTGTATTCAGACGGGAGTGAGGCAAGAATGAGCTATCACATAGAGAGAGAGAGAGAGAGAGAGAGAGAGAGAAAGAGGCGCGCCGTTTCTTCAAGAGGTGGGGGGTCTCTTCTCTATCTCTGATCTTGAGAATCCAAAAATGGGAGGGTGAAATTAGGGTCTCCTCTAATAGAGTGGGGGAGAAGAGTATGGGCTAGACTATGGGGTGGATTGGGCTTCTAAAGGTATGGGCTTGAAACAATTGCAAAATTAGTCACTTTGGACTCAAATTTTAATTAAAACTAATTTGTGTGGCTAAACTATTATATATATTTTACTTACTAATTGACTAATGACCTAATTAATTAACTAGCCTAAGAATGTATCATTTTATTTTTTTTTGTTTCTAGATATTTATATAATGCATTTAAAAATATAATTAAATTCTAAAAATGCAATTTAAAAACTAAAATGCTATGAAATTAAGATTTGAATATTTTTATGATTTTTATGATTTACGATATTCCTAACATGCATAAACAATGCGAATAAATGTAAAACAAATAAAGAAAAACTTCTAAAGTTCATAAAACAATTGAAATTATTTTTGGATTATTTTTTAGGAGTAATTTCATATGTGGGGCAAAAATCAGGTGCTCACAGTTCTTCCCGGTGAATTGGCTAAGCATGCTGTTTCTGAGGGTACTAAAGTTGTTACCAAATTCACTAGCTCTTGAAATTTGAAAGGTTTTTGCTGTTTTTTCCCTTTTGGTTTCTGTTGCGTTTATGAGGTCAGTTAGAGTCTGGTGATGTAAAGAAGAAAAATTGGTTAGTATTTGGTGTAATATTTTACAGTTCTGTATCTGTAACAATTTTCCATGTGTTGAATGTGAAATGTGAAAGTAAGGGAAACAACATTTACCATTAAAAAAAATAAAAAAAAAGGTTCACTACCGCTGAGGTGAATCAACGGAGTCTGTAAACTGAATCTAGAATATCTCCTCTAGCCACGTGCCTCGTTACCTGCGTCCTCAATACCTGCCACACGACGTAGCAGGCCCAAACGGGCTAAGTACCACCAAAGGATACCAGTAAGTCTCATAGGCTACCTCCTAAAAAGGTGGAGCGATACCTTCTGGAAAATATAAGAAAGAAAAAGGATATACGGAAAATCATATAAATCATATAAATTTTACAACCAAGTAATAATCTGGAAACTAAAACTAAAAGCTAAAACCGAAACTTAACGTAAAAATTGAGCCCATAACTGATATCTGAAATAGAAACTGAGTTTTATATATATATATATATATATATATATATCATATAAATCATATAAATTTTACAACCAAGTAATAATCTGGAAACTAAAACTAAAAGCTAAAACCGAAACTTAACGTAAAAATTGAGCCCATAACTGATATCTGAAATAGAAACTGAGTTTTATATATATATATATATATATATATATATATATATATATATATATATATATATATAATATAACTTTGTAAAGTTACTTGTTACGCATAATGGCCCTGCGTACGTGAGCATCTGGGAACACGTACGTGTGATGACCTAAAATGTTATCTTGAAATTTAATAATTTAATTATGTGATCTAAGCACTATTTACCATTACTCGATTTGAGCGTGCAGTCCGTAAAAATATTTCGGAAAGTTTTCAGGTGAAAAATGAATTAAAATGTAAATTAGAGCGTTAAACTCAACTAAGTTGAATTTGGTCAACATTTTGAGCAAACAGACTCGGATTAGTGTTTTAACAATTTTGGTAGGTCTGTATCGTGATTTGGGACTTAGGCGTATGCCAGGAATCAAATTCCGAGGTCCCTAGCCAAAGATATAGAATTTTGATAAAAAATTAAAAGTTTAAGTTCAAATAGTGACCGGATGTCAAATTATGTACAAATGACCCCAGAATAGAATTTTGATGATTCCAACAGCTCCGTATGGTAATTTTGGACTTAGGAGCGTGATCGAAATTTTATTTGGAAGTCCGTAGTAGAATTAGGCTTGAAATACCGAAAGTTAAATTTTTGGGAAGTTTGACCGAGGGGTTGACTTTTTGATATCGGGGTCGAAATCCGATTCTGAAAATTTTTATAACTTATTTATATCATTTATGACTTGTGTGCAAAATTTGAGGTCAATCGGAATTGATTTGATATGTTTCGGCGCAAAATATAGAAGTTGGAAGAATTAAAAACTCATAATTCGATTCGATGCGCGATTCGTAATTTCGTCATTGTTTGGCATAGTTTGAAGCCTCAACTAAGTTCATATTGTATTTTGGGATATGTTGGTATATTTGGTTAAGGTCCCGAGGGCCTCGGGTGGATTTCGGAAGGTTAACGGAATGGATTTCGGACAAAAAGGAACTGCTGGAATTTTTCTGCTGCAGAAGCTGTTTTTGGACAGCAACCGGTGCAATCGCAGAGCTGATTTTGGAAGCTTATATCTCGCAATTCATAAGGAATCAGAAAATGTGCAAAACATGAAAGTTGTAGTCGTATGATTATAGGTTCCAGAAAGTTAAACTATGTATTATTTGGACATTTGTACAGAAAGTTATGACGGATTGAATGAAGGCTGGTAGAGCAATTTCGCCAGAAATTTCGCCAGAAATTCTGATGCATGCAGCCGACTTTGGGAGCTTATATCTCGCAATGCATAAGGAATCAGAATAATTGCAAAACACGAAAGTTGTAGTCGGTGGATTCAAGTTTCCAGAAAGTTAAACCATTTATCATTTGGATATTTGTACATAAAGTTATGATCAATTGAAGTAAGACTAATAGAGCTGTTTCTGGTAGACTTTTAGTGACGAAAAATGGACTTTTAGTGACGGATTGGCAGAAACTTAAGGACCAAAAATGCTCATTTCATTCATTTCGTTTTGAATTTTTGGAGCACGATTCTTGGGTGATTTTTGGGCGATTTTCACGGGAAAACATTGGGGTAAGTGTTCCTTATCCTATATTGATTATATTTCATGATTCCATACTCATTTACATCATGAATCCGTGAATTTATGGAAGAAAAATCAAGATTTTTGTAAAATCTTCCAAAAACGAAAATTTAAGATTTGGAGGTCGAGTTGTTATCGGATTTTGGTAAAATTGGTATGGGTGGACTCGTAATTGAATGGGTTGTCGGATTTTATAAGTTTCGCCGGATTCCGAGATGTGGGCCACACGGGCAAATTTTGAGCTAATTTCGGATTTTAATGAAAATGTAATATTTTCTTATGAAATTGATTACTATAATTTTTGTTGACTGTATCGAATTAATTATGACTAGATACGAGTCGATCGGAGTTGGAAATTCGAGGAAAAAGCATAATACTTGGTTAAATTTGAGCAAGTCGAGGTAAGTGACTTGTCTAACCTTGTGTGGGGGAAATTTTCCCTAGGATTGATATTGATGTGATTATTGAAATGTGTTGAAAGTCATGTGCACGAGGTGACGAGTGTGTACACGGGTTAATTTGCGAAAGATTATATTTTTAAATTGTGTAGATCATTGTTGCGCATTTATTAAATTATTTTATCTTGTTATATTCTTCATCATTGATGTGAGATATATACTTCAAATTTGTTTGATCTTTTCTTACTAATTGTTTTACCTGTTTAGTTGAAACTTGGTTTCTTTTATTCTGTGCATTATTTGAAGGTTGATTTTATTTAAATTAAATATTATTAATATGAAGTATTTGACATTTTTAAACTTGATATTGAAGCAACGTAGTAAGAATTTTGAAATATTATTTTCCTATATTATTTATTCCTGAATATTTTTATACTCATTGTGAGGGAGCTGTGAGCTCTTTATTGTGGAAGAATATTATTGATGAATTATTTTGACATGAGCCGTGAGCTCTTTATTGTGAAAGAATATTATTGATGAATTATTTTGACATGAGCTGTGAGCTCTTTATTGTGGAAAACTATTATTGATGATTTATTTTGGCATGAGTCGTGAGCTCTTTATTGTGAAAAAATATTGTTGTTGAATTATTTTGGCAAGTTAAATTATTTGAGCACTTGAGGTGCAAATTGTGATATATTGTGATATTGATACGCATGCGGTGGTATAAGGTCTGGGTGTTGAAACGCATGCGGTGAGATAAGGGTGGCTTGATACGCGTGGCTAGTAGGGGAACTACTAGAAGTCATGCGGTGTGATAAGGGTGGCTAAAACGCGGGATGCTATTTCGGAAAAAATATTTTCTTTAAATAAATTGTGAAGGCTCCCGCGGTGATATAAGGAAATGAGATATTGTGAATTTATTTATGATTTGGGACTACGAGGCGGTACCTCGGGAGTGCCCTTGTTGATATTGATTTATGGCCGTAGTTGCCTTTGATTATTATTGTGATTTTCATAAAGTTGAAGGAAATTCTGTTTTGATTTCCACGAGATATTATTTGCAATTATTTGATAAACATTGATAAACAATGATAAACATTTTAAACAATGATAAACATTTTATTTTATAAACAGTAATCAATGTCATTTTATTTTACTACATTGATAAATATTTTACCATGCCATTATTATATTCCAGTAGGGCCTCACCTGACCTCATCACTACTCTACCGAGGTTAGGCTTGGCACTTACTGGGTACCGCTGTGGTGTACTCATATTACGCTTCTGCACATCTTTTTGTGCAGATCCAGGTACATTTTACCAGCCTAGACGTTATTGAGTTACCTGCGCACGGAGACTTCGAGGTATATCTGCCAGCGTCCGCAGACTCCGGAGTCCCCTTCTATCATTTTATATTGCTTCCTTATATTTTATCTAGACCTTGATATATAGAGACATTAAGAATAAATTCTTAGAAGCTTGTGACTTATTTCTACCGGGTTTTGGGAGTTAAAATTGTTTGAATTGTAGTTTAATTATTTCAGATATTTATTATTATTCCGCATTGATAGGCTTACCTAGTCTTAGAGACTAGGTGCCATCACGACATCCTACGGAGGGAATTTGGGGTCGTGACAATACGGGGGAGTATCGGCCTATCTCCCCAACAAACAGTTAGCACCCGCGAGCGTGGGGTAGGTAACCCTGACATCATGGTACTTACGCTGGGAGAGGTTGGCCATTTCTCCCTACTAAATGTGAATATCATAATTAAAGGCACATAACAATTGGTAATACACATAAGCATGTATTCATGTCATATATAATATCGTACTGAATAAGAATAAGTGAACTAAGCATTGGATCACGAGAAGACATGACTTAGCAATAGTTAACATACGGAGAACAAGGGTTATAATGGAATTCCCTACTAGGAAAGTAAACATCAACTCACCTTAAAACTTCAGCTCCAATTCGTCTCTTCAAGTTTTTCGAGTATTCGACAACGCGAAATCTACAATAATAGGCTTAACCATGTCAATTCATAAGCTATTAAGTCTTACTTGTTGTTACTTAGCTATAAATCTAGAAATTCTCACCTCACTGATTCAAGTAAAGCTTTCAACTAAATATTTTCATTCTTCCACAAAGGTATATAGATGACGAGGCCATGAATTCAAGTAAACTGATTTTACAAAAAGATAAAGTGACCTTATTATAAATCCTTGGTTCTAGACCTATAACATCAATTATGTATTCTACAATTAAATACTAGATATGGAAGAATCTCTCACTTAACTTTGGCACTAACTAAGAGATAAACTTTTATCATATGGGCATTCAAAGACAACTTCTCTGCCATGACTAGAAATATGAACCTCAAAAGCTCTATCAATTTATTTCAATGAATACTTAAACTTACGTATAAAAATAATTTCATAAAATGAGAACTTAAAGGTTTTAACTAAATTTTCACCTAGCGATAATAACCATAGGAAATTTGGAAGAATTAAATACCTGGGTTTCAAGAATGGAGAATTGCAAAACCTTAAATTGTTTTATGGCTTTCTACGTTCTCCGTGTTGCCTAACTCCTAAAGTAATTAAATTACTTTGTTTTTCTTGCTAAAACCTCATTTTTCCCTCTTTACTTCTTCAGACAAAGACCTTTACCAACCCTTCTTACCAAAATTTTTTTTTTACCCCTCTAATTCCCTTAGGCTTCGGTCCCACTAAGTCTCTTTTTCTTTTTTCTTTTTTTGCTTTTTAATCATTGTAGTTGCTACTTGCTATTATTAAGCAATATGTATTTTAATGCTAGCGAAATGGGGCATTACATTCTTTTTCCCTTAGAAATATTCGTCCTCGAATGTCATATCACAATTATTCTTGAGTATAAAGAAATATCTTAGGCCTTATGCCACTCTCACTATCTCTTAAGACCTCAAAATTTGGCTAATTCCTAAAATTTTCAAAAATTTCGGCAGAGTTTTCTTTGTAACTAGAGTTATCCCAAAATTTTCAACCTGTCAAAACCAATCGAACAATAACACTTTGCACCTCCAGCTACTCAATCCAATAATATACAACATCAAGGCATACCCATATACCCGCCAAAGCTATTTTACATCATTATAAGTACATATATCACATAACTTGGCAATCTAAATATTTTAAAGCTTAAATTGAATTATGTACCTGAAATCTCGAACAAATAAGGATACTTTTTCTTCATGACTAAATTTTCACCTAGCGATAATAACCATATGAAATTTGGAAGAATTGAATATTTGAGTTTCGAGAATGGCAAATTATAAAACCTTGAATATTTTTATGGCTTTCGTTCTCTGTGTTGCCTAATCCTAAAGCAATTAAATTGCTTTGTTTTTCTTGCTAAAACCTCATTTTTTTCCTCTTTACTTTTTCAGACAAAGACGTTTACCAACCCTTCTCACACACAAAAAAAAAAAAAACTTTTATCCCTCTAATTCCTTTAGCTTCGGTCCTACTAAGTCTCTTTTTCTTTTTCTCTTTTTGCTTTTTAATCATTATAGTTGCTACTTGCTATTATTAAGCAATGTGCCTTTTAAAGCTAGCGAAATGGGGCATTACAGATTTAAAGAGTATAATAGACTTTTCAGGTGAATGATTTGTAAAATCTCGTCAAAGTGATTATTGTGATAACTAGAGTATAGTAAAATAATTTGTGTAAAAAAAAAAAAATAATTTTTGGGTAATGAACATAAAGTTGAAACTTTTACGTAACAAAAGAAAGAAAAATGACTTTTGGATAATAAATACAAAGTAGAATGACCACCCATGAAATTTACTCTACCATTATCTATCGGTGAAATCGAAATCAAAAGATTATTACTAATTGAGGTGGTGTTTGTTTTTAGTCTACTCTTTGCTCTCACAATCGAATGATTACAATAACATAATCTCTAGGAAAACGTTTAAATATTTAAAAGTTATGAAAAAAGTAAAACATTCAAAGCTATATATGCAAAAGATAAAACAATCAACTCCATGCATTTCATTTTCGAGAGAAAAAAAAGATTCATAATAAAATAAGGAAAGAATAATTAGATGCACATCGTTTGAACATAAAATGGGAATATCCAAATTAGCTCATCTATTTATTGGCGAAAAACATACTTCAAGGATGACAATATTCTTTTACCTTACTATTTTTGCACAATGATTTTCTAAAACAATACTTTAGTACCTTACTTTACTTAGCACACTGTTGAATCTTAAGTAGGACTCTACATGATTTGGTATAGTATTTAATTTGTTTTCTGTTCATTTGTCGCGTGGCCTTTGTGCTCACACCGACACTCGCAAATACGTGATTTTCTTTAGTCCACAAACTTATTAAAACACACAAAAAGAAAGAAGAAAAAAAAGAACCAAACAGAACGACCAAGAAGGGTGTGACCTAGTGCAATTAGGGACGGAGTTAGAGTGTTTGGGAGCGGCCTCAATCAAATTCGGTAGTTTTGATTCAAACATTATATTTGTTTTAAAAAATTTATTGAATATGTATAAATTATTAATCTAGAACCCAATAAATTCAAACGATTAGAATTTCGAACCCATAAGCTTGAAATCCTGACTCCGCCTCTAAATGCAATGAAATGAATTGAGAATTATAACATTTCTGGTTCTATTTTAGTGGATGCAAAAAATCAGGTGATTTTTTTTATTCGTTCAAATTTTAATAGACAAAGTTATCCAACGATACTTATACGGATAAAAAATAACAAATATTGTTAAAATGAATCGTGGTACACATAAACAAATCAGTAGGGGTGTACAAATGAAACCGACAAACCGCACCAACTCGATTATCCGAGTCAAATCGAGAAAAAAAATCCGACTATGGTTTGGTTTGGTTTGATTTGGTTTGGTGTTGGAAAAAAACACCCGACCATATTTGGTTTGGTTTGGTTTTAACTAAAAAAAGTCAAACCGAAACCAAACCAACCAGACATTATATATATAGAAGTTTTAAATATATTTAATACATAAAAATATTTATTGTAGTATAGTTTATAAATATTTCTTAAGCTTTTTCATAGTTTTATCTTTTAACGTATTATTTCAAGCTTGGGCTTATAATTTTTGGATAATCCAATAAGTTTTATAGTCCATAAATATTAGTAACTCAAATAAATCCTAAACCAAAATCAAATCAATACTAATGCTAATAAAAGACATTCAATTCAATTGTACTATGAATGAAAATAGTGTTGGATATCTATTTTTTTTAGTTTTTTCATGGTTTAGATAAAATGTATAACTTATTTTTCTTTTAGTGGTTAGTCATGTAATAATAGTACTTATTAGTCGTAACTTTAAATTATGTTTGTTTTCATTATGGCTTATTAATAATATTTATTTTATTCGATTTTATTATATTTATTGTAGAATATTTTAGTACAGTGCCATGACTCATCTCATATTTATGTTATTTTATTGAAAAATACCTTATATAATTTTGTCTTATTAGGATTAAAGAAATATTTGGAGTACAAATTTTATGTTTTGTGCTATGAAAACTTTATGAAGAAAAAAAACCCGAAAAAATCTGAAAAATCGAAAACTCCAAAAAAAATCGAAATTTAAAAAATTGACTTTTATTGGTTTGGTTTGGTATTTAGATTTAATAACCCGATACAATTAGTTTTGTTTGGTAATTAAAAAATTTAAAACCAACCCGACTTATGTACACCCCTACCCTGCAAATCAGATGTTTGGTTATTAAAAAAATAGAACGACTAGACACTAAAGTCGTCAGCTCCATCTTAGTTAGTTGGGTTGTCTCTCTCTTTCCTTCTAAGTTCTAACCCCACTTCCACTGTCGGCAGCTGTTAAGATAGTTTTTCTACGGGCTACAGCTCATTTTTCTGTCTTTTTTAATTACTACTCCGACTACTATTATCTAAAGAATTTAATTTATATGTTTTCATTTGTAAAATATTTTTATATCATTAATCTAGTTGTAAATTCAAGTTATATATACTTACACAATAAATAATTTTAATACCAGTATTATAATTTAACTGGTTATATATATATATATATATATATATAACATGTTCTATTATTAGGATATAATATGAGACCTTCATCAAAAGAATATAATAGATGACTTGATATAGATTAAACTCAAATGCATGATTCAATTATCGTCAGGATATTATAAACCGTTATCTATAGTCTGTTTAAAAATTAATCTCTTTATGTAAATGTTTGTATTCAAATATTTCGTACTCCATTTATTCTTGCATCAGCCTAAAGAAGTTTTAGATATTCAACTGTTATTTCCATATGTATTACAAGTAGATTCTTTTCTTTACGGGTTAAAAAGTCCTTGTATTGCTACAAACGCATCTCATTCCTATTTGCTTAGCATAAGCCAAAGCCGAATTGAAACGACGGGCGACTCTTTAATTTTAGAACACAATTGCATTCTTTATATGAATATGAATACGTTGGCAACTAAGACAAACAGAGATTCGTTGATATATAGCTGCAAAATTTAACCATTGAAGAAGACACTTGGTTTACTTTTATGTTCTTTACTGAATTCTATAGGAATGCTATTTTTAGGTATAAACATTCATACACTTCAATTTGATAAAAAGTTTTTTTTTCCTTTCCTAAACTAACATGATTACAAAAAATGAGAACACTCAAAACTAGAGTACTACTATCACACCTTTGGTTCCAATATTCGATTGGGGCTTTGTTTTACTTTATTCAGTTTTAAATAAAGTAGCTTAATGAGTAATTTTTTCACCTTTTATTTAAAAAAAAATATCGAATTACGCTGATGCAGATGTTATGTCTCTAATTATCATTTTTAAGAACCTCAAAAGTTTAATATGTTTGTCTTATCTTAAAGGGGCATTTGCTTCATTGAGTAAAAGTAAATTCTTTTAATAAAAATATTACTATTACATAATGTACATTGTAAGAATTCTTATTTAATTTTAAATTTTAAGTTTTTGTTTAAAACTAATATTTTTATATATACTTACTAATTTGTAAAGTCAATTTTAACTTTGTTACTACTACTATTTACTTTATAATTATTTTCGATAATTCAGTAAAAGAAATTACATATAATAAGAGCAAATAAGTAATTTTGTATGAAAACAACATACACTATAAAAATATTTATTACAGTGGCCAGTGGGTGATTATTGTCTAAACAGACTTTATTAAAGTCCACTTTAGCTCAATAGACTAACTTGCCATGTGAGCTTAGTTACAGCTGCCACACTCACCGCCAAGATTTTTCTCCTTTCTCTTTTAACCCATTTTCAGTAGCATTTTAGCAGATCTTAAGCAGAGAGTGTCCCAAAAGAAAAAAGCACAAGAAAATCTGTACAAGCTACAAGGGGCCTATGGAGTTCTTCAGATCTCTTCCTAGATTTACTGCTACTGCTGTTTTATTAGTCTTCTTGCTGTCCTGCTTCAGCTTTAAATCAACAGGTTTGCTCATGGTTTTATGGGTTTATTCCTTTTTCTGCAATCAAGTTTTAATTTTTTTGTGAAATTGTGATATATGGGTTTCATTTAATTCTTGATTTGCTTGTTTGGATTTCAAGTATTTGGTAATGCTGAAAGTTCTTGATGGCTTTTTTTTTGGAGGATTTTGATTTTTTATTTTTGTGATTTGAACATCAAGATTTGATTTTTATGTCAAAATACATAATGTTTCTATTGTTGGACTTAATGAACTGAAATCATACTGGACCAAAAGATTGATCTGCTTCTAGCCAAACCTAATCCAGAGGAGTAAAGTATATGGGGTTTCGATTTGATATTTTGCACGGTAATTGAACTTAAAAATTGGATCTTTAATGTTTTCTTCTAATTAAGAGAGGGAGTGATATATCTCATTTAAAAAGATTTCAGATCAATACCATATTTTACTTTCACTTTGGGTTTTGCTCTGGCTTATATGCTTCACGATTATATAGGAAGCTAAAAGTTTTCTTATCTCAAGTCAATGTGCTATCCTAATGGAATTCTCTGATCACAATGGATGATGTCATGAATAATAAGAATCTAATGCTTCTGCATTCTCCTAAAGACAAGATCAAAGAAGATCGTTACAATTTGGCTCCGTGCCTCTATAAAATATTTAGAAATGATGGATCCTGTCCAAACTATATTTTTCTATCGGAGAATCCATTTTCGTGCGATTGATGTTCTGAGATGCTAGAATTTAGGGGTTACACTGTCACAACTTGAATTTTGGTCACATTCGTTAAGATTTAAAGTTTAAAGTAAGTATACAACCAAATTTTAACTTCTTACATTGTGTAGATTTTCTCATTTTCTATATTGTGGAATCAGATATGTCTGATTCGTTTCACCCTCTTCCACTACATCAGTGTAAAGATCTGTATGTGCACGTGTTTTGTTTACTTTTTTCACATATAATTTTTATTTCTGGTTTTCTTCTAGATGCCTTCGACCCACTTGATCCCAACGGGAACATCACAATAAAATGGGATGTCATCAGCTGGACACCGGATGGATATGTTGTAAGTTGTACTCCTCATCTCTCTCTCTCTCTTTCTCTCTCTCTCTCTCTCTCTCTCTCCCTCTCTCCTTTTTGTTTTGCAAAACCAGTTTGGAGTAAAACCAGTCTGCATCTGTTGCACTGCAGTTTCTGAGTTTGTTTGAGAATTTCCTTTCCACTCATTAGTTGTTTCAAGTGTTATTGCATATAAAAAAGTTTATGTTCTTTTAGCAACTGTTTTTCTACTTTTCCGGATGAAGCTTACTCATTACCAAAAGTGCCATTGGCTTCAGCCTACCTGACACGGAACTTTAGTCTTTAGGCTTCAGTGTCATGTTCTATATATTCTTTAATCTGCATTTACCTCTACATCTTATTATTGGAGTAGTATTGAACAAATTGGATATTTCTGATCAATTATTATTGGCAATGGACAGGCTGTTGTGACTATGTTCAACTTCCAGCAATATAGGCATATTCAAGCACCAGGCTGGACTTTGGGATGGACTTGGGCGAAGAAGGAGGTAATATGGAACATGATGGGAGCTCAAACAACGGAGCAAGGAGATTGTTCGAAATTTAAAGGAAACATTCCCCATTGCTGCAAGAAGGATCCAACCATTGTTGACTTACTGCCCGGAACTCCTTACAACCAGCAGATTGCAAATTGCTGCAAGGGAGGAGTGATCAACTCATGGGGACAAGATACTGCAACTGCTGTTAGCTCATTCCAAGTCAGTGTAGGTGCTGCCGGAACAACCAATAAAACAGTTAGAGTTCCTAAGAACTTCACCTTAAAGGCACCAGGGCCTGGTTATACTTGTGGACCCGCTAAAATTGTTAAACCTACTAAGTTTGTTACTCAAGATGGGAGACGAGTAACACAGGCCATGAGTAAGTTACTTGGCTCAACTACATGCATTAAGAATTGAGATTTCTCCTTATCCATAAAATAAATGAGAATTCTGGAATACATTCCTCTTTTAAGGCTATTATTTCTACTTATAATTGCCATGAAGATTAATTTCAGACCATTTATATTGTTAATGACAGTGACTTGGAATGTCACATGCACATACTCACAGTTCCTAGCTCAAAAAACTCCGACATGCTGCGTCTCTATCTCATCCTTCTACAATGACACAATTGTACCGTGCCCAACATGTACTTGTGGCTGCCAGAAGAATGGCACTCAGCATGGAAATTGCGTAGAGTAAGTCCTACAAAACACACCTTTTTTTAATTCCAATTTTTTGTCACAGTTTCAGCTTTTAAAATCTTTGGTTATTTACTTCCCGATCCTTCTTCCTTTGCTTCATGCAGTCAAGACGAACCGCACCTAGCTTCAGTTGTTTCTGATCATGGAAAGAAGAATACGTATGCTCCTTTGGTTCAGTGCACGAATCATATGTGCCCTATTAGAATTCACTGGCATGTGAAACTCAACTACAAGGAGTATTGGCGAGTGAAGGTCACTATAACTAACTTCAATTACAATATGAATTATACACAATGGAACTTGGTTGTCCAGCATCCCAACTTTGACAACCTGACTCAGTTATTCAGCTTCAATTACAAGTCATTAACACCTTATGGAGCAATAAGTAAGTTCTCTTTCTATTGTTATATAACTATACAAGCTCTCATAACCAGTTGCTACTGTTTCATTCGTGATCCAAAAGAGCTAGCTGCTAATACTTTAGTGTTAAAGACATTAGATGGATTTCCAAAAGTATCTTTTCCCTACTTTTAAAGAAGAATTTCATTTCAGAATCTTGTGTCATACTTTTGGTTGGCAATACTATGTTATCGAAGATATTTTCGCCTAGATTTCCCTATCAATTGAGAGATTGGAAAATACGGCTAATCTCCTGGATTTTTTTAACAGATGACACTGCCATGTTATGGGGAATGAAATTCTACAACGATCTGCTCATGCAAGCGGGTCCTTTAGGAAATGTCCAGTCAGAGCTTCTATTCCGCAAGGATTTATCGACTTTTACTTTTGACAAGGGGTGGGCTTTTCCCCGCAGAGTTTACTTCAATGGTGATAACTGTGTCATGCCGCCTCCTGATTCATATCCATATATGCCGAATGTTGGTACTGTATGGAAGGTTTCTTCACTAAAGTTAGTGGTGACGCTGATGCTCTCTACAGCCTTCTTCTTTGCATCTATTTAGAAGCCTCTCGTTTGGATAAATGCCAAGTGCCTGTCTCAGTAAGTTATCTTTGGATTGATTCACTCCCACTGCTGATAAAACTGATTGGAGTACTGCCTGAGCAGTGATGTCGACCATTCTTATGGATTCGGGTAATACATGTTCGAGGCAAATATTAGTTTCATCTGCATACTCGTAAGGGCTGGTGGAATGGCTGCCATAATTTCCTTCAGCAGTTGTATCCAATGTGTTTCTACTGTGGTGTATTCATTTTTGTTATGTAGATTTCTCAAATTCGTAGTTATCTCAGATTTGTATGAGAATAAAGACCATTTACAAACAGATAGAGTTAAATTATTTGATATTCTTTAGTGCTCTATTTTTCTGTGCCATCACCATGTAACCACTTTCTACATTGTAAAAAAGATTCTGTGTTTTTCCAGCGTTTATAGTACATACCATAATTCCTGTCCTTCCGTTGCACCTTGTTATATTCTATGAAATGTTTGCTTCATTAGAGCAATTTCTAGCATTTTGTGAGCTCAAAAATGACATGAATGAGGTTTACTACTTGTTTCTGTCCATATTGTCAATGTTGGAAAAAGTAAACTAGATTCATCCAATTTACGCACCTTTGAAAGACATGTTTCCCAGTATGTATCGGATTGCTCTAAACATAGACTCCACTGTTGCTCAAAATAGAGAAAATGGTACTTGGTGCCCACATTTCAGAAGAAATTTGCAGGATTGGGAGGTCCACAGAATACTCACAATGTCCTAGAAGGTCATAACACCGATGATCAACAGCCTGACAAACTTACTTGAGGAAACTCTAAGAGAGGCTAATACACAGTCAAAGAAGGCTACATTCACTTCTGTGACCAGAATGCAATATAGATAACTGGCCGTGGAAACACATGGAGAACTAAAGTGTCTACCAACGTGACTTGCTTCACATGGTTGCCTCTAAATGGGGCCTGTCTCACATAAGACAACTTAATCAAGAGGAACATTACACTAGTCAACAGATGCCTACATGTGCCAACAACGGCCAGAAAGTGTAAACCACCTATTCCTCCACTGCTCAGTTGTAAAAGAAATTTGGAACTTCTACACTACCTTTAGTCTGAGATGGGTTATGCCACAATTAATAAAGCAAGCTTTTGAAAGTTGGTATTTTTGAAGAGTTGACAAATCCATCAAATTAATTTGGATAATGGTGCCAGTAGTAATATTTTGGTGCATTTGAAAAGAAAGGAACTGAAAATGTTTTGATAGTATTTCAACTCCACTCTACTCCCTAAAGACTGCGTGTTAATCTGTTTAGTTGGAACTATCTCACCCCTGTTAACAATGCTGATATTTTTTATGGATTTTATTAGCTCCATGATAGTAGCATAGACTTTTGTAATGGAGCTAATTATCCTATCTCTTTTGTACTCTTTGCATCTTCTTGATGCCTTTTAATGAATCTAATTTACTTAATCAAAAATATTTTTTTAGCTAAGATGCATGTATGATTTTATTCCCGAACTAGGGAATAGGATAACTCTAGAATTAATTTATGATACATGTACTAGACTACGTACATGTTTGTAAAATCTTATAAGTACCTAGACACTATAGCCATTTTAGTTAAGCAAGTTGAGTAAAGTAAAGAAGAATTATTTCCTCACTTGTCTTCAAAGAGAAATGAGAGATTGAATCGTCTCCTCCTCCACGATTTGCAACAGTCAATCTTGTTGGAAACTAAACAAGATTAATTAGTATTCCTAAGTTGTCTAGGATTTGATATTTGGTAATTTATTTAATTCATGTCTAGTTAGGTTTTGTTTACCGATTATGGGTGCTACTACTTATTTTCTTGTGGAGAGGTAACTATGATGTAGAGAGATTCAAGAGTTTATGAGTTGTGAAAAATCCTCCTACCACGTTCTCTCCCTAGTTTAATAAATTTCTTCTTTATATAGTCTTTGTTGAATTTTTTACTTGTGCCTAAATTATTCTTGGGGTATTTCAATCCTTCAAATTGGTATCAGAGCCTGTGTGAGATTCTGTTAGAGTCGGTGGAGATCCAAAAACAAATTATGGATACTCTATATTTACATGATTGCCACGTTTTCAAGTTTGATGGGAAAAATAATTTTGAAAACTGGCATCAATATATGAAATATTTTTTCAATGTTGGATTATGGCCCATTATTGAAACAGGATTTGAGGAACCCCCAGAAGGTACAACATTAATAGGTAATGCGGCTATGCAATTAGAAAAAAATAGATAATTGGATTATAAGGCACGCTACTATCTCGCCATCAAGGTCGAATTGCATGTATCTAAAAAATAGTTGCATGCAGAGTCATCAAAAGAAGCTTGGACAATCTTGGTGAAGTCATATCGAAGAGCTGCTGATATAAAGAAGGAGAAACTGCAAGAGTTTAGGAGTCAATTTGAGTTGGCTCGTATGAAACCAACAGAGTCCTTTAAAGAATTCATTGCATGAATTACTGAAATAGTCAATGGTTTAAGGACCAATGGAAAAGTATTGGAAGAAGTTAAAATTATTGAGATCAGTCTCTCATTTTAAAGTTTAACAACAAGAAAGTTACTCTTGAGGCTGCCAAAGATCTTAGCACTTCAGATTTGATGATTTAGAAGGCAAATTGGTGTCATACGATATATCAATGAATCAACAAAAAGATGAGAGATTGGAGGAGGCATCACAAAAAAAAGGATGATCAATCAAAAGAAAAAGAAGACACCAAATCTGGTAGAAATAAATCAAGAAGGCCAAAATTCAGAAATAGAGGAGAAACTAAGAGAAGGTACATGTAATTTTTGTTGTGATGGAGATTCCATTGAAAGTGAAGAGAAGTCAAATAATGTTCAAATTGATCTGCCAAGAATTTCTGCGATTGTTAAAAAAGATGATTTGGTTGCAAGAGATGCCCGTCCAAAAGAGATTGATGTTTTATAAGAAAAGTTATTTGATGGTATTGAAGATGAACCTAGTAAAGAAAAAAGCAAGATGATTCATCAAGAGAAAATTTATGATAATCTATCCAAGATTGAAGCAGAAATAATTTGGGATTCAGAACTACAACACATGATTATAGATATTGAAGATGTAATCAATTTTGTACCATTGTTGGAAATTGCATGTTTTAAGGAGCATGACGAATTGTCTATTGGTGGCATTACTCTACAACCTGTAGAATATTCAATTGGAGTTGAATGGGTGTACAAGTCCAACCACAAGGCAATTGGAGAAGTAGATGATTTCAAAGTAAAGGAAAATTATATTGATGATCATTTGAAGAGATTTACCATGAGTACAGACAAATCATACATGAACAATATTGAAGAGAAATTGAAGTTAACTAAAGATGATATGACTTTGTTGATGCAACATGTTTTAGAAAATTGGTAGGGAGTCTAAGGTACTTGACTTCTACAAGGCCTGATATTACTTATGGAATTGAATTAATTAGCAGATTTATGGAGATTCCACGACAATCCCACTTGCAAGCAACAAAGAGAATTTTGAGATATATTCAAGGTACACAGATTGATGGTATATTTTATTCAAAGACTAATGATAGCAGTCTTGTGGGATTTACAGACAATGATTGGGCTAGTGATACGATACAAAGAAAAAGTACTTCTGACTATGCATTTTATTTGGATTCTGGTGTATTTTCTTGGTCTTCCAAAAAGCAACAAGTTGTTGCTTTATCAACAGCTGAAGCAGAGTACATAGCTGCAACAAGTAGTGCTACACAAGCATTGTAGTTAAAAAGAATACTTGGATTTCTTCAACATAAGCAAGACAATCCTACAATAATTTTTTGTTATAGCAAATCTGCAATTGAGTTAACAAAGAATCCAGTTTTTCATGGGCGTAGCAAACACATTGATATCAAATTTTACTTTATTCGTGACTTGGTTCAAGACAAGGAGATAGTTATTAAGTATTGCAAGACTGGAGAGCAAGTTGCTGGTGTTTTCACAATGTCACTAAAATTGGAGTTATTCATCAAGTTGAAGGAGATGTTGGGCATGATTAAATTTGAAGATCTTGGTTTAAGAGAGGCTGTTGGAAACTAAACCAAGATTAATTAGTATTCCTAAGTTGTCTAGGATTTGATAATTGATAGTTTATTTAATTCATGTCTCGTTAGATTTTGTTTACTAATTTTATATTGGAATAGGTTTTTGGTTTTGTAGTTGTATACGGTCAAACCCGAGTTTCGCCCTTTGTATGATTAATCAAGATTGGAATATGATGGTCCAAGGTTCATCATTGTAATACTGAGCCATGGTGTGAAGTATATGTTGTCGATCTCGAGACTCAGAGACCGATCAAGATCGAGGTTAGCCAAGATCGAGCTCGAAGACCCAGAGACCGATCAAGATCGAGATCGGCTAAGATCGAGATCGGTCAGGATCAAGATCGAGTCAGGAAACAAAAAAACCGTTATAGCCGTAATTAGGGGGAGAACCTCTGCAAAAATCATGGCACAAATCAAGGAGAGATTAATTAGCCAATCATGGGATTTCTTACTGTATTTAGAATTGTACCATAAGTAGGACTCCCCTACTATATAAAGGGGGTCTAATAATTGGTAAAGGGCGGATATTCACGCAATAAAAAGCAATATACTATTCTTTTCTTTAGGTTCTCAATACTATGTTACTCTGCTCATATCTCATTTGCTATTTCATTTGGTTCGAGGGTAACTCAGCTCAAGGGCCAAAGCTGCATATCTCATTTGGTTTGCTTTTATTTTTTTTTACAGTAAATTTCAATATTAATTTGCATATTTTCTTAGTTTGTGCCAAGTAAAATCATGTGTCCTTAAAACCACATATAAATTTAATTGTTATCCGTTTTTAGGGTAAACAGTTTGGCGCCTACCGTGGGGCTAAAGATAATAGTGATTGCATGGTGCTAATTTTCATAACACACACTATTTTACACTTGTTCTTGTAAGCGTTTTTGATTCCAGGATCAGCATGTCAAACTCTCAAGCAGTACCCACACACATCGACAACGGCCTTGATTTTCATGGCGAAAACGACAACGTAGCCGCCCCAGGAAATAAAGTGCTTCCAGTTGACCTCGAGGGAGTACCAGTTGCAGACCCTATCGACGTCAGTTCCCATGTTGCTCTGAATGCAAATCTGGGCGTCGACCCCGAAAATAGCATCCGCAGAGACGTTCGATCAGTCGGTCAGAACGCACAGGGGGGCGAAGAAGGCGAAATCAGCCTTTGAATAATATTCAAAATGCTGCAGGCTCAACAAGATGTAATAGCACAACTTCAAAATCAGAACCACGCACCGAGTAGGGTCAAACCTGAGTCATCACAGGAAATTGTTCACAAGGTCAAACCAGTGCTGGGGAGGTCAAATATGAATGAGTTAGAGACATACCCCGCTATCTTGAAAATGTTCGAGGAGCTAACAAAGCAAATTGAATCGGTGGAGAAGAAGATTGAAGCGAATGATAAAAAAGTGGAAACATATAACTCCCGAGTTGATCAAATTCTGGGAGTACCACCGATTTTGAAGGGTTTGGATTCAAAGAAGTTCGTATAAAAACCCCCCCCCCCGAGCACGACTCCTAATCCCATTCCGAAGAAATTCCGCATGCCAGAAATTCCCAAGTATAATGGAACTACCGACCCCAACGAGCATGTCACTTCTTACACATGCGCAATAAATGGGAACTATCTAGAGGACGATGAGATTGAGTCCGTACTGCTGAAGAAATTCGGAGAAACTTTATCAAAGGGGGCGATGATATGGTACCATAATTTACCACCTAACTCCATTGATTCTTTTGCCATGCTCGAAGATTCCTTCATCAAAGCGCACGCCGAAGAGATAAAGGTCGAGACTAGAAAGTCGGACCTCTTCAAAGTAAAACAGAAAGGCAACGAGATACTCATAGAGTTCGTATCTCGGTTCCAAATGGAGCATATGGATCTTCCCCCAGTCTCTGACGATTGGGCCGTTCAGGCTTTTACTCAAGGCCTAAACATACGAAGTTCGGTAGCCTCACAACAGTTGAAGCAGAACTTGATCGAATATCTAGCTGTAACTTGGGCCGATGTGCATAATCGGTACTAGTCAAAGATTAATGTCGAGGATGACTAGCTGGGGACTCCTTCTGGGTCCGTTTATCCAAATAGAAATGTCGACAGAGTTAAAAAGGATATTGACCGAGAACCACGGTCAAACAGAGATCGATATCAGCCATACGGTCGAGGTTGGAGAACTTAGCATTAGGTTTTGATATGCAACAGAGGAGTCAAATAACGAGACCATGAATACGAGCCTAGAATTATTGGACGAAAGATGCGAAAACGCTCTCGTCCGATTGGCCGCCCAAAAATAGCGGATCGAAAGGTACTATAATCGAAGAGCCAATCTTCGACATTTTAACATCGGGGACTTGGTACTAAGAAAAAGTCACCCTTAACACCCGAAATCCGAATGAAGGGAAACTAGGTCCGAACTGGAAAGGACCGTACCAGGTTCTCAAAATCATCGGAAAAAATCCTACAAGCTCGGCACGATGAATGGCGAACAACTGCCGAGCAATTGGAACGTATCGCACCTAAAACGATACTACTGCTAAGGTACGACCCCTTCCATTTTTATTTATATTTTAAACTAACCCTTGCAGGTGTTCGACCAGAAACATCGATGGATTCTTCGACATATAAACCTTTAGGTCTGAAAGCACGCTTTGCACTCTTTTTCCCTTAGACCGTTTTTGTCCCAAATGGGTTTTCCGGCGAGGTTTTTAATGAGGCAACTATCGATCGTGCTAACTTAGAACAATTCGACAGTATCCGAGGTTTCTTTACGATCAACCTCGAACACTGGGGGGCATTGCCCTCGAATGTCAACTTTGATGCGAGGAAGTTACTTTATGGCAGCAAGGTTTCGATAGAAAAAATTTGTAAAGGCCAAACGGTCAAACGAATCGTGCCCGCATAATTTGCTCGAGCCCTGGCACAGAACATGTACGCATGTATAATCATTTATAAAGAGAAGTATTTTTCTTTACCGATATCTCATGCCTTAGAATTTTTTTTTTACTTTACAATTTCATACTCTCGATCCATTATGTAAACAGGATTAAGGGCCGACCATAACCAGAGTTCAGATAATTACCCCCACATTCAGGGACTGCCATCCGAAAAATAAACGAGAGCGAATTATTAAAATTCTGAGATCATAAGACCTTTTAGGAAACCCTCGATTTTTCTAGGCCATGATCAACCCACTCGGGGAATGACACTTCGGGCAAGCTCGAAGTAAAACGGGAAAATAAGCCCAAGGGGAAAATCCTGAACTAAAGAGGCTACGACCGAATTAACATGGGTCGGAGACGTCCGAATTCCGTAACAAAACAGGCCTTCGAATTCTTTCATAAACCGGTTAAAAGGTCTATCCCCGGCAAAATCATAAAAGGCTTCGATAATATCAAGTCTCAAAAACTCTAATGAGTACAAAATTGTTCGAACTTTTGAAAGATTCCTTATTTCGAGCTAAGGCATTACGAGTTTTTTGCAAATACAAATGATAAATAACTTTTTCAAGCCGAAAAGGGGAGAAAGCCATAAACAACCTTTCTTACAAAAGCCTAAGGGCTACGTTACTTCGAGTTCGAGCAAGCACTCACTCGATCAAAAAACCTAAGGGCTATACTAGTTCAGTTCCAATCAAATTGTCTAAACCTCGGACACAATTTTATGCTAAGGCATTTTTTACCTTCGTAAAATACAGAAAAGCAAAGGAAAAACACAAGAATCAAAAGAGCAAGAAAAACCTTATATATATATTCAAAAGTTTTTTTACAAAAGGCCGAATCGGCCACAGAAAAGATACAAAAGAAAAACAAGAAACCTAATATCCTAAATGGCTTGGTCTTCATTGGAGGCTGCGTCCTCGGGATTTTCTCCGTCCTCAGATTCGCTCGAGCTCTCGAAATCTTCCTCAGGGAAGGCTAGCCTTCGGGCTCTGGTTTTCTCCGCCTTGGCATTTTCAATTTCGGACGCAATATCGAAGCCCTGAGCACTGACCTCCTCGAGAGCTTCCCTCCGAGCCTGCCGTTTAGCATGTTCGACCATTCTCTTGGCCTTGGCCTGGTTGACCTCAACATCGATCCAGAACTAGGTCACTTTAGCATCAGCTCTTTTATTAGCCTCGGCCACCTCGGATCTGGCCACTTCGAGTTCATCGGCCAAGCCTGCCTTATCAGAAGTGGCCAAATCCAATCGATGCTGAAGATCCATAATCTTCTCGATCTGCATCGAAGCATTTTCTTCTGTAGCCCGAAGTTGGGTCTTAGCCAACTCCAATTGCGCTTGGACGGTGTCACGACCCAAAATTTCCCACTGACTGGACCGTGATGGCGCCTAACATTTCACTTACTAGGCAAGCCAACGTTAGAGAATCATTAAATCAATTCCTTATTCCCATTCAGTAATTAACAATAATTAACTAAGATAAAATATATTAAGTGCGGAATATCATAAAACTGTATTAATTACTACCACCCGGATTTGGAGTCACAATTCACGAGCATTCTAGAATTTACTACAAGTAATAGTCTGTGAACGTCGACAGATCTACCTTGAGTCTCAGGACAGCGGACCAATAGCAAAATCTCGATCAACCCGAGCCGGTATCAAAATCTGCACAGAAAGTGCAGAGTGCAGTATCAATACAACCGACCCCATGTACTGGTAAGTGTCGAGCCTAACCTCGGCAAAGTAGTGATGAGGCAAGGACAAGACATCCACATATAACCTGAACAGTATAATCATGCTAGTGGCAACATCAGTAAATAAAGAAATAACGCAAAAATAATTGGAAGGGGACATACAGTGGGGGGAATACAATATAAAGAGTGAGAATAATGAAAAGACAGAATTAAACTGAAAATCCTTAAACGAATTGAGCAAATAAAATAGCAAAGGAAAACTGCACGACATCACCCTTCGTGCTTTTACTCTCAACCTCACCAAATAAATAAATAGAACGGCACGACATCACCCTTCGTGCATTAAACCTCTCATAATATACACGGCATCACCCTTCGTATTTATCACTCACAAATCATGGCACAAAATCACCCTTCATGCTTTATACTCTTCCTCGCAATATAAATAATGCTGGCACGGCATCACCCTTCGTGCTTTATACTCCTCCTCACAAATCACATAATCAATAACAACGGATAGATAGGAGTATCACAAAAAACCAGTATTTTACCCACAATCAATAGCACAATGCAACCTCAATCTTAAATCAATATACGAAAGTTACCAAATCTTAGTGAAACCAGATATAAGTCACCCAACATTTCAAATAACCCGCTAAGCATGGATAGTAGAATTTAAGGCTACAAAATAGACAAGAATAGAATTTAACTCGCAAGCTATGACTCGACAACGACGCATAGATGCTCGTCACCTCACCTATACATCATATTTAAAAACCAAATACGTAGCAAATAAACATATAATACCTATTCCCTTAAGCCAAAGTTAGACACGACATTTACCTCGATTCGCAGGCCACTCACTGCTCAAGTACCGCTTTTTCCCTTAGAATTCACCTCCAACTCACTCGTATCTAAGTCACAAGTAGCTTAATACCATCAATTATCACTAAAGGAATCAACTTTAATGAATAATTACAGATTTCACAAATTTCTCAAAAAAAGTAAAAAATCGACCCCGGACCCGCTTAGTCCAAACTCGAGGTTCGGACCAAACTCCGTTTACCCATTCACCCCCGAGCCTGAATATGTCATTAGTTCTAGAATCTGACCCCAAATCGAGGTCTAAATTCCCAAATTTATAAAATCCCCAATTCTCCTAAAATCCCTAATTTCTACCCTTAAAGAACAAGATTTAGGCCTAGAAATCTAGTGGGTGTTGATAGAAATTTAAAGTAATGAGTTTAAGAACACGAACCTATTATTTGGTGTTGAGTTCCCACTTCACAAATCGCCCAAGGTTGAGTTCAAGTGAAGAAAATGTGAAATTTTGAACAAATCCCATCTTTGAAGTCTGCTTTAAAACACTGGACAAGCCTTCATCGCATTCGCGATGCATAGCGGCCTAAGGACTTCGCGTTCGTGAGTCTTTCTACGCATTCGCGTAAGGCAGCTCCCTTCGAGCCTTCGCGTTCACGGTCCAATGGACGCGTTCACGTAAGGCAGCTCCCTCCAAGCCTTCGCGTTCATGGTCGCTTAGAAGAACATGACCCCCTCCCCAGGTCCCTTAAACTATCGCGTTCACGGGAGACTGATCGCGTTCACGAAGGGTACCACCCCCAATTCTTTGCGTTCGCGACCAGTCCTTCGCGTTTGCGAAGATGAAAATTCCCCTGCCCCCATTTTACCTTTCGCGTTCGCGACACTACCTACGCGAACACGAAGAAGGGCACACCAGAACAGTTGTTGCAACAAAATCTAAGATTTTCTAAGTGTAAATCACCCTGTAGCCTATCTGAAACTCACCCGAGCCCTCGGGGCTCCAAACCAAGCATGCGCACAAGTCTAACAACATCATACGGACTTACTCGCGCAATCAAATCGCCAAAATAATACCTTGAACTATGAATTTAGCACCAAATCAAATGAAATTCTCAAGAACACTTTAAAATTTCTACCTTCTCAACTGGACGTCTGAATCACATCAAATCAACTCCGTTTCTCACCAAATTTCACAGACAAGTCTTAAATATCATAATGAACATGTACTGGGCACCGAAACCAAAATACGGACCCGGTACTAACAATGCCAAACATCAATCAATTCTTAAAAATAAAAAAATTTCCAGACTTTTAATTTTCATCAAAAATTCATAACTCAAGCTAGGGATCTTCGAATTCGATTCCGGGCATACGCCCAGGTCCCATAATTCGATACGGACCCACCGGGACCGTCAAAATATGGATCCGATCCCGTTTACCAAAAATGTTGATCGAAGTCAACTAAAATCATCTTTTAAGGCAAATATTCTTATTTTTATTAGTTTTCAACACAAAATCTTTCCGGAAACATACCCGGACTACACACGCAAATCGAGGAGGATAAAAAAGAGATTTTTAAGGCTTAAGAGGGCATATTAAAGTTCTAAAATATAAGATGATCTTTTGGGTCATCACATTCTCCACCTCTAAAACAACCGTCCGTCCTCGAACGAACATAGGAAAGTACCTGGGCTAGTGAAAAGGCGGGGATATATACTTCGCATATCGGACTCGGACTCCCAAGTAGCTTCCTCAATAGGCTGACCTCTCTACTGCACTCGAACTGAAGGGTAACTCTTTGATATCAACTGGCGAACTTGCCGGGCTAAAATAGCCATCGGCTCCTCCTCGTAAGTCAAATCCTTGTCCAACTGGACAGAGCTAAAATCTAACACATGGGACGGATCGCCGTGATACTTTCGAAGTATGGACACGTGGAATACCGGATGAACAACTGCTAAACTAGGTGGCAACGCAAGCCTATAAGCCACCTCTCCCACTCTCTCCAGAATCTCAAAAGGTCTGATATACCTATGGCTCAACTTGCCCTTCTTTCCGAACCATATTACACCCTTCATGGGTGATACCCGAAGTAACACTCTCTATCCGACCATGAATGCAATATCACGAACTCTACAGTCTGCATAACTCTCATGCCTGGACTAAGCTGTGCGAAGTTGATCCTGAATAATCTTGACCTTGTCCAAGGCCTCCTGTACTAATCTGTACCCAACAACCGAGCCTCCCCCGGCTCAAACCACCCAACTGGCGACCTGCACCGTCCACCATATAATGCCTCATAGGGAGCCATCTGAATGCTCGACTGGTAGCTATTATTGTAGGCAAACTCTGCAAGGGGCAAGAACTGATCCCACGATCCTCTGAAATCTATGACACAAGTGCAGAGCATATTCTCCAAGATCTGAATAGTACGCTCGAACTGCCCGTCCGTCTGAGGATGGAATGATGTACTCAACTCAACCCGCGTACCCAACTCACGCTGTACTGCCCTCCAAAAGTGCAAGGTAAACTACGTACCTCGATCAGAAATGATAGACATGGGCACACCGTGAAGACGGACGATCTCACGAATATAAATATCTGCTAACCGCTCTGAGGAATAGGCAACTGCCATAGTAATGAAGTGCGCTGACTTAGTCAGCCTATCTACAATAACCCACACGGCGTCGAACATCCTCTGAGTCCGTGGGAGTCCAACAACAAAGTCCATAGTGATACGCTCCCACTTTCACTCAGGAATCTCCATCTGCTGAAGCAAACCATCGGGTCTTTAATGCTCATATTTCACATGCTGACAATTCAAGCACCGAGCCACGTAAGCAACTATATCTTTCTTCATCCTTCTCCACCAATAATGCTGCCGCAGGTCCTGGTACATCTTGGCAGTGCCCGGGTGAATAGAATACCGAGAACTGTGAGCCTCCTCAAGGATCAACTCATGAAGCCCATCAACGTTAGGCACACACACACGACCCTGTATCCTCAAAACGCCGTCTTCTCCAACGGTAACCTGCTTAGCACCACCGTGCTGAACTATGTCCCTAAGGACCATCAAGTGAAGGTCATCATACTGCCGATCTCTAATACGCTTAAACAAGGAAGATCGAGTGATTGTACATGCTAGAACATGACTGGGCTCTGAAATATCCAACCTCACAAACTGATTGGCCAAAGTCTAAATATCTGAAGCTAGCGGCCTCTCACCGGCTGGAATAAACGCAAGGCTGCCCATACTCACTGCTTTTCTACTCAATGCATCGACCACTACATTGGCCTTTCCCGGATGGTACAATATAGTGATATCATAGTCTTTCAATAGCTCTAACAATCTCCTCTGCCTCAAATTGAGATCCTTCTGCTTGAACAGATACTGAGGGCTGCGATGATCCATGAAAACCTCACACGACACGCCATAAAGATAGTGCCTCCAAATCTTCAGCGCGTGAACAATGGCTGCCAACTCTAAGTCATGGACAGGGTAATTCTTCTCATGAACCTTCAACTGATGAGACACATATGCAATCACCCTGCCCTCCTGCATCAATACTGCTCCGAGACCAACACGGAAGGAATCACAATATACCATGTAAGATCCTGACCTTGATGGTAATACCAACACCGGTGCTGAAGTCAAGGTTGTCTTGAGCTTCTTAAAGCTCACCTCACACTCGTCCGACCATCTGAATGGGGCACCCTTCTGGGTCAACCTAGTCATCGGGGCTGCTATAGATGAAAACCCCTCCACAAACCGACGGTAACAACCCGCCAAACCCATGAAGCTCCTGATCTCCGTGGCTGAAGTGGGTCTAGGCCAGTTCTTGACTGCCTCAATATTCTTAGGATCCACCTGAATACCCTCTGCTGATACGACGTGACCCAAGAAAGTAACTGAATCCAACCAAAACTCACATTTCAAAAATTTAGCATACAACTGACTGTTGCTCAAAGTCTGGAGCACTATCCGGAGGTGCTGCTCATGCTCCTCCCGACTGCGGGAGTATACCAAGATGTCATCAATAAATACAATCACAAATGAATCCAGGTAAAGCTCGAACACTCGGTTCATCAAGTCCATAAATGTTGTTGGGGCATTGGTCAACCCAAAGGACATCACTAGAAACTCATAGTGCCCATACCGCGTCCGAAAAGTTGTCTTAGGGATATCGGATGCCCTAATCCTCAACTGATGGTAGCCATATCTCAAATCGATCTTTGAAAACACCTTGGCACCCTAAAGCTGATCAAACAAATCATCAATCCTCGGCAACGAATACTTGTTCTTGATAGTGACTTTGTTCAACTGCCGATAATCTATACACATCCTCATAGATCCATCCTTCTTCTTCACGAACAAAACCCGCTCACCCTAAGGAGAGACACTAGGTATAATGAAGCCCTTGTCAAGCAAATCCTACAACTGTTCCTTCAATTCTTTTAACTCCGGTGGGGCCATGCGGTATGGAGGAATGGAAATAGGCTGAATTCCTGGAGCCAAATCAATGCAGAAATCAATATCCTTGTAGGGTGGCATCCCCGGCAGGTCTGCAGGAAATACCTCTGGAAACTCATGAACAACCGGCACTGAATCCATTGAAGTAACCTCCACATTAGAATCGCAGATATAAGCCAAATAAGCTAGACACCCATTCTTGACTATATGCCGAGCCTTCACATAAGAGATAACCCTGCTGGCATAATGGCCAAGATTCCCTCTCCACTCTAATCGAGGCAACCCCTGCAAGGCTAAGGTCACCGTCTTGGTGTGACAATCTAATATAGCATGATAAGGTGACAGCCAATCCATACCCAGTATGACATCAAAATCAACCATGTCAAGAAGTAGAAGATCTACACGAGTCTCAAGACTCCCAATGGTGACCACACACGAACAATAAACATGATCTACAACAATAGCATCTCTCACTAGTGTGGACACATATGTAAGAGCACTCAAAGAATCACGGGGCACAACCAAATAGGAAGAAAAATAGGATGACACATAGGAGTAAGTAGATCCCGGATAAAATAGAACTGAAGCATCTCTACTGCAAACAGAAACAGTACCTGTGATAACCGTGTCAGATGACTCAGCATCAGGCCTGGCTGGGAAAGCATAACACCGGGGCTGGGCCCCACCACCCTGAACTACGTCCCTGGGACGGCCTCTAACTGGCTGGTCTCCACCTCTAACGGCCTAACCTCTACCTCTAACAGTCTGGCCTCTACCTCTGGCTGCCTGTCCCCTGCCTCTGGCTAGCTGAGTAGGTGGTGCAACAACTAGTGCCGAAACCATGGCACGAGAACCCTGATGCTGTGAGTTGCCCGTTGTTCTAGGGCAAAATCTAGTAATGTGCCTCGGATCACCACAAGTATAACATAACCTCGGCTGTTGTGACTGCTGACCCTGAAACTGACCCTATCGACCTGAATAACCACCCTGATAATTCCGGAGTGGAGGTGCACTAATAGGAGCTGGTGGTGCACTGTAGGCTAGCTGGTCGGAATAATGCATCTGAGGACCACGACTACCTGAGGCACAGTGGGATGCCTGGAGCGCTGAATGAAATGGCTTGGGAGGATGGCCTCTACCAAAAGTACTCGTGCCTCTAGATAAGGCACCGCTGAACTCACCGGAATGACGAGGTCTCTTGTCAGACCCCTGACCTCTCTAAGTAAGAACCATTTTGACTGGTCTGGCGACATTAGCAGCCGCCTGAAAAGAAATCTCACTCCCAATCTCCTTAGCCATCTGCAATCTGATAGGCTGAGCAAGTCCATCAATTAACCTCCTCAACCTCTCTCTCTCGGTGGGAAGCAGAAGAATAGCATGACGGGCCAAATCCACAAAACGGGTCTCATACTGAGTAACAGTCATACTACCATGCTGGAGACGCTCAAACTGACAGCGACGCTCCTCTCTCAATGTGATAGGCAGAAACTTCTCTATGAAGAGCTGAGAGAACTGGTCCCAAGTAAGAGCAGGCGACTCAACTGGTCTGGTCAACAAGTAATCTCTCCACCATTTCTTGGCGGAACCAGTCATCTGAAATGCAGCAAAATCGACCCCATTGGTATCCACTACCCATGTTTTGTAGGACCTCCGATAGCTGTCAAGATACTCCTGGGATCCTCTGAAGGAGCACCACTGAATTGAACATGAAAGATCTTGATAAACCTGTCCAATCTCCATAAAGCCTTAGAAGACATAGTTAGCCCATCTCCGACCTGTGCCGCAATAACCGGCTGAACTAATTTGACTGGCTGAGCTGCTGGAGCCTGATACTGGGGAGTTATCTACTCCGGAGCGGGAGTGGTGGGAGTCTGGGCTCCCCCTTCAGCCTGAGAGACTGCTGGTGCCATGTAAAATGCGCCAGTCTGGGCCACACTCTCCAAAAGGCCCACCAAATGGACCAAAGCATCCTGAAGTACTGGGGTAGCAATAAACCCCTCCGGAACCTGAGCTGGTCCGGCAAGAACAGTCTAGGTTGGAACCTCCTCGTCAAGCTCTATCTCAGGCTTCACTGCTGGGGCTGCTGCTCGGGCTCTAGGTTGAGCCCTACCGCTGCCTCGGCCTCTGGCACGGCCTCGACATCGACCTCTACCCCGCGTAGGAGCTGCCACTAGAGGCTTTGGCTGTTGCTCAGCTGAGGAAGCGATACATGTTCTCGCCATCTGCGAGAGAATAAGAGTAGAAGAGTTCAATCAGCATTGAGAAAGCAAAATCGCACGGCAGAGAAGAATAGAAGTGAAACTTGTTCCTAAACTTCATAACCTCTGAAAGATAAGCACAGACGTCTCCGTGCCGATCCTCCAGACTCTACTAAGCTTGCTCGTGAATCGTGAGACCTAGGCAACCTAGTGCTCTGATACCAACTTGTCACGACCCGAAATTTCCCACCGACGGGATCGTGATTGCGCCTAATATTTCACTTGCTAGGCAAGTCAACGTTAGAGAATCATTAAATCAATTCCTTATTCCCATTCAGTAATTAACAATAATTAACTAAAATGAAATATATTAAGTGCAAAATATCATTAAACTGTATTAATTACTACCACTCGAATCTGGAGTCACAATTCACGAGCATTCTAGAATTTACTACAAGTAATAGTCTGAAAGAAAGACAACTGTCTGAATGAAAGAAAAAGTATAACAGAAAAGATAGATGGGGACTTCAAGGTCTGTGAACGTCGACAGATCTACCTTGAGACTCTGGACAGCGGACCAATAGCAAAATCTCGATCAACCCGAGCCGGTATCAAAATCTGCACAGAAAGTGCAGAGTGCAGTATCACTACAACCGACCCCATGTACTGGTAAGTGTCGAACCTAACCTCGGTGAAGTAGTGACGAGGCTAGGACAAGACACCCACATATAACTTGAACAGTATAATCAATCTAGTGGCAACAACAGTAAATAAAGAAATAATGCAGAAATAATGGGAAGGGGACATACAGTGGGAGAATACAATATAAAGAGTGAGAATAATGAAAAGATAAAATTAAACCAAAAATCCTTAAATGAATTGAGCAAATAAAATAGCAAAGGAAAACTGCACGACATCACCCTTCGTGCTTTTACTCTCAACCTCACCAAATAAATAAATAGAACGGCACATCATCACCCTTCGTGCATTAAACCTCTCATAATATACACGGCATCACCCTTCGTGCTTTATCACTCACAAATCATGGCACGGCATCACCCTTCGTGCTTTACACTCTTCCTCACAATATAAATAATGCTGGCACGGCATCACCCTTCGTGCTTTACACTCCTCCTCACAAATCACATAATCAATAATAACGGATAGATAGGAGTATCACAAAGAAACCAGTATTTTACCCATAATCAATAGCACAATGCAACCTCAACCTTAAATCAATATTCGAAAGTTACCAAATCTCAGTAAAACCAGATATAAGTCACTCAATATTTCAAATAACCCGCTAAGCATGTACAGTAGAATTTAAGGCTACAAAATAGACAAGAATAGAATTTAACTCGCAAGCTATGACTCGACAACGACGCATATATGCTCGTCAACTCACCTATACATCATATTTAACAACCAAACACGTAGAAAATAAACACATAATACCTATTCCCTCAAGCCAAAGTTAGACACGACACTTACCTCGATTCGCAGGTCACTCACTGCTCAAGTACCGCTTTTTCCTTATAATTCACCTCCAACTCACTCGTATCTAAGTCACAAGTAGCTTAATACCATCAATTATCGCTAAAAGAATCAACTTTAATGAATAATTACAGATTTCCCAAATTTCTCAAAAAAAGTAAAAAACCGACCCCGAGCCCGCTTGGTCCAAACTCAAGGTTCGGACCAAACTCTGTTTACCCATTCACCCCCGAGCCCGAATATGTCATTAGTTCCGGAATCTGACCCCAAATCGAGGTCTAAATTCCCAAATTTACAAACTCCCCAATTCTCCTAAAATTCCTAATTTCTACCCTTAAAGAACAAGATTTAAGCCTGGAAATCTAGTGGGTGTTGATGGAAATTGAAAGGAATGAGTTTAAGAACACGAACCTATGATTTGGTGTTGAATTCCCACTTCAAAAATCGCCCAAGATTGATTTCAAGTGAAGATAATGTGAAATTTTGAACAAATCCCGTCTTTGAAGTCTGTTTTAAAACACTGGACATGCCTTCATCGCGTTCGCGAGACGCTTGTCGCGATCGCGATGCACAACGGCCTAAGGCCTTCGCATTCGCGAATCTTTCTACGCGTTCGCGTAAGGCAGCTCCCCCTAAGCCTTCGCGTTCACAGCCCAATGGATGCGTACGCGTAGAAGAACATGAACCCCCTCCCCCAGGTCCCTTAAACTATCGCGTTTGCGGGAGACTGATCGCGTTCGCGAAGGGTATCACCCCCAATGCTTCGCGTTCGCGACCAGTCCTTCGCATTCGCGAAGAAGAAAATTCCCCTTCCCCCATTTTACCTTTCGCGTTCGCGACACTACCTACGCGAACGCGAAGAAGGGCACACCAGAACAACTGCTGCAACAAAATCTCAGATTTTCTAAGTGCAAATCACCCCGTAGCCTATCCAAAACTCACCCGAGCCCTCGGGGCTCCAAACCAAGCATGCACACAAGTCTAACAATATTATACAGACTTTCTCGCGTGATCAAATCGCCAAAATAAGACCTAGAACTATGAATTTAGCACCAAAACAAATGAAATTCTCAAGAACACTTTAAAATTTCTATCTTCTCAACTGGACGTCCGAATCACGTCAAATCAACTCCGTTTCTCACCAAATTTCACAGACAGGTCTTAAATATCATAACGAACCTGTACCGGGATCCGAAACCAAAATACGAATTCGGTACTAACAATGCCAAACATCAATCAATTCTTAAAAATAAATAATTTTCATACTTTTTATTTACATGAAAATTTCATAACTCAAGCTAAGGATCTTCAAATTCGATTTCGGGCATACGCCCAAGTCCCATAATTCGATACAAACCCACCGAGAATGTCAAAATACGGATCCGGGCCCGTTTACTAAAAATGTTGACCGAAGTCAACTAAAATTAACTTTTAAGGTAAATTATTTTATTTTCATTAGTTTTCAACACAAAAGCTTTCCGAAAACATGCCCGGACTGCGCACGCAAATCAAAGAGGGTAGAAATGAGATTTTTAAGGCTTAAGAGCGCAGATTCAAGTTCTAAAACATAAGATGACCTTTTGGGTCATCACATACGACCTCCTTTTTTTAGGCATGGACGTCTATATTCTCTTTGAATTTTTCCGCCCCGGCCAGTAGCTCATCTACCTGCGAATTGAGTCGTCCAATCTGTTTGAGCCTCTGCCGAACCTGCAGAATCAGAATACCTTCTCAGCCATTTCCTCGTACTCATCTAGAGTCGTTGCCAAATCTGCCCGAAGCTTCTCACTAAGAAGTTTGTAGGAGTCACTCTTCTCAGTGAGGTTCCAAACTTCGGCCTCATGCTCCTCCCGGATTCAGAGAAAATCCTCGTGATGCAACACCAAAACCTACAAATATGGAAAAAGATGTTAGAATTATCTACAACTCTAGGTGTAAAAGAAACGACAGAGATACCGTCGAATTTACCCGATTCAGAGCATGCTGAGCCTCGTTGAAAAGGCAAGTGGGCTCTACTGCATTCATCACGGTTTGATCCTCTTCGGTAACCAAGGACTGAAGGTAACTAGCAATCCCCATAGGGGGAGAGAAAATTCGAGCATCCTCCAGGACGGAGAGTAATATCTTCCGCTTACGATCGAGATTAACACTCGGGGGCGGGAATCGGTCCACCAGTTTTGGAACCGATGAAGACCCGGTAGAGCCCGACCATGATGCTTTCTACGGTACCGGTAATCCACCGAACCCGATAATCTCCTCTGAGGCAACTGACTCAATCTCATCCAGAAAGCCGCGGATATCAGTCGACTCTTGAATAACCTCATAAGATCGACCTTCCAACATGTTGGCCTCACGGATCATAGCATCCGAAATCTGAGGGGATCCGCTAATGTTGATTAACCCGAGCTCCTCCCTCGAAATATCTTCTGCTGCCCGAGAAGTCTTTCCCTTGGTCTCCCCTTCAACCATTTCAGCTCGAGACGGGATAGTTTCGATTTTTCTTTGTTCAGGAATTATGGCCAGGGTTCCCTTATCTACCTCCGCCGATTTGGAGGATTGTTGTATCCCAACATTAGCCCGTACATAGGATAATTCCTCTTCTCCTTCTTCGGGCTCATCCCTTAATCGCGGATCGAGTCCGGAGGCATGATACAGGAGCCCCCTTGGGCTTGCGAGATTTCTTCGCCGGTTTTTTCTTTTCCGAGATCGGGGAACTCGGTGCATCTTTTCTCTTCTTCTCTTTAACCTGCTTTAGAGCAGGGACCTCTTCATCACCAGATGGGGGCCTCATGACAACATCCTTCCTAAGTCCTACAAAGGGAAAAAAAGGGGTAAGCAAGTGAAGAAGAACAAATGACAAACAAACTAAGAAAGAGACTTACCATGACTGTGGGCCTCCCATCGACCCTTTGATAGTTCCACCCAAGCATGCTCGGAGTACGGTCTCTACTTCACCAGACCTTCAACCCATTGTTTAAGACCCGAAATCGGTTCCGGCACCCGAGCCACAACTGTAACAAGAAAGAAAAAGTGGATCAAGAAAATGAAAGGCAGTCACAATTTAAAACGCTCGAAGGGAAATAAGTGCTCACGGTTCATATTCCATTTCTCAGGAAACGGCATGTCATCGGCAGGGATCAGGTCCGAGGTTTTGACTCGAACAAATCGGCCCATCCAACCTCGATCACGACTTTCATCTATACTCGAGAACGACGCTTTGGTGGATCGGTGAGTAAGCTTACCCTCCTCGATAGAGTCGGGGACTATAAAGGTGCATAAGGTGATCAAGGGTGAAAAGACACCCCTCGATTTTGCTTGAGAAGAATCGAAGAAGAGTCACTATTCTCCAAAAAAAAGGGTGGATTTGGCCAAACGTCACGTCGTATCTCTTGCAAAAGGAGACGATGACAAGGTCTAATGAACCCAACATGAAAGAATAAGTATAAACACTTAAGAATCCTTCCTCATGGGTAGTAATTGATTCTTCAAGCGATGGGACTACCATGTGCTTGTCTCCCCAGTTGCATTCCTATTTTACGTTATCGAGAATTTTCTCGGTGATTGAACATTAGTACCTCGAGATCGGCTCACATCGGCCCGGTACCGAAGAAGGTTTTTCAACCTTAAAATCGATGTCAATTGAACACCCTATCAGAACGAATACCTCAGGGCGAGGCTCCGCCGCATCCTCGCCGCCGGCTGGTCGTGATGAAGAAACGGCCTCTTTTTGCGGCACTATTTTGGAGGTTTTCGTCATTGATGAACAAAAGGAACGAGAATTAGGGTTGTATGTGATGTAAAATGTATGAAGCAAAGGGATTTTTTTAAAGAAGATACAAGAGTAGAGAAAAAGCTTTTGAGTGAAAAGTTTGGATGAGGATGAAAGCGTGAATATTTATAGCCCGGTGAAGATGGTTCAGAACCGGTAGTGGCTGACTAACGACTGACAGACATTTAATGCCTTGGTAACTGGACCGACGGGACGTTTGTTACATACGTCATAATTGGGCTCGTCGCTGACATCATCATCCATCAAGTCGGAGTCCGAAAATTCATATCGTTTCTCGTCATCTTCTTTCCTAGAAACGAGAGGACTATCTGTATACGGTCAAAACCGAGTTTTGCCCTTCGTATGATTAATTGAGATTGGAACATGATGGTCCGATGTTCATCATTGTAATATCGAGCCATGGTGCGAAGTATATGTTGTCGAGCTCGAGACCCAGAGACCGATTTAGATCGAGCTCGAAGACCCAGAGACCGATCAAGATCTAGATCGGACAAGATCGAGATCGGCCAGGATAAAGATCGAGCCAAGAAACAAAAAAGCCGTTGTAGCCGCAATTAGGGGGAGAATCTTATCGGAAATCACGACACAAATCAAGGAGATATTAATTAGCTTATTATGGGATTTCTTACTGTATTTAGAATTGTACCATAAGTAGGACTCCCCTACTATATAAAGTAGGTCTAATAATTGGTAAAAGGCAGATATTCACACAATAAAAAACAATATACTATTTTTTTCTTTAGGTTCTCAATACTCTGTTACTCTTCTCATATCTCATTTGCTATTTTATTTGGTTCGAGGGTAACTCAGCTCGAGGGCCAAAGCTGCATATCTCATTTGGTTTGCTTTTATTTTTCTTTACAGTCAATTTCAATATCAATTTATATATTTTCTCAATTTGTGCCAAGTAAAATTATGTGTCCTTAAAATCACATATAAATTCAATTGTTATCCGTTTTTAGGGTAAACAGTAGTATTATAAATAGGGGTGCTACTACTTATTTTCTTGTAGAGAGGTAACTATGATGTAGAGAGATTCAAGAGTTTATGAGTTGTAAAAAAGCCTTCTACCACGTTCTCTCCCTAGTTTAATAATTTTTTTTCTATATAGTTTTTGTTGGATTTTTTTTCTTGAGCCTAAATTATTCTTGGGTATTTCAATCCTTTAAATCTTTTGAAGTTTTTGCTTATCTGTTAAGAAATACGCTTAACAGTCTTAATCATTAGAATACTTGATTAAACTACTATTTCTCTTGAATATTCAGTCAATGAACATGATTGGAGCAGTATGGGTACGTAGATTTGATAAAAAGATAGTACGTATGTTGTTTACTTTTGTGTACCTGTGATCTCAAAAACCCTGGAGCTTGTGTCATTGGCTTCAAAATTTCCAGCAACTGTCAGAACTAAGGAATCATCAAAACAGGGCAGTCAAAGCCGAAGGCAGGGTATAAAATCAATCTTGATAAGGCAACCGGGCTCTGATAGGCAAAGTTCAGCAAATATGCTTTAAGTATAACATGCATTGTTTGTTTTCCTCCTTTTCAAAATAGATGAAATAATTTGATCCGATACGAAGTTTAAAAAAAAAAAAGACTTTTAAAATTTATGATTTTAAAAGCTTAAGGGTAAAAGTTTTGTTTGTTTTCCTCCTTTTCAAAATAGATGAAATAATTTGATCCGACGCGGAGTTTAAAAAAAAAAGGCTTTTGAAACTTGTGATCTTAAAAACTTAAGGGTAAAAATTTTATAGGGCCATGACATTTGTGTGGTTATAAAAGTTTTTCATTAACAGTGAAATGAATAAAATGAAGAGTTTAAAGTTGAATTATTTTCAATTGTAGAAATGTATCATTCTTTTTGGAATAGACTAATAAGGAAAGTGTGCCATCTAAATTGAATTATAATTTTTCTCCGAAACGACCACCAAATAAATAATGAAATACCGGTGAAATATTCTTACGTTTTTCCCAAATGAAATAGTGATTTTCATTCATAAATTTTCAAATTTTTTTTTCTAAATGAAATTCTTGTCCAGGCACAACACTTTCAAATGCTCTTTCTCAACTTTAAATTCAACCAAATATTGTCCAGAAATCTGGAGTACTTTGGAATCACTCGTGTGTGGTAAGAGGATAGAAATGTGATCTATCTTTGTGCTCTTTCAATGCCATGAAAAATAGAGACTACCTACCTTTGATGCATTTGTTTTTCTTCTCACAAACTGCAAGCACGGGATGGACAAGGGGTGATGTTTCATTATAGAAAAGTTGAGAGATACAGGCGCATAGTTCAGAGTTTTTTGGGCTAGAGGCTGGGAATATGGTGCATGTTACATTCCATGTCACTGCAAAAGGATCAAAGTATCAGTTGCTCACAAACAAATGTCTTTCAACAGAAAAATCTTATGAGTTTGACATGATTTTTCCCGAGAGATACTGGTTTTGGAAATATTTCAATTTCTGGTGAAGCGTAAAGAGAAGGATTAATAAAATAGAACATTAAAACCAGGACCAAAGATGAGAAAAGACGTAAGATATTCTTTCGAGAGTTGAAAATAAGCATAGATTCAAAGATTCTGCGAATATCAGGTTTAATTAGGATACATTCTGGGAAAATCAAACTTCCATCGAATAGAAGCAAATGAAAGGCTTTCATAAAAGTTCTCGTAAAATCGAGAATGAAGTTTTTATTTTGTACATGCCAGATCATGAATTAGTAACTGCTTAACTTTTTTTGGTGTCAATAGTGAGCAAGAGTCATCAATAAGAAGAAGAACCCGAGTCAATTAATCAACTGTGTATTATAATTCCTATGTCATCGGCCATAGAGAAAACAATATAGTTTGCTCTAGGACCTTAAAATGTCCAAGACACTGCATTCCATTTGAAAATTAACCAAAAGGAGTTCGTAATTGAAACTTACAACAAGCCATATAGTGTACAACACATTCCACATCTCATTTACTGGTGATATAACCATTGGGAACCATAGGGATCATAGGCAGCTGCATTACACAAATATTTGTGTGAGAAAAACAAACTGAGAAACAAAACAAGCAAAAAGAATGAATAAAAATCCAGTGTATGAGACTGAAAAGCTTCACCTGCATTAGAAAAGCCAATAACTTCAATCGAAGTGCTCATTTTTCTTAGACAATTGGTCTATATGATCATCACATGTAAAATCATTAAACTGGTTCACAACTTCCAAGATAGGTAGAATTAATATACTGCCCAAATGTAACTGAGTTTGCTTCAAAAAGAAAGAAATGTGTCAGGTGTTAGCCATTTGGGATTATGAGATGTTGAGAAATACGGGGTTGCTTCTTACCAATTGGTTGTTGGTGGCAAAAAGAGGAAGAGAAAGAGAAAGAGAAGGGGTTCATACTTCATTGTCATTTTATTTCTATGTTTCTTCTTTTGGCTCTCTTTTATGTTACTCTTGGCGTTTCTGAATCTTAGAAGCAAGGATTCCTTGAAATTTGAGTATTACATTTCAACAGCCATCCTCATTTTTGAAAGAATATTAACATTAGACCGAAACGGAGATATGGGCCCCTCTCAAATTAATTATTATGCTCATGTGCAACCCCACACGTAAAAATTTGGTCCAAAACTCGATTCTACTGAACTGACAACTTTTATCCATCGGTGTAAGGAAATGGTAAAAATAGCGGTGTCGCCCTATTTGGTCGCCCCTATTTAACTTGTACTTACTTTTAATTTTTTTTTAATTTGTACCCATTGTTTAAATAATTTGAGGCTTTTTTCTCCTCTTCTTCTACTTCTTCTTTGGGTAACAATGATTTTATATGGTGTTTGTGAACATATTTTAAGGTAGTTTATGACGTTTTACAGTGGTGAACTGTTGTAGCGCTTTATTTTTTTACTATTGTTTAGGTTTTATTTTTCTTAATTGCAAAATGGGCTCGTTAGATTTATTGTTGTTTTGACAAATTGATGATTGAGGTTTGTTCTTAATGATATTTGAAGGTTATGTTTCAAATTTGAGCTCATTTGGAGCAGATTTAGGTATTAAATCGTATATTGGATTGTTAAAACTCGAAGAACAAATTTCTGTTTCTGAGCAACTTTCACTTCAGGCCTATTTGGCCTTAAGTGCATGAAAATGTTAGTTGCACTTACCTTTTGGCCTTAAGTGCATATGAAGTGCAATTTTTCACTTCGGACTTATTAGCCTTAAGTGTAGGAAAATATTTGTTGCACTTCAGACCGTTTGGCCTTAAGTGCATCTGAAGTGCAATTTTTCACTTCAAATTTATTAGCCTTAAGTGCATGAAGCCATTGGTTGCACTTCAGACCTATTTGGCCTTAAGTGCATCTGAAGTGCAATTTTTTACTTCAGACTTATTGGCCTTAAGTGTAGAAAAACGTTTGTTGCACTTAAGATCTTTTGGCCTTAAGTGCAACTTAAGTGTAATTTTTCACTTCAGACTTATTGGCCTTAAGTGTATGAAACTATTAGTTGCACTTCAGACCTATTTGGTCTTAAGTGCATCTGAAAGTGCAAGTTTTTCACTTCAGACTAACTTTTTTATAACTTCAGACCCGATAAGTTCGAAGTTGATCGTAAAGTGGGTAGGCTAACAAATATTTTTGCAAAGTGGGTATAGGTTCAATTGTGACCCCAAAACTGGGTATAGATGCAAAAGCCCCAAAGGAAATGATTTGATTATCAATTTAAGAGCCCGTTTGGATATAAAAATTTTTTCTTTTTTTTCAATTTTTTTTTTTGAAAACAATGTTTGGTTATCAAAATCTTATAATTTTTTCAATCTCACTTGAAAATGCATTTTCAAATTTGAAAAACTGGTGAGAACCAGTTTTTCAATTTGAAATGGGAAGGTTGCTAGTGTTTGCTTGCAAAATATGTTGGAAAAAAAGACATCCAAATATGTTACAAAAATTATAACCAAAACACAACTTCATCTTCGATTCAAATTTTAGTGAAATTCCAAATTTAAAAAAAAAAAAATTGAAATTCATGTCCAAACGCCTACTAAGCTTCAGTCGAAACCAATTTTTACAAGGCCTCGCTTTGAGTCGGTCCATCCGATAGTCTAGTTATAAGGCATCATTATTCGTTGGATAATGTATTAGGGCCTAAATATATGTGGGCTTTGGAATATGTCCTATTCTCGTGTCTAGAACGAGTGATTGACATGAATGGCCTCGTAAGGGCTGATCTTAGTCGAACGTCCTAAAATTGACAGCATTTAAAAAATGCGCACACTGTTATTGCTCTTCATGGTTTTTCTATGGTAGAATTTATACTATATTTACTCGACCTATATGTTAAGTCATTCATCAATGTCTATCCGATTTGCATGATTTTGTTCTTCAGGAATTCTTTTATCGAATTGGTAGAGTTTATGCTATATTTAGTTATTTACTCTACCTATCTGTTAAGTTGTTCTTCGAATCTACCCAATTAACATAATTTATTTGTGTCGTTTTGGCAAAGTGTTCTTCAAATTTGAAACTTCAATTCGGATCAAACTACCCAAATCTGCTCCAAATAATTTTAAATTTGAAACAAAGCTTCCATATAACATTACAAAAAATCCCCTATCACCAAATTATTCAAATAACACCAAATAAAAAAGACACACTTTATCTTCTCCAACACTTTTTAAGGTACAACAACCTTTTAAAGTAAATCACTAAATTGATATTTCAACTAAAAAATTAAGCATAAATTATTAACATTCAAATGATTTGAACAATAATAGATCATTAACCTTTTACTTTCCACTCCCAAACAAGAATTCATTCTTTAAATATTGAAGAACTATAATGTTCAAGTAAACAATGGGGATATTTCGCTAAGACCAATTAAAAACGGGAATAATACATCAAGACTTGTCTTGTCGGGGACACGCCGTGCAATATTTTTGAGCTATTATCACTTCTAGCCATCCGGGAAAAACTAATGACAATCAATAGCCACAAATTGTAATATATATTTTATAGTCCAAAACTAATTCTAGCGGCTAGCCACCGAAATTGACAAACCCTACTATGACGAAAACACAATGGGCGATGGAATTTAATTTATTCAAAGGGAATCATTCATTATTTAATTATTTTTGACTTTTATGCTATTTAGATATTAATACTCTTCCCAGATCCCACTAGAGAGATTAATACTGGGTTGATGTTGATGTTGTATGCTATTTAGATATTAATTTTGTATACATGTGAAGAATATAAAAATAAAACTTTTGTCATAAATGTTACTTTTTGCCTTTTCCTATATGACTTCAATATGTGCCCATACTGTAAGTGAGATAAATAATTAAAAATTTTAAAAGCAAAATACTCCAAAAATAGAAGTTACGTGTATTTTGAGGGAAGAATTCAGTTTTAGAATTATTTTAATTTATTTATATTTATATTTATATTAGGTTGGGTCATTCCTATTTTAGTTTGGTTATTATTTATTAGACTAGAAAAAAAATGCTATCGAAAAGTTATATTTTTCGGTCATTTTTTTTTTTTTTTTGTGACTAGTTTTTATGATTTTTATGTGAGAAAACATAGTTGTATGACTTTGATTAACAAAATAATCATAATTATATGACAGTTTATGAAATTTACCCTTCACGATCACGAGCCTGCCCTCTATATATATATATATATATATATATATATATATATATATATAAAAGCATTTCATTGCATGGAAAAAATCCTTTATGTAAAAAAAAATTTGTCAATCGCTAAAATGCAAGTGTGGCGTTTGGTGTCATTTTCTTTCAAGAAATGCCCCAAATAGAGGAGTCGAGTATGAAAATAACATTCATTAAATTAGTTGTACTCTGCGGTGGAGCATCAACGCGTGCAAAACATGGTTGCATCATTAATTTGAAAAATACATAGTCTTTACTATACAAAATAGAGTGTCACTGTACAATTTATATACAATAGAGTGTCACTATACAAAATAGACTGTCATTATACAAAAAACATAATAAATAGACTGTCACTATACAAAATATGTACAAAATATACTATCACTACACAAAAAATATACTAAATAGACTGTCACTATACAATTTATATACAATAGACTATCACTATACAAAATATATATAAAATTATATAAAATAGATTGCCGCTGTACAATTTATATATAATAGATTGTCACTATACAAATAATATACTAAATAGACTGTTACTATACCAAATATATACTAAATAGACTGTCACTATAAAAATAATATACAAAATAGACATTTCGTGCTATTAGATGTAATATGTTTGGGCCGGAGGGACATTTCGGGTAAATAAGAAAAAACATGACTATTAAACTTTTGAGGGGCTATATATTGTCATTTTCTCTAAGTTTTTCTTTGTCCCTATTTTCCTGTTAATTTGCAGATTAATAGATTTTCCACAACTAAGATTAAGATTCAACAAATTATTAGTTATCTCGATTTTCCAACATCAAAACCTTTTTGTCTAAAGAGTCATACAAACCTACAAATAGGCCATTAAACCCCCCACCTTGGATCTCTTATTAGCTGAATATCGGGCAAGGCCCACTGGGCTTAGGGCTACTAAGTGTTATTTCCTAGTTCCAGACCAAAACAATTGAGAAAATGACCCTATGTAGCCCCTCAAAATTTTAATAGCCATATTATTTTCCATTGACCTGAAATGTCTCTCCGGCCCAAACATATTACATCTAATAGCTCGAAATATCTATTTTATATATTTTTTGTATAGTGACAATTTATTTAATATATATTTTATATAGTGACAGTCTATTTAGTATATTATTTGTATATTGACAATCTATTGTATTATAATACTTTATTTTATGTTTCAAATCAATATTTACGTTGTATTATTTGTAGTGTCCACATACATATTTTCTTAGAAAACTATTATTCACACATATAGATAACATTTTTGATAAAGCAGTGTCACTAAGACACTAACACCTGGGTGTCTCCGAAAGTAAAATTTTATCTATACCTGGTGTGAACCTAGGTGTTTGCGCTGATGTTTACATAAGATTTTATTAATTTATTATTGTTAAAATATTTGGCTCTCGAAATATTTATGATGTCACATAAACTAGAACAAAGGAGTATGATTTAGTGAGATATGTATAGGTCAAAATCTATCATAGAATATTTTAGACAAGATAACGCTAAAGGAAGAGTCTTCAGGCCGTCATCAATCGAGGTCAACCAGGAAGCAGCGAGATTCGTGGCCGAGATATCAACAAGGATCGAGGTCGAGCACCGTTGACAAAGCTGTAATGGCTAGTTTTCGAAATAGGATATTAAAGAGAATATTCTAGTGGATATTCTCTACACTTGTTCTATTAGGATTTGTTAAGAAAATGTCTCATATAAATAGAAAATGAGATAATGGTGTAATGCATGTTACATTCATTTGAAAAGAACAAACTTTTGATTCAATATTCTTTCTCTCTTACAAATATATAAACACTACCTTTTCATCTAGATTCATGTTGGTATTATCCCACACCCTTCCATCAGATCCGAGAATAATTTGACATTTCTGAGATTTGTCTGTCACTCATCATTATCAGGATGGATAATCAACTTGTTCATACTTTATTGGGTGAATCACTCTTTCTATTTACTTAAATGTCATTTATTGTTATTTATTGCTAGTTGTTGCTACATTATTGCTCATACTTTTTTGGAATAATCAATGCATATTGTTGTTAATCCTCCACTAGATCTGACCAATATTATTCACCTTTTCGGAAATAATATCTAAAGATATTATTATTAACTAAGTTTAATCCATTATTATATAAATTCAACTATTTTAACCGAAAGTTACACTTTTTGGTCAAATAATTTGGCGTCGTCTATGGAGATTTCTTAGTTAAGCTTTTAGTTTCTTCTAGATCTACAACCAACACGAGCCTTTAACATAAAAAAAAAGAAGAGAAAGCAAAAAACAAGACCTCCTTTCTTTGTACGTACAAAATCCTAACATGGCAGGTAACTGTAACGACTCGACCGGTCGTTTTGAGTATTTACGCTCCTTTCATCTATTTGAAGTCCTGAATAACTTCCTACGAGGTATTATGACTTGTGTGAATTGTCGGTTTGGTTTTAAGGTATTTCGAAGTTAGCTTGGAAGAATGAACTTTCATGTTGGAAGCTTAAGTTGAAATAGTTGTACGGATATTGACTTATGTGTAAACAACCTCGAATTTAAATTTTTATGATTTTAATAGCCCCATATGGTAATTTTGGACTTAGGAGCGTGTCCGGAAAATTGTTTGGAGGTCCGTAGTGGAATTAGGCTTGAAATGACGAAAGTTGAATTTTGGAAAGGGATTGACTTTTCGATATCGGGGTTAAAATATGATTCTAGAAATTGAAATAGCTTCGTTATGTCATTTATGACTTGTGTGCAAAATTTAAAGTCATTCCGGATTGATTTGATATGTTTCGGCACAAGATATAGAATTTGAAAGTTCAAAGTTCATAGATTTTGATTTGAGGTGCGATTCATCGTTTTGATATTGTTTGATATGATTTGAGGCCTCGAGTAGGTCCGTGTTATGTTATGAAACTTGTTGGTATGTTCAGACGGGGTCCCGAGGGCCTCAGGTGAGTTTCAGATGCTTGACGAATTGAATTTGGAGGAGGAGCTGAAAGAGCTGGGCTATTGATGTGATCGCACCTGCGCGAAAAAAGGGGCGCAGGTGCGAGCTCGCAGATGCGAGGATTTAATCGTGGAAGCGTAAAATGCATCGGCTGGCCAGGCACCGCGGGTGCGAAAATATTTGCCGAGGGTGCGAAGACCGCAGGCGAGAAGAAATCACCGCGGGTGCGAAGACCGCATACGCGTAAAAATCATCGCGAGTGCGAAGACTGCAGGCGCGTAGAAATCATCGCGGGTGCGAAGACCGAAGGCGCGTATAAATCACCGTAGGTGCGAAGACCGCAGGTACGAAAATCCTGGACAGAATGTTAAAAACAGTGGGGTTCCGAGTTTTGCAATTTTTGGACATTCAAGCACGGGGTTTGGGGCAATTTTGTGAGAGAATTCAAGGAAAACTTGAGGTAAGTTACTTGGGATTATTTCTACTTCATAATATTGAATTATCATCAAATAATCTGACTTGATTACATATTTTTGAGGTGTAAATCGGGGATTTGAACTTAGAGATTTGAAAATAAGATTTGAAGATTTGGAGGTCATGTTGAGGTCGGATTTTTGTAAAATTAGTATGGTTAGACTCGTGGTTGAATGGGCTTCCGGATATTTGTAACTTTTATCAGATTCCGAGGTGTGGGCCTCACGGGGAAATTTTGAGCAAAATTTTGGATTTTTATGGGAAATTAGTATTTTCTTATGGAATTAATTCCAATAAATTTTATTGATTGAATCAAATTAATTGTGGCTAGATTCAAGGCATTTGAAGGCCAATTCATGAGGCAAAGGCATAGCGAAGTAAATAATTTATACGGTTTGAGGTAACACTTCTAAACTTGGTTCTAAAGGTATGAATCCCCGAATTTGGTACAATATAAATTATTTGGAGGTGACACTCATGATAGGTGACGAACATGTGGACGTGCACCATATAAATTGTGTCTTGAATAAATCCTGTGCAGTGTAAGTTAAAGAATCATGTTATTATCTGAGCATGCCACACGTGTTAGAGAAATTAAGATGAGGCTCCTATTAAAGATTCGTGTTGTTGTTGAATTAACTGTTCAAAAATATACATTTCACACTCAGTAATAATTGTCCATTGTGAGGATATTTATGGGTTTGAGTTGCGTAACGCATCAGGCCATAATGACTTTATACATTATTATTATATGGATCGGGGATGCTTGCCTGCAGCAGGCCTTATAGGCTTTACTATTTTTGGATCGGGGATGCCGCCTGCAGCAGGCCTTATAGGCTTTGTTATTATACGGATCGGGATTGCCCGCCTGTAGTAGGCCATATTGGCTTTGTATTACGCTTGGGCTGAAGGAGCCCCTTCGGAGTCTGTACACCCCCCCAATGAGCGTAGATGATCATCGATATTCGGGATGGACTTCCCAGGGTATGGACTTGCCTTACTTACTATATATATATATATATATATATATATATATATATATATATATATATATATATATATATATATATATATATATATATATATATATATATATATATATATATATATATATATATATATATATATATATATATAGTATATGTTTAGGATGAATATTTTCCAGGGCATGGACTTGCCTTACTTATTTGTATTGTAATAAGTTTTCTGGACATGGATCTTGTCCGTATTATTTATATTTAGGGATAAATTATCCCAGGACTGGATTGGCCTTATACGGTACTGAGTGACTGACTATCAGTCGATGTGTATTTATATACGGGTTGGAATACCCCTGGGCTAGATTGGCCATAAACGGTACCGAATGACTGGATAATTTGTGACCAGTATTTATATGAGGTATTTCTACTGAGATGTCATATTCCTCATATCATGCAGTATTAATCTATTTCACTTGTACTGAGTTTAACTGTTGAACTTGAAATCATGCCTACATTTCTATACCATTACTTTTACTGGACTGTACTTGCGGAGCTCATCATTTCTTTTATCCCAGAGGTTAGTCTTGTTACTTATTGGGTTAGTTGTACTCATACTACACTCTGCACCTCGTGTGCAGATCCAAGTGCTTTCGGACACGGAGATTGTTAGATTTCAGAGTACTATCAGTTGGAGACTATCAAGGTAGCTGCTTGGCGTTCCGCTAACCTTGTCTCTCTTTTCTTCAATTATTGTACTGCTCTATATTTTCAGATAGTGGGTTTTATCAGTCAAACATTGTACTTATATTAGATGCTCATGTACTCAGTGACACCGGGTTTTGGTAGTATTATATTTGAAATCGTGAGATTTATTACGCTGAATTTAATTATTTGTTTTCAAATTTAAAAGATATGGTGGATTATTGAGATTTTTGGCTTGCCTAGTATTGATATAGGCGCCATCACGACAAGTGAGATTTTGGGTCAAGTTGGTATTAGTGCTTTAGGTGACATAGGTCTCACGAGTCATGAGCAGGTTTAGTAGAGTCTTGCAGATCGGTACAGTGACGTCTGTACTTATCTTCGAGTGGATGCCAAACCCTTAGGAAAATTTATTTTCTTGTATTCTATCATGCAGAATTGATTCAGCTTGAAACATAACTCTTTGAATTCCTTCCACGCATTCGTATGCGCACATGAGCGCTCGGTATAAGCTGTGCATCGCCAGCTTGTGATTCTATGAACGAGGTCCAAGATGTGTATTTTGTGTTTGGTGATGGGCCAGTCTGGAGGACTTGAGGCCATGTTTAGACATCATCTTAGGCTCGGTAGCTTCAGTTGTAATTTGTACATTCGGGCTCATATGTCCGATAATGTCCTTACGAGTGGAATTTGTGGCTCGATGAGCAGTGGAATGGATTTGTGATGAGTATGATGTGACTGCGGGATGTGTTAAGATGATTTGAATGTGACGAGAAGTATTTCCTTGAAATGTAAAGGAAGGCCATTGGGTACTTTATTTTCGTTTGATTTGACGTACAATCTCGAGTGTGAATGTTTTGAAAGATTCTTCACGTTGTTAAATTTTTGGGGCAAATTAAATTCTCGTGTCTGGTTAATGAGTTTGGACTCAGAAAGATTAAGTGATTTCATAGTAATTGTGGCTGCGAAAGGGTATAACAAGATGCCAATTTGAGACTAAGCAGGTGAGTTATCTCCTGAGGAGTAATCTATGTAGGTGTGTTCCTTATGATGTGAATAAACAGTTTCTTTTCTGCCAGTGGGGCGTATGTGTTGAGAATTGAATTTGAATCTGGTTGAGAAAGTTGACTTGAGTGTTAAGAGAATGAATGCGAGATTAGCGGATGATTGAGCTAATTATGGTTGGTGTGTCTTGAGCTTGAGAAGAATTATCGTTGAACTGACTGTAGTATTATGGCAGTAATAAAGTATGGGTATTGTGAGTTATGAAGTGTTTTAATCTATGGCTTTGAGCCAAGTGGGGGAGCTAGCTATTGACAATTTAATTGATGGTTATATGTTAAATTTTAGTTTGGTCTGAGGCATACTTGTGGATTAGTTATGACTTGCAGAGGTTGAGATCGAGGATGACTCGAGTACTGAAATTTCTAAATACGGAATATATTGCGCTTTATGGGTATATAAAAATCACAGGGTGAGTGAGTTGTTATTCGTGAATGATGTAGTGCGCACGGAGTATGAATTTGATAGGTAGTATTAAAGTAGAGTTACTTCTTTGAGTGTTGTTGTGCTAATGGGGCACGTGTCTTTTGGCCCATTTGGGCGGTGTAATGTGAATTTGAACAAAGAGGGTGACTCTCGGGAAAGTTCTAATGGATTCGAGATTAATATGTAACAATTGAGAATTTTTGGTGGATTTATTTATGGCTAAAATCTGATATTTAAGTTGGATGGTGTCGAGACATTTGGAATTTTTGTATATCATTATGGATTTTATATTTCGATATCAGGAAGGTGAATGAAACGGCCTTAGACTCAAATAAGGTATTTTTAGAGTGGGTGTTTCGGTTGTGGTATTTATAGGGGTAATTATGATGTGGTGAGACTCTACAGATATTTTGGTGGCAATATTCTTGGGTTTTGGTAACCTACGTAGTTTGGTCGAGTTAGAGGAATTTAGTTCTAATAGCTTAGTTATGTGCAGATGGATTTTAATGTGTTCTTGATGGTTTGAACCGAATATTTTCTACTGGTGTGGGAAACGTGTAGTATATTGCGATTTCCTCCAGGAAGGAAGCGAGAGAAAGGTTTCTAACTAACCGGGTATGTAATTTGCCGATGACTCAGAGTTGATAATAAGATTCTTGTGCCTTTCACATGGTAGATGTGGTGTGTTGTGTGGGATTTAGATTCACACGCATAAGGTGGCAGTTCATTCTTGAAAGAAAGATCACGAATTTTGGACAGAATGGTCAGTTTTGGATATTTAGAGGAATGTTATAACTGCATGAGGATCCCTGAGAAGGGTACATATTTCAGAAGGCGCGTTGTGTTTTGACTTACGGATGTTCATCGATATTGCAGTACCTACCTGGTCGATAAACTGCTGATATTCAAATTATTGCTATATGGCACGGAGGAATAATGGGAATATTCCTAGTGGGATGATCGGGCATGAAGGATGTGATAGCCATGCGAGTGCTGGAGTTGTGATCAGTTACAATGGTTCATGTGTACTTATTTGATTGCTCCCGTATGTTATGCTTGAATTAAAGGCCCGTGCCCCTGCCAGGCGGATTATGTTATTGGCACGTGAGTTGTCCGTGTGATTTCAGATATTGATACCATAGCACGTGAGTTGTCCGTGCGAGTGATGTTAATGTGAGCTCTAGAAGAGCTGGTTACTGTTATTAAATTTGTGTGTCTTGGTTTTACTCTATATAATGCGCTTATAGAATTATAGTTGTGGCGGTGCTTGTTGAACTTACAATACAGTTCTCTACTTTGAGACATCTCCTATATTTGGGTACACATATTGCACAGTTGTGGCTTGAGTTATATCAATGTGGCTTGTTTGTGGGAAAATTGTGTTTAACAAAATAAGGTCATTGGACTAATAATGGGTACTATTAGGCTTGATTATGGTATATTCGAGAGGATTGTGGTTTTGGTTGGGGCGAGAGAGCTCCATGAGTTGTCGATCTGATAAGAGGTTATGGATTGTTGATTGTTTCTTTCATCATTGGCAGTGTACGAAGGTTTTGGAATGAGGTTCTGTTGAATGCGAGGTTTTATACTAGTACTTGGTTGGTTTGAGTAGTTATTGTGATCAGAAATAGTGCTACGAGTAAGGGAGTTGTGTAGTATGTTATGCGATTATATCTGGGGTTATGGTTATGGCTTGGTACAGTGTGTTCAAAATCATACAACGTGTAGATGTGAGATTCATGTCTTGAAAAGAAATTCTGAATGTTGGAAATTGAAGTCCCAAGTTTCTGGGCTAAGGTTAAATTACTGGTTTTTCAGTTATGTTGTGTTGTCAGGCCTATACATTTTATGTAGAATAGGGTGATGTGAGATCACCCCCGGGTATGTGCGTGGTGAGGTGGAATAGATATTTGAAGGTTAAGAAAAACTCTTGGCACGTTCAAGGACGAACGTATATTTAAGTGTGGGAGATTGTAACGACCCGACCGGTCGTTTTGAGTATTTAAGCTCCTTTCAACTATTTGAAGTCTTGAATAACTTCCTACGAGGTATTATGACTTGTGTGAATTGTCGGTTTTGGTTTTGGAAGTTTAAGTTGAAATAGTTGTCTGGATATTAACTTATGTGTAAACGTTTTCGGATTTGAAGTTTTATGATTTCAATAGCTCCGTATGATGATTTTGAGCTTAGGAACGTATCCGGAAAATTTTTGGAGGTCCGTAGTGGAATTAGGCTTGAAATGGCGAAAGTTGAATTTTGAGAAGTTTGACCGGGGGGTTGACTTTTCGATATCAGGGTCGAAATCTGATTCTGCAAATTGGAATAGCTTCGTTATGTCATTTATGACTTGTGTGCAAAATTTGAAGTCATTCCGGATTGATTTGATATATTTCGGCACAAGATATAGAATTTGAAAGATCAAAATTCATAGATTTTGATTTGAGGTACGATTCGTCGTTTTGATGTTGTTTGATATGATTTGAGGCCTCGAGTAGGTCCGTGTTATGTTATGGAACTTGTTGGTATGTTTAGACAGGGTCCCGAGGGCTTCGGATGAGTTTCAGATGCTTGACGAATCGAATTTGGATTTGGAAGGAGGAGCTAAAATAGCTGGGATGCTGGTGTGATCGCACTTGCGTGAAAAAGGGCCGCAGGTGCGAGATCGCGGATGCGAGGAATTATTCATGAAAGCGAAAATTGCATGGGCTGGCCAGGCACCACGGGTGTGAAGATCGCAGGCGCGAAGAAATCATCGTGGGTGCGAAGATCGTAGACGCATAGAAATCATCGCAGGTGTGAAGACTGCAGGCGCGAAAAAATCACCGCGGGTGCAAAAATCCTGGATAGAATGTAAAAAACAGAGGGGTTCCGAGTTTTGCCATTTTTGGACCTTCAAGCACGGTTTTTGGGGCGATTTTGTGAGAGAATTCAAGGGAAACTTGAGGTAAGTCACTTGGGATCATTTCTACTCCATAATATTGAATTATCATCAAATAATCCGACTAGATTACATGTTTTTGAGGTGTAAATCGGGAGTTTGAACTTAGAGATTTGAAAATAAGATTTGAAGATTTGGAGGTCATGTTGAGGTCAGATTTTGGTAAAATTAGTATGGTTAGACTCGTGGTTGAATGGGCTTTCGGATGTTAGTAACTTTTGTCGGGTTACAAGATGTGGGCTCCACGGACAACTTTTGTGCTAAATTTTGGATTTTTATGGGAAATTAGTATTTTCTTAAGGAATTAATTCTAATAAATTTTATTGACTGAATCGAATTAATTGTGGCTAGATTCAAGGCGTTTGGAGGCCAATTTACGAGGCAAAGGCATAGCGGAGTAAAAACATTATACGGTTTGAGGTAAGTAACACTTCTAAACTTGGTTATGAGGGTATGAATCCCCGAATTTAGTACAATATAAATTGTTTGGAGGTGACATTCACGATAGGTGACGAACATGTGGACGTGCACCATATAAATTGTGTCTTGAATAAATCATGTGCAGTTGTAAGTTAAAGAATCATGTTATTATCTGAGCATGCCATACGTGTTAGAGAAATTGAGATGATGCTCCTATTAAAGATCATGTTTAGGCTACATGCCAATATTTTAGGACCCATGGGGTCGTGTTATTGTTGAATTAATTGTTCAAAAATATACATTTCACACTCAGTAATAATTGTCCATTGTGAGGATATTTATGGGATTGAGCTGCATAACAGAGCAGGCCATAATGGCTTTATACATTATTATTATATGGATCGGGGATGCTCGCCTGCAGCAGGGCTTATAGGCTTTACTATTTTTGGATCGGGCCTTATAAGCTTTGTTATTATACGGATCGAGACTGCCCGCTTGCAGTAGGCCATATTGGCTTTGTATTACGCTTGGGCTGAAGGAGCCCCCCCGGAGTCTGTACACACCCCAATGAACGTAGATAATCATCGATATTCGGGATGGACTTCCCAGGGCATGGACTTACCTTACTTACTGCTTTTATATATATATATATATATATATATATATATATATATATATATATATATATATATATGTGTGTGTGTTTTGGATGGAATTTTCCCAGGGCATGGACTTGCCTTACTTATTTATGTTGTAATGAGTTATCTGGACATGGATCTTGTCCGTATTATTTATATTTAGGGATAAATTATCCCAGGGCTGGATTGACCATATACGGTATTGAGTGACTGATTATCAGTCGATGTATATTTATATACGGGTTGGAACATCCCTGGGCTAGATTGGCCATAAAGGGTACCGAGTGACTGGATAATTTGTGACCAGTATTTACATGAGGTCTTTCTACTGAGGTGTCATATTTCTCATATCATGCAGTATTGATCTATTTCATTTATACTGAGTTTAACTGTTGAACTTGAAAGTATGCCTACATTTCTGTACCATTACTTTTACTGGACTGTTCCTGTGGAGCTCATCATTTCTTTCAGCCTAGAGGTTAGTCTTGTTACTTATTGAGTTAGTTGTACTCATACTAAACTTTGCACCTCGTGTGCAGATCCAGGTGCTTTTGGACACGGAGATTGTTAGATTTCAGAGTACTATCAGTTGGAGACTATCAAGGTAGCTGTTTGGCGTTCGCTGACCTTGTCTCTCTTTCCTTCAGTTATAGTATTGCTCTATATTTTCAGACAGTGGTTTTTATCAGTCAAACATTGTACTCATATTAGATGCTCATGTACTCAGTGACACCGAGTTTTGGGAGTGTTATATTTGAAATTGTGATATTTATTTTGCTGAATTTAATTATTTATTTTCAAATTTAAAAGATATGGTAAATTATTGAAATTTTTGGCTTGCCTAGTATTGCGATAGGCGCCATCAGTACAGGTGAGATTTTGGGTCGTGATAGTAATCGAGAAGATAGGGCGAGAATAATCAATGACCTCCCAACTAACCTCACGAACGTCGTCAACGAAAGTTGTGAAACGGCATACGAAGGCGCAACGTCCAATGCCTCCCCTAGTCGAGATGGGTCACCGCCTCCTCATTGTAGCATTACAAAGTCTCTTGGTAAGGGAGCCTCCACATGTTCTATTGGAGGAGACGCCCCCAACTGTAAAAATGCTCCCCGAAGCATGGCTAACCAACACGCTAACCAGCATCCTCAACAAACCCGCCCGGGACGCGGCCACAGAAAACGCAAGAACTTGCATTATACAACCAACAGACGAGCAGCACAACCAACTCCCTCCTCCTCACACGATATGTATTACTTATAATATCGTTAATAGTGAAGGTGATGGCACTCTCACAGTCATTCTAAAAAGGATAGAGGAAATGGAGAATGAGAACACCACTCCGGGACCAAATGAGGTAACACCAAGAAAGGGTCGATAAGATACCAGGCACCCCTAAGTTTTTGCCGAAGAGAGATGCCAGCCGATTCGTCGAGCAGCCTTATAGTGATGACGCCGCCCTACTTGCCATACCAAAAACCTTTAAAATGCTGCCCTACCTCAGGATATATGATGGCACGACCGACCCTGAAGATCATGTGACTCACTATGTCACCGCCGTGAAAGGCAACGACCTCGCCAAAGAACAAGTATCTTCCATTTTGTTGAAAAAACTCGGTGGAACCCTCACATGAGGAACACTAACATGGAATTTGAAACTACCTGCGCGCTTCATTGAAACTTTCGAACAAATGGCCGACAAGTTTGTAACGGCCCATGCTGGGGCCAAGAAGACCGAGGCAAGAGTGAATGACATATTTACTATTAAACAGTCTACGAGAGATGGATTGAGGGACTTCCTCGCCCGGTTCAACCGAGTAAGGATGACCTTGGCGAACATATCAGAAGGGGTGGGTCACATCCTTCAAGAAAGGGATGAGCAGGGATGGTTCTAGTTCGACTAGAAAGCTATTAAGTCGACTGATGAAGTACCCTCCAACCACTTGGGATGAAATCACACTCCCCGTTCTGGCCGGTGGCATCACTCCGGTGAAATCACATTGCATCACGCAAACTGGTTTTAACAATGCATTCGAGCGAACATCTAGTGAAATCACACTCCTCGTTCTGGCCGGTGGCGTCACTCCGAGAACCACGTTCCACATCATGGACCAAGACACATCGTACAATGCCATAATAGGGCGACCATAGATATACACCATGAGAGCCACCCCTTTCAGCTTAAATCAGGTCATCAAGTTTCCGGCTCCATGGGGTATATTCAGCATATGAGTAGAACAACGCACATCCCGGGAATGTTACCACATCTCCCTAGATAGCACAGTCACTCAACAAATAAAGGACAAAGAAAAAAAGACATATCAATTAATAGGGTCGAGGTAGATATATGACAATAGCGAGGACGTCATCAGAGACCCGGATATGGTCAAAGCTGCATGATCGACCATAGAAGACCTCGACCCATTCAATTAGACCTCAACGACCACAACAAGAATGCTTACATTGATTGCAAACTTCAGGAACCAGGTAAATTCCGTCAATTCTTAACTACTAACGCATATTTGTTTTCTATTAGACATGCATATATGCTGGGTATCCCAAAGGAAATCGCCACACACAAACTGAATGTCGACCCATTCCACCCCTAGTAAGACACGACAGACATAAGTTTAACTCCGCAGTCAATGATGCGGTACGCGAAGAGGTGAAAAAATTGTTGGAGAATGGCTCCATCAGAGAGTCGAAGTACCCCAGTGAGTCGCCAACGTGGTCATGGTTAAGAAGAAGAATGAGAAATGGTGGATGTGCATGGATTTCACAGATTTAAACAAAGCATGCCCAACAGATTCATTCCCATTATCCCACATCTACCAACTCATCGATGCAACAACCGGAAACTAACTGCTGAGTTTCTTGGATGCTTATCATACTATATTATAAGTGGGAAGATCAAAACTGAAAGTTGAATTACTATATTAGCCAATTAAAATTAAGTGACAATTTTACCCTTTTCTTAAACAATATTTTTATAATAATTTTATATTTAAAAGTAAATTTACTGTACAATAAATGATAAATTTGTTCCACCCTACCAAAACACTCACGGAACGTTGATACACGAAAAAGCAATCAGCAATAACTTAAGAATTCGAGGAGTTACAATTAATAATATAATATGAACCAAATTCTCTTCAATGCAAATTGTATCTGAATAGTCTTCCTTTGTACAAAAACATACTCTTCATATAATGTCTCTTCAATTGCTATTTGTACTCTTTTAAGTTTAACTGATATGAATTTCAATATCATCTCGGTTAATCTAAACCTAAAAGCAAATGAAAGGATATTAATCCTATCACTTATATTGATAAATTAATTAATACATTCATGAACTAATATTTTTTGCATTCCCCATGTTGCATGTCTATTCGTTTCCCTCAAGTTATCTCTCTCCTTTCAGTTATTGCAATTGTCTTTTTCTGATAAACTAATTTATTTAAGATTTCATCAGAAAAAAGTCATGTTGTAAGATCAATGTCTTCAAAATTTGGTGGCCATAGCAGAGCCGAAAAGATTAATATTCGACTACCTTTGATAGAATTCTTAATTCTATTACTTTCAAGAACGAGTAATATCAAGGCTATATGATGCAATGCTTTTGGAACAAATCTAATATGCTGGAAAAATAAAAGTGAGTTTTCTATTTTCTTGACCAAATCCTATTCACATAATTCAAAATCATTTGCTTTTTATTGATGTAAATTGAATTATTCTCGTCCCTTCGGACACATGATTATTAACCTTTTTTTAAAGTATAATTTTGTTTGTTTTCAATAAATACAATACAAATATATATATGTATTGTGTAAGGAGTGGCGATAAATTCACCGAGCTGAGCTCTTTTCCTTTCCGGCGAGAATGAACTTTTTAACATTGGTTGAATGCCTTATCCGTTCTGAACTACTTTATGAGGATATATTGAGTCCAATTGTTGCTTTTGGGTGATTTTTGTTTAGATAGCAGAAAATGATTTTTCTTCTCGCGCATGTTTTCTTTTTAATTTTTTCCATTTTTGCTTCTTACTTATTGTGTAAATCATGTTAGTTTAAGAGTTTGCTCTACCGCATGAAATAAGTTGGCAGAGTTTTGTTTTCATCAAGTTTGTGATCATGAGATTTTTCGTTTTTGGGGAAAAATGGATTCACGTGATGCTTTTATAGACAATTGAATAGACCTCTCGGCTAGCTTTACTGTGATGGGCATCAACACAAATGAGGTGTGCGTCTTTCTAACTTGAATCTTTATTCTTTGGCTCAGCTTTTAAAATTCTTTTTTCTGGATAATTTCTTATTTGATTGTGTAGTTTGTATTATAAAAAGGATCTCGTCATATACATCTGACCATCTTATGGTTAATTTGATATCAACTGTACTTTTTAAATTCGAATCTCTTGTCATTGTACTCCTCTCTTGTATGGTGCACAAGGTGAAACTTCTTGCAATATTGCACTATTAAAAATGTATTTTTGGTTTGTTGATGACTAATTTATAAAATTTATGTTTTGCTTTATTTTTCTTGCTTCCGAGATAATAACAAACTAAGTTAATCTAATGGATAAAGAAGGTTATTCAAATTTTTTGAATTTGATTTACTTTGAATTTGAGATATGGTCACTTAAATATCATATATTCTCACTCAAATGAGCTGTAACTTTTAATATGTATAATTTCTAATAGTATATCAACAATATTCTTTGAACAATACGTATGTAGTTTAAATTTATTATATTTTATCTAACTTTTATAAAAATAACTTGGAATACAAATGCATTGCACGTGTTCAGGTTATAATCAAATTCTCATGGAAGAAGAGGATCATGAAAAAACCACTTTCATCACCCATCAAGGGACGTACTGCTACAGGGTCATGCCCTTCGGGTTAAAGAACGCAGGGGAGACTTACCAACGGTTGGTGACGAGGATGTTCAAGGACCAACTCGGTAAGATGATGGAAGTCTATATAGGCGACATGCTAGTCAAGTCCAAAAGGAAAGAAGATCACATCGACCATCTGAGAGAAACTTTCGACATACTCAAGCGATACAGAATGAAGCTGAACCCCAAAAAGTGTGCGTTTGGCGTAGCCTTAGGAAAGTTTCTAGGTTTCCTGGTATCATAAAAGGGGATCGAAGTCAATCCTAACTAAATCAAAGCCATCGAGGGGATATTGGAGCACTTGACCACTAAAACTCAGGTTCAAAGGTTGACTGGCCGGATCACCGCCCTGTCAAGGTTCATTTCACGATCATCGGATAAATGTCACATTGTTTTCTGTACTCAAGAAGAACGACCTCTAATGGACTTCAGAGTGCGTCCAAGCCCTGAAGGAATTAAAAGCATACTTGTCATCGTCACCACTCCTTTCAAAAGTAATGCTCGAAGTTGAGAGAAAAGCCTTTCAAACTTTCCCCAAACACAAGACCTCTAGGTCCTATACACCGATGGCGCATCCAATGCGTTAGGGGCCGGACTAGGACTCGTACTCAAAGTCCCAACAGGCGAAGTGATTCGTCGGTCTATAAGGTGCCCAGATATGACTAACAACGAGGCCGAATATAAGGCCGTAATCACAGGTTTGAGACTAGCACTCAAGTATGAGGCAAGACGATTGAAACTACGTTGTGATTCCCAACTCGTAGTCAACCAAGTCACAGGGACTTATCAAATCAAAAAACAAAGATTGCAAAAATATCAGACTGAAATCTGCAAGCTGCTGCCCGAGTTCGATGAATGCCAGCTCGTCCAAATTCCCTGAGTACAGAACGCTGAGGCAGACGACCTTGCTAAATTGGCCGCAACCACCAAAAGCATCGCAACCGGAGACAAAAGCGTAGTCCACCTTCTGAACTCATCGATTGATCAAATTGAGGTAAGAACCATAAGCTTAACTTGGGACTGGCGCAATCGTATTATTATATATTTGCAGGATGGCACAATCCCAGATGATAAAAAAGAAGCCAAGAAACTGAGAATGTAAGTGGCCAGGTATAGTATCATCCACAACGACCTGTATAAGAGGACTTATGGCGGCCCTCTTACAAAATGCCTGGGCCCAAACCAGATGCGGCGCATCCTTGAAGAGGTCCATGAGGGCCATTGTGGAGCTCACTCTGGCAATCGGGCTATGGTCAAATGCCTCATACGGGCAGGATACTACTGGCACTATGAAAAAGTAGGCTGCAGACTTCGTGAAAAAATGCACGCAATTCCAAAAGTATGCCCCGATGATTCACCAAGCGGGCGAACACCTCCACTCGGTCACCTCACCTTGGCCGTTCATCAAATGGGGAATGAACATTGTGGGCCCCCTCCCGGCAGGGTGAGGTAATGTGTGATTCCTTTTGGTTTTAACTGACTATTTTTCTAAGTGGGTGAAAGTAGGAGCATTCGCCCAAATACGTGAACATGAAATGATCGCCTTTATATGGAAAAACATCATATGCTGGTTCGGCCTCCCCAAAGAGATCAGTTGTAATAACGGACTCCAGTTTACGGGAAAGAAGACCGCCGAGTTTTTTTGAGAAATGGAATATCAAAAGGATACCCTCGACGCGATATCATCTCGTGGGTAATGAGCAAGCAGAGTCCTCCAACAAGTCGATATTGAACATTGATAAGTGAGGATTTTGACTGCTTATTGGCACCTTTTAGCTTTTGTTTTAGTCCGAAAGTATTGAATTGTGTTCTTGAAACTAATAAAAATATGCAAAATTGCAGGAATGCTGGAAGTTTGGTCTCTCGAGATGAAATCCGACTCAAAAAGGAGTGTTCCGAAGCAGGCAATAAAGTGCGCAGCAGCACAAATGTGCGGTCCGCAGCAGCACAAATGTGCGGTCCGTAGAAGGAATTTTGCGGCCGCAAAACAAGAAGAAAAATGTTGCAGACCTTTTAGCAATGTGCGGACCGCACATGAATTGTGTGGCCGTAGAATTGGGCTAGGAGTCAAAGATGAGAGAGTATGCAAAAAGACCAAGTCCAGGAGCCTTTGTGAATTGCATACCGCACAAGATTTGTGCGGCCGCAGATGATTGCCTCGCGATCGCAGTCCAAAAATGTACGGCCGCAGAAGATTACCACACGGCTGTAGTTCAGAAATGTGATGCCGCAGAACTCCACTACTTGCCATATGAAGTAATCTGTGGACCGTACATGGAATTGTGCGGCCGTAGAACCTGCCGAGGGGCATTTGTGTCTGAGATCTTTGGCCCTGTATAAATAGACAAGTTTCACAAAATTAGGTCAAGTTTGAACATCTGAAGTTACTGTAGCCATTTTTCTTTACTACTTTAGGAAGTTTTACATTATTTTTGTGTATTTACATTTAAATTTTATTATTTTAATCTTCCATTATGAGTTTATTTAGCTTTTCTTCTTTATTTTCTTCAAAACCCATTATGAGTAGCTAGACTCTTACTAGGGTTGTGACCCAACCCTAGTGTATAAACCTTATGAGTATCTAATTTAGCACTTGTTTATGATTGAGTGTTGATTATTTAGCTTAGTTCATGCTTCAATTTTAGAATTAATAGTTGTAAACATTGATTCATGCCTATTTGACTTAGTCTCTACTTGAGAAAGAGGGACCTAGTCTAGGATAACTTAGCTAACAAGGAATTGGGTTAATTGAGAGATTGATTAACCCAATTAAAGAGTTCAATCTAGAGATAGTAATTACCCGACTTGAGCTCTAATCAATTGTTTTGGTTGATACCTATTTGGTCTTGAAAAAGCCAAATTGGGCAAAACTACTCTCTGACCAAGAGGTATTGAGTGGGTAGTGTGGAGTTGTGAGCTATAATATACCCCAATTAACAAAACAAGTATTAACATCTTTACTCTATTAGGAAAACACCTAGGTTATGGTCACAACCCTAGACCTTTTACCCAATTGAAAAAACTTAAAAACATTTATCTCTTGTCTATTTCCTTTATCTTGTAATCGTTAGATTAACAGTAGAAGTAGAAAACCAAACTGTACTGTGGAAGTACAATCTAGATAACCCATTTTCTTGCTTCAAATATATACTCCTAACTCCCATTATAACTCCTAGTGGATTCGACCCCGACTCCTAGTTGGGTAATTATTATTGCATACGACCATGCCATATCTCTTATTGAGGTGTGTTGTGGACGTGACCAATTTTTGGCACCGTTGTCGGGGAATTAAAACGGTGTTAGCTATGTATTTGGATGTGTTTTTGGAATATCTTCTTTTCCTTCCATGTTACTAACTTGTTTGGGAAATCGTAGGTACAACCATGGCGAACAATGAGCTCGGAAATTTTGCTTTGGGGGATGTGGACGTCGAGGATGACCAAGTTAATGAGGTTACTCTTGAACCTCAGGACAATAGAAGAGGCTGAGTGCCTCATGACAATGTCCCCGCTCCACCCCCACCTCTACCACGAGTGGCTCCATACCGGGTGTTACCCAATAAAGGATATGCCAGTGCAATAGTCCCTCCCCGTATTAGGGCGGGCAACTTTCAAATCACCAATATAATACTCACTTTTCTAGAGCAACGAGGTTTCTTCACCGGTGCTCCAAGTCAAAATGTGTACAAACATTTGAAGGGGTTTGTGGACACTTGTTAGGGGAGAAAACAAACAATTGTATACAAGGATGCATTGAGGCTAAGGATTTTCCCCTTCTATCTACGGGGGAAAGATTTAGATTGGTTGGAACATTTGCCGAACCATTCCATTCACACTTGGGATGAGTTGGCGGAAAGGTTTATCTCTAAGTTCTTCTCTCCAGGGCACATGGCTACACTTCGAGATGAGATTTTGGCATTCAAGTAAGAGCCGAATAAACCACTACACGAGATTTGGGAGCAGTATAAAACAATAGTCAAGGAATGTCCCAACAATGATATGACGGAAACCATGATTCAACAAACCTTCTATCGTGGGATTAACACAACTAACCAATTTGTAGTGAATCAACTTGCCGGTGGTAACTTTATGACTAAGCCGTATGCGAATGCGTGTGAGATTTTGGATGAAATGGCGGAAACATCATTGGCGTGGCAATCCCGAGTTAATGTTCCACAACGTGATCTGAACATGATCCACCCTCACAAAGAGTTTCATGACATGGACAAGCCATTGCCGAATTGACTACCACCATGAATCAACTAGCAAAGGCTCAACTTCAACAAGTGCAAAATCCTAACCAAGCCAATGCCATGGAGGTGGTGAACATGATGGTAAACAAAAGACGGGCCAAGGGTCCACAATTGCAAAATCGAGCGGAGAATTATGTGCAAGAAGATAGTGGTTTTGTGCAAGGTGATTCTTATAATGAACAAGAAGAGTTGGTGCAATACGTGAACAACTTTCAAGGGTAAAGAAACAGCTTCCGAGGCCTAAACCAACAACAATGGCGACCTTAAAATAATCAAGGCAATTGGAATTCTAAAAACCAATAAAATTGGAGTGGTGACAACAATCAAGAGAATTGACATAACAGCAACTATCAAGGAAATTGGAGTGGTAATAATCAAGGAATTTGGGGGTGGTGGTGGTGGTGGTAACAATCAAGGTAGATGGAATAATAATCAAGGCAACCGGGGGTCGGGTTTTCAAAGGCCCCCCGATGTATCAACAACCGAGCAACTCGTCGCCTTATCTTTCCCATGGTACAAATTCTTCAAACAATGAGATGAGGTGTATTGAGAATATGTTCAAGCAAATAATGAAAAAGAATGCCGATTCGGATGCCCAACTTGCCTTACACAACACATCGATCCGCAACTTAGAAGTGTAAATGGGGAAATCTCTCAAGCTCTAAATTCTCGTCCTAAGAGGGCACTACCAAGTGACACGATAGTAAGCCCAAAGCATGAAAACAACACGGGGCATGCCATGGTTGTTACTACAAGAAGTGGAAGAAGTGGGAATGCAACCACCTCAAGTCAAAGGCAACTTGTAGATGATGTGAAATTGGTACAAGAAGAAGAGGTCCCGAACAATGTGGTACAATCAAATGATGAAGTTTAGATTGATATTGATGATAGTATGGAAGAGAATTAAGAGGAGGTGAACCCGTCTAGGGATAACATTATTGACATACCGAAGTCGGTAGTGCAAAAGTCTTAGGCACCATTGCCTAGGCCTCCACCTCCATACCCTCAAAGACTTGCCAACCAAAATGGTGAGAATCAATTCAAGAAGTTCATTCAAATGATGAAGAGTCTCTAAATCAATGTGCCATTAGTTGAAGCTTTGGAACAAATGCCCGGCTATGCAAAGTTTATGAAGGATCTCATGACAAAGAAGCGGTCAATGAATTTTAAAACCATCAAAGTCACTCGTCAAGTGAGTGCAATTGTGCACTCTATGGCTCCTAAGTTTGAAGATCCCGGTGCTATCACGATTCCTTGTACAATTGGATGTGTCGAGTTTGCAAAAGCTCTTTGTGATATTGGGAAAAGTATCAATTTGATGCCCTATTCGGTTTTCAAGACCTTGGGAATTGGGAAACCAAGACCCACCTCTATGAGATTGCAAATGGCCGATCGTACTATGAAGAGATCTTTGGGAGTGATTGAAGATGTCTTAGTTTATTTTGATAAATTCATTCTTCCGGTAGATTTTGTCATTCTAGATTGTGAAGTTGACTATAAGGTTCCAATTATTCTTGGGAGACCTTTCCTTGCTACGGGAAAGGCTCTTTGTGATGTTGAAGCCAGAGAACTTACATTCCGGGTTGGTGATGAAAATGTGGTTTTCTATGTGTGTAAGTCAATGTGGCAACCGAATAGTAATGAGGTGTGCTCATTTATGGATTTGGTGACCGATGTTATTGTTGATGATAAAAGTGCTATGATCAATGTGGTTGATATGTTGGAGTCCGTCTTGCTCAACTTTGATGATGACGGGATGGATGTCTTCATGGAATGTGTGAACTCTTTGAAAGGAATGGGGTCGTACAACTATGCACCCCAAAAATTATACTCGGATCTTGAAAACAGGAAAACTCCTCCTACAAAGCCTTCTATTGAAGAGCCTCCTACCTTGGATTTGAAGCCATTGCCTCCACATCTTCAGTATGAATTTCTTGGTCCTTGTTCTACTTTACCGGTTATTCTTTCCTCTTGATTGACTAACGTGCATGTAGACTCCACTTTAGCGGTGTTACAGAAGAGGAAGAAGGCTATTGGGTGGACTTTGGCTGATATTCATAAGCCCGGTATTTTGCATGCATAAGGTAAACTTGGAGGAAGGGGCCAAACCATCTATTGAACATCAAAGGAGACTCAATGAGGCTATGGAAGAAGTTGTTAAGAAGGAGATTATCAAGTGGTTGGATGCCGAGGTTGTCTATCCAATCTCTGATAGTTCGTGGACTTCTCCGGTTCAATGTGTCCCAAAGAAAGGGGCATGATGGTGGTCACCAATGATAATAATGAGTTTATTCCTACAAGAATGGTGACCGGATGTAGGGTGTGTATGGACTATCGCAAGCTCAACAAAGCCACAAGGAAGGATCATTTTTCACTTCCTTTCTTAGATCAAATGCTTGATAGATTGGCCGTCCGTGCTTTCTATTGCTTTATTGATGGGTATTCGGGATACAACCAAATTCTTATTTCTCCGGAGGATCAAAGGAAAATAACCTTTACATGTCCCTATGGTACTTTCGCCTTCAAGCGGATGCCATTTGGTTTGTGCAATGCACCAGTGAATTTTCAAAGGTATATGATGGCTATTTTGACGGACATGGTAGAGGACTACCTTGAAGTTTACATGGATGACTTCTCGGTGGTTAGAGATTCTTTTGATGATTATCTTGCAAATTTGGATAAGGTGTTGGCAAGATGTGAAGAAACAAATTTGGTGCTCAATTGGGAGAAGTGTCATTTTATGGTAGAGGAAGGCATTGTCCTTGTCCACAAAATCTCAAAGAATGGAATTGAAGTTGACAAGGCAAATATTGAGGTGATTTCTAAACTTCCACCTCCAACTCCGGTTAAGGGTGTGCGCAGTTTCTTAAGCCATACGAGTTTCTACCGGCACTTCATCAAAGATTTGTCTAAGGTGGTGAATCCGTTGTGCAGGCTTCTTGAGGAAGATGCTAAGTTCAACTTCAATGATGTTTGCATGAGAGATTTTGAACTGTTGAAGTTCAAGTTGACAACTACTCCCATCATCACCGCTCCAAATTGGAGTGTCCCTTTTGAACTCATGTGTGATGCAAGTGACATAGCGGTTGGGGCTGTTTTGGGGAAACACATCAACAAGATTTTTCATCCGGTATACTATCCTAGTAAGACCATGAATAGTGCCCAAGTAAACTACACCGTTATGGAGAAAGATCTCCTTGCCATTGTGTTTGCAATTGAGAAGTTTCGCCCGTACTTGATGGGTGCAAAGGTCATTATCCATACGGATCATGCGGTGCTTCATTATCTATTGAGCAAGAAGTACTCCAAAGATCAGCTGATAAGATAGGTGCTTTTGTTGCAAGAGTTTGATATTGACTTCCAATATAGAAAAGGGAATGAAAACCAAGTGGCGGACCACTTGTCTCATTTGGAGGAGGAGGGGAGGCTGCATGATAGCCTTAAAATCAATGACTCCTTCCCTGATGAGCAACTCTTGGCTATTTCAATGAAAGAGGTGCCATGGTTTGAGGATCTAGCAAATTTCCTTATGTGTGGAATCATCCCGGATGAGTTCTCTTCAAACCAAAGGAAGAAGCTCAAACGAGATTGTCAAGATTATTATTGGGATGAACCATACCTCTTCTGGATTTGTACAAATGGGGTGATTAGAAGATGTGTACCAGAAGAAGAACAAGGTAAAATTCTTGGGGCTTGTCATTCTTCGCCATAAGGTAGTCACCATGGTAGAGCAAGAATGGCGGAAAAAGTGCTTAGTTACTGTTTCTATTGGCCCACTCTTTACAAGGATGCTAGTGAGCTAGTGAAAAGATGTGATGAATGTCAACAGGCCGGTGGAATCTCAAAGAAAAATGAAATGCCTCTTACTACCGTTTTGAACATTAATATTTTTGATGTGTGGGGTATTGACTTCATTGGTCCTTCTGTGAGTTCTTGTGGAAACACTTACATCTTGGTCGTAGTGGATTATGTGTCCAAATGGGTTGAGGCTATTGCTCTACCCAACATTGAGGCGAGATGTGTGGTGGCGTTCTTGAAGAAGAATATTTTCACAAGGTTTGGTACTCTACGGGAAATTATAAGCGATGGGGGGTTACATTTTTGCAACAAGTCTTTCGACACTTTACTTAGAAAGTATGGCGTTACTCATAAAATCACAACTCCCTATCATCCACAAGCTAGCGGTCAAGTGGAAGTTTCTAATCGGGAGATAAAGAGTATTTTATCCAAAACGGTGAATGCTAATCGGACGGATTGGGCCAAGAAGCTTGATGATGCACAATGGGCTTATCGGACGGCTTACAAAACACCTATCTGAATGTCACCATACTGGTTGGTGTTCGGAAAGCTTGTCACCTTCCGGTGGAACTTGAGCATAAGGCCATGTGGGCTCTAAAGAAGTTGAATCTTGAGTGAGATGTAGCTGCTAACTTGAGGGTTGCACATTTGAATGAATCGGATGAGTTCCGGTACAATGCTTATGCAAGTTCGTCCTTGTACAAAGAAAAGATAAAATATCTTCATGACAGATACATTTGGAACAAAGAGTTCAAGGTGGGCAATCATGTATTGTTGTTTAACTTAAGGTTGAGGATGTTTCCCGGGAAGCTAAAGTCTAAATGAAGTGGTCCCTTTGAAATTGTGGGTGTGACACCTTTTGGTGCATTGGACTTGAAGAACAAAAACAATGAAGTATTCCGTGTCAATGGTCACCGGGTGAAGCACTACTTAGGAAAAGTTGGAGATAGCTACATCGTGGCGGTCATTCATTTCAATTAATGGTATTCTGCATCGTGTCGCGATGTTAAATCAGGTGCTTCTTAGGAGGCAACCCATGTTTATTTTCTTTTTTCCTTTGGTAGATAGGTGTTATTTTTATTCTAACTTGATTTGAAGTGTGCTACAGGGCTGAGTGTGACTTATAAGAAATGTGGACAAAAATATGGCTAAGTGTGAAAAATATGCATTGTACGGATCGCACATTTATGGTTGATGTAGCAAAAGTGTATTGCGACCGCACAATTAGCTTGTGGACCGCACAAATGAAAGGTGGCAAATGTCAACTATCTGAAGTTTAGTCTGTTAGAAAAAAGGTCGATGTGTGACCGCAAAAGTAAATTTGCAGCCGCACATAAAATTATGCAGACCGCAGACGTGATGCTGACTTAATGTAACCAGGTAACACAGTGCGAACCGCACATGAAATTGGCCGCACTCTCCCTTCTTCCCCTTAGCTTCAAGTCGTATAAATAGAGGAATTAAGGCATTTGTTACATTTTTTACCTCTATGAGAACTAAACAGTACTCTCTTGCAATTTCTTGGTGAGTCTATCTGTCCACACACACAACATATTTGATCAGTCACTCATCACACTCATTCATCTAGTATGTTTCAATTTCTTGTTAATTTATTTTCTTTTAATTTGTAGGCTTTTAGTCATTTTAGGCCATTTGTCAATAAAATTCAACTGTGCATTCATGTGGGGGTAAATCTGTAGTGGGTTAACTAATACATTCTCTATGGGGATTGGGTCAACATATTTTCATGCCTCTATGCTGTTGCCATGTCAAAATTTGCACAAAATTCCAAAACCTAGATAGAAAAGAAACTGATTGTTCATAGTTTTTGAATTTTGCGGCCGCATCTGAAATTGTACTGTCCACAGATTGTAGTTTTCGAGCAACATGGTGAAAGAAGGGATCTGTGGCCGCAATATAAAATGTGCGGACGTCAGATTTCCCATCGCAGTCGCAAAATAACCCTTTTACTGTCATAAGAGAGTCTACACTTTTTGACTTAATTGTGCGGCCGTAGGTCTAATTGTGCGGACCGCAGAAAATAGGTTGCGACCGCACATCAACCAATTCTCTGTTATTAGAGAGTTGGCACTTTTTGGGATTCAAAGGTGCGACCGCAAGTGAAATCGTGCGGACCGCACTTCACTTTTGCGGCCGCAAAACAAAATTGTGTGGTCCGCAAAGCCTGATCTACGACCGCAAGAAAATTATGCAGATCGTTTCTCCTGCAAGCATGCTTTAACTGTGAACCTCATCGTGTTTTCTGGTGTATACTTGCATATCTCCTGTGTATGTTTGAACATTAAAATGCAACTAATAATCGCCTTTGCTTGATACAGACAATGGTTCGATCTAGAGGCATAGGTGACACTTCTAAAGGGAGGAGTGAACCTTCCCAGGGTCGAGCCAAGAGTGCCCTACCCCGTGGCCAACAAAAGACAATTGCAAAGAAAGCTACAACTAGTAGGAGGAGAGGTGTAGATCTTTCTAATACGAGCTCATATGTCCTATCTAGGGAAGCATCAGAGGGCAACTCAACCTCTGTTCAGGAGCAACCGGCCGTACAGTCAATGCCGCAAGGGAGATACCAACTCAGGGACGAGCCGTCCTTATCTCATAGCACTTACTTGACTTAGAGAGTGCTAGTTAGGCTTCTGAGCCATCGGCCACACCTATCCCTGAGGCACAGGTTACAACAGCTCAGGATATCCCCGATGATGGCATGGGGGGGGGGGGGAGGGATGCTACACCTATCGGCCTTGAAAGGTCAAAGAATAAAGAGGTTTGGGAGGATCGATTTGTTAGCTTGGCCTCCTACACCAACTTTTGTACATGGTGGCTAGTGAGGTCACTAACTCTTGAGCGACAATTTCTATTGAATGATTTGGAGAGGTACAACCTAGTAGTGTTGAGACAGTTCAGGGAACACTAGGGGTGGATGTGGTTCACTCAAAGTGTAGTGGAGCCAAAGAGTACCTGGTCTAGGAATTCTATGCAAATGTGGCTCACATAAAAAAGGTGACAAAAGTGACTAAAGTATGTAACGTGAAAGTGAGATTTGATTAACATACACTCAACACGTACTTGGGCTTCGAAGATGTTGAGTTAACAGAATATTTGGAGAAGTATGCATTAGGAGACGCAACCCTACCTTGGTTAGCGGAGATTCTAGCTGCATCGGGGCCACCACCTCCATGGATTGTCGCTGGGGTTCCTATCTACTGGAGCACTCTCAGTTTTGAGGCAAAAGGGTCGCAAACCTTTGTCTGCAGCAGACTGGACCCGAATCAGAATGGGACTTACCTTTCAATTCCTCGGGTAGTTTTGGTTACTTCTATTATGGCCGGGTACCCTATCAATGTGGGTGTCGTGATATCGCCCAACATCTCACTGATTGCTCGGCAAGATGACTCATCCTACCCGTATCCCAACACTATTATAGAATATTTCACGGATGCAAGGGTAGAGCCGAGGGATTATGACACAAAGGTGAGGCCGAATAAGCCTTTTACTTGGAATTCACTGATGGATGCGACAATCCAAAGAAGAAAGTTCAGCCTCCTACCACCGCGGGCCTATTTGATGAGCCATCTACTATAGCTATAGAGGCAGTTGATGTTTGATCCACTTCAGCCGAGCCTTCCTCCAGTGTCGCAGCTGTGCTGCAGCCATCCTCCACAGCCCCTACTGCAGTTCAGTCCACAACTCCTATCTCGGCTTTGAAGCCGGTGCCCATTCCAACTGCCCCCCTCTCTGTGCTGAGAGTCTCCTAGACATTGGCAAGCCTCAACAACTAGATGTAGACAACCACTGCAATGCTGTCTGACTTATCCAGTACTGTTGCAGCACAATCTTCTGTTTAGGCACCTCAGTTTTCCCCGACAGTTGAAGAGACATTAAAGACGCTCTTTGATAACTAGAACATTATTATGGCTACCTTGATACAGCACGGGTCAGTGATCGAAGAGCTCGAAAAAGAAGTAAAGAAGTTGAGAAAGTCCCAGGCCAACAAGAAGTCAGTGGATAAGCTCCGGAGACAGGTGACCAGGCTTGCTACAACCGAAGATCTTCCATTTGAGTTGTTGATTGACCCACACCATTCAGGCCCATATCCTATAGCACCAACAACACTGGTGGCACCAGCTGGCCAGTCTGAGGAGCTAGACCTTGCTGCCGATACTGCCGAGGTAGTGCATTAGATGTTCACCAACCCATCCACACCCAGAGTTGAGGATGATGAGATTCAGTTGGATGATCCTGTGGGAGGTGACATTGCTGGGGACACAGAGATGTCCAAGGAGCCATGGGGAGTTTTCTTCACTCTTTCCCCTCTTTTACTCTTATTTTGTTAAGCATTAGGGACAATGCTTACCTTTATTCTGGGGGTGGAGTTTACTGATTATATTTGATACATTCTGAGACATTTGGCCTGTAATAACTTGTTATTATTCTCTCTTTTCTTATTATGTATATATTCTCTCTCTTTCTCTCGGTATGTATATTCATTCTACCTTCAGTAGTTTTTGCTTATTAGCTTCTTTATTTTTGTTTTTTTACTAGTTTTTGTTTGATTTAGTAGCTTCTCTTTATGTTTTAGTAGATAATAAGCCTTTGGTTTTCTTAATGCCACGGTTCTTTCCAAAGGTAGTTGTTGTGTGAACCGGGTAACTTGTCCCAACGGTGGATGGCGTGACAACCTTCTTAAGAAAATGAGTCCGTCTTTTTGTTTACGTGATAATAGTAGTAGTAATGAATAAAAAGATCTAATTAAGTCATGCTCAAAGATTCAACCATGCTTCAATTGGTACCAACACACTTAACTATGTGCTGATGGTTAAAGACAGTTTTTGAAAGAAATAGCTCTAGTTAGTGACTTTGTAACTCTTGTGTTAACTTTGGCAATCATCGAGTAGTTTAATTGGACCGTAGTGATCTTTAACCTTGAATGTGGTCGTTGTGGGCCCTTGACTCGTTCCTCTTTAACAATCCGGTTGCGTGAGGGGTGAGATGAATTGTTACTAGTTCAAGTATCTGTGCGAAGAGTCTAGAACTTGCCCCGAATGTGTTTCAAGGCAAAATCCTAAGTTTTACTTGGTTTGAGAAGTGATTGTAGGCTCTACTTAGCCCATTTGAGTTTTCTATTTCCAACCAATGTCATTATCCCTAGTCAACCCCTTTGAGCCTCTAGCCTTTCTCAATTGATAACCATATTACAAGCCTTTACCCGTTTGATCGTGACCCTCTCTTGGCATCCGAGATTTCCTTAACACTCTCATGAAACAAATGGTTTAAAACGTAAGTTTGGGGGAGAGACGAGAAAAAGGTATCAAGGCACAAAAAGAGAAAAGAAATGATCTCTATGAGAAGAGAAGGCAAGAAAAGAAAAGAACAAAAAGAAAAATAACAAAAATGTGAATAAGTAGAAGGGTTGAGTGGATCCAAAAAGAGGTAATGATCCCAAACATGGAGAAATCAAAAAGGAAGAAAAAGAAAGAAGTGTTCAAGAATGATTGATGTTAAGTCTCTCTAGTCCCCAATGAAAAGAAAGTGCCTCTAAGAATTGGCAAAGTGTGAGCCGAGAAATGAAAGATGGAGTTCTTAAGGAAAGGTGTAACCACTCACCCATATTGTATCCGACCCTAACCCAAAAGCCTTCATTACATATCGAAAGAAGTACTACTTGATTCCAAGCCGAGTGACCTTACATTCATGGCGATCTACATGAGGGACAAGCCTATGGTACTTGAAGCCATACTTGTCACAATCTCTTTAGAGAGATGAGTGAACCTTTCATAAATCTTTGGATTGAGTGCTAAATTTCTTAAGTGATCCTAGCAAATGTAAAGTAGAGGAGGAAGAGTTTGGAGTCCACCATGACCTACATGATAGGGCAAGAGTCCTTGATTAGTAAAGTCAATTCTTGAAGCTCAAATGTCACATTAGAACTATATGAGCATGAATATTTAACTTGTCGCCTTGTTGATAATACATGAGTAGTGTAGGTAATTGTTGGTCCCAACTGATATGTGGATGGCTCACATTTGAATCGCTGAAATGACCCTTAACTTTTGGAGGTGGGAACTAATTTATTTGCTTGAGGACAAGCAAAGACTTAAGTTCGGGGGAGTTGATAAGTAGGGAATTTGCCTGCTTATTATCACCTTTTAGCTTTTGTTTTAGTCTGAAAGTATTGAATTGTGTTCCCGAAACTAATGAAATTATGCAAAATTACAGGAATGTTGGAAGTTTGGTCTCCCGAGATGAAATCCGACTCAAAAAGGAGTGTTCCGAAGCACAAGGCAATAAAGGGAGCTGAAGCACAAATGTGCGGTCCGCAGAAGGAATTCTGCGGCCGTGGAAGAAATTACGGACCGTAGAATTCCATCTGCGGCCGCAAAACAAGAAGGAAAATGTAGCAGACCCATCAGCAAGTCCGCACATGAATTTTGCGGCCGCAGAACTGGGCTAGGAGTCAAAGATCAGAGAGTATGCAAAAAGACCAAGTCCAGGAGCCTTTGTGAATTGCGAACCACACAAGAATTGTGCGGTCGCAGAAGATGGTCTCGCGACCGCATTCCAGAAATGTGCGGCCGCAGTTCAGAAATGCGCGATCACAGAACTCCACTTCTTGCCATCTGAAGAAATATGAAAACCGCACATGGAGTTGTGCGGTCGCAGAACCTCCCGAGGGGCATTTTTGTCCGAGATTTTTAGCCATGTATAAATAGACCAGTTTCACAAAATTAGGTCAAGTTTGAACATCTGAAGTTGCTGTAGCCGTTTTTCTTTACTTCTTTAGGATGTTTTACATTATTTTGGTGTATTTACATTAGATTTCATCATTTTAATCTTCCGTTATGAGTTTAATTAGCTTTTCTTCTTTATTTTCTTCAAAACCCATTATGAGTAGCTTGATTCTTACTAGGGTTGTGACCCAACCCTAGTGTGTAAACCTTATGAGTATCTAATTTAGTGCTTGTTTATAATTGGGTGTTGATTATTTAGCTTAGTTCATGCTTCAATTTTAAAATTAATTGTTGCAAACATTGATTCATGCCTATTTGACTTAGTCTCTACTTGAGAAAGAGGGACCTAATCTAGGATAACTTAGCTAACAAGGAATTGGGTCAATTAAGAGATTGATTAATCCAATTAAAGGGTTCAATCTAGAGATAGTAATAACACGACTTGATCTCTTATTGTCACGACCCCATTTTCCCCCTCCGTAGGATGTCGTGATGACACCTAGTCTCGAAGACTAGGTAAGCCTAACAATTTGCGGAATCAATGAATAATAATTTGAGCTCCAATATCAACACATGATATATAAATATAAAACTGCCATTCAATAATTACAATCTCCCAAAACCTAGTGAAAACAAGTCACAAGCTTCTAAGAGCAAATACTAAGTGTTTCTATACATCAGAGTCTAAACACAGATAAGGAATACAACATAGTAAGGATAGAGGGGGAATCCGAGGTCTGCAGATGCTGGCAGATATACCTAGAAGTCTCCACGTACGGTCCGGCTCACTAGTATCTGGTCTGGTGGAAAGAACCTGGATCTGCAAAAAACGATGTGAAGAATGTAGTATGAGTACGCTACAACGGTACCCAGTAAGTGCCAAGCCTAACCTCGGTAGAGTAGTGACAAGGTCAGGCCCCTTCCAGTTTAAAAGAAAAGTAAAGCAGATGATATAATAATATTTTGAAATGACTAAGAATTTAAACAATAAGAAGTTTCAGAAAATATCAGCACAATAAATAGAGGTACATAGCAGTGGCACTCCCGAGGTACCGCCTCGTAGTCCCAAAAATATGCAGTACATGGGGATATCCTGAGTAAACACCCCGTAGTCCCAAAGTAAATATGCAGTACATGGGGATTTCCCGACTAAATGCCTCGTAGTCCCAAAGTAAATATGCAGTGCAGTGGGATCTCCCGAGGAACTGCCTCGTAGTCCCAAAAATATGCAGTACATGGGGATATCCTGAGTAAACACCTCGTATTCCCAAAGTAAATATGCAGTGCATGGGAATCTCCCGAGGAACTGCCTCGCAGTCCCAAAAATATGCAGTATAAGGGAATCTCCCGACTAAACGCCTCGTAGTCCCAAAGTAAATATGCAGTGCATGGGGATCTCCTGAGGAACCACCTCGTAGTCCCAAAGTAAATATGCAACAGGTAATCGAAGGAAAACACAATTTTTTAGCAAGAATCTTACAGTTAAAGATTTAATTCAAATCAAGGAAAGCATGTAATTCAACTAATCATGTTGCACAAATTGCAAGTAAGAGTTAAGGCACGTAGACATGCGATACTAGACTAAGAATGATCACTACATATGCTAAGGCAACTTAGTTAATGTATTTTAAAGGATAACAACTTAGCAAGAACCGAATTTTTCCATAATCAGCCTGGTACGCACTCGTCACCTCGCATACACGACGCTCACATATCAAAAATTGTTACAACAATACCAAATCCTAAGGGGATTTCCCCCACACAAGGTTAGGCAAGTCACTTACCTCAAATGTCGCTCAATCAATTGGTAAGAATACCTTTTCCTCGACTTTCCTACCCCGAATGGCCCAAATCTAGCCAAAAGAAATTACATAACATGAATACAACTACAAGAAACTAATTTAATCAATGAAACTACAATTTTAGCAAAGAATCGAAAATTCGGCCCAAAAGGTCGACCCTGGCCCACATCTCGGAATCAGGTAAAAGTTACTAAATACGGACACCCATTCAACCACAAGTTCACCCATACCGAAATTACCAAATTCCGACACCAAGTAGGCACTCAAATCCCCAAATTTCACTCTCCAAATCCCTGGACTCAAACTCTCACATTCCACCTTAAACATACATAATCTAGGTGGGAAAAACAACGGGGAATCAGGATTATTGATCAAAATAAGCACAAGAGACTTACCTCAAGAAACCCCTCGCAAATGCTCTCAAATATCGCCCTAGACCGAGTTTGCAAAGTCCAAAATGACAAAAATCATGAAGCCCTTCGGTTTTAAACACTGCCTAGGATTTTTGCACCTGCGACCAATTATCTGCACATGCGGAACCTCTTCCGCGGCCCGTGATCCGCTTCTGCGGAATCAACTCTTGGCACCCATTCTGCTCTGCGATCAAAATCCCGCTTTTGCGGGTGCACATTTGCGCAAACACGTCCATTGCTGCGGACATGCCTTCCCACACTCGTCCGCTTCTGCGACCATTCTTCCGGAGAAGCGACTCCGCTCTTGCGGTCTTCACATCGCATCTGTGACCACTGGCCAAGTCCCCCAGCCCCGCATCTACGCCCAATTGTTTGTTTCTGCGGTCTCGCACCTGCGGTCAATCTTGCGCAGGTGCAATTACACCAGAACCAGCCCAGCACCAGAAAATCTTCTAAGTCCAAAAGGGATCCGTTAACCATCCGAAACTCACCAAATATACCAACCAGTCCTAAAACATCACACGAACTTAGTCGAGCCTTTAAATCACATCAAACAATGCTAAAAACACGAATTACACATCGATTCAAGCCTAATGAACTTTATAGTTTCAAACTTCTACATCCGACGCCGAAACCTATCAAATCAAGTTCGATTGACCTCAAATTTTGCACACAAATCATAATTGACATTACGGACCCATTCCAACTTCTGGAATCGAAATCCGACCCCGATATCAAAAGGTCCACTCCCGGTCAAATTTCTCAAAAATAATCCCATTTTCTAACTTTCGCCAATTGACAATAAAATGACCTACGAACCTCCAATGCAACATCCGAACATGCTCCTAAGACCAAAATCACCCTACGGAGCTATAGGAACCGTCAAAACTCCATTCTAGAGCCGTCTTTACACAGTTCAAACTACGGTCAATTCCTATGACTTAAACCTCCATTTTAGGGACTATGTGTCCCATTTTACTCCGAAACAAAAATATATCCTCCCGGCAAGTCACAAAACCCAAAAATTAATTAGAGGGAATAGTAAATAGGGGTTCGGGGCTAATACTCTCAAAATGACCGGCCGGGTCATTACATCCCCCCCTCTTAAAACATACGTTCGTCCTTGAACGAGTATAGAGACATACCTGAGGTAGTGAAAAGATAGGGATAACTGCTGCGCATATCCTGCTCAGTCTTCCAAGCCGCCTCCACGACCGGATGACCCCTCCATTGAACTTTCACTGAAGCAATGTTCTTCGACCTCAACTTTCGAACATGCCTATCCAAAATGGTTACTAACTCCTCCACATAAGATAGGTTCTTGTCCAACTGGACTGAGTTGATGTCTAACACATGAAACGGATCGCCGTGATACTTTCGGATCATGGAAACATAGAACACCGGATGAACTACAGAGAGACTAGGTGGTAGTGCAAGTCTGTAATCCACCTCTCCAACCCTCTCAAGTATCTCAAAAGGTCCGATATATCTAGGGCTCAACTTGACCTTCTTTCCGAACCTCATAACACGCTTCATGGGCGAAACCCGGAGCAAGACCCACTCCCTAACCATGAATGCAATGTCGCGAACCTTCCTATCCGCATAACTCTTCTGCCTGGATTAGGCTGTACGAACTTGATCTTGAATCAATTTAACCTTTTCCAAGGCATCCTGAACCAAGTCTGTACCCAATAGTCTAGCCCGGCTCAAACCAGCCCACTGGGGACCGGCACTGTCTACCATACAAAGACTCGTATGGCGCCATCTAAATGCTCGACTAATAACTATTGTTATAGGCAAACTCCGCGAGTGGAAAGAACTAATCCCAAGAATCCACAAAATCTATCACACACGTACGAAGCATATCCTCAAATATCTGAATAGTGCGCTCGGATTGTCTGTCCGTCTGAGGGTAAAATGCTGTACTCAACTCCACACGAGTACCCAACTCACGTTGTACGACTCTCCAGAACTGTGATGAAAACTACATACCCCGGTCAGAGATAGTAGATACCGGTACGCAATGAAGCCTGATAATCTCGTGGACGTAAACCTGAGCCAAATGCTCTAAAGAATAAGTAGTAACCACGTGAATGAAATGAGCTGACTTGGTTAGTCTATACACAATCACCCAAACTGCATCGAACTTCCTATGAGTTCGTGGGAGCCCGACAACAAAATCCATAGTGATCCGCTCCTGTTTCCACCCAAGCTACTGGTAGATATGCTAAACTGCCCAAACTCTACGCTTTGCGACTCAAGACATCGGCCACCATATTGGCCTTCCCACGATGATAGAGAATGGTGATGTCATAATTCTTAAGCAACTCATACCATCTCCACTGCCGCAAGTTAAGATCCTTCTGTTTAAATATATGCTGTAGACTCCGGTGATCGGTGAAAACCTCACAAAGAACACCATACAAATAGTGTCGCCAAATCTTCAAGGCATGAACAATAGATGCTAACTCGAGGTCGTGGACATGATAATTCTTCTCATGCACCTTTAACTGTCTATACGTATATATGATCACCCTACCGTCCTACATCAACACCGTACCGAGACCAATGCGCGACGTATCACAGTACACCGTATAGGACCCCGATCCAGTAGGCAACACTAATACTGGGGCTGTAGTCAAAGCAGTCTTGAGCTTTTGAAAGCTCTCCTCACACTCCTCGGTCCACCTGAACAAGGCACTCTTCTGGGTCAATCTGGTCATAGGTGATGCAATAGACGAGAAACCCTCTACAAATCGACGGTAATACCTCGCCAATCAACAAAATTCAGGATCTCTGTAGCTGAGGATGGTCTGGTCCAACTCTACACTACTTCAATCTTTTTCGGATCTACCTTGATCCCTTCACGTGATACTACATGACCCAAAAATGCCACTGAATCTAGCCAGAATTCACACTTCAAAAATTTTGCATATAACTTCTTCTCCCTCAAGGTTTGAAGCGCAGTCCTCAGGTGCTGCTCATGATCCTCCCGACTCTGGGAGTACACCAGAATATCGTCAATAAACACAATGACGAAGGAGTCAAGATAGGGCTAAAATACATTGTTCATTAAGTACATGAATGCTGCTGGGGCGTTGGTCAGCCCAAATGACATCACAAGGAACTCGTAGTGACCATACCGAGTCATGAAAGCAGTCTTCGGGATATCTGGCCCCCGAATCTTCAATTGATGATAGCCTGAACACAAGTCAATCTTAGAAAACACTCTGGCACCCTGAAGCTGATCAAATAGGTCATTAATACATTGCAATGGATACCTGTTCTTCACTGTAACCTTGTTCAACTGGCGATAATCAATACACATTAGCATAGAACCATCCTTCTTATTCACAAACAAGACAGGAGCACCCCATGCAACACACTGGGCCGAATGAAGCCCTTATCGAGCAACTCTTGCAACTGTTCTTTTAACTCCTTCAACTCTACTGGGGCCATATGATAAGGTGGAATATAAATGGGATGAGTGCCCGGTAACAAATCAATGCCGAAATCAATATCCCTGTCGGGCGGCATGCTCAAAAGATCCGCCAAAAATACATCTGAAAAATACCTTAATACCGGAACTGACTTGACATTAGGAGTATCAATACTAACATCTCTCACATAGGTTAGATACGCATCATACCCTTTCTCAACCATTCACCGAGCTTTAAGAAATGAAATAACCCTACTAGGAACATGATCCATGGTACCTCTCCACTCTAGTCGCGGTAGACCTGGCATAGCCAACGTCACTATCTTGGAATGACAATCGAGGATAGCGTGATAGGGTGACAACCAGTCCATGCCTAAAATAACATCGAAATCCACCATACTAAGCAATAATAAATCGGTTATGGTCTCAAAACCACTAAGAATAATCAAACAGGACCGATACATACGGTCAATAACATTGGAATCATCAATGGGTGTAGATACACAAACAGGTGAAATGAGAGAATCACTGGATACACCAAAACATGAAGCAAAATAAGATGACACATAGGAATAAGTGGATCCTGGATCAAATAAGACTGATGCATCTCTATGACAGACCGGAATAGTAGCTGTGATAACAGAATCTGATGCAACTGCTTTTGTCCTAGCAGGAAGGGGGTAATATCTGGCCTGGCCTCCCCCTCTAGGGCGACCTCTACCTGTCCGACCTCCACCTCTAGCTGGCTGTGCAGGTGGTGTGGTAGCTGGTGTTGTAATCATAGCCTGAGGACCTGGTGGAGCACGCGGTGCCAGAGAAATCTATGGAGGTGCACCCCTTCTGTATCTGGGGCAATCCCTCACCAAATGACAAGTGTCACCACACTCAAAACAAGTTCTCAGAGGATGTGGCTATTGTGACTGGCTCGGGCTTGATCGGATGTACTGACCATTGGAAGCACCTCGTATATAAGGCACACTAGACACTAGAGGTGCATAATAAGGATCTTGGGTTCTAGTAGTGGCCGAAGCTCCGCTGGCAGCTGGAAGTGCTGAATGAACAGGGCGACACATATAACATCTACCCTGACAAGCTGTAGCTGGGGCACGAGTACCACTGTAAGTTCCAGACTCTCGAGACACCTCAATAAATCGACGAACTCACTCTCGAACAATAGCGATTATGGATGGTGCATGCCTGGCCAAATCACTGAATCAGACCACATACTCTGACACGGTCAAAGCACCCTGGCACAAATTCTCAAACTCCGTGCGCCAAGCATCCCTGAGACTCTGGGGAACATACTCCCTCAAGAACATATCTGAAAACTGAGTCCAAGTGAGTGAAGCTGCCTCAGTCGGACTATCCAACTCGTATGTGCGCCACCACTGATAGGCCGCTCCTATAAGCTAGAATGTAGTGCAATAAACCCTACTAGTCTCCGCAACACCCATAGTACAGAGAATATGGTGGCACTCCTCAAGAAACCCCTGGGCATCCTCTGACGCCAAGCCATTGAAAGGAGGTGGATGGTACTTCTTATACCTCTCGAGCCTAAGCTGCTCTACCTCAGAAGCTACTGCCCTAACCTCGGGCTGAATTGGAGCTAACGGTTGTATCGGTATGATCTCTGGATCCTGATTTACCTGAGCCTGCTGCTCTGGGGTACCGGCGACAAGAGTCTGTGCTCCTCCCTCGGCCTGATATGTGGTAGGAGAAAGCGGTATCAATCCTACCTGAGCTAAGGTGCTGAACATGCTCAAAAACTGGTCTAGAGTCTCCTGGAGAGCTGGTGCAGTAGCAGGTGTCTCGGGTGCCTGTCCTCCAACTGGAGCTACTGGTGGCTCCTCTGTAGTAGCTCGTGTGAGTGCTCTTACTGCACCACGTGGACGTCATCGGCCACTACCCTAGTCCCGAGATCTCGCGGCTCTAGCAGGGGGCGCTGGTGTCTGGTCTTCTGACCCAGCTATACGTGTCCTCACCATTCGTGAGAGAATAGAAAGATAGAAGTTTACAGTCTGAAGTCAAAATCTCGCACGATAAAGAAATCAAGAAAGTGAAACTTTTCCTAACAGTTCCATAGCCTCCCAAAGATAAGTACAGATATCTCCATACAGAGTTGTGAGACTCTACTAAACCTGCTTGTGACTCATAACACTTATGAACCTAGAGCTCTGATACAAACTTGTCACAACCCCATTTTCCCCCTCCGTAGGATGTCATGATGGTACCTAGTCTCTAAGACTAGGTAAGCCTAAAATATTGTAGAATCAATGAATAATAAACTGAACTCCAATCTCAACACATGATATACAAATATAAAACTGCCATTCAATAATTACAATCTCCCAAAACCCGGTGGAAACAAGTCACAAGCTTCTAAAAGCAAATACTAAGTGTCTATATACATAAGAGTCTAACGAAAGATATACCTAGAAGTCTCCACGTCTGCAGACGCTGGCAGATATACCTAGAAGTCTCCATGTACGGTCCGATTCACTGGTATCTGGTATGGTGGAAAGAACCTGGATCTACAAAAAATGATGTGCATAGTGTAGTATGAGTACGCCACAACGGTACCCAGTAAGTGCCAAGCCTAACCTCGGCAGAGTAGTGACGAGGTCAGGTCAGGCCCTACTGGTTTAAAAGAAAAGTAAAGAAGAGGATATAATAATATTTTGAAATGACTGAAAATTTAAACAATAAGAAGTTTTAAAAAATATCAGCACAATAAATAGAGGTACACAACAGGGGCACTCCCGAGGTACCGCCTCGTAGTCCCAAAAATATGCAGTATATAGGAATATCCCGAGTAAACGCCTCGTAGTCCCAAAGTAAATATGCAGTACAGGGGGATCTCCTGACTAAACGCCTCGTAGTCTCAAAGTAAATATGCAGTGAATGGGGATCTCCTGAGGAACCACCTCGTAGTCCCAAAGTAAATATGCAACAGGTAATCAAAGGAAAACATAATTTTTCAGCAAGAATCTTATAGTTAAAGATTTAATTCAAATCAAGGAAATCAGGTAATTCAACTAAGCATGTTGCACAAATTGTAAGTAAGAGTTAGGGTACGTAGACATGCGATGCTAGACTAAACATGATCACTATATATGCTAAGGCAACTCAGTTAATGTATTTTAAAAGAAGATAACCCAGTTAATGTATTTTAAAAGATGACAACCCAGCAAGAACCAAATTTTTCCATAATCAGCCCGTGTACGCCTTGTCACCTCGCGTACACGGCGCTCACATATCATAAATTGTTACAACAGTACCAAATCCTAAGAAAATTTCCCCCCACACAAGATTGGACAAGTCACTTACCTCATAGTACCGTCAATCAATCGGTAAGAATGCCTTTCCCTCGACTTTCCTACTCTGAATGGCCCAAATCTAGCCAAAAGCAATTACATAACATGGATACAACCACAAGAAACTAATTTAATCAATGAAACTACGACTTTAGCAAAGAATCAAAAATTCGGCCCAAAATGTCGACCCGAGCCTACGTCTCGGAATCAGGTAAAAGTCACAAAATACGAACACCCTTTCAACCACGAGTTCACCCATACCAAAATTACAAAAATCCAACACCAAGTCGGCACTCAAATCCCCAAATTGCACTCACAAAATCCCTAGCCTCAAACTCCCACATTCCACCATAAACATACATAATCTAGGTGGGAAAAACAACGGGGAAACAAGATTATTGATCAAAATAAGCACAAGAAACTTACCTCAAGAAACCCCTCAAAAATGCTCTCAAAAATCGCCCTAGACCGAGTTTGCAAAGTCCAAAATGACAAAAATCACGAAGCCTTTCGGTTTTAAACACTGCCCAGGTTTTTCGCACCTGCGGCCAATTATCCGCACTTGCGGAACCGCTTCCGCGACTCGTGATCCGCTTCTGCAGAATCAACTTTTGGCACCCATTCCGCTTCTGCGGTCAAAATCTTGCTTCTGCGGGTGCGCATTTGCGCAAGCACGTCCGCTTCTGCAGACAGGCCTTCCCACACTCGTCCGCAGAAGTGACTTCGCTCCTGCGGTCTTCACATCGTATCTACGACAACTGGCTAAGTCCCCCCCTCCCCCCCGCCACCGCATCTGCACCCAATTGTTCGCAGGTGTGATTACATCAGAACCAACCCAACACCAGAAAATCTTCTAAGTCCAAAAATGATCCGTTAACCATCCAAAACTCACCCGAGGCCCCCGGGACCTCAACCAAATATACCAACCAGTCGTAAACATTACACAAACTTAGTCGATCCTTTAAATCACATCAAACAATGCTTAAAATATGAATTACACATCGATTAAAGCCTAATGAACTTTAAAGTTTCAAACTTCTACATCTGACGCCGAAACCTATCAAATCAAGGCCGATTGACCTCAAAATTTGCACACAAGTCATAATTGACATTACAGACCTATTCCAACTTACAGAATCAGAATCCGACCGATATCAAAATGTCCACTCCCGGTCAAGCTTCTCAAAAATCATCCCATTTTCTAACTTTTGCCAATTGATGCTAAAATGACCTACGGACCTCCAATTCAACATCCGAACACGCTCTTAAGACCAAAATAACCCTACGGAGCTATAGGAACCGTCAAAACTCCATTTCGGAGTCATCTTCATATAGTTCGAACTACGATCAATTCTTATGACTTAAACCTCCTTTTTAGGGACTATGTGTCCTATTTCACTCCGAAACTAAAATGAATTCTCCAGGCAAGTCACAAAACCCAAAAATGAATTAGAGGGAACAGTAAATAGGGGTTCGGGGCTAACACTCTCAAAACCACCGGCCGAGTCGTTACACTTATCAACTATTTTGGTTTATACCTATTTGGTTTTGAGAAAGACAAATTGGGCTAAACCACTCTATAACCGAGAGGTATTGAGTGGGTAGTGTAGAGTTGTGAGCTATAATACACCCCAATCAATAAAACAAGCATTAACGTCTTTATCCCTATTAGGCAAACACCTAGGTTATGGTCACAGCCCTAGGCCTTTTACCTTATTGGAAAAACCTTACAAACATTTATCTCTAGTTGATTTTCTTTATCTTGCAACCGTTAGGTTAACAGTAGAAGTAGAAAACAAAATTGTGTTGTGGAAGTGAAATCTTGATAACCCATTTGCTTCCTTCAAATATATACTCCTAACTCCCATCATAACTCCCAGTAGATTCGACTCCCACTCCTAGTTGGGTAATTATTATTGCATATGACCGTGACATATTTCTTATTGAGGTTTGTTGTGGATGTGACCAAGCATCATAAAGAAAAAGATTGAATACGCCAAGGGACTGTGGCTAGAAATATTACTAGAAGTACTATGGGCCTATCAAACAACGCCCAAGACGAGCACATGGGAGACGCCCTACTCTTTGGTCTATGGGACCGATGTAGTACTACCAGTCGAGGTCAGAGAGCCCGGCCTAAGGTACTCCCATGAGAGCGAACCAAGGAACGATGAATGCAGAAGGCAGAAGCTCGACGAACTTGAGGAACGAAGAGACATGGCCTGCATAAGGATGATCGCCCAAAAACAACAAGCAGAACGTTATTATAACAAGAAGGCAAAGGTCAGGCCGCTCAAAGTCGGGGACTATGTGCTTAAAGCTAAAAAACAAACGAGCAAAGACCCACATGAAGGAAAACTAGGAACAAATTGGGACGACCCGTACAAAATCACGGCAAAAGCGAACAAAGGTCATTCCAACTAGAAATAATGGAAGGAATGTTGCTGTCAAACAACTGGAATATTACCCACCTCAAGTACTTTAACTTTTAAGAGATAAAGCGTCCCCCAAGTCGTACTTTTTTTCCCTCACTTGAGTTTTGTCCCAATTAGGTTTTCTCAAGGAGGTTTTTAACGAGGCGACGAAGGGAACACTTCAAGTCGAAATACACAAAGATGGGGTCAGGACGGTTAGTTCATTGCTCGACCTCTCATGTACTCTCCAGGTCTTCCAATGAAGGGACTAGATAGACTGGGACTGGGGCTGGAACGCCAGTCAGCGCCCCAAAATTTGTAAATTTCTCCAAATGTACGACCAAAGCAACAATGCTTAAAGTTTACGGTTTCGACAAACTTCGCACTTTTCAGAACACCTACTGGCCCTCGACCATAATTAAACTTAGGTTATGTTTGACCTTGTTCGAACTAACACCTACTGGTCCTCGGCCATAATTATACTTAGGTTATGTTCGACCTTGTTCGAACTAACACCTACCGACCCTCGACCATAATTAAATTTAGGTTATGTTCGACCTTGTTCGAACTAACACCTACCGGCCCTCGGCCATAATTAAATTTAGGTTATGTTCGACCTTGTTCGAACTAATACCTATCGGCCCTCGTTCATAATTAAATTTTATGTAGGTTGTTCTACCTCGTCGAACTGACGCCTACCGGCCCTCGACCATAATTAAACCTAGGTTATGTTTGACCTTGTTCGAACTAACACCTACCAACCCTCGTCCATAATTAAATTTAGGTTATTTTCGATATTTTTCGAACTAATACCTACGGTCCCTTGACCATAATTAAAATTAGGTTATGTTCGACCTCGTCGAACTGACACCTACCGGCCCTCGGCCATAATTAAATTTATGCTATGTTCGACCTTGTTCGAACTAACACCTACCGGCCCTTGGCCATAATTAAAACCTTGTTCGAACAAATGCCCACCAACCTCTGGCCGCCATTTGCCATTAAGTGATCACGGTAAGAAAATAAAGGCAACCAAGCGACATAATAAAAAAATATGCAAATGCAAAAACGAACCACATGAAGAGAATCCGATGCAAATAACGAAGTTGGCATTTCATACTTGAAATACTGTTTACAAAGGTTCATGAAGACGCCACCAACTACACGCAAAAATATACAAAAAATCAAAAGAGAAAACTACTGGCCACCACCATCACGGCCTTCGGCATCCCTGTCGACTTGGCCCTCAACATCGTCACCCCTTTGACCTTCAACACCTTGCCATCGCCGCCTTCGCCCTCAGGATATGCAACGTCATACCAGGAATTATGCTTGAGCCGGTTTGCACCTTTATCCACCTCATCCTTGCTGGCCTCTGGCATGGCGGGCTCATACCCGCAAGTGACTCGAGCTTTGCGAGCCTTAACACGAGCATCTTTGAGGGCAGCCTTAGAAACGGATCCCGCCGCATGCAAATCTTGAAACACGTCTAACTAGGCCTCGGTATGAATTCACTCCTGGTACAACTCTTGAGGAACATTAGGAAAATTTGAAGTATGGGAAGAGGACAGTTGCACCAGTAATTGGGCTTTATTGGCCTCAAGAGCAGCAACTCAGTCGTAGAGGCCATAAGTATCTTTCTCCAACTATCCAATCCTCTCATCAAGCCGCTTTTCTTTAAGCGTTGCCGTTTGCAAGTCATTATCTCGCTCAGAATAGAGAGTCCGGATCACTACCTCAAGAGCCTCTGCCTTCCTCGAAGCCTCCGACAGAGCGAACTCTGCTTTCTCAAGATCCTCTACCTTCTCGACGACCTCGCCACTTAGAGAATCCACTCTGAATTGACACTCCTCAAGTTGGGCACATAGCGAAACCACTTGAGCTTGGAGATCGCTGCACTGCGCTTAAATCCCTTTGCTGACTTCGAGCTTTTCCTCTTTACCTCTCAATGCCCCTTCAAGGATGCTGCATTTATCAATGAGACGTACCAGCTCGTTGTCCTTCTCCTTCAGCTCTTCATGAAGGGCCTGCAAGTTGCCGCCCTCGCCAAACATGCCTGCGAATCTCCTGGTACTTGCCCCGGTACTCATATTTGCGCTCCAACTTCTCAAATATATTCTTACGCCTCTCCTCCCTTCGAGAACTTTCAATCTCTAGGATCATGGTCTGCAATCATAAGAAGAAAAAGAAAAGAAAAAATAAGAACTCCCTCGCCAACAAAGGCGAAACAAAGAATAAAAAACACTACAGTTAGAAAGACGAAGCCCTTAAATACTCACCATGAGAGCGAGGTCGTCTATGCTCCTCGACAGAGTGACATCGTCCAGCTCTTTGAGGGTTTCACCTTCCACTTCGGAGCAAAGAGGGCCGAGGGTAGGGACTGCATTCTCCGTATTTTTCAACAGATCACGATTCATGGGGATTGCAATGGTCCTCGTAGACCCCTCCAACCTCACCTCGAGTTGGGTAAACTCCTCATTCATCATCCGCAGGTCAGCGGCGCCAACGTATGAGCCCGTCTCATAACTATCTTCGACAATGCCTTTGTCTCTCCCATCAGCCGACAAGGAAGTATCAGTAGCTGGATGTGAAGTCGATGACCCCTCCTACCACAAAGAATCAGAAGCCTTCGCAGCCGGCCCTTCGGCCTTCGTCATCGCATAAGGGCGAGACACGACTTTGTCAACCTCTACCGATCTTGGAACCTCAGGCGCCAACTCGACGTCGTCTTCAAGGACAATGGTCGATGTCTCATTATAGACAAATCATCCATCACAGAGTCCACGGCCTGGGCAACCCCGTCGCCAACGTCCACTGACCTCCTCTTACGAGGCACCAAATCCCCGTCACTTGGCAACGATTCCTCCTCTTCATCCATATGACAGTACAAAGGGGAGATCCATCCCTCAATATAAAATGCTTCGGGTAAGATCCATACCCAGGGAAGATCCATCCCTCAATATAAAATCAACCGCACTCACCGTGGGGGGTGCAAACTCCGGAGGGGCTCCTTTAGCCTAAGCACTATAATATCCAGATCCAGGCATAAATAAATAAAATATGTTGCGATGTGCAGCCCGATCCCATAAATATCACACAAAATCTCCAGTCTTGTAGGTTCTCAATGACATGAAACTAGCCCAAAATGATGATATGAGGTATCAATGAATGACAACAGATACTGAGATATGATATGCAAATGATAGATGTGACTGAGTACCAAATTACAATTTAAACATATAATTTAACAACAACACGACCCCGTAGGTCCCAAAAATATCGGCACGTAGCCTAAACGTGATCTTTAATATGAGTCTCAACTCAATTTCCTGTAACACGTGGAGGATATGTGGATAATGACATGATTATTCAATTATGCAACTCCACGAAATCAATTAAGGCACAATTTCTATAGTGCACATCCACACGCCCGTCACCTAGCATGTGCGTCACCTCCAAACAATCAATATAACACATAATTCAGGGATTTATACCCTCAGTACCAAGTTTAGAAATGTTACTTACCTCAAATCATGTAATGTTTTATTCCAATATGCATTTGCCTCGCGAATTGGCCTCCGAACACCTCGAATCTAGTCACAATTAATTCGATACGGTCAACACAAATTATAGGAATTAATTTTATAAGAAAATACTAATTTTTCAAAAAATATGAAATTCAACTAAACCATTATCAGTGGGGCCTACGTCTCGGAACCCGACAAAAGTTATAAAATATGAACGGCCACTCAACCACGAGTCCAACCATACCAAATTTATCAAATTCCCACATCAACTCGACCTCCAAATCTCAAATTGTATTTTCAAATTCCTCCGCCTAATTTCTCGAATTACACCTCAAATATACGTAATCTAGTCGGAATATTCAATGATAACTCAATATTATTGACAAACAATGATCACAAGGGACTTACCTCAAGTTTTCCCGTGAATTCTTGCTCAAAAATCGCCTCAACCCGTGTTCTTTCTCCCAAAAATGTTGAAATGAGCTAAAAAAACAAAACTGCTCAATAAAAACAGTAATCTGGTCGCTAAAAGTCCATTTCCCGTCACTAAAAGTCCATTTCCCTTCACTAAAAGTCCATTTTCCATCACTACATGTCCGTACCAGAACCTGCTTGCACCATCAACTTACGTTTTTACTAAAAGGGCTCTAACTCCATCATACGAACTCGGAATTCGACGATTCTTATTCCTATGAGTCACAAATATTAATACGAACCTAGTCGTTCAATCGAAACTCAATTCAAAGGTCATTTTCTCAATGGGACCAATTTCGCTCGTTAAATAATTAACTCATGTTTCGTGTCAAAAACCCAATCGCAACTTGATAAAATTAGATCAAACATTCCAGATCATTCCTATAATTCATTATTAAACTCCCAGAAGACTCAAAATCGAATTTCAATTTCTAGAACTAAAAATGGACCTTTGGATCATTACATGTTTATGCTCAAAACACCAAACTCTTCCAAAAACTCTTCCAAAACTCATCCGAGCCCCATGGGGCCCCAACAAAGTATACTAACTAGTCCCATAACATGACAAGAACTTAGTCGATGCCTCAAATTACATTAAACAACAATAAAACATGAATCACACCCCAATTCAAGCTTAATGAAAACTAACGAATTCTAAATCCTACATTCGATGCCGAAACCTATCAAATCAAGTTCGATTGACCTCAAAATTTGCACATAAGTCGTACATGACATAACATACCTATCAAAATTTCCAGAACTAGATTCCGACCCCGATATCAATAAAGTCAACTCCCGGTCAAACTTCTAAACCTTCCATTTCCAACTTTCGTCAATTCAAGCCAAAATCAACTATGGACTTCCAATTAAATATCCAGACACACTCCTAAGTCCAAAATCACCATACAGAGCTATTGAAACCATCAAAACTCTATTCCGGGGTCGTTTACACATAAGTCAATATCCGGTTAACCTTTCAACTTAAGCTTTAATTATTGAAACTAAGTGTTCCAATTCATTCTGAAACTTCACCGGACTCGAACTAATTACCCCGAAAGTCACATAATAACTGTAAAGCACAAAATGAGCAGCGGCCGGGTCGTTACATTCTCCCACTCTTAAACAAACGTTCGTCCTCGAACGAGTTTAGAATTATACACGGAATCTCAAATAGGTATGGATATTTTCTCCGTATCTCCCGCTCAGTCTCCCAAGTAGCTTCTCCGATTGGCTGGCGTCTTTACTGTACTTTCACTGAAGCTATGTTCTTTGATCTCAACTTTCGAACCTGCCGGTCCAAAATTGCTACCGGCTCCATATCATAAGTCAAATTACCGTCCAACTAAACCGAACTGAAATCCAAAACATGAGACGGATCTCTAACATACTTCCGAAGCATAGATACATGAAACAATGGATGAACATCTAATAGACTAGGCAGCAAAGCAAGTTCATAAGCCACCTCTCCAATCTTCTTAAGTATTTCAAAATGCCCAATATACCTAGGATTCAACTTGCCCTTCTTCCCAAATCTCATAATACCCTTCATAGGCGAAACTCGGAGTAGTACCTTCTCTCCTACCAGTAAGAAACATTGCGAATCTTCCGGTCGACATAACTCTTATGTCTAGACTACACTGTGCAAAGTCTATCCTGAATCAATTTACCCTTATCCAGAGCATCCTAAACCAAATCAGTACCCACTAGCCTAGCCTCACCTGGCTCAAACCAACCCACCGGAGACCGACACTGTCTCCCATATAAAGCCTCGTACGGAGCCATCTAAATGCTCGATTGGTAGCTGTTATTATAGGCAAACTCTGCAAGTTGCAAAAACTAATCCCAAGAACCCCAAAATCTATAACACAAGCGCGTAACATATCTTCCAATATTCGAATAGTGTGCAAGGACTATCCCACCGTCTGAGGGTGAAATGTTGTTCTCAATTGAACCTGTGTGCCTAATTCCCGCTGCATGGCTCTCCAAAATTGTGTTGTAAACTGCGTGCCCCGATCTGAAATGATGGACACTGGCACACCGTGTAGGCAAACAATCTCGCGAATATAAATCTCGGCTAACCACTCCGAAGAATAAGTAGTACCGACTGTAATTAAATGTGCGGACTTGGTCAACCAATCCACAATCACCCAAACTGTATCAAAATTCCCCAAAGTCTGTGGGAGTCCAACTATGAAGTCCATGGTAATACGCTCTCATTTCCATTCTGGAATTTCAAGTCTCTGAAGCAATCTGCCCGGTCTCCGATGTTCGTACTTCACCTATTGACAATTTAAACACCGAGCTACATACCCAACTATATCTTTCTTCATTTTTCTCCACCAATAGTGCTGGCTCAAATCCAAGTACATCTTAGTGGCACCCGGATGAATGGAATACCACGAACTGTGGGCTTCTTCAAGAATCAATTCACGCAGCCCGTCTACATTTGGCACAAAAATCCGACCATGCAACCTCAACATCCCATCATCCCCAATAGTAACATCTTTGGCATCACCATGCTGAACTGTGTCCTTCAGGACAAGCAAATGAGGATCATCATACTGGCACTATCTGATGCGGTCATATAAGGAAGATCGTGAAACCACAGAAGCTAGAACCCGACTAGGCTCCGAAACATCTAATCTCACGTACTGGTTGGCCAAGGTCTGAACATCAACTGCAGAGGCCTCTCACCAACAAGAATAAATGCAAGGCTACCAATACTCACTGCCTTTCTGCTCAAGGAATCGACCACCACATTGGCCTTCCCGGGTGATACAGAATAGTAATATCATAGTCCTTTAGCAACTCCAACCATCTCCGCTGCCACAAATTTAGGTCCTTATATTTGAATAAGTGTTGGAGACTCAGATGATCTGTAAATACCTCATAAGACACACCATAGAGATAGTGCCTCCAAATCTTCAATGCATGGACAATGGAGGCCAACTCTAAATCATGAACATGGTAATTCTTTTCATGTGGCTTCAGCTGGCGCGGAGCATAAGCAATCACTCTACCCTCCTGCATTAAGACACACCCAATACCGATCCGAGAAGCATCACAATACATTGTATAAGGGCCTGAAGCTAAAGGTAAACCTAGAACTGGAGCTGTGGCCAAGGCAGTCTTGAGCTTTTGAAAGCTCTCTTCACACTCATCCGACCACCAAAATGGGGAACCTTTCTGGGTCAATTTAGTCAAGGGCAATGCAATAGACGAAAAGCCTTCCAAAAATTGATGATAATACCCGGCCAAGCAGAGAAAACTCCGAATCTCAATAGCTGAAGATGGCCTGGGCCAACTCTAAACTGCCTCTATCTTCTTCAGATCCATCTTAATTCCCTCACTAGACCACTATGTGTTCCAAGAATGCTACCGAACTAAGCCAAAACTCACACTTAGGAAATTTGTCATAAAGTTTCTCCTCCCTCAGCCTCTGTAGTACAATACTCAAATGTCGTGCATGTTCCTTATGGCTACGTGAGTACACTAGGATGTCATCAATAAATACTATGACAAACAAATCAAGATATGGCTGGAATACACTATTCATCAAGTGCATAAATATTACTGGGGCGTTGGTCAACCCAAAAGACATCATGAGAAATTCATAGTGACCATAACTGGACCTGAATGCCGTCTTTAGAATATCTGATCCCGAATTTTCAACTGGTGGTACCCAGATCTCAAATCAATTTTGGAGAACACCCTCACTCCCTGAAGTTGGTCAAATAAATCATCAATACGCGAAAAAGGATACTTGTTCTTAATTGTAAATTTGTTCAACTACATGTAGTCGATACACATCCTCATAGTACCATCTTTCATTTTCACAAATATAACTGGTGCACCCCAAGGTGACACACTAGGCTTAATAAATCCTTCATCAAGAAGTTCCTGAAGTTGCTCTTTCAATTCTTTCAATTCAGCTGGTGCCATACGATATAGAGGAATAGAAATGGGCTGAATGCCCAACACCAAGTCAATACCGAAATCAATATTCCTCTCGGGGGACATACCCGGCAGGTCTATAGGAAATATATTCAGAAAGTCTCGTACTACCAGTACAGAATCAATAGTAAGAGTGTGTTCATCAACATCTCTCACAAAGGCCAAATATGACAAACACTCCTTCCTAACCATACGTTGGGCCTTCAAATAAGAAATTACCCTACTGGGAACATAATCTAGAGAACCTCTCAACTCGACCTTCGTCAATCCCGGTATCGCTAGCGTCATGATTTTTGCATGACATTCCAGAATAGCATGACACGGAGACAACCCATCCATACCCAAGTTTACATCGAAATCAACCATACTAAGCAATAAGAGATAAACTCTAGTCTCCAGTCCCCCAATAGTTACCACGCATGACCAATACACACGGTCCACAATAATAGTATCGCATACCGGCGTAGATACACGAACAAGTGAAACTAAGGGCTCATGGGGCATGTCCAGATAACGAACAAAATATGATGATACATACGAATATGTGGAGCCAGGGTCAAATAATATAGAATCTTCCCTGTAGCATACTTAGACAATACATGTGATTACTGTATCTGAAGTAACAACATCTGGCCTGGCAGGAATAACATAGAATCGGGCCTGACAGCCACCTGATCGACCTCCACCTCTTGGGCGACCCCTAGCTGACTAAGCACCACCCCGAGCTGGATGGGAGGGTGGTGAAGCAACTGGTGCTGAAGTCGTAGTCTGACTTCACTGCTGATCTCCTGAAAGGCGGGGGCAATATTTCTTTATGTGACCCAAATCTCCACACTCAAAACAACCCTTATCTGAGAATGTCGGCAAGTACTAAGGTGGACCCCGAGAACCAAAAGAACCTGGTACAGATGAATCCTGAACTGATGGTGCACGAGATGAACTCTGAGATGGAAGTGCACTAAGAGAAGACTAACTTGGTCAAGAACTATATGAACTATGGCTAGCTGATGCGCCATTATGAGCTGGATGAGCCATTTGAGCGGGCCTATAAGGACGACCCATACTATAATAGGGTTGTCCCCCAGAAGGAACACTGCTGGAATTACCCGGATCACAAGACCTCTTGGCCTCCCTCTCCTCATGCTCTTGAGTACGGACCATTTCTAGTCGTCGAGCACTATCAACCACCTCGTCGAATTTAGCACCCGTTGTATTTACCAGAGCCATAACAAAACGAAGCTAATGGTTGAGGCCATTAATGAACCTCCTAATCTTCTCCTTCTCAATGGGAACCAACCAAACTGCATAATGAGCCAATTCTGAAAACCGCATCTCATACTAAGTCACGGACAGGTCCTCCTGATGTAAATACTTAAACTGCCTGTGTAGTTCCTCTCTGCGGGTCTGTGGCACAAACCTCTCTAATATCTTCTTCTCCTCGTCATTAATAATAGGACCCACCTAGGCCTGAGCAGCTGTAACTGGCTGGACTGGTAGTGCCCCCGGTATCTGAAGTCCCCGCACTACCTGCTATGGAGAACGGGCGATAGGGGTATGAGTACCTCCCCGGCCTGATAAGTGGCTGGTGCAACCTGAGCCGAAACCACTTGAGGAAGGTTAGTGCAAATAGTCAATATCTGTGCTAAAGCCTCCTGAAGGCCTAGAATCACAATAGGCATAGCTGGTGCCTGAGCTGGCCCCGTCAGTTCGACTATATCTGGAACCTGTCCTGAGCTGGAGCAACTGGTGGTTCTACATGTGCTGCTCTAACTGTTGTACGAGCTACACCTCGACCTCTACTATGGCCCCGCCCTCTACCACGGCCCCGACCTTTCGCGTCCCTAACTGGTGGCACTAGTGGATGACCGTCCGATCCGGTAGTACGTGTCCTCGCCATTTGAGAGATAATAGAATAAGAGAAGTTTAGTTTCCCGAATCAACAAATTCGCACGACAGAATGCAAGAAAGTGAAATATTTCCTAAGGGTTCGGCAACCTCTCAAAGATAGGTACAGACGTCTCCGTACCGATCAGCAAGACTCTACTAAACCTGCTCATAACTCGTGAGACCTATATAACCTAGGCTCTGATACCAACTTGTCACGACCCAAAATTCACATGTCGTGATGATGCCTATCTCAATACCAGGCCAGTCGACAATCTCAATAAACCACAATTTCTCTTAAGGTTGAAAACATAATATTTAAATTTAGTAGAAAAACCCTACACATACTGATATAAATACATTCCCAAAATTCGGTGTCACTGAGTACATGAGCATCTAAATTATAACATAGTGTGACTGATACAAACACTGTCTGGAAATATATAATAGTTCAAATAACTAAAAGGAAAGAGAGTCAAGGTTTGCGGATGCCAAGCAGCTACCTCGATAGTCTCCAACAGATGAAACTCTGAAATCTAGCAACCGCCGTATCCGGAAGTACCTAGATCTGAACACGATCCCATATACTCAATACGTAACAAGACTAACCTTTGGACTATAAGTAGTGACGAGCTCAACATGTACAATCCAATATAGAAATAACAGTACATAAATGTAGGCATGCTTTCAAGTTCAACAGTTAAATTCAGTACAAGTAAAATAGATCAATCCTGAATGATATGAGGAATATGACATCTCTATATCTACATGCCAATGTACATGTTGTATATGATGCACCTCAGTGGAAACCTCGTGTACTAATAGAAAATACTCAATCACTCAATACTGTATATAGCCAATCTAGCACAGGGAAGATCCATCGCTATATATATATATATACACACACATCAATCCAGCCCAAGGGAAGATCCATCTCCAAATATAAATGATTCGGACAAGATGCATGTCCAGGGAAGATCCATCCCTCAATATAAATGCTTCGGCTAGATCCATGCCCAGGAAAGATCCATCCCTCAATATAAAATGCTTCGGGCAAGATCCATGCCCAGGGAAGATCCATCCCTCAATATAAAATCAACCACGCTCACTGTGGGTGGTGCAGACTCCGGAGGGGCTCCTTCAGCCCAAGCACTATAATATCCAGATCCAGGCATAAATAAATAAAATATGTTGTGGCGTGCAACCCGATCCCATAAATATCACACAAAATTTCCAGTCTCTCGGGCTCTCAATGACATGAAACTAGCCCAAAATGATGATATGAGGTATCAATGAATGACAACAGAGATTGAGATATGATATGCAAATGATAGATGTGACTGAGTACAAAATTACAATTTAAACATATAATTTAACAACAACACGACCTTGTGGATCCCATAAATATCGGCACGTAGCCTAAACATGATCTTTAATATGAGTATCAGCTTAATTTCCTCTAACACGTGGAGGATATGTGGATAATGACATGATTATTTGAATATGCAACTCCATAGAATCAATTAAAGCATAATTTCTATAGTGCACGCCCACACGCCCGTCACCTAGCATGTGTGTCACCTCCAAACAATCGATATAACACGTAATTCAGAGATTTATACCCTCAGAACCAAGTTTAGAAATGTTACTTACCTCAAATCGTGTAATTGTTTATTCTAATATGCCTTTGCCTCGCGAATCGGCCTCCGAACGCCTCGAATCTAATCACAATTAATTTGATACAGTCAACACAAATTATAGGAATTAATTCCATATGAAAATACTAATTTTCCAACAAAATTTGAAATTCAACTCAAAAATCGTCAGTGGGGCCTACGTCTCGGAACTCGACAAAAGTTATAAAATATGAACGCCCATTCAACTACGAGTCCAACCATACTAAATTTACTAAATTCCGACATCAACTCGACCTCCAAATCTCAAATCTTATTTTCAAATCTCTAGGCCCAATTTCTCGAATTACACCTCAAAAACACGTAATCTAGTCGGAATACTCAATGATAATTCAATATTATTGACTAACAATGATTACAAGGGACTTACCTCAAATTTTTCCTTGAATTCTCGCTCAAAAATTGCCTCAACCAGTGTTCTTTCGCCCAAAAAAGTTGAAATGAGTTAAAAAAAAAAACTGCTCAATAAAAACACTAATTTGGTCGCTAAAAGTCCATTTCCTGTCACTAAAGGTCCACACCAGAACATGCTTGCACCAGCAACTTACCTTTTCACTAAAAAGGCTCTAAATCCATCATACGAACTCGGAATTCGACGATTCTTGTTCCTATGAGTCAAAAATAATAATACGAACCTAGTCGTTCAATCGAAACTCAATTCGGAGCTCATTTGCTCAATGCGATACCAATTTCGCTCGTTAAACAATTTACTCATGTTTTGTGCTAAAACCCAAAGCAACTTGATGAAATTAGACCAAACATTCCGGATCATTCCTATAATTCATTATCAAACTCTCGGAAGTCTCAAAATCGAATTTCGATCTCTAGAACTAAAAATGGACCTTCGGATCATTACATGCTTATGCTCAGAATACCAAACTCTTCCAAAACTCATCCGAGCCCCATGGGACCCCAACCAAGTATACTAACAAGTCCCATAACATGACACGAACTTAGTCGATGCCTCAAATTACATTAAACAACATTAAAACAGGAATCGCACCCCAATTCAAGCTTAATGAAAACTAACGAATTCCAAATTCTACATTCGATGCCGAAACCTATCTAATCAAGTCCGATTGACCTCAAATTTTGCACACAAGTCATACATGACAACAGACCTATCAAAATTTTCAGAACTGGATTCCGCCCCCGATATCAATAAAGTCAACTCACGGCCAAACTTCCAAACCTTCCATTTCCAACTTTCGCCATTTCAAGCCAAAATCAACTACAGACTTCCAATTAAATATTCGGACATACTCCTAAGTCCAAAATCACCATACAGAGCTATTGGAACCATCAAAACTCCATTATGGGGTCGTTTACATATAAGTCAATATCCGGTCAACTTTTCAACATAAGCTTTAATTATTGGAACTAAGTGTTCCAATTTATTCTGAAACTTCACCGGACCCGAACCAATTACCCCGGCAAGTCACATAACAACTGTAAAGCACAAAATGAGCAGTAAATTGGGGAACGGGGCTCTAATACTCAAAACGACCGGCCGGATCGTTACAACTAATATGTTCATTTGGATTTATTTTGTTGTAAACCTAATCACAACTAAATAGAGGGGGTCCAACCAAGTCATGAATTTGTTTTTGGTACGTAACAGGTATATCCATTAATGGTGGCCATGTCATTCGTTACTGGAATGTGCATTTTTCAGCTGACAAGGAACATCCTCATCAACCCTGATATCAGGTTACAAAATTATAATTGCTTATAATAGAGATTTATATGTAATTATTTTATACGCAATTTAGCTAACTGTGAAAATATTTTCATACAGTTTTAAATTAGTGCATTGAACTTAATCTCGAATTATTGTACTGCAGGATCAACAAAGCTCGTCGTAGTATGGCAGTTCTTGAAAACCAAGAGGAAGGAGAGAGGTACTCCCAACATGGCCTTCGAAAGTTCCCTTCGGACTCGCCCTCCCGAAGTCATGCCTTCTATTAACCGCTTCTTCTCCCAAAAGAATTGAACCAAAAAAAAGCTCTATTATTTGAATCTTTTGTCTTGCACTAAAAATACTTTTTTATTTTTTTATAAAGGTGTGATGACCTATCGTAGATTTAAGTATCGGATTTTACCAAATATTGCATAGACATTTTTTTGTCATTTGTTAGGAGTAAATGTCATTTGTTGCTATTGTAGACTATCTGATACTTGAAAATGATTAGCAGATTATTACATTTGCTTTTGCTTTGACTCGTTGAGGTTTTCCTATATCTTAAAACTTGAATTTGGTTTGCCCTTTCACGGCTCCATTATACATACCCAGGCATCATTATTCAAAAGAGCATGAATAGAAAGAGAGCGGGTAATCTTCGGGCGGTTCAATGGTAAAGCTCAATCAACTGCTTGAGGCCCCACATCTAGGAGGTGCCAAAATTTTCTGATAGTTGTATTTGTATTTGATGAATATTTTAAAAAATATTTAGTATTTAAAAAAAAGTATATTTTTTATAAATAAGAGAACTATGAGACCAATAGAGATAATTTGGGAATAAGAATAGTTACTTACGTGTGAATATATGTCTTGTCTCCTTTATATATTATCATTATTATCATATGTCTCACGTTACTTTTATTACTTTCTCTTTAAACTAGTTTTTACTTAATCTTTTATATTCCTTTCCAAACTTATAAGTCCACTGTCTCATAAAATATTCTGTCAAATATGATAGTAGAAAGCAATTCATTTTTTGTCAAGCTTTCCCGAAATTGCACTAAAATTATTGAAACAACAAAAGTACAAGTTATCCATGACTATTTGTTAAACCAGATTCAATTGTTCCATACTTTTCTTATTACTTTGCATCTAATTTTTTTTTTTTATATCTTTTGTTTGTAAGTATATGTGTTAGCTTTTTAAATTTATTAGAATTTTAATATGTCAACAAGAAAATATGAATTCGCATATTAAAAATGTCAAAAAAGGAGAGAAAAATTAAAACTTTAATACAATCCCCAAAAATAGGAAGAATTTATGATAGATAAAAAAATCACTAATATAATTGAGGTAGAAGAGAATGAAATCCAAGAAGAAAAAGAAGTTGGTAAGAGTTTAACAAAGAACTTTTAAAAAATTAGGAAATCCTAAAAGAATTGAATAATAATCCTAGAAAGTAGAAATATATATAATCCTAGTTAAGAAATCAATTATAAACAAATTATTAAAAATTTGACATCTCAAAAAGTTAGAAAAATTAACTTCAAAATAAAATTTTATTAAATGAGTTTTTAAATATGAAAAAACTTAGTCCCATCGTTGAAGTTTGACTTTAGACCCCGGATACCGTTGAGCCACCCCTGGTAATCTCTAAGTACTTTAGATCATCGATCTATATGTTATATTCCATAGTACGCGCAAGAAACATCAATCTTTCTATGTTTAAAAGGGGTTAATGCAGACTCGGAGTTCATTACTCAAATGGTCACTCAACTATCCCAAATTATCTGCTAGTCACTTTTATTTTGTTTGTAACAACAAAGTCACTTAACTATGCATATAACACTTAGAAGGTCACTCAACTAGATTTTTCAAAATTTTGATTGTCAAATACCTATTTTACCCTCTAAATTATCAATTATTTTTTATTTTTTTAAAATATTGTAAGTTTTTTCTCTTTTTAATCTACATTATGTACTTACCAATAGAAAAATATATTTTATTTATAAAATAAAAAATAAAAAATTAGTTTTCAGCTCATATAATGACGGAATAATAATATAATTGAACATAATTTTCAACCATATATAATGTATATTATAAAAATATCTTTATTTAAATAATTATTTTTATATTACGTGCATGAAATATATATTTTACAACCTTTATTTTCTTTCATTCTCAATTGTGTAAATAATTTTTTTATTTTTGTTATTAATACTAAAATTATTACGAACAAATTATTCTAATTAATTTTTATACTTGCTCATTATTTTGTTATTCCAGCATTATATATGCTTGAATACTTTTTATTTTTTTAATTTATAAATAAAATTTATTTATTATATAGGTAAGTCCATAATATAAATTTAAAAGAGAAAACTCATAATATTAAAAATTTAAAAAAATAAAACGAAGATAAATGTTTATAATTTAGAGAGTAAAATAGGTATTTGACAATCCAAAATTTGAAAAATCTAATTGAGTGACCTTCTGAGTGCTATAGGCATAGTTAAGTGACTTTGTTGTTACAAAAGAAAGAAAAAATGACTTTAGCAGATAATTTGTGATAGTTGAGTGACCATTTGAATAATGGACTCTACACACTTGTACACAAATTTCTTTTGCACCATTGCACGTTTTTTCTTTGTGTACAACCTACTAAACCCCTACGGACGGATTTAGGATTTAACGTTTACCAGTTCCTACATTAACATCAAGTAAATTTAATATAATAATTCGATTCACAATTAAATATTTGTAGATATATAATAGAATTCTTAATATATAAACAAAGTTTGAGCAAAAGCTACTGGGTTCTCGTGAATCGATATGCCGTAGTCTAGATCTGCCACTGTAAACACCTTATGATAATTATTCATATCCATATTTAACTAGTAACTCAGATTTTTACTACATTGCAAACACATTTTCCTCCGATAATTCAAGTACTTGAATTGTTAAAAACTTGTATCCGAGGGATCTTCTGTAACAACCCGACTTGTCGTTTTAAGAATTTACGTTCCATTCGGTGGCTTAAGGTCTCGAGCAACTTTAAAATGTGTATTATGACTTGCGAGGGTGGTCAAGTTTGATTTTCGGATGATTCAGGATTTAATTGAAAGAACAATTCTTGTTTTGGAAGCTTAAGTTGAAATAATTGACCGAATGGTGAATTATATGTAAACGACCCCCGAAATGGAGTTTTAGGAGCGTGCCCGAAAAATATTTTGGAAGTCCGTAGTGAACTTTTGCTTGAAATGACAAAAGTTTAATTTTTGGGAAGTTTGACCGGGGAGTTGACTTTTTGATATCGGAGTCAGAATCTAGTTATGAAATTTCTTATAGATCTATTATATCATTTATGACTTGTGTGAAAAATTTGAGGTCAATTGGAATTGATTTGATACGTTTCGGCGCAAAATATAGAAGTTGGAAGATTTGAAAACTCATAATTCGATTTGATGCGCGATTCGTAATTTCGGCATTGTTTGGCATGGTTTGAAGCCTCAACTAAGTTCGTATTGTATTTTGGGACATGTTGGTATATTTGGTTAAGGTCCCAAGGGCCTTGGGTGGATTTCGGAAGGTTAACGGAATGGATTTCAGACAAAAGGAGCTGCTGGAAATTTTCTGCAGCAGAAGCTGTTTTTGGACAGCAACTGGTACAATCGCAGAGCCGATTTTGGAAGCTTATATCTCAAAATTTTTAAGGACTCGAAACATTTTCAAAACATAAAAGTTGTAGCCCTTTTATTCTAATTTCCAGAAAGTTAATCCATTCATCATTTGGAGATTTGTACTAAACGTTATGGTCGACTGAATGAAGGCTAGTAAATTAGTTTCGCCAGAAATTTCTGATGCGTTGAGCCTGCTTAAGAAGCTTATATATCAAAATTTGTAAGGAATATGAAAATTATTAAAACATAAAAGTTGTAGCCCTTTGATTGTAGTTTTCAGAATGATAAACCATTTATAATTCGAACATTTGTACAAAACGTTATAATTGATTGACTGAAGCTGGTACTGTAGTTTTTGGCTACAGCAGTGTGCATCGCCAGAAAATCCTGCTGCACATGGATGGCTTTGGGAGATTATATCTCGCAATATATAAGGAGTTGGGCAATGAGCAAAACATGAAAGTTGTAGCCCTTTGTATCTAGTTTGCAGAAATTTAAACAGTTTGGCAGTTTAAGTTGAGTATAAGAAGTTATGGTTGATATCAAGATTTCTGCAAAACTTTTCAAGAACGAAAATTTTAGATTTGGAGGTCGAGTTCTTATCGGAATTTGTTAAAATTGGTATGGATGAATTCATAATTGAATGGGTTGTCGAATTTTATAAGTTTCCTCAGTTTCCGAGATGTAGGACCCACGAGTAATTTTTGAGTTAAATTTTGAATTTTATTGGAAAATTAGTATTTTCATATGGAATTAATTCCTATAATTAGTATTCACTGAACTGAATTGATTTGGTTAGATTTGAGCTGTCCGGAGGTCAATTCAAACAACAAGGTAATTTTGGAATACCGGCCTAACTTCAAAAAAGTAAGTATCTTGGCTAACCTTGAGTGGGGGATATTCCCCTTAGGCATTGAGTCTCATGTGCAATTTGTCTAATTGAAAACCATGTACGCGAGGTGACGAGTACGTACTTGGTTTATATGTACAAATTATATTGGTTAAAATTCTTAGACGCCCTTATGTATTAAATTAAAAATTATTGGCACTTACTAAATCCTTTAATTATGTTACCTAAATCCTTGTGTTCTTGGATTTGTTTTTATATGATGATTTGGTGTGATTGCCACCTTGATTTTTATATGAAATATTATTTTGTTGAGTTGTTCATTCCCGGATAGATTTGTTAAGATTTTATACATATTTTGGTCGAGCCATGGGCTCCTTATTGTGAAACAATAATGTATTGTTGATTTCTGTGAAAAGTTATAATATTTGAGCACTTGATGTGCAACTTGATTGATTGGTTGTATTTGTGTTCCTTATTCGTTTGAGCAATATTTATGGTATTCTTGTTGCCTTGTTGTTTATATCATTTATTTATTTTTGTTGCCATTTGTTTCTATTATTATTATTATATACTGCTACACTGCACAAGTTAATTGATTAGTGAGTGTCTTGATTGTACCTCGTCACTACTCCACCGAGGTTAGTCTTGATACTTACTGGGTACCGACCGTGGTGTACCCATACTACACTTCTGCACATTTTTATGCAGAGCCAGGTATTAGAGATATCGGACTCGGTCAGAGTTAGTGTGTTGATCGCAAGGATTCAAGCTAGAGTTCCTTGGTTGCCACAGTCTCTTGGAGTCTTTCTATTTTATTATACTGTTAATTATTATTCGAACAATATTGTATATTCGATCCTTGAGATAATTTTATAAATTTAGTTAGAGTTCGTGACTCAGTATTACCAGTCTTGGGAGGTTTTTTTTAAAAATATTTGCTGTTTGTTTCGACAATTGTATTAAATTATATCTTTATAAAACAAAAAGGCCTGAATTGTATTTGTAATCGGCTTACCTAGTCTTAGAGACTAAGTGCCATCACGACGCCTGTGGTGGGATTTTAGGTCGTGACAAATTGGTATCACAGCTCTAGGTTCATAGGTTCTACGAGTCACGAACGAGTTTAGTAGAGTCTTGCGGATCGGTACGGAGACGTCTGTACTTATATTCGAGAGGCTACATAACTGTTAGGAAATTTTCACTTCTTTCATTCCTTATCGTACGACATTTATTCTGCTTGAAGCATATATCATATGTTCTTTTCTATCCACTCGTGTATGAAATTGCGCACTCGGTATCAACTATGCGCCAACGGTTCGTGATACTACAAAGGGGTTATAAGAGAACCAGGGTTGCTCAACCATTGCTATAACGTATCGTCCAGATCGAGGATGCGAAAGTATTGAGAGATCATTCAGTTGTGCACATGGGGGTGCAACAGGTTCTGACATCTGGTTGATAAGTACGATCTTAATAAGGTTTAATTAGTTGCTTAATCATCACAATTGTGGTAGGGTCACGAGGTGGATGTAGTTCTGAAGATAGTTGGTGGTATTAGGGACTATGTGGTTCGTATGGGATTTCTATTTAGTGAAGGGTACATACTAGCAGTCAAGGCACTGGAGGAAGCGAGTTTAACTGTCACGTGGATGACATGCGCCAAATAAATGACTTGAGGTGTCTTATGACTGGTGTCATACGAGCGGTGAAGGTTAGAATTGTGGATCATCGGACTGTGTCCTATGGCTTCGCGCCAAGTGAAGGGAATCCACTATCAACAATCAGATTGCGGGGTCATATGTTATATGAGTTTTGGCCTGAGATGTATTTATGTGGTATTGAAAGTTTCTCTGAAACTTGTATATGATTAAGAGATGAGATTTGTATGAGATGATGCTGGGACTTGCGGCATTCCCACATTCTTAATAATTCTACATTTCATTATCAACGAGGTCATAGAAACAATTTCAGAACACTCGAGATGTTCCAGTAAGTTCTTTTAATGCACCACCAGCACAAGGTTCCTATAATGGTTATTCCAGTTATCCGGCACAAACTCAATGTGAGCAGCCGAACCCGCAGAGGGGTTGTTATGAGTGTGGTGATATTAGACACATCATGAGAAATTATCCCATACTTGGGAGGGGTGTATTTCATCAGAGCACTCAAGCTACAAGCTTTATTCCAGTTAATACTCCACGTGCACAACCAGTTAGAGGTGGAGAACAGGCGGGTAAAGGGAACCCTAGAGGGGGAGGCCCAACCGGTCAATATATTTGCTATGGCGTGGCTGAAGCCACTACACCAGATGGTATCGTTACAAGTATGATCTTGATCTATTATAAAAGAATATTTTTCCTTAATTTGATTCAGTTCTGAATATTGAGGCGAGTCCTCATATTATGCTCCGCTTATGGGAGAGCTTCGTAACTTTGTGACTCACTTATATGTTTATCCCTGTTGGGAGATTTGATGATGTTAGCCCGTGTCTATCATTTTTATTTTTGTACACCATTGATGGCTATAAGTCCAAAAGTGATTTTTATTACTCACTACATTGGTTTTTGATGTGATTTCGGAATAATTGATTTCAATTTTATGAATTTTATACCCTATTGGAATGAGGGGTTCATTATGTGTTAAGAAAATTGTTTACGACATTTATTGAAAAGAAGAAAGAAAAGAAATTGAAAAATTCAGTTGGCACAATAAGCAAAATACTTGTGATTCGGAGTTGAGGACGAGATCCTCGCATTCTTTGTATATAATGTAATATATTTAAACAGGGCTACAAGCCGCGATGGAAGTTATATAAGGACGAGGTCCTTGTGGTAAAAAATTTATGAGTTTAAATTCTCCCTTTGTGAAACTAAATTTGAACTAGAGTATTAATAGGGAGTCATGCCTGTTAGGCTTATTTGATAATTTTTTTATATGTTTTTGTGCATATTTATCCCTATTCGTGCTGTAAACATTGCGTTTTAGCCTATAAAGTGAGTGCCCAAATAGTGTTAAATGCGACTCGTTGATTCAGATAAATAATTATAAGGTCTTCATGCCTCACGTGTTGCTGTCAGTGTTGTGAAAATTTGAAATGAGATTTTAGTTAATATGAGATTAATTGAGGATGATGGAATTAATTATAAACAACTATTATGACCAGAGATGTGGTTATGGGCATACGTTGATGTGTGCGTAGGCACGAGTTGCTATAGCTTGTTGAAATTAATATCGTGCGTTGATGTGATAATAAGGCCTTTTGAAATTAATTGGAGTGTAAGAAGTTGGATTTAAAGTTTATAACTTAGGATAAAAGAAATAATCTCAACTGAGATGGTGTTGTCGGACCCATGCTATATTGTGGTGACGTAGAATCAACCGCAAGTATATGTGTAATAATACACTCAGAAATTTAATGTCCTCGGAATAATTCTTGGCACGTTCGAGGACGAACGTATGTTTTAAGAGGGGGAGGATGTAACAACCCGACTTGTCGTTTTAAGAATTTACGTTCCGTTTTTAAGAGGGGGAGGATGTAACAACCCGACTTGTCGTTTTAAGAATTTACGTTACGTTCGGTAGCTTAAGGTCTCGAGCAACTTTGAAATGTGTATAATCACTTGTGAGGATGGTCAATTTTGGTTTTCGGATGATTCAGGATTTAATGGAAAGAACAATTCTTGTTTTGGAAGCTTAAGTTAAAATAATTGACCGGATGGTGAATTATGTGTAAACTACCCCTAAATGGACTTTTGATGATTTCAATAGCTCCGTATGGTGATTTTGGACTAAGGAGTGTGTCCGGAAATATTTTTTAGAAGTCGGTATTGAAATTTTACTTGAAATGACGAAAGTTAAATTTTTGACCGGGGAGTTGACTTTTTGATATCGGAGCCGGAATCCAGTTCTGAAATTTTTTATAGATATGTTATGTCATTTATGACTTGTGTGAAAAATTTGAGGTCAATCGGAATTAATTTGATACGTTTCGGCGCAAAATATAGAAGTTGGAAGATTTGAAAACTCATAATTCGATATTCGATGCGCGATTCATAATTTCGGCGTTGTTTGGCATGGTTTGAAGCCTCAACTAAGTTCGTATTGTATTTTGGGACATGTTTGTATATTTGGTTAAGGTCCTGAGGGCCTCGGGTGAATTTCGGAAGGTTAACGGAATGGATTTCGGACAAAAGGAGCTGCTGGAATTTTTCTGCTGCAGAAGTTGTTTTTGGACAGCAACTGGTACAATCGCAGAGCCGATTTTGGAAGCATATATCTCAAAATTTTTAAGGACTCGAAACATTTTCAAAATATGAAAGTTGTAGCCCTTTTATTCTAATTTCCAGAAAGTTAAACCATTTATCATTAGGACATTTGTAGAAAAAGTTATGATCGATTGACTGAAGCTGGTACTGCAGTTTTTGGCTACAGTAGTCTGCATCGCCAGAAATTTCTGTTGTACAGTGCTGACTTTGGGAGCTTATATCTCGCAATATATAAGGAGTTGGACGATGAGCAAAACATAAAAGTTGTAGCCCTTTGTATCTAGTTTGCATAAATTTAGACCGTTTGGTAGTTGGAGTTGAGTACAAGAAGTTATGGTGGATATACTACATGTTATCGGGGAAGAGTTTCGGAAGAGTTTGATGTTTTCAGCATAAGCATGTAATGATCCAAAGGTCCCTTTTTAGTTCTAGATATCGAAATTTGATTTCGAGACTTTCGGGATTTTGATAATGAATTATAGGAGTGATCTGGAATGTTTGGTCTAATTTCATCAAGTCGCGATTGAGGTTTTAGCGCAAAACATGAGTTAATTGTTTAACGAGCAAAATTGGTATCGCATTGAGAAAATGAGCTCCTAATTGAGTTACAATTTAACGACTAGGTTCGTATTATTATTTGTGACTCATAGGAACAAGAATTGTCGAATTCCGAGTTCGTATGATGGAGTTAGAGCCTTTTTAGTATAAACAATAACTGCTGGTGCAAGCAAGTTATGGTGTGGACTTTTGGTGATGAAAATGGACTTTTAGTGACGGAAAATGGACTTTTAGTGACGGATGGAGAGAAACTTAAGGACTAAAAATGGTCATTTCCTTCATTTCGTTTTTGGATTTTTGGAGTACGGTTCTTGGGCGATTTTGAGGATTTCTTCACGACTTGACTTGGGTAAGTGTCCTATATCAAAAAGTGATTATATTTCATAAATCCATGGTTATATTCATCATTTAATCCTAATTTAAATGGAAGAAATCAAGAATTTTGCAAAACTTTTCAAGAACGAAAATTTTAGATTTGGAGGTCGAGTTGTTTTGGGAATTTGATAAAATTGGTATGGGTGAACTCGTAATTGAATGAGTTGTCAGATTTTGTGCGTTTCGTCGGATTCCGAGATGTGGACCCCACGGGTGATTTTTGAGTTAAATTTTGGATTTTGTTGGAAAATTAGTATTTTCATATGGAATTAATTCCTATAATTAGTATTCACTGAATTAAATTAATTTGGTTAGATTTGAGCTGTCCGGAGGTCAATTCAAACAAGAAGGTGATTTTGGAATACCGACCTAACTTCAAAAAGATAAGTATCTTGGCTAACTTTGAGTGGGGGAAATTCTCCTTAGGCATTGAGTCTTATTTGCAATTTGTGTAATTGAAAACAATGTACGCGGGGTGACGAGTACGTACTTGGTTTATATGTGCAAATTACATTGGTTAAAATCCTTAGACGCCCTTATGTATTAAATTAAAAATTATTGGCACTTATTAAATCCTTTAATTATCTTATCTAAATCCTTGTTTTGTTAGATTTGTTTTTATATGATGATTTGGTGTGATTGTGTCATGACCCGGAATCCCCACAGCCGGGACTGTGATGGCGTCTAACATTTCACTTGCTAGGCAAGCCAACATTAGAGAATCATTAAACCAATCCTTATTCCATTAAGTAAATAACAATAATTAGCTAAGATGATATATAGTGAGTGCGGAATAATATAAAAACTGCATTAATTTCTACCACCCGGATCTGGAGTCACAATTCACGAGCATTCTAGAATTCACTACAAGTAATAGTCTGAAGGAAATACAATTGTCTGAATGAAAGAAACAGTAGAACAAGAATGATAGACGGGGACTTCAAGGTCTGTGAACGCCGACAGATCTACCTTGAGTCTTCGGATAGCGGTCCAATAGCAAAATCTCGATCAACCCGAGCCGGTACCAAAATCTGCACAGAAAGTGCAGAGTGCAGTATCAGTACAACCGACCCCATGTACTGGTAAGTGTCGAACCTAACCTCGATGAAGTAGTGACGAGGCTAAGGCAAGGCACCTACAAATTAACCTGTACAATTTAACAATGTATATACAAATAACAGTAATGAAGACCTAGACAGGAAATATCGGGAGGGGGAAACGTGCTGGGGGAAATACGAGATAAGGAACTACAACAGAATGATAACTGGAACAACCAATATACTTTGAATCAACAAAAATAACGAATACAGTAAAGGAAAAATACACGGCATAACCTTTCGTGCTTTTACTCTCAATCTCACCATGAAAACAATAGAAACGACACGACATCACCCTTCGTGCATTAACTCTCATATCATGGCACGACATCACCCTTCGTGTATTAATACTCACAATATGGCACGACATCACCCTTCGTGCTTTTACACTCACAATATGGCACGGTATCACCCTTCGTGCATTAACTCTCATATCATGGCACAACATCACCCTTCGTCCATTAACACTCTCCCTTACCATAATGCAATGAATAAATAACAATAGGGAGATAGAATAACAAGTACAAGCTTTACTTTAACATTTGATTCCACAATATCAATCTCAACTTCGAAATAAATACTCAATTATCACCATAAGATCCGTAAACATGATAAGAACGATTAATTTAACAACATTTGACTAAACCTGTAGCAATTAGGCATGGGAAAGAGACAATATAAGAAAAATGGGAGAAACAGGGAAAACAGGTAAATTTGCAGCGCATAAGTACTCGTCACCTCAATAACTGCTGGTGCAAGCAAGTTTTGGTGTGGACTTTTAGTGACGAAAATGAACTTTTAGTGACAGAAAATGGACTTTTAGTGACGGATGGAGAGAAACTTAAGGACCAAAAATGGTCATTTCCTTCATTTCGTTTTTGGATTTTTGGAGTACGGTTCTTGGGCGATTTTGAGGATTTCTTCACGACTTCGACTTGTGTAAGTGTCCTATATCCAAAAGTGATTATATTTCATAAATCCATGGTTATATTCATCATTTAAATCGGAATTAAATGGAAGAAATCAAGATTTTTGCAAAACTTTTTAAGAATGAAAATTTTAGATTTGGAGGTCGACTTGTTATCGGAATTTGATAAAATTGGTATGGGTGGACTCGTAATTGAATGGTTTATCGGATTTTGTGCATTTTGTCGGATTCTGAGATGTGGACCCCACGGGCTATTTTTGAGTTAAATTTTGGATTTTGTTGGAAAATTAGTATTTTTATATGGAATTAATTCCTATAATTAGTATTCACTGAATTGAATTAATTTGGTTAGATTTGAGCTGTCCGGAGGTCAATTCAAATAAGAAGGAGGTTTTGGAATATCGGCCTAACTTCAAAAAGGTAAGTATCTTGGCTAACCTTGAGTGGAGTGATATTCCCCTTAGGCATTGAGTCTTATATGCAATTTGTGTAATTGAAAACCATGTACGCGAGGTAACGAGTACGTACTTGGTTTATATGTGCAAATTACATTGGTTTAAATCCTTAGACGCACTTATGTATTAAATTAGAAATTATTGACACTTATTAAATCCTTTAATTGTCTTATCTAAATCCTTGTTTTGTTAGATTTGTTTTTATATAATGATTTGGTGTGATTGTGTCATGACCCGGAATCCCCACAGTCGGGACCGCAATGGCGTCTAACATTTCACTTTCTAGGTAAGCCAACGTTAGAGAATCATTAAACCAATCCTTATTCCATTAAGTAAATAACAATAATTAGCTAAGATGATATATAGTGAGTGCGGAATAATATAAAAACTGCATTAATTTCTACCACCCGGATCTGGAGTCACAATTCACGAGCATTCTAGAATTCACTACAAGTAATAGTCTGAAGGAAATACAATTGTCTGAATGAAAGAAACAGTAGAACATAAAAGATAGACGGGGACTTCAAGGTCTGTGAACGCCGACAGATCTACCTTGAGTCTTCGGATAGCAGTCCAATAGCAAAATCTCGATCAACCCGAGCTGGTACCAAAATCTGCATAGAAAGTGTTGAGTGCAGTATCAGTACAACCGACCCCATGTACTGGTAAGTGTCGAGCCTAACCTCGATGAAGTAGTGACGAGGCTAGGGCAAGGCACCTACAAATGAACCTGTACAATTTAACAGTGTATATACAAATAACAGTAATGAAGAGCGAGATAGGAAATATCGGGAGGGGGAAACATGATGGGGAAATACGAGATAAGGAACTACAACAGAATGATAACTTGAACAACTAATATTATATGAATCAACAGAAACAACGAATACAGTAAAGGAAAACCACACGGCATCACCCTTCGTTCTTTTACTCTCAATCTCACCATGAAAATAATAGAAATGACACGGCATCACCCTTTGTGCATTAACTCTCATATCATGGCACAACATCACCCTTCGTGCATTAACACTCTCCCTTACCATAATGCAATGAATAAATAACAACAGGGAGATAGAATAACAAGTACAAGCTTTATTTCAATATTTGATTCCACAATATCAATCTCAACTTCGAAATAAATACTCAATTATCATCAGAAGATCCGTAAACATGATAAGAACGATTAATTTAACAACATTAGACTAAACCTGTAGAAATTAGGCATGGAAAGAGACAATATAAGAAAAGCGGGAGAAATAGGGAAAACAGGTAAATTGGTGGCGCATAAGTACTCGTCACCTCACATATACACCGCTCACATGAATTTCACATAGTAAATAATCTGAGGTTCCTAATTCCCTCAAGTTAGGGTTAACCACGACACTTACCTCGTTCCGAAGGCCACTCAATACTCAATCACAGCTTTTCCTCTAGAATTCACCTCCAAACCACTCGTATTTATTCAAAAATGACTCAATAATATCAAATATTGCTAAAGGAATCAATTACATTGCATAAATTTAGATTTCCCATATTTTCCTCCAAAAAGTCAAAAATTGACCTCGGGCCCGCTTGGTCAAAACTCGAGGTTCGAGCCAAAATCCATTTACCCATTCACCCCTGAGCCCGGATATATAACTGGTTTTGGAATCCGACCTCAAATTGAGGTCTCAATCCCCAAATTTCCGAAATCCCTAGTTTCTACCCAAAACCCCTAATTCTACCATGAAAACTCTAGATTTTAGGTTGTTAATTCATGAAATGTAATAGGTAATTGAAAGAAAATAGTTTAGAATCACTTACCAATACTTTGGGGAAGAAGATGTAGCTTGAAAATCGCCTCTAGCCCGTTTGGTTTTTGAAAAGTTGAAGAAATGGCTTAAGTCCCGTTTTGATTCTGTTTTATGCACTGGGCGACAGTGTGCGTCGCGTTCGCTAGGCCACTGTCGCATTCGTGAAGAGCAGAGTTGCCAAGCCTTCGCATTCGCGAGACCTTGCTCGCGTTCGCGAAGGTTACTCCCCCCTGTCCTTCGCGTTCGCGAGACATTGCTCGTGTTCGCGATGAAGAAAAGACCAACCCTCCCCCAGGTCCCCAAGTGCTTCGCGTTCACGATGAGCCTGTCGCGTTCGCGATGGGTAAATCGCCCATCACTTCGCGTTCGCGACCAGGCCTTCGGGTTCACGAGAGTACCTTCGCGAACGCGAAGAAGGACATGCCAGAACACGTGCTGCAACAAAATACCAGATTTTTCCAAGTCCAAAACATCCCGTGGCCTATCCGAAACTCACCCAAGCCCTCGGGGATCCAAACCAAACATGCACACAATTCTAAAATCATCATACAAACTTGCTCGCTCGCACGATCAAATCACCAAAATAACACCTAGAACTACGAATTTAGCACTAAATTAAATAAAATTCTCAAGGACACTTTAAAATTTCTATCTTCACCACCGGACGTCCGAATCACGTCAAACCAACTCCGTTTCTCACCAAATTTCATAGATAAGTCATAAATATTATATTGGATCTATACCGGGCTCCGAAACTAAAATACGGACCCGATATCGACAATGCCAAACATCAATCAATTCTTAAAGACATTAGATTTTCAGACTTTTAATATTTATCAAAAATTCATAACTCGAGCTAGGGACCTCTGAATTTGATTCCGGGCATACGTCCAGGTCCCATATTTCGATACAGACACACCGGGATTGTCAAAATACGAATTCGGGTCCGTTTATCAAAAATATTGATCGAAGTCAACTAAAATCAACTTTAAGGTAAAAATTCTTATTTTCTTCAATTTTCAACATAAACGCTTTCCAGAAACATGCCCCGGACTAGAACGCAAATCGAGGAGGGTAAAAATGAGATTTTTAAGACTTAAGAGCGCAGAATCGAGTTCTAAAACATAAGATGACCTTTTGGGTCATCACAGATTGCCACCTTGATGTTTACATGAAATATTATTTTATTGAGTGGTTCATTCCCGAATATATTTGTTAAAATTTTGTGCACATTATGGTCGAGCCATGGGCTCCTTATTGTGGAAAAATAATGTATTGTTGATTTCTGTGGAAAGTTATAATATTTGAGCACTTGATGTGCAATTTGTGATATGTTGTAATATTTGAGCACTTGATGTGCAATTTGTGATATGTTATAATATTTGAGCACTTGATATGCAATATGTGATATGTCATAATATTTGTGTACTTGATGTGCAATTTGTGATATGTGAGTACTTGAGGTGCAAGTTGAATTATGCTGTGATATTTGGGCACTTAAGGTGCAATTTATGAAATATTGTGATATTGATACGCATGCGGTGATATAAGGTCAGAGTGTTGAAACGCATGCGCTGAGATAAGGGTGGCTTGAAACGCGTGGCTAGTAGGGGAACTACTAGAAGTCATGTGGTGTGATAAGAGTAGCTAAAACGCGGGATGCTATTTTGGAAAAAATAATTACTTTAAAATTAAATGTAAAGGCTCCCGCGGTGATATAAAAAAATGAGATATTGTCAATTTATTTATGATTTGGGACTACGAGGCGGTACCTCGGGAGTGCCCTGTTGATATTACTTTATTTATGTTCTTGTCTTGGGTGATTTTGTTTCATTTAATATGTAAATTCTTATCTTCTTCCATGATGTACTACTTGACTTTATTATTATGTATTTTTTGCTCCTAGTTATATTGTGTTGGCTTTGGCTTTTTAGCACGAGACTCTGAAAAAGTATATTTCTGATTTTTCTTACTGATTTTCGATGATTGAGCTGATTTAAATAAAGGAAATTATCATTATATTTTAAATTAAATAGTTTTACATCCAAATCAGTAGTTTATCTGATACTTTAATTTAAGTGCAATGTTATTTTCTTCACCCAAATAATTTCTAAAATAAATTCATTTCTTTGTTGATTTCTTACTTGATTTAAAAATTGTAAACTCACTTTAGTGGAAATATATTGATCATGTGGAGCTTATATACATTGATATTATTGGCACGTGAGTTGTCCGTGAAGTTGTGATAGAAATATGGGCACGAGGTATCGTGGAAATATGGAAGTGGGTTGAGACCCGATTTTTTATGATTATGAAATGAGGTGTCACAAGTTTACTTTTATTTGAAGGAAGTATACTCGAAATATATATTTATTTGAAAAGGTTATATTATAAGGATTTTTATTGAAAAACTTATATTTGAAAGATTTATACTTGAATTACTTACATTGGAAAGATGTATATTTGAGGGACTTGATTGATTGGTTGTATTTGTGTTCCTTATTTGTTTGAGCAATATTTATGGTGTTCTTGTTGCCTTGTTGTTTACATCATTTATTTATTCTTGTTGCCATCATTGCCATTTGTTACTATTATTATTATTATTATTATTATTATTATTATTATTATTATTATTATTATTATTATTATTATTATTATTATTATTATTATATCTGCTACATGTTAATTGATTAGTGAGTGTCTTGACTATACCTCGTCACTACTACACCGAGGTTAGTCTTGATACTTACTGGGTACCGACCGTGGTATACTCATACTACACTTTTGCATATTTTTGTGCAGAGCCAGGTATTGGAGATATCGGAATCAGACAAAGTTAGTGTGTTGATCGCAAGGATTCAAGGTAGAGCTGCTTAGTTGTCGCAGTCCCTTGGAGTCTTTTCATTTTTTTGTACTGTAAATTATTATTCGAACAATATTGTATATTCGATCCTTGAGATCATTTCATAAATTCAGTTAGAGTTCGTGACTCAGTATTACCAGTCTTGGAAGGTTTTTAAAGAATTTTTTCCGCTGTTGGTTTCGACACTTGTATTAAATTATATCTTTATAAAAAAGAAAGGCTTGAATTGTATTTGTAATCGGCTTACCTATTCTTAGAGACTAAGTGCCATTACGACGTCTGTGGTGGGATTTTGGGTCGTGACATATTCTGAATGTGACATGTCGATATTTTGTCCTTTTTATTTTTTTTCTTTTCTTTTCTTTTCTTTTTCCCTCTTTGGTCCCTTTTCCTTCTCAGCGCTTTCTTCTTTTGGTTCAAAAGGAGGATATTATGTAGTACAAATGTAGCACTAATAGTGGTAGGATGACCATACAAAATAACATCATTTAATCTATAGTCCTACTTCTCAGAGTTACCGTTGCCATAAATCCACCACCTCTGTAATTGTCATCTTTTTTTTCTCTCTCTTTAATTGTTTCCATCTTATGTATCCATATTCTTTTTTCTCTTTGTTTCTTCGGGATAACCTTTTTTTAAGCTAATATACCACTAAGCAGGGTGCTTAGTGACTAATTTTACTAATAATGTTCCGAATAAATTCATTTCCCTTTTTCATATATATTTGGTCCCTTTTTCTTTTTACAAGAGAACGTAACTAACCTTATCGTGGTCAAGAATCATTGATAGTGCAAAAACCCTTCATATATAACTTAAATCCTATGCATAAAGCAGATGATTGCTTTAATTTGGAGTGTAAGTTCAATGCAGTGGTGGCTTAATCAGCGGTGGATTTAGAATTTTAAAATTATGGGTGCTCGACGATAAAAACTTCGAAAAAAGAGGAAAAAAGAGTTCAGTTGTGGATACTCACTCAATATTTATCTAAATTGTAACTATCTGACCAGTTGTTTTGAGCTCTAGCGCACCATTCAGCGGTTTGAGACCCCGAGCAGCTTCACTTCAGGTATTATGACTTGTACGCATGGTCGAAATTTAATTTCGGGAAGTTCGAAGTTGATTTGGAAAGAAATTCTAATTTCGGAAGCTTTAAGTTGGAGGAATTAACTAAAGGGTGATTTTTGAGTAAACGACCTCGGAATCTGGAATTGAAGGTTCCAACAGGTTCGTATGATGATATTGGACTTGTGCGTATATCCGGATCGGGTTTTGGATGACCCGGGAGTGTTTCGGCGCCTTTTATAGAAGTTGGCATTATGGAACGATTTCATAAATTTGGGTTGAAGTGTATTTCAATGTTATCGATGTCCGATTGGGATTCCGAGCCTGGGAATAGCTGCGTATTGTGATTTTGGACTTAGGGGCGCGTCCGGAAGTGGATTAGGAGGTCCGTAGGTCGTCATTTGGCGAAAAATGGAAATTTGAAGGTTTTTGGAAAGTTTGACCGGGAGTGAACTTTTTGATACCGGGGTCGGAATATGATTCCGAGAGTTGGAGTAGGTCCGTAATGTCAATTATGACTTGTGTGCAAAATTTGAGGTCAATCGGACGTGATTTGATAGGTTTCGGTATCGAAGGTAGAAGTTTGAAGTTTCAAAATTCATTAAGTTAGACTTGGAGGGTGATTCGTATTTTTAGTGTTGTTTGATGTGATTTAAAGGTTCGACCAAGTTTGTAATGTGTTTTGGGATGTGTTGGTATATTTGGTTGGGGTCCCGAGGACCTCGGGTAGATTTCGGATGGTTGAAATGCTGAGGTTGCTGTCTTCTGGTGTAACGGCACCTGCGAGGTTAGGGCCGCAGGTGCGGAGCCGCAGAAGCGGCCATGAAGGTCGTAGAAGCGGAGGGTGGCCAAAAGGCCTGGGCCGCAGAAGCGGGCATAAGCGCGCAGGTGCGCGAGCGCAGAAGCGCTTGGTAACCGCAGAAGCGAGAGCGCAGGAGCGTTACCTTGCGCACAGAAGTGAGGGCTGTTGGTGTGAGCTGGATCCACATCTGCGATGGGTCTTCCGCAGATGCAGAGCCGCAGGTGCGGAAGGTCGGCTTGACAGATTGATTTAAGAATAGGACTTGGCTCATTTTCCCCCCATTTTTCACTTGATTGGGGCGATTTTAGAGAGCTTCAAGGAGGGATTTTCATCATCTATGTCAAGGTAAGTGATTCCCGTGTATTGTGAGTTAAATACAAGATTTATACATGGATTCAAACATGAAAATTTATAAAAATTTGAGATTTTGAAGAAAAACCTAGAAATTGGTATTCTTGGATTTTGATCACGAATTTGGCATGAAATTATGAATAAATTATATATTTGAGTTCGTAGTGCTATGGGTAGCGTTTGTCTTCAAACATTTTTGGAATCCGGGCCCGTGAGCCCGAGGGCCCGAGGGTTGCTTTATCGATTTTTTGTGCAGAGTTGGAAATTGTTATAAATTGATTAATTATGAGTATTAGAGTATATTTGGGTTGCGTCTTATTTGACTAGTTTTGGATCGTCGGTCACCGGTTTGAGGTGTTAGGGCGGCATTGGAGCCGGTTTTGGAACGTCGGAGTGAGGTAAGTCTCCTTTCTAACCTTATAAGAGGGAATTAACCCCATAGGTGAAAAAATTCAATATTTGCTTCTATTTGTGGGGGCTACGTATGCACGAGGTGACGAGAGTCCGTGCGCAGCTACTAATATGCTTATGTTCGGGTAGTCTAAGACCCAGATCATGTTATAATTGCGATGCTTGCATTCTTCTTGTAAATTTAAATTGCTTAAATCATATCGAAACTTGGTAAAGGAACTTTAAAAGGTTAAACTCCATTCTTCTTGACCGTAAATGAGAATTTATATTTCTTGAATAGTTGCCTTAATAAATCTTGGATTTGGTTGTTTTAAATTGTATTTTCTCTTTTGTGGAGTGAGTTGAACGCCTCGACAGGTTAAATAGATGCATCTATGGTTTGCGTCGTTCGACCCTCGGCAGTGCACAGTTTAAATATTTATGTTGGATCAGGCCGTACGACCTCGGCATGATTTGCGCATGATATATTTTTGGAATTGATAATAATTGATATTGCTTTCATTGGCCCGAGATACAAAAAAAGAAGAAGTTAAGTGACGAAAATAAATTTGAAAATTTCTTATGAACAAAAGAATTTTTTACTTATATCATGATAATTGAGCTTACAGCCATTCTACGTAACCCATGCATAATTATATCATTGATATTTTATTTATAGCCTATAGTAAGTGTCGAAGTCAATCCCTCATCACTACTTATTCGAGGTTAGGCGGGATACTTACTGGGTACGCATTGATTTACGTACTCATACTACACTTGCTGTACATTTTTGTGCAAGTGCACATATGTCTAGTGGCCTTGTGTAACGACCCAACCAGTCGTTTTGCGAGTTAGAGACCCGAACCCCTATTAACTGATTTCCCTATATCTATTTCTGCTATTGTGACTTGCCGGGATGATTGGTTTTGAGTTTCGGAGTGTGTTGGGACACTTAGTTCCTAAATGAGAGCTTAAGTCTTAGAATTTGGACCGTAGTCAAAATTATGTGAAGACGGTTCCGTTAGCTCCGTTGGGTGATTTTGGGCTTAGGGGCGTGTCCGAAATGTATTTGGGGGGGGGGGCGTAGCTCATTTAGGCATGAAATGGAGAAAGTTAAAATTTTGGAGTTTTGGACCGGTAGTGTAAATTTTGATATCGGGGCCGGAATCTAATTCCGGAAGTTGGAGCAGGTCCGTAATGTTGAATATGACCTGTGTGCAAAATTTGGGGTTAATGGAACGTGGTTTGGTCGATTTCGGCATCGGTTGTAGAATGTTGATGTTTTAAGCTCTTAAGATTTGAATTTGAGGGTGATTCGTAATTTTTAGCATTGTTTGATATGATTTGAGGGCTTGACTAAGTTCGTATGGTATTTTAGGATTGGTTGGTATGTTTGGTTGGGGTCACGGAGGCCTCAGGCGAGTTTCAGATGCTCAACGGGTCATTTTTGGACTTAAGGAGTTGTTAGTTTTTGTTGGTGTTCTGTAGCTGGTTTCCTTCATCGCGATCCCGTGAGAAGGCTCGCGATCGCGTAGAGTAATTGGGAGACCAGCTGGGTTATCTCTTCGCGTTCGCCAAGAATGGGGTGCGATCGCGTAGGTTCGTCAGGTTATGCATCGCGAACGCGCAGGCTAGGCCGCGTTCGCGAAGAAGAAATAAGGCAGTAGTGGATTGGGTGTTGTTCCTCGCTATCGCGTGAGGTCAGTCGCGATCGCGTAAGTCTGAGGAGCTATTTCATCGTGTTCACGTGGAGAGTTACGCGTCCGCGTAGAGTAAAATAATGGGGCAGCGAAGTTGTTCTTCGCGAACGCGAGGGTGTTTCCGCGATCGCGATTAAGGAAAAATATCTGGGAAGAATTAAAGTTCAAAATCGAGGGTTTTTGGTACATAACTCAAAATTTGATTGAGAGCTCGGTAGAAGGCGAAAGCTAGAGAGATTTTCGGAGGAAGTTTTTCGGTAATGATTCCTAACTTCTTTATGGTTATATTCCACTAATCTATGGTTGATTTCATCATTTAATTTCGGATTTTGGGGTTGAAATTGGGAAATATTTGGAAGAACTTGTTTAACAAAGATTTCAAGTTTTGAATGGGGATTTGTGGTCGGATTTGAGTAATTTTTATATGGTTAGACTCGTGAGTGAATGGGTGTTCGTATTTTATGACTTTTACCTGAATTCGAGATGTGGGCCCCACAGGCGATTTTTGAGTTAATTTCGGAATTTTTGTTTAAGTGTTGATTTCATTAATTAGATGAGTCTATTATAGTTTTATTTATGATATGTAATTTCTTTTGGCTAGATTTGGGCCATTCGGAGCAGGATATTCATGGGAAAGATATTATGACCTATTGATTGAGCTTGGTTCGAGATAAGTGGCTTGCCAAACTTTGTGTGGGGGAACTCCCCGTAGGATTTGTATTGTTTTGTATATATGAGCACCGTGTACGTGAGGTGACGAGTACGTACATGGGCTAGATGTAGAAAAACCCGATTTTCTTACCGAGCAGTAACCTGTTTTCCTTTTATTTTGAGTTATACCATTTTTCTGAGTATTAATCTATTTTCATTCTTAATTGAGTTATTCCAATATGTGTAGCTATCTTGTTTAGTCTAATACAACATGTCTACGTGTCTTAATTGCTTATGTGAACTTTGTGCAGCATGCTTAGTTAATTTCCTGCATTTTCCTTGACTGGTACTTAGTCTATATCATAAGATTTTGCGATGTAGTTGTATTTCTATTGTCTGCGCTGCTTATTTACTTGGTACTACGGAACGGTATTTCGGGATATCCCTATGTACTGCATATTTACTTTGGGACTACGGAATGGTATTCCGAGAGATCCCCATGTACTGTATATTTACTTTGGGACTATGGAACGGTATTCCGAGAGATCCCCCTATACTGCATATTTACTTTGGGACTACGGAACGGTATTCCATGAGATCCCCATGTACTGCACATTTATGTTTAGGACTACGAGACGTTATCTCGGGAGATCCCCTGTTGTTATCTCTGTGTACTGAGCTGCTGTCTTCTATGATTTCATTCTTGTTAAATTTCAGTCTTTATTTTACTCGGTATTTCATTCTATCTTGTTTTATTATATATATATATATATATATATATATATATATATATATATATATATATATATATATATATATATGGCCCTGACGTGGCCTCGTCACTACTCAACCGAGGTTAGGCTTAGCACTTACTGGGTACTGATTGTGGTGTACTCATGCTACTCTTCTGCACATATTTTTCGTGTGCAGATCCAGGTGCTCCTTATCAGCTGCACTATCAGTGAGCCGGGACAGCTTTGGAGACTTCAAGGTATATCTGTCGCGTCCGCAGACCTCGGAGTCCCCTTCTACTCTTTCTCATGTCCATTATCTTCTGTACTTTTCCTTTGTTAGACTCTAATGTATAGGGACACTAGATTTTCCTTCTGTAGTTTGTGATTCACGATGTTCCGGGTTTTGGGATTTCTATGTATTTTTGAACAGTTAGTTGTTAAAATTATGTTTTCATTTCATTATTTCGCAAATGTTAGGCTTACCTAGTTGTAGAGAGTAGGTGGCGTCACGACGTCATATGGAGGGGAAATTTGGGTCGTGACAAGTTGGTATTAGAGCTCTAGGTTCGTAGGTGTCGTGAGATACAAGCCGGTTCATTAGAGTCTCGCGGATCGGTGCAGAGACGTCTGTACTTATATTCGGGAGGCTATGGAACTGTTAGGAAAATTTCACTACTTTGATTCTTTGTCGGGCGAAAATTGTTGACTTCAAAGATTCTAAACTTTTGTATTCTATTCTCTCACAGATGGTGAGGACACGTACAAGCGTATCTGATGAACATGCACCCGCGCCCCCTGCTAGAGCCGTGAGAGGGCGGGGCCGAGGCCGGAGTAGAGGCCGAGGACGTCCATGTGGTGCATCCAGAGTACCCGCATGAGCTGTTATAGAGGAGCCCCCAGTAGCTTCAGCTGGAGGGCAGACACCTGAGGTACCTGTTCTGCACCAACCCTCCAGGAGACTCTAGCCCAGTTTCTGAGCATGTTCAACACCTTAGCTCAGGATGGATTCATTCCACTTGCTCCTTCCACATCTCAGGCCAGGGGAGGAGCACAGACTCCCATCGCCGGTACTCCAGAGCAGCGGGTTCAGGTCGACCAGGTTCCTGAGATTGTACCAATGCAGTTGGTAGCTCCAGCTCAGCCCGAGGTTAGGGCAGTAGCTTCTGAGGTGGAGCAGCTCAGACTTGAGAGGTGTAAGAAGTACCACCTACCTACCTTCATCGGATTATCTACAGATGATGCTCAGGGTTTTTTGGAGGAGTGTCATCGTATTCTTCGTACTATGGGCATAGCGGAGATGAGCGGGGTTTATTTTACTACATTCCATCTTAGAGGAGAAGCCTATCAGTGGTTGCGTGCTTATGAGTTGAGTAGTCCGGCTGAGGTAGCTTCACTTACATGGACTCAGTTCTCGGACATGTTTTTGAGAGAGTATGTCCCTCAGAGCATCAGGGTCTATGGCTGTGTCAGAGTATGCAGTTTGCTTCAGTGCACCGGCCTTGGTTGCCATAGTTCGAGAGAGGGTTCGACGGTTTATTGAGGGACTCCACCCCAGCATCCAGATTAGTATGGCCTGGGACTTGGAGATGGATATTTCTTATTAGCAGGTTGTGAGTATCGCCAGGAGATTGGAGGGCATGCTTACCTGGGATATAGAGGAGAGGAAGGCCAAGAGGTCACGAGAGACTGGTTCTTATTATGGTGCTCGTGCCCCAGCAGCTCACCATGGTAGGGGTTATGTGAGTCACCCCGTACATTCAGCTCTTCTAGCCGCCAGTGGTATTTCGGTCCCTTCACGGCCCCAGGAGTCTTATTATGCACCACCAGTATCTAGTGTGCCTCCTGCACATGGTGTTCCTACCGGCCAGTCCAGCAGACCTAGCCCGAGCCAGCCATAATAGCCACGCCAACCCAGAGCTCATTTTGAGTGTGGCTACATTCGCCATATGGTGAGGGATTGCCCCAAATTTAGGAGGGGTGCACCTCTACAGACCTCTTAGCTACAACATGCTCCACCCAGTCCTCAGGCTGTGATTACAGCACCAGCTGCCACCCCACCTGCTCAGCTAGCCCGAGGTGGAGGTCGGGGAGGTACAGGTCGCCCTAGAGGGGGAGGACAGGCCAAATATTATGCCCTTCCTGCTCATGCAGAGGCAGTTGCTTCTAATTTTGTCATTATAGGTATTGTTCCAGTCTGTCATAGAGATGTGTCGGTATTATTTTACCCAGGCTCTACATATTCCTATGTGTCCTCTTATTTTTCCCCGTATTTGGGCGTATCCTGGGATTCTTTGAGTTCCCATGTTTATGTGTCTACTCCTGTGGGAGATTCTCTTATTGTGGACCGTGTGTATTGGTCATGTTTGATTGCTCTTAGTGTTTTTGAGACCATAGTCGATTTATTATTGCTCAGTATAGTGGACTTCGATATTATTTTGGGCATGGACTGGTTGTCGCCCCATTATGCTATTCTTGATTGTCACACAAAAATCTTGACGCTGGCTTTGCCAGGTTTACTGCGGTTAGAGTGAAGAGGTACCTTAGAGTATACTCCCAGCAGAGTTATTTCATTTCTTAAAGATCAACGAATGGTTGAGAATGGGTGTGACGCGTATCTAGCTTATGTGAGAGATGTCAGTATTGATAACCCTACAGTTGAGTCAGTTCCAGTAATGAGGGACTTTCCAGATGTGTTCCCATCTGATCTTCCGGGCATGCCGCCCGATAGAGATATTGATTTTGGCATTAATTTGTTGCCGGGCACTTAACCCATCTCTATTCCTCCATATCGTATGGCTCCTCCTGGATTGAAGAAGTTGAAGGAGCAGTTACAAGAATTTCTTGATAAGGGCTTCATTCAGCTCAGTGTGTCACTTGGGGTGCTCCTGTCTTATATGTGAAGAAGAAGGATGGGTCTATGCGGATGTGTATTGATTACAGCCAGTTAAACAAAGTCACAGTGAAGAACAGGTATACATTGCCTCGTATTGATGACTTATTTGATCAGTTACAGGGTGACAGAGTGTCTTCCAAGATTTATTTACGTTCCGGCTATCATCAGTTGAAGATTCGGGAGCCAGATATCCCGAAGACTGCCTTCCGGACTCGGTATGGTCACTACGAGTTCCTTGTGATGTCCTTTGGGCTGACCAATGCCCCAACAACTTTTATGCACTTGATGCACAGTGTGTTCTGATCTTATCTTGATTCATTCGTCATTGTGTTTATTGACGACATTCTGGTGTACTCCCGGACTCGGGAAGATCATGAGCAGCACCTGAGGACTGTAGACTCAGTGGCATTCTTGAGTCATATAGTATCGAGTGGGGGGATCCAGGTGGATCTGAAGAAGATTGAAGTAGTGTAGAGTTGGCCCAGACCTTCCTCAGCTACAGAGATCCGGAGTTTTCTTGGTTTGGTGGGGTATTACCGTCATTTTGTAGAAGGATTCTCATCTATTGCAGCACCAATGACCAGGCTGACCCAGAAGGGTGCTCCGTTCAGGTGGACAGAGGAATGTGAGGAGAGCTTTTAGAAGCTCAAGACAACTTTGACTACAATACCAGTATTAGTATTGCCTACAGGTTCAGGGTCTTATACTGTATATTGTGATGCATCGTAGATTGGTCTCGGCGCAATGTTGATGCAGGACCGTAGGGTGATTGCCTACGCGTCCAGATAGCTGAAGGTGCATGAAAAAAGCTATCCTATCCACAACCTTGAGTTAGCAGCTATTTTATATGCCCTGAAGATTTGGCGCCATTATTTGTACGGTGTTCCTTGTGAGATTTACACTGATCACCGGAGTCTGCAATATCTGTTCAAGTAGAAGGATCTTAATTTGCGTCAGAGGAGGTGGTTAGAGTTTCTTAAGGATTATGATATCACTATTTTGTACCACCCTGGGAAGGCCAACATGGTGGCCGATACTTTGAGTCACCGGGCAGAGAGTATGGGGAGCTTAGCATATCTACCAGCAGTAGAGAGGCCCATGGCGTTGGATGTTCAAGCCTTAGCCAGCCAGTTTGTGAGATTGGATATTTCTGAGCCGAGTTGAGTATTGGCTTGTGTGGTCTCTTTGTATTCCCTTTATGATCGTATTAGGGAGCGTCAGTATGATGACCTCCATCTGCTTGTCCTTAAGGATATGGTGATGCTAAGGAGGTCACTATTGGAGATGATGGTGCATTGAGGATGCAGGGCAGGCTGTGTATGCCCAATGTAGATGGTTTGCGTGAGTTGATTCTTCAGGAGGCTCACAGCTCGCGGTACTCCATTTATCCGAGTGTCGTGAATATGTATCAGGACCTGAGGCAACATTATTGGTGGAGGAGGATAAAGAAATACATAGTAGAGTATGTGGCTAGATGTCTAAATTGTCAGCAGGTGAAGTATGAGCATCATCGACTAGGTGGGTTTCTTCAGAAGATCGAGATTCCATAGGGGATCACTATGGACTTCGCTATTAATCTCCCACGGCCTCAGCAGAAGTTTGATACAGTTTGGGTGATTGTGGACAGGCTGACCAAGTCAGCTCATTTCATTCCTGTGATGACTACCTATTCTTCCGAGCAGCTAGCTCGAATCTACATCTGTGAGATCATCAGGCTTCATGGCATACTAGTATCTATTATCTTTGACCGGGGTACGCAGTTTACATCACAGTTCTGGAGAGCTGTACAACATGAGTTGGGTACTCGGGTTGAGTTGAGCACAACATTTCACCGTCAGACGGACGGGTAGTCCGAGCGCACTATTCAGATATTAGAGGGTATGCTCCTGTGTGTGTGTGATAGATTTTGGGGGTGCTTGGAACCAATTCTTGCCACTTGCAGAGTTTGCTTACAACAATAATTATCAGTCCAACATTCAGATGGCACAGTATGAGGCTCTGTACGGTAGGCGGTGTCGGTCCCCTGTGGGTTGGTTCGAGCCCGACGAGGCCAGATTATTGGGTACGGACTTGGTTCAGGCTGCCTTGGAAAGGGTGAAGGTGATTCAGGATAGACCTCGCACAGCCCAGTCCATATAGAAGGGTTACGTAGACTGAAAGGTTCGCAATGTTTCATTCATGGTTGGAGAGCGGGTCTTGCTCCAGGTTTCGCCTATGAAGGGCGTTATGAGATTCGGAAAGAAGAGCAAGCTCAACCCAAGGTTCATTGGTCTTTTTGAGGTGTTGTGGCATGTTGGGGAGGTTGCTTATGAGTTTTCCTTACCTCCCATCATAGCAGGAGTCCATCCGGTGTTTCATGTTTCGATGCTCCGGAAGTATCACGGTGATCTGGCTCACGTATTGAATTTCAGCTCAGTCCAATTGGACAAGGATCTATTTTAAGTTGAAGAGCCAGTGGCTATTTTAGATAGGCGGGTCAGAAAGCTAAGGTCAAAGAACATTGCTTCCGTGAAGGTTCAGTGGAGGGGAAAGCTGGTTGAGGAGGCGACTTGGGAGACCGAGTAGGATATGCGCAACCGTTATCCTCATCTTTTCACCATTTCAGGTATGTCTCTATGCTCGTTCAAGGACGGACGATTGTTTTAAGAGGGGGAGGATGTAACGACCCGGACGGTCCTTTTGAGAGTTAGAGCCCTGAACCCCTATTAACTGCTTTCCCCATATCTATTTCTGCTATTGTGACTTTTCGGGATGATTGGTTTTGAGTTTCGGAGTGTTTTGGGACACTTAGTCCCTAAATGAGAGCTTAAGTCTTAGAATTTAGACCGTAGTCAGAATTGTGTGAAGATGGTTCCAGAATGGAATTCTGTTAGATCCGTTGGGTTATTTTGGGCTTAGGGGCGTGTTCGGAATGTGTTTTTGGGGAACGTAGCTCATTTAGGCTTGAAATGGCGAAAATCGAAATTTTTGAGTTTTGGACTGGTAGTGGAAATTTTGATGTCGGGGTCAGAATATGATTCAGGAAGTTGCAGTAGGTCTATAGTGTTGAATATGACTTGTGTGCAAAATTTGGGGTCAATTGGACGTGGTTTGGTCGGTCTCGGCATCGGTTGTAGAATGTTGAAGTTTCAAGTTCTTAAGATATGAATTGGAGGGTGATTCGCGAGTTTTAGCATTGTTTGATGTGATTTGAGGGATCAACTAAGTTTGTATGGTATTTTAGGATTAGTCGATTTGTTTGGTTGGGATCCCAGGGGCCTCGGGCGTGTTTCGGATTCTCAACGGGTCATTTTTGGACTTAAAGAGTTGGCAGTTTTTGCTGGTGTTCTGCAGCGGGTTTTCTTTAACGCGATCGCGTGAGAAGGCTCGCGATTGCGTAGAGTAATTGGGAGACCAGCTGGATTATCTCTTCGCGTTCGCCAAGAATGGGATGCGATCGCATAGGTTCATCAGGTTATTCATCGCGAATGCGTGGGCTAGGCCGTGTTCACAAAAAAAAAATAAGGCAGTAGTGGAATTGGGTGTTGCTCTTTGCGATCGCGTAACTCTGAGGAGCTATTTCATCGCGTTAGCGTGGAGAGTTACGCGTTTGCGTAGAGTAAAATAATGGGGCAGCAAAGTTATTTTTCGCGATTGCGAGGGTGTTCCCGCGATTAAGGAAAAATATCTGGGCAGAATTAAAGTTCAAAATCGAGGGTTTTTGGTTCATAACTCAAAATTTGATTGAGAGCTCGGTAGAAGGCGAAATTTGGAGAGATTTTCGGAGGAAGTTTTTGGGTAATGATTCCTAACTCCTTTATGGTTATATTCCACTAATCTATGGTTGATTTCATCATTTAATTTCGGATTTTGGGGTTGAAATTGAGAAACATTTGGAAGAACTTCTTCAACAAAGATTTTGTGTTTTGAAAGGGGATTTGTGGTCGGATTTGAGTAATTTTTATATGGTTAGACTCGTGAGTGAATGAGTGTTCGTATTTTGTGACTTTTACCCAATTCCGAGACGTGGTCACCACGGGAGATATTTGAGTTAATTTCGAATTTTTTTAAAAGTGTTGATTTCATTAATAAGATGAGTCTATTATGGTTGTATTTATGATGTGTAATTGATTTTGGCTAGATTTGGGTCATTCGGTGCCGGATATTCGTGGGAAAGGCATTATGAACGATTGATTGAGCTTGGTTCGAGGTAAGTGGCTTGCCTAACTTTGTGTGTGTGTAGGGGGGGACTCCCCGTAGGATTTGTACTATTTTTTGATATATGAGTGTCGTGTACGTGAGGTGACGAGTACGTACACGGGCTAGTTGTCGAAAAACCTGATTTTCTTACTGAGCTGCAACCTGTTTTCCTTTTATTTTGAGTTATACCATTTTTATGAGTATTAATCTATTTTCATTCTTAATTGAGTTATTCCAATATGTGTAGCTATCCTCTTTAGTCTAATACAACATGTCTACGTATCTTAATTGCTTATGTGAACTATGTGCAACATGCTTAGTGAATTTCCTGCTTTTGCCTTGACTGGTACTTAGTCTAAATAAAACGATTTCTCGATGTAGTTGTATTTCTATTGTTTGCGCTGTATATTTACTTGGTACTACAGAATGGTATTTCGGGAGATACCCATGTACTGCATATTTACTTTGGGACTACGGAATGGTATTCTGGGAGATCCCCATGTACTGCATATTTACTTTGGGACTACGGAGTGGTATTCCGGGAGATCCCCCTGTACTGCATATTTACTTTGGGACTATGGAACGGTATTCTGGGAGACCCCCTTGTATTGCATATTTACTTTGGGACTACGGAATGGTGTCCCGGGAGATCCCCCTCTACTGCACATTTATGTTTGGGACTACGAGACGGTTTCTCGGGAGATCCCCTGTTATTATATCTGTGTACCGAGCTATTGTCCTCTATGATTTCATTCTTGTTAAATTTCAGTATACTGCGGTATTTCATTCTATCTTGTTTTATTATATATATACCTGTAGGGACCTAAGTTGGCTCGTCACTACTCGACCAAGGTTAGGTTTGGCACTTACTGGGTAACGATTGTGGTGTACTCATACTACTCTTCTGCACATATTTTTCGTGTGAAGATCCATGTGCTCCTTATCAGCCGCACTATCAGTGAGCCGGGACAATTTTGGAGACTTCAAGGTATATCTGCCGCGTCCGTGGACCTCAGAGTCCCCTTCTACTCTTTCTCATGTCCATTATCTTCTGTATTTTTTCTTTGTTAGACTCTGATGTATAGGGACACTAGATTTTCCTTCTGTACTTTGTGATTCACGATGTTCCGGGTTTTGGGATTGCTGTGTATTTTTGAACAGTTAGTTGTTAAAATTATGTTTTCATTTCATTATTCCGCAAATGTTAGGCTTACCTAGTCGTAGAGACTAGGTTGCGTCACGACGTCATACAGAGGCGAAATTTGGGTCATGACACCTTAAGAGGCGCGATTATTGCGGGGACTTAGGTGAGCTGCATTCCACGTTACGAGTCTGTAACCAGCAAAGTCTCCTTCAGAATATTTATATTTCTCCTGTTCGAATTTGTATTCCGGATAGATGTTGTATTTATTTTGCATTCCTAGTTGAGGCTCATGCACTTGTGACACCCGATTTTGGGGTGATTTGGGTTGTTCTGTATTAAAATTGTTGTAAAATATTATTATTTACACTGTAGATTCCATATTTTACTGTTTAATTGAATAAAAATATGATTTCTAAAATATTAAAAATGAGAACCAAATTAAGTATTTATTTTTGGCTTGCCTGACAGTGGTGTCCGGAGCCGTCACGACCTTTAATGGATTTTAGGCGTTACATAAATATTTTTATAATTGTCTATGCAAATTTATAATTAAATCTGGTCAAAGATAATGGGTGCTTGAGTACCCACAAGAGACCATGTAGATCCGCGACTTAACGGTAAAGGAGCTCAAGTGAGTGCTTTAGGCCCCTTATATTTTGGAGCCCCAATATTCTAAGGAAAATTTTCAGAAATCACTATTGTTTAGTGGTTATTAACTTCCTATAGCTACTATTCAGTTGTTACGGTAGTGTATTGGTTGTATTCGCGCTACTGTATTCATGAATACAGTAGCAAAACTCGCCTAAAAAATAGCGGGTAACAGTTGTACGCGACTGTATTCACATGTATTCACTCCATGTATTCATGAATACAGTAACGGGAATCACCTTAAAAATAGGTCTGCACAATTGTCTAATAACGGAAATAGGATCAATTAGAGTGATACACTCCTAATATAACTCAACAAAATCAATTCTAACACACCTCATTATCAACCCAATTAATTAGAATAATTTTTCAGTTGTATAATACTATTGTATTTAACTGTTGCATTTAGTGTGTTTCAATATTTGTTATTTTACTATTGCATTCATTAGATTCAATGTTTGTATTTACTGTATTCACTATTTTGTATTCAGTGTATTCAAATGTATTTGTATTAACATCATTTTAGTTATTCCTAATACATGTTATTACTGTTGTATTCAGTATATTTCATTTTATTTATTGTATTTATATTTGTATTCAGTGTATTTTATTGTATTTTACTATATTTTAAAATTAAATATATTCACTGTTTATATTATGTTTTATTTCAATGTTTGTATTCAGTGTATTTCAACTGTTACCGTATTTTCCATCTTTCTCCCAACAGTTTAGAAGTATTTTTAATTACAGTAACCCTAGAGGATTCGGCCAGAGAATTCATGATTAGAAGCAGGTATTTTGTTCGAAGAGAGAGAGAGAAGGAAGAGAGAGAGAAAGAAGAATGATTCTGAGAGAGAATCGTGTGTTAATTGAAAGAAAGAGAGAGAAAAAACATAAATAGAATATTTCACGCCTCAATGGTAGTATATAATATAAATATCTATTTTGCTATAAAATATAAAAAGTAGCTATAGAAAATAATATTTTAAAATAATTTTGATTTATAATAAATAGGATGTATACCTTTGATATAGGAGGCAAACTTTCCTTTACTATTAGGTTTACAATTATAGTACTGCATGTGTTAATTTTTTGCCTTAATTTTCCTTAAAACCTATTTAGTGTTTAAAGGAGAAGTACAATTATGTGGGACTATTATTAGCATAACTTGGAAAAAGGAATCTTCCCTTTGCTAAATCTATATCTATATTAAAAGAATAAAGTTACCATATATAATTGTCATTGTGGTTAAGCCAAGTGGCCAGCTAATAAATGCCAATAGTATATGGTAACTTTATTCTATAGTCAAATTTATATATATATATATATATATATATATATATATATATATATATATATATATATATATATATATATTTAAAAATCTGAATTTTAATTAAAGGATAATTTTGAATTTATAGATAAAGTTTTTAAATTTGAATTAAAATAAAAAAATTATCTTTTATTATCATGTTATCATACTTAATTCAGTTAATGTTCAAACGCAATCATATTAGGAACTTTTGTTATCTTTTCTAATTATTTAAATACTACTTCGCCTCTGGCAAAAAATAAAAAACAAATTACTCCATATAATGATAAAACTCTTTCACATTTAAAACCCTATAAATATAGTTCTTTAAAACGCAAAAAATAAAAAACAAACGCATAAATGTAATATATATATTACATTTATTTTTTTAAAAATTCGCTTTATGACCAAAAACAATCACTTTATTCAAATCTAGCTATAGTGTTTTAAAGAACTATATTTATAGGGTTTTAAATGTGAAAGAGTTTTATCGTTACATGGAGTAATATATATATATATATATATATATATACACACGTCTATGTTCATCTAGATAACAAAAATGAGTTTAAAAATCGAATAAAAGTTTACTTACATATATATTGAAGTAAACCTACATGCTGGAGAAAGAAACATCACAAAAATCAGTCAATATTCAAAATATTTTTTTTTCTTTTGAAGAATGTTTGTTTGAAGAGTCAATTTGTATAAATGGACATCAAATAACTAACAAAACATTGGTTATACAAGTGCTATCATTAATTTCAATTTAGCACCTTCTAGGAATTGAAGGGTATAAGCTGAAACCTCTTCATTTAGCTGCAGTCAAACCAACATTGCAAAGGTATAATATTTTTTCGTTGAAGAATATTAGTTTTGAATCATTAGATTATGTGAAAGGTTTTTTTCTCGAATTCAACAAGAGGAATATTGGTTTTTGATTGATAGTTTCTATAATGATTTTCAAGTGTAACAAAAAGTATATTTTTTAAAAAAGAATTGGTATGACGTGAATTTCTTTTTTAAATGTAAACAAATTATTCGAAATGGGATTATTTTTTAAAATATAATGTAATTTTAAAAATAAAAAGATAAGATATTTTTGAATTTTAGTAGAGAGTTTTTAAAATTATTATAATAGAAGTCGTATCATGGATAAATCAAGAAATCGAAATCCTATGGAATATTTACATAAATATCCCGCCAGATGTATTGTTTATTTTTTATAGCTAATATACATAGATGATATACAAATAATACACGATTATACATATATTATATATGGATTATATATAAATTACCCATCATTCAGTTTTTTAGTTTAAGTGGTTGGGTGAGAACCTATTTAGGTTGATTAGATAAAGCCAAAAGAAAAAATATGAAAGAACTGTAGGGAAATATAAGAAATATTAAATAAATTTCTTATATAGACAATTTCTGTAATGACCCAACCGGTCATTATAACTTTTAGAACCCCGTTCCCTAAAATAAAACTTTTCGTAGGTGCTTGTAATGATTTATGACTTGCGGGGATGGTTGGTTCGGGATTTGGAAGTGTTTGAGGTAAAACCGGAACACTTGGTTCCTTAAGTTGGCCTTAAAGTGCTAAGTTTGACTTCGGTCAACATTTTGAGAAAACGACCCCGGAATAGAATTTTTATGATTCCAACAGCTCCGTATGGTGATTTTGGACTTAGGACCGTGATCGGAATTTTATTTGAAAGTCCGTAGTGAAATTAGGCTTGAAATGGCTAAAATAGGAATATAAAGTTTGAAAGTTTGACGGGGGGGTTGACTTTTTGATATCGGAGTCGGAATCCAATTCCGAAAATTTTCATATCTCCGTTATGTAATTTATGACTTGTGTGTAAAATTTGAGGTCAATCAGAGTTGATTTGATAGGTTCCGACATTGAACGTAGAAGTTGAAAACTCTTAGTTTCATTAAGCTTGAATTGGGGTATGATTCATGGTTTTAGCGTTGTTTGATGTGATTTAGAGGTTTGACTAAGTTCGTATGATGTTTTAGGACTTGTTGGTATATTTAGTTGAGGTCCCGAGGGCCTCGGGTGAGTTTCGGATGGTTAACGGATCAAAAGTTGGACTTAAAAAGCTGCTGCAATTTTCTCTTCTGCTGCATATTCTGGGCTGTGATCGAGCCTCAGATCGAGTCCCAGATATCGAGCCTCAGATCGAGGCCTGAGTCAAAACCAGGGACGAGGCTCAGGATCGAAGCCTCGATCGAAGGCAAGGCTCGAGGGCATGATCGAAGATAAGGCTCGAGGGCTAGGATCGAGACCCATGCTCGATGCCCTGATCGAAGGCTCAAGCTCGATGTTATGATTGAGGCTATGATCGAAGGCCCAACCTCGATACCCTGATCGAGGCCATGACCGAGGTCCAGGCTCGAGCCTGTGATCGAAGTCACGATCGAAGGTAAGGCTCGATGGCATGATCGAAGGTATGGCTTGAGGGCTAGGATCGAGGCCCAACCCTCGATGCCCTGATCGAAGGCACATGTTCGATGCCGCGATCGAGGCCCAGTTTCGAACTGCTGGGCAGTTATAAAAACAGAGGACATTCGTCCCATTTGCCATTTTTGGCGAACTTGAGCTTGAGCAGATGCGACTTTTGGCAGATTTTCAAGGGAAAAATATTGGGGTAAGTGATTCTAACTCGGATTTGATCAATATACAAGAATATATCATTGTTTTCACGATTTAATTAGTGTTTTGAGATTGAAATTTGGAAAAGTTTAGAAATCTCATAGAAACGAAATTTTGAGATTTCAGTATCGATTCGGAGTCGGATTTGAGTGAAACTGGTATGGTTGGACTCGTAATTGAATGGGTTGTCGGATTTCATAACTTTTGCCGGATTCCGAGATGTGTGCCCCGTGGGCGAATTTTTAATTAATTTCAGATCTTTTCTTTAAAATGTAGTATTTTCTTATAGAATTGATTCCTATAATATTTAGTGATTGTATCGAATTATTTTGGCTAGATTCGAGCCAGACGGAGTTGGATAATCGTGGAAAAGGCCTTATAGAGGATTAAATTGGAGCAAGACGAGGTAAGTCTCTTGTCTAATCTTGTGAGGGGGAAATTACCTCATAGGTGATTAAGATTAAATAATTATTGCTAATTGTGGGGGGCTATGTACGCACGAGGTGACAAGAGTCCGTGCGTAGCTACTATAAATGCTAAAGTCCGAGTAATTTAGGACTCAAAGCATGTATTACTTGTGTAAATTGTATTCTTTGATTAATTAATATTAATTGATATATATGAATATATTGTGAATTGTTTGATAAAGATATTAAAGAATGGAAATCTCATAGGCTTGATTTCTATTTAAATCAATTAATTGTCAAAAGAAATTGTTCTCCTCCCAAATTTATCTTATAATAAACATACTGTCCTTCCGGAGGCACATAAGAAAATGTCCTCCTTTCTTGTGGAGCGGGCCGAACGCCTCGGCAAGATAGATGCATCTATGGATCGCGCCGCACGTCCCTCGACAGTGTACACGATACTCTGGATCGGGCCGTACGTCCTCGACAGAAATCGTGCTTAATAATAATAATAATTACACGATGTTTTAATAATTTATTTCAGCTTGTAAAGCTAATTAGTAAATTAGAAAATCTTTAGAATTTAATGAATTATTATTCTTGCTTGTTAAGGAATTAACTGTTACTCCTGTAAATGAGATTTAATTGATAAATTAGAATTTATCTGAATTAAAGAAATTTAATCAATATATTGAAAATTGATACATTTGAAGGAATTTGATTATTTCCGCTGATTAAATAAATTCTGTAAATCACATTGATTTAAATATCCTAGTTTTATTTCAATTGTTATTGACCTATAGTGAGGGTCAAAGTCGGCCATCTCGTCTCTACCACTTTGAGATTAGGCTTGATACTTACTGGGTACACATTGTTTACGTACTCATACTACACTTGCTGCACTTTTGTGCAGGATCTGAGACAGGTACTAGTGGAGGACCTATCATCACATACCCACGTCATCCAGAGGCATAGTGGTGAGCTGCCTTTCTAAGCCGTTCTGCAGCTACCAGTGTCTCTTCTGATATTTATATTCTGTCTATTTTATTTCAGATAGTATTTGGAGTTTTGTATAATCTACTAGATGCTCATTCACTTGTGACACCGGGTCTTGGCAAACACATTGGTAGAAGTTGGTATTTTATTATTTTCTTGAAATAATAGTTTAATCAATTTATGCTTAAATTATTAGTTGGCTTGCCTAGCTGTAGTGTTGGACGCCATCACAACCTACAGGTAAAATTGGGTCGTGACAATTTCTATTAAAACTCATCCTTTTATAGCGAAATAAATTACTTTTTTGTAACAAAATATAAAAGAAAATAAATTTTAAAAAAATGTATGAAAAATCTAAAAACCAGAAATAAGAGATGACAACAAATTTCTTCTTTTGTTTCATCTTTGTTGAGTATAAATGTAACGACCCGAACGGTCGTTTCGAGCATCTGCACTTCACTCAGTAGTTTGAGGGAAGGAGTAGCTCAGGATGATGTATTATGACTTGTGCGAATTGTCGGTTTTGGTTTCAGGTTATTTGGAATAGATTTGGAAGAATGAATTTCATTGTTAAAGCTTTAAGTTGAAAGAGTTGACTAAGTTTTACTTTATAGCATTTTACATCGGATTGGAGTTTTGATAGTTCTGTTAGGTCCGGATGGTAATTTTGGACTCGAGCATATGCTCGGATTTGCAATTGGATATTTATAGAAGGATTCGGCACTAATTGGCGAAAGTTGGAAATTTAAAGGATTGGAAAGTTCATAAGTTTGACCGGACATTGAGGATATCAGATTCAGATTGTGATTCCGGGAATTTGAAATAGCTTCGTTATGCATTTGAGACTTGTTTTGAGGTGCGATTCATCATTTCGATGTAGTTGTGTGTGATTTTAGGCCTCGACTAGGTCCGTATTATGTTATGATACTTGTTAGTATATTCGAACGGGGTCCTGAGGGGCCCAGGTGAGTTGCGGACGTGTTTTAGATCATCTTTCGTTCATGTGGGATGGATGGCCCTTGCTAAACCTGGTGTGACCGCACCTGTGGAATATTGGGCGCAGGTGCGGAGCCGCAAATGCGTCCAAGTGAACACAGAAGCGAAGTAAGCTGGAACAGGGCATCCGTAGAAGCGGGGAAGTGGAAGCTTGTGCAGAAACGGGTCCTGTTGCGCAGGTGCGGATGGGTGGAGTTCCACTGTTCTCCGCAGGAGCGGAGTTTTGTCACAAAAGAGACGCCGCATCAGCGGTCTTTTTGTGCGTAAATGTGAGATTGCTGGGCAGATTCTATATATTTCGAGGTTTTGGCTCTTTTATGATATTTTGAGATTTGAGGCTCTAATTGAGGCGATTTTTGAAGCAATTCTCACCATATGGATTGGGGTACGTGTTCTCTACTTGGTTTTTGATTATATTTCGTGATTCTATCTTCGATTTAGGTAATTGGATTATGAATGTTTAAAGAGAAATTAGGGGTTTTAGCCTAAAGTGTCATCGAGTGAATTTTTGAGTTTTGAACATCGATTCGGAGTCAGATTTGAGTAAAACTAATATGGTTGGACTCGTAATTGAATTGGTTGTCGGATTTTATAAGTTCCGTCAAGTTTAGAGATGCGGGCCCGGGTTGGACTTTTGGGTTGATTTTGGGCTTTTGATTAAAGATTCGACCTTTATCGATTGGGTTTATTTCCTTTGGCATCATTTGATGTATTTGAGTTGCTTTTGGCTAGTTTCGAGCCATTAGGAGTCAGTACACGCGAGATGGAACCTTTGGAGCATCGCTTGGATTGCTCGGTAACTGATTTGGCTTGTTCAAGGTAAGTAACACTTCTAAACTTGGTGCTGAGGGTATGAACCCGTGAATGTACGTGATATGTGTTTGCTATTGAGGTGGCGCACATGCTAGGCGACAAGCATGTGGGCGTGCACCGTGTGAATTGTGACTCGATTATTTCTGTGCTGTGTAGTTACCTAATCTTATTTGTATCTATGAAATCTCTACGTGCTAGAGTAATTGAGATGTGATCCATGTTAGAAACCACGTCTAGGATATATGCTTATCCTGTTGGGACCCACTGAGGTCATTTCTGTTGTTGAGTTATTTCCTTACATTGCAATTACATACTCAGTCATACGCATTCATTGGCATATCATATCTCAATCTCTATCACCATTTATTGATACATCACATCATTATTTTGGGCCAGTTTTCATGACATTGTGAGCTCGAGAGACTGTAGAGATTGATGACTGAGTGAGGACGAGGGCCCGACGGTGAGGACATTGATGGGATCGGGCTGCACGCCGCAACATGTTTTATTGATTTATGCCATGATTGGCTTGTTATAGCGCTTTGGCTGAAGGAGCCCATCCGGAGTCTGTACAGTGTACACACCCCCAGTGAGCGCAAGTACCTACTGAGTGCGGGTGCCGAGTTCGAGTGCCGAGAGTGAGTGCTGAGTGATTTGGAGGACTGAGTGACTGACTGAGTGACTGGGAGGACTGAGTGAATTGATACTCTGAGAGTATGCATGTGGTTTATCACTGAGTTGCATTACATTCGACATGCACACTTGACATACATGCATAGAGATGCATTTTTCCTCACGATGTACGATATTGCGTCATTCATGACTTCACATACACATTGACATGTAGGCATAGAGATATACATTCCTCATGCCATTTTAAAAAGAAACATTTACCTGTTTAACGTTTTGGTGGAAATCACAATTTTACAAACGTACTCATATTTTGGTGATTTCGGTAAAAGATTTGGGTTTTCATTGACATACTTGAAAAGTCTGCCTATTTTTCCGGAACTGTGAACGAGCTGAGCACTCTATCTTTGAGTTACTTATTTTATTAATTTTATTATGTTGTTATGAACTGTTGTTGGCTATTGGTGATGGACTCTGACCTTTGTTCCAGCTCGTCACTACTTTCAACCTAAGGTTAGGTTTGTTACTATTGATTACATGGGGTCGGTTGTACTCATATTACACTTCTGCACCTTGCGTGCAGAGATTGGATGCTGATGTTGTGCCCGGAGGGAGCTAGATTTAAAGATGTACCTGCGTTCCGGTCATAGCTGCCTCTTGATCTAGGTAGCTTTAGAATTTAAATCTGTTCATATAAATTTCAAACAGATGATGTACTTTATTTCATACCAGCTTTGTAAATTCTAAATCTTAGAAGCTCATGATTTGTACTACCAGTCCTTGGGAAATTCTTGTATAAAAGTAGTTGTATTATCATTTCTTTTCTTATTAAATATCATTAAACTGGTTAATTGTTAATTGTCTTACCGAGCAGGTTGGGTTAGGTACCACCACGACTAGTTGGATTTTTTGGTCGTGACAGTTGCTATCAGAGCTCTAGGTTCATAGGTTCTATAAGTCATGAGAGAGTGTCTAGTAAAGTCTTGCGAGTCGGTATGATGACATCCATACCTATCTTCGAGAGGCTACATGGCATTTAGGATAAACTTCCCATCTTTCTTTCTTTATCATGCGACATTGATTCAATTTGACACATAACTCTTTGAATTCCCTCCACACATTCATGTGCGCATGTGAGCGCTCGGTATCAGCTGTGCATCGCCGGCTTGTGATTCCATGGATGAGGTGCAAAATGTGATTTCTGTGTGCTAATGATGGGCCCGTAAGGAGGACTTGAGGCCGGGTTATGACTGTAGCTTGAGCACGCGGATTTCAATTGTGTGAGCATGTGCTTTTGGACTTATATGTCTGATAGCGTCCCTATGAGTGGAATTTGTGATTCGATGAGTGGTTGGATGGCTATATAATAAGTATGATATGACTTCGGAATGTGTTCAGATGGTTTGAACGTGATGAAAAGAGTTTTCTTGAGATGTAAAAAGGACTATTGGGTGCTAGATTGCTGTCTTGATGTGATGTATAGTCTCGAGTTGAGTGTGTCGGAAGATTTTTCATGTTGTTTAATTGTGGAATGAAGTATATTTTCATGTCTTGTGGTGAGTCGGACTCAGGAAGATTAAGTGATGGCGTAGTAATCGCGACTGCAAAAGGGTATATCAAGATGTCAATTTGAGGCTAAGCAGGTGGGTTATCTCCTGCAGAGTAATCTACAGAGGTGTGATCCTTATTATGTTGTTTGGAGAGTTTCCTTTCTACCAACGGGGTATATGTATTTAGATTTGAATTTGAATTTGGTTGAGAAAGTTGACATGATCGTCATGTGGATGTATGTGTGCTTAGTAGATGATTTGAGGTACTATATGGTTTGGGTTATGTGAGCTTAAAAAGGATTTAGTTGAATCTCCCTACAGTATTGTGGCAGTAATAGAGTATGGATATGGTGAGTTATCAGATATTCTATTCTATGGCATTAAGCTAAGTGGGGGAGTCTGCTATCGATGATTTAATTGCATGGATATGTGCTGCATTGGTTTTGGTCTGGGATATACTTATGGATCGGTTATGACTTGCAGAGGTTGAAATCGAGGATGACTCGAGTAAAAACGTTTTTGGATACGAGTTATGTTACACTTTATGGGTATATGAGAATCATGGGATGATTGAGTTGTTATTCGTGAAGGATGTAATGCATGTGGAGTAGAAAATTGCTTAGTTGCTTAAATATGTGGATTACTTCTTTGGGTGTTGTTGTGCTAATGGGGCACAAGTCATTCGGCCCATTTGGTCGATGCAATTAAGATTTGAGCAGAGTGGATGACTCTCGAAAATGTTCTAATGGATTCAAGATTTATATGTAGCAATTGAGAATTTTGCAGATTTGTATATGGCTAGAATATGAGATTTAAGTTGGATGGTGTCGAGACATGTGAAATTTCTATATCATTATGGATTCTACATTTCAACGTTAGGAAGCTGAAAGGAACAGTTTGGGAATCATAGAAGGTCTCTTCAGAGTGGGTGTTTCGGTTGTGGTACTTTTGGGGTGCTTAAGAGGGAATACAATGACTTATGGGCCCTAGGGCGGTGTGATTTTATTCTAGGGTCTCGTGGGGTGATTTTTGGTTAAGGATCATGGTGTTCTGTCAAGGAAAAGTGTCACCTTGAGGGTAATTTAGAAGGAACTCAGAGGAATAGGACAGTTTGGTAGTAGGTTGGATCAGCACGACAATGAATACGATCAGTTCCTTATGTACTTATGATGCGGTGAGTTTCTACAGGTGTTCTGTGGCAATACTCTGGGGTTTGGAGACCGACGTGGCTTGGTTAAGTTAGAGAGATTCAGTTCTGATGGCTTGATTATGTGCAAATGGGTTTCGAAGGGTTCTCGATGGTTTCTACCACGGTTTGAGATGGATGTTTCTTATCGGTGTGAGAAGCATGTTCCGTATTGTGATTTTTCTCTTGGATGGGATCAAATAGAAGGTTTCTGACTGATTGAGTATGTATTCTGCTGGCGAATCAGAGTGGATTATGAGATTCTCGTACTTTCACATGATGGCATAATAGATGCGATATTTGTGTGAGATTGAGATTTTGCATGTGGAAGGTCACAGTTCATATTTGGAGGAAAGGTCATGAATTTTGGACAACATGGACAGTTTCAGATATATATATATATATATATATATATATATATATATATATATATATATATATATATATATATATATATAAGTGTTATAACTTCTTGGTAATTCCTGAGAAGGTTGCGCATTTCAAAAGGCGCACTGAGTGTTGATTTACGGATGCTTTATTGGTATTATGGTACTCGCTTGGTTGATTGACTGCTGATATTTATATTTATTATGTGGCACGGAAGAATTGTGGAAGTATTCCTCGGGGGATGATCGTGTTTGGGAGATGTGTTAGACATTCGGGTAGTGGAGTTGGGAGCAAATATGATGATTTGTGTGTTCTATGAATTTGGAGACTAGGAGTTCTCAGAAGCAGATTATTTCATGGTTGTGGACTGTGAAGTTGTGGCCCAAGCTAGCCAGATGATAGTATGTGTTATGGTTAAGTCATTGTAGACTTTCAAAGGGTTATTTATCTATTTGTGGGTGACCAAAGTTTATTTGGGGTCCACTGGTAGGCCCTATGAGGATGTGTATTCTACTCCGGGTCGGATTGGTTGACTTTGTATTGCTACTATTGAGGGATGTGCCATTCGTCAGAGTTGAGCGTATTTATGTTCTGATATGTTCTATGAGTTACCCTTATATGCCACGAGGGATTTTGATTTGTTGGTTATGAGCACACATGGTGTGGTTCTATTTGGGCCTTATAGCGGAATGTGAGCAAGATGGGTATTAGGGTCTTGAATGGTTGATTGCGCCTTGGTTATGTTCTCTCCTGACTGTCGTATATCGTGCTAGTTGTGTCTTCGTGGTTATGGTCATATACTTTGGGTATTTGATGATGAAATGTGTGTACGTGTTGATTTTGAGCATGGTGGCTCGAGGTATTCCATATGGACCCGTGTCTGGATGAAGTCACGCATTGCAGCTGGGTTATGTCGGGATATGATCCTTTATGTTAGATTTGTGTGTCTTGGTTCTACTATGTAAGATGGGTTTGTAACATTGTGATTGTGGTGGTACTTGTTGAGCTTGCAGGACGATTCTCTCATTAGAGTCATTTTCTATGTTTGAGTACATTTGGATTGTTGTGTATTGGTGCACGGATTGCACGGTTTGTGGCTCTGGGTAGTATTGGTGTGGCATGTTAGTAGAATAGCTTGTATTTGATAAAATGAGGTTGTTGGACCTGGAATGATTGCCATCAGATATGATTTGCGGTATATTTAGAAGGATAATGTTTCTGATCGGCTTAGAAATTGGCTATAGTTCTTGTTGAAAGAGAGGGAGATCCATGGCTTGTTGACTTGATAAGTGGTTATGAGTTTCTGTGTGTTTCTTCCATCATTGGCAGTGTACAAAGGTTTTAGAATGAGGTTTTTTTATACGAGGTTTATTACCGGTACCGGGTTTGCTTCGAGCAGTTATTGTGGTCGAAATTATTTTTATGAGTATTTGAGCTATGTGGTATATCATATGATTGCATATTGGGTCATGGTTATGGCTTAATACATCTTGTTCACACTTATACAGTATGTAGATGTGAGATTCAGATCTTATGGAAATTTCGGATGTTGGGAATTGGATTATGTGGTTTGCGGGCTAAGGTTGAAGTGATGATCTTCAGTTATGTTACATTGTCAGGCCTATATAGAATAGGATGACGTGGTATCACTCCTGGGTATGTGCGTGGTAAGGTTACACGGTGGTTTGGTGGCTTTGGAACGACTCTCGGCACGTTCTAGGGCGAACATATGTTTAAGTGGGGGAAGGTGTAATGAGCTGACCGGTCGTTTCGAGCATCTGCACTTTGCTCGATAGTTTGAGGGCAGGAGTAGCTCCGTATGATGTATTATGACTTGTGCGAATCATCGGTTTTGGTTTCAAGTTATTCGGAATCGATTTGGAAAAATAAATTTCATTGTTGAAGCTTTAAGTTGGAAGAGTTGACCAAGTTTCACTTTTTAGCATTTGACATCAGATTGGATTTTTGATAGTTCTGTTAGGTCCGGATGGTGATTTTTGATTCAGCCGTATGCCCGGATTAGCAATTGGATATTTCTAGAAGGATTCAGCACTAATTGGCGAAAGTTGGAAATTTGAAGGATTGGAAAGTTCATAAGTTTGACCGGAAGTTGACTTTGAGGATATCGGATTCAGATTGTGGTTCCACAAATTTGAAATAGCTTCATTATGTCATTTGGGACTTGTGTGCAAAATTTGAGTTCATTCCGGGTTGATGTGATGTGTTTCGGCGCTAGTTTTGGAAGTTGAAAGTTCAAGTTCATTTAAGTTCGATTTGAGGTGCGATTCGTCGTTTTGATGTTGTTGTGTGTGATTTGAGGCCTCGACTAGGTCCGTATTATGTTATGAGACTTGTTAGTATATTTGGACGCGGTCCCGAAGGGTCCGAATGAGTTACAGACATATTTCAGATCATCTTTCATTCATGTGGGATGGCTGGCCCTTGATGAACCTGGTGTGACCGCACCTGTGGAACAGGGCATCCGCAGAAGCGGGGAAGTGGACCGCATCTGCGGTAGCGCAGAAGCGGTAGGAGTGATCGCAAAAGTGAGAATGTGTGCATGAGCATAGCTTATGGCGCACCTGTGCTTGCGCATAAGCGAGTCTTGTTGCGCAGGTGCGGAAGGGTGGAGTTCTAGTGTTTTCCGCAGGAGCGGAGTTTTGTCGAAAAAGCGACGCCGGATAAGTGGCCCTTTTGTTGGACTCGTAATTGAATGAGTTGTCGTATTTTATAACTTTCCTCAAGTTCAGAGACGTGAGCCCGGGTTGAACGTTTGGGTTGATTTTGGGCTTTTGATTAAAGATTCGACCTTTATCGATTTGGTTTGTTTCCTTTGGCATTATTTGATGTATTTGAGTTGCTTTTGGCTAGTTTCGAGCTGTTCGGAGGTCGGTACATGCGAGATGGCATCTTTGGAGTATCGCTTGGCTTACTCAGTATTTGATTTGGCTAGTTCGAGATAAGTAACACTTCTAAACTTGGTGTTGAGGGTATGAACCCCTGAATGTACGTGATATGTGTTTGGTGTTGAGGTGGCGCACATTCTAGGTGACGGACGTGTGGGTGTGCACCGTGTGAATTGTGCCTCGGTTATTTCTGTGGTACTGTGTAGTTACCTAATCTTATTTATATCTATGAAATCTCTACGTGTTATAGTAATTGAGCTGTGATCCATGTTAGAAACCATGTCTAGGCTATATGCTTATCCTGTTGGGACCCACTGAGGTCATTTCTACTGTTGAGTTATTTCTTTACATTGCAATTACATACTAAGTCATACGCATTCATTGGCATATCATATCTCAGTCTCTGTTACCATTTATTGATACATCACATCATTATTTTGGGCCGATTTTCATGAAATTGTGAGCCCGAGAGACTAGAAAGATTGATGACTGAGTGAGGAAGAGGGCCCGATGGTGAGGATATTGATGGGATCGGGCTGCACGCCGCAACATGTTTTATTTATTTATGCCATGATTGGCTTGTTATAGCGCTTGGGCTGAAGGAGTCCCTCCGGAATCTGTACAGTGTACACACCCCCAGTGAGCGCAGGTACCTACTGAGTGTGGGTGCCGAGTTCGAGTGCCGAGAGCGTGTGCCAAGAGATTTGGAGGACTGAGTGACTGGGAGGACTGAGTGAATTGATACTCTGAGAGTATGCATGTGGTTTATCAGTGAGTTGCATTGCATTCGACATGCATACTTGACATACATGCATAGAGATGCAATTTTCCTCATTATGTACGATATTACGTCGTTCATGACTTCACATACACATTGACATGTAGGCATAGAGATGTACTTTCCTCGTGCCATTTGAAAATGAAACATTTACATGTTGAAGGCTTTGGGAAAAATCACAGTTTTACAAACGTACTCATATTTTGGTGATTTAGGTAAAAGATTTGGGTTTTCACTGACATACTTGAAAAGCATGCCTATTTTTCTGGAACTGTGAACGAGCTGAGCACTCTATCTCTGAGTTACTTCTTTTATCACTTTTATTATGTTGTTATGAACTGTTGTTGGCTATTGGTGTTGGACTCCGACCTTTGTTCCAGCTCGTCACTATTTTCAATGTAAGCTTAGGTTTGTTACTTATTGAGTACTTGTGGTCGGTTGTACTCATACTATACCTCTGCACCTTGTGTGCAAATGTTGGATGCTGATGTTGCTGTGCACGGCGGGAGCTGGATTTGAAGATGTACATCCATTCCGGTCATAGATGCCTCTTGATCTTGGTAGCTTTAGAATATAAATCTGTTCATGTTAATTTCAAACAAATGATGTACTTTATTTCATACCGGCTTTGTAAATTCTAAATCTTAGAAGCTCATGATTTGTACTACCATTCCTTGGAAATTATTGTATAAAAGCAGTTGTATTATCATTTCTTTTCTTATTAAATCTCATTAAATTGGTTAATTATTAATTGGCTTACCTAGCGGGTTAGGTTAGGTTTCATCACGACTAGTTGGAGTTTGGGTCGTGACAATAAAAATCTGAAAGCTGATCTTATCGATTTCAAATATTGTTTTAAACCCAAATACATAGATTATAAGATAAGGATATCTTAGAATATTTTTTTTAATTTACACTGTGTGTCGTTTTTAAAAAAACACTATTAATATCAAACTGATATAATATTTCAATTTGAATTTAAATGCAATTTGAGTAGTTCGCATTGAGGTTAAGCCAAGTATGGTATCGAGAAAAAACTACTTGGCAATTTTAAGATAATATATGCAATGTTATATAATAACAATCAACTAATTTAACATTTAGTGCTTCAAAGAACAAAAAAATTGTTTACATAGCGTATTCAAAATTTAAAATCTATGGCTAGAGATATCGATAAACTCAAAACGGAGTCATACTGAAATAACGTTTCACCGGCTAAAAAATTATTTAAATTTTTAGATACCCGTTTAAAGTAGATTTTAAATTAAGGATAATATCTTCACTTGCATCATTATAAAGATAATCATTATTGAAATATATATAAAGTTTTAGAAATTGGAATTTTAAAATAGAAATATTTTTTGAAGGATGTCAGCATACCAAATAAGAGTTCAAGTCGTAGTAAAAGAGTCACGTCATAACCAAAGAATCGTTCATATTGTGTCAACCTTTGTGCTTTGCCATAAATACGAGTTATTATTTCGCTTTGTGGCTATTTTTAGGTTCCAATGACACCATGAGAATGGTGAAAATATAAAATTATCACTACGAGATTTGAGAAAATTTTAGTCTTTTTTCATTTAGTGTTCTTAATTAATATCTAACGATTATCTATAATTATTTAGAAGGTTTAAATTTTAAGGTTATTTACATATAATTTGTAATGACCCAACCGGTCATTTTTGACTTTTAGAACCCCGTTCCCCTAAATAAAACTCCATGTATGTGCTTTTATTAATTTATGACTTGCGGGGATGGTTGGTTAGGGATTTGGAAGTGTTCGGGTTGAAATCGGAACACTTGGTTCCTTAAGTTGGCCTAAAAATGCTAAGTTTGACTTCGGCCAACATTTTGGAAAAATGACCCCGGAATCAGGATTTGACGGTTCCAATATCTCTGTATGGTGATTTTGGACGTAGGAGCGTGTTCGAAATTTTATTTGGAAGTCCGTAGTTAAATTAGGCTTGAAATGGCTAAAACAAGAATTTAAATTTGGAAGTTTGACCGGGGAGTTAACTTTTTGATATCGGGGTCGGAATCCAGTTCCGAAAATTTTTATAGCTCCGTTATGTCATTTATGACTTGTGTGCAAAATTTGAGGTCAATCGAACTTGATTTGATAGGTTTCGACATCGAATGTAGAAGTTGAAAATTTTATGTTTCATTAAACTTGAATTGGAGTATGATTCGTGGTTTTAGCGTCGTTTAGATTTCAAATAAGTTCGTATGATGTTTTAGGACTTTTTGGTATATTTGGTTGAGGTTCCGAGGGCCTCGGGTGAGTTTCGGATGGTTAACGGATCATAAGTTGGACTTAAAACACCTTGCTGCAATTTTTCCTTTTTGCTGGAAATTCGGGGCTAAAATCGAAGTCATGATCGAGCCCAGGATTGAGACCGAAGATCGAAGCCACGATCGAGGGTCATGATAGAAGGTAGGGCTCGAGGGTCACAATCAAAGGCACAGGCTCAAGGGCCATGATCGAAGCCACGATCGAGGCCCAGGCTTGAGGGCCATGATCAAAATTATGATCGAGGTCCAGGCTCGTGGGCCATGATCGAAGCCACGGTCGAGGCCGAGGATCGAGGCAGTTCCGAAGACTGCTTGGGCAAAACTATAAAGGAGGGGACTTCGTCCCATTCTCCATTTTTAACAAATTGGAGCTTGAGCAGATGCGACTTTTGATAGATTTTCACGGAAAGACATTGGGGTAAGTGATTCTAACTCGGATTTGGTCAATATACAAGAATATATCATTGTTTTCACCATTTAATTAGTGTTTTGAGATTGAAATTTAGGAACAATTTTAGAAATCTTATAGAAACGAATTTTTGAGATTTCGATATCGATTCGGAGTCGGATTTGAGTGAAACTAGTATGGTTGGACTCATAATTGAATGGGTTGTCAGATTTTGTAACTTTTACCGGATTTCGAGACGTGGGCCCCACAGACAAATTTTTAATTAATTTCGAATTTTATTGAAAAATATAGTATTTTCTTATAAATTGATTCCTATAATTTTTAGTGATTGTAAAGAATTATTTTGGCTAGATTCAAACCATTCAGAGTTGGATAATCGGGGAAAAGGCCTACTATTAGATTAAATCGGAGCAAGTTGATGTAAGTCTCTTGCCTAATCTTGTGAGGAGGAAATTTCCTCATATGTGATTAAATTAATAATTGTTGCTAATTGTGGGGGGCTACGTACGCACGAGGTGACGAGAGTCCGTACGTAGCTACTATGTATGCTAAAGTCCGGGTAGTTTAGGACTTAAAGCATAAATTACGTGTGAAAATTATATTCTTTGTTTAATTAAAATTATTTGATATATATATATATATATATATATATATATATATATATATATATATATATATATATATATATTGTGAATTGTTAGGGAAAAATATTAAAAGATTAAAATCTCATATGCTTAAATTTTCTATTTAAATTAATTAATTGTTAAAAGAATTGTTCATCCTCCCGAATTGATTTTATAATAAATATACTCTCCTTCCGGAGGTACATAAGAAAATGTCCTCCTTTCTTGTGGAGCGGGCCGAACGCTTCGGCAGGATAGATGCATCTATGGATCGCGCCGCACGTCCCTCGGCAGTATACACGATACTCCGGAACGAGCCGTACGACCTCGGCAGAAATCATGCCTAATAATAATAATAATTACACGATACCTTGCTATGTTTCTTACAGCTTGTGGATTTAATTAATAGATTAGAAATTGTTGTATTTGAAGAATTTTTATTATTTCTGCTAATTGAAAAAAAATATTGATTAACTCTGTAAATCATACTGATTTAAATAATTCTATTTCATTCTATTTATTATTATTGACCCTTAGTGAATGTCAAAGTCGACCATCTCATCTCTACCACTTCGAGATTAGGCTTGATACTTACTCGGTACATATTGTTTACGTACTCACACTACATTTGCTGCACTTTTTGTGCAGGACTTGAGGCAAGTACTAGTGGAGGACTTATCATCTTACACCCATGTTATCCAGAGGCGTAGTAGTGAGCTGCCTTTCTGAGCCGTTCTGCAGCTACCAATGTCACTTCTTGTATTTACATTCTGTCTATTTTATTTCAGACAGTATTTGGAGTTTTATATAATCTATTAGATGCTCATACACTTATGACACCAGGTCTTGGCACACACACTAGTAGAATATTTTGATTTAATTATTTTCTTGGTTATTTTAATTTACTAGTTCTTTTCATAATGTTTTAAATCTTGCAAGTAAGAAGAGTTTAATTACTCGGTTAATTTAAATAATATAATATGAGTTTAAATTACTAGTTGGCTTGCCTAGCTGTAGTGTTGGGCGCCATCACGACTTATATTGGAAATTGGGTCGTGACAACATGGTATTAGAGAACTAGGTTCACATAGGTCTCACAAGTTATGAGGTGCCTGTGGAAGAGCCAACTCCGGTGGATTTCACATCTGCACCGGGATTTCAGGATGTCATGGGTCATATGCTGCGGTTCATGGAGACTATGACTCAGGCCGGTTTATTTCCGGCAGACCCAGCCATATTTCAGGCGGGCGGGGGAGCACAGACCCCTACCGCGCAGTCTCATGGGCAGGCAGTTGCTGTATATCAGACCTAAGGTGCACTACCCATGGGTGGAGCCCAGCCAGTGGATGCAGCTACACCTGAGCCTAGGCCAGCTGCAGCCGCTGATCCACAAAAACTATTGGACAGATGGACTAGACTACATCCTCCTGTCTTTAGGGGTGAGCGACATGAGGATCCCCAGGATTTCATCGATCGGTGCAGGGATAGACTGTACAACATGAGGATATTGGAGTCTCATGGGATAGACTTTGCTACTTTTCAGCTAGAGGGCAGAGCCAGTAGATAGTAGAAGTCTTATATTCTTGGCAGACCAGTAGTTTCTCCTCCCATGACTTGGGACAGGTTCACCTGTATTTTCCTGGACATGTATATTCCACCCTCCCAGAGGGAAGAGTTGGGGTTTCAGTTTGAGCAGCTCCAGCAAGGTCAGACGTCAGTGACCGATTATGAGGCGAGGTTCTCTAAGTTATCTCTCCATGCACTTATGATACTCCCTACTAAGGCGAGGAGAGTGCGGAGGTTTGTTGCGGGTTTACATACTGGCATTCAGGCCATTATGGCTCGAGAGGTTAAGATGGGTACTTCTTATGAGCTAGTCGTGGAGATTTCCCGTAGGATTGAGGGTGTACGTCAGCGGAGCCGAGAGAAGGTTATGAGAGATAAGTGGTTCGGGTATTCTGGAGAGTTCAGAGGTGCCCCGTCTGGGGGAAGAGGACAGTTCGTGAGAGGGCAATCCAGCAGGCCCCCATATCCAGCACCACCGCCTCCTTGAGATGCTCCAATGCGACCTTATCTCAGTTCTATACCAGAGAGTTTTTATCGCCCACCAACTATTCAGGGTCCTTCCAGTGGGTATTTTGGTCGCCAGGGCCAGACACTTAGTCAGTATCCCCCATCACACCAAAGAGTTGTTACGAGTGCGAGGATCCCAGTCACATACGGAGATTCTGCCCCAGACTTCGGGGTAAACTAGTACCAGACCAGTTGCTCCACTAGTTGTCCGACCACCAAGAGGTGGAGGACAGGTGGGTAGGGGCTATCCTAGAGGTGGAGGCTAGCCAGTTGGCACTCCAGCTCGGTTCTATATTTTTCCGGTCAGACCAAATGAAGAGGCCTCAGATGCCGTGATTACATGTATTATTTTTGTTTGTGGCAAAGATGCCTCAGTATTATTTGATCCAGGATCTACGTATTCATATGTGTCATATTTATTTGCTCATTTCTTGGGTATTTCTCGTGAGTCCTTGAGTACTCCTATTTATGTGTCCACTCCTGTGGGCGATTCTGTTATTGTTAACTGGATCTACCGGTCCTGTATTATTACATTTTATGGTTATGAAAGTAGAGCAGATCTTCTACTACTTGAGATGACTGACTTTGAAATTATTCTGGGCATGGACTGGTTATCTCCATATCATGCTATTCTATATTTTCATGCCAAGACTGTTACCTTGGCTATGCTAGCGTTGCCTAGGCTGGAATGGAAGGGTTCGGCTATTAGTTCATTTAATCGGGCTATTTCTTTTATGAAGGATCAACACATGGTTGAGAAGGGTTGTTTGGCTTATCTAGCCTATATTCGGTATACTACTGCAGAGACTCCAGCTATTGATTCCGTGCTTGTAGTTCGGGAGTTCTCCGATGTTATTTCCTTCAGATCTTCCAGGTATGCCACCTGATCGTGATATTGATTTATGTATTTACTTGGCTCCAGATACCCAACCTATATCTATCCCACTGTATCACATGGCTCCGAAAGAATTGAAAGAACTGAAAGAACAACTTGAAGAGTTACTAGACAAAGGGTTCGTTAGACCGAGTGTATCGCCTTGGGGCACACCGGTATTATTTATGAAGAAGAAGGATGGAACAATGTGGATGTGTATTGAATATCGCCAATTGAACAAAGTCACTATTAAGAACAAGTACCCGTTGTCTCTTATTGATGATCTATTTGACCAGTTGCAGGGTGCTAGGGTGTTCTCTAAGATCGACTTTAGGTCGGGGTACCATCAGTTGAAGATTCGGGATTCGGATGTTCCGAAGACTGCTTTCCGAACTAGATATGGCCATTATGAGTTTTTGGTGATGTCATTCGGTTTAACTAACGCCCCGACAACATTTATGGATCTGATGAACAGCGTATTCAGGCCATATATTGATTCGTTTGTCATTGTCTTCATTGATGACATTTTGATCTACTCGAACAATAAGTAGGATCATGAGCAGCATATGAGAGTAGTGCTTCAGACGTTGCGGGAACAAAAGCTATATGCTAAGTTCTCCAAATATGAGTTCTGGCTAGAGTCTGTAGCGTTTTTGGGGCATATTGTATCGGGCGAGGGTATTAAGGTTGATCCCAAAAAGATTGAGGCAGTTCAAAATTGGCATCGTCCCACTTCGGCGACTGAGACCAGGAGTTTTCTAGGTTTAGCAGGTTATTATCGCCGGTCCGTTGAAGTTTTTTCATCTATTGTAGCACCTTTTACCAAATTGTGAGGTGAGCTTTCAGAAGCTCAAGGAAGCATTGACTACAACACCAGTGTTAGTGTTGCCTTCCGGTTCGGGGATGTATACAGTGTATTGTGACACTTCACACATTGGCTTGGGTTGTGTATTAATGCAGGAAGGGTGAGTTATTGCATATGCTTCACGCTAGCTGAAGCCCCACGAGAAGAATTATCCGGTACATGATTTGGAGTTAGCTGCGATTGTTCACACTCTAAAGATTTGGAGGCATTATCTTTATGGGGTGTCTTGTGAAGGTTACACTGATCTTCGCAGTTTGCAGCATTTGTTCAAGCAGAGAGACCTAAATTTGAGGCAGCGCAGATGGCTGGAGTTACTGAAAGATTATGATATTACTATCCTATATCATTTGGGCAAAGCAAATGTGGTTGCAGACGCCTTGAGTAGAAAGGAGGAGAGTATGGATAGTTTGGCCTTCATTTCAGCAGAGGAGAGGCCATTTGCTTTGGATATTCAGTCCTTGGCCAACAAACTTGTGCAGCTGGATATTTCAGATCCCAACTGAGTTCTTGCATGTGTTGTAGCTCAGTCTTCACTATTTGAGTAGATCAAGGTTCGCCAGTATGATGATCCACACTTAATGGTTCTTCGAGAAACAGTACTACGGGGTGGTTCCAAGGAAGTTACTATTAGAGCGGATGGTGTTCTGCGACTCTAGGATCGTCTATGTGTTTCTAATGTGGATGGATTGAGGAAAAAGATCCAAGAGGAAGTACACAGTTCTCGGTATTCTATTCATCCAGGTGCTACGAAGATGTATCGTGACCTGAGGCAGCATTATCGGTGGCGACAAATGAAAAAGGACGTAGTTGAGTATGTATCTAGGTGTCAAAATTGCCAGCAATTTAAAAATGAGCACCAGAGGCTAGGTGGCCTACTTCAGCAGATGACTATACTAGAGTGGAAACGGGAACGCATCACTATGGACTTTGTAGTTGGGTTGCCGCGGACCTTGCGGAAGTTTGATGCAGTTTGGGTCATTGTCGACAGGTTGACCAAGTCGGCACACTTTATTCCTATTGTGACTACGTATACTTCAGAGAGGTTAGCCCAGATATAGATATTCAGGAGATAGTTCAGTTGCTCAGTGTGCCAATTTCTATCATATCAGATAGAGGCCCTCAGTTTACTTCACATTTCTCGAGAGCAGTACAGAGTGAATTGGGGGCCCGTCTAGAGCTCAACACAGCCTTTCATCCGCAGACCGACGGGCAATCAAAACGGACAACTCATATTTTGGAGGATATGCTCAGGGCATGTGTGATTGACTTTGGAGGTCAGTGGGATCGTTTCTTGCCTTTGATCGAGTTTGCTTATAATAACAGTAACCAATCCAACATAGAGATGGATCCATTTGAGGCTTTATATGGTCGGCGATGTCGTTCGCCCATCGGATGGTTTGAGCCTGGTGAGGCTAAGTTATATGGTACTGATTTGGTAAAGGATTCCTTGGAAAAGGTAAAGTTGAATCAGGAGCGACTTCGTACAACACAGTCCAGACAGAAGAGTTACGCGGATTAGAAAGCACGTGATTTATCATTTATGGTGGGTGAAAAAGTTCTCTTGAAAGTTTCGTCGATGAAGGGAATCATGAGATTTGGGAAAAGGGGGACATTGAGCCCAAGGTTTATAGTCCCATTTGAGGTGTTGAGACAAGTTAGGGAGGTTGTTTATGAGCTTGCATTGCCTCCCAGCCTATTAGGAGTTCATCTGGTTTTCCATGTATCTATGCTCTGGAAGTATTATGCCGACCTATCACATGTGTTAGACTTCAGCACAGTTCAACTAGATAATAGTTTGGGCTATGAAGAAGAACCAGTTGCCATTGTTGATAAACAGGTTCGCCAGTTGAGGTCCAAGAGGATTTCTGCAGTAAAGGTCTAGTGGAGGGGCCAACCAGTAGAGGAAGCGACTTGGGAGGCCGAGAAACACATACGGAGCAGATATCCATACATATTCAGCACTCTAGATACAATTCTAAACCCGTTCGAGGACGAACGTTTGTTTAAGAGGTGGAGAATGTAATGACCCAACAAGTCATTTTGACTTTTAGAATCCCGTTCCCCTAAATAAAACTCCCTGTATGTGCTTTTATTAATTTATTACTTGCGGGGATGGTTGGTTCGGGATTTGGAAGCGTTCAGGCTAAAATCAGAACACTTGGTTCCTTAAGTTGGCCTTAAAATGCTAAGTTTGACTTCGATCAACATTTTGAGAAAATGACCCCGGAATCGGTATTTAACGGTTCCAATAGCTCTGTATGGTGATTTTGGACTTAGGAGCGTGTTCGGAATTTTATTTGGAAGTCTGTAGTTAAATTAGGCTTGAAATGGCTAAAACAAGAATTTACGTTTGGAAGTTTGACCGGGGAGTTGAATTTTTGATATCGGGGTCGAAATCCAGTTCCGAATTTTCATAGCTCTGTTATGTCATTTATGACTTGTGTGCAAAATTTGAGGTCAATCGAACTTGATTTGATAGGTTTCGACATCGAATGTAGAAGTTGGAAATTTTAAGTTTTATTAAGCTTGAATTGGAGCATGATTCGTGGTTTTAGCGTCGTTTTATATGATTTGAGGTTTCAAATAAGTTCGTATGATGTTTTAAGACTTTTTGGTATATTTGGTTGAGGTCCCGAGGGCCTCGGGTGAGTTTCGGATGCTTAACGGATCAAAAGTTGGACTTGAAACACCTGCTGTAATGTTTCCTTTCTACTGGAAATTCGGGGCTGAAATCGAAGTCATGGACGAGCCCAGGATCGAGGCCCAAGATCGAAGCGACGATCGAGGGTCATGATTGAAGGCAGGGCTCGAGGGTCACAATCGAAGGCCCAGGCTCGAGGGCCATGATCAAAGCCACGATCGAGCCTCAGGCTCGAGGGCCATGATCGAAGCCACGATCGAGCCCCAGGCTCGAGGGCCATGATCAAAGCCACGATCGAGGCCAAGGATCGAGGGCCATGATCGAAGTCACGATCGAGGCTCAGGATCGAGGAAGTTCCGAAGTCTGCCTGGGCAGAACTATAAAGGAGGGGACTTCGTCCCATTCTCCATTTTTAACAAATTGGAGCTTGAGCAGAGGCGACGTTTGATAGATATTTAAGGAAAGACATTAGGATAAGTGATTCTAACTCGGATTTGGTCAATATTCACGAATATATCATTGTTTTCACCATTTAATTAGTGTTTTGAGATTGAAATTTTGGAAAAAATTTAGAATTCTCATAGAAACAAACTTTTGAGATTTCGGTATCGATTCGGAGTCGGATTTGAGTGAAACTGGTATGGTTGGACTCGTAATTGAATTGATTGTCGAATTTCATAAATTTCACCGGATTTTGAGACGTGGGCCTCACATACGAATGTTTAATTAATTTAAAATTTTATTGAAATATATAGTATTTTCTTATAAATTGATTCCTTTAATTTTTAGTGATTGTATCGAATTATTTTGGCTAGATTCAAGCCATTCAAAGTTGGATAATTGAGAAAAAGGCCTACTATTGGATTAAATCGGAGCAAGTTGAGGTAAGTCTCTTGCCTAATCTTGTGAGGGTAAATTTCCTCATAGGTGATTAAATTAATAATTTTTGCTAATTGTGGGGGGCTACGTACACACAAGGTGACGAGAGTCTGTACGTAGCTACTATCTATGCTAAAGTCCGGGTAGTTTAGGACTCAAAGCATGAATTACGTGTGAAAATTATATTCTTTGTTTAATTAAAATTATTTGATATATCTATCGTGAATTGTTAGGGAAAAATATTAAAAGGTGAAAATCTCATATGCTTAAGTTTTCTGTTTAAATTAAATAATTGTTAAAAGAATTGTTCATCCTCTCGAATTGATCTTATAATAAATATACTCTCCTTCCGGAGGTACATAAAAAAATATTCTCCTTTCTTGTGGTGCGGGCCGAACGCCTCGGCAGGATAGATGCATCTATAGATCGCGTCGTACGTCCCTCGGTAGTGTACACTTCACTCTGGAACGGGTCGTACAACCTAGGCAGAAATCGTGCCTAATAATAATTACACGATACCTTGCTATTTTTCTTGCAGCATGTTGATTTAATTAATAGATTAAAAATTGTTGCATTTGAAGGATTTTTATTATTTCTGCTAATTGAATAAAATAATTGATTAACTCTGTGAATCATGCTGATTTAAATAATTCTATTTCATTCTATTTATTATTGTTCACCCTTAGTGAGTGTCAAAGTCGACCATCTCGTCTCTACCACTTCGAGATTAGGCTTGATACTTACTGGGTACACGTTGTTTACGTACTCATACTACACTTGATGCATTTTTTGTGCAAGACCTGAGGCAAGTACTAGTGGAGGACCTATCATCTTACACCCACGTTATCTAGAGGCGTAGTGGTGAGCTGCTTTTTTGAGCCGTTCTGCAGCTACCGGTGTCTCTTCTTGTATTTACATTCTGTCTATTTTATTTCAGACAGTATTTGGAGTTTTGTATAATCTACTAGATGCTCATACACTTGTGACACCAGGTCTTGGCACAAACACTAGTAGAATGTTTAGATTTAATTATTTTCTTAGTTATTTTAATTTACCTGATCTTTTCATATTGTTTTAAATCTTGCAAGTAAGAAGAGTTTAATTACTCGGTTAATTTTACATAATATAATATTGATTTAAATTATTGGTTGGCTTGCCTAGCTGTAGTGTTGGGCATCATCACGGCCTATAGGTGAAATTGAGTCGTGACATAATTCAAATAACTTTGATATTTAACATGGTTAATGTCAAATATCAAAATGGAGTCATACTGGGGAAAAGAAATTCACTAGCTAAATAATTTTTTAAATTTTTAGATAGTCGACTAAAATGAGTTTTGAATTAAGGATAATATTTTCACTTACATTATTATAAAAATAATTATTAATGAAAAATAAAGTTTTAGAAAATGAAATTTTAAAATAGAAATATTTTTTGAAAGATATCAACACACTAAATAAGAGTTCAAGTAATAGTGAAAGAGTCAAGTCGTATTCAAAGAGTCCTTCATAGTCTCAACCTTTGATTATTTTGCCATAAATATGAGTTAATATTTTGTTTCATGACTATTTTTAGGATCCAATGACACCGGCGAGAATGGTACCAAAAAAATGGAATTATAACTAGGAGATTTGAGAAATTGTCAATCTTTTTCATGTAGTGTTTCTTAATTAATATCCAATGATTATCTATATTTATCGAGAAGGTTTAAATTATAAGATTATATACATATAATCCAAATAACTCAAATATTTGATATAGTTAATGTCCGCGCATTCGCGTGGGTACTAATACTAGTATATCTTCATGGGGATCACTCTAAAACGAAATATTTTCTTGCCTTATTTACACTTTGACCACTAACTTCATTAATGGACCACTTTTAAATTTATTTATTTTACTTTTTTTCTTCAAAGAATTGGATTAGACTTTTATATTCTCTTTATCTAAGTTTTGGGAGTACGATTCTTAAAAACTAGATTCAAGAACAGAAAACATCTTCTTACCGAGTCTCTTCTTATCTTTCTTTTCCTCTACGTTTTAAGCATTGCTAAGGAACGTCAAATCAATTATGACATCGAGATTAAATTCTTGAATCAAAAGGTATTGATTTAATTTTTATTATTTTTACAGCTAAAATTGGATAAAAGCTGAATGTTCTTTAACATGTAATAGTCATACTAATATTGATAGCTTGGACTTTTTTTTAACTTAAAATATAAAGAAAAATAGTACACGTAAAAGATAATATTGTAATTGATGTATTCAACCAGATAAAAAATTAATTATTTTCAAATACCAATATTTTTTATAGAATGATGTTAACAGTTTTTATAACAATCGCTGCAGCGGAAAAGAGTTTTTCAAAATTAAAATTAATAAATTCTTACCTAAGATCAATATTTTCTAAAATGAAATTAAATAGATTAGCTATATTATCAAGTGAAAAAGAATTATTAGAAGAAATCGGTTATAAAAAATTAATTTTGCATTTAAAAATTTTAAGACAATTTAAGGCCTCTTTATTGAAGTTTGGCTTTAAGCCACCAACTTCATTTAGCCGGTTGTAGTGACCCGGTCAGTCGTTCTGAGAGTTGTATCCCCGTTTTCCACATTTCTGCTTATTTATGTATTGTTCAGCTGTGTTAAGTTGTATCGAGTTGGTAGGTTTGGGTTCGGAGTAGTTTTGGAGTGAAATGAGACACTTAGTCTCTTAGTTAGAAAGTTAAGTTAGAAAAGTCAAATAGAAGTTGACTTATGAGTAAACGAATACGGATGTGAATTTTTATGATTCGGTTAGCTTCGTTGAGTGATTTTAGACTTAGGAGTGTGTACGGAATGTAATTTGGAGGTTCGTGATAGAATTAGGCTTGAATTGGCAAAAGTTAGAAACTTGGCGATTTTGGTCGGCAGTGGAAAATTAGGTATCGGGGTCGGAATGAAATTCCGGAAGTTGGAGTAGGTTCGTGGTGTCATTTGTGACGTGTGTGCAACATTTGAGGTCATTCGGACGTGGTTTGATAGGTTTCGGCGTCGTTGGCGAATTTTGGAAGTTTAGAAGTTCTTAGGCTTGAATCCGGGGTTGATTTGGTGTTTTGGTGTTGTTTTGGGTGTTCCGAAGGTTCGACTAAGTTCGGGCAGTGATATATGACTTATTGGAATTATTAGTTGAGGTCCTAAGGGGCTCGGGATGAATTCAAATGGCTAACGGGAAGTTTGGAGTTTGGAAAATGCAGTCGATGCTGCTGTTCTGCTATTTCTGCACCTGCGGAAGAAGGAGTCGGAGGTGCGGGGTTGCTGGTGCACAAAGGGAGTCCGCAGGAGCGGGCAGTGCCGGACTACGCAAGATGCGCAGGTGCAAGTTGGAGGTTGCATCTGCGAGCCCGCAGGTGCGAGACCTGGGGCGCAGATGCGGAAAGGAGGGCTCTGGGAAGGCTTAGCAGGTGCGAAGGTGTGTCGCATCTGCGAGCCCGCAGGTGCGAAGCTTGGCATTTAAGTGACTTTTGCAGGTGCGCACCTGGGACCGCAGGTGCGGCCGTGCAGGTGCGAAGAAGCGGGTCCGCAGGTGCGGAATCCCTAGGGCAGATCCTATCTATATCACACTTCGCGAAGCTTTGCCCTTTTTCCACCATTGTTGAACGGTATTGAGCTTTGGGGCAGTGTTTTTCAAGGGAGAATCACGAGACATCAATGAGGTAAGTCGTTTGGGTTTAATTACATGCGTTTATGATTTTTTCCACTAATTAGCCATGATCTTAGTAGGGGTTTAGGGTGAAATTGAGGGAGTTAGGGTTTGAATTTTGTAGAGTTTTAAGTGAGTATTTGAGGGACCAAACGAAGTCCGATTTTGATAAATTTTATATGGTTAGACTCGGGAGAGTACGAGAATTATTATTCTGCTATTTTTGACTAGTTTCGAGACGTGGGGCCGGGTTTTGGCCGATTTCGGATTTTTGGCCTATTTATGTAGTTTGTATTGTGGAATTCGATTCTTTAGCCTATGTTGATAGTATTAATAGATTCAGAGCTTTTGGAGACCGAGTCCAGAGACAAGGGCATCCCGGAGTAGGATTTTACCCTGTTAAGGTAAGTAACAGTTTTAACTCTGGCTTTGAGGGTATAAAGCCGGAGATTGACATCACATGATTGTTTGGAAATGATACCCATGCTAGGTGATGGGCGTGTGGGTGTGCACCACGAGGGATTAAGACTTGGTCTGTCCCATGAGGTTGTGAAGCCTAATGGCTATTATTTGTGGTTATGTGTTTAATTGTTGTTGAACTTGTTTGCCTTCATGTTAGAGATCATGCTTAGGCTTTATTCATGCTCATATTATTTTCACTTAGTCATAGATATTATTGTACATGTTTACCTCAGACCCTATTATTTTGCTGATATACTATGATACTTGACGTGGGTTGTGTTTCCCTTATTTGTTGATGATGGTGAGGCTAGAGAGGTACATGACTGAGTGAGGCCGAGAGCCTGTTGTGAGGTATTTGATTGAGGCACGTGAGTTGTCCATGCGGATCCAAGTATTGATACCATAGCATGTGAGTTGTCCGCGTAGCACGTGAGTTGTCCGCGTAGCACGTGAGTTGACCGTGCGGATCCAGGGATTGATATTATGGGGTGAGTTGTCCGTGCAACACGTGAGTTGTCCGTGCTTAGCGCTTGGGCTTTGGGAGCCCCTCCGGAGTCTGTACACACCCCAATGAGCGCAGGTACCTATTGAGTGCTGAGTTAGAGTGTCGAGTGCCGAGTGCTGAGTGATGGAGTGACATTGCTGTGAGGTTTCATTGCTTTTGCTGTTGCTGCACTTTACCTCGTAATTTCTTTGTAGCATTTATTGAGTTGATGGAATTTACCTGTTTATTTCTATTTATTTTAAATTGTGATAAAGAAATAATTGAATTATTTTACTTAGCTCGTCACTACTACTCAGTTCCTTAGTTATTTCTGTTACTACTGAGTCGGTTGTACTGATACTACACCCTGCACTTTATGTGCAGATCCAGATGAGTTAGAGCGCAGCAATCGTTGAGTTCAGGCCGGCTATCGTTGGAGACTGCAAGGTAGCTGCTAGCGTCCGCATGACCTTGTTACTCCTTTTATCATTTCTTCTTTTGGACTTTATTGACAGCTAGACAGTTTTATTTCTTAGTTCATAGATTTAGACGCTCATGACTTAGTGACACCCCGATGTTTGGGGCTCGTTACCGTATATTCTATAATATATTTAGAGTTGGTTTAGTTTATGAGAAAGTCAAATATTGGAAATGTTTTCGTTAAATTCTTATAATTAAAATTGGTAGTAATATTTTGCGAAACAGGCTTGCCTTGTATCACGATAGGCGCCATCACGACCATGGTTAGATTTTGGGTCGTGACACCGACCCTGGTTCAATACACAATTTAAATTTACACAGTATAAGATAAATTGACACAATTAGTTCATTTAAAATATAATTATAGATAATTCTATTTAATAAGCATTATTAATAACCTAATGATAAGTAAACTATTATAACATGTTAAAATACATCGACGTTACATATAACGTAAATAGTTTTCATTGGGGTGTGAAAAAAGGTATCGTCGCAAGATAAATTTTTTGAGGGTTAAACTGTAATTAATACAACTTAGGAGGAGCCATGGAGTGTTTCTTCGGCATTTTTATATCGGAAAAGGGACAAATATATCCCTGTATTATTAGAAATAGTTTAAATATTGTGACGACCCAAAATCCAACTAGTCGTGATGGCACCTAACCCAACCCGCTAGGTAAGACAACTAATAACTATCCATTTCCAATAATATTTAATAAGACAATTAAGTAAAAGAAATTATCTGAATCTTATATATTTCCCAAAGACTGGTACTACAAATCATGAGCTTCTAAAATTAGAATTTACAAAGATGGTATGAAATAAATACATCATTTGTTCTAAATGTACATAAACATATTTTTTTTATGAATCTAAGGCTACCATGAACAAGAGGCAGCTACAACCGGAACGTAGGTACGTCTTTAATTCCAGCTCCCGCCGATCACAACAACATCTGCACGCAAGGTGCAGAAGTGTAGTATGAGTACAACCGACCACATGTACTCAATAAGTAACAAACCTAACCTTAGGTTGAAAGTAGTGACGAGCTGTAACAAAGGTCGGGTCCAACACCAATAGCCAACAATAGTCCAAAACAACGTAAACCAAGTAATAAAAGAAGTAACTCAGAGATAGAATGCTCAGCTTAATCATGATTTCTGAAATTAGTTCTGCCTTTCAAGTATATCAGTGAAAACTCAAGTCGTTTACCGAAGTTGCCAAAAATATGAGTAAGTTTGAAAACAGTAATTTTTCACAAAAATCCTTTCAACAATAGATAAGATGTTCCATTTTTCTCTCCAGCTAGCAAGGGTAAAATTTATCTCTATGCCCATATGTCAACATGTGTGAGAAGTCATGAATGACGTGATATAGTACAACATGAGAAAAATACATCTCTATGCTTGTATGTCATGTGTGCATGTCAATGCAATGTATGTCAGCGATGAACTCATGTACTCACACTCTCGGAATACTCAATCTCACTGTCTCACACTTTCCACTCATCATGCTCAATCACTCAGTACTGTATATGGCCAATCCGGCCCAGGGAAGATCCATCCCTGAATATATACATCAACTGATCATCAGTCACTCAGTACCGAGTAAGGCCAATCCAGCCTGTGGGGAAGATCCATCCTCAAGTATAAATGCTTCGGGCAAGATAGAACAAAGTGCAGCAAGTGTTTTAGAACACGTTGATGTAAAACACGTTGGGCAAGATAGAACAACGAGTGATTTAGGACATGTTGGTATATTTGGTTAACTTCCTAAAACATTATACGAACTTAGTCGAGGCCTCAAATCACATCAAATAACGCTAGAACCACGAATCATACCCCAATTCATGCTTAATGAAACTAAGAATTATTAACTTTTACATTCGATGTCGAAAACTATCAAATCAAGTCCGATTGACCTCAAATTTTGTACACAAGTCATAAACGACACAACGGACCTATTCAAATTTCTAGAATCAGATTCCGACCCCGATATCAAAAAGTCAACTCTCCGGTCAAACTTCCAAACTTAAATTTCTATTTTAGCCATTTCAAGCCTTATTTAACTGGACTTCCTAATAATTTTACAGATACGCTCCTAAGTCCAAAATTACTATACAAGGCTATTGGAATCATCAAAACTCTATTTCGGGGTCGTTTACACATAAGTCAACATCCGATCAATCTTTTAAACTTAAGTTTTCATCTTGGAGACTAAGTGTCTCAATTCATTTCAAAACCCCACCGGACCCAAACCAATTACCCCGGCAAGTTATACAATAACTGTAATGCATAAATTGAGAAGTAAATGGGGGGGGGGGTGGAGGGGGACGAGGTTGTAATACTCAAAATGACCGGTCGGGTCGTTACATTCCCCCCACTTAAACATACGTTAGTCCTCGAACGTGCCAAGAGCTGTTTTTAAGCCATCAAATCTCTATTCCATCTTACCATGCATGTACTCGGAGGTGATCCTACACCACCCTAATCCATATAGGCCTGACAATACAACATAATTGAAGATCTTTACTTTAACTTTAGTCCGAAAAACTTAGAGCCCAAATTTCCAACATCCAGAATTCTTTTCAAGATACGAATCTCACATCTACACACTGTATGAGTCTGAACAAGTTGTATCAAGCCATAACCATAACCCCAGATATAATCACATAACATACTACATAACTCACATGCTCGTGTTGTGTATTGCTCTGATGCCCGTACATGGGCTCAAACCTCACATATATGCATACTCATAGCGCGTAGCTATCACAAATAATTAATGCAACTAGTGCCTCAACTGAGTTTAAATAAAATACTCACCTCAAACAGGTCGCAACCCTGAAACAATATGCTTATGAGAACTCCCGGTCTCCAAATTCACAAGACACATGAATCACCGTAACTGGTCCCAACTCCAACACTCGAATGACTAACACATCTTTCATGCACAATCAACCCACGAGGAATTCTTCCAAAAACTTTTCGTGCCACATAGCAAAAATTCGAATACCATCAGTCTATTAACCAGGTGAGTACCACAATACTAATGAAACATCCGTAAGTCAATACACAATGCGCCTTTTGAAATACGCACCCTTCTCGTGCAATACCAAGTAGTAATAGTATTCATCTAGTCATTTGGAACCGCCCATGTTGTCTAAGAATTCATGACCATCCCTTCAAAACTGAACCGTATACTTGCACATAAAAATCTTAGTCTCACTCCACGCGACGCCTCTATTAGTCCATTACATGAAAACACAAGAACCTCATTAACACTCTGAGTCTCCAGCAAATTACATACCCGATCAGTTAGAATCCTTCCTCTTGCTTCCTTCCAGGAGGAAATCACAATACATAACATGTTCCACACACTGGTAGAAAATATCTAGTTCAAACCATGGTAGAAACCATCAAGAACACTTTGAAATCCATTTGTACATAACCAAGCTATCAGAACTGAATTCCACTAACTCGACCAAGCCATGCAGGTCACCAAACCAAAGAATATTGCCACTAAAACATCTGTAGAGCTTGACCACATGATAATCACCCAAAAAAATCGAGCATACCATTACCATACTGGTCTAGCCTACTACCCAGTTGTCCTATTTTCTCTGAGTTTCCTCTGAATTATCCTCAAGTTGACATTTCTCCTTGTCAGAACACTACGATCCTTACCCAAAGCTCACTATAAGACACCCTAACATAAAAAAACACACCGCCCTAAGGCCCATAAGCCATTGTATTCTTCTTAAGCACCCGATAAAATACCACAACCGAGACATCCACTCTGAAAGACCTTATGTGAATTTAAAATTATTCTTTTACCTTTCTTATACTGGAATGTAGAATTCATAGCCATACAGAATTACCGCAAGTCAGAAACCATTAAATGTAAATATTAGATTCTATCCATACACAAATCCGAAAAAGTTCTGAATTGCTACATATAAATCTTGAACCTATTAGAACCTTCTCGGGATTCACCCACTTTGCTCAAATCTAAATTACACCGCTCAAATGGGCTGAAAGACACGTGCCCCATTAGCACAGCAACACAAAAGAAGTACCCCTGCCTTAACACCACCGATCAAATTCATACCCCGTGCGCACTACATCATTCACAAATAACAACTCAGTCATCCCATGATTTTCATATACTTACAAAGCGCAATATAATCCATATTTAGGAATATCAGTACTCGAGTCATCCTCGATCTCAAGCTCTGCAAGTCATAACTAATCCACAAGTATGCCTCGGACCAAAACTAAAATTAAACATATAACTATGAATAGAATTGTCAATAGCAGGCTCCCCCACTTGGCTGAAAGCCATAGATTAAAACAATCGATAACTCACAATACCCATACTCTATTACTGCCATAATACCGCAGTCAGTTCAACAAAAAATCTTCTCAAGCTTATACAACTCCAACCATAAAAATACCTCAATCATCCGCTAAGCTCGTATTCATTCTCTTGACACTCAAGTCAACTTTCTCAACCAGATTCAAATTCAAATCACAACACATATGCCCCGCTAGCAGAAAAGAAACTCTCCACTCACATTATAAGGAACACACCTACGTAGATTACTCTGTAGGGGATAACCCATCTGCTTAACCTCTAATTGGTAACTTGTTATACCCTTTCATAGTCATAATTACTATGAAATCACTTAATCTTTATGAGTCCAACTCATTAACAAGACATGAGAATTTAATTTGTCCCAAAATTTAACAACGTGAAAGATCCTTCAAAACATTCATACTCGAGATTGTACGTCACATCAAAATGAAAATCAAGCACCCAATGGCCTCTTCTTTACATTTCAAGAAAACACTTCTCGTCACATTCAAATCGTCTTAACAAATCCCGCAGTCACATCATACTCATCACAAAGCCATTCCACCACTCATCAAGCCACAAATTCGACTGGTAGAGATATTACCGGACTTACAAGTCCAAAGCACATGCTCACATAACTGAAATCCCCATGCTCAAGCCACAGTCATAGCCCGACCTCAAGTCCTCCAGACTGGCCCATCATCATCACATAGAAATCATATCTCGCACTTCATCCACGGAATGTCATCGATGCACAACTGATACTGAGCGCTCATGTGCGCATACGAATGCATGGAAAGAATTTCAAAGAGTTACACTTCAAGCTGAACCAATACCGCAAGATAAGAAAAGAAAGATAGGAAGTTTATCCTAAATTCCCTGTAGCCTCTCGAAGATAGGTATAGACGTCATCATACCGATCCACAAGACTCTACTAGATACTTGCTCATGACTTTTAGAACCTATGAACCTAGAGCTCTGATACCACCTTGTCACAACCCAAAATCCAACTAGTCGTGATGGCACCTAACCTAACCCGCTAGGTAAGCCAACTAATAAATTTCCAATTCCAATAATATTTAATAAGACAATTAAGTAAAAAAAATTATTTGAATCTTATACATTTTCCAAAGACTGGTAGTACAAATCATGAGCTTCTAAAATTAGAATTTACAAAGATGGTATAAAATAAATACATCATTTGTTCTAAATATACATAAAAATATTTTTTTTATGAATCTAAGGCTACCATGAACAAGAGGCAGCTACAACCGGAACGCAGGTATGTCTTTAATTCCAGCTCCCGTCGATCACAGCAACATCAGCAACCAATATCTACATGCAAGATGCAGAAGTGTAGTATGAGTACAACCGACCCCATGTACTCAATAAGTAACAAATTTAACCTTAGGTTGAAAGTAGTGACGAGCTGGAACAAAGGTCGGGTCCAACACCAATAGCCAACAACAATCCAAAACAACGTAAAACAAGTAATAAAAGAAGTAACTCAGAGATAGAATGCTCAGCTTAATCATAATTTCTTAAATTAGTTCTGCCTTTCAAGTATATCAGTGAAAACCCAAGTCGTTTACCGAAGTTGCCAAAAATATGAGTAAGTTTGAAAACAGTATTTTTTCCCAAAAATCCTTTTAACAATAGATAAGATGTTCCATTTTTCTCTCCAGATAGAAAGTGTAAAATACATCCTTATACCCATATGTCAACATGTGTGATAAGTCATGAATGACGTGATATCGTACAACGTGAGAAAAATACATCTCTATGCATGTATATCATGTGTGCACGTCAATGCAATGTATCTCAGAGATGAACTCATGTACTCACACTCTCGGAGTACTCAATCTCACTGTCTCACACTTTTCACTCATCATGCTCAATCACTCAGTACTGTATATGGCCAATCCGGCTCAAGCAAGATCCATCCCAAAATATATACATCAGCTGACCGTCAGTCACTCAGTACCGAGTAGGGACAATCCAGCCCGTGGGGAAGATTCATCCCCAAGTATAAATTTTTCAGACAAGATCCATGTCCAGGGAAGATCCATCCCTCAATATAAATCAATCGAGCTCAGTAGGGGTGTGTGCAAACTCCGGAGGGGATCCTTCAGCCCAAGCGCTAAAATCCGCACGTAAAACTCACGTGTTGCACGGACAACTCACGTGTTATAGTATCAATATCTCAAAATCAGGCCCTCGGCCTCACTCAGTCATCAACTTTTCTAGTCTCGCGGGCTCACAATGACATGAACTAGCCCAAAATGATGATATGATGTATCAATAAATAACAACAGAGACTGAGATATGATATGCAATGAATGAATATGACTGAGTATGCCATTGCAATGTAAGCAAATAAGTCAACAACAATAATGACCTCAGTGGGTCCTAACAGAATAAGCATGTAGCCTAGACATGGTTTTTAACATAAATTACAACTCGATAACTCTAGTACGTAGAGATTTCATGATTACAAATAAGTTAAGGTAACTACACAATACCACAGAAAAAACAGAGTCACAGTTCACACGATGCAGGCCCATACGCCCGTCACCTAGCATGTGTGTCACCTCAACACCAAACACATAACACGTATAGTCAAGGTTCATACCCTCAGCTCCAAGATTAGAAGAGTTACTTACTTCGAACAAGCCAAATCCAATGTCGAGCAAGCTAAAAAATGCTCCAGAAATTTCATTCTGCGTGTATTAACTTCTGAACAGCTCCAATCTAGTCACAATTAATTTGATTCAGTCCACACAACTTATAGGAATTAATTCCATATCAAAATATTAATTTTTCCAACAAAATCTGAAATTACACTTAAAATTCGCCAGTGAGTCCCACGTCTCGGAACCCGACAAAAATTACAAAATATGAACTCCCATTCAACCACGAGTCCAACTATACCAAATTTACCAAATTCCGACAACAACTCGGCCTTAAAATCCCCAAATCTCATTTTCAAATCTCTAGGCCCAAATCCTCTAATTTGACGTCAAAAACACGTAATCTAGTCGAAATACTCAATGATAATCCAATATTATTGACTAAAATTAATCACAGGTGACTTACCTCAAGTTTTCCCGTGAATTCTCTCTGAAAATAACCCCAACATCATGTTTGGAATGTCCAAAATGACAAAAATGTCGGACCCTTCTGTTTTGTACTATGTCCAGTTCTTTTGCTTCTGCGGTTCACTAAGCTGCTTTTGCGGTTCCCGCTTCTGCGGCTTATTCGCTTCTGCAGACAAGAGGTCCGCTTCTGCGGCCTCGCATTTGCGGAACACAAGTTGCTTCTGCGATGAGGCCCCTCCCCTCTCACTTCTGCTTCTGCGATCAACTCGTCACAGATGCGAGTCCGCTTCTGTGGTCCTACGTGCGCACCTCCGACCCCTGCCCTTGCCAAGCCAATTCCTCTTCTGCGCAACCAAGCTCGTACCTGCGGTCCCTCATGCGCACGTGCGAAGACACCAGCAATAGAAACATTCCAGCATTTCCTTATGTTTGAATTTGATCCGTTAATCATCCGAAACTCACCCGAAGCCCCCGAGACCTCAACCAAATATACCAACAAGTCCTAAAATATTATATGAACTTAGTCGAGGCCTCAAATCACATCAAACAACGCTAGAACCACGAATCATACACCAATTCAAGCTTAATGAAACTAAAAATTTTCAACTTCTATATTCGATGTCGAAACCTATCAAATCAAGTCTGATTGACCTCAAATTTTGCACACAAGTCATAAACGACATAACAGACCTATTCAAATTTTCAGAATCGGATTCCGACCCCGATATCAAAAAGACAAATCCCGGTTAAACTTCCAAACTTAAATTTCTATTTTAGCCATTTCAAGCCTAATTTAACTACGGACTTCCAAATAATTTCCGGACACGTTCCTAAGTCCAAAATCACCATACGGGGCTATTGGAATCATTGAAACTCTATTCCGATGTCATTTACACATAAGTCAATATCCGGTCAATCTTTTCAACTTAAGTTTTCATCTTGGAGACTAAGTGTCTCAATTCATTTCAAAACCTCACCATACCAGAACCAATTACCCCGGAAAGTCATACAATAACTGTTAAGCATAAATTGAGCAGTAAATGGGGGGAACGAGGCTGTAATACTCAAAACGACAGGCCGGGTCGTTATATTCTCCCCCACTTAAACATATGTTCGTCCTCGAACATTCGAAGAGTTGTTTCCAAGCCATCAAATCACTATTCCATCTTACCACGCAAGTACCCGGGGGTGATCCCACGCCACCCTATTCCATATAGGACTCACAATGCAACATAATTAAAGATCATTACTTTAACTTTAGTCAGTAAAACTTAGAACCTAAATTTCCAACATCCAAAATTCTTTTCAAGACACGAGTCTCACATCTACACACTGTATGAGTTTGAACAAGCTGTATCAAGCCATAACCATAACCCCAGATATAATCACATAACATACTACACAACTCGCATGCTCGCAGCACCATTCCCGATCACAGAAACTACTCCAAACTAACCCGGTACTAGTATTAAACCCCATATCATGTCAAACCTCATTCTAAAACCTTCGTAAACTGCTGATAATAAAAGAAACACGCGGAATCTCATAACCCCTTATTAGATCAACAAGTCATGGAGCTCTCTCGCCTAACCAGAACCATAATCACTTTCTAAGACGACTTTAAATGTCATCCTCCCAAATATACCGTAATCAAACATGATAGTATCCATTCTAGGTCCAATGACCATATATTATTAAAGACAATTATCCCACAGACATGCCACACCAATATAACTCAAGCCACAACTGCGCAATCCGGGTACCCAAAAATGGAAAATGTCTCAACTAAGAGAACGATATTGCAAGTTCAACAAGCACCACCACAACTGTAATGCTATAAGCTCATCATATATAGTAGAACCAAGACACACGAATCTAATAATGGTAACCAGCTCTTCTAGAGCTCACTTTAACATCAATCGCACGGACGATTGCCCCGGTGCCCGTACATGGGCTCTAACCTCACATATATACATACTCGTAGCGTGTAGCTATCACAAATAATTAATGCAACTAGTGCCTCAACTGAGTTTAAATAAAATACTCACCTCAAACTGGTCGCAACCCTGAAACAATATGCTTCTGAGAACTCCCGGTCTCCAAATTCTCAGGATACATGAATCACCGTAACTGGTCCCAACTCCAGCACTCCAATGACTAACACATCTTTCTTGCACAATCAACCCACGATGAATTCTTCTAAAAACTTTTCGTGCCACATAGCAAAAAACCCAGTTAGTTAGAATCCGTCCTCTTGCTTCCTTCCAGGAGGAAATCACAATACATAACACGTTCCACACACTGGTAGAAAATATCTAGTTCAAACCATGGTAGAAACCATCAAGAACACTTTGAAATCCATTTGCATATAACCAAACTATCATAACTGAATTCCTCTAACTCGACAAAGCCACGCAGGTCACCAAACCTAAGAATATTGCCACCAAAACATCTATACAGCCTCACCACATCATAATCACCCAAAAGAACCGAGCATACCATTACCATATTGGTCTAGCCTACTACCCAGTTATCCTATTTTCTCTTAGTTTCTTCTGAATTACCCTCAAGTTGACACTTCTCCTTGTCAGAACACTACGATCCTTACCCAAAGCTCACTATAAGACACCCTAACATAAAATCACACCACCCTAAGGCCCATAAGCCATTGTATTCTTCTTATGCACCACATAAATACCACAACTGAGACATCAACTCCGAAAGACCATATGTGAATTTAAAACTATTCATTTACCTTTCTTATACTGGAATGTAGAATCCATAACCATACAGAATTACCGCAAGTCCACACCATTAAATATAAATCTCAGATTCTATCCATACACAAATCCAAAAAAATTCTCAATTGCTACATATAAATCTCTAACCCATTAGAACCTTCTCGGAAGTCGCCCACGTTTCTCAAATCTAAATTACACCGCCCAAACGGGCTGAAAGACATGTGCCCCATTAGCACAACAACACACAAAAAGGTAACCCTGCCTAAACACCACCGATCAAATTCATACTCCATGCGCACTACATCATTCAAAAATAACAACTTAGTCATCCCATGATTTTCATATACTCATAAAGCACAATATAACCCATATTTAGTAATATCAGTACTTGAGTCATCCTCGATCTCAACTTTGCAAGTCATAACTAATCCACAAGTATGCCTTAGACCAAAACTAAAATTTAATATATAACTATGAATTGAATTATCAATAACGGGCTCCCCCACTTAGCTCAAAGCCATAGATTAAAACACTCGATAACTCACAAAACCCATACTCTATTACTGCCATAATATCGCAGTCAGTTCAACAAAAATTCTTCTCAAGCTCATACATTGCCAATCATAAAAATACCTCAATCATCCACTAAGCTCGCATTCATTCTCTTGACACTCAAGTCAACTTTCTCAACCAGATTCAAATTCAAATCTCAACACATACTCCCCGCTGGCAGTAAAGAAACTCTCCACTAACATTATAAGGAACACACCAACGTAGATTACTCCGCATGGGATAACCCACCTATTTAGTCTCAAATTGGTATCTTGTTATACCCTTTCGCAGTCACAATTACTATGCAATCACTTAATCTTTCTGAGTCCAACTCATTAATAAGACATGAGAATTTAATTTGTCCCAAAATTTAACAACGTGAAAGATCCTTCAAAACATTCATATTCGAGAATGTACGTCATATCAAAACGAAAATCAAGCACCCAATGGCCCCTTCTTTATATTTTAAGGAAATACTTCTCGTCACATTCAAACCGTCTTAACACATCCCGCAATCACATCATACTCATCACAAAGACACTCTACCGCTCATCGAGCCACAAATTCCACTCGTAGGGATATTACTGGACTTATAAGCCCAAAGCACGTGCTCACATAACCGAAATCCCCGTGATCAAGCCACAGTCATAACCCGGCCTCAAGTCCTCCAGATTGGCCCATCATCAGCACACAAAAATCACATCTCGCACTTCATCCATGGAATCACAAGCACACAGAAATCACATCAGCACACAGAAATCACAAATTTTGTTTTAAATTTGAATCTTTCAAGTTAAATATGGCCATATGCGTTTTTCTTTCTACCCAAATAAATCTGGTCCATTAGATTTAATAGTGGAGATTAAAAAGGAGTGTGATCCATATAAACCTTTTTTGAAATTTAAGAAGTCTCATCTCCATTTTAGCATATGCTTTAATTTATTGCCTTTTTGCTTTCATGCTACTGAAGTCTTAAGCTCTCTAACTCTGCTGGGTAGTTGATTTTATGTCATTTTTACCAAAATCTGGTATCACAAAGAGTTACCTATAAATTCTAATTTGGAAGGGCTTGAGAAATTTAACATACGTTTCTATTTGCACAGAAAAAGATGCATGGAGTTAGCATCAATGACGTTGTCAGGTTCTTTATGTGCATGATGGGGCTGGTATGTCTGTCGGGTTTAGTAATGGTAGGAATTGGGAATTTTGAAGAGATGAAGAAGACGATGAGGGTGGGTATGGGTCCCATATTTTCATGTGTTTAGTTGTACAATTCAATAAGTTTTGGGGAAAATTGGGTTCGGGTTTGTTGAGAAGATTGGGCCTCAGTTACGGACTCCTTCAGACCAGGCCCACTCTTCTCCCAGCGGCCCACATAATAACACACACATATGGCAACATAGCTTTTATATTCTTTAGCCTTTTTACCTTTGTAAATATAGCCACATTGTAACACAAGTATAAATACTTGTATTTCCGGAAATAAGAGGTTAGGAGATTCATTAATGATAATAGATATTTTCTCTCGTAGTTCTTTTCCTTTTTTCTCTCTACTGTATAGCTAGGGTTTTCTCCATTGAAACTCATTGCATGAGCTCACTATGAGCTTCTAACATGGTATCAGAGCAGGTGAATAAACTCCGTTCGTTCTCCTCTTCCTTCCGATCCTATCCTCGAGGTTAGATTCTGTAGTTTTCTACAAGTTTGAAGAAACCCTAACTTTCGAAGAAGGTTCATTCTCTGGTAGAGTTCCAAAGTATCTGTTGTCATCTATGGCGAAATAGTAGCTGAGGATTTCTTCTACTGGTCATTTCGTTAACTCGTGAAGAGTTTTACTGGTGATTTTGATTTGTTGAAGCAAAATCGGTATTATCTTCTTCAAGCTTCAATTTCTTGTATTTTTTTCATCAATCTTAGCCTTATAGCCTTTTATTTCTGTGTTTGTGGTATTAAAATTGAGTTTTGATTATGGCTATTGATGAAGTTAATTCATCAGAGGGTTTTCAACTTTCACCTTAGATTTTTCACATCCTTTCTACGTGCACCCTTCTGATAGTCCTGGTACTCATTTAGTCTCCCTTCCTTTTGATGGTACTGGTTTTGTGGCTTGGAGGAAGAGCATGCTTGTGTCTCTTTCTACCAAGAACAAATTAGGGCTAATTAATGGCCGCCATGATAAACCTACTGAGGATTCTCCTTATTACCCTTATTGGGAAAGGTGTAACGATATGGTGATTACTTGGATCACCAATTCTCTATCTAAAGAGATTGCTACCAGTGTCTTAGGGTATGGCACTGCTAGAGAGATCTGGTTAGATATAAATGAGAGATTTGGTCAATCAAATAGGTCAAAATTCATTCAAATCCAAAGTGAGATTGGTTCTATCTCCCAAGGGACCTCAGACATAGCTTCATATTTCACCAAACTACGCAGTCTTTAGGATGAGATGAACACAACTTATGTCGTACATGTTTGCTCATGTGGAGCCCTTCCTAAATTCCTAGAGGAAATCAAACTATTCTGGTTCCTTGCTGGGCTAAATGATTCATACTCCACAGTCAAGAGCAACATTCTTATGATGACCCCTCTCCCAACTGTCAGTAAAGCCTACTCGATTTGCAGCATGATGAAAAACAAAGAGAGAAAGCATCTTCTCCAGGTTTTTCTGTTAAATCTGTCTCTTTCTCTGCTTTTTCTGCACCTAACAATGGTCAGAGGTCTTTCTATCAGAGAATTCAATTTGAGACAAAGAGACTTAATCAGTCTATATCTTGCAAATATTGCAAGAAACCTGGGCACACTATTAAAAAGTGTTGCAAGCTTCATGGATTTCCCCCTGATTTCAAGTTCAACAAGAACAAAATATCAGCCTCTTGTGTGCATGTTGATGATTCTTCCTCTGGTCTTTCATCAGCTTCTCCCCAAGGTTCCACAACTCCTGATATTTATTCACATAGTTTCACTCAAGAACAATATCAACACCTTCTAAGTTTACTACAACAATCTTATATCTACCTTGGGGCCAACAACAATAACCTGTCTTCTGGAGAGAACACTACTTATGCAAATTTTGCATGTTTGTTCTATAATGATGTAGTTAATTATGTGGACTTTCATGCTTGTGCATCATCTCAATTCACTATAGACACTTGGATCTTAGACTCAGGGGACACTAATCACATGACCCCCCACAAACATTTACTTCATAATTTAACACTACTAGTTAGACCTTACTTGATAACTTTACCAAATGGCTACAAAGTAAAAGTTGTCTCCACTGGTTCTCTATACCTTAGATCTGACATAATCCTTCACAATGTTATTCTTGTTCCATCTTTCCAATTCAATCTAATTTCCATTTACCATCTATTTTTACAGTTTAACTGTTATGCAGTTCTCGCCATTTCTAAGTGTTTTTTACAGGGTCCTTCTCTAAAGAGGCCACTGGAAATTGATAGAGCTAATAATGGGATGTATTTCCTCCATCTTGCTGATGATGTTAAATCTCTTTTTTGTGCTTTACCTTCACCATATAATGCTTCTGATTCTACTATTTTTTACATGTTCTAGTTCTACTTCTGTTAATGATCCCATTTCACCCAGTCCCTCTTATGATCCACACATTCACATCAATAAAACAGACTATTTTTGGCATCAAATAATGTGTCACATCCCTATAATAGGATGAAATTCGTTCCTTTCATTTCTGATAAAATCTCTTCCAAACAGACTTTTATATGTCTTGTTTGTCCCATGGTTAGACAGTAGAGACTCCCCTTCCCTGATAGTACCATTCATTCTTCAGCCCCTTTTTCAGTTGGTTCACATTGATATTTGGGGCCCCTATAATACCCCTACTTATAATAATTTCAAGTATTTTCTAACTCTAGTAGATGCTTACACTAGGGTAACTTGGACACACCTACTCTCTTCTAAAAGCAATGCTCTTTTGATTTTAAAAGCTTTCACCTCTATGGTTCAAACTCAATTTCACACTTCAGTTCAATCTTTATGGTCTAATAATGCTTTTGAACTAGGAACTAGTTCTGAGTCCAAATTTTTCTTTACTACTCAAGGTACACTACACCAAACTACCATCCCTCATACTCCTCAACAGAATGGTGTTGTGGAAAGAAAGCACAAACACCTCTTAGAAACTTCTAGAGCTTTGCTTTTCCATTCATATTTACCTACCAAGTATTGGGGTGAATGTGTTCTCACAGCCATATACCTCATCAATAGATTTCCCTCCACTGTCTTGAACAACATATACCCTATGAAAATTTCATGGTCATCCCCCTCACTATGATCATCATAGATCCTTTGGATACTTATGCTATTCCACCACACCCAAATTTGGAAGAGACAAGTTTCAGATAAGAGCACTGCCTTGTATCTTTCTTGGCTATCCCTGTGGCAAGAAAGGTTACAAGTTGCCAACTCTTTCTAGCCATGCTATCCTATATTCTAGAGATGTTGTATTTCATGAGCATGTATTTCCTTATTCATCTCCTCATTCACAAACTTTTCCTTCTTCTCCTACTCCCTTTGTAGATTTACCTAACTTTCCACCTTCTCCCACTTCTTCTACTTATCCTCCTTCTTCCATTCCCTCTCCTCCTGTTGTTTCTATTTCTCCCCCCTTTACCACTGATCCTCCTTCTCCTTCTCCACCTGTTATCCCTCATGCTCCTCATGTTTCTCTCCCTATCAGACATTCTTCAAGGATTAGTAATCCTCCACCCCATTTAAGGGATTATGTTTGTCCATATCTTACTCCAAAGCTCCTGCTTCTCTAGTTTCTAAGGTCTCTTCCTCTGTTTTGCACATGCATGAGCCCTAGTTTTATCAACAGGCTGCTTCTCACCCTGCTTGACAGGAGGCCATGCTAAAGGAATTTCAAGATTTAGATGCAAATCACACTTGGGACATTCCCTTTCCCTCTCACAAGAAGCTTATACCTTGTAAATGGGTCTACAAGATCAAACAAAGGTCTGATGGTTCAATTGAAAGGTACAAGGCCAGATTAGTGATAAGGGGCGACACTCAGAAAGAAAACATTGATTAGAATGAGACTTTTTTCCCTGTGTTTAAAATCACCACCATTAAGTGACTCCTTACCATTGCTGCTTTGAGGAATTGGATTGTTTATCAACTAGATGTCAACAATGCCTTTTTACATGGTGATCTTTATGAAGAAGTTTATATGAAGATCCCTCCTAGTTTACAGCTTTCTTTTACTTCTTCCTCTTCCTCTTCTCCATTGGTTTGCAAGATAAGGAAGTCTCTATATGGCCTCAAGCATGCCTCTAGACAGTGATTTTCTAAGCTCTTTGAGGCATTGCTCGGTATAGGCTACAATCCTAGTAAAACTGACTGTTCTTTATTCCTCAAGTCCACTAGCAGTTCCTTCACGGTTCTAGATGTTTATGTTGATGACATCCTTCTAGCTGGTGATGATGTTTCTGAGCTGGATGATGTCAAGGCTTTCCTTGATACTCTGTTCAAAATCAAGGATCTGGGGTCTATTCGCTATTTTTTGGGCCTGGGAGTCACTAAGTTGTTGCTGGTTTTCTTATTACTCAACACAAATTTACCGCTGATTTACTTTCAGAGTTTCATTGCTAGAAGTTTTCCTCTGTTGTCACTCATATCGATGGCTCTCTCAAACTCTCAACTGATATGGGGGAGCCACTATCTGATCCTGGTACTTATAGGAGGATATAGTTGGCAAACCTAATTTTCTACAGCACACAAGACATGATATTGCTTTCTCAGTACAACATCTCAGTCAATTCCTCCAAGCTCCTCAAGTCCCTCACATGCTTGCTGTTATACATGTTCTGAGGTACTTATCTGTTGCGCCAGCTATGGGTATTCTCCTCTCTCCTGGTGTTGATTTTACTCTCAAGGCTTATTCTGATTCAGACTGGGCAGCTTGTGCCATGTCCAGGAAGTCTGTCTCTGGTTATTTTTTCACTCTTGGTGGTTGCCATGTTTCTTGGAAGAGCAAGAAGCAGCAAACTGTATCACTGTCCTCTGCTGAGGCTGAATATAGGGCCCTTCGACAAGTTGGTGCTAATGTGTCATGGTTAATCACGTAACTTGTTGATTTTGGTGTCTCTATTTCTCATCTTATTCCTGTTTTTTGTGACAACCAGGCTGCCCTTCACATTGCTAAGAATCCAGTCTTTCATGAGCGCACCAAACACATCGAGATTGACTATCATTATGTGCACGACAATGTTACTTCTGGTTTGGTCTCCCTTCATTATGTTGCAAGTGTTGAACAACTGGCTGATATCATGACCAAGCCCCTTACAGGCCTCTCTCACCATCATTTACTAGGAAAGCTTGGAGTGTTCTCACCCCCAAGCTTGAGGGGGGGAGAGGGGGGGGAGTGTTGAGCAGATTGGGCCTCAGTTCCGGACTCATTCAGACCAGGCCCACTCCTCTCCCAACGGCCCACATAATAACACACACATATAGCAACATAACTTTTATATTCTTTAGCCCTTTTACCTTTGTAAATATAGCCACATTGTAACACAAGTATAAATACTTGTATTTCTGGAAATAGGAGGTTAGGAGATTCACTAATGATAATAGATATTTTCTCCGATGGTTCTTTTTCCTTTTTCTCTCTACTGTACAGCTAGGGTTTCCTCCATTGAAACTCATTGCATGAGCTCACTTTGAGCTTCTAACAGGGTTATGGGTAAAAATCAGGGTCGGGTTTAATTCGAGTCGGGTATTAAAATTGGGGATGTGTTTAGTTGTTCTAACGATGCCACGTGTCCCTCCGTTCTAAATTAGGGGTAAATTAGTATCAAAGTATAACGTTAAGGATATAATTGAACTAATACTTAAACGGATGATATATTTAAACTATTTCTAATAGTATAGGAATATATTTGGCTTTTATATTCTAAAACTACGCTGGCATTGAGGCGTGTATTGCAATTCCGAAGAAGATGTGGTCCATGGGCTATGGCTACTCAGGAGATAGAGACTTCCACAACTGTTTTTAAGAGCATAATCGTTGTTTTTTCCCATGAATAATTCTATTAAGCAGGTCTACTTTGTTAAATTAGCCTTAACAACTGCTTAACAATTCTGTTCAAATCAATTTATAGCTAATTTTTTAATAAAGCCCGTTGGAAAAAGTAGGGTATACTGTGTCCATTTATGTAACAAAACGTAAACTCAAAAAGTATTAATATTATTGGATTTGCAAATATTGTTATTAATAATTATCTGATTTGCTAACATTATAATATATACCTGATTTGCTAATATTGTTATTGGAACACTATTTTATTTGTTACTAATATTGTTATTCGTACATTATCCAATTTGCTTATATCGTTATTAATACACCATATATATCTAATTTACTAAAATATTGTTACTAATACATTATCTGATTTGCTAAGACTGCTATTAAAACACTATCTAACTTGCTAATATAGTTTTTAATACACAATCTCATTTGCTGGTAATTAATCCATTCCCTTTTTTGTTTTGTTTTGAAATTGTAATTAAGAATTGATTCCTTCTTTTTATTAAAAAGGTAAGTAATTTATTCTTAAATTACGGGTGTATATAAGCATGAAACAGAGATAGCCTAGACCATTAATTAGCCTTGTAAGTAAAGTGGTTTAATTTGGGGCTTCTTAATTAGGAGCATCAATGGCTTTCTTCTTAGTTGCTGTTGCAGTGATTTTTGGATTTTGCATGTTGTGTACTGCTTTATTTAGATGGAATGAGATCAGGTACAGTAACAAAAGTTTGCCTCCTGGAACTATGGGTTGGCCACTTTTTGGTGAGACTACAGAATTCCTAAAACAAGGTCCAAGCTTCATGCAAAACCAGAGAGCCAGGTATGTATGTATATATGTATGTATATATGTATGTATGTATGTGTGTGTTTGTGTGTGTATACACATATCACATTTCTTCTTTTTCACTTATAATCAATGAGGTCGTAGTCTGAATGTCGAAAAATTTTGTTTGGTATATTGGTGAAAAAAATTATTATGTATATTAAATTGTCGAATCTCCCTAACATAAGGGAAGTGTCTAAAATCAAATGCCATGGTATTCTAATATTGTTTTTTAATTTCCTTGTTAGAATTTCTGGTTCTGCCACTGAATTCTCAATTCACTAGCGTAAGGACCAGATCTTCCAGTTATGCTTCACAAATCACATTCACAAGTGTTTTATATTTCTATGCTTTATTATATCATGCCCTTTGATAACATGCTATTTCCATTGATAGCATATAGAGCCCTCATTTAGACAAAAGTGATAACCTCTAATTGAATTCCTACCTAAGTGATATGCATATGTTTTTGTGTAACAGGTATGGGAATTTTTTCAAATCCCACATACTTGGTTGCCCTACGATTGTGTCAATGGATCCAGAGTTAAATGGATATATTCTGATTAATGAGGCAAAGGGACTGGTTCCAGGTTACCCACAATCCATGTTAGACATTTTAGGAAAATACAATATTGCAGCAGTCCATGGTGCTGCTCACAAGTACATGAGAGGAGCATTACTATCTCTAATCAGCCCTACTATGATTAGAGACCAAATTTTGCCAAAAATTGATGAGTTCATGAGATCCCATTGGAGCAATTTGGAAAATAATGTCATTGATATTCAAGAAAAGACCAAAGAGGTGGGTATATAAATATGAGCTTTGCAAAATCTAAAGAGAAATCTTGTTTTGATTTGTTTTCATCTATATATATCTTTTTTTTTCTTTTTTAATAACGGCGGTGTGAGGGTCAGTTTTACGGATAATGACTATTCTACAAGATATATGTTACTTTTCATAATACCTACAAGGCTTAGACAGATAAAAAGAAATCATTCACGTTTTTTGTCTCTACTGTGATCTAGTAGTGTGCTAACAAATTGCTTCTTTTTTTTAATCCCTCCACACCCCACAAACCTCCCCATGCAGATGGCATTTCTCTCATCATTGAAACAAATTGCTGGGATTCAATGTAGCTCAATAGCTAAAGAAATAATGCCTGAATTCTTCAAGCTTGTACTAGGGACTATTTCACTCCCTATCAACCTTCCCAACACAAATTATCGTCGTGCATTCCAGGTAATTAACTGATTAATTAACGTATTTATACCCTAACAGCATAATGAATTTTTACATTATAAGTGTATTTTAACATATTGTAGCAGATTATTAATCTACCTTATTATTCAACTCACCAATCTCATTTTTTATGAACAATTACTTGTAATCATCTTCTAGATACAAATTAACACTATCCGTGTATAGAAATGATTAAAATCTTAAATAACCTATTTACTCGTGAAATCTTTAATAATGACAAAAAATTTGTATGTGTCCAGGCGAGGAAAAACATTGTCAGCTTACTGAGGAAACTAATAGAAGATAGAAGAACTTCCAAGAAAATCCAACAAGGCATGCTTGGTTTTATGATGAATGAAGAAACAAATAGATACAAATTAACAGATGATGAGATGATTGATCAAATCATAACCATTTTGTACTCTGGATATGAAACTGTCTCCACTACTTCTATGATGGCCATCAAATATCTTCATGATCATCCAAGAGCTATTGATGAACTTAGAGTAAGTGAAATTACCAATTAAATATCGACATTATATTGTTTGATTAATTTATCTGATTAATTATAATTCTACAGAAAGAACACATGGCAATCAGAGAAAAGAAAAGGCCGGAGGATCCTATTGATTACAATGATTATAAGGCAATGCGATTCACGCGCGCTGTAAGTGTGACATATTTATATTTGGATAATATTGATTGTGAAATGAATAATGTTAGAAATCCAATCTTTAAATTTCTGTGATGCAGGTAATCTTTGAGACCTCTAGGTTAGCAACAATTGTAAATGGTGTTCTTAGGAAAACCACACAGGATATGGAATTAAATGGTAAGTCGGTCTGGGACAAAATCTTGTGTATAATAATAAGTTAAGCTATACTATTACTGTAAATAATATCACGTAGTTATTATATATAACTTGAATCCTTATAATATAATTGGTAATTCTTTAATTATGGCCATCAGCACTGGGTCGTTTACTATTTTTTCTTTTTATGCTTATCGTGAGGAAGAGAAAGAATATGACTCTCCAAAGATCTCTATGTTTTATTTATATATATATCTCCTATCTTTTTTTAATGATCCCCTATGAAAATTGTCATGTAACTGAAATAACAGTACTGATTACAAAACCAAATCTCGCGCTTATTGACGACACTTTCATTTAGTAATATATACTACCAACAACTGATTATTAGGAATATATGCGCTCAAATGGTGTAATGTCGTGGAAATTTAAGATAATGCCCCATATTTAATTTGCACTTGTTCATTATATATTACTCTAGGTTATACATGCTCACAATAAGTAAAAGGACAAAAGACGCAATTTGATCTGAAAGGGATGTGTACAGTTTTCACGTAAGATTAGCATATTTCCTCAAATAAGTATTACTACATAAATAGTTATTTGATGTGTTCTTTTTATGGCAGGATATATCATTCCCAAAGGATGGAGGATATATGTGTATACAAGAGAGGTAAATTATGATTCAAGGTTTTATCTCGATCCATATACCTTCAACCCATGGAGATGGCTGGTTAGTACTTATATAATTTATGAATTAACAATATTATAATTCACGATTATTTTTCTTTAGCTTCTAATTCGAGGCAGATTTAGGATTTATAATCAACAGTAAATTACATTTTATGTCTGTGCATACGCACATATATAGGCAAAGTAGTGCATCCATAGCAACCCTCTAGATTAGTTCTCAAACTTCTAATTTTATTTTTTTAATATATAAATTAATATGACAAAAAATGGCTGCAAAAATGTAGGATAAGAGCTTGGAGTACCAAAATTCTTTCTTGATATTTGGAGGAGGTACCAGACTATGTCCTGGAAAGGAACTCGGGGTAGCAGAAATTTCTACATTTCTTCATTACTTCGTAACAAGATACAGGTAACAAATAATTAAACCCTGGTTCGATTAATTCAAAATTATTATTTACTTAATTAAATAGACGGGCACATGACATGACTCCAAATATATTTAATTGTAATTTCCTGTTTGAGTATAACTTTGTTAATGTGGTGTTTTGCAGATGGGAAGAGGTTGGAGGTGATAAACTGATGAAATTTCCCAGAGTTCAAGCACCAAACGGTCTGCGGATTAGAGTTTCGACTTACTAAAGATCGATTTATTCATGTACTGAAAAAGCATAGTACAGCAAGAAAAGAGCAATTGGGATATAAAATTTACATAATCGATAAGGAATTAGACCTATTCTTTTTCGGCGGAGATATTCATGAGTTCCTTAGTGCATTAAAGCAGTACTTTTTATTTCTACTAGTATTAGAGCCTACTTGGCAAGGAAGCAAAAAAATATTTTGGGTCAAAAGAAGTACTTTTTGAAAAATTTGAGATGTTTGGCCAAATGAAAAAGTGCTTTTGAGCAGTTTTTCTGCTTTTGGGAGAAGTTACAAATTTTAGCTTCTTCCAAGCAGCAGAAACAAAAAATTACCCCCTCTGTTTCAATTTAGATGAGATAGTTTGACTTTTTTTTTTTTAAAGAAACTTTTGAAATTTGTGGTCTTAAAAGCTTAAGAGGTAAAAACTTTTGGGGCATGACATTTGTGTGGTTATAAAAGTTTCTCATTAACAGCTTGTTTGGATGGTTGTTAACTATTGTATCGTATCGTTACTTTAAATACGATGTTTGTTTTGATTGTTACTTAAATTTTATTATATCATATCGTTATATCTGCCGTTACGTAACGATGAAATGTGTCACTTTATATATGTAACGACCGATTTGGTGTGGTCGCATCGTTACCTTGTCTTTTTCTCTCAATCTCACCCTTCATTATTATTAAATAATTTTATTTTATCATTTACCCTACCTTTTTATATACCGTATCATAATTTTTCTTTATAATATTGCAAGTTTATTCTTCATATTGCTAGTATGTGATATCATAAAACGACGACAAACGACACAATCTATCCAAAAATTGTATTCATCAAACGATATAGTATAATACAATACGATACGATACGATACATTATGAAACGATATGTAACAACCATCCAAATAAGCTGTAAGGGTAAATTGGGTAAAATGAAGAGTTTAAAGTTGAATTTTCAAATTTAGAAATATGTCGTTTATTTTGGAACAGACTAAAAAGGAAAGTACCTCCTCTAATTTGAAACGGAGGGAGTAATATGTTCATGATAAATAGACTTTGGGCTTAACTCAACACCAAAAGCTAACTTATGAGTTGAGGATTGCCCACGACCATATAAGCAGACCAAGAAACCCAAAGCCCACCGATGCGGGACTCAACAGTTCAAAATAAAAATATCCTTACAATAAATTTAAATTTTGTAAATTATCCCTCATTAATATAATATTTCTACTTTTTTCTCTTTTTACCATTCATTTCTTCTCATTTTTATTCTATCATATTTTTATCATTTCTCCTATTTCTCTTTGGAATATTCTTTCTATATAAATAGATCTTTTCTTCAAAAGAATATTCTTCTTTTAAATTTTGATATATTTAAATCATCATGTAAACAATAAGTAATACTACATACCTCAATATTATCACTTTAGAATAACTACATTTAATATTAATTAATATCTTAAAATTATATTTTTATTATAATAAATATTTAAACTCATTTATCTCTTTTAAATAATACTAATTGCAAACTAAACCTTTACGATCTTTTTTTGTAGTTTAATACTCAAAAGTACTTTTTGAAATAATTGACCAAACACAATTTGCTTGTAAAAAGCACTACTCAATAAATTAGCCAAATACAAATTGCTACTTAGCAAAGTACTTTTTTCGAAAGTACTTTTGTAATGACCCGACTTGTCATTTTGAGAACATGCATTTCTTTCAGCCATTTGAAGTGTTGAGTAGTTTCGTATGATGTATTATGACTTGTGTGAATCGTCGGTTTTAGTTTTCAGTTGTTTGGAATTTGTTTGGAAGAATGAATTCCATGTTTGAAGCTTTAAGTTGGAAGAGTTGATCAAATTTGACTTTTGAGTATTTGACCTTGGTTCAGAGTTTTGATGGTTCCGTTAGGTCCGGATGGTGATTTTGGACTCGGACGTATGCCCGGATTTGCATTTGGATATTTCTAGAAGGTTTTGGAACTATTTGACGAAAATTGGCAATTTGAAGGTTTTCAACGTTCATAGGTTTGACCGGGAGTTGACTTTGATGATATCGGGTACGGATTATGATTCCAGGAATTTCAATAGCTTTGCTTTGTCATTGGGGACTAGTGAAAAAAATTTGAGTTCATTCCGAGTTGATTTGATGAGGTACGGCACGAGTTTTGGAAGTTGAAAGATTCAAAGTTCATTCAGTTCGATTTGAGGTATGATTCGTGGTTTTGATGTTATAACGGGTGATTTGAGGCCTCGCGTAGGTCCGTGTTATGTTATGGGATTTGTTGGAATATTCGGACGGGGTCCCGAGGGGCTCAGGCGTGATTCAGATGGTTTTCAGACCGTTTTTCTTCATTTTGGCATTGCTAGTTTCTGTTGATTTCTGGGGATCTGGTTTCCTTGTTCGCGATCGCCAAGTGTGCATCGCGATCTCGTAGAGTTGCTTGATGGCTGGGAAGATTGTTCATCGCATTCGTGAGTCCAGAGACGCATTCGTGAGTCTAGCGACGCGTTCGCATAGAAGGAAGGAGGGACTGAGGATGTCAGGCGTTTGTTCTTCGTGGTCGCAAAATGTGGAATACGATAGCGTAGATCTAAAGGATTTGACCACCGTGGTTGCAACTGAGATGCTGCTTTCGCGTAAGAGGAATTGCAGCTGGAGGGATTTGTTCTACGCGAACGTGAGGGTTTTCCGCGTTCACGAAGTGTAATAACTGGGCAGACTCTATTAAATCCCATTTCGAGGGTTAGAGTCATTTTATCATATTTGGAGCTATGGATCTTAGATTGAGACGATTGTTTAAGAGATTTTCACCATATGGATTGGGGTAAGTGTTCTCTACTCGGTTTTGATTATATTTCATGAATCTATCCCCGTTTTTTGGTATTTGGTTGGTGATTTCAAAAGAGAAATTGGGGTTTTTTTTCTAAAATTTCATAGAGTGAATTTTTGAGTTTTGAACATCGATTCGGAGTCGAATTTGAGTGAAACTAATATGGTTGGACTCCTAATTGAATCGGTTATCGGATTTTGTGAGTTTTGTCGGGTTCTGAGGTGCGAGCCTAGGTTTGACTTTTTGGTTGACTTTTAGCTTTTGATTAAATATTCAACCTTTATCAATTGGGCTTGTTTCCTTTAGCATTATTTGATGTTTTGAGTTGCTTTTGGCTAGTTACGAGCCGTTCGAAGGTTGATACCCGCGGGATGGCATTTATAGAGTATTGTTTGGCATGCTCGATATTGCATTCGACTTGTTTGAGGTATGTAACACTTCTAAACTTGGTGCTGAGGGTATGAACCCCTGAATATACATGTTATGTGTTTGATGTTGAGGTGACGCACATGCTAGGTGACGGGCGTGTGGGCGTGTACCGTTTGAATTATGACTTGGTTGATTGTGTGGTACTGTGTATCTATCTATCTTGTTTCTATCCATGAAATTCTTACGTGTTAGAGTAATTGAGTTGTGATCCATGTTTGAACTCACGTTTATACCATGTACTTATTCTGTCGGGACCCACTAAAGTTATTTATGCTGTTGAGTTATTTGCTTAAATTGCAATTACATGCTCAGTCATATTCATTCATTTGCATATCATATCTCAGTCTCTGTTATCATTTTTTGTCACACATGTTATCATTGTTTGGACTGATTGGCATGAGATTTACGAGCCCGAGAGACTGGAGAGATTGATGACTGAGTGAGGTCGAGGGCCTGTTTGTGAGTGATATTGATGGGATAAGGCTTGACGCCGCATCAGGTATTATTTATTCATAATATGATCAGGTTACGCGCCGCAACAAGTTTTATTAGTGCTTGGGCAGGATCCGCCCCTCTGGAGTCTGAAATACAAGTAGTAAGCGCAGTATTTATTGATTCATGATGGGATCCGGCTACGCGTCGCAGCAGGTACCATATAGTGCCGAGTGACTAAGTGTGCTGAGGGATTGAGTTTGATGAGTGGGAGTGCGAGATAATGAGATTGAGTACTCTGAGAGTATGAGTATGTGAGTTCATCACTGTGATGCATTGCATTGACATGTTTATTTGACATACAAGCATAGATATGCATTTCCTCATGCTTCACTGCATTATGATATTCATGACTTCACATTCACATTGACATGTAGGCATAGATATGTACTTTCCTCATGCTATTTGAGATTGAAATATCTTATCTGATGTTGAATGTTTTTGGGAAAAATCATAGATTTTTGACTTACTCATATTTTGGTGACTTCGATGAAAGATTTGGGTTTTATTGTTATACTTGAAAAACATGACTATTTTTTCGTAACTGTGAATGAGCTGAGCATCATATCTTTGAGTTGTTTCTTGTACTACTTTTATATATTGTTATGAGTTGTTGTTGTCTATTGGTGTTGGACTCCGACTGTTGTCCAAGCTTGTGACTGCGTTCAACCTAAGGTTAGGTTTGTTACTTATTGAGTACATGGGAACAGTTGTACTCATACTACACTTCCGCACCTTGCGTACATGAATGTTGATGTTGTTGTGTATGTCAGGAGTTGGCATTGAAGACGTACCTGTGTTCCAATCATAACTACCACTTATTCCTGGTAGCTTTTGAATAATTAAGCTGTTCATATATATTTCAAGCAGATGATGTATTTATTTCATACCAGCTTTGTAAACTTTAAATCTTAGAAGCTCATAATTTGTACTACCAGCCCTTGGGAAGTGTATAAAAGTTCAGTTATTTCATAATTTATTTTCTCAATAAATCTTATTTGAATTGGATTCTTACTAATTGGCTTATCTAGCGGGTTGAGTTAGGTTCCATCACGACTAGTTGAATTTTGGGTCGTAACAAGTTGGTATCAGAGCTCTAGGTTCATATGCTCTACGAGTCATGAGCAAATATCTAGTAGAGTCTTGCGGATCGATATGATGATGTCCATACCTATCTTCAGAGGCTACAGGTCATTTAAGATAAACTTTCAATCTTTCTTTCCTTATCGTGCGACATTGATTCAGCTTCAAACGTATCTCATAAATTCCTTCCACTCATTCGTATCCACATGTTAGCGCTCGGTATCAGCTGTGCATCGATGGCTTATGGATTCCATGGATGAGATGCGAGATGTGTTGCTATGTTTTAATGTTGGGCCGGTCAGGATGACTTGAGGGCAGATTTGGACTGCAGCTTAGGCTCGGTAGTTTTAGTTGTGTGAGCATATGCTTAGGGACTTCTATTTCCGATAGTGTCCCTATGAGTGGAATTTATGCCTCGGTGAGTGGTTAGATGGCTATGTGATGAGTATAACGTGATTGTGGTATGCGTTCAAATGGTTTGAATGTGATGAGAAAAGTTTTCTTAGGATGTAAAAAAAAAGGACTATTAGGTGCTTTATTTCTGTCTTGATGTGTTATATAGTCTCGAGTTATGATCGTGATGAGGAAATCTTTCATGTTGTTTATTTGTGGAGCGAAGTAGATTCCCAGGTCTTGTTGATGAGTTCAGACTAAGGAAGATTAAGTGATTGCATCGTAGTTGTGGCTGTGAAAGGGTATAGAGAGATGTCAGTTTGAAGCTAAGTAGGTGGGTTATCACCTGGGGACAATCTACTGATGTGTGATCCCTATGATGTTATGTGAAGGCTTTCTTTTTTACCAGTGAGTATAGGTGTTGCGATTTGAGTTTGGATTGGTTGAGAAAGTTGACCTGACTGACACGAGGATGAATGCGGGCTTAGCAGATGATTTGAGGTATTATATGGTTTGTGTTACATGAGCTTAGGAAGGATTTAGTAAAATCTCACTGCGGTATTATGGCAGTAATAGAGTATGGGAATTGTGAGTTATCGAGTGTTTTGATCTATGGATTTGAGCCAAGTGGGGGAGTTTGCTATCAATGATTTGATTGCATGGTTATGTGTTGTATTGGTTTCGGCCTGAGGCATACTTGTGGATTGGCTATGACTTGTAGAGGCTAGTTTTGAGGATGACATAAGCAAGGAAATTTCTGGATGCATGGTGTATTACACTTTATGGGTATATGGGAATTAGGGAATGATATGAATTGTTATTCGTGAAAGTTGTAGTGCGCATGGAGTAGGAATTTACTCGGTTGATTAGAAGTGTGGATTACTTCTTTGGGTGTTGTTGTGCTAATGGGCTACAGGTCGTTCGGCCTGGTTGGGCGGTGCAATTGAGATTTGAGCAGAGTAGATGACTCTCGAGAAGGTTCTAATGGGTTCGAACTTTAAATGTAGCAATTGAGAATTTTTCGAATTTGTATATGGCTAGAATCTGAGATTTACATTGGATGGTGTCGAGACTCGTGGTATTTCTATATCATTATGGATTCTATATTTCAATATCAGGAAGGCAAAGAAAATGACTTTAGATTCACAGAAGGTCTCTTCAGAGTGGGTATCTTGGTTGTGGTACTTTTGGGGTGCTTAAGAGAAAATACAGCGGCTTATGGGCCATAGGGCGGAGTGGTTTTATGCTAGGATCTCTTGTGGTGAGCTTTGGGTAAGGATCATGATATTCTAGCAAGGAAAAGTGTCAATTTGAGGGTAATTCAGAAGGAACTCAAAGAAATAGGACAGCCTGGTAGTAGGTTAGATCAGCAAGGTAATGAATATGATTGGTTTTTTGTGGCACTTACAATGTGGTGAGTCTCTATAGGTATTTTGGTGGAAATATTCTTGTGTTTGGCGGCCTGCGTGGCTTGGTTGAGTTAGAAAGATTAAGTTATGATGGCTTGGTTATGTGTAAATAGGTTTTGAAGAGATCTCGATGGTTTCTACCATGGTTTGAGATGGATATTTCCTATCGGCATGAGGAGCATGTTACATATTGTGATTTTCTCCTAGATGGGATAAAATGGAAGGTTTTTCTACTGATTGAGTATGTATTCTACGGGTGACTCAGGGTTGATTATGAGATTTTCGTTCTTTTCATTTGATGGCATGATAGAAGTGGTGTGTTGTGTAGGATTGAGATTTGCATGTGCGAGGTCACGGTTCAGTTTTAAAAGGAAGGCCATGAATTCTTAGACGACATGGATGGTTTCAGCTGACTAGATGAAGGCTATTACTACTTGGTATTGCCTGAGAAGGGTGAGCATTTCAGAAGGCGCATTGTGTTTTAATTATGTATGAGAGATGTGTTAGCCATTGAAGTGGTGAAGTTTGGATCGACTATGGTGATTCATGTGTTCTATGGAATTGGAGACTGGGAGTTCTCAGAAGCAGATTGTTTCGTGATTGTGGACTATGAAGATGTGGCCAAAGTTAGCCAATTGGTAGTATGTGTTATGGTTAGGTCATTATGGACTTTTGGAGGGTTATTTATCTATATGGGGATGATCGGGGTTGATTTGGGGGTCCATTGGTATGCCCAATGATGATGTGTATTCAACATCGGGTCAGACTTCTTGGCTTAGCACTGTTAGTGTTGAGCACTCGGTTAGAGTTGAGCTTGTTCATGTTCTGATATGTTCTATGCGTTCCTCTTCTATGATACGAGGGGTTGTGATTCGTGGGTTATTGTAACGACCCAACCAGTCGTTTTGAGCATTTGCACTTCGCTCGGTAGTTTACGGGCATGCGTAGCTTTGTATGATGTATTATGACTTATGTGAATCATCGGTTTTGGTTTTCAGGTTATTCGGAATCGAAATGAAAGAATGAATTTCATTCTTGAAGCTTTAAAAGGGGAGAGCTGACCAAGTTTTACTTTTTGTGAATTTGAACCCGGAACGGAGTTTTGATGGTTCTGGTAGGTCCGTATGGTGATTTTGGTGTCGGGCGTATGCCCGGATTTGCATTTGAATGTTTTAGAAGGTTTCGGCACAAATTGGCAAAAATTAGAAATTTAAAGGTTTGGAATGTTCAAAAGTTTGACTGTAACGACCCGGCCGGTCGTTTTGAGAATTTAAGTCCCCATCGGCGGCATAAGAGCCTGAGCAGCTTCTTATTATGTGTATTGACTTGCGTGCATGGTTGAATTCAGTTACCGGATGATTCAGAGTGATTTGGGACACTTAGTCCCTAAAACGAAAGCTTAAGTCTTAGGATTTTGACCGTAGTTGGAACTATGTGAAGACGACTCTGAAATGGAGTTTCGTCGGTTCTGTTAGCTCTGTTGGGTGATTTTGGATTTAGGGGCGTGTCCGGATTGTGTTTCGGAGGTCTGTAGCTCATTTAGGCTTGAAATGGCAAAAATTACATTTTTGGAGATTTGGACCGGAAGTGGACGTTTTGATATCGGGGTCGGAATGCGATTTCGGGAGTTGGAACAGCACCGTTATGTTATTTGGGACTTGCATGCAAAATTTTGACGTCATTCCGGGTAGGTTTGATTGGTTTCGACACGAGTTTTCGAAGTTGGAAGTTTTGAAAGTTCATAAGTTCGATTCTTGGTTCGATTCGTAGTTCCGTCGTTGTTTGATGTGATTTGAGACCTCAAGAGAGTTTTTGTTTGGTTATGGAACTTGTTTGTGTGCTTAGACGGGGTACTGGGGGCTTCGACTGTGTTTCGAATGGGCTACAGGCTATTTCCTTCTATTTTTGAACTGCTGTTTTCTGTCATATGGTTTCCTTAATCGCCTTCGCGTCCCTTCCTTCGCGTTTGCGAAGAGTAATTTTGGAGGAGGGAATATTTGTTCTTCGTGTTCGCATTCCTCATTCTGCGATCGCGGAAGACAACCTTTTCCTTCATGGCGTTCGCGTTCATCCCACGCGTTCGCGTAGCTATGCCATTCCACTCTTCGCATTCGCGTACTACTTCACGCGTTCATGAAGAGCAGTCGTTGGGCCATCAGACTTTTCCTCTACGCGTTCACGAACATGTTGTCACGTTTGCGAAGCACAACTGGGCAGCTTTTGTATTTCTTCTTCATGAACGCGATTGTTCTTCCGCGTTCGCGATGCTTAAAGACCTGGGCAGATTATAAGATTTCCAAATCGAGGGTTAGGCCATTTTTATCATATTTTAACTTATAGAGCTCGGTTTTGAGCGATTCCTTGTGGGTTTTTCAAGTAAATCGATTGGGTAAGTGTTCTTCACCTAGAATTTATTATATTCCATGATTTTATTTTTATTTTTATCATTTAATTTGTGCTTTGTGTTGGGGGAAAAAGGCGGTTTTTGAAGAAAGTTTCCAAAATGAAAAATCATGATTTGAGGGACGAATTGGTATCGGAATTTGATAATTTTAGTATGGTTGAACTCATATCGGAATGAGTGTTCGGGTTTTTAAAAATTTGTCGGGTTCCGAGGTGCGGGCCCGGCTGTCGACTTTTGGATCGATTTTTAGATTTTGATAAAGATTGAGTCTTTATGATACGTAATAGTTTCTTATGAGTTTTATTTGTGCTATGAAGTTATTTTGGTTAGATTTGAGCCGTCTGGAGGTCATTTCACCCGAGAAGTCATTTTTTAGTATCAATCTGTATTTTTTGAGGTAAGTATCTTACCTAATTTCGTGTGGGGGAACTACCCCTTAGGATTTCAGTCTTCTATGCTAATTGTAGTTCGTGTACGTGAGGTGACGAGTACGTTCCCGGACTTATTTGTGAAAAATTGGCCTTTTAGGGATTCTTAGGTCCTTATATTCATTGAATATGCAGTTGTTCTTGTTACGATTACGTTTCTAAATTTCCAGTTTCACTTCTACCTACTTTAATTGGAATTAATTTCTTCATGATTTACTCTTGTTGTTCATTTGATTCATATGTGCCTTAACTAAAATTGTTATCTCTTCTATTGTCGTGTTGTCTTTTCCCTAACTGCTTATCTTTATCTGAAATTATAAGTATCTCTTCTGTAATTGTTCATCCTTAATTGAGGCAAATGATTATCCTTATACTGCTTATCCTTAATTGAAGTTGTTATTTATCTCTATTAATTTTCCAACTTTAAAAGAAATTAGATATCCTATATTTTAGTTGACTCGTCCTTATTTGGAATTATTTGTCTTGTGTTGACTCCCTCGTTGTCGAACTATACATTATGAACCGTTGTTACATAATATTTCCTTTCTTGTTAAGATGTTCTTATTATGACTAGTGTTCTCTATTGTGGCCACTCCTTGTGAATTAGTTCCTCCATTTCGTTGAGTTCTGAAATTTTTGAGTTGACGTATTTGTCGTATCCTCATATTATTATCATTGTTGATGTTGTACTTATTGTGGTGATGCAGGGGGTTTCTGCTGCGCGGTTGTTGTTATTGTGATGCACGAGGTTTTTGCCGTAAGGTTGTGGTTATTGTGATGCACGAGGTTTCTGCCGTGCGGTTGTTGTTATGGGGTTGTACGAGGTTTCTGTCGTGTTATTGTTACTATTAATATTTGCACATGCGGCGTGACAAGGCGGGATATATATATATATATATATATATATATATATATATATATATATATATATATATATATATATATGGGTTGCGCATATGGCGAGACAAGGTGGAAACATTGTTATACATGTGTGGCGAGACAAGGCGGGCACTTACTTTATTATTGCATACGTGGCGAGACAAGGTGGGCTGTGTCAGGGATTGACTTGTGATGATTTGTGATGGCCTAGGGGCATTCTTGTTGTTGATATTTGTGTAGTGGTACACTTACCTGTGTGAGCTTTATCTTGTGAAAGTTGTGAGAAAATATTCTACGTGTTGTCCGTTCTTTTTCCTTATGCTTATTAGCTGGTATGGACTATGTTAGGACACTTGCACAAGCATACACGTAGTTAAGTACTCTTATCGGATAAGAGGCTTTCTTGATATTGTTGGGCATAGATGCTCACCCTTGTTTACTTGCCTTCTACGTGAGAATGACTCTATTGGCACGTGAGTCGTTAGTGCGGTTATGAGGTGTTATGAGGGCACAGGATGCCAAGTGTTAGGGTTCAGGTATTGAGACCCGTGATTTGTGATTTGTCTGAGGTTCGGTACCTCGTGGAGTTTGTTGACTAAAACCTGATGTAAAAGCGGTTGTAGTTGCTGAGTTATGGGCAAGGCTATTTTTCGCATAAGCAAAGTTTTTCCGCAAAAACGAAGGTCACAGATGCAACATTTTAACCGCATATGCGAAAGTGCTGGGCAAAATGATAAATACAAGGGTTCGCGATTTTGGCTTCATTTTAACAATTCCAAGCTCGGATTGAGTCGACTTTTGGAGCAATTTTCATCACAAAGATTGGGTCTAAACTTGGTTTTGATCTTATTCCATGAATCTATCTTCATTTTTGGCTATTGGTTGATGAATTTTAAAGAGAAATTGGCGGTTTTAGCCTAAAGTTTCATAATGTGAATTTTTGAGTTTTGAACATTGGTTTAGAGTCGGATTTAAGTGAAACTAGTATGGTTGGACTCGTAATTGATTAGGTTGTTAGATTTTGTAAATTTTGTCGGGTTCTGAGGTGCGGGCCCGGGTTGGGCTTTTGGCCGATTTTGAGCTTTTGATTCAAGATTTGATCTTTTTCAATCGGGATTGGTTCCTTTAGCATTGTTTGATGTACTTGAGTTATTTTTGGTTAGTTATGAGTCGTTCGGAGATCGAAACGCGCGGGATGAAATTTTTGGAGCATCGCTTGTCTTGCTCGGTATTTGGATTCATCTTGTTCGGGGTAAGTAGCACTTCTAAACTTGGTGCTGAGGGTATGAAACCTCGAATTATGTGTTATGTGATTGGTTTTGAGGTGACGCACATGTTAGGTGACGGGCATGTGGGCATGCACCGTAGGATATGTGACTTGGTCATATTCCATAGATCTGTATAGTTGAATAATCTATTGATATTCATACATTCTATATGTGTTAGAGAAAATTGAGTCGAGACTCGTATTAAAAATCATACTTAGACATATGTTGTTATTGTTGGTACCCACTGGGGTCATTTTTGTGGTTGAATTATATGCTCAAATTATAATTTCACACTCAGTCATGTTCATTCATTTCATATCATATCTCAGTCTTTGTTGCTATTTATTGATACATCATATTATCACTTTTGGGCTGATTTTCATGACATCTTGAGCCTGAGAGACTGGAGAAGTTGATGACTGAGTGAGGCCGAGGGCCTAATTGTCAGGATATTTATGTGATCGAGTTGCGCGCCATAGCATGTTTCATTGTTATATTCCATGATTGGCTTGATATAGCGCTTGGGCTGAAGGAGCCCCTTCAAAGTCTGTACATACCCTCAGTGAGCTTAGGTACCTACTGAGTGCGAGTGCCGAGTGCCGAGTGATTGGGAGGACTGAGTGATTGTGAGGACTGAGTGATTAGGAGGACTGGGTGTCTGGAAGGACTGAGTAAATTGATACTCTAAGAGTATGCATATGGTCCTTATCACTGATTTGCATCGCATTTGGCATGCACATTTGACATACAGGCATATAGATGCATTTTTCCTCATGCTGTATAGTATCACGTCATTTATGACTTCTCATTCATTTTTACATACGGGCACAGAGAGAGATCTTACACTTCCTATCTGAAAGGAAAATGAAACATCTTATTAATTGTTAAAAGGATTTTTGGGAAAAATCACAGTTTTCAAACTTATTCATATTTTTGGCAATTTCAGTAAAAGATTTGGGTTTTCACTGAGATACTTGAAAAGAATGCCTATTTTCTAGAACTATGAACGAGCTGTCATTTTATTTCTAAGATACTCCTTTTATTACTTATACTATGATGTTATGAATTGTTGTGGGATATTGGTATTGGACTCGACCTTTGTTCTAGCTCGTCACTACTTTTAACCTAAGGTTAGGTTTGTTACTTACTGAGTACATGGGGTCGGTTGTACTCATACTACACTTCTGCACCTTGCGTGTAGATGTTGGCTGCTGATGTTGGTGAGACCGGTGGAGCTGGATTTGAAGATGTACCTGCGCTCCGGTTGTAGCTGCCTCTTGTTCATGGTAGCGTTAGAATGTATAAATCTATTTATGTACTTTTCGAACAGATAATGTATTTATTTCATACCAGCTTTGTAAACTCTATTCTTAGAAACACATGATTTCTACTACCAGTTCTTGGGAAATGTATAAGATTTAGATATTTTCTTTTACTTAATTGTCTTATTAAATCTCATTGGGATTGTATAGTTGTTAATTGGCTTACCTAGTGGGTTGGGTTAGGTGTCATCACGACTAGTTGAATTTTGGGTCGTGACAAGTTGTATCAGAGCTCTAGGTTCATAGGTTCTACAAGTCACGAGCAAGTGTCTAGTAGAGTCTTGCGGATCAGTATGATGACGTCCATACCTATCTTCGAGAGGCTACAGGGCATTTAGGTTATATACTTCTCATCTTTCTTTCCTTATCATGCCGAATTGATTCAGCTTGAGACATAACTCTTTGAATTCCTTCCAGGCATTCGCATGTGCATGTGAGCGCTCGGTATCAGCTGTGCATCGACGGCTTGTGATTCCATGGATGAGGTGCAAGATGTGAAATCTGTGTGCTAATGATGGGCCAGTTTGGAGGACTTGTGGCCAGATTTTGACTGTAGCTTGAGCACAGAGATTTTGATTGTGTGAGCACGTGCTTTTGGACTTATACGTCCGGTAGTGTCCTTATGAGGGAAACACGTGGCTCGATGAGTGGTTGGATGGCTACATGATAAGTATGATGTGACTGCCAGATGTGTTCATATGGTTTGAGTGTGACGAGAAGATTTTGTTTGAGATTTAGAAAGGACCATTAGTTGTTTGATTTCTGTCTTGATCTGACGTATTGGCTCGAGTTATGGGGGTGTTGAGGGCACCTTTCATGTTGTTTAATTGTGGAGTGAAGTAGTTTCGCATGCCTTGTTGGTGAGTTCGGACTCAGGAAGATTAAGTGATTGCGTAGTAGTTGTGGCTGTGAGAGGGTACAAAGATATGTTAGTTGAGTCTAAGCATGTGGGTTATAACCTACGAGGCAATCTACATATGTGTGATTTTTATAATGTTGTGTGGAGGCTTTCTTTTCTACCAGCAGGGTATATTTCTGCGATTTGAGTTTGGATAGGTTGTAACAGTTGACCTGACTATCACGAGGATGAATGTGAGATTTGCAGACAATTTGAGGTATTATATGGTTTGTGTTACATGAGCTTACGAAGGATTTAGTTGAATTTCAGTGTGGAATTTTGGCAGTAATAGAGTATGGGTATCGTAATATTATCGATTGTTTTGTTCTATGGCTTTGAGCCAAGTAGGGGAGTCTGCTATCCACGATTTGATTGCACGATTATGTGTTGTATTGGTTTCGGTTTGAGGTATACTGGTGAATCAGTTATGACTGCAGGGGTTGAGATTGAGGATGACTCGAGTAAGGAGATTTTTAGATACGGGTTGTATTACACTCTATGGGTATATGGGAATCACAAAATTGATTAAGTGGTTATTCGTGAAGGATGTAGTGTGCATGGAGTAGGAATTTTCTTGGTCGCGTTAAGGTGGGGTTACTCCTTTAGGCATCGTCATGCCAATGGGGCACCAGTCGTTTGGCCCGTTTGGGGCAGTACAATCGAGATATGAGCAGAGTGGATGACTCTCGAGAATGGTTCTAATGGATTCAAGAATTATATGTAGCAATTGAGAATTTTGGATTGGTATATGGCTAGGATCTGATATTTGCATTGGATGGTATCGAGACTTGTGGCATTTTTATATCATTGTGCATTATGCATTTTAGTATCAAGAATGTGAAGGAAATAGTTTTAGGTTCACATAAGGTCTCTTTGGAATGGGTGTCTCAGTTGTGGTGCTTTGGGGTGCTTAAGAGGGAAGTCAGCGGCTTATGGGCCTTAGGGCGTTGTGGTTTTATACTAGGGTCTCTTGTGTTGTGAATTTTGGTTGAGGATCATGGTATTATGGCGAGGAGAACTATCAATTTGAAGGTAATTCGGAAAGAACTAGGAGAGTTAGGACAACTTGGTAGTAGGTTGGATCAGCACATTAATGGATATAATCAGTTCTTTGGGTACTTATGATGTGGTGAGTCTCTACAGGTGTTTTGTGGCAATGCTCTTGGGTTTTGGCGACCTGCGTGGCTTGGAGGAGTTAGAGAGATTCAGTTTTAATGACTTGGTCAAGTGCATATGGGTTTCAAAGTGTTCTCAATGGTTTCTACCACGGTTCGAGGAGTATATTTCCTACTGGCCTGAGGAGCATGTGGTGTATAGTGATTTTCTTCTGGATGAAATCAAATGGAAGGTCCTTGCCTAATTGAGTATGTAGTTGCTTGTGACTCGGAGTGGACTATGAAGTTCTCATATTTTTCATATGATGGCATGAATATGCGGTGTGTTTTGTGGGATTGAGATTTACATGAGCGAGATCACAGTTCAGGTTTGAAGGGAAGGTCATAAATTCTTAGACAACCTGGACGGTTTCAGATGACTAGGTGAATGATATTTCAGAAGGCGCATTGTGTTTTGTCTTAAGGATGCTTCATTGGTATTGCAGTGCTCGCCGGGTTGATCTACTGCTGATATTCGGATTTGTGCTATGTGGCACAGAAGAATTATAGAAGTATTCCTCGTGGGATGATCGTGTATGAGAGATGTGTTAGACATTCGGGCGGTGGAGTTAGGATCGGATATGGTGATTCATGTGTTCTATGGATTTGGAGACTGGGAGTTCTTAGAAGCAGATTGTTTCGTGGTTGTGGACTGTGAAGTTGTGGCCAGAGCTAGCCAAATGATAGTAAGTGTTATGATTCAGTCATTGTGGACCTTCTGATGGTTATTTATCTATTTGTAGATGACCAGGGTTGATTTAGGGCCCGTTGGTAGGCTAATGAGGATGTGTATTCTACGCCGGGTCGGATTGGTTGACTCCATACTGCTACTGTTGAGGGATGTGCCATTCGGTTAGTGTTGAACTTAGTCATGTTTTAAAATTATCTATGAGTTACTCTTCTATGCCACGAGGAGTTGTGATTCGTTGGTTTTAGGCACACATGGTGTGGTTCTATTGGGGCCTTATAGCAGAATTTGAGCGAGATGAGTATTTGGGTATTGCATGATCGATTGCGTAATAGTTATGTTCTTTCAGGTTTTGTGTGGCATTGTGTCATTTGCCTACCCATGGATATTGATTTTAAGCTGGGTGGCTTGAGGTATATAATATGGACTAGTGTTTGGATGGGGTTTTGGATGGGGTCACACGTTGCAGCGGAGTTATGTTAAGGTATGAACCTTGTTTTAGAATCGTGTTTTATGGTTCTCCGGTGTGTGATGGGCTTTTAGCATTGCGTTGTGGCGGTATTTGTTGAGCTTGCGGGACGGTTCTCTCGTTTGAGTCATTTTCCATGTTTGAGTACATTTGAATTATTACGTATGGGTTCATGGATTGCACGGTTTGTGGCTCTAAGTAGTATTGGTGGTGCGTGTCAGTAGAGTAGTTGGCATTTGATAAGATGAAGTCGTTGAATCTAGGATGGGTGCTATCATATTTAATTGCGGTATATTTTGAAGGATAATATCGGAAGTCGGCTTAGGAATTGGCTATAGTTCCTGTTGAAGTAGGGGGAGCTCCATGACTTGTTGGTCTGATGAATGGTTATGAGTTTTTGTGTGTTTCTTTCATCATCGGTAGGGTACGAAGGTTTTAGGATGAGGTTTGGTTTGACATGAGGTTTATTACCGGAATTGGGTAGTTTTGGACAGCTGCTGTAATTAGAAATCATTTCTATGAGTATTTGAGTTATGCGGTACATCATGTGATTACATCTTGGGTTATGGTTATGACTTGATACAACTTGTTCAGACTTATACAAAGTGTTGATGCGAGATTCTAATCTTATAGAAAGTTCCGAATGTTGGAAATTGGATTCTACAGGTTATGGGCTAGGTTGAATTAAGAATTTCAGTTATGTTATGTTATCAGACCTATATGGGATAGGGTGATGTGGGATCACCCCCGGGTATGTTTATGGTAAGGTTACACGGCGGTTTGATGACTTTGAGAAAAACTCTGGACATGTTCGAGGACGAACGTATGTTTAAGTGGGGGAGAATGTAACGACCCAACCGGTCGTTTTGAGCATTTTCACTTCGCTCGATAGTCGGGCATGAGTAGCTCTGTATGATGTATTATGACTTATGTGAATCGTCGGTTATGGTTTTAAGGTTATTCGGAATCGAATTGGAAGAATGGATTTCATTGTTGAAGCTTTAAATTAGGAGAGTTGACCAAGTTTGACTTTTTGTGAATTTGAAATCGGAACGGAGTTTTGATGGATCCAGTAGGCCCGTATGGTGATTTTGGACCCGGGCGTATGCTCGGATTTGCATTTGGATGTTTCTAGAAGGTTTCGGTACAAATTAGCGAAAATTAGAAATTTGAAGGTTTGGAAAGTTCAAAAGTTTGATTGAGAGTTGACTTTGTGGATATCGTGATCGGATTGTAGTTCTGAGAGTTGTAATAGCTTCGTTATGTCATTTGGGACTTGTGCGCAAAAGTTGAGGTCGATCAGACGTGATTTGAGAGGTTTCGGGATCGGTTGTGGAAGTTTCAAGTTTCAAGTTCATTGATTTCGAATTGAGGTGTGATTCGTCATTTCGATGTTATTATGTATATGTTGAGGCCTCAAGTAGGTCCGTGTTATGTTATGGGACTTGTTGGTATACTTGGTCGAGGTCCCGAGGTGCTCAGGCGTGTTTTGGATCGATTTCGGATCATTTGCTTCATGTTTTCATTGCTGGTTGCTGCTGGTTATGGTGTGACCGCACCTGCGGTTGGTTTGTGCAGGTGTGATGGTCGCAGAAGCGACAATGCAGTCGCAGAAGCGGGATGAGAGCTGGATGATGAGGCCCGCGGGAGCTTAGAAAAGGGCGCAGGTGCGTCGAGTGGAAGCGCAGGTGCGAGGGTCTTCGCAGATGCAACGTTTAATACCGCAGGTGAGGGAGTTGTTGGGCAAGGCTATTTTTCGCAGAAGCAAAGTTTTTTCGCAAAAGCGAAGGTCGCACATGCGACATTTTAACCGCATATGCGAAAGTGTTGGGCAGAATTAAACGTTTCCAAACGCCTTTTGGAGTAATTTTCATTACAAGGATTGGAGTAAGTGTTCTACACTTGGTTTTGATCTTATTCCATGAATCTATCTTCATTTTTGGATATTGGTTGATGAAATTTAAAGAGAAATTGGAGGTTTTAGCCTAAAGTTTCATAATATGAATTTTTGAGTTTTAAACATCGATTTGCAGTCGGATTTGAGTGAAACGAGTATGGTTGGACTCGTAATTGAATGGGTTGTTGGATTTTGTAATTTTTGTCGGGTTCCGAGGTGCGAGCTGGTGTTGGGCTTTTGGCAGATTTTGGGGTTTTGATTTAAGATTTGATCCTTTTCGATCGGGATTGGTTCCTTTGGCATTGTTTGATGTACTTGAGTCATTTTTGGTTACTTTCGAGCCGTTTGGAGGTCAGAACGTGTGGGATGGCATTTTTGGAGCATCACTTTGCTTGCTCGGTATTTGGATTCGTCTTGTTCGAGGTAAGTAACACTTCTAAACTTGGTGTTGAGGGTATGAAACCCCGGATTATGTGTTATGTGATTGCTTTTGAGGTGATGCACATGCTAGGTGACGGGCGTGCGGGCGTGCATCGTAGGAATTGTGACTTGGTCAAATTCCATGGAGTTGTATAGTTGAATAATCTATTGATATCCGTACATTCTTTATGTGTTAGAGAAAATTGAGTTGAGACTCGTATTAAAAATCATACTTAGACATATTTTGTTATTGTTGGTACCCACTGGGGTCATTTCTGTGGTTGAATTATATGCTCAAATTGTAATTTCACACTCAGTCATGTTCATTCATTTCATATCATATCTCAGTCTTTGTTGCTATTTATTGATACATCATATTATCACTTTTGGGCTGATTTTCATGACATCTTGAGCCCGAGAGACTGGAGAGGATGATGATTGAGTGAGGCCGAGGGCCTAATTGTGAGAATATTTATGGGATCTAGCTGCGCGCCGCATCATGTTTTATTTTTATATGCCATGATTGGCTTGATATAGCGCTTGGGATGAAGGAGCCCCTCCAAAATCTGTACACACCCTTAGTGAGCGCAGGTAGCTACTGAGTGCGAGTGCCAAGTGATTGGGAGGACTGAGTGACTGTGAGGACTGATTGATTGGGAGGACTGAGTGATTGGGAGGAATGAGTGAATTGATACTCTGAGAGTATGCATATGGTCCTTATCACTGATTTGCATCGCATTTGGCATGTACATTTGACATACAGGCATAGAGATGAATTGTTCCTCATGATGTATAGTATCACGTCATTTATGACTTCTCATACATTTTGACATATGGGCATAGAGAGACATCTTACACTTGCTATCTGAAAGGAAAATGAAATATCTTATTGATTGTTGAAAGGATTTTTGGTAAAAATCACAGTTTTCAAACTTACTCATATTTTTGGCAATTTCGGTAAAAGATTTGGGTTTTCACTTAGATACTTGAAAAGGATGCCTATTTTCGGGAACTGTGAACGAGCTGAGCATTTTATTTCTGAGATACTTCTTTTATTACTTGTACTGTGCTGTTATGAATTGTTGTGGGATATTGGTATTGGACCCGACCTTTGTTCTAGCTCGTCACTACTTTTAACCTAAGGTTAGGTTTGTTACTTACTGAGTACATGGGGTCAGTTGTACTCATACTACACTTCTACACCTTGTGTGCAAATGTTGGTTGCTGATGTTGCTGAGACTGTCGGAGCTGGATTTGAAGATGTACCTATGCTCCGGTTGTAGCTGCCTCTTGTTCATGGTAGCCTTAGAATGTATAAATCTGTTTATGTACTTTTCGAACATATAATGTATTTATTTCATTCCAGCTTTGTAACCTCTATTCTTAGAAGCTCATTATATGTACTACCAGTCTTTGGGAAATATATAGGATTTAGATATTTTCTTTTACTTAATTGTCTTATCAATCTCATTGGGATTGGATAGTTGTTAATTGGCTTACCTAGTGTGTTGGGTTTGGAGCCATCACGACTAGTTGAATTTTGAGTCGTGACAGTTATGTGCACACATGCTGCTGTTCTGTTTGGGACTTTTAGCGAAATTCGAGCGAGATGGTAATTAGGGTTCTGAATGGTTGATTGAGTCTTGGTTACGTTTTTTCTAGGCCGTGGTATATCGTGTTATTTGTTTCTCCATGGTTGTGTTCATGCACTTCGTGCACTTGATGTCGAATTGCGTGTAGTTGTTGATTTTGAGCATTGTGGCTTGAGGTATTTCATAGGACTGGTGTTTGGATGGGGTCACGCATTGCAGTGGAGTTATGTTGGGATATGGTCCTTTGTGTTAGTTTCGTGTAACTGGATTCTACTATGTATGATGGGTTCATAGCATTTCGGTTATGGTGGTACTTGTTGAGCTTGCGAGACGGTTCTCTCATTTGAATCATTTCTCCATTTTTTGGGGCATTTGAATTGTTGCGTATTGGTGCATGGATTGCACAGTTTGTGACTTAAGGTTGTATTGGTGTGGCATATCAGTAGAGTGTCTGTATTTGATGAGATGAGGTCATTGAACCTAGAATGGGCGCTATCGGAATTGATCGCGGTATATTTGGAAGGATAATGTCACTAATTGGCTAAGAAATTGGCTATGGTTCTTGTCGAAGAAGGGAGAGCTCTGTGACTTGTTAATCTAATGGGTGATTATGAGTTTCTGTATGTTTCCTTCATCATCGGCAATGTATGAAGGTTCTGAACGAGGTTTTATTTTATATGAGGTTTATTACCGGTATTGGGCTATTTTGAGCAGCTACTGTAATTGAGAATTATTGCTACGAGTATGCAAGTCGTGTGCTATATCAGGTGATTACGTCTTGAGTTTTGGTTATGGCTTGATATAGCTTGTTCAGACTAATACAATGTGTAGATGCGAGATTCAGGTCTTGTAAGGAATTCCGGATGTTGGAAATTGGTTTGTAAGACTTACAGACTAAGGTTAAAGTAATAATCTTCAGTTATGTTGTGTTGTCAGGCTTACATTGATTGGGGTGACGTGGGATCACCCCCGGGAATGTGCATTGTAAGGTTACACGGCGGTTTGTTGGCTTTGGAACGACTCTAGGCACGTTGGAGGACGAACGTATGTTTAAGTGGGGGAGAATGTAACGACCCGACCGGTCGTTTTGAGCATATGCATTTCGTTCGGCCATTTGAAGTGTTGAATAGCTTCGTATGATGTATTATGACTTGTGTGAATCGTCAGTTTTTGTTTTCAGGTGTTTCATATTTTGTTTGGAAGAATGAATTTCATGTTTGAAGCTTTAAGTTGGAAGAGTTGACTAAGTTTGACTTTTGAGTATTTGACCTCGGTTCGGAGTTTTGATGGTTCCGTTAGGTCCGTATGGTGATTTTGGACTCGGACGTATGCCCGAATTTGAGTGAAACTAGTATGGTTGGACTCGTAATTGAATGGGTTGTCGGATTTTATAAGTTTTGTCGGGTTCCGGGGTGCGGGCCCGAGTTTAAATTTTTGGTTGACTTTGGGCTTTTGATTAAATATTCAACCTTTATGGATTGATCTTGTTTCCTTTGGAATTATTTGATGTTTTGAGTTGCTTTTGGCTAGTTTCGAGTCGTTCGGAGGTTGATACGCGTGGGATGGTGTTTCTAGAGTATTGTTTAGCTTGCTCGGTATTGGATTAGACTTGTTCGAGGTAAGTAACACTTCTAAACCTGGTGTTGAGGGTATGAACCCCTGGACATACGTGTTATGTGTTTGGTGTTGAGGTGACGCACATGCTAGGTGACGGACGTATGGGCGTGCAGCGTGTGAATTATGACTCGGTTGATTTTGTGGTACTGTGTAGCTATCTATCTTGTTTCTACCCAAGACATTCCTATGTGTTAGAGTAATTGAGCTGAGATCTATGTTAGAAATATGTCACGACCCAAACAAACCCCTGTCGTGATGGCGCCTATCGTGGAACTAGGCAAGCCGACTCATTTCCAAAACAAACCGATATTTTCATTTCAAAGATAATTTCAGTGCTATTTAACATAAAAACCTTCGCAAAGGAGTTCAAATCAAAACAAAAGTGCGGAAGGAAAAGCCCGACATCGGGGTGTCACTAGTCATGAGCATCTACTACAATCTGTCTAACAATATCAAGGCTAACTCAGCCTGGAAAATAGCTAAATACAACTAGAGGAAGATAAGAGGGAGAAGAGCAGGGGCTGCGGTCGCCAAGCAGCTACCTTGCTATCCCCGAGAAAATCTGCAACCAAAATAATCAACAACCACTACCGTATCCTGCTACACCTGGATCAGCACACAAGGTGCAGGGAGTAACGTGAGTACGCCAACTCATTAAGTAACAACAATAAATAAAGACTGAGCAGTAGTGACGAGCAATAAAGCATATAACGTTCACATCAGGAAATCTCAGTAAAATACCACATGCTTTTAAAATCAGGGTTTGAATCAAAATATCTCGTTTAAACCCAATTCCAGTAAAAATCATTTAAAGATATTTTTCAACAGTTTTCAAACAGAAAAAAATGCAAAGGTGAGCAAAAATGATGAGATCATAAACAGCCCATCAGCCAAAACATCACTCATATACAGCCCCTCGGGCAAACCTCACAGTCACTCGTGCCACTCGGGCATACCTCACCATCACTCTTGTCACTCGGGCATACCTCGCAATCACTTATACCTCCCAGTCACTCAGCACTCGGCACTCGGCACTCGCACTCAGTAGGTACTTGCGCTCACTGGGGGAGTGTGCAGACTTCGGAGGGGCTCCTTCAGCCCAAGCGCTATAATCTGCACGGACAACTCACGTGCTGCACGGACAACTCACGTGCTATAATAATAAAGTATGCAGCAGGCGGGCAGCCCCGATCCACACTCATCCTCACAATCAGGCCCTCGGCCGATATCAACATGTTGCGGCGTGCAACCCGATCCCATATATATCCTCACAAATCAGGCCCTCGACCTCACTCACTCATAAACCTCTCAAGCCACTCGGGCATTTCAGAAAAACAGGGCATTCAGCCCAAAACATTTATATGCATCAAAATAGAGTCATAAAACTGAGTTATGCAGTAAACAAGTATAAACATGACTGAGTATAAATTTTCAATCGAAAACAATGAGAGGATAGTAAGAGGAAGCCCCTAAGGGTCCAAACAGTATTGGCGCAAGGCCCAAACATGGCATTCAGTCCAATTTACAGAAATTCTTTCTAAAACATATAAGTATCATATAGTTCCAACAAAGTATGCAACTTTACAGTTTCTACGGGACGGATCAAGTCATAATCCCTAACAGTGCATGCCCACATGCCCATCACCTAGCATGTGCGTCACTAAAAATAGTAGAATAATACAAAATCCGGGGTTTCGTACCCTCAGGACTAGATTTACAATCGTTACTTACCTCAAACCGGTCAAATCTCTACCCCGCAATGTTCTTGCCTCTGGACTCGGCCTCCAAATGCTCCAAATCTCAATGAAACACCCTTGATTCCCTCTTCAAATCTCTCCCAAAAGGTCCAAAAATCGAATAGAAATGGTGAAGAATGCACCAAAATTCGTGAAGGGTGCAATATGTACCCTCTGCCCAGGCTCCCCGCACCTGCGGCCATTTCTCGCACCCGCGTGACTGCACCTGCGGTCCAAGGAGCCGCACCTGCGCAACTCACTTACGCACCAAGACTTTGCATCTACGACAAACCCATCGCACCTGCGCGTTTCTTCCGCTTCTGCGAAGCCTGCCTAGCATCTCCCTTCTCTGCATCTGTGCCCAAGGTTTGGCACCTGCGGGCTCGCAGATGCGACCTCCAACTCGCACCTGCACATCTTGCCTAGCCCAGTCTTTCCCGCACCTGTGCACTCCGCACGCGCTCCAACGTCCTTGCACCTGCGACTCTTTCTTCCGCATGTGCGAAAATAGCAGTAGCAGTAGCTTCAGCTGCATTTTCCAACTTCGACAAATCCGTTAACCACCCGGAATTACCCCAAGGCCCTCGGAACCTCAACTAAAAATACCAACAAGTCATATATCAACATACAAACTTAGTCGAACCTTCGAATCACTCAAAACAACATCAAATCATCAAATTACTCTCGGATTCAAGCCTAAGAACTTCTAAATTTTCAAATTCGGCAACCGATGCCGAAACCAACCAAACAATGTCCGAATGACCTTAAATTTTGCACTCACGTCACAAATGACACTACGAACCTACTCCAACTTCCAGAATTCCATTCTGACCCCGATATCAAATTTTTCACTGCCGACCGAAATCGCCAAATTTTGCCAATTCAAGCCTAATTCCACCACGGACCTCCAAATCACATTTTGTCTGCACTCCTAAGTCCAAAATAACCTAACAGAGCTAATGGAACCATCAGAATTCAAATCCGAGATTGTTTACACATAACCTGGTATATCATAATATAGCTTAAGTGCATAAAGGAAATATAAATGGGGGAAACAGGGCTATAACTCCCGAAACGACCGGCCAGGTCGTTACAAAATCATGTTTAGGCCATGTACTTATTCTGTCGGGACCCACTGAGGTCATTTTTGCTATTGAGTTATTTGCTTAAATTACAATTACATGCTCAGTCATATTCATTCATTTGTATATCAAATCTCAGTCTCTGTTATCATTTATTGTCACATCATGTTACTATTATTTGGGTTGATTGGCATGGGATTTGTGAGCCCGAGAGACTACAAAGATTGATTACTGATGAGGCCAAGGGCCTATTTGTGAGTGATATTGATGGGATCGGGTTGCGCTCCGCAGCGAGTACTATTGACTCATGATGGGATCGAGATGCACGCCGTAACAGGTTTTATTAGGGCTTGGGCAGGATCCGCCCCTCCAGAGTCTGACATACCAGCAGTGAGCACAATATTTATTGATTCATGATGGAATCGGGTTGCGCGCTGCAGTAGGTACCGTACAGTACTGAATGACTGAGTGTGTTGAGGGATTGAGCATAACGAGTGATAGTGCGAGATAGTGAGATTGAGTTCTCTGAGAGTATGAGTACGTGAGTTCATCACTGTGATGCATTGCATTGACATGTATATTTGACATACATGCATAAAGATGTGTTTCCTTATGCTACACTATATTATGACATTCATGACTTCACTTGCACATTGACATGTAGGCCTAGAGATGTACTTTCCTCATACTATCTGAGATTGAACTTTCTTATCTTTTGTTGAAAGTTTTTGAGAACAATCACAGATTTCTAACTTATATTTTGGTGACTGCGATGAAAGATTTGGGTTTTATTGTTATACTTGAAAAGCATGCCTATTCTTTTTGTAACTGTGAACGAACTGAGCATCTTATCTTTGAGTTATTTCTTGTACTACTTTTATTATGTTTTTATGAGTTGTTGGCTATTGGTGTTGGACTCCTACTATTGTCCAACCTCATCACTGCGTTCAACCTAAGGCTAGGTTTGTTACTTATTGAGTACATGGGGTCGGTTGTACTCATACTACACTTCTGCACCTTACGTGCAGATTTTGGATGATGATGTTGCTATGTATGGTAGGAGTTAGCAATGAAGATGTGCCTGCGTTCGTGTCATAGCTGCTACTTGTTCCTGGTAGCTTTAGAATAATTAATCTATTCATGTATATTTCAAACAGATGATGTATTTATTTCATACCAGCTTTGTAAACGCTAAATCTTAGAAGCTCGTGATTTGTACTACCAGTCCTTGGGAAGTTTATAAAAGTTCAGTTATTTCATCATTTAGTTTCTCAGTAAATCTCTGAATTGGATTCTTGCTAGTTAGCTTACCTAGCGGGTTGGGTTAGGTGCCATCACGACTAGTTAAATTTTGGGTCGTGACAAGTTGGTATCAGAGCTCTAGGTTCATAGCTTCTACTAGTCATGAGCATATGTCTAGTAGAGTCTTACTGATCCGTATGATGACATAGATACCTATTTTCGAGAGGCTACAAGGCATTTAGGATAAACTTCCCATCTTTCTTTCCTTATCGTGCGGTATTGATTCAGCTTGAAGCGTATCTCTTGAATTCCTTCCACTCATTCGTATGTTCATGTGAGTGCTCGGTATCATCTGTGCATCTATGGCTTGTGGTTTCCATGGATGAGACGCGAGATGTATTGCTATGTTTTGGAGTTGGGCCAGTCTGGAGGACTTGAGGCCATGTTTCAGTTGTATGAGCATGTGCTTTAGGACTTCTATGTCTAATAGTATCCCTATGAGTAGAATTTATGGCTCGGTGAGTGGTTGAATGGCTATGTGATGAGTTTGACGTGATTGCGGTATGCGTTCATATGGTTTAAATGTGACGAGAAAAGTTTGCTTGGGATGTTAAAAAAGACTATTGGTTTTCTATCTTGGTGTGTTTTATAGTCTCGAGTTATGATCATATTGAGGAAGTCTTTCATGTTATTTATTTGTGGTACGAAGTAGATTCTCAAGTCTTGTTGATAAGTTCAGACTAAGGAGGATTAAGTGATTGTGTCATAGTTATGGCTGTGAAAGTGTATAGAGAGATAACAGTTTGAAGCTAAGCAGGTGGGTCATCACCTGGGGACAATCTACTGCTATGTGATCCCTATGATGTTGTGTAAAGACTTTCTTTTCTACCAGTGAGTATAGGTGTTTCGATTTGAGTTTTTATTGGTTGAGAAAGTTTACCTGACTGACACGAGGATGAATGCGAGCTTAGCAGATGATTTGAGGTATTATATGGTCTGTGTTACATGAGCTTAGGAAGGATTTAGTTGATTCTCACTGTGGTATTATGGCAGTAATAGAGTATGGGAATTGTGAGTTATCGAGTGTTTTGATCAATGGCTTTGAGCCAAGTAGGGGAGTCTGCTATCGATGATTTGATTGCATGGTTATGTGTTATATTCGTTTCAGTCTGAGTCATACTTGTGGATCGGCTATGACCTACAGAGGCTGGTTTTGAGGATGACTTAAGCAAAGAAATTTTTGGATGCGTGGTGTATTACACTTTATGGGTATATGGAAATAAAGGAATAGTTTGAATTATTATTCGTGAAGGATGTAGTGCGCATGGAGTAGGATTTTACTCGATTGATTAGGGGTGTGAATTACTTCTTTGGGTGTTGTCATGCTAATGGGGCACATGTAGTTCGGTCTGGTTGGACGGCGCAATTGAGATTTGAGCAGAGTAGATGACTCTCAAGAAAGTTCTAATGGATTCGAGATTTAAATGTAGCAATTGAGAATTTTTTGAATTTGTATATGGCTAGAATCTGAGATTTACATTGGATGGTGTCGAGACTCGCGGTATTTCTATATCATTATGGATTCTACATTTCAGTATCAGTAAGGTGAAGGAAATGACTTTAGATTCATAGAAGGTCTCTTTAGAGTGGGTGTCTCCGTTATGGTATTTTTGCAGTGCTTAAGAGGAAATACAGCGGCTTATGGCCCTTAGGGAGGAGTGGTTTTATGCTAGGATCTCTTATGGTGAGCTTTGGGTAATGACAGTGGTGTTCTGGCAAGGAGAAGTGTCAACTTGAGGGTAATTCATAAGGAACTCGGAGAAATAGGACAACCTAGTAGTAAATTGGATCAGCACGGTAATGGATATGATCGTTTCTTTGGGGTACTTACGATGTGGTGAGTCTTTATAGGTGATTTGGTGGCAATACTCTTGGGTTTGGCAACCTGCGTTGCTTGGTTGAGTTAGAGAGGTTCCGTTCTGATAGCTTGGTTATGCACAAGTGGGTATCGAAGAGATCCCGATGGTTTCTACCACGACTTGAGTTGGATATTTCTTACCGGCATGAGGAGCATGTTGTGTATTGCAATTTTCTCCTAGATGGGATAAAATGGAAGGTTTCTAACTGATCAAGTATGTATTCTGCAAGTCACTCAGAGTTGATTATGAAACTTTTGTGATTTTAACATGATGGCATGATAGATGCGGTGTATTATGTGGGATTGAGATTTGCATGTTCAAGGCCACGGTTCAGTTTCGAAAAAAGGGTCATGAATTTTTGGACGACATGGATGGTTTCAGATGACTAGATGAAGGCTATTACTACTTGGTATTGCCTAAGAATGGTGCGTATTTAAGAAGGCACACTGCGTTTTGACTTATGGATGCTTCATGGTATTGCGGTACTCGTCTGGTTGATCGACTGCTGATGTTCAGATTTTGCTATTTATATCATGTAAGAATTATAGATGTATTTCTCGTGGAGATGATTATGTGTGAGAGATGTGTTAGCCATTCGAGTGGTGAAGTTGGGATCAATTATGGTGATTCATGTGTTATATGGAATTAGAGATTGGGAGTTCTCAGAAGCAGATTGTTTTGTGGTTGTGGACTGTGAAGATGTGGCCAAAGTTAGCCAATTGGTTTTGTGTATTATGGTTAGGTCATTGGGGACTTTTGGAGGGTTATTTATCTATCTGGGATCCATTGGTAGGCCCAATGATGATGTGTATTCTACACCGGGTCGGACTTATTGGCACAGCACGGTTAGTGTTGAGGGGTGAGTCACTCAATTAAAGTTGAGCTTGTTCATGTTCTGATATGTTCTATGCGTTCTTCTTCTATCCTACGAGGGTTTGTGATTCGTGGGTTATGTGCACACGTGGTGCGGTTCTGTTTGGGCCTTGTTGCGGAATATAAGCGAGATGGTGATTGGGGCATTGAATGGTTGATTGTGCCTTGGTTACGTTCTTTCTAGGCCGTGGTATATTGTGTTATTTGTTTTTCCATGGTTGTGGTCATGCACTTCATGCAGTTAATGTCGAATTATGGTTGTTGATTTTGAGCATTGTGGCTTGAGGTAATTCATAGGACTGGTGTTTGGATGGGGTCACGCATTGCAGCGGAGTTATGTTAGGATATGATCCTTTGTGTTAGAGTCGTGTGTCTTGGTTCTACTATGTATGATGATAGGTTCATAGCATTTCGGTAATGGTGGAACTGATTGAGTTTGCGATACAGTTCTCTCATTTGAATCATTTTTTCTATTTTTGGGTGCATTTGAATTGTTGCGTAGTGGTGCACGGATTGCACGGTTTGTGACTTAAGGTTGTATTGGTGTGGCATATCAGTAGAGTGGTTGTATTTGATGAGATGAGGTCGTTGGACCTAGAATGGATGCTATCAGATTTGATTGCGGTATATTTGGAAGGATAATGTCACTGATCGGCTTAGAAATTGGCTATAGTTCTTGTCGAAGAAGGGTGAGCTCCACGACTTATTAATCTGATGGGTGGTTATGAGTTTCGGTATGTTTCCTTCATCATCGGCAGTGTACGAAGGTTTTGAATGAGGTTTTATTTGATATGAGATTTATTATTGGTATTGGTCTATTTTGAGCAGCTACTTTGATCAAGAATTATTGCTACGAGTATGCGAGTCATGTGGTATATCATGTAATTACGTCTTGAGTTATTGTTATGGCTTGATATAGCTTGTTCAAACTTATACAATGTGTAGATGCAAGATTCGGGTCTTGTAAGGAATTCCGGATGTTGGAGATTGGGTTGTAAGACTTACAGAATAAGGTTAAAGTAATAATCTTCAGTTATGTTGTGTTGTTAGGCTTACATTGATTGGGGTGGCATGGGATCACCCTCGGGAATGTGCATGGTAAGTTTACACGGCAGTTTGATGGCTTTGGAACGACTCTAGGCACGTTGGAGGACGAACGTATGTTTAAGTGGGGGAGAATGTAACGACCCGACCGGTCGTTTTGAGCATATGCATTTCGTTCGGCCATTTGAAGTGTTGAGTAGCTTCGTATGATGTATTATGACTTGTGTGAATCGTCAGTTGTTGTTTTCAGGTGTTTCATATTTTGTTTGGAAGAAGGAATTTCATGTTTGAAGCTTTAAGTTAGAAGAGTTGACTAAGTTTGACTTTTGAGTATTTGACCTCGGTTCGGAGTTTTGATGGTTCCGTTAGGTCCGGATGGTGATTTTGGACTCGGACGTATGCCCGAATTTGAGTGAAACTAGTATGGTTGGACTCGTAATTGAATGGGTTGTCGGATTTTATAAGTTTTATCGGGTTCCAGGGTGCGGGCCCGAGTTTAAATTTTTGGTTGACTTTGGGCTTTTGATTAAATATTAAACCTTTATGGATTGGTCTTGTTTCCTTTGGAATTATTTGATGTTTTGAGTTTCTTTTGGCTAGTTTCAAGCCGTTCGGAGGTTGATACGCGCGGGATAGTGTTTCTAGAGTATTGTTTAGCTTGCTCGGTATTGGATTTGACTTGTTCGAGGTAAGTAACACTTCTAAACCTGGTGCTGAGGGTACAAACCCCTGGATATACATGTTATGTGTTTGGTGTTGAGGTGAAGCACATGCTAGGTGACGGACGTATGGGCGTGCAGTGTGTGAATTATGACTCGGTTGATTTTGTGGTACTATGTAGCTATCTATCTTGTTTCTACCCAAGACATTCCTATGTGTTAGAGTAATTGAGCTGAGATCCGTGTTAGAAATCATGTTTAGGCCATGTACTTATTATGTCGGGACCCACTGAGGTCATTTCTGTTATTGAGTTATTTGCTTAAATTACAATTACATGTTTAGTTATATTCATTCATTTGCATATCAAATCTCAGTCTCTGTTATCATTTGTTGTCACATCATGTTACCATTATTTGGGTTGATTGGCATGAGATTTGCGAGCCCGAGAGACTAGAAAGATTGATGACTGAATGAGGCTAAGGGCCTATTTGTGAGTGAAATTGATGGGATCGGGTTACGTGCCGCAGCGAGTACTATTGACTCATGATGGGATCGGTATGCGTGCCGCAACAGGTTTTAATAGGGCTTGGGCAGGATCCGCCCCTCAGGAGTCTGATATACCAGCAGTGAGCACAATATTTATTGATTCATGATGGAATCGGGTTACGCGTTGCAGCAGGTACCGTACAATGCTGAATGACTGAGTGTGTTGAGGGATTGATCATGATGAGTGGGAGTGCGAGACAGTGAGATTGAGTTCTCTGAGAGTACGAGTACATGAGTTCATCACTGTGATGCATTGCATTGACATGTATATTTGACATACAGGCATAAAGATGCATTTCCTTATGCTACACGATATTGTGACATTCATGACTTCACTTGCACATTGACATGTAGGCCTAGAGATGTACTTTCCTCATGCTATCTGAGATTGAACTTTCTTATCTTTTGTTGAACGTTTTTGAGAAAAATCACAGATTTCTAACTTATATTTTGGTGACTGCGGTGAAAAATTTGGGTTTTATTGTTATACTTGAAAAACATGCCTTTTTTTTTGTAACTGTGAACGAGCTGAGCATCATATCTTTGAGTTGTTTCTTGTACTGCTTTTATTATATTGTTATGAGTTGTTGGCTATTGGTGTTGGACTCCGACTATTGTCCAAGCTCGTCACTGCGTTTAACTTAAGGGTAGGTTTGTTACTAATTGAGTACATGGAGTCGGTTTTACTCATACTACACTTCTACACCTTGCGTGCAGATTTTGGATGCTGATGTTGATGTTCCAAAACATAGCAACACATCTCGCGTCTCATCCATGGAAACCACGATATATCGATGCACAGATGATACCGAGCACTCATATGCGCATACGAATGGGTGAAAGGAATTCAAGAGATACGCTTCAAGCTGAATCAATGTCGCACGATAAGGAAAGAAAGATGGGAAGTTTATCCTAAATGCCTTGCAGCCTCTCGAAAATAGGTATGGATGCCATCATACCGATCAGTAAAACTCTACTAGACATATGCTCATGACTCGTAGAAGTTATGAACCTAGAGGTCTGATACCAACTTGTCACGACCCAAAATTCAACTAGTCGTGATGGCACCTAACCCAACCCGCTAGGTAAGCTAACTAGCAAGAATCCAATTCAGAGATTTACTGAGAAACTAAATGATGAAATAACTGAACTTTTATAAACTTCCCAAGGACTGATAGTACAAATCACGAGCTTCTAAGATTTAGCGTTTACAAAGCCGGTATGAAATAAATACTTCATCTGTTTGAAATATACATCAACAGATTAATTATTCTAAAGCTACAAGGAATAAGTGGCAGCTATGACTGAAACGCAGGCACATCTTCATTGCCAACTCCCACCATACAGTCTGGAGGACTTGAGCCCAGGTTTCAGTTGTATGAGCATGTGTTTTAGGACTTCTATGTGTGATAGTATCCCTATGAGTGGAATTTATGGCTCGGTGAGTGGTTGGATGGCTATGTGATGAGTTTGACGTGATTGCGGTATGCGTTCAGATGGTTTGAATGTGACGAGAAGAGTTTGCTTGGGATGTTAAAAAAAGGACTATTAGGTGTTTGATTTCTGTCTTGATGTGTTGTATAGTCTCGAGTTATGATCGTATTGAGGAAGTCTTTCATGTTATTTATTTGTGGAACGAAGTATATTCTCAAGTCGTGTTGATAAGTTTAGACTCAGAAAGATTAAGTGATTGCATCATAGTTATGGCTGTGAGAGTGTATAGAGAGATGGCAGTTTGAATCTAAGCAGGTGGGTTATCATCTGGGGACAATCTACTGATGTGCGATCCCTATGATGTTGTGTGAAGGCTTTCTTTTCTACCAGTGAGTATAAGTGTTTCGATTTGAGTTTTGATTGGTTGAGAAAGTTGACCTGACCCACACGAGGATGAATGTGAGCTTAGCAGATGATTTGAGGTATTATATGGTTTGTGTTAGATGAGCTAAGGAAGGATTTAGTTGAATTTGAACTGTAGTATTATGGCAGTAAAAGAGTATGGGAATTGTGAGTTATCGAGTATTTTGATCTATGGCTTTGATCCAAGTGGGGGAGTTTGCTATCGATGATTTGATTGCATAGTTATGTGTTGTATGCGTTTCATTCTGAGTCATACTTGTGGATCGGCTATGACCTGTAGAGGTTGGTTTTGAGGATGACTTAAGCAAAGAAATTTCTGGATGCATGGTGTATTACACTTTATGGGTATATGGAAATCAGGGAATGATTTGAATTTTTATTCGTGAAGGATGTAGTGCGCATGGAGTAGGAATTTACTCGGTTGATTAGGGGTGTGAATTACTTCTTTAGGTGTTGTCGTTCTAATGGTGCACATGTCGTTCGGTCCGGTTGGGCGGTGCAATTGAGATTTGAGCAGAGTAGATGACTCTCGAGAAAGTTCTAATGGGTTCGAGATTTAAATGTAGCAATTGATAATTTTTCGGATTTGTATATGGCAAGAATCTGAGATTTACATTGGATGGTGTCGAGACTCGCGGTATTTCTATATCGTTATGGATTCTACATTTCAGTATCAGTAAAGCGAAGGAAATGACTTTAGATTCATAAAAGGTCTCTTCAGAGTGGGTGTCTCTGTTGTGGTACTTTTGAGGTCCTTAAGAGGAAATACAACGGCTTATGGGCCTTAGGGTGGAGTGGTTTTATGCTAGGATCTCTTGTGGTGAGCTTTGGGTAATGACTGTGGTGTTCTGGCAAGGAGAAGTGTCAACTTGAGGGTAATTCATAAGGAACTCGTAGAAATAGGACAACCTAGTAGTAAATTGGATCTGCACGGTAATGGATATGATCGGTTCTTTGTGGTACTTACGATGTGGTGAGTTTCTATAGGTGATTTGGTGGCAATACTCTTGAGTTTGGCGACCTGCGTTGCTTGGTTGAGTTAGAAAGATTCAGTTCTGATGGCTTGGTTATGTACAAGTGGGTTTCGAAGAGATCCCGATGGTTTCTACCACGGCTTGAGTTGGATATTTCCTACCGGCATGAGGAGCATGTTGTGAATTGCAATTTTCTCCTAGATGGGATAAAATGGAAGGTTTCTAACTGATCGAGTATGTATTCTGCAGGTCACTCAGAGTTGATTATGAATTTTTTGTGATTTTCATATGATGGCATGATAAATGCGGTGTATTATGTAGGATTGAGATTTGCATGTGCAAGGCCACGGTTCAGTTTTGAAAAAATGGTCATGAATTCTTAGACGACATGGACGGTTTCAGATGACTAGATGAAGGCTATTACTACTTGGTATTCTAAGAATGGTGCGCATTTTAGACGGCACACTTTGTTTTGACTTATGGATGCTTCATTGGTATTGCGGTACTCGCCTAGTTGATCGACTGCTGATGTTCAGATTTTGCTATATATATCATGTAAGAATTATAGAAGTATTTCTCGTGGAGATGATTATGTGTGAGAGATGTGTTAGCCATTCGAGTGGTGAAGTTGGGATCAATTATGGTGATTCATGTGTTATATGGAATTGGAGATTGGGAGCTCTCAAAAGCAGATTGTTTTGTGGTTGTGGACTGTGAAGATGTGGCCAAAGTTAGCCAATTGGTAGTGTGTATTATGGTTAGGTCATTGTGGACTTTTGGATGGTTATTTATCTATCTGGGAATGACCGGGTTCATTTTGGGGTCCATTGGTAGGCCCAATGATGATGTGTATTCTATACCCGGTCGGACTTGTTGGCTCAGCACAGTTAGTGTTGAGGGGTGAGTCACTCGATTAGAGTTGAGCTTGTTCATGTTCTGATATGTTCTATGCGTTCCTCTTCTATCCTACGAGGGTTTGTGATTCGTGGGTTATGTGCACACATGGTGCGATTCTGTTTGGGCCTTGTAGCGGAATATAAGCGAGATGGTGATTGGGGCGTTGAATGGTTGATTGTGCCTTGGTTACGTTCTTTCTAGGCCGTGGTATATTGTGTTATTTGTTTTTCCATGGTTGTGGTCATGCACTTCGTGCACTTGAGGTCGAATTGCATGTGGTTGTTGATTTTGAGCATTGTGGCTTGAGATAATTCATATGACCGGTGTTTGGATAGGGTCACGCATTGCAACAGTGTTATGTTGGGATATGATCCTTTGTGTTAGATTCGCGTGTCTTGGTTCTACTATGTATGATGATGGGTTCATAGCATTGCGGTTATGGTGGTACTTGTTGAGCTTGCGAGACAGTTCTCTCATTTGAATCATTTTTTCATTTTTGGGTGCATTAGAATTGTTGCGTATTGGTACACGGATTGCATGGTTTGAAGACTTAAGGTTGTATTGGTATGGCGTATCAGTAGAGTGGCTGTATTTGATGAGATAAGGTCGTTGGACCTGGAATGGATGCTATCAGATTTGATTGCGGTATATTTGGAAGGATAATGTCACTGATCGGCTTAGAAATTGGCTATAATTCTTGTCGAAGAAGGGTGAGCTCCACGACTTATTAATATGATGGGTGGTTATGAGTTTCGTTATGTTTCCTTCATCATCGACTGTGTATAAATGTTTTGAATGAGGTTGTATTTGATATGAGATTTATTACCGGTATTGGTCTATTTTGAGCAGCTACTTTGATCAAGAATTATTGCTACAAGTATGCGAGTCATGTGGTATATCAAGTGATTACGTCTTGATTTATGGTTATGGCTTGATATAGCTTGTTCAGACTTATACAGTGTGTAGATGCAAGATTCGGGTCTTGTAAGGAATTTCGGATGTTGGAGATTGGGTTGTAAGGCTTACAGACTAAGGTTAAAGTAATGATCTTCAATTATGTTGTGTTGTCAGGCTTACATGGATTGGGGTGACGTGGGATCACCCCCGGGTATGTGCATGATAAGGTTACACGGTGGTTTGATGGCTTTGGAACGACTCTAGGCACGTTCAAGAATGAACGTATGTTTAAGTGAGGGAGAATGTAATGACCCTGCCGATCCTTTTGAGCATATGCATTTTTTTCAGCCATTTGAAGTGTTGAGTAGCTTTGTATGATGTATTATGAATTGTGTGAATCGTTGGATTTGGTTTTCAGGTGTTTCGAAATTTGTTTGGAAGAATGAATTTCATGCTTAGTTGGAAGAGTTGACCAAGTTTAAATTTTGAGTATTTTACCTCGGTTCGGAGTTTTTATGGTTATGTTAGGTCAGGATGGCGATTTTGGACTCGGGCATATGCCCGGATTTGCATTTGGATATTTCTAGAAGGTTTCGGCGCTATTTGGTGAAAAATGGTAATTTGAAGGTTTTCAACGTTCATTGGTTTGATTGTGAGTTGACTTTGAGGATATAGGGTTTGGATTGTGGTTCCGGGAATTTTAATAGCTTCGCTATGTCATTTGGGACTTGTGCGCAAAATTTGAGTTCATTCCGAGTTGATTTGATGAGGTTCGGCACGATTTTGGAAGTTGCAAGATTTAAAGTTCATTAAATTTGATTTGAGGCGTGATTCGTGGTTTTAATTTTGTTACGGCTGATTTGAGGCCTCGAGTAGGTCCATATTATGTTATGGGACTTTTTGAAATGTTCGAACGGGGTCCCGAGAGACTCGGGCGTGATTTAGATGGTTTTCGCACCATTTTTCTTCATTTTGGCATTGCTGGTTTCTGCTGATTGCTGGGCATATGGTTTCCTTGTTCGCGATTGTGGAGAGTTGTTTGATGGAGGGGGAAAATTGTTCATCGCGTTCGTGAGTTCAGATACACGTTCATGAACGTTGAGGAAAATGTTCAGCGCATTCGCGTGTCTAGCGACGCATTCGCATAGAAGGAAGAAGGGCATGAGGATGTCAGACGTTTGTTCTTCGCGGTCGCGAAATGTGGAACGCGGTCGTATAGCTCTAAGGGAATTGACCACCATGTTCGCTACTAAGATGTTGCGTTCGCATCAAAGGAATTGCAACTGGTGGGATTTGTTCTACGCGAACACGAGGGTTTTTCCGTGTTCGCGAAGTATAATAACTGGGTAGACTCTATTAAATCCCATTTCGAGGGTTAGAGTCATTTTGTCATATTTGGAGCTGTGGAGCTCGGATTGAGACGCTTTTTGAATCAATTATCACTATATATATTGGGGTAAGTGTTTTGTACTCGATTTTGATTATGTTTCATGAATCTATCCTCGTTTGTGGTATTCGGTTGATGATTTCAAAAGAAAATTTGGGGGGGTTTGTCTAAAATTTCATAGAGTAAATGTTTGAGATTTGAACATCGATTCGGAGTCGGATTTGAGTGAAACTAGTATGGTTGGACTCGTAATTGAATGGGTTGTCAGATTTTGTGATCTTTGTCGGGTACCGAGGTGCGAGCCCAAGTTTGACCTTTTGGTTGAATTCGGGCTTTTGATTAAATATTCATCCTTTATCGATTGGGATTGTTTCCTTTGGTATTATTTGATGTTTTGAGTTTCTTTTAGCTAGTTTCGAGCCGTTCAGAGGTTGATACGCGCAGGATGGCATTTCTAGAGTATTGTTTGGCTTGTTCGATATTGGATTCGACTTGTTCGAGGAGTAACACTTCTGAACTTGGTGCTCCGGGTATGAACCCCTGAATATACGTGTTATGTGTTTGGTGTTGAGGTGACGCACATGCTAGGTGATGGACGTGTGGGCGTGCGCCGTGTGAATTATGACTCGGTTGATTCTCTGGTACTGTGTAGCTATCTATCTTGTTTCTATCTATGAAATTCCTACGTGTTCGAGTAATTGAACTGTGATCCATGTTAGAAATCATGTTTCGACCATGTACTTATTCTGTCAGGACCCACTGAGGTCATTTATGTTGTTGAGTTATTTGCTTAAATTGTAATTACATGCTCAGTCATATTCATTCATTTGCATATCATATCTTAGTCTCTGTTATCATTTGTTGTCACATCATGTTAGCATTGTTTGGGCTGATTGGCATGAGATTTGTGAGCCCGAGAGACTAGAGATATTGATGGATGAGTGAGACTGATGGCCTATTTGTGAGTGATATTGATGGGATCAGGTTGCGCGCCGCAGGGGTACTATTGACTCATGATAGGATCGGGCTGCACATCGCAACGGGTATTATTGACTCATAATGGGATTGGGATGCATGCAACAACAGGTATTATTGATTTATGATCCGATCGGGTTGCGCGCCGCATCAGGTTTTATTAGCACTTGGGCATGATCTGCCCCTCTGGAGTTTTACATACCAGCAGTGAGCGCAGTATTTATTGATTTATCATAGGATTGAGCTCTGCGACACAGCAAGTACCGTACAATGCTAAGTGACTGAGTGTACTGAGGGATTGAGCATGATGAGTGGGAGTGCGAGAAAGATAGATTGAGTACTTTGAGAGTATGAGTGCGTGAGTTCATCACTGTGATGCATTGCATTGACATGTATATTTGACACCATGTATAGAGATGCATTTTCTCATGCTACACGGTATTGTGACATTTATGACTTCACATGCACATTGACATGTAGGAATAGAGATGTACTTTCCTCATGCTATCTAAGATTGGAATATCTTATCTGTTGTTGAAAGTTTTTGAGAAAAATCACAGATTTCCGACTTACTCATATTTTAGTGATTTCGGTGAAAGATTTGGGTTTTACTGTTATACTTGAAAAACATGCCTATTTTTCCGTAATTGTGAACGAGGTGAGCATCATATCTTTGAGTTGTTTCTTGTGCTACTTTTATTATATTGTTGTGAGTTATTATTAGCTATTGGTGTTGGACTCCGACCATTATCCAAGATTGTCACTGCGTTCAACCTAAGTTTAGGTTTGTTACTTATTGAGTACATGGAGTCGGTTGTACTCATACTACACTTCTGCACCTTGAGTGCAGATTTTGAATGTTGATGTTGATGTGTATGGCGGGAGTTGGCATTGAAGACGTACCTGTATTCCGATCATAGCTACCAATTGTTCCTGGTAGCTTTAGAATAATTAATCTATTCATGTATATTTCAAACTTATGATGTATTTATTTCATACCAGCTTTGTAAACACTAAATCTTATAAACTCATGATTTATACTACCAGTCCTTGGGAAGTGTATAAAAGTTCAGTTATTTCATTATTTATTTTCTCAATAAATCTCATTTGAATTGGTTTCTTGCTAATTGGCTTACTTAGCGGGTTGGGTTAGGTGTCATCACGATTAGTTGGATTTTGGATCATGACAACTTTTAAGGGAAAGTACTTTTAAAAATAAGTAGTTTTTGGTAACTTGGCCAAACAGGCTCTTAGTATATGTTTGTTGCGCGTGTATCTTTTCCGGTGGGAATACATTTTTTAGAAATAACATAAATAAAATTTAAATTAGAGATGTATTTATATTATAAAAGAATTAATAAAAATTATAAGTTCCAAAATGAAACATAAATGTTAATAATATTTAGGAGGTTGGATCGCTCTAGTGGTTCTTTCTCATTGAAAGGTGAAATTCTTCTACTTTACATGACTATTTGGGTATGTGCATTGTGTGTGTATATACGGAAAAAAGCTAAAAATATCCATATGGTTTGGCAAATAGTTTACTTTTACCCTCCGTGCACTTTTTTATCCAAAATTACATACAACGTTATCTTTCGGTCTGAAATTACCCTCGCGACTAACAGAATATTGTGTGATCCCTTTTTAATGTGTTGGCATGATTTTATTGGGACATGTGGCACCCTAATCCAGATTGTTTTCTACCCGCCCCAATTTTTGGACCAAACATGCTCTTCAACCTTTGAATTTGCTATGAGAATCCAACCAAATCCATCTCAAATCTATTCCAAACCCCCTCAAATTTCAAATTTAAGATCCTATTAATATCCCCAACAAAATCTAATAACACCCGTTTAAAATAAAATAAAATTTCAAAATCTAATTACACCCCAATTTCGAACCAAGGTTTCAAAAGAGTTCAAATGTATTACAGCTCCTTCTTCAAGGTTATCATTCTCAAATCAGTTTGCATAGATGTATTTAGGCTCAAAGTACATTAACCAACTGATTCAAACAACAAATTACGAACTTTCAGATTTTAAAACAAATTCACTCCTAGTGGGTCTTCGAAGAGCTCTTCAGGAGATCCTTAATTTAATCTTCATACCCAAGTACCAAAACTATTTTTAAACCATATTTTGAAGTCTAAGAATTAATACCCAACTGATATCTATAGCCAAAAATTAACACTTTGAATTTTAGTGGACTGTGATGTTGAGTTTGTGAAGGCCAGTAGCTTAGTTATTTACTTCTAAGCTCAAACAACAAATTTCAACAAAGAGTAACAGTAATTGCTCCGATTTCCAGCTCTATCATACACCCAAACTCAGATTTTAATGGACGTCCTTTTGATTTCGAATCGAAACCAGACACAATAGTGAATTCATGAAAGAGCATGAAAAATAGAGCGTGAGAGAGAAAATTGTCTTGGTTTTGTGGAATAATCATTATACAAAGAAGACAGTTATTTGGATTATGTTTTATATATAGTTGTTGGAGAGGATATTCTTAATATGTAGGTACTCTAGCAGCAGTGGAACTGTGTTTATTTCAGTCTGCTCTTTTGGTATTTGAATTATGTTTTATATATAGTTGTTGTAGAAGATATTCTTAATATGTAGCTACTTTAACAGCAGTGGAACCATATTTATTCCAGTCTGCTCTTGTGGTATTTTTGTATTGATTCTATATTTTTGTTTTACATCCCAGATGGAAAGGCCCTTGCTAAAGTTCCCAACACTCTTGGGTACATTCTGAATATTTTATGCCTCCAAGTAAGTTCATCTATATCTTATTTTGGTGCATTAAAGGTCTAAGTGAGTTAATCTCTCGTATTCTTTGGTTGTTTCTATGGTATGAGAAGTTTCACTGGTTATGTTATCAATTATCCAATCTAACCTGATGGAGCATAAGAAGAGAAGATATGCTTCTAAGCTCAAACAACAAATTTCAACAATGGGTAACAGTAATTGCTCCGATTTCCAGCTCTATCATATACTCAAACTCAGATTTTAATGGACGTCCTTATGATTTCGAATCGAAACCTATCACAACAGTGAACTCAGAAAAGAGCGTGAGAGAGAAAAACGTCTGGGTTCTGTGGAATAATCATTATACGAAGAAGAAAGTTTATTCTGAGGGAAAGTGAATTAAAGAACAAGTTTGGTCCCAAGAATTGGGGCGGGTCTAAATCTGGGACGGGTAGAAATCAATCATGATTGGGGTGCCATGTGTCCCAATGAAATAATGCAAGCACAGTGAAAAAGGGACCACATAATATTTCGGTTGTCGCAGAGTAGTTTTAGATAGAAAGACAGCAATTTTGGACCTATGATCGCAATAGAGGAGTTATGGCAAAGCAGATATGGCAAAAATAAGTTAAAGTTACTGACCCTTGAAGTTGGGAAGAAAATCCTCTCCAAAAATTACCTCCTACGAAGTCTATGTCTAAAACATAGAATAAAATAATCTAATCCCCAAATTTCTTATTTTTATCCCAATTGCAAATACTGCAATTGTGAAACTTGTAAATGAAAACCAGTGGTCGTAATTGTAAAGAGGCTCTTGAGCCACAAAAGTTGCAAATTCAACACCCGCTTTGCAATTGCGAGCATCGCAAATGTGATTCCAGTTTCACAGTTGCGAAGCTGGCATCCCATTCCTAGACTTCACAAATGTGAGGTATTGTTCGCAAATACGAACCTCATATTTGTGAGCAGCTCACCGAAATTGCGATTACTGCAACACCAGCAATTCTGATACTTGCCAAAACAGTTGAAACCAATTTGAAACTCCCCTAATCCATTCGGTCCCCATTCCAAAAAAGTATGTAAACCTCATATGAACTCGTTCGTAAGCTTAAATCACCAAAACAACACCAAAAATCAAGAATCAAGCATCAAAATTCAAATATTTCAGTGTTCATAAACTCAATTTTATAGCGTTCAAATAGAAGCATCGAAACGGTCTCGGGTCACCCGTGACCCCAAATTAAATATGGATTTATGATAGTTTTGGGGCTAAAGGATCACATATCTTCAATTAGGTGAACAAGTATTATCTTTTCCCAATAGTTTGGGATACAAATATTTTTTTCATAAAAACTAGCTCCACAATTTTCTCAAACAATGACTAATCTCACACCTCCTCCTAGTTGTCTGATATGCATAAATTTTAAAGAAGGTGATATCTGTGAAGGATGCGTTATCAATACTCAGCTGAACTTGGCGATGTGGAGAGATTTGTCAGCTGGGTTGCATCTTATGGTTTTGCTTATATAATAGAGAGATTGGATGATATTCATTATTCTTTGGGTCGTAAGGGTACTAAACTCTAGATTGAGAACCTTTATAAAAATCAATCTTTGAGAGACAAGATCAAATCTCTTGAGGAAGAAGTTCAGGAAAACAATTGGAAATTGAGGGACTTAAAGGAAGCCTAAAAGTTGAGCTTAAGGAGAAGGCTCCTGCTCCTGTGGATGTCACTTCTCCTGCTCCTATGGTTGCTTCTTCTCCTCATGTGGATGTTGCTTCTGGTTTGATTGACTTGGCTACTGCATTTCGTGTTGGTGTTTAAATTCATGCTGATGATGAAGTGGTTGTTGTCGAAGCTGAAATTTTTCATGACCCCCAATTTCCCTCCGAAAGATGTCATGATGGCACCCAGTCTCTACAGCTAGGTAAGCCTAACAAATAACAACAACGGAACAGATATATAATAACAAGTTACTAAAAATGACTGAGTAATAGATAAAACCTTTTAAAAATAAAATCTCTCAAATACACACCCCAAGGCTGGTGGAACTGAGTCATAAGCTCTATAGAATGCAACTTGAGTATTACTACATTACTGTACGAAAGGAAATACAACAGTAATGAAAATAAGAGAAGGTGACTCTGAGGCCTGCGGACGCCGAGCAGGCATACCTTGAAGTCTCTAGTAAAAGCAGCTAGTAGGAAATCTCTATCGACCAGCACGAGCGGACGTACTTGGATCTGCACAAAAAGATGCGCAAAAGAATAATATGAGTACACCACAATGGTATCCAATAAGTATCAAGACTAACCTCAGTAGAGTAGTGACGAGGTCAGGTCAAGACACCTACTGGGATATGAAATAGACAGAATAAAAATATAATATAGATAGGAAATGGAAAGTGAAGAATAACTGATACGGAACAAAAAAATAGCAAGAACTTGTACTAGAAGTTAATAATAAAGATAGCATAAAAGAAACTACTAAAGTGCTACAATGATCATGTACGGACCACAACTGCTAGAATAATAAAGAATGAAGCAACAATAAATATTCCACCCATAACTCTTACAACATGAAACAAACAGCAACAAACACAATGAGGTACTGCCTCGTATACGATTAAATCTAACTGAGGTACAGCCTCGTATAATCAAGAATCATAACCGAGGTTTCGCCTCGTATTCACATTTCTCAATTTCAATCACAATCTTTCCTTATGCTGCCGCGTGAGCCTTACATTTGAAAATAGGTTTTGAAAACAGGTTTCCCGAAATAGCTACACGAATTTTATCCCACCTTATGATGTCGCGCGGATTCATGTAGTTCCCCTACAAGCAATCACGCACATAAGTCCCGCCTTATACTGCCGCATGCACATCAACCCAAGCCTTATACCACCACATGCGCATCAATATTATATCACAATAAAAACTCGCACCACAAATGCCCAGATATCACAACTTCCTAACAACAACAATATCAATATTTCCATAACAATAGCTCATGGCTCCACCACAACGTATACAAGAATATCAACAACAATAATGGATGAAAAATGCTCAATAAGATAGATGTTTCAACAATAACCAACATCGCCTCAGCGTATTAACGGCTTTCACAACTTCAACACAAAATAAATCAGCAATAAGAAAATAATGTATAACCACGATATTAGATAAGACTAACTCACAATAAAGAAAATAATATTTAACAATGAGTCTCAAATAATGGGAGTCAACAAGTAAAGGGGTAATACGAATAATTAATTCAAACAACAATAATTAACAATGAAGAGATAACATGTAATAATAAAGGGGACAACAAGTTCAACAAAAGCATAGCAGCAATTTAGCAAGTAGGATGTAGAACAAATACTAAACAAGTCAACTAAGGCATTTAAGGATAGTCTAACACAACTAAGGATAATTTGACTATGAGAATTTAGAACATAATATGGCATTTCAATTAAAGCATGGAAAGAGTCTAAGTAGCCTAAACCGGTCAAATACTACGTACAGCCCGTGTACCCACTCGTCACCTTGCGTACACGGATTTCACTTAGCACAATTGAATCAAACAATACAAATCCTAAGGGATAGTTCCCATACACGAAGTTAGGCAAGACACTTACCTCAACTAGGCCAATTCAACACTCGAGAATAGCTTTTCCCTTAAAATCCACTCCACACAACTCAAATCTAACCAAAAGCGACTCAATAGCATCAAACAATGCTAGGGAATTCAATTGCAATAGATAAAGTTAAGATTTTTACACTTTTCTCAAAAAGTCAACAAAAGACAACCTGGGGCCCGCCCGGTTAAAACCTGGGTTCAATGGTAGATTCTGTCTACTCATGCCCCCGCGAGTTCATATATGTAATTTGTTTCAAAATTCGAGTCCAAATCAACTCTCAAAACTCAATTTTTTATATTTCAAAAACGTAACAAAGTTTCACTAATTTCTACTTTGATTCACATGATTTTTATGTTAAGATCAAAGATATGTTGATGGAATAAGATTAGAAATAGATTAGAATCACTTACCCAAGGTTCGTAGGTGAAAATCTCCTCTCCAAATCGCCTCCTACCGAGTCTAGGGTTCAAAAATGAGAGAATGAACTCAAAACTCCCGTCCCTCAGCTATTTGACCAATTGCAGATGTGGCAATTGCGACATGGGTTCGTAATTGCAAACCCTCGCAATCGCGAATAAAGCCTCGCAATTGCGGCACGGCACTGAAGGCTTGGGGAAACTCTCCGCAAATGCAAAGATGGGATCGCATTTGCGACTCCTGTTGCCCTCGAAATTGCGACAAGATCATCGTAATTGCGAACCTAGCCCATCCTAGAAGACCTTCGCAAATGCGAACACTAGGTTCGCAATTGCGAACCCAGCAGACTTGGCCTACCTTCGTAATTGCGATCAAGAATCTCGCAAATGCGAGATCTGAGGGCCTGTTGCAGAAAACCAGCAATTCAATTCTTACAACACTCCGCTAAGCGTCCGAAACTCACCCGATCCCTCGGGGCTGCAAACCAAACATCCACACAAATCTAGAAATATCATACGAACTCACTCGCGTGATCAAAACACAAAAATAACATCTAAAGCTACGAATTGAACTCTAAAACGCATAATTTTCAAAGAGATTTTCAAGAACTTCTAAAATTTTAACTAAGCGTCCGAATTCTATCAAATCAACTTCGAACAACGCCAAATTGCGCAAACCAAGTTTTAAATTCCATAACGGACCTATTCCAAGTCCCAAAATCAAATTCCGAGCTCAACAGCTAAAAGTCAACATACGGTCAAACTTTTCAACTTAAAATTGCAAAATTTCGGCAAATCAACACAAATCAACCTACGGACTTCCAAAATCAATTCCGAGCTTACGCCCAAGTCCGAAATCACGATACGAAGCTATCGGACTCATAAAAATACAGTTCCGGGATCATTTTTACAAAAGTTAAAGTTGGGTAAGCATTTTCAAATTTAAACTTCTATTCAACCCCGCAAGTCATAAAGACATAAAGACACAAGTGTGAAGCAATAAAAAAAGGGTAACAAGGTGCAATTACATAAAACGCCTGATCGGATCGTTACAAAATTCCTGCTAAGGTCGAAGCTCCAGTTCCTGTTGTGACTCAATGGGGAGTTAGGCTCCCCAGATCTCATAAGGTGCTGCCTGACGCTGAGTCTCAGTCTTCAAGAGAGTACAATGCTCAGTCTTCGGGGGAGTTTTATGTTCCATCAGATGCTACTCCATCAGATGCGTCGGATTAGTAGATTATGTTAGTTTATTAGGAGTTAGAATCATCTCTTGTTAAAAGGCTTTATTCTATTCTCTTGAATAATTTGATCTTTTTCTTTGTTACAAAAAATTGCTTCTTGACGGGCTTATTGAAGGTAAAAACTCAAAAACGACTAACATGTGATCATTGAAAATTATTGACTTGGATTAGCCTAATTAGATGCTTTTGAAAATTGATTTCAATCTTCATGAATTGCTGGCTGATTTTGAATTTTCAGAAAGCCAAATATATCCATACTATTTGGTAAATAGTTTAAAATTATCCTCCGTCTACCCTTTGATCCAAAAAATGTACACAATGTTATCATTCGGTCTAAAACTACCCGAGCAACTAACAAAATATTTGTTAAGACTTGTATAATTATATTGTTATATGTTAATTGTATAGTTGGTGATGTTAGTTAACTGTAATTGAGTAGAGTTAGTTGTGTAGTTAGTGGCCAGCTCAGTATTAGATGTATCCACACATGTATATACTCGGTGTAGTAATGAGAAAGGGGTCAGATTTTCACTTTCCAATTTCTAATTTTATCTCTCACAAACTCTCTCTCATAGAATCCTCTAGAAGGACTCCATTGGAGCTCTAGATCGAGCTTCAAGCTCATCCTCAATGTCATATTTAACATGGTATCAGAGCAAGGGATGCTCATGCTCGACTATCCGTCATCATCTCCATCAATTTTTCCCATTTTTTCCTTCCCATAATTCTGCTTTTCTGGTCTGATCAATTTTTTCTATTTTTTTGCCCTAATTTCTTCAAATCGCAAATTGACAGTCTATTCTTCAAATTTCTACTGGAATTAGTGTGTAACTCAATAAAATCTTACACTCATGGCCACATTAGATCAGGAAGACACATCTGTTGGTGTCGCCGCTGCGACAAACTTTGGAATAGATCCAAGCGATCCTCTTTATCTACATCAGTCAGATAATCCTGGAGCGATGCTCGTCTCGGTTCCTTTTAGTGGAATTGGATATAGGTCTTGGAGACGCAGTGTTATGCGTGGTCTGTCCGTCAAAATTAATCTTGGGTTTATAAGTGGAGAATGTAAACCACCAGAGCCTCAATCTCAGAGATTCCGACAATGGGAGCGATGCGACGATATGGTAACATCTTGGATTCTAAATTCACTCTCTAAAGACATCGCGGACAGTGTGGAATATGCTAATAATGCTATTGTGTTGTGGAGAGAATTGGAGGATCGATATGAGCAGACTAATGGTGCTAGGCTATACCAGATCCAAAAGGAGATAAACGACTTGTCTCAAGGTGTGCTGGATATTACAGGTTATTATACTAAGCTGAAGAAGCTGTGGGAAGAACTAAATACTTTGAGCAAAAAGACTCATTACAGTTGTATCTGTACGTGTGGTGCCAAGGAGAATATGCACAAGGCCGAGCAGGACAGAAGATTGATACAATTTCTTATGGGACTTAATGAAGTCTACACTGTCGTATGTGGAAGCATTCTCATGATGAATCCGCTACCAAATCTTGCACAAGCCTTCTCACTACTCATTCAGGATGAGAAACAGAGAGAGATCAAATAATCAAATGCTATTTGAGTCTGCTTCCCTAAGTGTCAACACATCAAAACCTGGTTCTTACAGAACAAATTATGCTGCCAATAACAGTTCAATTGGAGGCAGTAGGCCCCGTTCATTTTGTGACTACTGCAAGAAGCTAGGACATACTAAGGACAAATGCTACAAGTTACATGGGTACCCTCAGAACTTTGGAAATCCACACACTCAGAATCCAAATAGAGGACAGAACATGAACCAAGCTGAAAGGTTCAGCAAAGGAAGGAGAATAGTAGCTAGTGTGCAGGGGACTCCTTATGAGGCAATGCCAACTGGAAAAGATGGATCAGAAGATGGAAATAAGGTCGGGCAAGTCAACCTCTCTAAGGAACAGTATGGACAGATCCTAAACTTGCTGTAACATTTTCAAATTGGAACAGGATAAGAAAGCTCCAGTTGCACAAACTATGTCAATGGTGCTGTGAACTTTGCAGGTATAATAGTATGCACTTCCTCTATTGATTTTAGCAAATTGTCCTGTGAGTGCTTCAAAAACAAGGCAGACTCTTGGATATTAGATTCAGGAGCATCTAATCACATGATCTTCAATATGTCCTTATTAACCAACATTGTAACCTTACCATATCCCTTATTGGTAGTTCTTCCAAACGGATATAAGGTAAGAGTAACACAAAATAGAAGTATGACATTGTTTCCTAAGATCATTTTGCATGAGGTTATGTAGATACCTTCCTTCAAATACAAACTCATATCAATTCATTCATTAACTAGTTCAACTCCTCATAGCATAGTTGCCTTTACTGATAACATATGTATTCTGCAGGCCCCTTCAATGAAGAGGCCTCTGGAAATTGGTAAAGTCAGTGATGGACTCTATCTCCTCTGCCCAAGGTGTCTCAGAAACACCCATTCAGAATCAATTGTAAATAGTTCAATTGCTAGTTCTGTTTCTTCCAATTGTTGCACACACAACTCACATTGTTTTCATCATTCCACTGTAAATAGCTCATTGTCTAGGGATAATTGCACATCTCATTCAGCTGTAAATACATGTTCCCCAAATAATAAAGTGCAACTCCCCATTGTGAATAGTATCAATCCTTCCTTTCCTTCAAGTAATGACATAAATGTGTTGTGTCATAACAGACTGGGTCATGTGCCATTTATCAAGATGAAGGGAATATCCAGTATTCCAGCATCTTTCTCACCAAAACAACCATTTACCTACTCTGTCTTTCCAATGGCAAGACAGGGGAGATTACCATTTCCAAAACAATCCACTAATTCTACCAAGATCTTCCAACTTCTTCATGTTGATCTCTAGGGTCCTTACCATATGCCAACTTATGACAATTTCAGATATTTCATCACCATGGTGGATGATTACAGTAGATCCACCTGGACTCACCTACTAACCAACAAAAGTAATGCCCTACAAGTCATCAAAAACTTTGTGTCAATGATTGAAAACCAATTCAATACCACTATCCAATATATAAGGTCAGACAATGGCCTAGAGTTTAATAATACAGAAGCAAATCGGTTCTTCCTTTCTACAGGGATTATCCACCAAAAGACATGTCCTTATACACCACAACAAAATGGCATAGTGGAAAGAAAGCATAGGTACCTATTGAAAACAGCCAGAGCCCTCTTATTCCAGTCAAAATTACCTCTAAGATATTGGGGTGAATGTATCCTATATGCAACCTATATAATAAATAGACTGCCTTCTTCTCACTTCAAGGGCAAGTCACCATATGAACTATTACATAACAGAAAACCTACCTACTCTCACATGAGGAGTTTTGGGTGCTTGTGCTATCCTACAGTACCCAAGGTCCACAGAGATAAATTTGAACCTAGAACCACACCACATGTTTTTATTGGATATCCCTTTGGGGTAAAGGGATACAAAGTGCTCAGTCTGGCCACCAGGAAAACACATGTATCTAGAGATGTAATTTTTAATGAAAATATCTTCCCTTTTAGTATGTCTAAGGATACTGCTTCATTTCCCTATATCCTTAAATCCATTCCTTTCATTGATCATATGTCTAGTGAGAATGAGCAAAGTTAAACTAGTGAGTCAAACGATCAAGGGGTTTCAAATGTCACACATTCAGATTTGTCATCTGATCCTTCATCCCTTTCCCCCAATAACATAGATTCACTTGATTCACATACTCCAGAAGATCCACAAAATGACTCACCAGTAAGATATGTAGGGAATACCTCACCTGAACATGTCTTCGCACCAAGGAAATCTTATAGAACACATAAAGTTCCCACATATTAGAGGGATTATGTTCACAAACTACCCCAGCTGAAACCAAATGCCAAAAACACCAATGCATCTCTTTCTGTTAATGCCTTATCCTCTCCTCACATTCACATATCTACTGAGAATCTAAATCAGGATAATCAGTGGCCTATGAGAAGCACTTACAGTGACAAAGAGCCTAACTCATATGAGGAAGCAGTTATGTATCCTGCCTGGCAAGCAGCAATGACACAAGAGTTTGAGGCATTGCATGCCAATAACACTTGGGAGCTAGTATCATTACCAGTTGAGAAATAAGCCATATGATGTAAATGGGTGTATAAAGTGAAGCATAAGGTAGATGGAAGTGTAGAAAGGTTCAAGACCAGGTTAGTGGTAAAGGGGTATACCCAGCAAGCTGGAATTGATTACACAGAAACATTCAGTCCTGTGGTGAAAATTACAACAGTAAGAGCTCTCACAGCTACAGCAGTCAAGAAAGACTGGGATATATTTCAGCTAGATGTGAACAATGCCTTTCTTCACGGAGACCTCCATGAAGAGGTATATATAGAAGTGCCACAAGGTTTGGTAGTAGACAATGGACATCTAGTATGCAAACTCAAGAAGTCCTTGTATGGCCTCAAATAGGTAAGCAGACAGTGGTATGCAAAATTGAGTGAAGCATTGTGCTGTAAGGGATATACCCATTCTATGTATGATTATTCACTTTTCTGCAAGAAGACAACTGAATCAACAATATATGTGGCAGTATATGTAGATGATGTAATACTGACAGGAACAAACAAGGAGGAGATAGAGGAACTGAAGGCATTCCTACATGAAAGTTTCAAGATTAAAGACTTGGGTAAGCTCCACTATTTACTGGGGCTGGAAATATTCTATAAAGCTGATGGAGTTGTAATTTCACAAAGAAAGTTTGTGCTTGATTTGCTAAAAGAGTACAACTGCATAGATTATAGTAGCCTAGCCTCTCCACTTGATCCAACAGTGAAGTTGAAAGCTAAAGAGGGGACTGCATTAACTGATCCCACCTATTACAGAAAGCTGGTTAGAAAATTGAACTTTCTCACCAACACAAGAATAGACATAGCCTACAGTGTACAACATCTTAGCCAATTCATGCAAGATCCAAGAGAACCCCACTTGAAAGCAGCCTTTCACCTGCTTAGATACTTGAAGGGTGACCCCTCCATAGGAATATTCATGTCACATGATCCAAACTATAATGTTAGAGCCTATTGTGATTCTGATTGGGCTGCTTGCCCAGACACAAGAAAATCAATGAGTGGTTACTTAATTCTATTAGGGAACAGTCCTATATGTTGGAAATCTAAGAAACAAGAGACCATTTCATTGTCATCAGCAGAGGCAGAGTACAGGGCACTCAGAAAAGTAGTAGGGGAATTGATATGACTGTGCAGATTACTTGAAGAGCTCAATGTGTCCTTTGGTAAACCAGTAGAAGTCTTTTATGATAGCCAATCAGCTCTACATATAGCAAGAAATCCTGTGTTTCATGAGCGGACAAAACACATAGAAGTGGATTGTCACTTTGTCAGAAGCAAGCTACAAGAGGGACTTATCTCACTTCAGCATGTAGCAACAGACAATCAGTTGGTTGATGTCCTTACCAAGGTTCTAACAGGAGTGAAGCACTCAGCAATTTTGAGCAAGTTGGCAGTGTACACAACACCTCCAACATGAGGGGGGTGTTAAGACTTGTATAATTATATTATTATATGTTAATTGTATAGTTGGTGATGTTAGTTAACTGTAATTGAGTAGAGTTAGTTGTGTAGTTAGTGGCCAGCTCAGCATTAGCTGTATCCACACATGTATATACTCGGTGTAGTAATGAGAAAGGGGTCAGATTTTCACTTTCCAATTTCTACTTTTATCTCTCACAAACTCTCTCTCATAGAATCCTCTAGAAGGACTCCATTGGAGCTCTAGATCGAGCTTCAAGCTCATCCTCAATGTCAGATTTAACAATATTGTATGGGTCCTTTAATCTGCTGGCATACTTTTATTAGGTCATGTGGCACCCAAGTCCAGATTAATTTATATTCGCCCCATTTGTTAAACCCGCCCCAAATTTCATTCTAACCCAACTCCAATATAATCTGTATATTGTGGTAGCCCTTTCATTTTAGTCGTCTTCTTCGTCATATAAGGGCAATTCAATTTTTTTCTTCTCAAATTTCCTCCTCGTTTGAGGATTGAAGGGCCATTCATCTCTTCAAGAGAATTGGCTGCCGCAGAACAAGGCTCCTCCACTCATCTTCGTCGATCTTGCCATCACATTTGGTGTTTGTTGTTCAAATGTCTTCTCAATAATGCTTTCTATGATATCATCTGAAAGATCCATACTAGATTAGCTACTATAGCTATTATAATTTGTTTGACCTTGTGCTGAAAGTTATATATATAACTTGGAATGCAAAGTCAATCTTATCATCATAGGAGCATATGGGTGAAATACAGAAAGAGTTCGAAGAATCAAAAGTGAGTCTATGGAGGAGGCTTGCATTTTTGTAGGGACAACCGAGACATTCATCAAGAAACTTGATTAGCGATAGAGAATTGGATATTGAAATGAATAATATGATGGATTGAAGAGATAGAAAATGGACAAGAGAAGAAGTACCCGGGATGAGGAGGAAGTGCAACAAATTGGAGTCTATAAGGAAATGGTGAAGATGACAAGTAAATTAGGAATTTGAAGGAGGAAGAAGTTGGGTTAACAAATAGGGCAGTTAAAAATTATAAGCCTATAATTTTTTACCCGCATAATTTTTAAAAATTATTTTTAGTATTCTTAATATTTTAAAACATTTACTTGAGTTATTTTAATAGGATTTTAGTCTACTTTTATTTTTAATTTTAAGGCATAAATGAAAAATACAAAAAAATATAATTTTTTTAATCTTATTATATATTTTTATTTAAGTTAAGGCCGTTAGTCTTGTTGTAGTGATATTATTCTAATTCTGCTATCATTTTGATCAACTTTTTATCTACTTTTATTTATTTTAATATAATCTTCAAACAATAGTGGTTTTATTTTAATATAAATTTTATTTTAGTTAAAGACAATTAGTGTTCTAGTAATACTTTGCTATTTATGTTACTTTATCATTGGAAAGGAGAGTAAATTTTGGGTTGGTTTTGTCTCATTTTAATTTAAGGAGTCCATTTTCAGTCTAAATTCGTTCAGCCCATAGTATTTGAGCTAAAAAATAACTGACCCATCATCCCCTTAAACCCACCAGCCTATCGGACCCCCGATCCGCGCCCATGAGACCTATTTGACCCATCAGAATAAAGGATTAAATCTTGACCTTCCATCCTTTTTAAATTCAATAGCCAAGACTTTTTCTTCGTGTCTTATATAATCATTTTTAATCCCAAACCCTAATCCTATTTCCTAAACCTAACAGTCGCACTACCCAACCTCCCACTCCCTGCCGCCACTACTCCTCGCATGAAAGTACTTTCCCAGTGACGCGCTTCACGTGGTCCCTTCCTCGGTCCCCCTTTCCTCTCTTTTTGCCACATAGCCCTAACAAACTCTAACATCGAATATTCCATATCCAAATCGAATTCTCCAAAAGCAAATATGTGTTCCTTTCTCTCCAAGGCAGTGTATGATAAATGAAAGGCGTGAGATTGATTGAGGATGAATCTCCACCCTTTATTTGTACTGTTCGGCCTATATAAAGAGGGATTAGGGTTTTTCAAAAAATAATTTACACACGGAAAAAATAGAGAAGAGAAGCGAGAGTTCAAGGAGAAAGAATTCTTATTTGGTTTCCATTTTCAGATTTTTAAATTTCTTTTAAATTTCAGAAAACCGAAAATAAAAATGAAAAATCTATTTTCTTCCATTCATTTCTCGATTTTCCTACTTCAAAACTATGTAGTCTGTTTTAAGTTGGGAGTTGTTTTGAGCTCGAGTCGTGCGAAGATCGTTTATGGGGAGTTGGGGAAAGCCCATTAGTAATTAAATATTTCTCACATGCTTTAGAAATTGGGTTTGGTCAAATACATGAATGGAAAGGTAAAAGAACATGGGCATGAACTGAATATTCCTTTTAGTTAGTTCTCTTTAATTTATTTTATTTTATCATATTATTTGCTAGTAGGATGTTTAGGCCGACCACACTTGAGTTGTCACGACCCAAAACTCATTATAGGTTGTGATGGCGCCCAACGTCACTATTAGACAAGCCAACGGTGAACTACCAACTTAATTACGCCTTTTATTATTTTTAAAATCGTGAATTTTATTAGATAAAGAAATCAACGCAATAAAATCATGGAAGCTTAGAATTTAAATAGAATACATAATAAAAGTGTGTAAATGCTAAGCAAAACCACAAACAACTTCTAGAACATCCCAAAATCCGGTATCACAAATGCATGAGCGTCTATTAAAGAGTGAAAAAATAATACAACATATGTCTGGAATATAAAATAGACAGGATAAATATATAAATAAATAAGATGGAGACTCTGTGAGCTTCGGTGCGTAGCATAGAAACTAGCTCACCATAATATCTCCTCAGCAATTGCGCCTACGCGCCAAGATGGCCACCAAATGAACCTGTCAGATCATACACATTTAGTGCAGAAGTGTAGCATGAGTACATAAATTAACGTATACCCAGTAAGTATCTAGCCTAACTCCAGAAAAGTAATGACGAAGGGTCGACGTCGACACTTACTAGTAGTCCTATAAACCAATATGATAACTCATAACAGATATGAAGCACAATAGTAGTAGTGAGATAAAAACTGTAACTAACATAATCCTCCAAAACTTTCTTTTAACGATATAAATCTCTCAAATCTCATGTGCCATCTCAACAGATCTGAAATATCAAGTGCAATCTCAAACGGATAAGGAATACCATATAAAATGCCAGGCCTCAATAGAAAGGGGATCTCGTGAATGATCGGACTGCTAGCGGTATAACACATGATTATGCCGAGGTCGTACGGCCCGATCCAGAGTGGTGTGTACACTGCCGAGAGTCGACCAGCGCGAACCAGGGGTGCATCTCAACATACTGCCGAGGCGTTCGGCCCAATCCACCAGAAAGAAAGAAACTTATCGAATTACGGGTCACGTGCTTACAACAGAAATGCAGGAGCATAAAGTAAATATGACTTTTACCGTTTATCAAATATCTCATCAAAACAACTCAAGGTAATAAAGCTCGTCCTAATATATTCCAAAATCAATTTTAATTATAAATTCAGTTAATTAAGCTGGTAAAATGAGTTTAAATAATTCAAATATTACAGAATAAAGTCCTAAGTCTAATCGGACATAAACATACTTTTAGCTACGTATGGTCTCTCGTCACTTCGTACGTACATAGTGCCCACAACGAGTAGCAAATAACAATTTTAATACCTATGGAGCAAATTCCCGCTCACAAAGTTAGATAGGAGACTTACCTCTCAACGAAGTTCTATAACCGGCTCTAACGCCTCTCTAACACCTCAAACCAATGCCCACCAATCCGAAACTAGTCAAACAATGTACAAACCAATAAAAATATACTCCCTTACTCATAATTAATCAATTTATAATAATTTTTAACTCCGCTCAAAAAGTCAACCAAGTCACCCCTCGGGCCCACGTGCTGAGATTCCGAAAATATTCGAAGATAAACATTACTCATAATACCACTAAGTCAATATATAATTTATTCCTAATTCCATGTCTAATTTCGTGGTCAAAATCTAAAAATACCAATTATAGGTTTTCTTCCAAAAAGTTCCTTAATTTCTATCAAATTTTCATCTTAAAATCCATATATAACCCATGTATTTAACTCGAAACAAGTAGGAACAACTTACCTTATGATATATGGCGAAAACAATCTTCAAGAATCACCCCAAATCGCCCCACATGAGCTCCAAGAACTTAAAAGTGATGAAATGAGCTCAAAATCTCAAAATTAGATGTTTAATACACCTGCCAGACTGTCCAATTATACCAACCATTCCCAAAATATGATACAAACTTGCTCGAGGCCTCAAATCACACCAAAAAATATCCAAACTACGAATCGGCGATCAAAACCCTTCTTTTAACTTTCAAACTTCGCCCAACGCGTCTGAATTACAGTTAAACATTTTGGAATGGCGCCAAACTTTACGTGCAAGTCACAAATCATGATACGAACCTATTCTAAGGCTCGGAATCCCAAACGGATATCAATAAAATCAAAGTTCACTTCAAATCAATCTTAAGAAATTTTAAAACCTTCAAAATGCCAACTTTCCACAATAAGTGCTGAAATGCTTTCGGACCACCCGATACTCAACCTGAACATACGCCCAAGTCCGAAATCATCATACAAATCTATTGGAACCTTTAAATCCCGATTCCGAGGTCGTTTACTCAAAAGTCAAATTCTGGTCAACTCTTCCAACTTAAAGCTTTCGAATTGAGAATTTTCTATCTGAATCTACTCCGAACTTCCTGTAATTCGATTCTAACTACGCTACAAGTCATAAAATATGAAGTGAAACTACTCAAGGTCTCAAACGACCGGTCGGATCGTTACATGGGTAGGCAAACTTTAGTACTTTCTATTTTATTTGGGGTGAGAAGTTGTCCCTTAATTTATTATTCTATCCGAAAAATACCCGGAAGAAGCTTATAAATATTTTATCCGAGGAATGCCCTGTAGAATCATGTAATTGGAGGCCATGAAAGGCACAGTAGAAGAAGCATAGTATAGGATAGCGTAGGACTTTTAGAACTTTTTTTCCATTTTCTTTTCTTTTAATTCTCTTTTATTCGCTGGGGAAAACCTTGAACATCTTTTGTATATATTTTTATTTTTGTGTGTTTTGCCTAAATTTAGTATCCGTTAAAACCAACTTGATCACATATGGAACTGTATTTATTATAAAATTTGGAGAATGCCTAATATCTTCTCTCCAAGTCAAATGAACCCCTTTATTTAGATTTTTTGGAGTAAATCGATTTTGGAATCAAACGTGTTTTGAAAGGAAAAATTTATTTTTTAAATGGTGACTTGGCACACTAAAATCAAATGTCAAGTGGCGACTTCGAAAAATCTTTTTAAAATATTATTTTGTCTCTTTAGAATTTAAAACACTTTCGCCTTAAAAATATATTTTATCTTATATATGTAAAGTTCATCCTTGTACAAAATATGTCCCCTAGATGGTGAAATAAAATATTTGCGTTGAGAATTAAAATTGGAGGACTCCTTTACATTTTGAAATTGATTAATTTGCAATAGGGCGGTTAAAACCTGTACAACCAACAACATGAATTTAACCATAATCAAAAGTGAAGTTCTTCCTTTGTGATCTAAACCTGAAGCATGGTGGTCCTTCAATGTCATTCTTCATATAGTTTTTAACCCTTAAAGGAAGAGTTAAATTCTGTGAGAAGAAGAGATTTAATCATGTGTTTGAAGTATTTTGCTGTTGTAATTAATTTGGTATTATTCTTTGATCTGTAAATTGTGATGTTAACGGGTAATTTTCGGCAATTTATCATTAAAAATTTTAAATTCACAAATGAAGGACCTTAATGCTTAAAACCCATATATCGAGTTTAATGAGTTTGTAGTTGTTTTGATCTGATTTTGCCTGGGGTTTGTTTGAAATCGTAATTGGAGGTTGTAGTTAACATTTGAGCCAACATGATAAATATTTTGCAGTAGATTTGTCACGGCTCAATTCTCACCATAGATCGTGTTGGCACTCAACGTCATCATTAAGCAAGTCAACGGTGAACTATCAACTTCATTATTCATTTGATTGCTTTTGAAATCATGGGCTTTATTAAGTAAGGAAAATAAAGCATAGAAAACCATGGATATATAAAGCATTAATAAAACATAAAAATAAAACGGTGACAATATTAGGCAAAACCATAAACATCTATTAGAAATTCCCAAAATCTAGTGTCACAAGTGCACGAGCAATCTAGTATAATATACAAACCACTATAACTACTGTCGAAAACAGAATAGACAAAAATGATAAACATAGCAAGGAGGCTCTGGGTGCTTCAAATTGAAGTGGGGAGAGAAGCTCATCACTAAGTCTCCGGGTAGTGCGTAGGCGCACCCGTATGACTGCCTGAAGTACCTGCCTCAGTACCTCCACAATTAGTGCAGAAGTATAGTATGAGTACGTAAATCAACGCGTACCCAGTAAGTATCTAGTCTAACATCGAATAAGTAGTGAAGATGGGTCATTATCGATTCTTACTAGTGGCCCAATAAATAAAGTACATGAATTATAAATGGGCATGAAACACAACAATAATAATAAAATAAGACATGGTAAATAATATGATCCTTCAACATAATGACAATTTGAAATCCTCAGATATCATGAGCTATCTCAGACAGAAAAGGAATATCAAGTAAACACCAAGTTTCAAATCAAAAGAGAAATCTTATGTATATTCTGAGTCCTAGCGATATTACGCATAAATTATGCTGTGGTCATACGCCATGATCCCTAATAATTATATACACTATCGAGGGTCGACCGGCGTGAACCATAGATGCATCTCAAATATTCTGTTGAGGTCGTATGGACCGATCCATAATGTTATTTCATAGCACTGCGGAGGCATATGGCCTGATCCACGAGAATAGAGGAAACGTTTCGAATTACGATTGCATATTTACAACACAAGGATAGGAACATAAATTAAGCATGATTTTTACCAACAATCAAGTATCCCGCCAAAACTCAAGGTAGTAAATCTCGGCCTAACATAATCCCTAATAAAATTTTAATTATCAATTTGTGTAATTAAACTAACATGTTGAGTTCAAGTAACACAAATATTGCATGGTAAATTCATACGTCTACCCGGACATAAATATGATTTTAGCTACGTACGGACTCTCATCACCTCGTGCGTACTTATCGTCCATAACAAGTAGAACATAACAATTAAAGCACCTATGTAGATAATTCCCTCTTATAAGATTAGGCAAGAGACTTACCTTGCGTCCTTTACTCAGCTCTCAAACCCCGCTAGTCCTCAAATAATTTCGAGCAACCAGAAATTAGTCAAATGACGCATAAATTAATCAATATATGTTAAAAGTCCATAATTTAATTGTTAGAGTAATCTCCCAACCTAACTCAGAAAATCAATAAAGTCACCCACGTGCCTGAATTCCAGAAAGTTTCATAGATAAATATTACTCATGACCTTACGAACTCAAATATATAACTTATACCCAATTCCATAATCAATTTTGTGGTCAAATTTTATTTTTACTAAACACTAGGTTTTCCAACATAATCCCATAATTCTACTAATTTGTATGTTAAATTCTACCCATAATCCATGAAACTCCCCCTCCAAGAAGCTCTATTTTTGGCCAAACACAAATGAGAAATGGAAAAAATGAGCATAAGTCCTGACTTTAAAATGTATTCTGCCCAGCTAACCCTTATTCGGGATCGCAGAAGTATCCTCACGAACGCGAAGGTAAAGCTACCGTTGCCCAAAATTTTTCTCTTCCCGAATGCGACAGGGGCCTTGTGATCGTGATGGCTATACCGACTTACCCTTCGCGAACGCGGACGTCCCATCGCGAACGCGGAGGCCAATTTCCTGCCAACCCCTAACCTCAGCCTCTTCTTCACGATCGCGACTTCCCCATCGTGAATGCATAGCTTCACTATCCCAAGATTTCACGAACGCGGCCTCGTCAATGTGGACATGAAGGATAAAATTTCCTCGAGTCCAAATCCTGCATAGCGAATGGAGAGGCCTTCTGCATTCACTAAGAAGGAAACCGGCACCAGAAAATCTGTCAATTCAAACTTAGTTTTGGGTGGTCAAAAACACACCCGAGCCATTCGGGACCCGTCCAAATGCATTAACAAGTCCATCAATATAATTTGGACCTACTTCTCGGAACACACAAAATAATATCAAAATCAAGAATCGCATCTCAAAACCAAATTAATCAACCTTTGAACTTTAACCTTCTTCCAACTAGCTCCGAACACGACGAATCATACTTAGACAATCTGGAATGATGCCAAAGTTTATGCACAAGTCATAATTAACTATATAAACATATTCTAAGACTTGAAATCCTAAACGGACATCGATAATGTAACGACCCGACTGGTTATTTTTCTTTCTAGATCCTTGTTCCCCTAATTAAGACTCCTTATATGTACTTTTACAGTTTTTTAACTTGTGGGGATGGTTCATTTAGATTTGGAAGGGTTCAGGTTAAAATCAGAACACTTAGTTCCTTAATAGTGGCCTAAGGTGGCCAAGTTTGACTTGAGCCAATATTTTGAGTAAATGACCTCAGAACCGGGTTTCGGGTAACCGGGAGCGTTACGGTGCTTAATGTGGAAAGTTGGTTTATTGAAGGTCCGTTTGGGATTTCGAACCTAGAAATAGTTCTGCATGGTGATTTATGACTTGTACCCAAAATTAGGTGTCATTCTGATTAGTCTAAGTATGATTCGATGCGTTTGGGTCTAATTAAAATGTTTGAAGTTCATAAGTTGATTCAAGTTGGTTTTGGGATATGATTCTTGATTTCGATGTTGTTTTACGTATTTCGAGGGTTCGAGCAAGTCCATATTATGTTTATGGACTTGTTGGTGCGGTTAGATGGGGTCCCGGGGGGCCTTGGGTGCGAATCAGATTGGAATCGGACTTAGTTTTGGACTTGGGGACTGCTGGTGGCTTCAGATCGGGTGCAATCACATTGCGAGGAATTAGCCGCAGGTGCGACCACACAGAAGCGGCCTTGTGGTCACAGAAGTGGTCTTTGGATGGATCTGGGTGGCCTCAGGTGCGAGGTTTGTTACGTATCTGCGCGTCTGCAGATGCGATGGAGGCTTTGTAGGAGCAAAAGTGGGCCGGCTGGTTGAGATTGCTGGAGCGAAGGAAGTCCGCAGAAGAAGAGGGAGTCCACAGAAGCGTGTCCCCGTCCACAGAAGTGTGAAGGCTGGAGGTTGTGGGTAATCGCAAATGCGGATTTTTGACCGCACCTACAGTTCCACAGATGTGGTTAAGTGAGACCGCATGTGCGGAAATCGTTGGGCAGTGGAGTGCATTTAATTCGAGACTTAGCCTATTTTTCACACACTTCCACTTGGTCTTGGGTGATTTTGAGAGCACTATTGTGGGGGATTCTCATCAACATCACAAGGTAAATAAACTCCACCAATTTTTAAGTTAAACACGTGAATTATAGGTAGATTAAACATGGAAAATTAGTGAAACTTGTGATATTTTTCTGAAGAACCTAGGATTTAAATAAAATTGAGATTTGATCATGGATTTGATTGTGGAAATTAGAATAAATTGTATATTTGAGTTCGTGAAGTCATGGGTAACATTTATATTCGAAAATTTCCAGAATCCGGGCACGTGAACCGGGGGTGAATTTTAGGAATCCTCCAAATTGGGTTGGGTAATTACTTTAATATGAACTTTTGAGCATATATTTATTAGTTTATACGACTTTTGGTTAGTTTCGAAGTCTTCGGTGTCGTTTGAGGAGTTCTAGTGAGGTTGAAGAGCCGCATTGAGGATTTGAAACCGAGGTAAGTCTCTTGTCTAACCTTTTAAGAGGGAACTTATCCCCTTAGGTGTATTAAGAGTTGTGTGTTGCTTGTTGTGGGGAGATACGTACGCACGAGGTGACGAGAGAATTGTGCTATTTTATTATGTGTATTAATTATCTTGATTAGGACTGAGATTGAGGATTTCAATTAATGACATAGTCTACGTTCCTAATATAAGAAAATTTGGAAATTTTTGATAAACTATAGATCTGTGTCATCTCGTCTCGCATGTGTTCCCGCGAGCGAGGTAAATTTCTCCACTCTTATGGGATCGGGGCGTTCGCCTCGGTAGTGAAATAAACTACTCTTATGGGATGGAGAATTTTGCCCCGGCATGATGGTAACATTACTCTTATGGGATTGGGCTATTCGCCTCGGTAGTGAAATAAACTACTCTTATGGGATTTGGTCGTTCGCCTCGGCAGGATGGTAACACTACTCTTATGGGATCGGACCATTTGCATCGGCAGTACTGAGTACCACTATCCCTATGGGATCAGGTCATTCGCCTCGGCAGCTTCATGCTTAATAACTGAAACTGGATTTGGTTTGGTAACAATTGAGTAAACGCCTTCAAGGCCGATTATAACGTGTTTAGTGATTTGATATAGACTCATGTGTGGAATTGTTATAGTTACTTTTATTTGCTTCGTTGTTACTTATTGTACACTCACCATGTCTACTTTATGTATTTCTATTATTATTTGACCTCTAGTAAGTGTCAAGTCGACCCCTCGTCACTACTTCTTCGAGGTTAGATTAGATAATTACTAGGTACGCGTTATTTTTCGTACTCACGCTACACTTTTGCACTAAATGTACAGGTACTAAGACAGGTACTACCAGTTGTATTAGTTTTGTATATTCTCTAGATTGCTGATGTACTTGTGGCACCAGATTTTGGGGGCTTTTAGCATATACGTACTATTGTACTTATTATTACTGTCATTACAGTAAATGTATTTATCAGGCTGGTATTTTTGTTGAGAAAAGAGTGCGTATAGTTGTATGAGATCTTACTTATTTTGTTATTCTAAAAAGGAACTTTTGTTTTAACTGTTAAAAAGGGGTAATTAAATTGTAGTTTCACTTGTGGGCTTGCCTAACGGCGGTTTTAGGTGCCACTCACGACCTATTATGGGGTTTGGGTCGTGACAGCTTGGTATTAGAGCTTTAGATTCACATAGGTTTCATGAGTCATGAGCAAGCCTAGTAGAGTCTTGCGGATCAGTGTAGGGACGTCTGTACTTATCTACGAGAGGATATAGGGTGTTAGAAAACTTCTCTTTCTTCATATCCTATCGTGCAGTTGATATTGTGCTAAGTATCTTTCTATTGATCTCTCACAATGGTGAGAACATGTGTGGAGGATGTGCCAGGCTGTAGAGGATCTGCTCCCCCGTTGCTAATGGCCGAGGGAGGGCTCCAGCTCCTGTCAGAGGATGGGGGCATCTTAGAGTTGCTCCTGTTGTACCAGTGGAACTAGTGGAGGATCCTGTTATTGAGGAGCAGGATGAGGCACTTATAGCTGAGCCAGCCCCAGCAGATTTCATGATTGCACCGTGATTCCAGGAGGTCATGGGCCGTATGCAGCAGTTCATGGACTCCATGACGTAGGCTGGTTTATTTCTAGTAGACCCTGCCACATCTCAAGCGGTAGGGGGAGCACAGACCCCTACCGCTAAGTCTCCAGGGCACGTCGTTGCCTTTTATCGGACCCCAAGTGCACTACCTGTGGGTGGGGCCTAACCAGTTATAGAGGCTATGACAGAGTCTGTACCAGTTGCGACCGTTGATCAGCAGAAGTGGTTGTATAGATGGACTAGACTTTCCCCCCCTAACTTTGGGGGTGAGCAGTGAGACGATCCTCCAAATTTCATTGACCGGTGCAAGGATAGGCTACGGAACATGGGGATATTGGAGTCTAACAAGGTGAACTTCACCACCTTTCAGCTTGAGGGCAAGGCTCGAAGATGGTGGCAGGCTTACCTTCTTAGCAGGCCAGCGGGTTCACCTTCCTTGACTTGGGATCAGTTTACACATTTGTTCTTGGAGAAGTACATACCACATTTGGAGAGAGAGGAGCTTCGAGGTCAATTTGAGAAACTCCGTCAGGGTCATATGTTTGTGACTGAATATGAGGCGAGGTTCACTGACTTGTCTCGCCATGCATCTATTATAATCCCCATTGATGCAGAGAGGGTGCGAAGGTTCATTGCAGGTATGCACCATGAGATTCAAGTTTCTGTGGTCCATGAGGCAAAGATAGGGATTCCATTTCATCAGGTTGTGGATATAGCTCGAAGGATCGAGCATATTCGCAACCGCAGTGGAGAGTTTATGCCGAGGGACAAGCGGCCCCGATAGTTTGGAGGATTCAGTAGCGCCCCACCTAGGGGAAGAGGTCAGTTCATGAGGGGTTTGTCTAGTAGGCCCATCCAGTCAGCACCACCACCTGCTCAGAGTGTTCCAGCACGACCCTACTTTAGTGCCATTCCTCTAGTGGGTATTCAGGCCATCAGGTTCAGAATTCAGGTCAGCATTCCACAGCTCTGAGTGGTTGTTTCGAGTGTAGAGAGTTTGGCCATGTGAAGGGGTTTTGTCCTAAACTTCGGGGCAAGGCCGAGCACCAGGACCATCGGCCCATGATTACCGCACCAGCTACCACACCGCCCGACCAGAGGCGGAGGGTAGGTAGGTAAGGGTCTCCCTACAGGTGGAGGCCAGTCACATGGCGCTCCGGCTAAATTCTATGCTATCCCCGCTAGGCCAGAGGCAATCGCTTTCGATGTTGTGATCACATGTACTATTTCTGTCTACCGTAGGGGATGCCTCGGTATTATTTGATCAAGGTTCTACTTACTCCTATTTATCTTCTCTATTTGCTCCTTATTTTTATGTACCTCGCGAGTCCTTGGGTGTTCCTGTATATGTGTCCACATTAGTGGGTGATTCTGTTGTGGTGGATCGGGTCTACCGATCCTGTGTGGTGACTTTCTGTAGATATGAGACCATAGAGGATCTTCTATTGCTCGATATGGTTGATTTCGAGGTTATCTTGGGCATGGACTGGTTACCCCCGTACCATGCCATTCTTGATTGTTATGCCAAGAGTGTTACCTTGGCGATGCTTGAGTTGCCCAGATTAGAGTGAAGGGGTTCGTCTGTCGGTACTTCCAGCCAGGTTATTTCTTCCTTGAAGGCTCGACATATGGTCGATAAGGCTTGTTTGGCTTATTTGGACTTTGTTCTGGATACTACTGTAGAGACTCCCGTGTTAAATTCAGTGCTGGTGGTACGAGAGCTTTCCGATGTATTTCCTGCTGATCTACCAGGCGCACCAGATCGGGATATTGATGTCGGCATTGATTTGGTGCCAGGCAGCCAGCCTATTTCTACTTCACCTAATCGTATGACTCCCAAGGAGCTGGGAGTGTTAAAGGAGTAGCTTCAGGAGTTTCTTAAGAAGGGGTTTATTAGACCTAGTATGTCGTCTTAGGGTGCACCGGTGTTGTTTGTGAAGAATAAGGATGGAAGTATGCGGATGTGCTTTGATTACCACTAGTTGAACAAAGTCACCAACAAGAATAAGTACCTGTTGCCATGCAATGATGATTTGTTTGACCAGTTGCAGGGTGTCATGGTGTTCTCTAAGATCGACTTGAGATCTGGGTATCATCAGCTAAAGATTCGTGCTTTGGATATTCCGAAGACGACTTTTCGGACTAAATATGGCCACTATGAGTTTTTAGTGATGTCCTTCGGCTTGACTAACGCCCCGACGACTTTTATGGATTTGATGAATTGGGTGTTCAGGCTGTATCTTGACTCATTTTTCATTGTCTTCATTGATGACATATTGATCTACTCATGTAGTATGGAGGAGCACGAGCAACATTTGAGGTTAGTACTTCAGACCTTGCAGGAACAAAAGCTTTACGTTAAGTTCTCCAAGTACAAGTTCTGGTTAGATTCCGTGGCTTTCTTGGGACATGTTGTATCAGGTGAGGGTATTAAGGTGGATCCCATGAAGATTAAGGCAGTTCAGGATTTGCCTCGTCCTACCACAACGACCGAGATTAGGAGTTTCTTGGGGTTAGAAGGTTACTTTTGTTGGTTCGTGGAGGGCTTCTCGTCTATTACAGCACCTTTGACTAGATTGAACCAGAAGAGTTCTCCATTTAAATGGCCCGATGATTGCGAGGCGAGCGTTCAGAAGCTCAAGACCACTTTGACTACATTACTAGTGTTAGTGTTGCCCTTCAATTCAGGGATATATACTGTGTATTGTGATGCTTTGTGGATTGGCTTGGGTTGTGTATTGATGTAGGAGGGGAAAGTTATTGCATATGCTTCATGTCAGCTGAATCCCCACGAGAATAATTACCACGTACATGATCTGGAGTTGGCCGCAATAGTTCATTCTCTCAAAATCTAGAGGCATTATCTCTATGGGATGTCCTTTGAGATTTACACTAATCATCGCAGCTTGTAGCATTTGTTTAAGCAGAGGGACCTTAATTTGAGGCGGCGCAGGTGGCTTGAGTTACTGACAGACTATAATATCACCATCATTTATAATCCAGACAAGGCGAATGTGGTTGCATATGCCTTGAGCAGAAAGGCCGAGAGTATGGGTAGTTTGGCATTCATTTCGGCAGAGGAGAGGCCATTGGCTTTGGACATTCAGTCCATAGCTAACAGCTCGTGAGGTTGGATATTTCAGAGCCCTGTCGAGTTCTTGCATGTTTGTGGATCAGTCTTCATCACTTGAGCGGATCAAGGCACGTCAGTATGATGATCTGCACTTGTTGGTCCTCGGAGAGACGGTACTATAGGGTGGTTCCAAGGATGTTACTATCGATGAGGATGGTGTTATGCAACTCCAAGGTCGCCTATGCATTCCTAATGTTGATGGCTTGAGGGAGAAAATTCTATCAGAGGCGCAAAGTTCTCGGTATTCTATTCATCTAGGTGCTACGAAGATGTATCGCGATCTGAGAAAGCATTATTTGTAGCTGTGGATGAAGGACATAGTTGAGTATGTAGAAAGATGTCTAAATTGCCAGCAGGTTAAGTATGAGCACCAGGGGCCATGTGGCCTACTCCAGCAGATGGTTATACCAGAGTGAAAGTGGGAGCGCATCACTATGTACTTCGTAGTTGGGTTGCCGCGGATGTTGAGGAAGTTTGATGCCGTTTGGGTCATTGTCGACAGGCTGACCAAGTCGGCACACTTTATTCCGGTGGTAACTATTTACTCTTCAGAGAGGTTGACCAAAATTTACATTTAAGAGATTGTCTGGTTGCATGGTGTGCTTGTTTCAATCATATCAGATAGAGGCCCTCAATTAACTTTGCATTTCTGGAGAGCAGTACAAAGCGAGTTGGGTACCCGAGTAGAGCTCAACACAACCTTTCATCCGCATACCGACGAGCAGTCGGAGTGGACAGTTCTGATTCTATAGGATATGCTCAAATCATGTGTCATTGACTTTGGAGGGCATAGGGATAGATTCTTGCCCTTGGACGAGTTTTCTTACAACAACAGTTATCAGTCGAGCATCGAGATGGCTCCATTTGAGCCTTTTTATGGTCGGCGATGTCGTTCGCCCATCAGATGGTCTGAGCCCGACGAGGCTACGTTATACGATACTGATTTAGTGAAGGATGCCTTGGAGAATGTAAAGTTGATTCATGAGTGATTTCGCACAGCACAGTCCAGACAGAAGAGTTACGCGGATTAGAAAGCACGTGGTTTATCATTTATGGTGGGTGAGAAGGTTCTCTTGAAGTTCTCGTCGATGAAGGGCATCATGAGGTTCAGGAAGAATGGAAAGCATATGTTTCCGCGAGCGAGGTAAATTTCTCCACTCTTATGGGATCAGGTCGTTCACCTAGACAGTGAAATAAACTACTCTTATGGGATTGGGCTGTTCACCTCAGCATGATGGAAAGACTACTCTTGTGGGATCGGGCTCTTATGGGATCGAGTCGTTCGCCTCAGTAGTGAAATAAACTACTCTTATGGGATCGGGTCGTTTGCCTCGGCAGTATGGTAACACAACTCTTATGGGATCAGGTTGTTTGCCTTGGTAGTTTGGGAACACTATTCTTATGGGATCGGACTGTTCGTCTCGGCAGTACTAAGTACCACTATTCCTATGGGATCGGGTCGTTCGCCTTGGCAACTTCGTGCTTAATAACTGGAACTAGATTTGGTTTAGTAACAATTGAGTAAACGCCTTCAAGGCCGATTATGACGTGTTAAGTGATTTGATATAGATTCATGTGTGGAATTATTGTAGTTACTTTTATTTGCTTCGTTGCTACTTGTTGTATACTCACCATGTCTGCTTTATGTATTTCTATTATTATTTGACCTCTAGTAAGTGTCAAGTCGACTCCTCGTCACTACTTCTTCGAGGTTAGACTAGATGCTTACAAGGTACGCGTTGTATTCCATACTCACGCTATACTTCTGCACTGAATGTGCAAGTACTGAGACTGGTACTACCGGTGGTCATGCGGGCGCGTAGCCGATCCTTCTATGGAGACTTAGTGGTGAGCTTCTTGCCTTGCTACGATATGCAGCACCAGAGTCTCCCTCTACCTTGTTTATTATTTCTCTCTATTACCTTTCAGACAGTAGTTGCATTAGTTTTGTATATTCTCTAGATTGCTCATGCACTTGTGGCACCGGATTTTGGGGGCTTTTAGCATATATGTATTGTTGTACTTATTATTACTGTCATTACAATGGATGTATTTATCACCCTGGTATTTTTGTTGAGAAAAGAGTACGTATAATTGTATGAGATCTTACTTATTTTGTTCTTCTAAAAAGGAACTTTGTTTTAAATATTAGAAAGGGGTAATTAAATTGTAGTTTCACTTGTGGGCTTGCCTAACAATGGCGTTAGGTATCATCATGACTTATTATGGGTTTTGGGTCGTGACAGATAACACCAAAGTCTACTTGAAACCTAACTTAGAAAACTGTAAATCCTTCAAGGTGTCAACTTTCGACAATAAGCACCGAAACGCTCACGGTCCACCCGAAATTCAATCCGAACATATGCCGACGTCCAAAATTATCATACTGACCTATTGGAACCTTCAAATCCCGGTTTCGAGGTCGTTTATTCAAAATGTTGACTCAAGTCAAACTTGGCCACCTTAGACCACTACTATGGAACTAAGTGTTCTGAATTTAACCCGAACCCTTCCAAAACCAAACCAACCATCTCGCAAGTCATAAAACAGTAAAAGCACATGAAAAACCTTATATAGGGGAATGAGGATCTAGAAGAAAAAATGACTGATCGGATCGTTACAAGATTTTTGAAATATAGGATTGAAATTGTATTGAACTAGCAACACTACAACAAATTCGACTATCTGTGATAAATTATTTTGTCACCTAAAATTCATATTTCGTCACAAATGACTTTTTGTGACAAAAATTTTTTTGTCAATCTTTTGTCCGTAAAACACCGTCACTAATAATATATGCAGACAACTTTTGTGTTTTGTCACTAAAATAGAATTATATTAACTATGACATATTTTTTCGTCCCCAAAGTGATAGTATTTATGACAAAGTTATTTGTCAGAAAAAGTATTAAAAAATCGTAGTTGATACTATATTTTCGTCACTAAAAAGATCATTAATGCCGACAAAAATACTTTGTCATTAATTATTTAGTTTAATTAGTGATAACATAAATTGTCTCTGAAGTATTATATATTTCATAGTTAAACATTCACAATTTCATCACTAAAGAATGCCTTTTAGGTACAAAAAAGTATTTCGTCCCTAAATGTATATATTAGTGACAACTTTGCTTTTATACATAAGGTTTACAATTTTATAGCTAAAACTATCATCTCATCACCAAAAATATGAATGTTACCAACAAAACAAAAATGTCACTGTAAATCGTCATGATTAGTGACAATTACTATTGTCAAAAAATACAAAGATAATTTGTAGTCAAAGAATATAGCATATTATTGATAAGGCAATTCTGGGACAAACACTATTTTTTGTCACATTATGACAAACTAATACGTCCTACAATAAGAATATAATTGTCTTGAAAAGTACAATATAATCTAATCAGGGTTGCATCTTTCTTCTCTTTTGTGAGGTCCTTCCACTTGTTCGAGAAGTTATTCCCAGCTCGTTTGATAGCTTTGTTGATGGAATTGCCTTGATTGACCTCCATTTACCAACTCGGATCTCTAATACTTTTCTCCCAAAGACTTATTTATTTCTCAAGGCTTTTCTTCTAGCTTTTCTACAATCTTCTTTGATTCCAATTGAATCTGCATTTATTTATGAAAAAATCAATTCAAAAGACTATTTACAATGCAATATATATATATATATATATATATATATATATATATATATATATATATATATATATATATATATATATATATATGGAGCATATATATTAGTAGTAATTTCTAAATTACAACTGAATTTTATCATTACAAACTTTAACATAAGAGAAAGTTTACCAAGTCCTAGTATATCATCACAAAGTTTATATCCACAAACTACTCTACATGGCAGCATAAACTATATCCATATATTCGGTATTACTATCAAAATGTAAGGTAACCTATGTAGACTTTCTCACATTAGACTCAAACCTGTTGTGAACTAAAAAAGCAATTACATGTAGTTATTGTTTATACCTTCATTCATTCATTTTATTGACAAGAAAAAAGAAGATAGAAGTTTCAAAAAATAAAATCCAAGCAATCGTTTAAACAATGAGATAGCAGCTATATAAACAACACTAAAGTGCTTTACCGAGTGGGATATAGATTTTTTAACAGATAATTCAATTGGACTCCTTTGACTTTAATTTTAATATATTGAAATTATCTACAGAAAATTAACAAAGGAGCCAGAAGGTCTACATGTCTACAATAAGAACTTCATTCAATTCTCTGTGTCCCAAAACAGAAGGTTGTCAAGTTCAATAGAAGTTGCCTAAATTCAAAGAATTAGGCAGGAAAAAAAACTCTACACCAGATGAATACATCACCCAATGACATTAACTTAAAAAATGCATATCACCATACACAAGAGACCATTGAAAGCAAACTATGGTTTTCTATTACCAAGAAATGACCAGCCTTAGCTTTTCTATATTAGCAAAGATGTTGCACATGTGTTTTTATACTTATAATGCTACACAACACAAGATGCAAGCATTCTTGTAATATTATCTCTACCAAAAGCAAGGAAATTAGGAGAGCACATTGCTTAAACTAAATTACTAAGATTGTCCACTAAAGAGCTTTCAAAAAAGAGTTAATACATTTGAAACGAAGAAATAAAGAAGCTTCAAACAAATGAATTTAATGTAATGCCAATATTAGGTACTGCCAATATTTCCTTTCCTACAACAATTTGGTCAACTTCTATATGAATATGAACATGAATTCATCTCCAAGTTCATATTTAGTGCTTATCTCTAACAGAGTTCCTGAGGGTGTGCACTAAATCCTTACTCTTCCCAGAAAATGTATCATCGAAGATGAAACTAGAGGGTATAAAATACAGCTAAACACAATCAAAGAGCACAGACCACCGTGGAAACAGAGCTTCAACCTCCAAACATTACTCTAATATACAAAAACTCGTATTGCCTATGCAAATAGAGGGATGATATCCATAGTGAAATACTTGTCTAGTAACAATTTCTAAAGGAAAAGGACATACACAAGAATTAGGACGAAGCTTGCTATTCTCCAAAATGTAACCTACTATGAGAACAACTGAAACTTAAATAAAACTAGCTTAGAGTTTCAAGCCCTAATTTTACTTTGATGGAATTGTAACCCTGTAACCGGGCACTGAAAGAATTTTGTCGAACGAGATAACTAGTCAAGAGAATAATATAATAGAAATATTGATGTAAGTAGAAAGAAATAGTGTGCTTGTGAAAAACTCACTTGAAGGAAAAGAGAAGCCTGACTATCGTGAAAATGGCGTCAAACGGATCTACGTCGCAAAGCTCTGCCGTTTCTGCAGAACCCTCCAAAGCATGCCACAACCTATAATTATACTTGGAAAAAGTTAATCCTTTTTGAATTGAAACATGAATTGAGAATACTGATTTTTATAATTAAATCTTTGATTTCTTCAGGAAAATTCTCAGATCTAGCATTCTGAGTCATTAAGTTTTTCTCTCTAGGGATGATGCATTCGAATTGCGAAAAATATGTTTACATGAGAAATCAAAGCCCTAAACTTGAAATAACTGTAACTAGAGAGAGGAAGAAGCTTAACATTTCAAACCCTAACTTGGATTGAGGGAAGGCCGAGTAACCTACTTAGCAGCTCTGAAGTTTGGTGAATTGGAAGTTTGGAACAAAAGAGGGACGGGTTAGGCAAAAAAAAGAGGGAAATTTTGCCGCCTAACATTTTTGCGAAAGAATTGAACCAACAATGTAAATATTTTTGGTAACAATGGAAATATATTGTTGCTAATTTATTTTGTATTTAAATTTTATTATAATACCCACAAAATATGGCAACAAGATCAAAATATTTGGTAACAAGAAAAAACTTCTGGGTAAAATTTTTACTCTATACGACAACATAAAGTTGTTCCACTTATATAAGTATATTTAGCAACATGACGAGCGCAAAATCGGTGTATAAAACGTATGCTCGCTAGTCAAAGATAGTATAGTATTAAATCGTCTCCACAGGAATTGGTTTAAATAATGTTCTAATAAATCTTCAGCTCAACAATATCCAGGATAATAAACCTTTGATTTATGTTATTATCGACTACAAATAAAATATTATCAATTGTAAGAAAACTAATGACACTTTAATGATTAGTAGCAACAATTGAATATCAGTGTCAGAAGTAAGGGTTGTGACAAGATATGTGATCAACTATTATTCCGGATAACTCTGCATTAAATTCATTCTTAACTTCTATTGATTCCGTCGATTTCAACAGATGATTGATTAGGCTACTTTAAGGATTCAAATTCTTCTTTGCGAATGAATGTGATTCCTTTAATCAGCCTAATAACAGGTCCTATGAATATATGCTAAAAAATAGTGAATGAATGATCTTTCGAAGAACACCTCTCGGTTATTCTTTTAAACTGGGTTAATTGATAACTCTCTAAACTCTTTCGATTACCTAGAAGAGGCGTAAAATCAACCCAAATAAGATGGCACAATGCAAATTGCAGCAACACTTCTCTTTTGATTAAAGTAAAACCACAATAAGCCTTGCAATTTAATTAATAACTCATTCAATGAATTCGGGCAATTAACATAGAGTAAAACCTAAAACGATTGACAAATCACAATATCCGTCAATAAACCTAATGAAGATTACTCCATAATGGAGAAAATATTCATAGCAAGAGTATTAGATGAACAAAAAGACATTACAATTCCCAAATTCAAACCAACTTCCGTATTGAATGAATTGGATCAAGTATTTTGCTTTTCTGTTGCTTCCTTGCCTTCTTCTCTCCTAAAAGTTACTCTCAAAATCCAAGATCACCTCTTTTTAGACGAGTTGGGCTTCATATAGGTCAAGAGAAGTCGCCTCCGAAATTACCAAAATAGGCTTGGGAAAGTTTTCCGAAACGGACGTGCGCAGCCGCGCACTTGGGCAAGTGATCGCGCATATGGCCGCGCACTTTGGACAGTCCTCTGCTCATCTTGCGTGCCCAGTGCGTGGTCGCACACCTGGATGGCTTTTTGCTCCATTCTTTGTTTCTCTCGTTGACTTGTACTATTGTCCGTTGATCCTCAAACACGATCCCAACTTACTCCATGGGCTTTTACTCAGACTTCAAAGCTCCATAATAGCTTGAATTAGTTCCACAACCTCACAGTAACTCGGGATCGCTCCTACAAAGCATGAAACGCGCACTCATTGCAAATTAATATCATTTAAAGCTCAAACCCTAGTAAAGTGCAGCGAATTAGAATGCAATTAATAGTCAAAATACGCAATTATAGTCTACCATCAGTTGAATATTTTTGCAAGTCTACAAGAAGTATAGTAACTAGTTTTATTATCCCTACAAAGAGTTAAACTCTACAAAATACATATGTATTTGAAAATTAATTGAAAATTAAAAAATTTCAAGTCTAATGGAAAAAATCTACAAGTCTAGCTTGTTTTGTAGATTTTAGTCACTTTTGGTAATGCAACGCTTGTTTTCCCCCAACGTTTAGCAAAAAGGTATTCGTGTCACGACCCAAAATATCACCCGTTGTGATGGCGCCTATCTCAATATTAGCCAAGCTGACAATCTCAATAAACTCCCATATCTTAAGTTTGAAACTTAATATCTAAATTTTGTTTTTAGAGGAAGAAAAACTCACAAATACAAATATAAATACTCCCAAAACCCGGTGTCACTGAGTACATGAGCATCTAATATGAATACAAGTCTAGAAAATATGGTCTATAATAGTCTGAGACCAAATACAGTAAATGAGGAGATAAGGAAAGAGAGGCAAGGTCTGCGAAACACGACAGCTACCTCAGAATCTCCAGAAAACCAACTGTGTGAGAGAACTAGCACCCGCTATGTCCGGAAATACCTGAATCTGCATACGAAGTGCAGGGTATAGTATGAGTACAACCAACTCAGCAAGTAACAATAATAACTAAGGAACTTAAGATAATGACGAGCTACACAGTTATAGTTCACTTTCAGTAATTCCAAGAAAGAATAGACATGCTTTCAAATCCAGCAGTTTAAGTCAAGTCAATTTTACACAGCTCAAGTTCATGTAATCCGGATATAAAATACTTCAGGGAATTTCACAACAATGACACGTAACAACTGAATACAACAACAAATGAAAAACAAGTACAACCTCTCAGGACAACAATCACTCACTGGGCTCCCCGCTCTCAACACTCACACTTAATATGTACCCGCGCTCATTGGGGGTGTTCAGACTCATGAGGGGCTCCTACATCCCAAGCGCTATAATCTGCACGGACAACTCACGTGCTGCACAGACAATTCATGTGCCATAGTATAACTATCTGGATCCGCAAGGACAACTCACGTGTTATATTATAATATCTGGATCCGCAAGGACAACTCACGTACTGCACAGACAACTCACATGCTATAATAATATATCTCACAATCAGGCCCTCGGCCTTGCTCAATCATAAATCTCTCTAGTCTCTCGGGCTCTCAAAAATTATGAAATCAGCCCAAACAACAATGATATGATGCATCAATAATGAACAATAGAGACTAAGATAAGATAATCAAGTAAATTGTGACTGAGTGCAAACAACAATTAAACAGATAGTTCAACATGTATACGACCTATGTGGGTCCCAACACTACTAACATATAGCCTAAACATGATTTTTAGTTAAATTTCCACAACACATAGAGAGCACATAGCTAACAACAAGTTATTCAACTTTACAGTCTCACAGAACGGATCAAGTCACAATCCTCTCGGTGCACACCCACACGCCCGTCACCTAGCATGTGCGTCACCTCCAAAGTAATCACATGATACCAATTTTTGGGGTTTCATACCCTCAGGACCAGATTTATAACTGTTACTTATCTCAGAGCGTGAAATTCTTTACTCTGATATGCCTTTGCCTAGCAAATCGGCCTCCGAATGCCTCAAATCTAGTCACAAATAATTCGTTTCAGTCAATAAAATTTATTGGAATTAATTTCATATGAAATACAATTTTTCCATAAAACTCCGAATTTTAACTCCAAAAATTGACTGTGGGCCCACGTCTCGAAACTCGACAAAAGTTATAAAATATAAACCCCCATTCCACCACGAGTCTAACCATACCAAAATTACTAAATTTCGATAACAATTCGGCCCTCAAATCCTCAAATTTATCCAAGAGGATTTTCAAACTTTTCCAACTCAATTCACCAATTAAATGATAAAAACAACCATGGATTCGGGTAATTTAACCAATATTGAGTTAAGAATACTTACCCTGTTGTTTTCTCTGAAAATCTCCCAAATATCGCCTCAATCTGAGCTCAAAATCGTTAAAAATGGAAAATGGGACGAAGTCCCATTTTCTAAACTTAAACTTTCTGTCCAGATCTCTCTTCTTCGCGAACGCGACAGGTCCCCCGCGTTCGCGAAGCACAACTTGACTGCCCACAAATTTAACCCTTCGCGAACGCGACCGTGGCTTCACGAACGCGAAGCTTTACAAATCTTACCCTTCGCGAACGCGAAGCTTTACCAGCTCAGACCTTCGCAAACGCGAACGCGACCACCACCTCGCGAACGCATAGAACAAGGACATGGGGTCCCCAATAGCCTCACTCCTCTTCGCGAAGGCGATACCACTCACGCATTCGCGATGCACACACAAATCATACCTTCGCGTTCACGTTCTCCCCTTCGCGAACAGGAAGAACAAAACCTCACACTCAGAAAATACTCTTCGCGAACGCGCGGGCTGCAGCAGCAGATATCAACAATCTCACCAAGGCCAAAAATGATCCGTTAACCCCCCGCTAAAATCACGAATCATTCCCCAATTCAAGCCTAATGAACTTTGAAATTTCAAGTTTCTACAAACGACTCTGGAACCTATCAAATCACGTCCGATTGACCTCAAATTTTGCACACATGTCATAAATGACATAACGGAGGTATTTCAAATTTCAAAATCTGATTCCAACCCCGATATAAAAAAGCCAACCCCCAGTCAAACTTTCTAAAATTTTAACTTCCGGCATTTCAAGCCTAATTCCACCACAGACCTCCAAATAATTTTCCGGACACGCTCCTAAGTCCAAAATCACCATACGGAGCTATTGAAATCATTAAAATTTAAATTCGGGGTCGTTTACACATAAGTCCATATCCGGTCACTTTTCTAACTTAAAATTTTCAATTATGATACTAATTGTCTCATTTCACTTCGAATTCCTTCCGGACCTGAACCAACTAACCCGGTAAGTCTTACAACGACTGTGCAGCATAAATTAAGCAGTAAATGGGGAAACGGGGCTGTAATACTGAAAACGACCATCCGAGTCGTTACAATTCAATTGTCTTCTCTCAAGGAAGTCCATGAGTTTAACAATTGAATTTTCTATCTCAACAAAATATTAGTAAATTAAAAAATTTACTAAAATTAACCATAATTGGCATCACTATAATGAAATGCAAAATCAATCAGTATTTGAATAAATTAAAGTTGTTATCGAGAGGCAATTTTATACAAGTGTATTGATATAATAATAGCCGCTATTGTTATAGCTATAGCTAGAATGTGATTATAAAATATAACGTGAAAATCGATTAGAGAAAAATTAGAAATTATAGTGAAATATTTATTATAGATGATGATTATTATATAAATATTTGACTGTATATAGTTATATGTTAAACTGTTCGCACCCATGCCCCATTTTAAGGGCAAATTTGAGTTTTTTTTTTTCCTTGTAAAAAAAGGTCATGTGTTGGAAAGCTTCTGTCATTAGTGAATAACGGTATATTTTGAACTATTCTTACAATGATACGATGTGTATTTAATCTCAACTATTGACACATTATAATATTTGGGCCTTTTCTCAAAGTTCAATGGCATATTGGAACATTTTTAGTAGGAATTCTTAGCGTAATAACATAAACATGTAATTTGTGGTCATTAAATTCTATATTTCAATAAAATAATGCAACCATTCCCCCAAAATGTTTAGATAAATAATGACAAAAATTAGAATCACAAATAAGTACAAGATTTTTCATGGCTAAAATTTACACGATTTAACTAAAAATTCTAATTATCATTATTTTAAGAACCAATTTTCCGTTACTAACCTTTTGTTAAATGTAACTTTAACAATTTCAGACAAATAATTTTATTTTCGTCACAAATCGTATACAAGGTCAATAGTAAAATAATGTGTGATCAACAATTTCATTTTTGTAGTTGAATATTATCGAGTAAATGGTGTCCAATACTCTTTTTGGGTGAGAAATCTTATTAGAAAAGTTTGTTATAAGATTCGAATATCATCCCTAAATTATTATTTCCAAATATAAAATCTAATATATACCACAAAAATGAGCGATATGTGACGAATTTTTAGTCGTAGCTAAGCACCGCATTATTTGAGACAAAACCTCATCGAGGCTAAATTAAGTATTATATAGGGACACAACAAAAATCGTCATAAATTGTTTACATTATTAGTGATAAAAACTATATGGTCACAAATAAGTACAATATTTTGTAGCTAAAATTCGTATTATTTAGCTACAAATTTATAATTGTCGCTATTTTAATAATTTATTTCGTGACGAAACCTTTTCGTATCTAAATTTAAGTATTTATTAAGACAAAAACCATTTCTTTACAAATAGTATACAACATCAATCACAAAAAATATTTCGTCACCAATAACGTTATATTTGTCACTAAATACTTCCTAGTAAATGGCGCCAACTTATTTTTTGGTGGGAAACTCTAGAGGACAAAACTTTGCTACAATTTTTTGTATTTCGTCACTAAAAGTATGTAGCTCATATATTCAGGCACGAAATATAATTTTTGTCACGAAAAGTGAACAACTAGTGACAAAGTTTTTGCCGTAGCTATTAATTTCGTAGCTGAATATCACATTTGTTGTAGTGCAAATAAGACAAATTTGTATTATATACCAAAATGATATACTATATGCTATTTTCATATACTATATTCAGCTCAACAGTATACAATTCATTACAATAGTATAATATAACATAATAGTGTTGATTAATTAATCGTCTTTATTGTGTCAAACATAATCGTCTTGATTAACTAATGATGTTTGTTTCAACAGCAGGTGAAAACTTTTCGGAAAGTCAATGTCACTAGAGAAATCTTTTCAGTTTTTGCAAGAATTAATAGAAAAATAGTTATGGTGTTTGGTTGAAAATAAATTTTAGAAAGATTAAAAGTTATTTATACAAAGATTTCGAACACCTATATTCTTCCCAGCCCGACGCCATTGTATCAGGTCATGAATATAGACGTGTAATTGAACCAACTTCAACTTCACTAAAAGTCTCCAATGCTTTTCGAGTCAATATAGCATGCAAAAAGTTCACGTTTCGATTCTTTTCATATTAATTCCCTTTGTATCTCCGCTATCACACCTTAAATCTCTCCTTCTCTTACTGTTCCGTCATGTTTCAAGAGGTATACTACTATTTTAGTGAAACTTTTGTTACTATAGATAATGTGGAATATATAGGGAAAAAAGGTCTTTCAATTGATCCACGAATTAAGCTTTTATATGGAATCCTCAGAAATTGAAGTTATCATACTTCAATGTATAGTTTCTTGTATACATGCCATATTACAAGACAGTGAAACTTTATGTGTGTAGCTCCTGGAAATTGCAAATATTATTCGCAACTCTGCAGATGGAGTCAGAATTTGGAGTTTATGGGTTCGAAATTCTAGTCAATTTAAGTTACTGGGTTCTAAATTAACAATTTATACATATTTAATAGATTACTTAAAACAAATACAATGTTCGAATCAAAGTTACTAGATTCGGCGAACTCATAAGTTTTACTCCAGCTCTGCCCCTGGTCATGAGACTTAATTATTAGAATAATAAACTGTGAAAGCTCGGGTAACACCAGCAAAGGTTACAGGTGGTTAATGCTTTTTCATTCTTAACCAAATATTTCGTTTTCGAGTTCTAAAAATGAATTCGTTTTGATAGAGAGCGTTTTACGGCTAAAGTGGAGCTTCCTGTCACGAATTTAAATTAATCTGGATCCAAAGCAAGTACATGTCGAACATTAGGTGGAAAGTTAAATTTAAAGAGAAAAAAAAGGCTCGGTTAGCATGAACCTATATATTTACCTTTTCTTAAATAATTTTATAAATATCACATGCGCGCGTCTCATGGTTTTAAAGCTTTCCTTTAGCATCACGTATTGCACGTCAATATGTGGAGCCAAAATCTTTTACTATAACTTATTTGTTAGTGCAAAACTATACAAGTACTTTTTAATTCTCTTTTATCCATTTTTTATTGGCAACTAGTATTATTTATGATCAAACAAGAGCTAATTATTTTATCTGTCAAAGGTTTTCATTTTCATACCCAACACCCAATCAAATCCAAACTAAAATGGGTGGAGAAATTAGTAGGAAAACCTTTATGCACGGACAATATAAATAACTACTCCCTCCGTTTTAATTTATATGAGCTAGTTTGACTCGACACGGAGTTTAAGAAAAAGAGAAAGACTTTTAAAACTTGTGGTCTTAAAAGTTTAAGGGTTAAAAGTTTTGTGGGGTCATAACATTTGTGTGGTTATAAAAGCTTCTTATTGAGGGTAAAATGGGTAAAATAAAAAGTTTAAAGTTGAATTATTTCCAAATTTAAAAACGTGACATTTATTTTGGAATAAACTAAAAATAAAAGTACCTCATCTAATTTGAAACAGAGAGAGTATATTTTAATCCGGTCATCTAAAAGGTAACTAAAGGCCGTGGCGGATAGAGCATGTAAATATATAACTATTCCTTCGAACCCAATATTTTAAATACAGAATGTAAATATAGATGTAAATAATCATTAAAATTTAAAAATAAAAAAGATATTACCCTTTGAATCCATAATTTCAAAAATTAAATAGTTCAATAGTAAGAACTAAAAGTTAAATCCATGAAATTAAAATCCTGAATTCATATCTAACTAAGGGTAATTGTCCATAATGAATTGTAATCAAGAACATAGAAAATCAGGTAAGGAACTTGTTACAGCAAGTTAAATTAGACCGATCGTAATGTGAAAAATTCTTCACGCTACAACTATACTATAATGTCAATTCAGTAAATATTCTTAACCAGTTGTAACAAAGTATTAAGTACTATATTTAATTTCTTCTTCATTATAATTCATACTTACTACTACTATAAAGTATATTCAAGCATATAGAGTTAACTCCTTCTAGAATAATTAACCCAAATTGTCGCTCATCGAACCATTTAAATTAAAAATAGCCGGTGGAGATATAATATATACAGAATTTATGTATTAAATATGTATAATTTTATATAAATTATGTATATGGCTAGAAAAACTAAACAATAAATATAACCGGCTATTTGTATAAAAACCACTAACTTCTAAGTAACCAAAAAGGACACTACAGAAACTACAATATCAGAAAAGAAAAGTAGGCCTCTGGCCTCCCAAAGACGCAGGGAACGGATCACTGTCTCTTTTGAACCATCTCCCTCCACTTCACACACAGGCCGCAAATCCCTCCGCTCACTCCACTACCTTCCCTTAATTCTTATAAATATAACCTCATTTTATTTATCTCTCTCATACTATACACATTGTATTCTCTCTTTGAGCAAAAACACACTTAGAATTATGGCTTCTTCTACACCTGCCTTGAAAGATGAACTAGATATCGTGATACCAACAATTAGAAACTTGGATTTTTTGGAAATGTGGAGGCCTTTCTTTGAACCATATCATCTCATCATTGTTCAAGATGGTGACCCTTCAAAGACCATTAAGGTGCCCGAGGGCTTTGATTATGAACTTTACAATCGCAATGATATTAACAAGATTTTAGGTCCAAGGGCATCTTGTATTTCTTTCAAGGATTCTGCCTGCCGCTGCTTCGGTTACATGGTTTCCAAGAAAAAGTATATTTACACAATTGATGATGATTGCTTTGTAAGCTCACTTTCCACTTCCATTAATCTGTCATCTCATTCTAATCTTTTTTGTTTCTTGGTCTTTTCTTTGAGGTAAAGTTTTAGATGTTTATTGTTCACAAGACTATGTTAGTGATTACAGGAACAAAGTTTGAATTCTCTGTATTTTATGTGTTTGTAAGCAAGAAAAAGCTACTCCCTCATTTTATACGGTGGTGTCTGACGAAAGAAATATTGATACTACCTACCAAAAGTACTCTTGGGATGTTATAGTGATTTTAAACATGACATATTATTTCTTCGACTATAAAAGTGAATCGAGAGGTTAAAAATTAAAAGATTTTAGAATATAAAGAGTACAAGTTTTTTGTTCTGTAACTAATTTTCTTTCATTTTCATTTTATATTTGTAATATCCAAGTTGTGTTTTACGTTTCATGCGGATAAATGCAAAGACTTATTTAAGCGGATATAATTTTTAGAATATAAAGAGTACAAGTTTTTTGTTCTGTAACTAATTTTCTTTCATTTTCATTTTATATTTGTAATATCCAAGTTGTGTTTTACGTTTCATGCGGATAAATGCAAAGACTTATTTAAGCGGATATAATTTTTAGAATATAAAGAGTACAAGATTTTTGTTCTGTAACTAATTTTCTTTCATTTTCATTTTATATTTGTAATATCCAAGTTGTGTTTTACGTTTCATGCGGATAAATGCAAAGACTTATTTAAGCGGATTCTGATAGGTTCAATTGAATCCATTAGTTTGAGTTCCAACTATTTATACATGTAAAAAAATTAAAATGTATATTATACATTATACACACATATAAGAAGGTTACGTTCGTATCTTTCTAAACCGACTCCTTCTAGCTAGATCCTAGATAATCAGTATCATTAATTAATGGTTCACTGATGTACTCGTCATGATTGATATGTTCCCCTCAATCTTCAGAAATTTTTCTCATCATCTTCAGTATTAATTGTAACTTTGTTTGTGTTTGGGGAAAACTGGAAATCGGCGTAGGTAGCAAAGGACCCAAGTGGGGCAGACATAAACGCGCTGGAGCAGCACATAAAGAACCTGTTGTGCCCATCTACTCCACATTTCTTCAACACTTTGTATGATCCATTTAGGGATGGCGCAGATTTTGTGAGGGGATACCCTTTCAGCTTAAGGGAAGGGGTCCCAACAGCAGTCTCCCACGGCCTGTGGCTCAACATTCCTGATTATGATGCGCCCACACAGCTAGTCAAGCCTCTCGAGAGGAATACTAGGTCGGTCTCCTTTTCTTCTTTGATAAAAGTGATATGCGACAACTTAGATCCAACTTATTACAACTTTTTGTTTTAACTAGTGAGGAATTAATGTTGGGTGAACAGGTATGTTGATATGGTGTTGACAATTCCAAAGGGCACTCTCTTCCCAATGTGTGGTATGAATTTGGCATTTGACCGTGAACTTATTGGCCCTGCTATGTACTTTGGACTCATGGGAGATGGCCAACCCATTGGGCGTTACGATGATATGTGGGCTGGTTGGTGTTGCAAGGTTAGACACTTTATTTTTTCAGTTCTTTTACAGTCATTGAATTTAATTTCTATATCTAATTTACATTTTGACGTCACCTAGAACATAAATACAAGTAACTTTCCGTAGTAGCGATAGTATAAAATTCTTTTACGCTACTAGTATTAGTTCACAACAACAACAAAACGGAATAATAATATTATGCCTCAATCCAAACAAATTAGGGTAGTTATCTCCATTTAAGGTAATATTATGCTTTAAAATAAAAAAAATATTGTAGGTATAAATAAGTTAAAACCATAGTAATTTTGAATGAAAGGTTTTTTACTAATCAAAAAATTTTCAGGTTATCTGTGATCATTTGGGATTGGGAATCAAGACTGGATTACCCTACATCTATCACAGCAAGGCTAGCAATCCATTTGTGAACTTGAAGAAGGAATACCTTGGGATTTTCTGGCAAGAAGACATCATTCCCTTTTTCCAATCACATTCCTTCTCCAAGGATTGTACATCTGTGCAAAAGTGCTACGTGGAATTGTCCAAGCAGGTTAAAGAAAAACTGGGGAAAGTAAACCCTTACTTTGTGAAGCTTGCAGATGCAATGGTCACTTGGATTGAAGCTTGGGATATGCTCAACCCTTCTTCTAAAGATTCTGCCAAACTTCCTAATGGCTCTTCAAAATGAAATTATCAAAATTTATTATGATTAAACACGACTAGCAAATCACGTCGTACTCAATCAAATAATAGACACAATTGTCTTCCCATGAGCATAGTGGGAAGACAATCGGCCGTGTACTTTGTAGTATTACTAGATCTGTCATTTATAACCTTTTTCATGTTTTATTTAATCTGCATTTTGTATCCTTTTCATGTTTTATTTTTGTGGTCTAGGTCTAGCGATATTTCGACTTGATATGATGATAATATCAGTGGATGTAATCCTCTTTTATCATGTTATTGTAAAATTGTGATGAGCCATAATGTAAGTTTTCTACTTCTGGTTCATGCTAATGGTTCATTTCCGGTTTCCCCTGTTGTCTTTGACTGAAATATGGGAGTGAGATCTAGACTCTGCTTTCACTTCCCATTTGCTGTACATTTGTTGTTGAAGAAACTTTTGAGTTTTGTTAAAGACCAGCTCTTTGCCAACAGGCAACAGTTATAGTAGTAATTGCAGTGTTTAAATATTGTTATACTTTATAGTGAATTTAGCAATAGAAAGAACAATTCTATAATATATCAAATAAAAGCCTGTATTTGTATGGGGTGAAAATCATTTTACACCCCAACTTTATTTTAAAAATCAAATTCTCTCCTCAACTTTAAACAATCGATATTCTCCCCCTTATTTCAAATTCTAGATATGATATTTTTTTTTTTTGAATTCTTTTCTATGAATTTCTGACTTCACCATTGAGAAAATATAACATAAATATATATTTAATATAATGTGCATTATATTATAATAATAATCATAAAAATAACAGTAAAATTTATAACAAATTTAGAAAATAATTGCACTATTTATAATCTTAATGAACTTAAAGTATACTTTATAATAATATGCAACATATTTTAAATTATAGGTAAACCATACAAATATATATAATAAAAAAGGCTTACATAGAAGTGGTAATTAAAAATGGCAAGGGCAAAATAGATATTGTATAGAATAAAGGGGATGTTTATTGTCCAAAGTTAAGGAGGGAGTTTGATTTTCAAAATAAAGTTAGGGGATGTAAATGATTTAACCCTGTATGTTTAAGTTCACAAAAAAAAGTTACTAACATTATGTGTGGGTGGGTGGGTGCATGAACACCTTGTAAAGAACATATTATAACTTACGCAGGGCCGAGAGGTTTACTTTGGGGCATTTGTATCTATACTCAGTTTTGGGGTTACCGTTAAAGTTATATCTGTTTTGCACAAAAAATTACAAGTCCACCCACTTTTTGGTTAACTTCAGACATGTGGGCTTGAAGTAATAAAAGTTTATGTGTGAAGTTTGAACTTCAGAATTTTTTACTTGAGGTGTGGCCTTATCAAAGCAAAACTTCATATATTTTTGCCTAAAATTTGGCCTGACTTGCAAAGGTAATCAGACAAATTTCAATTCATAGTGCAAGGCAAACTTCAGTTCATAATGCAAACTTCAACAACAGAACAACCATCAGTGCCTCAGTGCACAGACTCTATTGTAAAGCTTCAATTATGTATGTCTGAAGTTTGAACTTCAGAATTTTTTTTGTCTGCAGTGTGGCCTTATCAAAACTAAATTTTAAGTATTTTCGCCTGAAGTTTGGCCTGACTTACAAAGGTAATCGAAAAAACGTCAGTTCATAGTGCAAACTTCAGACAAATTAGTTTGTGAAGTTTTTCAGTTTGTAGTGCAGAATTCAGACAAAATCATCTTGTTATATTTGAATTTCAGATAATATTTTCTGAAGTCTAGCATGGCAGTTACAAACTTCAAATAAAGTTTAACCTGGTAATGTTTGAAGTTTGGCCGTACAGTCCCAAAGGCATGAAGTTGTTCGAGACTGCCATTTTTAGTCCCTGCATTAGAGCTATTAGGTGAGAGTGTAGAGTATTGGTATAATTTATTTTTTCCATGAATCCCATCATCCAATCCCCATTGTTGTTTCGGATCACCCCTACTACTACACCTATAAGCCCATTTTGAAGAGTTGCCCCGTCTGTTCCTTTAATTGTGATTTGAGTTTTCAAGTTCCTTTAATGGTGATTTTAATTCAAAACTCATACCCTAATGCTAAATCACTGTGTACTTCATATCCAATCAATAATACTTACACCGAATCTCATATGTTTGAGAGAGAAAAGAAGAAGAAGAAGAAGAAGAAGAGGAAAAGAAGAGGAGGAAGAAAGGAGCGCGACTGGTATAAAGTTGTCAAAATTAAGGTATATGTTAAATAATTTTAAAAATATGAGTATAAATTAAATTGGTCGCCGTTCAATTTTTACGTTTACTTTATGGGTAATTGGTCTATTTATGAGTTATGCGTATGTCCTTATATAGAAGAAAAGAGGATAAACCTAACCTTTCTTGTTAAATAGTTGCCAAAAGAAAATACTTAATGAAACTCAATGTGTATAGAAGATGAAAACAATTAAGAAAATATTAAGCCTCTGGTAGATCATATACAACATTATTCAGATGATAAGAGTGGAACTACTAATCTTTCTTGTCTTGAAAAAACATCATAAAGTCATTTGGAGGCTACTTTTGTTTTCTTCTTTTATTGGAGAACTATTTTATTTAATTTCATCCTTAATTTTACTTCAGACTCAAAGCTAAGGAACGTCTTTGGCTCGACTCAAAATTTCACCGATGTACCAAAATATCCAAATCCAATTTTAGTGTATTATACTAAGAGAGTGTTTGGCTAAGCTTATAAACTGGTCAAACTTGTTTATAAGTACGTTTTAGTTTTTCTACATGTTTGGTAAACATCCAAAGTGCTTATAAGACAAGTGCTTATAGGTTAAAATCAGTCATAAGACTTAAGTTGGTCACCCCCAACTTATGACTTTTCAGCTTATATGCACCTTTAGTTTGACCAAAACTTTTACTAGTTTATCCTTAATAATATTTTTTAATTTACAAAATATTTTTTTCAAAATAAATTTTTTAATTTTCTCTTCATTCCATATTCGTTGTTTATTATTTTCTCTACAAAGAAACTTTTTAATTCATAATTCTTTGTAAAATATTTAAGGGTATTTTAGTCTTTTTAACATGAGAACAGCTTATCGGCGCTTTTCTACCAAACATATCAACTGCATATTATCAGCTTCAGTACGTCTATCCAAATACGTAAATGCCTATTTAAAAAATCAATTTCAGTACTTAAAAATATTTTTCAGCACTTCAAGCTTATCAACTATTTATAATTAGCTAATCCAAACTGGCTCTAAGAATTGGGCCAATCCAAGTATGTTAAAAGCGCAAATGAGTAGAAAACCTACACAGTATAAGTGTATAACCGTCTCACAAAATAATTACCGTTAAAAATAATTATACATTCTAATTTGTAATATTTCAAACCAAATATCCAATAAGAAAGCGTTTATGCATTACATTCCACATTGTTAATTCCTGCAATACAATTCCTACTTTACTAAGCATTATATTGTACAATTTCTATATTGTAATCCCTACATAACTTGCCTTTAAGCCAAACCATCAACAAATGAAAACACTTGAAAACTCATACAACTTTGATAATGAGAAAAAACTCCAAATTGAGATATAGCTAATTTCAGTAATGATGAAAGAAAAGGTTTCCTAAGATCACATACCTAAGATAACCAATATATCATCATGTTTTCAGAAATATAGCAACAAATATAAAGAGAATAATTTACAATTTTACAAATTAAAAATTGAAAAAAGAAAGAAAAAGAAGAAGAAATAAACTGAACGGTGCAAAAAACAAATGTCCTATTTTCGGAGACAACGTTATGTGCAGCGATATAAATCCTTAGGGATAATGATAAAAAATGCCCCTCACCTATAGGAACATAGAACAAAAAATTTGCCTTCTAGTTGAATTTGATCTTAAATATGCTATTATCGTTAACGCTCATATTTGTCACTCAAAATCAATGAAATGTACTGTTTTCCAATCAACCCTTTTATTTTAGGGTCAAAGGTTTATTTGACTTGTAAGCTTATTGTTTACCCGTAAAACAATATAGTTGAATTTATAGTGTGGTTTATAGACAAGTGAATCGATTTGATCCCAAAATAATAAATAAATTAAATAAAATGCAAGACTTATCGTTGAAATCGAGACAAATAGCATATAGCTTGGTTCCGGGAGCTAGACTTCCGAAGGGAGCAATAAGAATAACGTTAGACAGAAAATAAAGTATTATTTAGCTTGGGAACAGTATATAGCATAAGTTTGTTAGAATTTTTATCCCTTACAATGGTTGTTGAAATCACTATTTATAGTTGTACTTAGGGAATAAGGTCCTAGGATCAAGTCCCTCTTAAACGACAATAATGGGGGTTATTGATGAATACGTAACGACATGCCATGAATGCTAAAATTCTCTGCAATGGCTGTGTACTTAATACTAAGAAATATTCTTCATTAAATGTCATCTGGTGACAAATATTTATTCGCTCCCGTTGATTATGTTTCCTTTGGGGTCTACCCGGTGCCAACTGAGGTTGTTGTCCTCAGTCTTAGTTTTCACTCGCTTCATCTTTTCGTCCGCCTCCGGTTCTACGTGTCACGCTATTATTCGAGCATTTAATATAAACCGATTTTACCCTATACAGATAGTCCCCCTGCTTTCCGGTGGCACTTTGTTGTCAATGGGGTTGGTGAAGATTCCTTTCTTGGTAGGAAATGTTTTGAACCCTTCTGAATAGTTTCTGACGCTTGATAAGACGCACGTCTCCTAGCATTTAATACCCCAAACACGTGTTACTCCACGATTTAGCAATATTATTGTCAATTCTCGAGGTAATCATGGCCACGATTTTAGCCGCCTATTCCTTTAATTATATACCTCATTCTACCTACTCACATTGGGCTTAGGGATAATCAGGCTCGAACTGATGACTTCCACCATGTTCACTTCTAACAACTCCATAAACTCTCTCAACTTCTTTGCTTTTAATTTCCTTCTGCTTTCATCTCCCTTTGATCTTCTTCTAAAAAAACCCTTTTCACCTTCTTATTATTATGTCTTCTTATGCTAACTCTTCCAAGAACTCTGGTCTTCTCTTCGGTGGTGGACCGAAGAAAAGCAAAGACAAAGAGGTCGATGTTGATGTTGATCCTCCCACGGTAAGCACCATCATTCCCATGCATCTAAGCACATCAAAGGACTTCGAAGAGAAGTTCCCCACTTCAAACTCTCGTACTTGGGTTGTTGGTAAATATCCTTCTTCTATTCTCCCTTCTAGTATTCTTGCTGTAAAGAAAGACTGTGATTGCCACGACCTCAAGAAGGGCTTTACGTATGTTTACACGTACCCCTTCACTTTGGGTGCGTTTTCTCTCAGCGGGGGACTTGACCCCGTGATTTTGGAGCTGTGCCACAGGTACCAGGTTTGTTTGGCACAGGTGGGCCCTCGGTATGGCAAACGGTGGCCCGTTTGAGGCGGTTGTGCCAGGAAATGATGGAGACCCTCACCTTGGCTCATATGATAAACCTCTACTCCCCCAAGATTTTTCGTGGGGGAGTAATAAATTTCTGTAAGCATGGCCACCATGCTTTGCTCACCAGCATGGATGAAGACAACGATAGTGGGAGGATGGAGCGATTTGTCGTTATTTCTACCAGGGACATCATCCCAGCTACAATTTCGCCTTTCCCCAAATCCCGAACTCGTCCACATAAGTTTATAACATAGCTTTTCCTCCGAAGATATAGGTTGTTTCATGTCATTGTTAACCTTTTTTCATTCATTATTTCAGTAACTCGGTGGATACCTTCAAGGGTTGAAGGCCTAGATCTGTGGGTTCAGAAGATTCTGGATATCATTACGCCCGAAACCCGCCGATGGAAGGAATTAGCCCCTAAATATGGATGGAGGGTCCAAGAACCATGGTAAACTGACTCGTAAAACTGACTCTGCCTTCATTTCTTCTTTGTAGATAAGAAAGCTAGTTAACCCTACCTTTTTGTTTGATTCAAGTTTCCCTCAGGGTTTTGTCTCTGTCCCTGAAGAGGTTATTTTGGTCGATCTCGCAGAGGCTGCGAGGTTGTTACAGGAGGATCTCACCCGAACAGGTACCCTCGGGTCTGCTTCCAGTGCAGGTGCTTCTTCTCGGAGTCCCCGGCCAGAGAATAAGCAACCAAAAAGGCGGCGTTCTTCCTCGGTCGAGGGTAAAAATAAGAAAGTAAAGAAAGTCGTGCTCGAGCCAGCCACATCCACTGTGGTTATTGATGATGATGGAGAAGCCAGTGATGAATAAGCTTCCCTTCAAAAGAGACAATAATCTTCATCAGCTCAACAGAATGCTCAGCCTGAAGATCTTAGAACCCCAACCAAGGACGATGCTTGAGCGCTCTAGGGAGAATTTGACTTAGTGGAGAATACTAATTCTCCTTTTTCGGTCCAAGTTGCTACTCCCAATACTATGAGGCAGAGTACCGATCCTCTTCCGTCTTCGGTTGGTGAGCAACCCTGCCGCAACTGCTTCTCAACCTGTAATACCATCAGCTTCATCTCCTTTCACACCGGCCATACCTACATCACCTGTAACTGCTACATCTCCCACACCGATCGTAGACACCCGAGAGAAGGGTGTCCTTCCTCCCTAGTCCACTGACCACAGGAATTTGGGGCATAACTACTTGCCCCCTTCTGCATATCGCCAAAGAAGGAGGAGCATCTCCCTCTCGGTATCCACGGAGTGCCATCAGCTATCCCGATTGGTGGAACTCGCCAATTATCTGAAGCTGCTGGCTTTAGAGAAAGATAAAAAAAAATATACTCTCTTTCGGGGGAGTGTATGATAATAATATCACGCACAAAGCAGCAAAGGTATTGTACTTGTTCTCTTTTCTGGTTGTTTCTTCTTGACTGGCTATGACATGGTTTCTAACTTGGGTTTTTGCTTCACAAGCCAACTTCCTTGCTTCCGAGGGCCTTCAGAAATTGATCCTCGATAAAGAAGGGCTTAAGTCCGAGCGGGTTCAACTGTTGGCTGAGAGGGACCAGTTCACTGCGTGCCTCCCGGTATTAGAAGCAAAGGCCGCTGAAGCGAGTGATCTCGAGGACCGGCTGCAGCTTAGCGAGCAGGAGGTAGTGGCCCTTAGTCAAGAAGCTTCTCAATTAAATGTTCAATTCCAAGAAGCTAAGGCTAAGTGATCTGAAGTTCAAGATGTCATGCTTGTTACTGCCGAGCGCGAGAGTGCCTCTATTGAGCGAGTGAATAACTTGGATGCAGCCTTTAATTCCAAGGTGGAAGAGGCCGCTACTGCCGAAGAGAAGCGTGCCCAGATGGAGGATAAGTATAAGAAGATCATGGAACATAATAAGGTTCATATAGCCACTGTGCGTAATCTTGATCTTAGCCTTAGTGCTATGAGATCCCAGCGGGATGACCTTTTGACTGAGATTGATCGGCTTAAATGAGAACTTCAACGCCGATGAGATTCCCTCATCATCGAAAAAACACACTGTATGTATCATATGAGGATGAAAACCTTGGAAGAGGCAAAAAAGGGCGTCATTGATATTGACGATGAGATCAGCAAGGCCCGAGTACTGAAGATAATTACTCGAGGACGCCTCATGGCACAGCCTGATGCAACTAACTCTTCTAGTTCTGGTTCTGAGTTCTCAGGAACCGAGGAGGAACTTGAAGAGAATAACGATGAAGCCCAAGACCCTGAGCCAGTGGCAGATCCGCCTATTTCTCCCTGGGGCATTGATGCTTCTCTTACCCCGAGTTCTGGTGGCAATGTAGTTTAGCTCTTTGCTTTCTTTTCCTTTGTTTTTTTTACTTTTGTATTTTTGTGCTTGTGCTGCTTGGCATTGTTTGATAAATAAAAGTGCTTTTTGTTTAAGTATTGCACAAAGTTTAATTCTTTTTGCGTCGAATTATGCATGGCTTCTGGTGCATTTTTCCCCGATAGCATTTGGGTTCCAGGCATAAACTCTTTCGGGACCAATCCTTTACTATGAGATTTTCATAAGAGAGAGCCCTCTTATGTTTATGGTGATCTTGAAGAGGACGTCTCATGTTCATTCCTGCACTAGCATTTGAAGTAATTGGTTAACTTTCAAATGATAAAATCAATTCATCATTTGGACAAGAAACAAGATAATAATAAAAGGACTTTATTTTATTTCTTCTATCTTCAAAAGTACATAAGAATTTGTTTTGCTGAAAGAAAAGAAATTTCCATTACATGTGGCTAATTTGTATAACTTGTTTCTACGGGGCTGGCTATGCAGTCCCCGGTCCCGATGAGATATGTTTGTTCTCGGGTCTCGTAGTCCTAATTTTCGTGGCAATAAGGTTGCCGTATTCTCATACTATTTCCCCCAGTGTTCGAATGCGAAGAATGCGAATTGTAACACCGGAAGTCTTGATCCTTTGAGGAAAAATACTAGTGAATGATTGAATAATCTTTAGTTTTGATAGCAAACTTCATTTCCCGTTAGGAACTTTTCTATCGAGCAAAATATTAGCTAACCACCCCCTAGTGGCTTGTAGGAAAGAGCACTCGTGAACTGTTGAATAGCCTTTGGTCCGATGGCAAGTTTTGCTTCCCATTAGAAATTTTTCATCGAGCCATAGACTATCTAACCATCCCACAATAGTTTGTTGTTTCAATGCCTTGTCATTTAAAGGTTTTATCTCTATCGATGATGTTTCCTTCGTATTATACTTTTCGTTTCTGCCTCGTTAAAAACCTTGCCAGAAAAACTCATATGGGACAAAAACTGGGTGAAGGAAAAAATAGTGCAGCACATACTTTCAGTACAAGCAGTGCCCATCAGCAGCAATACCTTTTGAGGTGAGTTACATTCCAGTTGCTCAGCAATTTGACTCCATCTTGGTTTTCTAGTATGTATGATCCCTTTATGATGACAACTGAAAATCGGTAGGAGCCTTCACATGTTGGGCCCAGCTTTCCTGCGTTGAGCTCCAGGGTGTTTTGAGTCACTTTCCTCAAAATCAAGTCTCCCACTTTGAAATAACGGAGATTGAAAATTCTGTTATAGTACCTTTACATTCTTTGTTTCTGGGCCATCATCCTTATGTGCGCCAAGTCCCTGCGTTCGTCAAGCAGCTCTAATTTGACCGGCAATGCTTCGTTGTTTGTTTCTTCGTTCGGCCGGAAGTACTGCAAGGTTGGTTCTCCCATTTCCACTGGGATCAGAGCTTCTACATCATATACGAGAGAGAAAGATGTCTCTCCCGTGCTGGATTTAGCTGTCGTCCAGTATGTCAACAACACTCCCGGTAACTCTTCGGGCCACTTTCGTTTGGCTGCTTCCAACCTCTTTTTAAGGATTTAAATAATCACCTTATTGGTTGATTCGGCTTGCCCATTTGCACTCGGATGGTATGGCGAAGATGTGATTCTTTTAATTTTCAGGTCTTCAAGGAATTTTCTGACCTTTGAGCCTATGAACTGTGGTCCGTTGTTGCAGGCAATCTTCTTCGGTATTTCAAACCGACAAATTATATTTTCCCATAGGAAATCGATCACTTCGTGCTCGCCAATTTTTGGCAAGGACCTATTTTAACCCACTTAGTGAAGTAATCAGTTAAAATTAAAAGAAATCTTACCTTCCCGAGAGCCGGTGGCAGCGGCCCGACTATATCCATCCCTCATTTCATGAATGGCCATGGGAATAGTACCGAATGCAGTAGTCCTGCCAGTTGGCACACTAACAGTGCATGGCATTGATACTTGTTACATTTTTAAATGAATACCTTTGCGTCTTGTTCCCTACGGGGCCGGGGCCAGAAGTATCTTGCACTTTTAGCACCAACGAATCTTCACCTGAATGATTCCCGCAAATTTCTTCGTGAACCTCCCTCATGACGTAATTAGCCTTGAAGGCTCCTAAGCATCGAGCCAACGGGCCTTGGAATGACCTCATGTATAACTGTCCTCCCCAGAAGCTGTAAAGAGCTTCTTTGGTGTAGAGTGCTCGGGATGTCTTCGGGTCTTCGGGCAGCTTGTCTCTCAAGGAAGTCGATGATCTCATTCCTCCAATCCCAAACTAGGTTGGCCGGTTTACTTCATAATAACCGGCCACATCCAGTACCGAATGTGTGAGCTGAGCGACGGTACCGGAATACGATCCCTTCAATTCCGTGGACGATCCAAAATTGGCTATTACATCCGCTTATGCATTTTCTTCTCTTGGGATATGGGTGATCGATCATTCCCTGAACCGCGCGAGAAAATATTGAACCTTAACCATATATTGCTGCATGTACTCCTCTTTGGTGTCGAAGATTCCATATACTTGATTTACAACTAGTTTTGAATCGCATTTGATTTCTATGACCTCGGACTCTAGTCCCCGGGCCAGTTCAAGTCTTGCAATCAAAGCCTTATACTCGACTTCATTGTTAGTCAAGGGAACAAGTTTTATGGCCTACCTGAGGACTTCTCCCGAGGGCGTGATTAGAACCACCCCGAGCCCGAACCCTTTCACGTTGTAAGCTCTGTCCGTAAACAGGGTCCAAACTCCTGGTGTCATTTTTGACATCGTCACCACTTCTTTTATGGCCAGAGGCAGTAGCTCGGGACTAAAATCGGCCATGAAGTCGGCCAAAACTTATGATTTGATCACAATCCTGGGCTTATATTCAATATCAAATTCACTAATTTAAACTGCCCATTTGGCCAGTCGACCTGACAACTCAGGTTTGTGAAGGGTATTCCATAGGGAAAGAATTGTCACCATGGCTATCGGGTGGCCTTGAAAATAAGGCCTATGCTTTCGAGCGGCAATTACGAGAGCTAAAGCCAATTTTTTGAGGTACGGATAAAAAAGCGATAAAATTTTGCTAATATAATAGATAGGATATTGCGTACCTTTGTCCTCCCGGACTAGAACGACACTTACCGCTACCTCCGAGACCGCTAAGTATATTAGCAACTGTTCGCCTTCCTCCATTTTTTATAATAACAGAGGGCTTGATAGATACCGTTTCAAGTCCTTTAGAGCCTGTTGGAAGAAGTTATGACATTTTTTCGAAGATCGAAAAATGAACTTGCTTAGAGCGGCCAGTCTTCCGGTTAGCATTAGGACTTCTTTCACATTTTGCAGCTGGTCTAGAATGTGCTCGATAGCTTTAATCTTATTGGGATTGACTTCGATCCCCCTTTGTGACACCAAGAAACCCAAAAATTTACCGGAGCTAACTCTGAACGCACACTTTTCGGGATTGAGCTTCATGTTCTGCTTTCTTAGGATATCGAAGGTTTCCTGGAGGTGTTTCAAATGGTCACCTGTATTCAAAGACTTAACCAGCATATCATCTATGTACACTTCCATTGTTTTCCCTATTTTCTCTTCGAATATTTTGTTCACGAGCCTCAGATAAGTGGCTCCATCATTTTTAAGCCCGAAGGGCATCACATTGTAGCAATATGTACCAAAGTTCGTTATGAACAAAGTTTTTTCCTGATCCTCCAGGTTCATCTTAATTTGGTTGTACCCGTAATAAGCATTGCGGAAACTCATCAACTCATGTATGGTCGTTGCATCAATTATTTGATCAATGTTTGGTAGTGGTAACGAGTCTTTTGGGCACACCTTATTCAAATCCTTATAATCTACGCATATACGGAATTTATTATTCTTTTTCGGAGCCACTGCTATGTTAGCTAGCCAGTCGGGATACTTTACCTCCCGGATTAAACCGGTGTCAAGCAATCGAGTTACCTCTTATTTACCAAACCCGTTTCTGACCTTGGCAATTGGGCGCTTCATTTGCCTTACTGGCGGGATGCTTGGGTCAAGTCTTAGCTTGTTCATGGCCAGTTCTAGCGGGATACATGTCATATTCACGTGCGACCATGCAAAACAATGAACGTTAGTTTTAAGAAATTTAATAAATCCTAACCTGGGCTCGGGGTTTAATCTTGTTCCCAAGTGAAACTTTCTCTCTAAACATTTCTCGAACAATGCCACTTGTTCGAGTTCTTCCGTCGTGGACTTGGTCGCGTCCGTTTCTTCTGGTACCTGGAGGGATTCTGACAGCTCCTCCCTTTTGTCATCTTCGTTTGGTTTTGGAGAAGGCATCGATTCCTGTAATTGCTATGTCCTGTGTTCCTTCCCTTTACTGCTGGAAACCGAGACCGCATTCATTTCCCTTGCCATCGGTTGATCTTTTCTTATTTGTTTGATTCCCTCTAGAGTTGGGAATTTCAGAAGTTGGTGATATGTTGATGGCATAGCCTTCATCTCATGTAGCCATGGTTTGCCAAGAATTATGTTGTAGCACATGTCACCGTCTAATACTTCTAATAAGGTAGTCTTCATGACCCCTCCAGCATTCGTGGGCAGCAAGATCTCCCCTCGGGTTGTCACACTTGCTAAGTTGAACCCGGCGATGAGTTTTGTTGCCGGAATGATGCTTCCAGTTAGCTTGACTTGTTCTAGCACTCTCCATTGAATGATGTTGGTTGAACTTCCTGAGTTAACCAAACACGTTTATTCTTGAAATCTAAAATGTTAAGAGAAATTACCAGGGTATCACTATACGGTAGTATAAGTCCATCAATGTCCTCTTCTGTGAAGGTGATATCGTCCTCGGTGACTTCCCAGAGTCTCTTTCTATGAGTCACTGATACCTTTGTCTTTTTTGCTGCCAAAAATATTACACCATAGATCTCGTTCCCATAAAAAATTATGCTGATGGTTAGCCGGGGATGATCTTTCCCTGCCTTCGAGGGCTATGCATTATCCCGGTTGCGGCCGTAATTTTTCTTAGCCCGATCGCTTAAGAATTCTCTAAGACGGCCATTTTTTAATGGTGTTGCTAATTGCGCAGATGTCGACAGTCCCCAGTCCGGTGGCCATTAGTCCCATGATATTCGCACTATAGATTAGGATCCCTCTGGCTGGAATCGGACCTCACTGGCCTCGACAACCGCGCTTCCTTGATGTTTCTCATTGCCGATACAAGTTCCACTACGCTGACATTAAAATTATACTCCGACAACCTAGGATAGGTGGAATCCCGGGAACCCGATACCTCTTTGTCCTACAATGACCTATTGTTCTGGCCGTGATCGACCTTTCTATCTGTGGCAAACCTATCCACCGACCGGAATCCTTTGTTGTTGCGTCCTTCGACCCTCTCGTAGGGCAAGAAACGACCCTTAGAAGACCGCCGATCTTCATCAAAGTCTTATTTTGATTTATCCATGTTCTTTTCTCGATCCCGACCTTTGTTTGATACCGGGAACCCGAGCTGATCATCTTCTATCCTTATTTTTGATTCGTAACGGTTATGGACACCCGCCTATGTAGTTGCTTGGAACTCGAGCAGGCTTTCTTTCAATTTTTGAGAGGCATCATAGCTCCTCGGGTTCAACCCTTTAGTAATTCCTCATCTTTCCATTCATCTAGCACGGTCAGTAACAACATCCATTTGTTCTGAAACCTGATCACGAACTCACGCAGCAACTCGGACTCTCCTTGCAAAATTCTGAATATGTCCGCCTTCCAGGCATGAACCTTCCTGGCCCCAGCATGTGCCTTGATGAAAGAATCTACGAGCATCTCAAAGGAATCTATTGAATGTTCGGGTAATAGTGAGTACCATGTCAAAACTCCTTCGTGAGGGTTTCTTCGAACTTCTTCAGCAGGATCGACTCAATCTCATGTAAAGCCAAGTCATTTCCTTTCACTGTTGTTATATAGGTGGTGATGTGCTCCTGAGGGTCCAAAGTTCCATCATATTTTGGTACATTTGGCATTTTGAACCGCTTCGAAATCAATTCTGGTGTAGCGCTCGGTTTGAACGGCAATTGGATGTAGGGGTGGGCGTTTGGTCGGTTCAGTTCGGTTTGAAGAAATTCGGTTCGGTTATTTGATTTTTGGTTTTGTAAAAGTAGTAACCGAAACCGAACTGAAATAAGTTTGGTTTAGTTCGGTTTTCTAATTTCAGTTCAATTTATTTCGGATCGGTTTTCGGTTTGAACATTATCATATTGGGCTTCTTCTACGTAATAATTGGACTGACCAATTTGTTGGTTTTTTCCAAAATTTCGAACTTCTTGTGTTGCTTGAATGTGATAAATCATAAATTTGTTCTTTTATTTATATAAATCTGATATGTGTTGCTGAGGAGTATTCTTGATTAAAAAGTCTGATTTGTAGAGAAAATCTACTATAATCTTAGTAATACAAATATAGAGATAAGGAGGACTATTATCTCCCAGAAACCTTTTGGTCTACCAAGAATTAGATAAAGCATGTACATTTTTTAAAATATACCAAGATGCCATTTCTTCTAGAGCGAACAACAGACCACCAACAGGAGCTCGAAAAGTAGCAGCCATCTGGTTTATTTATAAAACCACATGCCAATGTGATAATTTGCACATAATCAAGAAACAAAATACCCAGATCAAATTCAATATGCAGCAACATATGTCCAATATTCAGCCGTGAGAGAATAAAAAATCCAGAATCTATGTTGCTTTACTGCCAAAAACCTAGAAACATGCCAGTGTGATAATTTGCACATGAACTTCATTCATTATATCCAAAAGTTAGCTTGAGAAGCTAGTAGGAAACCACTGTTTAGTACAAGCAATATTACATAACCAAAAGAGTAATCCATAAGTTAGAAAGTTTTCATGCTGCTGAAGTCTCAAAACCAGCAAAATAACTACATTAAGTAGCATGAAACATAAGAAGTCTTATACAATATACTTGTCTACCATCATCTTATCTACCAAAAGAGCTCACTAGCAAGTTACTACTGCAGCATCACTTGTCTATTTACTACTTGTCTATTTACTTGTTGATCTAAGCATTTACGAAGATGATACATAATCCGTAAGTTCCATTTAGGCGTCATGATCAAACCTTTGCAACAAAAGACATAATTATAAGTCAAAAACACAATTAATTTATAATAAAGTATATAAATATTATATCATCAAATATACAGAAGGTTATCAACTTACCACACATGATACATGTTGCAACTATATGTCAATAATAGTTGAATCTTTTGTACAATTAGCCAAATCTAAGGAAAATATTGAAGAAAACTTTGTTATGCATTAGTATTAAGTAAACTATTTGTAATATAATAAATGCAAAATACAAAATAATTACCAAGTTTCAGTTGTTCCAGATACTCCAAGTCTTCCTCAACTTTAATAGGAATAGGTTCACTTCTAAGCCAATCTTGAAGACAAATAAGAGATTGCACCAGTTTAGGCGTCAACGAACTCCTAAATGAGTCAATAATGCGACCTCCAGTGCTGAATGCACATTCTGATACAACACTTGAAATAGGAATGGCTAACACATTACGAGCCATCTCCGCAAGAAAGGGAAATCGAGGCTCATTGATTTTCCACAACTTTAAGATTTTAAACTCATCTATTTCAGGCTCAATATCTTCAGCAAGATATCTATCTAACTCTGATTTAGCACCTAAACCTACTGTCACTTCCTTAGCACCTGCACTAGTTCCATTTTCATATACATAAGTATGAAGATGATGCAACAATCCAGCATCAACGAAACTATATTTGTCAAAGGCAAGCTCAAATTGTTGTGCTGTGTCTAACATCAAGTATGTAGAGTTCCATCGAGTAGAAACATCTAAGCATAATGTTCTCTTGGAAGTTAACTTTTGAGATTCACAACATTCTTTAAACTTTCTAATCCTAGCTGGAGATTGTCTAATGTATCTCACAGCTTGTCTAACTCTCTTGATAGAAATACCAATTTCTTTCAGCCCATCATGTACAATGAGATTAAGTATGTGAGCCATACATCTAACATGAAGGTGTTTACCATTCATTATATTAGTTCCCCAAGTAGTCAATTGTTTAGACACTTCTCTTACTGTGACATCATTAGAACTAGCATTACCTACCGTTATAGTAAATATATTTTCCAAACCCCAATCAAGCAAGCAATTAGTAATAACCGTGGCCATATTATCACCCTTATGACTAGATATAGGACAAAAGTTTATTATCCTTTTATGCAATTTCCAATCGTTGTCAATAAAGTGAGCAGTAAGACACATATAGTTTATTCTTTGTATAGAAGTCCAAGTATCTATTGTAAGACAGATTTTTGGATGTGCTTCATTGAAGGACTTCTTCAAACTTTGTCTTTGTTCATAATAAAGTTCATAACAATCTCGTCAATGTTCTACGAGAAGGAATTTGAAATTGAGGTATTGTGACTCCTATTGTCACAACCCAATTTTTTCTCCGTTGGGTATCGTGATGGCACCTAGTTTTAGGGACTAGGTAAGCCTAACATTTATTAAATAACAACAATAATTAAATAACATCTAACAATCTTTGAAATGGAAACCTCCAAAATAAAATTACAATTTTCCAAAACCAGTAGTACAAGCCATAAGCTCTACAGAATATTTACTAGAAAGCTTCTAAATACAACTGTCCATAAATAAGGATAAAAAGTGCAAAATAAAAACTTGAAGGTGATTCTGAAGCCTGCGAACGCAGCAACAAGTTTATCTTGAGTCTCCACAGCAACGACCCGCACAGCTGCTAACGAACAATACCTGGATCTACACAAAAATGTGCAGAAGTGTAGAATGAGCACACCACGGCGGTGCCCAGTAAGTATCAAGACTAACCTTAGTGGAGTAGTGGCGAGGTACAATCAAGACACTCACTAGTCAAATAACCTGTGTCATACTAAAATAATCGAGAACAAATAGCAGTGGTATAAACAGTAAGGCAGCAAGAACACCACAATTATTGCTCCGACAGATAAGAAAGAACACAAGTACAACAAATTAAATAAGTCTTTCACATAAGAACCCTTTAAATAAAATACCCTCCAAATATATATATTTCTTAAAATAAGTATCCTTCGAATATAAAACTCTTTCAAATAAATATTTTTAAAAATATAATTCTTCAATTTAAAAGTCACCCTGTGACACCTCATTTCATAATCATCAAATACGGATCTCAACCCACCTTTATATTTTCTACGGCACCTCGTACCCACATTTCTATCAGAACTACACGGACTACTCATGTGCCAATAATATCAATGTATATAAGATCCACATGATCAATTTATTCCCAATAAGGTAAGTTTAATTTTTTTTTAAAATCAAGTAAGAAATCAATAGAAGAATGAACTTATATTAGAAATCATTTGGGCGGAGAAAATAACATTTTCATAAAAACGAAACACCTGATAGTTGCTAATTTGCATGTGAAACTTATAAGAATTAAAGCATACAACAATTTCTTTTATTCAAAATAACTTAACCTAAAAAATTAGTAAAAACTAGAAACACAAATTCTCAGAGTCTCGTACAAGAGCCAAAGCCAACACATTACAACAAGGAATACAAACACACAATAAAATCAAATAATACATCGCAGAAGAACACATGGATTTACATATCATGGAAAAATAAAATAATCAAAAGCAAGTGCAACCATAGAAAATATCAACAAAAAGAGCACTCCCGAGGTACTGCATCGTAGTCCCAAAAGTAAATAAGCAACATCAACAATGCCCCCAGGCCATCATGAATTAATTCCCGACATAGCCCACCTTGTCTCACCACGTGTTAAATAATAAAGTAAGTGCCCGCCTTGTCTCGCCACATATGCATAATAATGTTCTCACCTTGTCTCGCCACATGCACAAACCCACATATATATATAAATAGCCCGCCTTGTCACGCCGTATGTGCATAAATTAATAGTAATAATAGCACGGCAGAAACCTTGTGCAAACACCCGAACATAACTCCCACAATATAATGTGCCAATATCAGATCTCATAAACTGCACCTCAAGTGCTTAAATATTACAACATAGCACAAAAATCAACAATACCTTATTTTCCACAATAAGGTGCCCATGGCTCAACTATAATGTGCACAAAAATCTTAACAAAATATCCGAAAGTGAACAACTCAACAAAATAATATTTCACATAAAAATCAAGGTGGCAATCACACCAAATCATTATGTAAAAATAATTTCAACAAACAAGGATCTAGGCACGACAAATAGAGAATTTAATAAGTGTCAATAATTTCCATTTTAATACATAAGGGCGTCTAAGAATTTTTAATCAATCAAATTTGCACATATAACCAAGTACGTACTCGTTACCTCGCGTACATGGTTTTCAATTACAGACTAGTATATCATATAAATGAATAACATCAAAACACAAATACATTTCATATTAAAAATCCAATTGCACATAAGACTCAATGCCTAAGGGGTAATTCCCCCACTCGAGGTTAGGCAAGATACTTACCATTTTGAAGTTAGGCTGATATTCCAAAATAGCCTTCTTGCTTGAATTGACCTCCGGACCGCTCAAATCTATCCAAATTAATTGTATAACTTCATTAAAATTCATCGAAAATAATTTCGGATAATAATACGCCGACTTAAAAATTTATTCCAAAAAGTCAACAAAAGTCAACGCGGGACTTGCCCCTCGGAACCCGGCATAATTTTTCGGGCACGCTTCTAAGTCCAAAATCATCATACGGAGCTAACGAAACCGACGGAACTCCATTCCGGAGTCGTCTTCACACAGTTCCGACTACGGTCAAAATCTTAAGACTTAAGCTTCCTTTTTAGGGACCAAGTGTCCCAAATTACTCTGAATTATTCGGTAACTAAATTCAACCACGCACGCAAGTCAATGCGCATAATATGAAGCTTCTCTGGGCCTTATGCCACCGAACGGGACTTAAATTCTTGGAACGACAAGTCGGGTCGTTATATTCTCCACCTCTTAAACAAACGTTCGTCCTGAACGTGCTAAGAATCTTTCCGAGGACTTTAAATTACTGAGTATATTCTTGCACACATACTTGTGGGTGATTCTACATTCCCGCAATTTAACACGGGTTCGACAACACTCTCTCAATTGAGATTATTTCTTTTCTCCATTCTTATAATCTTTAGAGCAAAATCCCTAACCCTCCAATCATTTCCAAAATGCCTAATTTTTATTCGACGCACGGTATTAGTCTCAACTGGCTATAACAACTCGTGTCTGTGCACATATCAACTTTTTTGATAGTGTTGAAGTACTTCAAAATTTTTCTGGGGTATTTCATTCTTCCCCGCTTAGGATCATTCGCTCTCAAACACATAACATAATTTTGTTTCTTCTTTGCACGTCTCAATCCTCGAAACTCCAAATTTTCAGAAATTTCGGCAGAGCCTCCCCTGCAAATAGGCCTAACCACTTGCCAGAATAACACCAAACAACTCCTAACAACACCTCCACAACCCAACAAAGCACCACAATGTCTATATCAATAACACTAATCTCCGCATTACAAGCACTGCATTATCATAATGATATTTGGGCATGATGCACATCATATGTACACTCATCACCACATCTCTGGTCTTAAAAGTTGTTCATAAATAAATTTCAGCATCATCAATTAAATCTCATATTAACCACCACCTCATTTCAAATTTTTACAATACTGACAACAGAAAGTGAGGCATGAAGACCTCATGATTACCGGATTACTGAGTCACATTTAACGCCACCTGGGCACTCATCTCATAGGCTAAAACTCGATGTTTATAGCACGAAAATAGCTGAATATGAGCAGAAAATATACAAGAATTATCAAAATAAGCCAAAAAGGCATGACTCCCTATTAATATTATTGTACAAATTAAATTTCACAAAGGGAGAATTTTCAACTCATAAATATTTCACCACAAGGACCTCGTCCTTATATAACTTCCATTGCGGCTTGCAGCCCGATTTAAATATTTCACATCATATAAAAAAATGTGAGGATCTCGTCCTCAACTCCGAATCACAAGTATTTTGTACATTGTGCTAACTGAAATTTCAATTTCCTTTTTTTCTTCCTTTCAATAAATTTCGTAAACAGTTTTCACAACACATAATGAACCCTCATATCGGTAGAGCATATAATTCATAAAAATTGAAATCAATTATTCCGAAACACATTTAACCCATTGTAATGAATAACAAAAAATTACTTTTGGACTTATAGCCCTCAATGGTGTACAAAATAAAATGACAGACACGGGTTCACATCTTTCAATCTCCCAATAGGAATAAACATATAAGTGGGTCACAAATTTACGAAGCTCACCCATAAGTGGAGCATAATAGGAGGACTCACCTTAATATTCAAAACCGAATCAAATTAAGGGAAAAAATATCCTTTTATAACAAAAATCAGGATCGTACCTGTAACGTTACCATCTGGTGTATTGGACTCAGCCAAATCATAGCAATTATATCAACGGGTCGGGTCTCCACCTCTTAGGTGCCCACTACTCGCCTGTCCTCCACCTCTAGCTGATTGTGCACGTGGAGTATTAACTGGAATAAAGCTTGTGGCCTAAATATTCTGATGAAATCTGTCTCTTCCAAGTCTGGGACATTCCTCTTGATGCGTGTGGTACAATCACACTGATAACATCCCCTTTGAGGTCACGACTGCTCGTACTGAGTTTGTGCCGGATAATTGGAATAACTACTGTAAGAATCTCGTGTCGGTGGTGCATTACAAGAACTTACTGGAGCAACCCGAGTAATCTGATATGCGGACTGAGCTGGCCGACTGTTCGAGCCTCCGCTATAATGGGTCCTAGCTGAAGAATAAAATTCACTGAACCCTCCAGATCTTCAAGACCTTTTGGCCTCCTTAGACTCCCTTTCCTTGCCTAAAACACCCTCAATCTCCCTTGCAATCTCCACTACTTGTTGAAATGGAGTATCCGTTTGCAACTCTCTCGCCATGCATATTTTAATATCATAATCGAGCCCCTCAATGAATCTGCGGACCCGTTCTCTGATTGTAGGAACTAATATAGGTGCATGACGGGCTAACTCACTGAACCTGATAGCATATTCTGACATTATCATAATGCCCTGACGCAACCATTCAAATTCTGTGCGCCACACATCTCGGAGAGTCTGGGGAACAAACTCTTTCAAGAACATTTCCGAAAATTGAGCCCAAGTTGGTGGTGTTGCATCGGCTGGTCTACCTTCTTCATAGATTTGCCACCGCCGATACGCTGCGCCTGATAGTTAAAATATAGTAAAGGCAACTCCGCTCACTTCCATAATACCCATGGTGCGGAGAATACGGTGACACTTTTCTAGAAATCCTTAGGCATCCTCTGAAGCTGTGCCACTAAAAGTAGGTGGGTCATACTTCTTAAACCTCTCAAGACTCTTTTGTTCTTTTTCTGATGCCTCTGGCCTGACCTCATGCTGAACCGGAATAATGGGTTATACTAGTACTATACCCGGAATCTGACCAATGTGAACCTGCTGCTCTGGAGTTACTCTGGCTGCGGCACGTGCTCCTCGTCGGCCTCTGCCTCTGCCCCTAGCGACATCCGCTCCGAGGTAACGTTATCAGCAACTGCAGCTCGTGTCCTCACCATCGGTGAGAGAATGGAATGATAAAAGTTCAAACTTTGAGATCAATGAACTCACACGATGGAATGAAACAAGTGAGATTATCCTAATAGTTCTGCAGCCTCTCGAAGATAAGTACAGACGTCTCCGTACAGATCCGCAAGACTCTACTAAACTCGCTTATGACTTGTAGCACCTATGAACCTAGAGCTCTGATACCAACTTGTCACGACCCAATTTTTCCTTCGTTGGGTATCGTGATGGCACCTAGTCTTAGGGACTAGGTAAGCCTAATATTTATTAAATAACAACAATAATTAAATAACATCTAACAATCTTTGAAATGGAAACCTCCAAAATAAAATTATAATTCCCCAAAACCGGTAGTACAAGTCATAAGCTCTACAGAGTGTTTACTAGAAAGCTTCTAAATCTAACTGTCGAGAAATAAGGATAAACAGTGCAAAATGAAAACTTGAAGGTGACTCCGAAGCCTGCGAACGCAGCAACAGGTTTACCTTGAGTCTCCACAGTAACGACCCGCACAGCTGCTAACGAACAATACCTGGATCTGCAAAAAAAATGTGCAGAAGTGTAGAATGAGCACACCACGGCGGTGCCAAGTAAGTATCAAGACTAACCTCAGTGGAGTAGTGACGAGGTACAGTCAAGACACTCACTAGTCAAATAACCTGTGTCATACTAAAATAATCGAGAACAAATAGCAGTGGTATAAATAGTAAGGCAGCAAGAACACCATAATTATTGCTCCGACAGATAAGAAAGAACACAAGTACAATCGATTAAACAAGACTTTCACATAAGAACCCTTTAAATGAAAAACCCTCCATATATATATATATATATATATATATATAGAAAGAATACAAGTACAACCAATTAAACAAGTCTTTCACATAAGAACCCTTTAAATAAAATACCCTCCAAATATATATATTTCTTCAAATAAGTATCCTTCGAATATAAAACTCTTTCAAATAAATATCTTTAAAAATATAATTCTTCAATTTAAAAGTCACCCTGTGACACCTCATTTCATAATCATCAAATACGGGTCTCAACCCACCTTTATATTTTCTACGGCACCTCGTTCCCACATTTCTATCACAACTGCATAGAGTACTCACGTGCCAATAATATCAATGTATATAAAATCCACATGATCAATTTATTCCCAATAAGGTAAGTTTAAAAAAAAATTTAAATCAAGTAGGAAATCAGCAGAAGAATAAACTTATTTTAAAAATTATTTGACAGAGAAAATAACATTTCAATAAAAATGAAACTCCTGATAGTTGCTAATTTGGATGTGAAACTTATAAGAATTAAAGCATACAACAATTTCTTTTATTCAAAACAACTTAACCTAAAAAATTAGTAAAAACTAGAAACACAAATCCTCAGAGTCTCGTAAAAGAGCCAAAACCAACACATTACAACAAGGAATACAAGCACACAATAAAATCAAATAGTACATCGCGGAAGAACACATTGATTTACATATCACGGAAAAACAAAATAACCAAAAGCAAGTGCAACCATAGAAAATATCAACAAAAAGAGCACTCCCGAAGAACTGCCTCGTAGTCCCAAAAGTAAATAAGCAACATCAACAATGCCCCCAGGACATCATAAATCAATCCCCGACATAGCCCACCTTGTCTCGCCACGTGTGCAATAATAAAGTAAGTGCCCGCCTTGTCTCGCCACACGTACATAATAATGTTCCCACCTTGTCTCGCCACATGCACAAACCCACATACATATATAAATAGCCCGCCTTGCCACGCCGCATGTGCATAAATCAATAGTAATAATAGTACGGCAGAAACATCGTGCAAACACCCGAACATAACTCCCACAATATAATGTGCCAATATCACATCTCATAAACTGCACCTCAAGTGCTTAAATATTACAACATAGCACAAAAATCAACAATACCTTATTTTTCACAATAAGGAACCCATGGCTCAATTATAATGTGCACAAAAACCTTAACAAAATATCCGGAAGTGAACAACTCAACAAAATAATATTTCACATAAAAATCAAGGTGGCAATCACACCAAATCATTATGTAAAAATAATTTTAACAAACAAGGATCTAGGCACGACAAATAGAGAATTTAATAAGTGCCAATAATTTCCAATTTAATACATAAGGGCGTCTAAGAATTTTTAATCAATCAAATTTGCACATATAACCAAGTACGTACTCGTTGCCTCGCGTACATGGTTTTCAATTACACAAATTGTACATAAGACTCAATGCCTAAGGGGTAATTCTCCCACTTGAGGTTAGGCAAGATACTTACCTTTTTGAAGTTAGGCCGATATTCCAAAATAGTCTTCTTGCTTGAATTGACCTCCGGACCGCTCAAATCTATCTAAATTAATTGTAGAACTTCATTAAAATTAGTCGGAAATAATTCTGAATAATAATACGTCGACTTAAAAATTTATTCCAAAAAGTCAACAAAAGTCAACGCGGGACCCGCCCCTCGGAACCCGGCATAATTTTCATGAAATCCGAATACCCATTCCGATATGAGTTCAACCATACCAATTTTATCGAATTCCAATAACAACTCGACCTCCAAATCTTAAATTTTTGTTTTTGAAAGATTTTACAAAAATCTCAATTTTCCTCCATTAAATCCGAATTAAATGATGGATTCAAAGACATAATCATGAAAATTAATCAAAACTGGATAAGAATCACTTACCCCAAGCACCCACGCAAGAATATCTCCAAAAATCGCCATCTACCGAGCTCCAAAATTGAATTTTGAGTTATGAACTCAAACCCCCATTTTTTGGAACTTTTAATTTTGCCCAGATAGGCCTTCTTCACGTTCGCGACCATTGCTTCGCGTTCGCGAAGGCCAAAACCCAACAGCCTCAAATCCTTCATCGCATTCGCGACCTCCTCGTCGCGTTCGCGAAGGCCAACTGTTTCTGCCCCATCATTTCCTCTTCGCGTTCGCGACCTCCTCGTCGCGTTCGCGATGACCAGCTGACTAGCTCCTTCATGTTCGCGTTCCACGCTTCGCGTTCGCGAAGGACAAACCAACAGCCCCTCAAATTCCTCTTCGCGAATGCGGGACTCCCTTCGCGTTCGCGAAGAAGAAAACCAGACTTCAGCAACAGCAGTCCAAACAGCTCCAATTTGATCCGAAATCACCCCGAAACACACCCGAGCCCCTCGGGACCCCGTCTAATCATACCAACCTGTCCCATAATACAATACGGACCTTCTCGAAGTCTCAAATCACATTAAACAATATCCAAATCATGAATCGCACCCCAATTCAAACTTAATGAACTTTAAAACTTTAACTTATACCATAGATGCTGAATTCTATCAAATCACGTCCGATTGACCTCAAATTTTGTACACAAGTCACATTCGACATTACGGACCTACTACAACTTACGAAATCAGATTCTGACCCCGATATCAAAAAGTCAACCCCCGGTCAAACTTTCCAAAATTTTGAATTTCGCCATTTCAAGCTTAATTTCACTACGGACCTCCAAATAATTTTTCGGGTACGCTCCTAAGTCCAAATCATTATACGGAGCTAATGGAACCGACAGAACTCCATTCCGGAGTCATCTTTACACAGTTCCGACTACGATCAAAATTCTAAGACTTAAGCTTCCTTTTTAGGGACCAAGTATTCCAAATTACTCTGAATTATCCGGTAACTGAATTCAACCACGTACGCAAGTCAATGCGCATAATATGAAGTTTCTCCGGGCTTTATACCGCCCAACGGGACTTAAATTCTTGAAACGACAAGTCGGGTCGTTACACCTATAAACTTCTTAAATCCTTCCTTTTCAACAAAACTAAATGGTAGTTCATCCAAAATTATCATTTGAGCTAAAGCTCTCCTACTATGTGCTTGATCAAATTTCCAAGTGGTAAGCACCCCTTCATTTGCCTCATTTGAAGCTGGTAGAAAACTTAGTTTTGTTTGACTATTTTCCATTTTACGGGGTATTTTGAGATACTTAGTGAGATGATTGTTCATTGATGTAGTACCATTACCTTTCGTAGTAGCTGCATAAGTTTTTTCACAATACTTACATTTTGCTATTTTAGCTCCACTAGGATCATCATACTTGTCAAAATGGTTCCAAGCATCAGATCTAGGTTGCATGACTTTCCTTTTTCTTGGAGCTTCATCAGGACTGAGACATTCAGTGTTAGGTATGCTATCATTTGAACCCTCACCTTCGCAGGCTTCGCTTACCCTACTTACATTTTCTTCCATCTAGGAAAATGAATTCAAGTAGAACAATAAAATACTGAGCTATAATAGCGAAAACGAAAGTTAGAGGAGGAGGCAAAAACAAGCACAAAATTAAATGAGGAGACAGAAACAATCACCGAGCAAGGAGACAGAAAATGGACATCAAATTTAAGAGTCAAGAATTCTTTCAACAATATACATGCACCTTTAAGTCTTTAACTACTAATTTTTAGCAGAAAAAAAAGAAGAAAAAATTTACTAAAACGAGAGAAAAAAGAGAAGATCTGCGGGGACAAAGAACAAAAAAGAAGAAATGAGAGAAATATAACAAAAATTAAGCTTACAAAGAATTTGACGACAATGAAAACTGTTGGAGCACCACCGGCACAACCACACCAGTGTATCAATAGCGATAGAGACTAGAGAGAGAAGTTTGAAGAAAAAGAACCCTAGCGTATTTGGGAAAAGCTTAAGAGTGGGAAAAGTTGATGCCTGATTGACCTTAAAACTTAAAAGTCCTAAGCGTGGGCCTAGTATTTGTTAAGAGTGGGTTGTCTTTGATGGAACTTAAAATTGGGCCTAGTATTTGTTATATATGGGCTTAGCCTATATATAGTTTAAAGAATCCATTTGCTAATAATTCGGTTTTTCGGTTAACCGAACAAAATAAATCAATAATCGACGACCGAACCGAAAAACTGAATTTTAAAATTTTTAAATTAAAACCGACCGAAAAGACCAAATAATCGAAATCGAAATAAAAATATTTTCGGTTCGGTCAGTTTTTTCGGTTCTAACCGATATATGCCCACCCCTAATTAGATGTACTTCTTCGAGTCTGGGCCCTTCAGCACCGGTGCTGCACCCGGAATTTGATCCATTCGAGCATGGAATTATTCCGTGTTCTGATCCATCCGCTTATTCATTTCACTCACGAACCACATGAGCTCAGTTTTGAAGGGATCAATGCTGTTGTCGCTGCCAGAACCGTTGTCGACCTCCCCCCCCCCTCCCTGGCTCCGTCGAAACCGACCTCACCATCGGGGTGTTGTTATCAACCCTTTGCATTGTTTGGTTTGCGGGAGTACGGAGAGGAATAGGGAATCTTCCATCCGCGTTGTTGGAAGTACCTGACAACACTTGCCTTAGTTCTGTTATGGCCTGGTCTTGCCGTGAGAGATGGTCCATGATGGCCTTTTGCTGTTATCTCAAGATCCTCACTATTTCTGCAACGTGCTCATCTTATGCATCATCAGGAGTCGCCTCTCGTACATGTCGGGGATATCGCCCGCCATGAACTGGAGTTGCTACGTTCTCTGCATTGTGGGTGTCACTGATCGAATCCTCGTGTTGAGATAGATTTTCTTGTGCCTCAACGTTGTGTGCGATGTTGATATCGTTAGCTGCCATCTTTTACGATTTTTGCTAAGAAACAACGAATCAAACATGTTAGTAATAGATGCAAGGATCAACTCAATACGCAGTTGTCTAAGCCCAAAGTGGGCGCCAAACTGTTTATCCGTAAAACGGTACAGTTGAATTTATAGTGTGGTTTATAGACAAGCGAATCGATTTGATCCCAAAATAATAAATTAATTAAATAAAGGCTTAGCATTGAAATCGAGACAAATAGGAGATAACTTGGTTCTGGGAGAAAGGCTTACGAAGGCAGCAATAAGAATAACGTTAGACAGAAAATAAAGTATTATTTATCTTGGGAATAGTGTATAGTTTGTCAGAATTTTTGTCCCTTACAATAGTTGTTGAAGTCACTTTTTATAGTTATACCTAGGGAACAAAGTTCTAGGATCAAACACCTCTTAAATAACAATAATGGGGTCAGATGAATTCATAACGGCATGCCATGAAGGCCAAAATTCTCTGCAACGACTGTGTACTTAATACTGAGAAATATTCTTCATTAAATGTCATTTGGTGACAAAAATTCGTTCGCTCCCGTTGATTATGTTCCCTTCGGGATCTACCTGGTGCCAACAGAGGTTGTTGTTCTCGGTCTTGGTTTCCACTCGCTTCATTTTTTCGTCTGCCTCCGATTCCACGTGTCACGCTATAATTTGAGTATTTAATATAAATCGATTTTATCCCGTACACTTATGTATTCACTTGAAACAGTATTGTTGTAAGTGGTGGGATAGATTGAGCCTTGAAAATGAGAAAACTATGAACAGTGAACCTTTTCCTTAGTCGGACCAGTAAATTCAGTATATCAACTGGTTCAACAAAAAACTTCACTTGAAACAAATCTGTGACTATTTTAAATTATACGAACAATAAAACAATCATCATTTTCTTATGGATTTCCCAAGATTCGGATGCATGTGACACTTGTTCTGCCGAGAACGTTCCTTCTTTGCCGTGCTAATAAGTCTCACTGTTGAAGCCTTATTCCTACTCAACCAATGTAGGCCACTCACTCACTTCTCTTTTAGCAAGGATAAATCTAAGTAATTAAGTTATAGCTGCAAAACATACTCTTTCATGTTTATTATAACGTTTTAAAAGGCTTTTTCGGGGCGAGCTCGGGGCAAGGCGTACAAAAAATACCTCGAGATGATGGTGAGGGATGAAAGTCTCAAAAGGTATTCGCCCAACAATTCGGGGAGTGCGCCCGGGCGTTGATGCACATTTTTTTATGAGGCGTAAGCCCAAGAAACTTTTTCAAACTAAAATAATATTTGTTGAATAAGTCCTTAATATAACACCCAAATTCTCAAAAGTCAGCTTGTAATTACTCAAAAGTTTTTAAAAAGAATTAAAACCTTAAATTTAAAAGTCAAGACCTTTTTTAATTGCTAGAACCTTAGTTTATGGTCTGTACCAATTTTCTTTATCTTATCCCATAGTCTGCTACTATCTCCCAAAAGCAACGAACAATCAATTTTTATTTTTGCAAATACAAAGAAAACTCATTTTCTTCCATAGCAGCAAGTTCAAAGTTCAAGTTGCAGGTTAGTCATCCTTTTTGTTTCTCCACGTAGAAAACTTTATTCTTTTCAACTCAAATTATTTGTGCTTGTAAGTAGCGTATACTGAATATTTTGTCTAATTTTTTGTGAGGATGGAGCACATCTGTATATATTTTTCACATATTTATAGTTTTATTCAATTTTATACAATTTTATATTTTTAAAAATATTTACTATAATTATATTATTTGATAAAATATCAAAAAATTAAATATACCCGTGGGACTTATGCCCGTGTCTCGGGGTTTACGCCTCGTTGAGTCAGATATATACTCTCTCCATTTCACTTTATGTGAACCTATTTTCTTTTTAGTCCGTGCAAAAAGGAATGACCCCTTTCCTTATTTGGAAACAATTTATCTTTATACAATAATTTATAGTTATACAAAAAATATGTATCTTATTTTATACCACAAGTTTAAAAGTCTTCTCTCTTTTCTTAAATTTCGTGTCCAATTAAATAAGTTCACATAAATTAAAACGGAGATAATATATATAAAACGCCTCGCTCTACTGGTAGCCTTTTTAAAACACTGACTATAACTTTGTACTACTACAAATTTCCTTTTCAATTGTAGTAAAGTAGCTCTACGCGTAGCCTTTTTAAAACACTGACTATAACTTTGTACTACTACAAATTTCCTTTTCAATTGTAGTAAAGTAATATTCTGCTAGACTAGTCAATATTCATAGTCGTAGATGTATTTGATTGCCCAAAATCTCTCATAATATTATATTATATAAATCAGAAAGCAAGGGATCTCTTCTTATTTCGCTTTCTATATTCGGCCGCCATAGCCACTACTGATCTTTTAAATATTATATAATTCATATTACTGTTTGCTAAGATACAAATACACCTCTTCTTTGGAGCATCATTACTACTTTTTTAGCAATAATCTTTATGTGGTTCTTATCTATAAGAGGTATCGAATAACTGTATGATTGATGCACTAACGATTTGTTCTTTTTCGTTTGAGTTTAGGTTCTGTACACGTATAATGTATATAATTTTCACGTTATCATGTTAAAGTTGACATGTATCAATATCTATATTTATATCTATCGATCTATCTATATCTATATCATTATAAAAACACATATATTTTATGTTAATGTTGAACGACTAAAATGTCCCCAAAATATCGATGACTTCTTTGCCCTTTCAAAATTAAATAATTCACCCATACAACAAACTTGATAATGGGTAAATTTGGTAATATAAGTATTTTTGATATTAACTAAAGTTTGTGTCACAACTCGGAATTCCCATCGTCGGGACCGTGATGGCGCCTAACGTTCCACTTGCTAGGCAAGCCAACGTTAGAGAATTATTAAGCCAATCCTTATTCAATTCAGTAAATAACAGCAAATAAACTAAAATGAAATACAACGTTTGCGGAATAGTATAAAAACTTCATTAATTACTTCCACCCGGATCTGGAGTCATAATTCACGAACTTGTAGGATTTACTACAAGTAAAAGTCTGAAAGAAATACAACTGTTTGAACGAAAGAAACAGTAAAAAAAACTGAAAAGATAGACGGGGACTTCAAGGTCTGCGAACGCCAATAGATCTACCTTGAGTCTCCGATGAACTAGTCCGAGTTGCTACACCTCTCGATCAGTTGGGACCAATACCAAAATTTGCACAGGAAGTGCAGAGTGCAATATCAGTATAATCGACCCCATGTACTGTAAGTGTCGAGCCTAACCTCGACGAAGTAGTGACGGGGCTATGACAAGACACCTACATAACAAATTTGTGCAATTTAACGGTATATGTACAAATAACAGCCAAACATGTACTATTGGGAGGGGAAACATGCTGAGGGGAATACGATATAGAGAACTACATCAAAATGGTAACTTGAACAGGTGATATACTATGAACCAATAAGAACAAGTAAACACAGTAAAGGAAAAATGCACGGCATCATCCTTCGTGCTTTTACTCTCAACCTCACCATAAAATCAATAGAAACAGCACGACATCACCCTTCGTGCATTAACTCTCATAACATGGCACGACATCACCCTTCGTGCATTAACACTCACAATATGGTACGGCATCACCCTTCGTGCATTAACACTCTCTCTTACCATAATGCAATGAACAAATAACAACATGGAGATAGAATAATAAGTACAAGCCTTATTTCAACATTTGGTTCTACAATATCAACCTCGACTTCGGAATCAATACTCAATTATCACCAGAAGATCTGTAAACATGATAAGAACGATCAATTTAACAATCCTAGTCTAAACATAGATAATATGAACAAAGTAAGCTATAATTGCAAGAAACCAAACCACGCCTGTATGCTTTAACCCGACTATAACGCATAACTACTCGTCACCTCACATATACGTTGTTCCCCAATATTTAAACATGTAGCAAATAGACAAACAAATCATATTCACTCAAGTCAAGGTTAACCACGACACTTACCTCGCTCCGAAGACCAAACTCAAAGCTCAACCACTGCTTTTCCTTTCAAACAAGCCTCCGAAATAATAAAATCTAGCAATTCACCAACCAAACGATTCAAATTAAGCCTTAGGAATTACCCACGATTGCAAAGAATTCAATTTAGGCCATTATTAAAAAGGTCAACAAAAGTCAACACCCCCGTCTGCTTGTTCAATATCCGAGGTTCGGACCAAAATACATTTACCTATTTACCCCCGAGCCCGATTATGTAACTAGTTTTGGAATTCGTCCCCAAATTTAGGTCTAAATCTCCAATTTGCAAACCCCTCCCTCCCCCCTCCCCCAATTCTTCCTAAATCCCTAGTTTTCTGCCATGAAAGAACAAAGATTAGGACTAGGAATTTAATGGGTGATGTTAGAAATTGAAGAAAATAAGTTAAAGAGTACAAACCTATGAATTGGTGTTGAGTTTTTCCTTCAAAATCGCACCTAGGCCGAGCTCTAATGGAGAGTTTATGAAAAATGGGTAAAATCCCATTTTTGAAATATTTTAAGGTCTGGGCGCCAGGCCTTCTTCGCGTTCGCGAAGGGCCTGCCGCGTTCCCGATGTGCAACAGCCCGAGTGGCTTTCGCGTTCGCGAGTCCTCCTTCGCATTCGCGAAGGCTGCTCCCCATTGGCCTTCGCGTTCGCGAGCCAATGCTTGCGTTCACATAGAAGAATGACAGACCCCTCTCCCAAGTCCCTAAAGCTTCGCGTTCGTGAGAAGCTGGTCGCGTTCGCGAATGGTAAGACCCCCATTGCTTCGCGTTCGTGACCCAGCTACAGCGTTCGCGATTAAGAAAGTCACCCTGCCCCAGTTTACTCTTCACGTTCGCGAGAGTGCCTTTGCGACCGCGAAGATGAAGACACCAGATAACAGCCGAAGCACAAAAAAAATAGATTTTCTAAGTTTCAAAATATCCGTAGCCTATCCGAAACTCGCCCGAGCCCTCGGCACTCCAAACCAATTATGCACACAAGTCCAAAAATATCATATGAACTCGCTCGCGCGATCAAAACACTAAAATAACGCCTAGAACTACGAATCGGACATCGAATCAAAGAAAATTTTCAAGAAGGCTTTAAAACTTTTATTTTCACAACTGAACGTCTGAATCACGTCAAATCAACTCCGTTTCTCACCAAATTCGACAGACAAGTCATAAATATAATAGTGGACCTATACCGGATTCTAAAACTAAAATATGGACCTGGTATCAACAAAACCAAACCTCAGTTAATTCTTAAAAACCATTAAACTTCCAGATTATCAATTTTCAACAAAAAATCATAACTCGAGCTAGGGACCTCCGAATTCGATTCCGGGCATACGCCCAGGTCTCATATTTCGATACGGACCCACCGGGACCGTCAAAATACGAGTTCGGGTATGTTTACTCAAAACGTTGATCGAAGTCAACTCAAATTAATTTTTAAGGCAAAAAATTTTATTTTTATCAGTTTTATCAGTTTTGTCAGTTTAAAATGAGGTTTTTGAGACCTCAAAATTCAGAGTTATGTTCTAAAAGGTAAGATGACCTATCGGGTCATCACAATTTAATTTCTATGGGTACTCTTCCATATATAGGAATCTAAATTTGAATAGGAATGGATTGCTTGTTCACATAATTCTCAGTTTGCTAGGAAGGCATTACGTTCTTTAGCAAACATTTATATGATGTTTGTAATGAAAATTGCAGGTATGAACTTTAGCCAAGCAATGAATATTTGGTGCATAAATTCTTTTAAATTTTCTTTAGATTAACTTCTATAAAGATTTGTGTAATACTTTTGTTATCCATTTATTTGGTTTCATCTAATAAGAATTATTTGATAATATAATCTTGTATGTATGGATATTTGATGCTACGTGTATATGGTGATAAAATTATGTCGTGCATTCCTTAAACTTTTCTTTTTAAGTGCTTTTTAGCTATGTTTCATTTGCTCCAGATGGAACATTGAATCTTAAGACTTATTTTGACTGAATTAATTTTTAATGTCTCCTAAATGTCTTAAGTTTAGGTATCCAAGTTTTAAAATATTTACCGATCATCCGTACTTTATACATTATTTGTTTGAGACAAAATATATAGTCTTTTTAGGTTAATCACTCAGATATGGTGTATAATTGATCACGAAAAAGAATTAATCAAGGGAGGATGTGGAGAGAAGAATTTAGTGAGATTTTTCATGAGGTGTGAGATATTTCGACATTTTTTTGCATACAAAATAATAGATCTTAGTGCCTCGCTTGAGGACTGACTTAATCACCTCTCTTCTTTGCTGGATCTTAGATCTTGGACTGGCTAGACATATGGAGACCTGAGGCACCAGGCACCACAGGTAATCCTTTTCTTTAATTTTTAATTTAATGTTGACGTTTGACATTTTGTGTACTTTTTGTAGTTGAAGTTTGTTCTCGTTTTTACCAAATAAATTTTTAGGAATTTTTATCAAGCTTTTTTAGAATTTGTAAATATTATTTCTGGCGATTTTATGAGTAGATGATTCATCTATTTGAGAAGTTGATGGTTGGAGCAAGTGGTGTGTGCACTAAATTTGTCACAATTTTAACTGTGGAGTACCATAATTGAATTTGATAACAACTACAAATAATATGTTTGCATAATCTTATTGTTTATCCGTAAAATAGTACAGTTGAATTTATCTATGGTTTCTAAACAAGTGAATTTATTTGATCATGAAATAATAAAATAATCGAAGAATTATGCAATACCTAGCCTTAGGATGTAGACGAAATAGCAGAAACAACAGTTCCAAAAACAGAGTTTCCGGGCACAACAACAATAAAATCAAAAAGCAAGAAGATAAGATTGCATTAAGTTTTGTATAGAATGTAGTGTAAGTTTGTCAGAAAATTCGTGTCCCCTTACAATGATAACTGAGCTCACTATTTATAGCTATGTCTAGGGAAAGAGGTGTAGGATTGCATAGAAGTGTTCATAACACGCAGCGGAAGACAATAACAATCCTAGGCATGCAGATCTTTTCATGTTTAAAATTTATTTTGCATGTCAAAGATCGGATCTAAGACGTACCTGGTGAAGAGAGTCTCGTTTTAAATTTCTTCGACAGTGCGAAGACTCTATGCGTATCCACACCGAGACTGATCCTTGCTATCACCTCTTTGATCAATAAAATCCTGCGAACAAATTGAATGAAAATGTTGTGTTGAAATTTTTCTCAAAAATCTCAACTCAAAGGTAGAAGAACAAGAAATAATTTTCTTGTACTAGTATTTTCTATCTTGGCTTTGTATTGACTATTACTTTCTCAAAGCAATTTTCTTCTCAAGAATAACTCTCTTGGTTTTTACATGACTTTATAATATGCGTAAGATCTATCTCTTCCAAATTCTTAATTAGGACACACACACACACACACACAAACACACACACACACACACATATATATATATATATATATATATATATATATATATATATATATATACACACACACATACATAATTTCCATTAAAAAATACAAATCACATGCTTTATAGTAAATATTTAAAAAGATATGTAACTCATTTATGAAATTCAATTCTAAATTGAATTCTACAACTTAGTCATACTTTTAAATAAAAATATGTAACTCATTTATGGAATTTATGGAATTCAATTCTAAATTGAATTTTACAATTTAGTCATACTTTAAAATAAAATCATGTAACTCATTTATAAAATTTATTTATAAATTGAATTCTACAAATTAATCAACATTTTAAAATAAAAATATGTAACTCATTTATGGAATTCAATTCTAAATTGAATTCTACAAATTAGTCAACATTTTAAAATAAAAATATGTAACTCATTTATAGAATTCAATTCTAAATTGAATTTTATAAATATTAATTATAATTACCAAGTGCATATATATATATATATATATATATATATTAGAGATGTAATTTAATTTTCTTATTTAAAATAAAAAACTTCAGCTTGTCCACAATATTAATTATATCCTCTATGCTAGAAAAGACTATAATAATATTTTATTTGGACCAATAACTAAATTTATTTGACTAATTAAATTCTTTAATTTAATTATCAAATAATAAAGTAATTAATCCTTTAGCAAAGATCAGAACACTTATTAGTGTGCGACTCCATAGGTTCAATACTAAACCGGTAGTAAATTGATCGCATCAATATACTAATCAAGGGCGGCATCTAGCAACACTCCTTAACGACCAGATAGCATGAAGTATACAATTTACTCTCAAGAACCCGTAGAAGAATAATGTATTAATCCCTTCTGTCCTTATATCTCTGGGTCACCCTAGGATATGGTTCAACTGTCAAATCCTAATAGGCGGCCGACTATGTGTTCATGTCAAAAATAATCGACCATTGAATGACCTAAGAAACTCTTTTCTTCTTTCATTCAATTGCCATGGCCAAGGTCTTAATTTGGTCGATTATAATTTATGATAACATGGAGCTTAAACTCATTACCAAGAGTTGACAGATTCCATCTTGATCAATCACTAATTCTACAAGTATTTAATCGTACCCAATATCCTTTCAACTATCGCCCTATGGCCATAGGTGTCTAGTATCAAAGCACAATAAATAACTTGTCAATTACTATGATGATATCAGGTCAAAGAAAACTCTTACATCACATTCTTCAAGAGAATATCCTATTGACAATTTATGATAATTCTAACCATTAGGAATTATCCAATGAATCGGTTCAATGATCATATCTCTATATGCATCATCTATTTATGTTATTTAGTTAATGAGATCAACTAATCTTTATCCCATAAAGACGATCACATAAATATTAATCTAACCGGATTACTAATGTCCAAATTAATAATCCTACGATCAAGAACAAAATTTAAATTAAATTAGATTTTACTCTCATTATCATGATCTCCATCATGATGACAAGTCTCAAAATTTAATCAAGGACCTTATTAAATTAATCAAGCAATTAAAAATAACTATGATAAACGAATATCAAATGCCATATATTTTTTATATCAAATAACATTCACAAAAATATGTTCAAATCATCAAATATGTGATTGGATCTAGGGCATATCTAATATATCCCTAACAATCTCCCACTTGCACTAGAGCCAATAGCTCTTGTACTTCATTCCCAATTTCCACTTGTGCTTGTCAAACTCCTTTGCTCCAATTGCTTTAGTGAATGGGTCTGCAGCATTTTCCTTTCCATCAACCTTTTGAATTTCGACGTCTCCACGTTCAATGATCTCTCTTATCAAATGATACCTTCGCAGGACGTGTTTGGATTTTTGGTGTGATCTTGGTTCTTTTGCTTGAGCAATGGCTCTAGTATTGTCACACAATAATGGAACTGCACCTTCTATTGAAGGAACCACACCAAGTTCATTTAAGAACTTTTTCTTCCATACAACTTCCTTAGCAGCTTCACTAGCTGCTATATATTTTGATTCAGTCACTGAATCAACTACTGTAGCTTGTTTGGAACTTTTCTAACTCACTGCACCACCATTTAAGGTGAATACATAACCAGAAATAGATTTGCTATCATCTCTATCTGAAGAGAAACTTGCATCAGTATAACATTCAAGTTTCAACTCAGAATCTCCATAAATGAAGAATTGGTCTTTAGACCTTCTTAAGTACTTAAGAATGGTCTTCACTACCTTCCAGTGTTCCTGTGATGACCCAAAAGGTCATCTTTTATCCTCCTCGATTTGCGTGCACAGTCCGGGCAAGTTTCCGAAAATCTTTTATGTTGAAAACTAATGAAAATAAGAATTTTTGCCTTAAAAGTTAATTTTAGTTGACTTTGGTCAACATTTTTGGTAAACAGGCCAGGATTCATATTTTGACGGTCCCGGTGGGTCCGTATCAAATTATGGGACCTGGACATATGCCCGAAATCGAATTCGGAAGTCCCTAGCTCAAGTTATGAATTTTTGATGAAAATTAAAAGTCTGAAAATTTATTATTTTTAAGAATTGATTGATGTTTGGCATTATTAGTACCGGGTCCGTATTTTGGTTCCGGATCCTGGTATAGGTTCATTATGATATTTAAGACCTGTTTGAGAAATTTGGTGAGAAACGGAGTTGATTTGACATGATTCGGACCTTCGGTTGAGAAAATAGTAATTTTAAAGTGTTCTTGAGAATTTTATTCGATTTGATGCTAAATTCGGAGTTCTAGATGTTATTTTGGCGATTTGATCGCGCGAGCAGGTCCGTATGATATTTTTAGACTTGTGTGCATGTTTGATTTGGATCCTCAAGGGCTCGGGTGAGTTTCAGATAAGCTACGGAGTGATTTGTACTTAGAAAATCTGAGATTTTTGCTGCAGCAGCTGTTCTGGAGTGCCCTTCTTCTGTTCGCGTAGGTAGTGTCGCGAACGCGAAAGGTAAAATGGGGGCAGGGGAAATTTCTTCTTCGCGAACGCGAAGGAGTAGTCGCGAACACGAAGCGTTAGGGGTGGTACCCTTCACGAACGCGATCTGTCTCACGCGAACGTGTTAGTTTAAGGGACCTGGGGGAGGGGTGTCATGTTCTTCTACGCGAACGCGTCCACTGGGTTGCCAACGCGAAGGCTTGGAGGGAGCTGCCTTATGCAAACACTTAGAAAGACTCGCGAATGCAAAGGCCTTAGGCCGCTGTGCATCGCGATCGCGACAGGCCTCTCGCGAATGCGATGAAGGCCTGTCCAGTGACTTAAAACATACTCCAAACATGGGTTTATGCCATTTCTTCAATATTTTTCAAGAACCAAACGGGTAAAGGCGATTTTCAAGAGTCATTTTCTTCCCCAAATTGTTGGTAAGTGATTCTAAACCATTTTCTTTCAATTACCCATTACATTTCTTGAATTTTCAACCTAAAATCTAGAGTTTTCATGGTAGAATTAGGGGTTAGGGTAGAAATTGGGGATTTCGGAAATTTGGGGATTTGGACCTCAATTTGAGGTCGGATTCAAAAACCAATCATATATTCGTACTCAGGGATGAATGGGTAAATGAATTTTGGTTCGAACCTCGGGTTTTGACCAAGCGGGCCCGGGGTCGATTTTTTGACTTTTTGGAGGAAAATTTGGGAAATTTAATTTATGCAATATATTTGATTCCTTTAGCAATATTTGATATTATTGAGTCATTTTTGAATAGATACGAGTGGTTTGGAGGTGAATTCCAAAGGAAAAGCTGTGATTGAGAATTAAGTGGCCTTTGGAGCGAGGTAAGTGTTATGTCTAACCCTGACTTTAGGGAATTAGGAACCTTAGATTACTTGCTAAGTGAAATTCATGTGAGCGGCGTATATGTGAGGTGACGAGTACTTATGCACTGCCAATTTACCTGTTTTCTATGTTTCTCTATTTTTTTCTTATATTGTCTCATTCCTATGCCAAAATTGCTACGTGTTATACTAGTGTTGTTCAATTTATCGTTCTTATCATGTTTACGGATTTTCTGGTAATAATTGAGTTTTTATTTCAAAGTTGAGATTGATATTATGGAACCAAATGTTGAAGTAAGGTTTGTACTTGTTATTCTATCTCCCTGTTGTTATTTATGCATTGCATTATGGTAGGGGAGAGTATTAATGCATGAAGGGTGATGCCGTGCCATATTGTCACGACCCGAAATTTCCATGCTATATTATGAGTGTTAATGCACGAAGGGTGATGTCGTGTCATATTGTGAGTGTTAATGCACGAAGGGTGATGCCGTGCCATATTGTGAGTGTTAATGCACGAAGGGTGATGCAGTTCCATGATATGAGAGTTAATGCACGAAGGGTGATGCCGTGCCGTTTCTATTAATTTTATGGTGAGATTGAGAGTAAAAGCACGAAGGGTGATGCCGTATATTTTTCCTTACTGTATTCACTATTCCTGTTGATTCATGGTATATTGACTGCTCCGTGATCATTCTGTTGTTGCTCTTTATCTTGTATTCCCCTCAGTATGTTCCCCTCCCGACATTTCATGTTTAGTTCTTCATTTCTGTTATTTGCATATACACTGTTAAATTGTACAGGTTGATTTGTAGGTGCCTTGCCTTAGCCTCGTCACTACTTCGTCGAGGTTAGGCTTGATAATTACCAGTACATGGGGTCGGTTGTACTGATGCTGCACTCTGCACTTTCTGTGAAGATTATGATACCGGCTCGGGTTGATCGAGATTTTGCTATTGGTCCGCTGTCCAGAGACTCAAGGTAGATCTGTCGGCGTTCACAGATCTTGAAGTCCCCGTCTGTCTTCTCTGTTCTACTGTTTCTTTCATTCAAACAGTTGTATTTCTTTCTGACTATTACTTGTAGCAAATTCTAGAATGCTCGTGAATTGTGACTCCAGATCCGGGTGGTAGTAATTAATAGAGTTTAATGATATTTCACACTTATTATATTTCATCTTAGTTATTTATTATTATTTACTGAATGGAAATAAGGAATTGGTTTAATGATTCTCTAACATTGGCTTGCCTGGCAAGTGAAATGTTAGGCGCCATCACGGTCCCGTCGGTGGAAAATTTCGGGTCATGACAGTTCCTCACCAGGATTTGCCTGATATCGGCTAGTCACTCCTAGTGCATAAGCCACATCAGGACGTGTACATGTCATGGTATACATGATAGCTCCCACTGCACTACCGTATGGGATCCTACTCATGCGTTCTATCTCTTCAGGTGTTTTAGGACAATCCTCCCTGCTGAGAGTAATTCCAGTGCCTATCGGTAGATAGCCTCTTTTGGAATTATCCATGTTATACCTCTTTAAGATGCTATCAATGTACAAGTATTGGGAAAGCCCAAGCAGCTTCCTAGATCTATTTCTATAGATATTTATTCCCAATATATAAGCTGCTTCTCCCAAGTCTTTCATGGAGAACTGTTCAGATAGCCAAATCTTGGTACTTTGCAATGCTGGTATATCATTTCCTATGAGCAATATATCATCAACATAAAGTATTAAGAATATAATTATGTTTCCACTAACCCTTTTGTACATACAAGGTTCTTCTTTGCATTTAACAAAATTGAACTTTTCAATTGTCTTGTTAAAGCGAATATTCCAACTTCGAAAAGCTTACTTTAGTCCATAAATGGATCTTTGTAGCTTGCAAATTTTATTATGATCAGACGGAGATGTGAAACCTTCAAGTTGTGTCATGTACACATCCTCTTCTAGCTCACCATTAAGGAAAGCTGTTTTTACATCCATTTGCCATATTTCATAATCATAGTAGGCTGCTATAGCAAGCAAAATTCGAATTGATTTGAGCATTGCCATGGGAGAGAAAGTCTCGTCATAGTCGACTCCTTCTTTCTGACAATATCCCTTGGCAATAAGACGGGCTTTGTAGGTCTCCACCTTTCCGTCTGCTCCAATCTTTTTCTTAAAAACCCATTTACAACCTATAAGTTTTATATCCTTTGAAGGTTCAACTAAAGTCCATACTTTATTTTCCTTCATGGATTCCATTTCAGATTCCATAGCCTTTTGCCATTTCTCATAATAAGGTTCGGTTTCTCCTTTCAGATACACCATTGCGTTGTGGTGTTCCTGGAGGTGTCCACTGTGAGAGAATCCCATTCTCTTTGAGATACCTAGTAAAATTTTTACTAAGATATTCTCCATCTCTATCAGACCTTAGTACTTTAATACTTTTACTAGTCTATTTCTCAACTTCACTACAGAACCTTTTGAACATTTCAAAAGATTCAGATTTGTGTTTCATAAGATAACAAATCCATATTTTGATATATCATCAGTGAAGGTGATAAAGTAAGAATATCCACCTCTAGCTTGAATTTTCATGGGCCCACAAACATTTGTATGAATTAGTCCCAATAATTCAGTAGCTCTTTCTCCATTTCCAGTATATGGAGATTTGTTCATTTTTTCTTTGAGACAAGATTCACAAGTTGGATATGATTCAAAATCATACTTGTCAAGGCACCCTTCCTTGTACAACTTGTTAATTCTTTTCTCTCCTATATGACCAAGTCTACAATGCCAAAGTTATGTATGATTTACTTGATCATCTCTTTTCCTCTTAAGACTTGAAACATGCATAATTGAATTAGCATTCACATTAGGTAAGACATAAACATCATGTTAGAGATAGCCATTCACATATAAATTATCACCATAATAAATAGAGCAAATACCATTGCCTATGTTAATGCGAAACCCAAGCTTGTCCAACATAGAAGCTGAAATTATGTTCGAAACAAATTTAGGAACATAATAACAATCATCTTACATAAGTACTTTGCCCGAAGGCATTATTAAAGAAATTGATCCTACAGCTATGGCCGCAACTTTTGCACCATTTCCAACTTATAGATTAACTTCTTCTTTCTTTAGTCTCCTACTTATCTTGAACCCTTGTAACATATTGCAGATGTTATAACCACTGCCAGTATCTAATACCCATAGTGAAGAATTAGTAGTAGCTAAAGAAACCTTGAAAATAATTTTCACTAATGTCTCACCTTGTTTCTTGTCCTTTAGGTTTCTCTTCCAATGCTCTTTCTTCTTACAGTGAAAACATTCGGCATCATATACTATTTGCAAGATCAAATCTTCAGAAATCTCTTTTCCAAGCTTGTACCCCAACTTCTCATATTCTTCAGTAAGAACAATCACATGATTGACAAGGGGTCCAACTAGAGAGTTTTCAATGTCCAACCATGTATCAACCATCTTCTTAACATATTCAATGATTACAGTTGGATCCATATTCTAATATTTCCTCTGGAGTTCAGAACTCATAGAAGCGAGAATGATGCGTTTAATAGCAAGGCATTCTTCCAAGTGTTTCTGATAAACCTTGGTGCCTTGAACATCATTATCTGTTGGGATTATCTTTGCAGGATTATCGATCACATCAATGAGCTTTTCATGCATGAGAACAATTCTCAAATTTCTATACCAGTCATCAAAGTTTGGTCCTACCAACTTGTTGGTCTCAAGTATTTCACGCAGTGATATAACAGACATATTGAGAAATCTAAAATATGGAAAGGAAAAGGCAATAATATAAGAACATATTTACATATATATCATAAAGACATGAACTTTTATCTAAATAATATTTTCACTAATTATTTTAAACTATTTACCCTCATTATAGTTAAAGAAATCTCTATTTCCTTTAGTGGAGTAAAGGAATCCTTTAACAATATGTATGAGCCCCTTGGATATCAAGTCGTTTCTCACGTATATTTTAAAGGTAGGTACTCTTACCAATTGTATCCCTATACAATTTCTTTAAATAGCTATATGTCAAATAGTCCCTTGGTAGTCAGGTCGATCCTATTGGCATAGTTGAGTTCAACCATCATGAAAGCAAAGAACTTATTAAATTTTATACCCCCCGGGTAGTCCAGGCGTCTAGTGTAAAATTAAATAATTCTTCCAATTCATATATCTAATGCAATAAATAATTTTAACAAATTCTCGAACTATAAGTCTCCTGATTGTGTAACCGGTCCTTATAAACAAGAAATAAATAAAATTGTTTATTTTGATGGATAGCTTTACCATAAAATATCTTATATTTTATTATTTAAGAACTCAAATTTTAGTAAGAGGGAATTGTTACTAAAATATTTTTTAATAACACAGAGATCAAATCTTTTAAAGAATGTGAATTTAGTTCAAGTTGTCTACATGCTTAGTCCTAAATTAATTTACATCACATGTAATAAATAATTCAAAATAATTTAATGAACAAGCACGTGACATAAAAATGAAATTCAACATCTTCTAACATGTTTATCTTATATGTCACATAAAATAATTAATGCTAGAACATTATTATTAATTTATATCTCATAAACTAATAACAATTAAAATAATTGTATAATCAAATAACCTATTATAGATTATCGTCGTATCTTGTACGAAATTTCAAATTCAAGTTACGAACTATCTCAATAGTTTAACTTATATGAATAAATATTTTATTCATAATAAAATAATATCAATCCATATGCATTCAAACAATTTGACTATTGCACAAGACACATGTATTATGGTTTGAACTCTTCAAATATAATCTTAAAATATTTAGTAAATAAACTTTAGACACAATAAACTACGGCTCTGATACCACTGTAGGATTGAATAAAGGTGTTCATAATATGCAGCGGAAGACAATAACAATCCTAGGCAGATCTTTTCATGTTTAAAAATTTATTTTGCATGTCAAAGATCGGATCTAAGACGTACCTAGTGAAGAGAGTCTCGTTTTAAATTTCTTCGATAGTGCGAAGACTCTATGCGTATCCACACCGAGACTGATCCTTGCTATCAACTCTTTGATCAATGAAATCCCGCGAACAAATTGAATGAAAATGTTGTGTTGAAATTTTTCTCAAAAATCTCAACTCAAAAGTAAAAGAACATGAAATAATTTTTTTGTACTAGTATTTGCTATCTTGGCTTTGTGTTGACTATTTACTTACTCATTTATGGAATTCAATTCTAAATTGAATTCTACAATTTGGTCATACTTTTAAAATAAAAACATGTAACTCATTTATGGAATTCAATTCTAAATTGATATTTTTAAATATTAATTATAATTACGAAGTGCGTATATATATATATATATATATATATATATATATATATATATATCGTGTGTGTGTGTGTGTGCGTGTGTGTGTGTGTGTGTGATTTATATCAACCAAGAGATGTAATTTAATTTTCTTATTTAAAATTGAAAACTTCAACTTGTCCACAATATTAATTATATCCTCTGTGCTAGCAAAGAATATAATAATATTTTATTTGGACTAATAATTAAATTTATTTGACTAATTAAATTCTTTAATTTAATTATCAAATAATAAAGTAATTAATCCTTTAGCAAAGATCAGAATATTCGTTAGTGTGCGACCCCATAGGTTCAATATTAAACCGGTAGTAAATTGATCACATCAATATACTAATCAAGGGCGGCGTCTAGCAATACTTCTTAACGACCGGATAGCATGAAGTATACAATTTACTCTCAAGAACCCGTAGAAGAATAATGTATTAATTTCTTCTGTCCTTATAGCTCTGGGTCACCCTAGGATATGGTTCAACTGTCAAATCCTAATAGGCGGCCGACTATGTGTTCATGTAAAAAATAATCGACCATTGAATGACCTAAGAAACTCTTTTCTTCTTTCATTCAATCGCCCTGGACAAGGTCTTAATTTGGCCGGTTATAATTTATGACAACATGGAGCTTAAACTCATTACCAAGAGTTGACAGATTCCATCTTGATCAATCACTAATTCTACAAGTATTTAATCGTACCCAATATCCTTTCAACTATCGCCCTATAGACATAGGTATCTAGTATCAAAGCACAATAAATAACTTGTCAATTACTATGATGATATCAGGTCAAAGGAAACTCTTACATCACATTCTTGAAGAGAATATCCTATTGACAGTTTATGGTAATTCTAATCATTAGGAATTATCCAATGAATCGGTTCAATGATCATATCTCTATATGCATGATTTATTTGTGTTATTTAGTTAATGAGATCAACTAATCTTTATCCCATAAAGACGATCACATAAATATTGATCTAACCGGATTACTAATGTTCAAATTAATAATCCTACGATCAAGAACAAGATTTAGATTAAATTGTAAGAGACTTTACTCTCATTATCATGATCTCCATCATGATTACAAGTCTCAAAATTTAATCAAGGACCTTATTAAATTAATCAAGCAATTAATAATAATTATGATAAACGTATATCAAATGCCATATATTTTTATATCAAATAATATTCACAAAAATATGTTCAAATCATCAAATATGAGATTGGATCTAGGGCATATCTAATATATCCCTAACAAGAAGTCCTAGGATTGTGTCCTTCTTTAATGTCAATTATGAGGGTCATTGATAAAGATGTAAAAGTAAACATAAATGCCAAATTCCCTGTAACGGGTAATCACTCTTAATGCCATGGAATATTCTCTATTAAATGCTACCAGGCGAAGAGCATTTATCACATCTTTATGAGCGTTATTCTTTCTGATGACAAGCGAAATAGTTGCCTTCGGTCTTTGGTCATTCCCCTGTCTTGGGTTCCATGTGTCCTTTTTTTGGATGGCCACATATCATAGCATATTTTACCTTATACAGATAGTCCCCCTACTTTCTGATGACGTAACTTTGTGTTACCGAGAAGTTGGTAGAAACACCTTTTTGGCGGGAATTACTATAATTCCCTCTGAAGGCTTCTGACGGTTGATTAACTTGTGTACAGACTTCCGGAGGTACGTTGGGATCCAAGCTTAACTTGTGTATGGTTACCTTTATCGGGATACCTGTCATATCCTCATATGACCATGGAAAACAATCGGTGTTAGAGTTAAGGAATTTAATAAAGTCAGACCTAAGTTCTGGGTACAGTCCTGTCCCCAAGTGAAATTTCCTTTCTAGGAATTCTTCGAACAATGCCACTTTCTCCAGCTTTTCCGATGTGGACTTCGTTGCATCCGTCTCTTCTGGAACTTGGAAATATCTCGGCACTTGATAATATTTCGACGCCTCCACACCCGGGCTAACTTCATCTAGTTCGGGAGTAGGTGTCGATCCATGTAATTGCTATGCCATATGTTCCTTTCCTTTGCTACTAGAAACTGAAATTGCATTCATCTCCCTTGCTGCCGGTTGATCACCCCTTATCTGCTTAATTCCTTCCGGCGTTGGAAACTTTAGCAATTGATGATATGTTGATGGTACAACTTTTATCTCGTGAAACAATGGCCTTCCCAGAATGATGTTGTATCCCATATCACCATCTACTACTTTGAAAAGAGTTTTTTTCATTACTCCTTCGACGTTCATGAGTAATAAAAGTTTTCTCCGGGTTGTCACACTTGCGAGGTTGAATCCGGCGAGGAGCTTTGTGGCCAGAATAATGCTTCCGGTGAGTTTAGATTGCTCTAATACTCTCTATTGTATGATATTAACCGAACTTCCTGGATCTATTAGAACATGTTTAATCTTAAAATCTAGCACATTTAAAGAAATTACCAGTGCATTGTTGTTTAGTAGCAGCAATACATTGACGTCCTCCTCTGTAAAAGTGATATCGTCTTCCCGAAGCCTTTTGCCATGAGTTATTGATGCTTTCATCTTCTTTGCTGTTGAAAAGGTGACCCCGTTAATCCCGTTCCCTCCGAAGATCATGTTGATTGTTTGGCACGGGAGATCTTCTCCTACTTTCGAGGGTTCTGCGTTGTCCCGTTTATGACCATAATTGTTCTTAGCTCGGCCACTTAAGAACTCTCTAAGGTGACCATTTTTTAATAATGTTGCCACTTCTTCCCAGAGGTGTCGATAGTCCCCTATCCGGTGGCCATTCGTCCCGTTGTATTCACACCACAAGTTGGGATCCCTCTGGGTGGGATCAGATCTCATAGGTTTCGGAAATCGTGCTTCTTTGATGTTTCTCATGGCCGACACCAATTCCACTATACTGACGTTGAAGTTGTATTCCGATAATTTGGGGTAAGAAGGATCCCGTGACCCTGACGCTTCTTTATCCTGCAATGATCGATTATTCTGACCGCGATCAGTCCTCCTGTTAACGACGAGCTTGTACGTTGTCCGAAAACCTCTATTGCGGTCTTCGGTCCGTTCGTAGGGCAAAAATCGGCCCCTCGAAGTTTGTCTGTCTGTGTCATAATCATCCTTTGATTTTTCCCTGTTCTTTTCTTGTCCTTTGGTCGATGATGGAAAACCAACCTGATCATCTTCGATCCTTATTTTTGATTCATACCGGTTATGGACATCCGCTCAGGTCGTTGCTTGAAACTTGAGCAGGCTTTCCTTCAATTTCCAGGAAACGTATGAACTCCTCGGATTCAATCCCTTGGTGAATACTTCAGCCGCCCATTCATTCGGGACAGCCAGGAGCAAAATTCTCTCCTTCTGGAATCGGGTAACGAACTCTCGTAGCAGCTTGGACTCTCTTTGCGCAATCCTGAATATGACGACCTTTCGGGCCTGTACTTTTCTGGACCCGGCATGAGCCTTGATGAAAGAGTCCGCGAGCATTTCAAAAGAGTCTATGTAATGCTCGGGTAACAACGAGTACCACATCAAGGCCCCCCTCATGAGGGTTTCTCCAAATTTCTTTGGAAACACAAATTCAATTTCATGAGGAGCTAAATCATTTCCCTTCACCACCATTGTGTAGGTGATAATATGCTCCTGGGGGTCTAAAGTTCTGTCATACTTTGTCACTTCGGGCATTTTGAACCACTTCGGGATTAACTCTGGTGTCGCACTTGGTTTGTATCGCAATTGAGTATACTTTTTTGAGTCCGGACCTTTCAGAACTGGTGACGCGCCCAGGATCTAGTCCATGCGGGCATTTAATTCCCTCATAAATCGTAAAAGTTCATTCTTGAAAGGATCACTCTCGTTATTGAGGCTGGATCCGCTCCCCCGGCCCAATCAAAACCAATTTCACCCCTCGGAGTGTGTTGTCAACCCTCTGTGTTATTTGATTCGCGGGAGCATCAGAAGGAATCATATATCGTCTGTTTGCATTATTTGAGTCTCCTGACATCGCTTGTTTCAACTCTGTCATAACCTTATCCTATCGCGTGAGGTGGCCTAGAATGATCGTTTGTTGCTCTTGCAAGACCCTTACCGTATCAATGACATGTTCCTCATCAACATCATCAGGAGTTGTCTCCCGAACACGTCGAGAATATTTCCTGCCATGCACCGGTGTGGCGCCATTCCCCTCATTGTAGGTGTCACTGATTGAGTCCTCGAAATGAGGCTGATCCTCTCGAATCTCGGGGTTATGCGTGTTGTTAACAATGTTATCTTCCATTTCTTATGATTTTTTTTCTAAGACAAAAGAATCAAAACATGTTAGTGAAAACGTCAAGGATCAATTTAATTGCACGACTCTCTAGGCCCCATAGTGGGCGCTAAATGTTTTACCCATATAGCGGTACAGTTGAATTTATACGTGGTTTGTAGACAAGTGAATTAATTTGATCCTGAAATAATAAAATAATCAAAGAATTATGCAATACTTAGCCTTATGATATAGACGAAACAGTAGAAGCAACAATTTCGAGAACAGGATTTTCGGGTACAACAACAATGAAATAAAAAAGAAAGAAGATAAAACTGTATTATGTTTTGTATAGAATGTGGCGTAAGTTTGCCAGAAAATTCGTGTCCCCTTACAATGATAACTGAGCTTACTATTTATAGCTATGTCTAGGGAAGGAGGTCCTAGGATCGTACCATTCTTTAATGTCAATTATGAGGGTCATTGATGAAAATGTAACGGTGAACATAAATGCCAAATTCCCTGTAAGGGGTAATCGCTCTTAATGCCATTGAATATTCTCTATTAAATGCTACCGGGCGAAGAGCATTTATCACATCTTTATGAGAGTTATTCTTTCCGGTGACAAACGAAATAGTTGCCTTTGTCTTTGGCCATCCTCTTGTCTTGGGTTGCATGTGTCCCTTTTTTGGACGACCATGTGTCATAGCATATTTTACCCTATACACTTCTACTTCTCTTTCTCCTCACTCAACAAATATTTTTTTTTTGGATTTTGAAAGTCAATTTTTCTGACACAGAGTTGGAAGGTTTATAGCTCACATGGTGTGAGCACCACAAAATTAATCAAAAAAACTGTATACGGTCGAAATAGATTTCGGCTTTCATACGTTTGATCGAGTTCGAATGGAAAGCGACCAAAGTGAGACTTCGAGACGAGTTCCGAAAATAGTACAAACATGCTTCGAGCTCCAAGACCGATCGAGGAATCAACTCGGTATCATTATCAAGCCCATGATTAAATCGAACCACAAGGAAACGTGAAGATTGTCAGAGACGCACAGACTGATTGACACTCACCCCGAATGTCAAACTCGAACCAAGGCCAAGGGCTCGACCCAATACCGAGCTCGAGCCAGTATCGAGCTCGCAGACAAGAGCCGTTGCAATCGCACTAGGGGAGAGAATCTTGGCAGGAATTAAGGAAGAGACAATTCATCATTCGTTCTCCACTATATATTTTTTATTATTATAAATAAAGTAAGATCTCTCTACTATAAAAGGGGGAATCCTTGTAAGCATAGGGCAGGTCCACACATTGTAACAAAAGACTACTTCTCTTATTGAAGAATAAATCTCTTGAGCTTGTTTTACTCAGCATACTCACTCTTCTTGTTCAATAATTTATATCCCATTTTTATAGCCAAGAATCTAAACTTTTCCACTTCTACGTACGATTTATGTCAAGCTATATTACATATCCTTAGAACTACTTATAAATTTAACTATATCCGAAAGGCCACTTAACGATATCACTGAAGCTCGAGTCGAAGTACCTAAAATCTGAGTCGAAGTACTGCTAGATGTCAATTCACAATTGGCTCTTGAGGCGAACCAACGTTCCGAACCGGAAAAAAGCATTCAGGGCGGTACTCGATCCGTAGCTCGAGACACTCATAACGTGGAGGAGATCGGAGTCAGCTTACGGATGATCTTCGAGATGTTACAAGCCTAGAAAATTGTGATAGCTCAGCAGCAGAGCCAAACTCAGGTACAAAGCAGGCCGAAGCCCAATCTGCTTCAAGAAATCACCCACAGAACGGAGCCAGCCATAGTAAAGTCGAACGAGCAAGAATCGGGGACCACTTCCGAAATAACTAAATTGCTCGAGGAACTCACAAAATGAGTCAAAGCCAGCGATAAAAAAGTAGAAACATATAATTCCAGGGTCGATCAGATCCGGGAGCTCCGCCAATGATAAAAGGGCTGGATTCAAAAAAATTCATACAAAAGCCTTTTCCTCGAGCGCATCCCCAAAACCAATCCCCAAAATATTCCGTATGCCCGAAATTCCCAAATATAATGGTACGTCCGATCCTAACGAACACGTCACCTCTTACACGTGTGCCATCAAGGGTAGCAATTTGGAAGACGATGAGATCGAATCCATGTTATTGAAAAAAATCGGAGTGACCCTCTCGAAGGGAGCGATGATTTGGTATCATAATCTGCCACCAAATTCCTTCGATTCTTTCGCCATGTTAGCGGATTCATTTGTAAAGGCACATGCTGGTGCCATAAAGGTTGCAACAAGGAAATCGAACCTTTTCAAAGTAAAAGAAAGGGGTAGTGAAATGCTGAGGGAGTTCGTGTCCCGATTTCAAATGGAACGCATGGAATTGCCACCGGTCACAGACGACTGGGCCGTCCAAGCTTTCACCCAAGGGTTGAATGAGCAAAGTTCAATAGCATCACGTCAGCTGAAGCAAAATTTGATCGAGTATCCAGCAATAACTTGGACGGATGTACACAACCGATATCAGTTAAAAATTAGGGTCGAAGACGACCAGTTGGGAGCTCCTTCCGGATCCATGCATCAGAATAGGACAGCTATTAAAAACCAGAGGGACATCGACAGAGAGCAAAGGTCGAACAGAGACCGATATCAACCGTATGTCACAGATAGAATGAACAATGGTTCAACGCACAATGCCGCTCAGAACAATCGAAGAAGTGATCGAGGACAAAATTCTCGGGGACTTATGAGCAAGAGTGGCTTTGATAAATATGCCGATCCTATAGAGGCACCTCGGCTATCAGAGTACAATTTCAGCGTCGACGCATCGGGGATTGTATCGGCGATCCGAACAATCAAAGATACTAGGTTGCCCAGACCCATGAAAATCGACCCTTCCCAAAGGAACCCGAATTCGATGTGCAAGTATCATGGTACGCATGGCCATAGGACCGAGGATTGCAGACAATTAAGAGAAGAGGTAGCCCGTCTATTCAATGAGGGCCACCTTCGAGAGTTCCTCAGTGACCGAGCCAAGAATCACTTCAGAGAAAGGGAAGCCAACGAAAAAGATAAACAAGAGGAACCTCTGCATATCATTCATATGATCATCGGTGGTGTCTATACTTCACAGGGACCCGTGCTCAAATACAGCAAGATACCGGCCACAGGGGAAAAGCGAACTCGAGGCTACATACCCGAGGGCACTTTATCATTCGGAATTGAAGAAGCCGAGGGCATCTCTCAACCTCACAACGACGCTTTGGTAATTTATATCCTATTAAATAAAGTTCAAGTTAAGTGTGTCTTAGTCGATCCAGATAGCTCTGCGAATATCATCCGATCTTGGGAAGTGGAGAAGCTCAGTTTATAGAATCAAGTCATGCCCGCAGCTCGGGTCTTAAACAACTTCAATATGGTCAGTGAAACAACTAAAGGGGAAATTATTCTGCCCGTAAATGTGGCTGGGACCATCCAAAACACCAAGTTCCATGTAATCGAAGGCGATATGAGGTACAATGCCCTACTCTGAAGACCATGGATCCACAATATGAGGGCAGTGCCTTTGACTCTACACCAAGTGATGAAATTCCCTACATCGAACGACATGAAGACAATATACGGGGAGCAATATGCTGCGAAGAAAATGTTTGCGGTCTATGAGATAACACCGATACCAACGTTATCGGCCTCAGAAAGGTCGAGCACAAAAGATAGGCGAGAAACAAAATAGCAATCACAGCAACCAGTCTCGACCGAATCGGTGAAGCAGGAAATAGAAGATGACGAGGAAGGGTTTCCGATACCTCGAGCTCTCATCATCCTTGACGACTCCGACACCACCAAGTCGACGATCAAAGAACTGGAGCAGGTTATATTAATCGAACGTCTGCCCGAGAGAAAGCTATACCTGGGAATGGGGTTGACCCCCGAACTCAGGAAAAAACTTATTCAATTTCTTATTGATAACATAAATTGTTTTGCTTGGTCCGATTTTATCATGACAGGGATTCCACCATCGATAACAACGCACCAGCTGAGTTTGGACCCTAGGTTCAAACCGGTGAGGCAAAAAAGAAGACCTCAATCCGAGGTAAAACACGCATTTGTAAGAGATGAGGTAACTAAACTTCTCAAAATAGGGTCAATTCGGGAAGTAAAATATCCCAAATGGTTAGCCAATGTGATTGTAGTCTCCAAAAAAGGGAACAAACTTAGAATGTGTGTAGATTATAAAGATCTAAACAAATCATGCCCCAAAGATTCTTTTCCACTGCCTAGCATCGATCGCTTGATCAATGCCACAGCCGGCCACGAGATCCTCACTTTTCTCGATGCCTATTCCGGGTACAATCAAATTAGCATGAACCCGGAGGACCAAGAAAAAAACTTCATTTTTCACTAAGTATGGAACTTATTGCTATAATGTAATTCCATTCGGGCTATAAAACGCAGGGGCTACGACATTGATGACATGCTAGTTAAGTCCCTGCGCGCAGAGGACCATTTGACTCATTTGTAGGAAACGTTCAAAGTTTTAAAGAAATACAAGATGAAGCTCAACCCCGAGAAATGTACTTTCGGGGTTGGATCAGGTAAGTTCCTCGGGTTCATGGTGTCAGATCGAGGAATCGAGATCAACCCCAACAAAATCAAAGCCATCGAAGACATCACCATCGTCGATAGTGTGAAAGCAGTGCAAAGGCTAACAGGACGGATAGCTGCCTTAGGACGATTCATTTCAAGGTCGTCAGATCGAAGTCACGAATTCTTCTCTCTGCTAAAAAAGAAGAATGATTTCACCTGGACCCCAGAATGCCAACAAAGAACTTGAACAACCGAAGAGGTACCTATCGAGCCTACCATTACTTCACACTTCGAAGGCAGATGAGAAGCTTTACTTATACTTTACGGTATCGGAAATCGCAGTAAGTAATGTCCTAGTTCGAGAAGAGCAAGGTACGCAGTTTCCTGTTTATTATGTAAGTCGGACCTTACGAGCGGCAAAAACTAGATACCCACACTTAGAGAAATTGGTGCTTGCATTGATAAGCGCCTCTAGAAAGTTAAGTCCATACTTTCAATGTCACCCCGTATGCATTTTAACAACTTGCCCACTTCGAAACATTTTACACAAACCCGAACTATCGGATCGACTGAACAAATGGGCCGTCAAACTCAGTGAGTACGATATTGAATATCAACCTCGAACGGCCATCAAGTCCCAAATTTTAGCAGACTTCCTGGCCGATTTCGCACCAACCCTCGCACCCGAAGTTGAAAGGGAACTCTTGATAAAATCATGTACATCGTCGGGGGTTTGAACCCTCTACACAGATGGTGCTTCAAATGTGAAGGGATCCGGGCTTGGCATCGTATTAAAACCTCCCACAGGTGGCATTATTAGGCAATCCATCAAAACTACTAGATTAACTAACAATGAGGCCGAGTACAAGGCCATGATTGCAGTTCTCGAGCTAGCTAAGAGCTTGGGAGCAGAAGTCATTGAAGCCAAATGTGACTCTTTGGTAGTGGTGAACCAAGTGAACAAAACTTTCGAAGTTCGAAAAGATAGGATGCAGAGGTATTTGGACAAACTACAGGTAACTCTACACCGTTTCAAAGAATGGACCCTACAACATGTGCCTCGAGAACAAAATAGTGAGGCCGACGCACTCGCAAATCTGGGGTCGTCGGTCGAAGAAGATAAGATCAACTTGGGGGCTGTCGTTTAACTTTCAAGATCTATAATCGAGGGAGGGAATGCCGAGATAAATTCCACAAGCTTAACCTGGGATTGGAGGAATAAGTATATTGAATACTTAAATAACGGAATACTCCCATCGAACTCTAAAGAATCGACGGTTCTACAAACCAAGGCTGCTCGATTCACGTTGGTTGAAGATGGAACATTGTACAAAAGGACGTTCGACGGACTACTGGCAGTATGCTTGGGACCAGGGGCAACCGATTATGTTTTACGGGAGGTCCATGAAGGCACCTGTGGAAACCACTCCGGCGCCGAACCACTAATTCACAAAATCATCAGAGCAGGATACTACTGGGATATCATGAAAAGGACATTAAGGAGTTCGTTCGAAAATACGATAAATGTCAAAGGTTTGCACCAATGATCCATCAACTCGGAGAGCAGCTTTATTCAGTCATTTCTCCACGGCCATTCATGAAATGGGGAATGGATATCCTAGGCACTCTACCATCGGCCCCAAGTAAAGAGGTTACAGATTTCATCTGGGATCACATCGTATGTAGATTTGGTATACCGGCAGAAATAACATGTGACAATGGTAAGCAATTTATCGGCGGCAAAGTGACAAAATTTCTCGAAGATCATAAAATAAAAAGGATACTGTCAACACCATATCATCCTAGTGGGAACGGACAGGCCGAATCAACGAACAAGATTATCATCCAAAACATAAAGAAAAGATTGAATGAAGCAAAAGGAAAGTGGAGAGAAATTTTGCCCGAAGTCCTTTGGGCATATCGGACAACATCTAAATCCAGTACAGGAGCGACTCCATTTTCCTTAGTGTATGGCTCCGAAGATTTAATTCCGATCGAAGTCGGGGAACCAAGTGCAAGGTTCCAACATACATCGGAAGAATCGAACTACGAGGCAATGAATACTAGCCTTGAATTATTAGATGAAAAATGAGAAGCGGCACTGGTTCGAATGGCTGCACAAAAACAGCGAATCGAAAGGTAATACAACAGAAGAACCAACCTCTGCCATTTCATGACCAGGGACTTGGTCCTAAAGAAGGTCACCGTCAATACTCGAGATCCTAATGAAGGGAAGCTCAGCCCAAATTGGGAAGGACCCTATCAATTCCTCGGTATAGTCGGGAAAGGGTCTTATAAACTTGGAGCAATGGATGGAAAAACATTACCAAACAAATGGAACATATCGCTTCTCAAACGATATTATTGTTAAGGTATGATTTTCTCTTCTCTATCGTCTATATACGTATATTTGACGCTAACTCATTGTAGGAATTCAACAAAAAAATCAAGACCTCTAGTTTCAAAGCACGCGTTGTACTCTTTTTCCCTTAAGTTTGGCTTTTTATCCCAAATGGGTTTTTCCGGTAAGGTTTTTAACGAGGCAACAACTATGTGCTACTCGGGGACAAATCAATAGTATCCGAGGCTCCTTCGTAATCAACCTAGAATACTGGGGGGGCTACCAATCAAATAAATCAAGTTCGTCAGAAGAAAGTTGTTTCATAATCAAATTCATGTCGAACGGGGTCTCGATAGAGAAATGTGTAAGGGCCAAATGGTCAAAACGAACCATACCCATGTAGTTTTGCTCGAACTCTGGCACAAGATACAAACACATGTATAATGACTTATAAAGGAGAACTTCTTCTTTTTCAGATATCTCACACTTTGAAAAGATCTTCCTGCTTCATGATTCAAACAGGCTTAAAGGCCAACCACCATCAAAAGGATTTTTGATACAAGCGATCATAAAAGGCCTACGGGCTAAGATACTTTGAGTTCGAGTTCGAAACAATCACTCACTTAATTATTAAAGCCTAAGGGCTATCTTACTTCGAGTTCGAGAAATCGCTCACTCGGTCATAAAAAGCATACGGGCTAAGATACTTTGAGTTCGAGTTCGAAAAAATCACTCACTCAATTATTAAAGCCCAAGGGCTATCTTACTTCGAGTTCAATCGCTCACTCGGTCATAAAAATCCTACGGGCTAAGATACTTTAAGTTCGAGTCTGAAACAATCACTCACTCAATTATTAAAGCCTAAGGGCTATCATACTTCGAGTTCGAGCAATCGCTCACTCGGTCATAAAAAGCCTACGGGCTAAGATACTTTGAGTTCGAGTTCGAAATAATCACTCACTCAATTATTAAAGCCTAAGAGCTATCTTACTTCGAGTTCGAGCAATCGCTCACTCGGTCATAAAAAGCCTACGGGCTAAGATACTTTGAGTTCGAGTTCGAAACAATCACTCACTCAATTATTAAAGCCTAAGGGCTATCTTACTTTGAGTTTGATCAATTGCTCACTCGGTCATAAAAAGCCTACAGGCTAAGATACTTTGAGTTCGAGTTCGAAACAATCGCTCAGTCAATTATTAAAGCCTAAGGGCTATCTTACTTCGAGTTCGAGCAATCACTCACTCAATTATTTAAGCCCAAGGGCTAGCTTGCTTTGAGTTTGAGTAATCACTCACTCGATCATGAAAAGCCTACGGGCTACGATACTTTAAGTTCGAGTTCGAATCATTCACTCGACTGCTAAGCCTACGGGCCACTTTTATTTCGAGTTCGATCAAGCACCCACTCGACCAATACACCTACGGGCTACTTTACTTTGAGTTTGAAACGTTCACTCGACTACTAAGCATATGGGCTACTTTTATTTCGTGTTCGAGCAAACACTCACTCGGCCATCAAGGCTATTAAGGCCGAATTCGATGAAATTGCCTAAATCCGTATAAAAACATTCGCAATGCATGAATAAAATCTTCACAAGGAAAGAAACCAGAAGCAAGTCAGTAATAGAAAAGGATATTAGTATAAATATACAAAGATTGTTTATATGAATAAATGCAACATAGAAGCTAAGGGCTAAGCTTCTAAGTTATCATTGAGAGCGCTCTCTTCTCCACCGGGCTCCCCCCCATTATCGGGCCCGCTCTTGCTACCATCATCATCATCATCATCATCGTCACCATCAGAAGCCAAGGCTTCAGCATCAGCTTCGAGTTCTTTGGCCCTTTTTATCTCTTCAGCAAGATCGAAACCTCGAGCATGTATCTCCTGGAGGGTCTCCCTCCGAGATCGACACTTAGAAAGTTCGGCAACCCAATGTGCTCGAGTGTCGGCAGTATCTGCTGCCTCTCTTGCCTCCATTTGAGTAGCCTCGCCATCGGCTCGATACACAGCAATAGACTTGTCCGCCATGACTTTCGAAGACTCTATCTCCGCCTTGGCCTCAGCAAGCCTTGTTTCAAGCTCCTCGATCTTCTTGGCCTGAGCCGAACCTTTTTGCTTGACGCTTCGAAGCTGAACATCGGCCGATGATAATTTGGCCAAGATAGTTTCTTTTTCTGCAGCAAGACGGTCGATAGTCTCCTTCCACTGATCACATTCGGCCTTGATTTGATCGACTTCTTCGCAAAGAAACCCGATCTTTTCAACCTTTTGCTACAGCTGAGATAACGAAGGGTTAGATTCCACAGTGGGGGTCAAACCCATACTCTAACAGAATGAGGCTCACCTACTTATCTAGTTCGGCCTCTTCTTTATGAGCCTCAGCCAAATCAGCTTGGAGGCCCCTTATAACCTCGTCCTTTTGGCCGCAAAGAAGCCGCAAAGCATCTCTCTACCCCAAGACCTTCTGAAGCTCGACCTCACACTAGCTGAGGTCGGCTCGAAACTTGCTAATTCCTACACAGAAGGAAAAAAACACAAGTCAGGTTTAGAAAAGAACAAAGAAACCAAGCGCAGTAAAATCCATACCCGAGAAATGAAACATTGGGACTCTTCTAGGAGAAGAGAAGCTTCACTAATATCAGAGGCATCGGCGACTCCAGTAAAGCAATCCCAAAAAGGATCTCTTACACTCGAGCCTCCGCCCATATCGGGGGTCTTTACTTCTTGAGCTTCCTTTAACGCCTCCGCAAAAAAGGTCGGAAGAGAAGGCAAATGACCTACTATCATGGTTCCGAGTGAATTGCTCGGGATGCTCTGATCGAGACTTGGGGTATCGTAACCGACCCCGACCGGTGTAGCCGTCATCGGCTCAGAAGGTCTGGCGACCTCGATAGCTTTCGCGAATCGGACAACCAAAGCCAAAGCATCTTCTTCTTCTTCTTCTTCTTCTTCTTTTTCTTCTTCTTCTTCTTCTTTTCTCAGTCATTGGACCGAGTCCGTCGAAAGAGCGATTGCCTTCCTCCTCACCCTTCGATTTTTGGGCTTGAGGTCCTCTGACCGAGAGACAGCTTTTCATTTTTTATCTTTCCCCGATTTTGGGACCGGGGACTTGGTTCCTTCCTCACCACTCGAATGCCTCAAAACAGCATCCTTGGTTATGCCTGCATGAAAGGAAGTCAGTAATGAATGGAGCATAAAGAACATTTCGAAAAACATGAGAAGTGACCCTTACCGTGATTCTTGTCCTCCAACCTACCTTTTGCCAAATCACGCCAAGCGCGCTCGGCATAAGAGGAGGTCGAGGCTAACTTCCGAACCCAATCCTCGAGGTTAGGTACCGCTTGTGGCATCCAAGGGGCAGATGTATATCAAAGGGAGATATTATATAGAATATGAGAAAGATACGAAAAGCAACACCTTATGAAAATCACTTACGGTCGAAATTCCATTCCTCGGGGAACAACATCTTCTCTTCCAGGATAAGGTCACGGGTCCTCACCCGAATATAAAGGCCCATCCAACCCCGATCCTTGTCTTCGTCGATGCTCGACGTTAAAGATTTTATTGCCCGATGATGGAGCCTGATTAGTTCTCAAAAGATTTGTGGCCGATACAATCATATGAGGTGATTTAGGGTAAAATCTAGCCCCCCAGCCTTCTCAAAGAAGAAGCGAAGTAAGAATACTATGCGCCATAGAGAAGGATGAATCTGACCGAGGGTGATCTGATATCTTTGGTAAAAATCATTGATCACTGGGACGACGGGATCCAACGTGAAGGGGTAAGTATAAACACTTAAAAACCCCTCCACATGAGTGATGTTTCTCTCTTCGGGAGATGGAATTTGCAACACAACCTCAGGACCCCAGTTGCAATCTTTCCTCACAGCCTCGAGATGGCCCTCTGTTATCGAGCACATGTCCATCAACACATGCTCACATCGACCCGGAACCGACAAAGGATTTTCAACCTTAAAATCGATCTTTAGAGTACACAAGCCAGGGACATATTTGTGGGGAGGCGGCTCTACTGGCGCCTTGTCGCCGGACGGCCGTGAAGAGGAAGCTTTCTCCTTCAAAGGTACTATTTTTGAAGTTTTTCCCATTGATATAAGAAAAATAAAAGCAAAGGAAGATGAAAGGTTGATGGTGCCAAACACTGGCGAAGGTGGCTCTACAAGCAGCGAAAAAGTAAGAAAATTTGGGAGGTTGAAGATGTAAAAGTGGTAAATGATAAATGGAAGGGTTGTTTATAGGTTTATACCGTGGCGGTTCAGTATCATCGGTGGTCAACTACCGTCTAACATGCATTAAATACCTTGAAAGACTAAATTGACAGGACAACTATCACATACATCATGATCGAGCCCAGTGAAAACGTCAGCTTATAATCCGATCGAGCCATTGAAAATCATATCGCTTCTCACCACATTCATCCTGAGAAACGAGGGGACTATCTGTATACGGTCAAAATAAATTTTGGCCTTCTTACATTTGATCGAGTTCGAATGATAAGCAACCAAAGTGAGACTTCGAGATGAGTTCCAAAGATAGTACAAACAAGCTTCGAGATCCAAGACCGATCGAGGAATCAGCTCGGTATCATTATTGAGCCCATGACCAAATCGAATTGCAAGGCAACACAAAGGTTGTCAGAGACGTATAGACCGATTGACACTCACCCCGAATGTCGAACTAGAACCAAGGTCGAGGGCTCGACCCAATACCGAGCGAGCCAGTATCGAGCTCGCAAACAAGAGCCGTTGCAACCGCACTAGGGGAGAGAATCTTGGCAGGAATAGAGGAAGAGGCAATGCATCATGGGTTCTCCACTATATATTTTTTATTATTATAAATAAAGTAATATCCCTCTACTATAAAAGGGGGAATCCTTGTAAGCACAGGGCAGGTCCACACATTGTAACAAAAGACTACTTCTCTTATTAAAGAATAAATCTCTTGAGCTTATTTTACTCAGCATACTCACTCTTCTTGTTCAATAATTTATATCCCGTTTTTATAGCCAAGAATCTAAACATTTTCACTTCTACGTACGATTTATGTCAAGCTATATCACATATCCTTAGAACTACTTATAAATTTAACTATGTCCGACTTTCCGGGTAAACAAAGATTTTATTCATGCCTTGCGAATGTTTTCATAAGGATTTAGGCGATTTCATCGAATTTGGCCTTCGTCGCCTTGATGGCCGAGTGAGTGTTTGCTCGAACTCAAAATAAAAGTAGCCTACAGTCTTAGTAGTTGAGTGAACGTTTCGAAATCGATGTAAAGTAGCTCGTAGGCATAATGGTCGAGTGGGTGCTTGTTCGAACTCGAAATAAAAGTGGCCCATAGGCTTAGCAGTCGAGTGAATGATTCAAACTCGAACTTAAAGTATCGTAGCCCGTAGGCTTTTCATGATCGAGTGAGTGATTGCTCGAACTTGAAGCAAGAGAGCCTTTGGGCTTTAATAGTTGAGTGAGTGATTGCTCGAACTAGAAGTAAAATAGCCCTTAGGCTTTAATAATTGAGTGAGCGATTGTTTCGAACTCGAACTCAAAGTATCTTAGCCCGTAGGCTTTTTATGACCGAGTGAGCGATTGTTCGAACTCGAAGTAATATAGCCCTTAGGCTTTATAATTGAGTGAGTGATTGTTTCGAACTCGAACTCAAAGTATCTTAGCCCGTAGGCTTTTTATGACCGAGTGAGAGATTGCTCGAACTCGAAGTAAGATAGCCCTTAGGCTTTAAAAATTGAGTGAGTGATTGTTTCGAACTCGAACTCAAAGTATCTTAGCCCTTAGGCTTTTTATGACCGAGTGAGAGATTGCTCGAACTCGAAGTAAGATAGCCCTTAGGCTTTAATAATTGAGTGAGCGATTGTTTCGAACTCAAACTCAAAGTATCTTAGCCCGTAGGCTTTTTATGAACGAGTGAGCGATTGCTCGAACTCGAAGTAAGATAGCCCTTAGGCTTTAATAATTGAGTGAGTGATTGTTTCGAACTCGAACTCAAAGTATCTTAGCCCGTAGGTTTTTTTATGACCGAGTGAGCGATTTCTCGAACTCGAAGTAAGATAGCCCTTAGGCTTTAATAATTGAGTGAGTGATTGTTTCGAACTCGAACTCAAAGTATCTTAGCCGGTAGGCTTTTTATGACCGAGTGAGCGATTGCTCTAATTCGAAGTAAGATAGCCCTTATGCTTTAATAATTGAGTTAGTGATTGTTTCGAACTCGAACTCAAAGTATCTTTGCCCGTAGGCCTTTTATGATCGCTTGTATCAAAAATCCTTTTGATGGTGGTTGGCCTTTAAGCCTGTTTGAATCATGAAGCATGAAGATCTTTTCAAAGTGTAAGATATCTGAAAAAAGAAGAAGTTCTCCTTTATAAGTCATTATACATGTGTTTGTATCTTGTGCCAGAGTTCGAGCAAAACTACGTGGGCATGGTTCGTTTTGATCATTTGGCCCTTACACATTTCTCTATCGAGACCCTGTTCGACATGAATTTGATTATGAAACAACTTTCTTGTGACGAACTTGATTTATTTGATTGGTAGCCCCCCAGTATTCTAGGTTGATTACGAAGTAGCCTCGGATACTATTGATTTGTCCCCGGGTAGAACATAGTTGTTGCCTCGTTAAAAACCTTGCCGAAAAAACCTATTTGGGATAAAAAGCCGAACTTAAGGGAAAAAGAGTACAATGTGTGCTTTGAAACCAGAGGTCTTGATGTTTTTTGTCTAATTCCTGCAATGAGTTAGTGTCGAATATACGTATTTAGACGATAGAGAAGAGAAAAGCATACCTTAATAATAATATCGTTTGAGAAGCCATATGTTCCAATTGTTTGGTTATGGTTTTCCATCCATTGCTCCAAGTTTATAAGACCCTTTCCGACTATATCGACGACTTGATAGGGTCCTTCCCAATTTGGGCCGAGCTTCCCTTCATTAGGATCTCGAGTGTTGACGGTGACCTTCCTTAGGACCAAGTCCCCGGTCTTGAAATGACGGAGGTTGGTTCTTCTGTTGTAGTACCTTTCGATTCGTTGTTTTTGTGCAGCCATTTGAACCAGTGCCGCTTCTTGTTTTTCATCTATAATTCGAGGCTAGTATTCATTGCCCTGTAGTTCGATTCTTCCGATGTATGTTGGAACCTTGCGCTTGGTTCCCCGAATTTGACCGTAATTAAAGCTTCGGAGCCATACACTAAGGAAAATGGAGTCGCTCCTGTATTGGATTTAGATATTGTCCGATATGCCCAAAGGACTTCGGGCAAAATTTCTCTCCACTATCTTTTAGATTCGTTCAATCTTTTCTTTATGTTTTGGATGATAATCTTGTTCGTTGATTCGGCCTGTCCGTTCCCACTAGGATGATATGGTGTTGACATTATTCTTTTTATTTTATGATCTTCGAGAAATTATGTCACTTTACCGCCGATAAATTTCTTACCATTGTCACATGTTATTTCTGCTGGTATACCAAATCTACACATGATGTGATCCCAGATAAAATCTATAACCTCTTTCTCTCTTACTTTTTCGAACGCATGTGCTTCAACCTATTTAGAGAAATAGTCAGTCATAAGCAAAATGAATTTAGCTTTACCCGGGGCCGATGGTAGAGGGCCGACGATATCCATTCCCCATTTCGTGAATGGCCATGGAGAAATGACTGAATGAAGCTGCTCTCCGGGTTGATGGATCATTGGTACAAACCTTTGACATTTATCGCATTTTCGAACGAACTCCTTAGTGTCCTTTTCCATGCTATCCCAGTAGTATCCTGCTCTGATGATTTTGCGAATTAGTGGTTTGGCGCTGGAGTGGTTTCCACAGGTGCCTTCATGGACCTCCCGTAAAACAGAATCGGTGGCCCCTGGTCCCAAGCATACTGCCAATGGTCTGTCGAACGTCCTTTTGTACAATGTTCCATCTTCAACAACGTGAATCGAGTAGCCTTGGTTCGTAGAACCCTCAATTCTTTAGAGTTCGATGGGAGTATTTCGTTCTTTAAGTATTCAATATACTTATTCCTCCAATCCCAGGTTAAGCTTGTGGAATTTATCTCGGCATTCCCTCCCTCGATTATAGATCTCAAAAGTTGAACGACAGTCCCCGAGTCGATCTTATCTTCTTCGACCGACGACCCCAGATTTGCGAGTGCGTCGGCCTCACTGTTTTGTTCTCGAGGCACATGTTGTAGGGTCCATTCTTTGAAATAGTGTAGAGTTACCTATAGTTTGTCCAAATACCTCTGCATCCTATCTTCTCGAACTTCGAAAGTTTTGTTCACTTGGTTCACCACTAGCAAAGAGTCACATTTGGCTTCAATGACTTATGCTCCCAAGCTCTTAGCTAGCTCGAGACCTGCAATCATGACCTCGTACTCGGCCTCATTGTTAGTTAATCTAGTAGTTTTGATGGACTGCCTAATAATGCCACCTGTGGGAGGTTTTAATACCATGCCAAGCCCGGATCCCTTCACATTTGAAGCACCATCTGTGTAGAGGGTCCAAACCCCCGACGATGCACCTGATTTTAACAAGAGTTCCCTTTCAACTTCGGGTGCGAGGGTTGGTGCGAAATCGGCCACGAAGTCTGCTAAAATTTGGGACTTGATGGCCGTTCGAGGTTGAAATTCAATATCGTGCCCACTGAGTTCGACAACCCATTTGGCCAGTCGGCCCGATAGTTCGGGTTTTTGCAAAATGTTTCGAACTGGGCAAGTTGTTAAAACGCATACGGGGTGACATTGAAAGTATGGTCTTAACTTTCTAGAGGCGCTTATCAATGCAAACGCCAATTTCTCTAAGTGTGGGTATCTAGTCTCCGCCTCTCCTAAGGTCCGACTTACATAATAAATAGGAAACTGCGTACCTTGCTCTTCTCAAACTAGGACACCACTTGCCGCGATTTTCGATACCGCTAAGTATAAGTAAAGCTTCTCATCTCCCTTCGGAGTGTGAAGTAATGGTGGGCTCGATAGGTACCACTTCAGTTGTTCAAGTGCTTGTTGACATTCTGGGGTCCAGGTGAAATTGTTCTTCTTTTTTAGCAGAGAGAAGATTTTGTGACTTCGATCTGACGACCTTGAAATGAATCAGCCTAAGGCAGCTATCCGTTCGGTTAGCCTTTGCACTGCTTTCACACTATCCATGACGGTGATGTCTTCGATGGCTTTGATTTTGTCGGGGTTGATCTCGATCCCCCGATCCGACACCATGAACCCGAGGAACTTTCCCGATCCGACACCATGTCCCTATGGTTTTTAATAGCTGTCCTGTTCTGATGCATGGATCCGGAAAGAGCTCCCAACTGGTCATCTTCGACCCTAATTTTTGACTGATATCGGTGGTGTACATCCACCCAAGTTATTGCTGGATACTCGATCAAATTTTGCTTCAGCCGACATGATGCTATTGAACTTTGCTCGTTCAACCCTTGGGTGAAAGCTTGGATGGCCCAGGCGTCTGTGACCGCTGGCAATTCCATGCGTTCTATTTGAAATCGGGACACAAACTCCCTCTGCATTTCACTACCCCTTTGTTTTACTTTGAAGAGGTCTGATTTCCTTGTTGTAACCTTTATGGCACCAACATGTGCCTTTACAAACGAATCCGCTAACATGGCAAAAAAATCGATGGAATTTGGTGGCAGGTTATGATACCAAATCATCGCTCCCTTCGAGAGGGTCTCTCCGTATATTTTTAATAACACGGATTCGATCTCATCGTCTTCCAAATTGTTACCCTTGATGACACACATGTAAGAGGTGACGTGTTCGTTAGGATCGGACATACCATTATATTGGGGAATTTCGAGCATAAGAAATTTTTTGGGGATTGGTTTTGGGGCTGCGCTCGAGGGAAAAGGCTTTTGTATGAAATTTTTCGAATACGGCCCTTTTATCATTGGCGGAGCTCCCGGATCTGATCGACCCTGGAATTATATGTTTCTACTTTTTATCGTTGGCTTCGACTCGTTTTGTGAGTTCCTCGAGCAATTTAGTTATTTCGGAAGTGGTCCCCGATTCTTGCTCGTTCGACTTTACTATGGCTGGCTCCGTTCTGTGGGTGATTTCTCGAAGCTGATTGGGCTCCGACCTTCTTTGCACCTGAGTTTGGCTCTGCAGCTGAGCTATTATAATTTTATGGGCTTGTAACATCTCGAAGATCATCCGTAAGCTGACTCCGATCTCCTCCACGTTATGGGTGTCTCGAGCTACGGATCAAGTACCGCCCTGAATGCTTTTTTCCGGTTCAGAATGTTGGTTCGCCTCAAGAGCCACTTGTGAATTGACATCTAGCGCTACTTCGACTCGAATTTTAGGTACTTTGACTCGAGCATCAGTGACATCATTAAGTGCCCTTCCGGCCCTGGGTATCATGTTGTTGGTTTCATCTTGAAGGTCGGCTTCGTGGTCGATAGGTAAAGCCATCAATCGAGGGTTTGCCATTGCTGATTCAAAGTTGTAAACTGGTGTGTATTGCAGATCTGTATCAAACAACCATTGTTACCCTTAGCCCCACGGTGGGCGCCAAACTGTTTACCCGGAAAGTCGGATATAGTTAAATTTATAAGTAGTTCTAAGGATATGTGATATAGCTTGACATAAATCGTACGTAGAAGTGGAAATATTTAGATTCTTGGCTATAAAAATGGGATATAAATTATTAAACAAGAAGAGTGAGTATGCTGAGTAAAACAAGCTCAAGAGATTTATTCTTCAATAAGAGAAGTAGTCTTTTGTTACAATGTGTGGACCTGCCCTATGCTTACAAGGATTCCCCCTTTTATAGTAGAGAGATCTTACTTTATTTATAATAATAAAAAATATATAGTGGAGAACGCATGATGAATTGTCTCTTCCTTGATTCCCACCAAGATTCTCTCCCCTAGTGCGGTTGCAACGGCTCTTATATGCGAGCTCGATACTGGCTCGAGCTCGGTATTGGGTCGAGCCCTCGGCCTTGGTTCAAGTTTGATATTCGGGGTGAGTGTTAATCAGTCTGTGCGTCTCCGACAACCTTCATGTTGCCTTGCGGTTCGATTTGGTCATGGGCTTGATAATGATACCGAGCCGATTCCTCGATCGGTCTTGGAGCTCGAAGCTTGTTTGTACTATCTTCGAAACTCGTATCGAAGTCTCACTTTAGTCGCTTACCATTCGAACTCGATCAAACGTATGAAGGCCGAAATATATTTTGACCGTATATAATCTTCACAAGGCAAGAAAGCAGAAGCAAGTCAGTAAAAGAAAAAGATATTAGTATAAATATACAAAGATTGTTTACATGAATAAGTGCAACATAGAAGCTAAGGGCTAAGCTTCTAGGTTATCATCGAGAGCGGTATCTTCTCCACCTGGTTATCCCCCGTTATCGGACCCGCTCTTGCTACCATCATCATCATCATCATCGTCGTCGCCATCAGAAGCCAAGGCTTCAGCATCAGCTTTGAGTTCTTTGGCCCTTTTTATCTCTTCAGCAAGATCGAAACCTCGAGCGTGTATCTCCTCGAGGGTCTCCGTCCGAGATTGACACTTAGCAAGTTCGGCAACCCAATGTGCTCGAGTGTCGGCAGTATCCGCCACCTCTCTTGGCTCCATTTGAGCAGCCTCGGCATCAGCTCGATACACAACAATAGACTTGTCTGCCATGACTTTCGAAGACTCAATCTCCGCCTTGGCCTCAGCAAGTCTTGTTTCAAGCTCCTCGATCCTCTTGGCCTGAGCCGAACCTTTTTTCTTGACGCTTCGAAGCTGAACATCGGCCGATGATAACTTGGCCAAGATAGTTTCTTTTTCTGCAGCCAGGCGGTTGATAGTCTCCTTCCACCGATCACATTCGGCCTTGATTTGATTGACTTCTTCCCGAAGCAACCCGATCTTTTCAACCTTTTGCTGCAGCTGAGATAACGAAGGGTTAGCTTCCACAGTCGGGTCAAACCCATACTCTAACAGAACGAGGCTCACTTGCTTATCAAGTTCGGCCTCTTCTTTACGAGCCTTAGCCAAATCTACTTGGAGGCCCCTTATAACCTCGTCCTTTTGGCCGCAGAGAAGCCGCAGAGCATCTCTCTCCCCCGAGACCTTCTGAAGCTCGACCTCACACTGGCTGAGGTCGGCTCGAAACTTGCTAATGGCCTACACAGAAGGAAAAAAACACAAGTCGGGTTTAGAAAATAACGAAGAAACCAAGCGCAGTAAAATTATTACCCGAGAAATGAAAATGTTGGGCCTCTTCTAGGAGAAGAGAAGCGTCACTAATATCGGAGGCATCAGCGACTCCAGTAAAGCAATCCCGAAAAGGAACTCCTACACCAGAGCCTCCGCCCGTATCGGGGGTCTTCAATTTACGAGCTTCCTTTAACGCCTCCTCAGAAAAGGTCGGAAGAGAAGGCAAATGACACATTATCATGGTCCCGAGCGAATCGCTCGGGACGCGCTGATCGAGACTCATGGTATCGGAACCGGCCCCGACCGGTGTAGCCATCATCGGCTCAGAAGGTCTGGCAACCTCGATAGCTTTCGCGGATCGGACCACCAAAGCCAAAGCATCTTCTTCTTCTTCTCCCAGTCGTTGGACCGAGTCCGTCGAAAGAGCGATTGCCTTCCTCCTCACCCTTCGAGTTTTGGGCTTGAGGTCCTCTGACCGAGAGATAACTTTTCGCTTTTTATCTTTCCCCGGTTTCGGGACCGGGGACTTGGTTCCTTCCTCACCACTCGAAGGCCTCAAAAAAACATCCTTGGTTACGCCTGCATGAAAGGAAGTCAGTAACGAATGGAGCATAAAGAACATTTCGAAAAATATGAGAAGTGACCCTTACCGTGATTCTTGGCCTCCCACCTACCTTTCGCCAAATCACGCCAAGCGCGCTCGGCTTAAGAGAAAGTCGAGGCTAACTTCCGAACCCAATCCTCGAGGTTGGGTACTGCTTGTGGCATCCAATGGGCAGTTGTATATCGGAGGGAGAAATCAGATAGAATCAGAGAAAGATATGAAAAGCAACGCCTTAAGAAAATCACTTACGGTCGAAATTCCATTCCTCGGGGAACGACATCTTCTCTTCCGGGATAAGGTCACGGGTTTTCACCCGAATATAACGGCCCATCCAACCCCGATCCTTGTCTTCGTCGATGCTCGACATTAAATCTTTCGTTGTCCGACGATGGAGCCTGATTAGTCCTCGAAAGATTTTAGGACGATACAATCGTATGAGGTGATTTAGGGTAAAATCCAGCCCCCCGGCGTTGTTGGAGAAGAAGCGAAGTAAGATAACTATGCGCCATAGAGAAGGATGAATCTGACCGAGGGTGACCTGATATCTTTTGCAAAAATCATTGATCACTGGTCGACGGGACCCAACATGAAGGGGTAAGTATAAACACTTAAAAACCCTCCACGTGAGTGATGATGCTCTCTTCGGGAGAGGGAATTTACTATACAACCTCGGGACCCCAGTTGCAGTCTTTCCTCACAGCCTCGAGATGGCCCTCTGTTATCGAGCACTTGTACATCGACATATGCTCACATCAACTCGGAACCGATGAAGGATTTTTAACCTTAAAATCGATCTTTAGAGTACACTGGCCAGGAACATACTCGTGGGGAGGCGGCTCCACCGGCGCCTTGTCGCCGGACGGCCGTGAAGAGGAAGCTTTCTCCTTCCGAGGTACGGTTTTTGAAGTTTTTGCCATTAATATAAGAAAAAGAAAAGCAAAGTAAGATGAAAGGTTGATGGTGCCAAACGCTGGCGAAGGTGGCTCTACAAGCGGCGAAAAAGAGGCAGAAAGAGTAAGAAAATATGGGAGGTTGAAGATGTAAAAGTGGTAAATGATAAATGGAAGGATTATTTATAGGTTTATACCATGGCAGTTCAGTATCAGTGGTGGCCAACCACTGTCTGACATGCATTAAATACCTTGAAAGACTATATCGACGAGACAATTATCACGTACGTCATGATCGAGCCCAGTAAAAATGTCAGCTTATAATCCGATCGAGCCGTTGAAAATCATATCGCTTCTCACCACATTCTTCCTGAGAAATGAGGGGACTATCTGTATATGGTCGAAATAGATTTTGGCCTTCGTACGTTTGATCAAGTTCGAATGGTAAGCGACCAAAGTGAGACTTCGAGACGAGTTCTGAAGATAGTACAAACAAGCTTCGAGCTCCAAGAGCGATCGAGGAATCGGCTCGGTATCATTATCGAGCCCATGACCAAATCGAACCGCAAGGCAACGTGAAGGTTGTCGGAGACGCACAGACCGATTAACACTCACCCCGAATGTCGAACTCGAACCAAGGATGAGGGCTCGACCCAATACCGAGCTCGAGCCAATATCGAGCTCGCAGACAAGAGTCGTTACAACCGCACTAGGGGAGAGAATCTTGGCGGAAATCGAGAAAGAGACAATTCATCATGGGTTCTTCACTATATATTTTTTATTATTATAAATAAAGTAAGATCCCTCTACTATAAAAGGGGGAATCTTTGTAAGCACAGGGCATGTCCACACATTGTAACAAAAGACTACTTCTCTTATTGAACAATAAATCTCTTGAGTTTGTTTTACTCAGCATACTCATTCTTCTTGTTCAATAATTTATATCCCGTTTTTATAGACAAGAATCTAAACATTTTCACTTCTACGTACGATTTATGTCAAGTTATATCATATATCCTTAGAACTACTTATAAATTTAACTATATCCGACTTTTCGGGTATACAAAAACCATTAAAAATAAGCTTTAAGCATGCATTTATATTTTTTCACTTTTAATTTACGATCTATCCATAGGCCTTCTTCTTTATTTTAGGTTGCGGGAATCTAAGTTATTAAAAACTTTTGGATCTTTGGAAGCCAGCACTTCAAGACATAATTTAATAATTGTTTACTACATTTTTGTCTCCTTTGAATCTATTTTTGCAGCTACGGGCATTTTTTGTGTTTTGCAAAATGAAGTTTACCTAAATTAGTCTATCTACTTGAGAATTACATAATGGAACGGCTTGTAGCTCATAAGTTATCGAATTGCTATTTTACTTTTATTCAATTTTATATTTTTCTTATTTGAGTAGAATTGAGCTTAATCTTAATCTCTACATTATTTCTACTTATATTTTGAAATATTCACAAAATTTAAGCATGTTAATATTTTGTCTCACTTCATAGTACTTATATATATCATTAACATACACAACACACTATGTAATGAGTGAGCTTCTTCCCCAAGATTAAAAAAAATCAAAATTTTATTAAAAGGGATTGTATAAAGATGCAAGAAAAATATTGTTTATTGGAAAACAATTAGAGATTTTATACGGGTTGGAGGAATTACATTTGGAAGAAGCTAATTTTGATTATTTATCATAACAACAATAACCCAGTATAATCCCACTAGTAGAGTTTGTGGAGGGTAGTGCGTACGCAGACCTTACCCCTACCCTGGGATAGAAAGGCTGTTTCCGATAGACCCTCGCTCTCTCTCTCCCAGAACTCCCCACCTTGCTCTTGGGGTGACTCGAACTCACAACCTTTTGGTTGAAAGTGGAGGGTGCTCGTCACTATAGCAACCCACTCTTGTATGCCATAGAAGAACCATAAACAAAGAGCACATTCACTTGTATAAAATTAGTTTGTCTTTTCTTAAATCATTGGAGTATATCTAGTATCATTAAAAATTAATATATTAATCACGATCAATCTGCGACGACTACTGGTGACCAATTAATTATATAACAGTTTAAATAGTAAGACATTTAGATAGATAGCAAGGCTAACATTGTTGACACATTCAAATACCAAAAGTATCTCCTTCGTATTTCAAAATGACACAAAATGAAACAAGTTCCTATGGCTCAATTGTGTTGACTCAAAATGTTATATTTAAATTTAATAATTAATTATGTATTCTAAAACCTCGAAAAGTACTATTTATTATTCTTCGACTTGCGTGCGCAGTTCATAAAATTTTTCAGAAAGTTTTTAGATGAAAAATGAATTAAAATGTGAATTAGAGCTTTAAAACTCAACTGAGTTGACTTTGGTCAACATTTTGAGCAAATGGACTCGGATCAGTATTTTGACAGTTTTAGTAGGTCCGTATCGTGATTTGAGACTTGGGCGTATGCCCGAAATTAAATTCCGAGGTCCCTAGCCCGAGATATGGAATTTTGATGAAAAATTAAAAGTTTAAGTTCAAATAGTGACCGGATGCTGAATTATGTGCAAACGACCTCGAAATATAATTTTGATGATTTCAACAACTCCGTATGGTGATTTTGGACTTAGGAGCGTGATCAAATTTTATTTGGAAGTTCGTAGTGAAATAAGCCTTGAAATGGCTAAAATAAGAATTTAAGTTTGGAATTTGACCGGGGAGTTGACTTTTTGATATCGGGGTCGGAATCTAGTTCTGAAAATTTTTACATCTCCGTTATGTCATTTATGACTTGTGTGCAAAATTTGAGGTCAATCAGACTTGATTTGATAGGTTTCGACATCGAATGTAGAGGTTGGAAATTCTTGAGTTTCATTAAGCTTGAATTGGGGTGTGATTTGTGATTTTAGCATTGTTTGATTTGATTTGAGGTTTCGAATAAGTTCGTATGATATTTTAGGACTTGTTGGTGTATTGGGTTGAGGTCCCGAGGGCCTCGGGTGAGTTTCGGATGGTTAACAGATCAAAAGTGGGACTTAGCTGCTGCAATTTTTCCGCTGGAAATGCTGTCAAAATTGGGTTGCCTGTCAAAATCGGGTTGGCTATCAAAATCGGGCTGCCTATCAAAATCGGGTTGCCTGTCAAAATCGGACTGTCTGTCAAAATCGAGCTCCCCGTCAACATCGGACTCCCCGTCAAAATCGGACTCCCTGTCAAAATCGGGCTCTGTCACGACCCAATTTCACCTATAGGTCGTGATGGCGCCCAACACTACAGCTAGGCAAGCCAACTGATAAATCAAACGTATATTGGTTAAACTTTTAATCCAAGAAAATAATAAAATACCAAATTCTGCCAATGTGTGTACCAAGACCCGGTGTCACAAGTGCATGAGCATCTAATAGATTATACAAAACTCTGAATACTGACTGAAATGAAATAGACAGAATATAAATATAAGAAGAGATACTGGTAGCTGCAGAACGGCTCAGAAAGGAAGCTCACCACTATGCCTCAGGATGACGTGGATATGTGATGATAGGTCCCCCACTAGTACCTGTCTCAGACCCTGCACAAAAAGTACAGCAAGTGTAGTATGAGTACGTAAACAACATGTACCCAGTAAGTATCAAGCCTAATCTCGAAGTGGTAGAGACAAGATGGCCAACTTTGACACTCACTATGGGTCAATAATAATAATTAAAATAAAACTAGAATATTTAAATCAGCATGATTCACAAAATATAACAATAATTTATTTAACCAGCATAAATAATTAAATTCCTTCAAAACGCAATAATTCTCCATATATATATATATATATATATATATATATATATATATATATATATATACACACCTTGAATTTCAATAAAATTCCAATATATCAAATAGCTTTACAAGCTGCAATTCAATTTCAATGAATTTTTTATTTATCAAATAGCTTTACAAGCTGCAATAAACCGTCAAAGTATCGTGTAATTATTATTATTACTAAGCACGATTTCTGCCGAGGTCGTTCGGCCAGATCCAGAATATTGTGTACACTGCCGAGGGACGTGCGGCACGATCCATAGATGCATCTATCCTGCCGAGGCGTTCGGCCCACTCTACAAGAAAGGAGGACATTTTCTTATGTACCTCCGGAATGAGAGTATATTTGTTATAAGATAAATTCAGGAGGAAAAATAATTTCTCTTAACAATTAATTAACTTAAACAGAACAAAAAAAATCAAGTATATGAGATTTTCATCCTTTAATATTTTTATCTAACAATTCACAATATATATGTATATATATCAAATAATATTAATTAAACAAAGAATATAATTTACACATGTAATTCATGCTTTGAGTCCTAAACTACCCGGACTTTAGCATTAATAGTAACTACGCACGGACTCTCGTCACCTCGTGCGTATGTAGTCCCCACAATTAGCAACAATTATTTAATTTTAATCACCTATGAGGTAATTTCCCCCTCACAAGATTAGACAAGAGACTTACTTCATCTTGCTCTAATTTAATCAAGTAGAAGGCCTTCCAACTCTGTCTAGCTCGAATCTAGTCAAAATAATTCGATACAATCACTAAAAATTATAGGAATCAATTCTATAAGAAAATACTATATTTTAAATAAAAATCCCGAAATTAATTAAATGTTTGTCCGTGGGACCCAAGTCTCGAAATCCGGTGAAAGTTATAAAATTCGATAACCCATTAAATTACGAGTCCAACCATACCAGTTTCACTCAAATCCGACTCCGAATCGATACCGAAATCTCAAAAATTCGTTTGTATAAGATTTCTAAAAATTTCTCAAATTTCAATCTCAAAACACTAATTAAATGATGAGACCAATGATATATTTATGTTTATAGACCAAATCCAAGTTAGAATCACTTATCCCAATGTCTTTTACCTGAAAATCTATCAAAATTCGCCTCTGCTCAAGCTCCAATTTGTTAAAAATGGCGAATGGGATGAATGCCCTCTTATATAATTCTGCCCAGGCAGCCCTCGATTCTCGGCCTCGATCCTCAGCCTCGATCCTCATCCTTGATCCTCGGCCTCTATCCTCAGCCTCGATCCTCGGCCTCGATTTTTTGGGAGATCGATTTTTGGGCCTCGATTTTGGGCCAGAATTTCCAACAGAACGGGAAAATTGCAGCAGCTGTTTTAAGTCCACTTTTTGATCCGTTAATCATCCGAAACTCACCCGAGGCCCTCGGGACCTCAACCAAATATACCAAAAAGTCCTAAAATATCATACGAACTTATTTGAAAACTCGAATCACATAAAACGACGCTAAAACCACGAATTATGCTCCCATTCAAGCTTCATGAAACTTAAAATTTCTAACTTCTACACTTGATGTCGAAAGCTATCAAATCAACTCCGATTGATTTCAAATTTTACACACAAGTCATAAATGATATAGCGGAGCTACAAAAATTTTCAGAACTGGATTCCGACCCCGATATCAAAAAGTCAACTCCCCGATCAAACTTCCAAACTTTAAATTCCTATTTTAGCCATTTCAAGCCTAATTTCACTACTGACTTCCAAATAAAATTCCGATCACGATCCTAAGTCCAAAATCAACATATGGAGCTGTTGGAATCATCAAAATTTTATTCCGGGGTCGTTTGCACATAATTAGATATCCGGTCACTATTTGAACTTAAACTTTTAATTTTTCATCAAAATTCCATATCTCGGGCTAGGGACCTTGGAATTTGATTCCGGGCATACGCCCGAGTCCCAAATCATGATACGGATATACCGAAACTGTCAAAACACTGATACGAGTTCGTTTGCTCAAAATATTGACCAAAGTCAACTCAATTGAGTTTTAAAGCTCTAATTCACATTTTAATCCATTTCTCACATAAAAACTTTCTAAAAATTTTTACGGATTGCGCATGCAAGTTGAGGAATGATAAATAGTACTTTTCGAGGTCTTAGAACACATAATTAATTATTAAATTTAACGATGACATTTTGGGTCATCACATTCTCCACCTCTTAAACAAACGTTCGTCCTCGAACGAGTTTAGAATTATACCTAAAGTGCTGAATAAGTGTGGATATCTGTTCCGCATGTTTTCCTCGGCCTCCCAAGTCGCTTCCTCGACTGGTTGGCCCCTCCACTGGACTTTTACTGCAGAAATCCTCTTGGACCTCAACTGGCAAACCTGTTTATCAACAATGGCAATTGGCTCCTCTTCATAACCTAATCTATTATCTAGTTGAACTGTGCTGAAGTCTAACACATGTGATAGTTTGGCATGATACTTTCAGAGCATAGATACGTGAAAAACCGGATGAACTCCCGATAGGCTGGGAGGCAATGCAAGCTCATAAGAAACCTCCCCAACTAGTTTCAACTCCTCAAATGGGCCTATAAACCTTGGGCTCAACTTGCCCTTCTTCCCGAATCTCATAATTCCCTTCATCGGCGAAACCTTCAAGAGAACTTTTTCACCTACCATAAATGATATATCAGGCGTTTTCTGATCCGTGTAACTCTTTTGTCCAGACTGTGCTGTACGAAGTCACTCCTGAATCAACTTTACCTATTCCAAGGTATCCCTTACCAAATCAGTACCATATAACTTAGCCTCATCTAGCTCAAACCATCCGATAGGTGAACGACATCGCCGACCATATAAAGCCTCAAATGGAGCCATCTCGATGTTTGATTGGTAACTGTTATTATAAGAAAACTCGGCCAAAGGCATGAAATGATCCCACTGACCTCCAAAGTCGATCACACATGCCCTGAGCATATCCTCCAAAATCTGAATTGTCCGCTCTGACTGCCCGTCAGTCTGCGGATGAAATGCTGTGCTGAGCTCTACACGGGTCTCCAACGCACTCTGTACTGCTCTCCATAAATGTGAAGTAAACTGAGGGCCTCTATCTGATATGATGGAAATTGGCACACCGTGCGACCGAACTATCTCCTAAATATAAATCTCGGCCAACCTCTCTGAAGTATACGTAGTCACAACAGGAATAAAATGTGCCGACTTGGTCAACCTGTCAACAATCACCCAAACTGCATCAAACTTTCTCAAGGTCCACGGCAACCCAAATACAAAGTCCATAGTAATTCTTTCCCATTTTCACTCTGGTATAGTCATCTGCTGAAGTAGGCCACTTGGCCTCTGGTGCTCATATTTAACTTGCTTGCAATTTAGACACCTAGATACATACTCAACTATGTCCTTTTTCATTCGTCGCCACCAATAATGTTGCCTCAAGTCACGATACATCTTAGTAGCACCTGGATGAATAGAATACCGAGAATTGTGTGCCTCCTCCAGGATCTTTTTCCTCAGTCTATCCACATTAGGAACACATAAATGATCCTGGAGTCACATAACACCATCTGCTCTAATAGTAACTTCCTTGTCACCACCTCGTAGTACTGTTTCACGAAGAACCATCAAGTATGGGTCATCATACTGGCGAGCCTTGATCTGCTCAAATAGTGAAGATTGGGCCACCACACATGCAAGAACTCGGCTGGGCTCTAAAATATCCAGCCTCACAAGTTTGTTAGCTAAGTACTGAATATCCGAGGCTAATGGCCTTTCCTCTGCTGAAATAAAAGCAAAACTACCCATACTCTCTGCCTTCCTGCTCAAGGCATCTGCAACCACATTTGCTTTGCCCGGATGATACAAGATAGTAATATCATAATCTTTTAGTAACTCCAGCCATCTGCGCTGCCTCAAATTTAGATCCCTCTGCTTGAACAAATGCTACAAATTGCGATGATCAGTGTAAACTTCACAAGACACCCCATAAAGATAATGCCTCCGAATCTTTAGAGTGTGAACAATCGCAGCTAACTCCAAATCAAGTACTGGATAATTCTTCTCGTGGGGCTTCAGCTGTGTGAAGCATATGTAATAACTCGCCTTTCCTACATCAATACACAACCCAAGCCAATGCGTGATGCATCGCAATACACTGTATATATTCCCGAACCAGATGGTAACACTAACACGGGTGTTGTAGTCAGTGCTGTGTTGAGCTTCTGAAATCTTGACTCACAATCATCGGACCATCGGAACTGAACACCCTTCTGGGTTATTTTGGTCAAAGGTGCTGCAATAGATGAAAAACCTTCCACGAATCGACGATAATAACCTGCTAAACCCAGAAAACTCCTGATCTCAGTCGCCGAAGTTGGACGATGCCAATTCTGAACTGCCTCAATCTTTTTGGGATCAACTTTAATACCTTCGCCCGATACAATATGTCCCAAAATGCTACAGACTCTAGCCAAAACTCACATTTAGAGAACTTAGCATATAGCTTTTGTTCCTGCAATGTCTGAAGCACTACTCTCATATGCTGCTCATGTTCCTCCTTACTGCGCGAATAGAATAATATGTCATCAAGGAAGACAATGACAAATGAATCAATATATGGCATGAATACCCTATTCATCAGATCCATAAACGCTGCTGGGGAATTAGTTAAATTGAAGGACATCACCAGAAACTCATAATGACCATATCTAGTCCGAAAAGCAGTCTTCGGAACATCCGTATCACGAATCTTCAACTGATGGTACCCCGACCTCAAGTCAATCTTAGAGAATACCCTAGCACCCTGCAACTGGTCAAATAGATCATCAATACACGGCAACGAGTACTTGTTCTTAATAGTGACTTTGTTCAATTGGCGATAATCAATACACATCCGCATTATTCCATCCTTCTTTTTCACAAATAATACTGGTGCACCCCAAGGCGATACACTCGGTATGACGAACCCTTTGGCTAGTAAATCTTTAAACTGTTCTTTTAATTCTTTCAATTCTTTCGGAGCCATGCGATACGGTGTGATAGATATAAGATGGGTATCTGAAGCCAAGTTAATACAGAAATCAATCACGATCAGGTGGCATACCTGGAAGATCTGACGGAAATACATCTGAGAACTCCCAAACTACAGGCACTGAATCAATAGCCGGAGTCTCTGCAGTAGTATCCCGAACATAGGCTAGATAAGCCAAATAACCCTTCTCAACCATGTGTTGAGCCTTTATAAAAGAAATAACTCGATTAAATAAACTAACAGGCAACCCTTCCACTCCAGCTTAGGCAATGAAGGGATAGCCAAGGTAACAGTCTTGGCATAACAATCTAGAATAGCATGATATGGATATAACCAGTCCATGCCCAGAATAATTTCAAAATCGATCATCTCAAGCAATAAGAGATCTGCTCTAGTTTCATAACCACAGAATGAAATAATACAGGACCGGTAGATCCGTTTCACAACAACAGTATCGCCCACAGGAGTGGACACATAAACAGGAGTACTCAAGGGCTCGCGAGAAACACCTAGAAATGGAGCAAATAGAAATGACACATATGAATATGTAGATCCTAGATCAAATAATACTGAGGCATCTTTGCCACAAATAGAAATAATACCTGTAATCACGACATCTGAGGCCTCTGCATCTGGTCTAGCCGGAAAAGCATAGAACCGAGCTGGAGCGCCAACTGGCTGGCCTCCGCCTGGCTGACCTCCACCTCTAGGATGACCCCTACCCACCTGTCCTCCGCCTCTCGGTGGTCGGACTACTGGTGGAGCAACTGGTCCGGTAAGCATAAGTTGCTGACCCTGCTGTACTGGTCTACCCCGAAGCTTGGGGTAAAACCTCTGCATGTGACTGGGATCCCCGCACTGGTAAAAACTCTTCGGTGCGATGGGCTGCTGACTAAGTGTCTGGCCTTGGGGACCTGAATACCCACGGGAAAAACCCTGAATAGCTGGTGGGCGATAAGAACTCTCTGGTATAGCACTGAAATAAGGTCGTACTGGGGCACCCGAGGAGGCGGGGGTGCTGGATATGAGGAATTATCTTTAAATTTAACAATTAATTCTATGTTCTAAGACCTCAAAAAGTACTATTTATCATTCCTCGACTTGCGCACGCAGTTTGTAAAATTTTCCGAAAAGTTTTTAGGTGAAAAATGCATTAAAATGTGAATTAGAGCTTTAAAACTCAACTGAGTCGACTTTGGTTAACATTTTGAGCAAACGGACTTGGATCAGTATTTTGATAGTTCCGGTAGGTCCGTATCGTGATTTTGGACATGGACGTATGCCCGGAATCAAATTCCGAGGTCCCTAGCCCGAGATATAGAATTTTGATAAAAAAAATTAAAAGTTTAAGTTTAAATAGTGACCGGATGTCAAATTATGTGCAAACGATTGCGGAATTGAATTTTGATGATTCCAACAGCTCCGTATAGTGATTTTGGACTTAGGAGCGTGATCGGAATTTTATTTGGAAGTCCGTAGTGAAATAAGCCTTGAACTGGCTAAAATAGGAATTTACGTTTGGAAGTTTGACCGGGGAGTTGACTTTTTGATATCGGGGTCGGAATCCAATTCTAAAAATTTTCATAGCTCTGTTATGTCATTTATGACTTGTGTGCAAAATTTGAGGTCAATCGGACTTGCTTTGATAGGTTTCGACATCGAATGTAGAAGTTGGAAATTCTTGAGTTTCATTAAGCTTGAATTGGGGTGTGATTTGTGATTTTAGCGTTGTTTGATTTGATTTGAAGTTTCAAATAAGTTTGTATGATATTTTAGGACTTATTGGTGTATTGGTTTGAGGTCCCGAGGGCCTCGGGTGAGTTTTGGATGGTTAACGGATCAAAAGTGGGACTTAGCTGCTACAAAAGCTGCTGCAATATTTCTGCTGGAAATGTTGTCAAAATCGGGCTTCCTGTCAAAATCGGGCTCCCTGACAGATCTGTAAGTTATAAAAATAGGGGAGTTCGTCCCATTTGCTATTTTTGATGAATTGGATCTTGAGGAGAGGCGATTTTGATGTTTTTTCAAGGAAAAATATTGGGATAAGTGATTCTAACTCAGATTTGGTCAATATACACGAATATATCATTGTTTTTACCATTTAATTAGTGTTTTGAGATAGAAATTTGAGAAACTTTTAGAAATCTCATTGAAATAATTTTTTGAGATTTTGGTGTCGATACGATGTTGGATTTGAGTGAAACTGGTATGGTTGGACTCGTAATTGAATGGGTTGTCGGATTTTGTTAGTTTCGCCGGATTCCGAGACGTGATTTTTGAGCTAATTTCGGATTCTATTGAAAAATATAGTATTTTCTTATGAAATTGATTCCTATAATTTTTGTTGACTGTATCAATTAATTATGACTAGAAACGAGTCGATCAGAGTCGAAAAATTGAGGAAAAAACATAATACTTGGTTAAATTAGAGCAAGTCGAGCTAAGTGACTTGTCTAACCTTGTGTGGGAGAAATTTCTCCTAGGATTAGTATTGAAGTAATAAATTGTAATGTGTTGAAAGTCGTGTACACGAAGTGACGAGTGTGTACACGGGCTAAATATGAAAGATTATATTTTTAAATTGTATAGATCACTATTGCGCATTTATTAAATTATTTTATCTTGTTATATTCTTCATCATTGATATGAGATATATACTTTAAATTTGTTTGACCTTTTTCTACTAATTGTTTTACCTGTTTAGTTAAAATTTGGTTTCTTTTATACTGTGCATTATTTGAAGGTTGATTTTCTTTAAATTAAATATTATTAATATGAAGTATTTGACATTTTTAAATTTGATATTGAAGCAACGTATTAAAGAGTTTGAAATATTATTTTCCTGAATTATTTATTTGAGCACTTGAGGTACAAATTGTGATATGGATACGCATGCGGTGGTATAAGGTCTGGGTATTGAAACGCATGCGGTGAGATAAGGGTGGCTTGATATGCGTGGCAAGTAGGGGGAACTACTAGAAGTCATGCGGTGTGATAAGGATGGCTAAACCGCGGGATGCCATTTCGGAAAAACTGTTTTCTTTAAAATAAATTGTGAAGGCTCCCGCAGTGAGATAAGAAAATGAGATATTGTGAATTTATTTATGATTTGGGACTACGAGGCGGTACCTCGGGAGTTCCCTTGTTGATATTGATTTGTGGCCGTAGTTGCCTCTGATTATTGTTGTGATTTTCTTAAAAGTTGAGAAGAATTCTGTTTTGTTTCCACGAGGTATTTATTGTCATTTTTTTTGGTGTAATTCAATGTGACATACTACTTGATTCATTTCCATTGACATTTTATCTATTATATTGTTTAAAACATTTTTCCATGATATTATTTATTCTCCAGTAGAGCCTGACCTGACCTCGTCACTACTCTACCGAGGTTAGGCTTGGCACTTACTGGGTATCGCTGTGGTGTACTCATACTACACTTCTGCACATCTTTTTGTGCAAATCCAGGTACTCCTTACCATCCCTGACATCAGTGAGTTACCTGTACACGGAGACTTCAAGGTATATCTGCCAGCGTCCGCAGACTCCGGAGTCCCCTTCTATCATTGTTGTGTTGCTTCCTTATTTTCTTTAGACCTTGATATATATAGAGACATTGAGGATAAATTCTTAAAAGCTTGTAACTTATTTCTACCAGGTTTTGGGAATTGTAAATTATGTAAAGTTTCAGATTTCTATTTTTATTCCGCATTGACAGGCTTACCTAGTCTTAGAGACTAGGTGCCATCACGACATCCTACGGAGGGAATTTGGGGTCGTGACATCAATCTATTAAGTCTCTCATATATGCACGGAGGTCCTCCTTATCCATTTTTATCATATAAGTAAATAAAAAATTAATAGTGATGAGAAAAAAATTAGCTAACAAAGAGTGACATCTTTAATATCATAGACTACTAAAAAACTGAAATTAGCTACGAACGTTGTCGCTAATCTATTGCTAAATTGCTCGTAGCTAGTCAAATTTTTTGATAATCAGTTGTTAACCCTTGCTAAGTAGGATTAGCAACAGATTTTGCTTTAACTACAAAATTTGTCCGATGCTAATTTCTATTTTATTTACTAGTGATAAGTTGGTTGAAATCAATAGATTTTTATAAAGTATATTCACATATCTCATGTTAACTATTAGGCATGCTTATTGTTAAACACTCTTAGTATTTACTCTCTTGTGTTACTTTTTTATATGTCATTTTTCTTTTCTCAGTAAAGCACGAAGTCACTTCACAAAATGTCATTCTCTTTTTTTACCCTTTAAAATATAGATTACACTAGACAAAATTGTCATTTAACCATTTTTTAAATTTTTAGGAATAGTCGTTTGTCAATACCCGAAATTCCCACCTTCGGACCATGATGGCGCCTAATATTTTACTTGCTAGGCAAGCCAACGTTAGAATATTATTATCCATTTTAAAACAATTTTTAAATTTATTAATAACAAAGAAACAAATGCGGAAGTAAAGTCTGAAATGTAGTGAATAATCCAAAAACAAAACAACGGTGTCTAAATACCATCCCAGAATTGGTGTCACAAGTGCACGAGCTTCTAGAATAATACAAATAAAGGTCTGAATAAAATAAAGTTGTCTGAAAACAAACACACAACTAAAGTAAAGTAGACGGGGACTTCAGAACTGCGAACGCCGTGCAGTTCTACCTCATGTCTCCTCTAAGTAGCTGAAATCCGAGCAAGTCTATGGTACGCTGCTGGTACCAACTCCAAAATCTGCACAAGAAGTGCAAAGTGTAGTATCAGTACAACCGACCCCATATACTGGTAAGTGCTGAGCCTAACCTCGACGAAGTAGTGACGAGGCTAAGGCGGCTCACTTACATTAATGTAATGACCCGGCTGGTCGTTTCGGGGGTTATAGCCCCGTTTCCCCCATTTATATTTCATTTATGCTCTTAAGCTATATTATGATATACTAGGTTAGTTGGTTCGGGTCTGGAGTGTTTTCGAAGTGGAATGAGACACTTAGTCTCTTATTTAGAACCTTAAGTTGGAAAAGTCAACCGCACGTTGACCTATGTGTAAACAACCTCGAATTTGAATTGTGATAGTTCCGTTAGCTCCGTTAGGTGATTTTGGACTTAGGAGTGCATCCGGAATGTGATTTGGAGGCCCGTGGTAGAATTAGGCTTGAATTGGCGAAATTGGAAATTTGACGATTTCGGTCGGCAGTGGAAAAATTTGATATCGGGGTCAGAATGGAATTTAGGAAGTTGGAGTAGGTTCAGTATCATTTGTGACGTGTGTGCAAAATTTGAGGTAATTCCGATGTGGTTTGGTTGGTTTCGGCATCGGTTGCCGAATTTGGAAATTTAGAAGTTCTTAGGCTTGAATCCGAGGGTAATTTGGTGTTTGGATGTTGTTTTGAGTGATTCGAAGGTTTGACTAAGTTTGTATGTTGATATATAACTTGTTGGTATTTTTGGTTGAGGTCCCGAGGGCCTCGGGGTGATTTCGGGTGGTTAGCGGATTTGTCGAAGTTGGAATTTGCAATTGAAGCTGCTGCTTCTGCTATTTCCGCACCTGCAGAAAGATGAGTCGCAGGTGCGAGGTCGCTGGTGCGCAAAAGGGGGTTCGCAGGTGCGGGCAATGCTGGGCTAGGCAGGATGTGCAGGTGCGAGAAGACTATCGCATCTGCGAGCTTGCAGGTGCGAGACCTGGGGCGCATATGCGGAAGGAAGGAAGAAGGCTGGCTTCGTAGATGCGGCGTGCCACGCGAAGGTGTGCAAGCACAGGTGCGATGACTTTGCCGCAGATGCGGAGTCTGGGCAGATAAGTGAGTTGCACAGGTATGGCTCCTTGGATAGCAGGTGCGGTCGCGCGGGTGCGAGTAAAAGGCCGCAGGTGTGAGAAGCCTGGGCAGAAGGTACATGTTGCACACTTCGCGAATTTTGGTGCATTCTTCACCATTTCTATTCGGTTTTGGAGCTTTTGGGAGAGTTTTGAAGAGGGAATCAAGGGGGTTTTCATTGAGGTAAGTTACCTGAGCCCTAATACTCGTATATATGGTGATTTTCCGTTGTTTAAACATGTAATTAGTGAAAATGAGGGGTTAGGGCTTGGGATTTTTGGAGAAGTAATTTAAGGATTTGAAGGACCAAACGATGTCGGATTTTGATGAATTTAGTATGGTTAGACTCGTGAGTGAATGGGCTTTCTAGTTTTGTAAATTTTGTCGGATTTCGAGACGTGGGCTCGGGGGTCGGGTCTGAGCCAATTTCGGGTTTTGGTCTAATTTTGTAACTTTTCTTGTGGAATTCATTCCATTAGCGCGCATTGATGGTGTTGTACTGATTGTGAATAGATTCGGAGAATTTGGAGGCCGAGTCCAGAGGCGAGGTAGAGATTTTACCGGTTTGAGGTAAGTAACGATTGTAAATCTAGTCCTGAGGGTATGAAACCCCGGATTTTGTATCATTCTACTATTTTTAAGCGATGCACATGCTAGGTGACAGGCGTGTGGGCGTGCACTATTGGGGATTACGACTTGGTCCATCCCGTAGCAACTGTAAAGTTGTATATTTTGTTGAAACTAAATGATACTTATGTGTTTTAGAAAGAGATTCTGTAAATTGGGCTGAACGCCATGTTTGGGCCTTATGCCAGTGCTGTTTTGACCCTTAGGGGCCTTTTCTTACTATCCTCTCACTGTTTTCGATTGAAAATCTATACTCAGTCATGATTATACTTGTTTACTGCATAACTCAGTTTTATGACTCTATTTTGATGCATATAAATGTTGTTTTGGGTCGAATGCCCTATTTTACTGAAATGCCCGAGTGGCTTGAGAGGTTTATGGCTGAGTAAGGTCGAGGGTCTGATTTGTGAGGATATTATAGGATCGGGCTACACGCCGCAGCATGTTTGATATAGGCCGAGGGCCTGAGTAATTTATGCCATGATTTGGCTTGATATAGCGCTTCGGCTGAAGGAGCCCCTCCGGAGTCTGTACACACCCTCAGTGAGCGCAGGTACCTACTTAGTGCGAGTGCCGAGTGCTGAGTGACTGGGAGGCATGAGTGATTGTGCGGTATGCCCGAGTGGAAAGAGTGATTGTGAGGTATGCCCGAGTGGCACGAGTGACTGTGAAGTTTTTTCCCGAGGGGCTGTTTATGATTTTATCATTTTTGCTCACCTTTGCATTGAGCCTTTGTTTGAAAAACTGTTGAAAAATATCTTTAAATGATTTTTACTGGAACCGGGTTTAAACAAGAGGATTTGATTCAAACACTAATTTTTAACGCAAGCTGTACTTTACTGATTTTTTGTGATATGAACTTGATATGCTTTATTGCTTGTCGCTACTTATCAGTCTTTATTTATTGTTGTTACTTACTGAGTTTGCATACTCACGTTACTCCCTGCACCTTATGTGTAGATCCAGGTGTAGCTAGACATGGTAGCGGTTGTTGATTATTCTGGTTGAAGATTTCTGTTTCTCGGGGATAGCAAGGCAGCTGCTTGGCGACCGCAGCCCCTGCTCTTCTCCCTCTTATCTTCCTTTAGTTGTATTTAGCTATTTTCTAGGCTAAGTTAGCCTTGATATTGTTAGACAGATTGTAGTAGATGCTCATGACTAGTGACACCCCGATGTCGGGCTTTTCTTTTCCGCACTTTTGTTTTCTTTGATTTGAACTCCATAATGAAGGTTTTATGTTAAATAACATTGAAATTATCTTTGAAATGAAAATATCGGTTTGTTTGGAAATCAGTCGGCTTGCCTAGTTCCACGATAGGCACCATTACGAAGGTTAGGTTTTTGGGTCGTGACAATTAACCTGTACGCAATATTAATAACAACAACAACAAATAATAGAAATAAATCAGGTAACTCATTTATAATAATTGAAGCCAACTCAGTAGTCATAATCCTTTATTATTTCAACCAATTTCCGTTATAGCGTGCAAACCGCTTCCACAATATATTCATTTTCAATCCTCTCATATAATTATTTTTAATCAAGTATATATTGACTTTTAAATAAGTCTATTGCGGCGTGCAATCTGATCTCCCAAATATTGACTTATAATAAGTTTGTTGCGGCGTGCAACCCGATACTCCAATATAGACTTTTTAATAAGTCTGTTGCGGCGTGCAACCCGATCCTCCAATATGGACTTTTTAATAAGTTTGTTGCGGCGTGCAACCCGATCCCCCAAAAGCTTCAAATCTATTCACAGTGGGACCCACATCTCAAATCCGGGAAAAACTCGCGAAATCCGAACACTCGTTCCGCTACGAGTTCAACCATACAAAAATTATCCAATTTCGATATCAAATGCACCTTCAAATCTTAAATTTTCATTTTTGGAAGATTTTATAAAAAAAACTGAATTTTCTTCCCTAAATTCACGGATTCATGATGTAAATGAGTATGGAATCATAAAATATAATCAATATAGGATAAGGAACACTTACCCCAAGAATCATACTCTTAATCACCCATCATTACCCAAACTCGAAATTGAAGATTAGGGGTTAGAACCTTACCTCTTTGATGAAGAACTTTAGGGATTTCTTGTTGGATTTCAAGGCTTGGATAAGAATTTGATTAACAACATACTTTATCTACTTCCTCTCTCTAGAACACTCTCACTTCTCTCTAAAATCATCAGATAATTTCCCCAAAACGTATTTAACAAAATGGGGTCGGGTTATGAAAATAGAAAAATTACCCCTCCGAAAACAGGTAGGCGATCGCACAATGCACCGCCAAATAGGTATGCGGGTCGTACAATGGATCGCAATAATGATGCCCAGAAGTGGTGTGCGTTGGGAAGATAGGCGACCATTTTGCGGGTCGCAAACCTATTTTGCGGCTCGCATAATCGATTTGCGGTCGCACAATTTGCCGCATAATTGCATTTTTTCAGTGTTTGGTAATTTGGTCATAACTTCTTGTAGGAATGTCCAAATGACGAACGGTTTAAAGAGTTAGAAACTAGACTCAAAGATCTTTCATTTGATAGATAATACACCATATAAAACTTCGTATCATAAGAGTTATGCTCATTTGAAATTAGATCTTATGCGAACTCACTTGAAACTTTAGTCTTATGAAATTTCCAACTTCTACATTCGATGCCGAAACCTATCGAATCAAGTCTGATTGACCTCAAATTTTGCACACAAGTTATAAATGACATAACAGAGCTACAAAAATTTTCGAAACTGGATTCCGACTCCAATATCAAAAAGTCAACCCCGCGGTCAAACTTGAAAATCTTTAGCTTTTAAATTACTAGTTTCCGTTAAATGGTCATAACTTAAGCTAGGGACCTCCAAATTAACTTCCGGGCATACGCCCAAGTCCCAAATTACGATACGGACCTACCGAAACTATCAAAATATTGATCCAGGTCCGTTTGCTCTAAATATTGACCAAAGTCAACTCAGTTGAGTTTTAAGGCTATAGTTCACATTTTAATTTATTTTTTGCATAAAAACTTTCCGGAAAATTTTACGGACTTTGCACGCAAGCCGAGGAGTGAAAAATAGTGCTTTTCGAGGTCTTAGAACACAGAATTAATTATTAAATTTAAAGATGATATTTTGGGTCATCACATTCTCCACCTCTAAAACAAACGTTCGTCCTTGAACGAAGTTAGAAAAAGTACCTGAGTTGGTGAATAAGTGTGGATATTTACTCCGCATGTCCGACTCGGACTCCCATGTAGATGCCTCTACCGGCTGACCTCTCCACTGCACTCGAACTAAAGGATAACTCTTGGACCTCAACTGTCGGACCTGCCGGACTAGAATAGCCATCGGCTCCTCCTCGTAAGTCAAATCTTTGTCCAATTGGACTGAGCTAAAATCTAACACATGGGACGGATCACCATAATATTTACAGAGCATAGACACATGGAACACCGGATGAACCACTGATAAACTAGGTGGTAATGCCAGACTGTAGGCTACTTCACCCACCCTTTCAAGAATTTCAAAGGGTCCGATATACCTAGGGCTCAACTTGCCCTTCTTTCCGAACCTCATTACACCTTTCATAGGTGAAACCCAGAGAACTATTCTTTCTCCAACCATGAATGCAATATCACGAACTTCACGGTCGGCATAACTCTTTTGCCTAGACTGAGCTGTGTGAAGTCGATCCTGAATAATCTTGACCTTATCCAAGGCATCCGGTACAAAATCGGTACCCAACAGCCGAGCCTCTCCCGGTTCAAACCAGCCAACTGGTGAACGACATCACCTTCCGTATAATGCCTCATATGGAGCTATCTGAATGCTCGACTGGTAGCTATTATTATAAGCAAACTCAGCAAGTGGCAAGAATTGATCCTAAGAACCTCCAAAATCCATAACACAAGCGCGAAGCCTATCTTCCAATATCTGAATGGTGCGCTCTGACTATCCGTATATCTGTGGATGAAATATTGTACTCAACTCAAACCGCGTTCCTAACTCACGTTGTATAGCTCTCCATAAGTTGAGGTAAACTGCGTACCTCGATCTGAAATAATAGACACGGACACATCGTGAAGGCAGACAATCTCGCGGATGTAAATCTCCGCTAACCGCTTTGAAGAATAAGTAACTGCTACCGGAATTAAATGTGCCGACTTGGTCAACCTGTCCACAATGACCCATACTGCGTCGAACTTTCTTTGAGTCTGTGGGAGCCCAACAACAAAATCCATAGTGATATGCTCCCACTTCCATTTAGGAATTTCTAACTTCTGAAGTAAACCACCAGGTTTCTGATGCTCATACTTAACTTGCTGACAATTCAGACACCGAGCACATATGCAATTATATCCTTTTCATTCTCCTCCACCAATAATGTTGCCGCAAATCTTGATACATTTTGGTGGCACTCGGATGAATAGAATACCGGGAACTGTGGGCCTCTTCAAGAATTAATTCATGAAGCCCATCCACCTTAGGAACACAAATACGACCCTGCATCCGTAGAACTCCATCATCTCCCACATCAACCTTCTTGGCACCACTATGCCAAACCGTGTACTTAAGGACAAGCAAATGAGGATCATCCTGTTGTCGCCCTATGATGCGCTCATATAAAGAAGACCGAGCAACTGTGCATGCTAGAACCCGACTTGATTTTGAAATATCTAACCATACGAAGTGATTGGCCAAAGTCTGAACATCTACAGTTAACGATCTCTCGCCAACCAGAATATACGCAAGACTATCCATACTCACAGCCTTTCTACTCAAAGCATCGGCCACCACATTGGCCTTTCCGGGGTGATACAAAATGGTGATATCATAGTCCTTCAACAGCTCCAACCAACTCCTCTGCCTTAAATTGAGATTTCTTTTTGGTTGAACAGATACTGTAGACGATGTTGATCAGTAAATACATCACACGAGATACCGTAAAGGTAATGCCTCCAAATCTTTAGCGCATGAACAATGGCTGCTAATTCTAAGTTGTCACGACCCAAAATTCCACCACAGGCGTCGTGATGGCACCTAGTCTCTAAGACTAGGTAAGCCGATTTCAATTATATTTTTAAGCTATTATTTTTAAACTAACAGCGGAAATAATATAAATATACAATCTCCCAAGACTGGTAGTACTGAGTCACGAACTCTAACTGAATACATGGAATGATCACGAGGGCCGAATATACAATACTGTTTGATTAAAAATTAACAGTACAATGAAATGAAAAGACTCCAAGGGACTGCGACGACCAAGCAGCTCTACTTTGAATCCTTACGATCCCGCTTTACTCTGCCCAAGTCCGATATCTCCAATACCTGGCTTTGCACAAAAATGTGCAGAAGTGTAGTATGAGTACACCACGGTCGGTACCCAGTAAGTATCAAGACTAACCTCAATGGAGTAGAGACGAGGTACAGTCAAGACACTCACTAGTCTAATAGCCTGTGCAATATAATATACAAAATAGTAGGAACAAATAACAATAAGGACGTCATAAAATAACCAGTGATATGCATATCACGACAACAAAACACCATTTAATATCGCTCAACAAATAATAAATACAAGTACACCCAATTAAATCAAATTCTTCAAATAAATGTCCTACACATATAATTCTACCAAATATTCCTTCAAATATAATTTTCCTCAAATAAAATATCTTTCAAATATAATTCTTTCATATCTTTCAAATAAAAAAGTCACCATGTGACACCTCATTACAAAATCATAAAAATACAGGTCTCTGCCCATTTTTATATCTCCACGGCACTTCGTGCCCATAATTAAATCATCATATTTTTCAGACACCTCATGCCCTCATTTCATATCACAACTGCACGGATAATTCACATGCCAATATCCTCAATGTATATAAGATCCACATGATCAATTTATTTCCACTAAAGTGAGTTTAGAATTTTTAAATTAAGTAAGAAATCATCAAAGAAATGAGTTTATTATTTTTTAAACTCGTTTGGGTGAAGAAAATAATATTTCAATTAAAATGAAGCATCCGACGACTACTAATTTGGATGTAAAATTTATTAAATTAAAACATAATAGTAATTTCTTTTATTCAAAATAACTCAATTCTCGAAAACCAGTAAAAACCATAAACAAAAATCTGCAGAGTCTTGTACAAAGAGCCAAAGCCAACACAATACAACAAGGAATAACAAAACACATAATAAAACCAAATAATACATCACGGAAGAACACAAGAATTTACATATCACGGAAAAACAAAATAACCAACGGCAAGTGCATCCATAGAAAAATATGCAACACATGGGGATCTCCCGAGGTACCGCCTCATAGTCCCAAAAGTAATTATGCAAGACAGGGGGATCTCCCGGAATACCGTTCCGTAGTCCAAAAGTAAATATGCAGGGCAGGGGGATCTCCCGAAATACCGTTCCGTAGTCCCAAAGTAAATATGATTTCAACAACTGCACATCAAGTGCTCACATATCACAAATGGCTCATCAAGTGCTCAAATATTTCAACTTGCCACAGAAATCAACAATACATCATTTTCCACAATAAGAAGCCCATGGCTCGACCATAATGTACACAAAATCTTAACAAAATATCCGGGAGTGAACAACTCAACAAAATAATATTTCACATAAATTCAAGGTGGTAATCACACAAAATCATCATTTAAAAATAATTTCAACAAACAAGGATCTAGGCATGACAAATAGAGGATCTAATAAGTGCTAATAATTTCCAACTTAATACATAAGGGCGTCTAAGGATTTTAATCAACGAAATTTGCACATATAAACCAAGTACGTACTCGTCACCTCGCGTACATGGTTTTCAATTACACAATTTGCACATAATACTCAATGCCTAAGGGGTATTTCCCCCACTCGAGGTTAAGCAAGACAATTACCTTTTTTTTTTGAAGTTATGCCGATATTTCAAAATCACCTTCTTGCTTGAATTCACCTCCGAACCGCTCAAATCTATCCAAATTAATTGTATAACTCCATTAAAATTTGTCAGAAATAATTCCGGATAATAATACGTCGACTTAAAATTTTGTTCAAAAAAATCAACAAAAGTCAACGCAGGACCCACCTCTTGGAACCCGACAAAATTTTTACGAAATCCGAACACTCATTTAGATACGAGTTCAACCATACTAATTTTATCGAATTCCAATAACAACTCGACTTCCAAATCTTAAATTTTTGTTTTTGGATGATTTTACAAAAATCTTGATTTTTCCTCTATTAAATCCGAATTAAATGATGGATTCAAAGACATAATCATGGAAATTAATCAAAACTGGATAAGAATCACTTACCCCACACACCCACACAAGAATCTCTCCAAAAATTGCCTTCTACCGAGCTCCCAATTAGATTTTGAGTTATGAACTCAAACCCCCCGTTTTGGGACTTTTAATTCTGCCCAAAAGTGCCTTCATCACGTTCGTGACCATAGCTTCGCGTTCGCGAAGCACAAAAACTGTGCTCCCCAGATTCCTTCTTCACATTCGGGATATCCCCATCGCATTCGCGATGCCTTCCGACCTCTGACCTTCGCGTTCGCGAGACACGAGTCGCGTCCGCGAAGGCTTAAGGCAAGGCAGGCCCCCAATCTTCCTTTCTTCTTCGCGTTCGCGTTGCCTGGGAAGCGTTCGCGAATGCTTGCCCTGCTCCTTCTTCGCGTTCGCGTCCACATCTTTGCATGCGCGAAGGCCAAACCGTCAGTCCCTCAAATTCCTCTTCGCGAACGCGGAACTCCCTTCGCGTTCGCGAAGAAGGAAACCAGACTTCAGCAACCGCAGTCCAAACAGCTCTAATTTGGTCCGAAACACACCCGAGACTCTCGGGACCCCGTCCAATCATACCAACCTATTCCATAACATAACACGGACCTGCTCGAAGCCTCGAATTACATCAAACATCAAAATCATGAATCGCACCATAATTCAAACTTAATGAACTTTGAAACTTCAACTTCTACCATCGATGCCGAAACCTATCAAATCACGTCCGATTGACCTCAAATTTTGCACACAAGTCACATTCAACATTACGGACCTACTCCAACATCCGAAATTGGATTTTGACCCCGATATTAAAAAGTCCACTTCTGGTCTAATTCTTCAAAAAATCAATTTTTGCCATTTCAAGACTAAATTGACTACAGACCTCAGATTCACAATCCGGACATGCTTCTAAGTCCAAAATCATCATACGGAGCTAACAGAACCGACGAAACTCCATTTCGGAGTCGTCTTCAGACATTTCCGACTACGGTCAAAATCCTAAGACTTAACCTTCCTTTTTAGGGACCAAGTGTCCCAAATCACTTTGAATCATCCGGTAACTGAATTCAACCACGCACGCAAGTCAACACACGTCATACGAAGCTTCTTCAGGCCTTATGCCGTGGAATGGGACTTAAATTCTTGAAACGACAAGTTGGGTCATTACATTCTCCACCTCTTAAACAAACGTTCGTCCTCGAACGTGTTAAGAATCTTTCTGAGGACTTTAAATTACTGAGTATATTCTTGCACACATACTTGTGGGCGATTCTACATTCTTGCAATTTAACACAGGTCCGACAACACCATCTCAATTGAGATTATTTCTTTTCTCCATTATTATAAGCTTTAAAGCAATATCCCTAACTCTCCAATCATTTCCTAAATGCCTGATTTTTACTTCGACGTACGATATTAGTCTCAACTGGCTATAACAACTCATGCCTACGCACACATCAACTTTCTAGATAGTGTTGAAGTACTCTGGGGTGTTACATCCTCCCCCGCTTAGGATATTCGCCCTTGAATGAGAAGTAGAGCCCGCCCTCAAACACATAACATAACTTTTCTCTTCTACCGCCCTCAAACACATAACATAACTTTTCTCTTCTTTTGCAATTCTCAATCCTTCAAAGTTTTACTAACTCCCAAATTTTTCAGAAATTTCGGCAGAGTCTCCCCTGTAATTGGGCCTATCCACCTGCCAGAGTAACACCAAAACAACTCCTAACAACACATACACAACCCAACAAAATACCACAAGGTATATATCAATAACACCAATCACAACATTACAAGCACTGCATTATCACAATGTTATCAGGACATGAAACACGTCATATGTATATCCAGCACCATATCTCTAGTCTTAAAAGCTGTTCATAATTAATTCCAGCATCATCAATTAATCTCATATTAACCACCACCTCGTTTCGAATTTTAACAACACTGACAACAGAACGTGAGGCATGAAGACCTCATGATTACTTACTCAGATTAATGAGTCACATTTAACGCCACCTGTGCACTCACCTCATAGGCTAAAACTCAATGTTTACAGCACGAAAATGGCTGAATATGCACAGAAAATATACAAGAATTATCAAATAAGCCTAACAGGCATGACTCTCTATTAATAGTATTGTACAATTAAATTTCACAAAGGGAAAATTTTTAAACTCATAAATATTTCACCACAAAGATCTCGTCCTTACATAATTTCCGTCGCGCCTTGCAGCCCGGTTTAAATATTTCACATCATGAGAAAAAATGCAAGGATCTCATCCTCAACTCTGAATCACAAGTATGTTGCACATTGTGCCAGCTAAAATTTTCAATTTCCTTTCTTTCTTCTTTTTAATATATTTCAAAAATAATTTTCACAACATATAATGAACCATCATACCGGTAGGGCATATAATTCATAAAAATTGGAATCAATTATTCCGAAACACATTAAACCCGCCGTAATGAATAATAAAAATTACTTTTGGACTTATAGCCCTCAATGGTGTACCAAAAATAAAATGACATACACAGGCTCACATCTTTAAATCTCCCCACAGGGATAAACATATAAGTGGGTCACAAATTTACGAAGCTCACCCATAAGTGGAGCATAATAGGAGGACTCACCTAAATATTCAAAACCGAATCAAATTAAGGGAAAATATCCTTTTATAATAAAAATCAGGATCGTACCTGTAACGACACTATCTTGTGTATTGGCCTCAGCCAAATCGTAGTGATTAAATCAACGGGTCGGGCCTCCACCTCTTAGGCGCCCACTACCCGCATGTCCTCCCCCTCTAGCTGACTGTGCACGTGGAGTATCAACTGGAATAAAGCTTGCAGCCTGAGTGTTCTGATGAAATCCACCCCTCCCAAGTCTGGGACAATTTCTCTTGATGTGCCTAATATCACCACACTCAAAACAACCCCTCTGCGGGTTCGGCTGCTCATACTGAGTTTGTGCCGGATAACTGGAATAACCATTATAGGAACCCCATGCTGGTGGTGCATTAAAAGAACTTACTGGAACACCCCGAGTATTCTGAAATTGAGAATTATTAAGGACGCGGGAATAATGCAAGTCCCAGCATCATCCCGTACAAATCTCAGCTCTTAATCATATACAAGTTTTGGAGAACCTTTTAATACCACATAAATACATCTCAGGCCAAAACTCATATAACACATGACCCCACAATCTGATCGTTGATAGTGGACTCCCTCACTTGGCGCGCCATAGGACACATTCTGATGATCCACAATACTAACCTCCATCGCTCGTAGGACACCGGTCATAAGACACCTCAGGCCATTTATTTAGCGCATGTCATCCTCGTGACAGTTAAACTTGCTTCCTCCAGTGCCTTGGCTGCGTATGTATCCTTCGCTAAATAGAAATCCCATACGAACTACATAGTCTCTAATACCACCAACTATTTCAGATCTGCATCCACCTCGTGACCCTACCACAATTGTGATGATTAGGTAATTAATTAAACCTTCTTAAGATCATACTTATTAACCAGATGTCAGAACCTGATGCACCCCCATGTGTACAATTGAATGATCTCTAAATACTTCTGCATCCTCGATCTGGATGACACGTTGTAACAATGGTTGAACAACCCTGGCACCCTTATAGCCCCTCTGTATTATCACAAACTGTTGGCGCATAGTTGATACCGAGTGCGCAATTTCATACACGAGTGGATTCAAAAGAACATAAGATATATGCTTCAAGCTGAATAAATGTCGCACGATGAAGAATGAAACAAGTGAATTTTTCCTACTAGTTCTGTAACCTCTCGAAGAGAAGTACAGACGTCTCCGTACCGATCCGCACGAACCTACTAAACTCGTTCGTGACTCGTAGAACCTATGAACCTAGAGCTCTGATACCAACTTGTCACGACCCAAAATCCCACCACAGGTGTCGTGATGGCACCTAGTCTCTAAGACTAGGTAAGCCGATTTCAATTACATTTTTAAGATATTTTTTTTAAACTAACAGCGAAAATAATATGAATATACAATCTCCCAAGACTGGTAGTACTGAGTCACGAACTCTAACTGAATACATGGAATGATCACGAGGGCCAAATATACAATACTATTTGATTAAAAATTAACAGTACAATGAAATGAAAAGACTCCAAGGGACTGCGACGACCAAGCAGCTCTACCTTGAATCCTTACGATCCCGCTTTACTCTGCCCAAGTCCGATATCTCCAATACCTGGCTCTGCAAAAAAATGTGCAGAAGTGTAGTATGAGTACACCATAGTCGGTACCCAGTAAGTATCAAGACTAACCTCAATGGAGTAGAGACGAGGTACAGTCAAGACACTCACTAGTCTAATAGCCTGTGCAATATAATATACAAAATAGTAGGAACGAATTACAATAAGGACATCATAAAAAAACCAGTGATATGCACATCAAGACAACAAAATACCATTAAATATTGCTCAACAAATAATAAATACAAGTACACCCAATTAAATCAAATTCTTCAAATAAATGTCCTTCACATATAATTCTACCAAATAACTCTCCTTCAAATATAATTTTCCTCAAATAAAATATCTTTCAAATATAATTCTTTCATATAATACTTTCTAAATAAAAATCCTTCCAAATAAATATTTTGAATATAATTCTTCAATTAAAAAGTCACCATGTGACACCTCATTTCAAAACCATAAAAATACGGGTCTCAGCCCGTTTTCATATCTCCACGGTACTTCGTGCCCATAATAAAATTATCATATTTTGCCGGCAACTCGTGCCCTCATTTCATATCACAACTGCATGGATAATTTATATGCCAATATCCTCAATGTATATAAGATCCACATGATCAATTTATTTCTATTAAAGTGAGTTTAGAATTTTTAAATCAAGTAAGAAATTATCAAAGAAAGGAGTTTATGTTTTTTTAAACTCGTTTGGGTGAAGAAAATGACATTTCAATTAAAATGAAGCATCCGACGACTACTAATTTGGATGTAAAATTTATTAAATTAAAACATAATAGTAATTTATTTTATTTGAAATAACTCAATTCTCGAAAATCAGTAAAAACCATAAATACAAATCTGCAGAGTCTTGTACAAAGAGACAAAGCCAACACAATACAACAAGGAATACCAAAACACATAATAAAATCAAATAATACATCACGGAAGAACACAAGAATTTATATATCACGGAAAAACAAAATAACCAATGGCAAGTGCATCCATAGAAAAATATGCAAGACATGGGGATCTCCCAAGGTACCGTCTCGTAGTCCCAAAAGTAAATATGTAAGACAGAGAGATCTCCCGAAATACCGTTCCATAGTCCCAAAGTAAATATGCAGGGCAGGGGGATCTCCCGGAATACCGTTCTGTAGTCCCAAAGTAAATATGCAGGGCAGGGGGATCTCCCGGAATACCGTTCCTTAGTCCCAAAGTAAATATGTAGGGTAGGGGGATCTCCCGAAATACCGTTCCGTAGTCCCAAAGTAAATAAGATTTCAACAACTGCACATCAAGTGCTCACATATCACAAATGGCTCATCAAGTGCTCAAATATTTCAACTTGCCACAGAAATCAACAATACATCATTTTCCACAATAAGGAGCCCATGACTAGACCATAATGTACACAAAATTTTAACAAAATATCTGGGAGTGAACAACTCAACAAAATAATATTTCACATAAATTCAAGGTGGCAATCACACAAAATCATCATTTAAAAACAATTTCAACAAACAAGGATCTAGGCATGACAAATAGAAGATCTAATAAGTGCCAATAATTTCCAACTTAATACATAAGGGCGTCTAAGGATTTTAATCAACGAAATTTGCACATATAAACCAAGTACGCACTCGTCACCTCCCATACATGGTTTTCAATTACACAATTTGCACATAATACTCAATGCCTAAGGGGTATTTTCCCCACTCGAGGTTAAGCAAGATACTTACTTTTTATTTTTTTAAAGTTATGCCGATATTCTAAAATCGCCTTCTTGCTTGAATTGACCTCCGGACCGTTCAAATCTATCCAAATTAATTGTATAACTCCATTAAAATTCGTCGGAAATAATTCCGGATAATAATACGTCGACTTAAAAATTTATTCAAAAAAGTCAACGAAATTCAACGCAGGACCCGCCTCTTGGAACACGACAAACTTTTCATGAAATCCGAACACCCATTCCGATACGAGTTCAACCATACCAATTTTATCAAATTCCAATAACAACTCGACTTCCAAATCTTAAAATTTTGTTTTTGGAAGATTTTACAAAAATCTTGATTTTTTCTCCATTAAATCCGAATTAAATGATGGATTTAAAGAAATAATCATGGAAATTAATCAAAACTGGATAAGAATCACTTACCCCAAACACCCACGCAAGAATCTCTCCAAAAATCGCCTTCTACCGAGCTCACAATTAGATTTTGAGTTATGAACTCAAACCCCCCGTTTTCGGACTTTTAATTCTGCCCAGCAGTGCCTTCATCGCGTTCGCGACCATAGCTTCGCGTTCGCGAAGCACAAAAGATGTGCTGCCCAGATTCCTTCTTCGCGTTCGCAATATCCCCATCGCGTTCGCGATGCCTTCCGACCTCTGCCCTTCGTATTCGCGAGACACGAGTCGCATTCGCGAAGGCTTAACGCCAGGCAGGCCCCCAATCTTCCTTCCTTCTTCGCGTTCGCATTTCCTGGGAAGCGTTCGCGAATGCTTGCCCTGCTCCTTCTTCGTGTTCGCGTCCATAGCTTCGCGTGCGCGAAGGCCAAACCATCAGTCCCTCAAATTCCTCTTCACGAACGCAGAACTCCCTTCGCGTTCGCAAAGAAGAAAACCAGACTTCAGCTACAGCAGTCCAAACAGCTCCAATTTGGTCTGAAACTACCCCAAAACACACCCGAGCCCCTCGGGACCCCGTCCAATCATACCAACCTGTTCCATAATATAACACGGACCTACTCAAAGCCTCGAATCACATCAAACAACATCGAAATCATGAATTGCACCCTAATTCAAACTTAATGAACTTTGAAACTTCAAGTTCTACCATCGATGCTGAAACCTATCAAATCACGTCCGATTGACCTCAAATTTTGCACACAAGTCACATTCAACATTACAGACCTACTCCATATTCCGGAATTGGATTCCGACCCCGATATCAAAATGTCCACTTCCGGTCCAATTCTCCAAAAATTCGACTTTCGCCATTTCAAGCCTAAATTGGCTACAGACCTCAGATTCACAGTCCGGACACGCTCCTAAGTCCAAAATGATCATACGAAGCTAATGGAACTGACAAAAATTCATTCCGGAGTCGTCTTCACACATTTCTGACTACGGTCAAAATCCTAAGACTTAAGCTTCCTTTTTAGGGACCAAGTGGCCCAAATCACTTTGAATCATTCGGTAACTGAATTCAACCACGCACGCAAGTCAATATGCGTCATACGAAGCTGGTTCAGACCTTATGCCGCCGAACGAGACTTAAATTCTTGAAACGACAAGTCAGGTTGTTACATAAGTCATGAACATGTTAATTCTTCTCGTGAACTTTCAACTGTCGCGACGCATATGCAATCACCTTTCCATCCTGCATCAATACTGCACCAAGCCCAACGCGAGATGCATCACAATACACCGTATAAGATCCTGAACATGTCGGTAATACCAACACTGGCGTCGTAGTCAAAGTAGTCTTGAGCATCTAAAATCTCAACTCACACTCGTCTGACCATCTAGATGGGGAATCCTTCTAGGTCAATCTGGTCTTAATAGTTATTCATAATCAATTACAGAATCGTCAATTAACTCCATGTTAACAAAAGTCTTGTTTCAAACCTTCACAATACTGATAACGAGATGCGAATCATTAAGACCTCGTAATTATTTCATAATCAAGATAAATTATATTTAATCTTGTGCTACAATCATCCATGATTGTTTGTCCAATTTCATCATTAGATTGTGAACTCAAACTTTATACTTATAAGAACCGATGATTCAATCTTCCGTGTATAAGCTAAACTCTATACACTAAATGATCTACTATATAAGCAAATGGCACAGACTAATATATGATCTATTTAAAAGTTTATTAAAACTGAATAAATAATTATTTCATAATAAATACTATATCTAAACTAAACCCATGGTTAATAGTATATATCCCAACAAATATATCCACCAATTCATTATATTTCTCATCATAGTACTCGGGAGCCATGAATGCAGAATTACCCTTAATTAGCTCTTTTGCAAAATTACCCTCGATAAGACGAATTGCCAAGCCAAACCCTCCGAGCTTAACTTGTTTCCCACCACTATTAACAAAAATATTGTCACACTTGATGTCTCGATGGATGATCTTAGGTTCTGATTATGGAGAAAGTTCAAACCTCCAAGAATTTGCCTACCCCAGTTCTTGATAGCCGCCAAATCAATACAACTGACAATGCCATCATACTTGGACTTAGTACGTCGTAGTTTTTTCAGGCTGATTGAGGGGAACAACTCTGTAATCATGCTTAGAGTTTTGGCCTCGCTATCGAACAACCGAGAAAAATACATGATCATACTTTCATGCTTTAAGAAATTCAGTATATGAGCCTCTGTGTACAATTTTAGTAGGATTTCTCGTGCTGCTTCATCATCTTCTCCCTCAAAATCGATTTGGTTCCACGCCACTTCAATATTCTCAACACGATCAAACCCTACGTAAACATCTTTGTAAGCCCCTCCAACCAACTTTTCGTTGTATCTAATAAACCTACCACATGGAGAATTCTCTACAGCTTTGCCTAACCCGTAATCTATCATGACCCAAAATTCCAACCTATCGTGATGGCGCCTATCTCGATACTAGGCAAACCGACAATCTCGATAAGCCACAATTTCTCTTAAGTTTGAAAATACAATAATTTAATACTATACAAAATCCCACAAATACTGACACGAACACTCCCCAAAATCTGGTGTCACTGAGTACATGAGCATCTAATATGAATACAAGTCTGAAAAATATGGTCTATAATAGTCTGAGACCAAATACAGTAAACACGGAGATAGAGAAGAAGAGACAAAGTCTGCGGAACACGATAGCTACCCCAAAATCTCCTGAAAATAAACTGCGCGAAATGATCAACACCCGCTATGTCAGAGAACACCTGGATATGCACACGAAGTGCAGGGTGTAGTATGAGTACAACAAACTCAGCAAGTAATAATAATAACTAAGGAACTGAAGATAATTACGAGGTACACATTTATAATTCACTTTCAGTAATTGCAGCAAAGAATAGGCATGCTTTCGAATCCGGAAGTTTAAGTCAAATTAATTTTATACAGTTCAAGTTCATGTAATCCGGATATAAAATCTTTCAGAGATTTCACAACAATGACAGATAGCAACCAAGTGCAAGAACAAATTCTAAGCAAGTACAGCCTCTCAGGCAACAGTCGTTCAACTCATCACAACAACTCAACCGCTCGGCTCTCAGCCCTCAGCACTCACACTCAATGGGTACCCGCGCTCAATAAAGGTGTACAGACTCCGGAGGGGCTCCTACAGCCCAAGCGCTATAATCTGCACGGATAACTCACGTGCTGCACGGACAACTCACGTGCCATAATATGAATATCTGGATCCGTACAGCTAACTCACGTGCTATAGTATAATATAAGGATCCGCACGGCCAACTTACGTGGTGCACGGACAACTCACGTGCTATAGTATAATATAAGGATCCGCACGGCCAACTCACGTGTTGTGATATCAATATCTCACAATCAAGCCCTCGGCCTCACTCAGTCATAAATCTCTCCAGACTCTCGGGCTCTCAATAATCATGATATCAGCCCAAACAACAATGATATGATGTATCAATAATAATAACAGAGACTGAGATAAAATGTGCAAGTAAAATGTGAGACTGAGTACATATAGCATTTAGCAGGCAATTCGACATGTACGCAACCTCTGTGGGTCCCAACAATACCATCACATAGCCTAAGCATGATTTGTAACATGATTTACAATCAAATTTTATCAACACATAGAGAGCATATAGCTAACAACAAATTATTCAACTTTACAGTTTTCCCGGGACGGACCAAGTCACAATCCCCTCGGTGCACGCCCACACGCCCGTCACCTAGCATATGCGTCAACTCCAAAATAATCATATGATACCAAAATCCGGGGTTTCATACCCTCAGGACCAGATTTAAAACTGTTACTTATCACAAGCCGTAAAATTCTTATTCTGCAATGTCCTTTCCTTGTGAATTGTCCTCCAAACGCCTCGAATCTAGCCATAAATAATTCGTTTCAGTCAATAAATTCATTGGACTTAATTCCATAAGAAAATGCTATTTTTTCATAAAAATACGAATTTTATCTCAAAAATCGACCTCGGAACTCGACAAAAATTATAAAATCTGAAAGCCCATCCAACCACGAGTCTACCCATACTAATTTTACCAAAATCCGACCCCAACTCGACCCTCAATTCTTCAATTTAAACCAAGAGGTTTTTTCAAACTTTTCCAACTTAATTCACCAATTAAATGATAAAAACAACTATGGATTCGGGTAATTTAATCAATATTGAGTTAAGAATACTTACCCCGTTGTTTTTCTTGAAAAACTCCCGAAAATCGCCTCTTCCCGCGTTCCAATCCGTGAAAAACTGAAAATGGGACAAAGTCCCATTTTCAGAACTTAAACTCTCTGTCCAGACCTCTTTTCTTCGCGAACGCGACAGGTCCCTCGCGTTCGCGAAGCACAACTCGACTGCCCACAAATTTAACCCTTCGCGAACGCGGCCGTGGCTTCGCGAATGCGACCATGGCTTCACGAACGCGAAGCTTTACCAGCTCAGACTTTCGCGAACGTGACCACCACCTCGCGAATGTGTAGAACAAGGACCCGGGGGTCCCCAATAGCCTCACTCCTCTTCGCCAACGCGACACCACTCACGCGTTCGCGATGCACACGCAGACCATACATTCAAGTTCCCGTCCTCCCCTTCGCGGATGCGAAGAAAAAAACCTCACACTCAGAAAACACTCTTCGCGAACGCGAGGGCCCACTCGCGAACGCGAAAGAGAAAATTAGAAGAATACAACAGCAGATATCAAAAATCTCACCAAGGCCAAATATGATCCGTTAACCATCCGAAACTCACCCGAGCCCCTCGGGACCTCAACCAAATATACCAACAAGTCCTAAAATATCATACGGACTTAGTCGAACCCTCAAATCACCTCAAACAACGCTAAAATCATGAATTACACCCCAATTCAAGCCTAATGAACTTTGAAATTTCTAATTTCTACAAACAACTCCGGAACCTATTAAATCACATCCGATTTACCTCAAATTTTGCGCACAAGTCATATATGACATAATGGAGGTATTCCAATTTTCAGAATCGGATTCCGACTCCGATATCAAAAAGTCAACCCCCGATCAAACTTCCCAAAAATTCAACTTTCGGCATTTCAAGCCTAATTCCTCTACGGACCTTCAAATAATTTTTCGGACACGCTCCTAAGTCCAAAATCACCATACAGAGCTATTGGAATTATTAGAATTCGAATCCGAGGTCTTTTACACATAGGTCCACATCCGGTCAACTTTTCTAACTTAATTTTTTAATTATGAGACTAAGTGTTCATTCCCAATTCCTTCCGGACCCGAACCAACTACCCTAACAAGCAATAAATTAATTGTAAGGCATAAATTGCACAGTAAATGGGGGAACGGGGCTGTAATACTCAAAATGACTCACCGGGTCGTTACATTCTCCCCCACTTAAACATACGTTCGTCCTCGAACGTGCCAAGAGTGGTTCCAAGCCACCAAATCACTATTCCATCTTACCACGCGCGTACCTGGGGGTGATCCCACGTCACCCTATTCCACACAGGCCTGACAACACAATACAACTGGAAATCCTTAATTTAGCCTTAGCCCAAAAACCTTAGAATTCAATTCCCAACCTTCAAGACACGAATCTTACATTTACACACTGTATGAGTCTGAACAAACTGCATCGAGCTATAACTATAATCACGGATATAATTACCCAACATATTACATAACTCGCCCGCTCGTAGCACCATTCCTGATCACAGTAACTACTCCAAACCAACCAAGTACTAGCATTAAAGCCCCATATCGAACAAAAACTCATCCCAACACCTTCGTACACTATTGATAATAAAAGAAACACGCAGAAACTCGTAATCATTCATCAGATCCACCAGTTGTGGAGCTCCCTCTCATTGAACAAGAACCATAGCAAATTTCTAAGCCAACTTTCAATGTTATCCTTCTGAATATACTATAATCAAACATGATAGTACCCAGTCTAGGACCGATGACCTTATATTATTAAACACAACTATCCCACAGACACGCCACATCAATATAACTCCAGCCACCACTGCGCAATCTGTGTACCCAAATATGGGAGATGTCTCAAGGAAGAGAACCATATTGCAAGTTCAACAAGTACCACCACAACCATAATGTTACAACCAACTCCTCAAATTTTGTGAAGTGGATAACCGTAGGCACATGTACACAATTCATCAAATACGCTGCTCATGTAATTTTTATCGTAGAGGAAGGAAAACAATGAAATCTGATAAATTATCAAAGAAATAAAATTCCCACACACGACAAGTACAACTCACGTGCCAATAATATGAACCGCCTGGCATGGTCACAGGCCTCCAGTCCCAGCATATCATACGGGAGTAATTAAAAAAGTACACTTGTATATGGTTATGAAATAAGATTCTCATACTCCTGGACTGCTATAAATAGCACGCCATAGTGCAAGCATATGTAAATTCTGCTATCACACTTCAAATCGACAATTTTACGTAGAATTAGTAACTACCCCGTTTATTTCGGGAATCATCTTCTTTGTAACCTCAAGTATAGCCCAGATAGTTCTCAACAAAGGTACAAATACGGGAAACATTATAACTTTACACTTAACAGTCAACTCTAGGCATATTATAGCCTAAGCATTCCTCCGAGTATGAATACTTCCTCTAAATCCCGGACATGGGCTCAAACCTCACATATATGCGCACTCATAGCGCATAGCTATCATAAATAATTAACGCAACTAGTGACTCCACTTAATTTAAATAAAATACTCACCTCAAACAGGTCGCAACCCTGAAACAATATGCTTCTGAGAACTCTCAGTCTCCAAATTCATCGAACTCATGAATCACCATAACTGATCTCAACTCCAACACTAGAATGACTAACATGTCTTTCATTCACGATCTTCCCATGAGGAATACTTTCATAATTCTTTTGTGTCATATAGAAATAATTTGAATATCAGCAGTCTATCAACCAGGTGAGTACTGCAATACCGATGAACATCCGTAAGTCAAAACACAACGCGCCTTCTGAAATGCGTACCCTTCTCAGGAATTATCGAGCAGTTATACATTAATCGAAATATCTGAAACTGACCATGTTGTCCAACATTCGTTACCTTCTCTTTAAGACTGAACTATCATTTTGTACATGTAAATTCTAATCCCGCACAACACACCACATCTATTATGCCATCATGTGACAAGCACATGAATCCCATTATCAATTCTGAGTCACCAGCAAATTACATACCTTATTAGTTAGAAACCTCTCTATTGCTCCTTTCCAGGAGGAAATCACAATACACAACACGTTTCATACACCGGTAGAAAATATCCGGTTCAAACCATGGTAGAAACCATCATGAACACTTTGAAATCTATTTGCACATAACCAAACTATTAGAGCTGAATTCCTCCAACTCCACCAAGCCACACAAGTTGCCAAATCCGAGTGTATTGCCACAAAATACCCGTAAAGTTCCACATTATCATAAGAACCAAAAGAACCAAGCATACCATTACCATACTGATCCAGCATGTTACCCATTTGTCCTATTTTCTCCGAGTTTCTTCTGAATCACCCTCAAGTTGACATTTCTCCTTGTCAAAACACTATTATCCTTACTCAAAGCTCACTACAAGACATCCTAACATAAAATCACATCGCCCTAAGGCCCACAAGCCACTATTTTCTTCTTAAGCACCTTCATAAATACCCCAACCGTAACACTCACTCTGAAAATACCTTATGCGAATTTAAAATTGTTCCTCTTTCCTTTCTTATACTGAAATATAGAATCCATAGTCAAACAGAATTACTGCACGTCCCGATACCATCCAACGTAAGTAACTGATTCTAGTGATATACAAATTCAAAAAAATTTCAATTTCCACATATACATTTTGAACCCATTAGAACCCTCTCGATAGTCATCCACTCTGCTCAAATCTAATTCACTCCGCCCCAAACGGGCCGAAAGACATGTGCTCCTTTAGCATAGTCAACACTCAAATAAGTAACCCTGCCTTAACACGACCAATCAAATTCATACTTCGTGTGCACTACATCCTTCAAAATAACAACTTAATCGTTCTAAAATTTTCATATTTCTATAAAGTGCCATATAACCCGTATTCAGGAATTTTCTTACTCGGGTCATCCTCGATCTCCATCTCTGCAAGTCATAACTGATCCACAAGTATGTCTCCAACCAAAACTAAAATTTAACACATAACCATGAAATCAAATTGTCAATAGCAGGCTCCCCCACTTAGCTTTAAGCTGCAATTATATAAAATTAGAACCCACAAGAATTTCTCCTTCTCAATTACCAAGATTTCACACTGTTAACCTGCCAGACTTCTCGAAGTTTTTTGTTAAGATTTTCATGAACATTCTGAATCACCAGCCACAGTCACACACTCGACCTCTTACCAGGTAGCAACTAATATTTCTCGCAGAAGTTTCATCAACATCTTGCCACAGCTAACTACTCACCAGATATAACCCACATGTGGAATTCCTTACCGACATCTTCCAACGACGCTTCACTGGGTGCAACGACCATGAACTTAGTAAATTCTCCTGAGCTCATGCTCGCCCACCATTTGTATAAGTTTGCACTTTCCCTATTGACATTAACTGAAAGTTCAACAATGCCTTCCGAACTCAAGTCATATTCAATCTTTCTCCGTACAGTAACCATCACTCCAAATAAAGTCCGTAGGCCAAATCACATTTTATCACGATTCCAAATCGTTCTACACTTTCTCAAGGCACGAGACTACCCTACCATAGAATCCATATGCTAATCTGCCACTCTTACTTTGGTTAAACCACCTCTTTTAAGCAACTTTCCAACCTCTACTTCTCCTACTTGACCTGCTAGTACTTCAACCACCGCGAAATATTTTCCGTCATGTCTTCTCTCACACTTTGCTGCCCAACTGTTGCATCAAATCAAAATGCATCTCTGTCGCACCTAAACTAATAAAATATTACCGACTCTAAGCCTCTTCAAAGATCATCTTTCTCGAGCCATCAACATTAGAAATATCCATTTGCAACCATAATTACTGCACAATCACTTACTCTCCTTGAGTCCAAACTCATTGACAAAACATGAGAATTTAATTTGTCGCAAAACTTATCAACGTGAAAGATCCTTCAATACACTCATAACTCGAGACCTTACGTCAAATCAAGAAATATATCCAGTACCCAATAGCTAACTTTTGAGTCACAAGTAAACTTTATTTGTCTCATTCAACCCATCTGAACACATCCCGCATTCACATCATACATATAGTCATTCAACCGCTCATCGAGCCACGAATTTCACTCATAAGGACACTACCCGACATATGAGTCCAAATGTACAAGTTCATATAACTGAAGCTACCGAGCATAAGTTGCGGTCTAACCCTGGCCTCAAGTCCTCCAAACTGGCCCATTACCGAAACACAGAATACACATCTTGAACCTCATTCATAAAATCCCAAGCCGGCGATGCACAACTAATACCGAGCGATCATATGCGCATACGAAATGCGTGGAAGGAATCTAAAGAGTTATGTTTCAAGCTGAATCAATTCCGCACGATATAATACAAGAAGGGAAATTTTCCTAAGAGTTTTGCAGCCTCTCAAAGATAAGTATAGACGTCTCCGAACCGATCCGCAAGACTCTACTAAACCTTCTCATGACTCGTGAGACCTATGTAACCTAGGGCTATGATAACAACTTATCACGACCCAAAATCCCAACCTGTCGTGATAGCGCCTATCTCGATACTAGGCAAGCCGACAATCTCGATAAACCACAATTTCTCTTAAGTTTGAAAATACAATAATTTAATACAATACAAAATCCCACAAATACTGACACGAACACTCCCTAAAATCTGGTGTCATTGAGTACATGAGCATCTAATATGAATACAAGTCCAGAAAATATAGTCTATAATAGTCTGAGACCAAATACAGTAAACAAGGAGATAGAGAAGGAGAGACACGATCTGCGAAACATGGCAGCTACCTCAAAATCTCCTAAAAATAAACTGCGCGAAATGATCAACACCCGCTATATCTGGGAACACCTGGATCTGCACACGAAGTGCAAGGTGTAGTATGAGTACAACAAACTCAGCAAGTAAAAATAATAACTAAGGAACTGGAGATAATTACGAGGTACACATTTATAATTCACTTTCAGTAATTGCAGCAAAGAATAGACATGCTTTCAAATCCTACAGTTTAAGTCAAATCAATTTTATACAGTTCAAGTTCATGTAATCCGGATATAAAATCTTTCAGAGATTCCACAACAATGACAGATAGCAACCAAGTGCAATAACAAATTCAAAGCAAGTACAGCCTCTCAGGAAACAATCGCTCAACTCATCACAACAGCTCAACCACTTTGCTCTCAGCCCTCAGCACTCACACTCAATGAGTACCCATGCTCACTGGGGGGTGTACATACTCCGGAGGGGCTCCTATAGCCCAAGCGCCATAATCTGCACGGATAACTCACGTGTTGCACGAACAACTCACGTGCTGCACGAACAACTCACGTGTCATAATATGAATATCTGGATCTGCAAGGCCAACTCACATGCTGTACGGCCAACTCACGTGCTATAGTATAATATACGGAGCTATTGGAATTATCAGAATTCGAATCCGAGGTCTTTTACATATAGGTCCACATCCGGTCAACTTTTCTAACTTAATTTTTCAATTATGAGACTAAGTGTTCATTCCGAATTCCTTCCGGATCCGAACCAACTACCCTGGAAAGCAATAAAATAATTATAAGGCAAAATTACACAGTAAATGGGGGAATGAGACTGTAATACTCAAAATGACCGGCCGGGTCGTTACATAATCCATCACGCAAACTGGAAGTTAAAGATCAAAGGTGCTGTTCAGAAAAAGCCTCGATGACTGCGTAGAAAGAATCCATAATCAACCAGGAGAAACATGGTTGGAACACATGATATTTATTTTCATACGGGCAAGGGGGGCTCTAGGGTAAGGCAAGTGAAGCTCTTGCCTTAGACCCCCAAATATTTAAGGCCCCAAAAATATAAAGTACTACTATATCATTCATTAAAATTTGATAGAGGTAGGATCGAATGAGTTAATAGAATAAAAAATTTCTCTCGCTAAATTAAATGACATATTTATTTTCTCATCAATTTTATTTTTCTTTCTTTCTTTTTTTTCATATTTTTTACTATTTTGCTTTCTAATTTCAAATCAGATTCACTAAATTAGCTATTCCTTTTTATCACATTTGATTGATCCATACATCAGAAAGCAAGTTCTTTTGTGTCTCATATTTTTTAACTAACAAATCTCCGAGACAAGTGTCATAAGTTTCAAAACACGATGAATAATAGGCTCAACCTTTTTACCATTTTTACTTAATGCTATATTTTGTACAGGGGAGAGTTCAACGCCATATGACGTGCGCATAACCCACACATTATACGTTGCTCTCTCACCATTAGATCAAAGCTATATAGACTTTTTTTGTTGCAATATTATATAGATTTTATGAAAGAAATTTCAGGGACTTTTTATATATTTTAGTTTTAAGCCACCAGTTTCATTGAACCGCCCTGATTAATGATTAACATTTATTTATAGATCATTGCCCCATGAACGTGTTGTTCAACCAGATCCATTCATATTTGGTAACTAAATAACACATTCATTGATTGTTGTCTTATCTTAATTGAGACTCTATATAATTTGATTGAGAATGTTAGGAGTGGACAGGTGGCTCAAGTAGGAGACTAGTAAAGCTTTGATTTAGGTCCCCAAAAATTTTTAATAATGGATTTTATGATTTTATTTCAAGCTAGACTGTCACGACCCAACCCGTTAGGTAAGCCAATTTCTATCTATCCAATTCTAATGAAATTAATTAAAAAAAAATATCTAAAACCAATACATCTCCCCAAGAACTGGTAGTACAAATCATAATCTTCTAAGAATAAAGTGTAGAAGGCGAAAATGAAATAAATATATAGTCTGTTTGAATAATATATATAAACAGAGTTTTTATAAATCTAAGGCTACCCTGAACAAGAGGTAGCTACAACAGGAATGCAGGTACATCTTCAGACCCCGCAACCATCGAGCACAGCAACAACGACAGCCAATATCTGCACGCAATGTGTAGAAGTATAGTATCAGTACAACCGACTCCATGTACTGAGTAAGTAACAAACCTAGCCGTAGGTTGAAAGCAGTTACGAGCTTCTAACAAGGTCGGGTCCAAAATCACTAATCCACAATAGTTAATAACGACATAAAGCAAATTATACCAGAAGTAACTCAAAGATAAAATGCTCAGTCACATCATGATTTAAGTAATAATAGTTCTTCCTTTCAAGTACATCAGTGAAAATCCAAATCTTTTGCCAAAGTTACCAAAAATGTGAATAAGTTTGAAAACAGAAACTTCTTCAAAATCCTTTCAATAATAAATAAAATATCTCATTTTCTTTCCAGATAACCAGTGTAAAACAAATGCATCACTATGCCCATCTGTCAACATGTGTGAGAAATCATGAATAATGTGATACCGTACAGCATGAGAAAAACGCATCTCTATGCATATATGTCATGTGTGCATGTCAATGCAATGTATCTCAGAGATTGTACTCATGTACTCACACTCTCAGAGTACTAAATATCACTGTGTCGCATTCTCTCTTACTGTGCTCAGCACACTCAATCACTCAGCGCTATACAATACCTGCTGCGGCATGCAGCCCGATCCCTGTTTATAGTCGACTGCGCTCACTGGGGGTGTACAGACTTATGAGGGGCTCCTATAGCCCAAGTGCTATAAGCACGGACAACTCACGTGCTGCACGGATAACTCACGTGCCATAATATAATTATCTGGATCCGCACGGCCAACTCACGTTTAATAATAATATAAGGATCTGCACGACCAACTCACGTGCTGCACAACCAACTCACGTGCAATAAGAAGCCAATAAGGCCTGCTGCAGGCGGGCAACTCCGATCCATAAAATATCCTCACAATCAGGCCCTCGGCCTCCCTCAGTCATCAATCTCTCCAGTCTCTCTCTCATGGGCTCACAATGTCATGAGAATAGCCCAAAATGATGATATGATGTATCAATAAATAACAATAGAGACTGAGATATGATATGCAATGAAATGAATATGACTGAGTATGAATTTTCAATTTAAACAAATAATCCAGAGCAATATGACCTCCGTGGATCCCAATAATACTGACACACAGCCTCAACATGATTTTTAATATGCTTTTCAGCTCAATTTCTTTAACACATAAAACATCATGTAAAATGCCAAGAATTATTTAACTACAAAATTCCACCGAAACAATTATGTCACAATTTCTATAGTGCACGCCCACACGCCCGTCACCTAGCATGTGCTTTACCTCCCAACGATTTACATAATACATATATTCAGGGTTCACACCCTTAACTCCAAGATTAGAAGAGTTACTTACCTCGAACAAGCTAAATCCAATGTCGAGCAAGCTAAGCAGTGCTCCAGGAATTCCATTCTGCGCGTATCAACTTCCAAATGGATCGAATCTAGTCACAACAATTTGACTCAGTCCACACAATTTATAAGAATTAATTCCATATCAAAACGCTAATATTTTCCATAAAATCCGAAATTACGCCCCAAAAATCACCCATGGGGCCCACGTCTCAAATCTGATGAAACTCACAAAATACGACAACCCATCCAATTACAAGTTCAACCATACTAATTTTACCCAAATCCGACTCCAAATCGGTATTCAAACTTGAAAAATTCGTTTTGTGACATTATAGAAATTTCCTTCTATTTCTCTTGAAGATTCAATAATCTTACACCAAAACTCACCCGAGCCACTCAGGACCCCGTCCAAATACACCAACAAGTCCTAAAATACACCACAAACCTACTCGAGGCCTCAAATCACATCAAACAACCTCAAAGATACGAACTACACACGAATTCAAGCCTAATAAGTTTTGAAATTTCCAAATTCTACAACGATGCCGAAACCTATCAAATCACGTCCGATTGACCTCAAATTTTGCACACAAGTCACATTTCACATTACGGACCTATTCAAATTTCCAGAATCAGATTCCGACCCCGATATCAAAAAGTCAACCCCCTGGTCAAACTTTCCAAAAATTTAACTTTCGTCATTTCAAGCCAAATTCCACTACGTACTTCCAAATAATTTTTCGGACACGCTCCTAAGTCCAAAATTACCATACGGAGCTATTGAAATCATCAAAACTCCATTCCGGGATTGTTTACACATAGGTCGACATCCGATCACTATTTTAACTTAAGCTTTAAACCTTGGAACTAAGTGTTCCAATTCATTCCAAAAACCTCACCGGACCCGAACCAATTGCCACGGCAATTCACACAACAACTGTAAAGTAAAATTTGAGTAGTAAATAGAGAAATGGGGTTGTAATACTCAAAGCGACCGGTCGGGTCGTTACATAGACAATATTAAAGTTTGCAAATAAAACGAAGTACAAAAAATCTTGGACAAAAGAAATAAAGAAATATTGTCTACTCTTTAACACTAAAATTATTTTAGAACTTTGAATTAAATTACTTAAATCTTCATATTAGTAAATATATTTTTTTACAACACTATCAAAGGTACAATATTAAAATACATGTCTAACATTTTATTTATTTAAGTTACGTCTAATAATAATAATAATAATAATAATAATAATAATAATAATAATAATAATAATAATAATAATAATAATAATAATAATAATAATAATAATAATAATAATAATAATAATAATACTAGTTAAACGTTTTATCATTTAAGAATGTTATACTATAAATAACAAGTATGAAAAAAATGGCAACACTGACATTTTTTTTGCATATGTGTTTAAGGTCTTTTATTAAAATTTGGCTTTAGGCCACTAATTTTATGAAGCCGCCCTTGCCTACGGGACATTCTTGAACTCAAATTCACGTCATGAATTTTCTTCCCTGAACATTAACTAAACTGAAAGAAGTAAGAGCTGACCAAAAAAACAAGTATTTGATATCCATTTATATAGGTAACGAAGGTAGGACATCATAGAAATTCCCTAATCGAGTCCAAGTGGGATTAAGATTATGAAAATTAGGTTTTCGTTCCATCCATTTATATTCGGATTTGGATTGTGAAATATTCTTGATTATTTATAGAAACATATTTAATTAGTAAAATTTAATAATAAATTTGATTTAGAGTAAAAAATAATAGTGGTTTGAAAATTACAAAAATTACAAAATTACTTTACAATGTAATTACTTGAAAATGAAGAGGATGATCATATAGCTCCTAGAAAAAATGTAGCATTAATATTTTACAACAAATAAATCAAAATATAAGAAATATATAGGGAGCTGTCATTTATTAAAATAAATGTAAACAGAAAGAAAATAATTAATGACTACTTATAAAATATATTTATCTTCTACTATTTTATTCTTATTGCTTTAAGTTCATATTTTTACTAATTTGACTCTAATTAATACTATACTATACAATGATTTTGCTCTACTTTCATTTAAAGTTAGTACAAGATTCAGAAATTAAAATACTTCAAAAGTATTTGGTATTTTATCTGTAGTGAGAGTTAATTTAACTATTCAGACACTAAAATAAAGTAATTGATATTTATATGTTGTAATAATTGGTAATTTAACTATAGATAATAAAAGTATCTCAAATTAAGGTGTTTAATCGGACCCGAAATTAAGAAAGAAATACTTTTAAAACTTATATTATTAAATATATCGTGATATTTATGAGGCTAAAAATATATTTATTTAAAGAGTAACATGAGAAATTCGAAGTTATATAGTTTTTAATATTAAAGTATTGTTTTCTTTTTTAAACAAGACTAAGAAAGTCTAAAGAAATTAAATAGCGGTTATCATGTAAAAACAGAGAGTTTCCATAGGTCTTTTTTTTTGTTGGGGTACTTCACAAAACTTCATGTTTTTGCTTAGCAAGTTCTTAAACATGACTAAGCAAACAGTATTTAGGCAAATAATATTTAGTTAAGGATTTTGTGCTTTTAATATAATACAGATAGATACAAATATAAATATAGATATAGAATTTTGATTTCAATTAGAAAAAATAGTGAATAGTTTTAATTTGTGGCCTTACTCTTTGTAACCTAAAAATTTATAACCGAACAAAGAATACTCTTAACTCTTAAGCCTAAAAGGAAGTGGAAGTTCTCGAAGGATTTGATAATTACATTTACAAACTTTATTTATTAGTTTTCTTTTTCAAGTTGAAACTTAAATAAGGAAGGATTCAATACACAAAGTTTAGTTGATTTTGAATTCCTAAATATCAGAAAAATAATTAAATGATGTGATGACTCAAAATGTCATCTTTAAATTTAATAATTAATTTTGTATTCTAAGACCTCAAAAAGCACTATTTGTCACTCCTCGACTTGCGTGCGAAGTCCGTAAAATTTTCCGAAAAGTTTTTATGTGAAAAATAAATTAAAATGTGAACTAGAGCCTTAAAACTCAACTGAGTTGACTTTGGTCAACATTTTAAGAAAATGGATCTAGATCAGTATTTTGACAGTTCTGGTAGGTCCGTATCGTGATTTGGGACTTGGGCGTATGCCCGAAATTTAATTTGGAGGTCCCTAACTCAAGTTATGACCATTTAACGAAAACTAGTAATTTAAAGGCTAAAGATTTTCAAGTTTGACCGCGGGGTTGACTTTTTGATATCGGAGTCGAAATCCAGTTCCGAAAATTTTTGTAGCTCCGTTATGTCATTTATAACTTGTGTGCAAAATTTGAGGTCAATCGGACTTGATTCGGTAGGTTTCGGCATCGAATGTAGAACTTGGAAATTTCATAAGACTAAAGTTTCAAGTGAGTTCGCACAAGATCTAACTTCAAATAATCATAACTCTCATGATTCCAAGTTTTATATGATATATTATCTATCAAATGAAAGATCTTTGAGTCTAGTTTCTAACGCTTCAAGCCGTTCGTCATTTGGACATTCCTACAAGAAGTTATGACCAAATTACCAAAAGCTAGAAAAATGCGATTATGCGGCAAATTGTGCGACCGCAAATCAATTATGCGAGCCGCAAAATAGGTTTGCGACCCGCAAAATGGTTGCCGATCTGCCCAGCACACACCACTTCTGGGCATCAGTTTTATGATCCATTGTGCGACCAGCATACCTATTTGGTGGTGCATTGTGCGATCGCCTACCTGTTTTCGGAGGGGTAATTTTTTTATTTTCATAACCCGACCCCATTTTGATAAATAGGTTTTGGGGAAATTATCTGATGATTTTAGAGAGAAGTGAGAGTGTTCTAGAGAGAGGAAGTAGATAAAGTATCTTGTTCATTAAATTCTTGTCCAAGCCTTGAAATCCAACAAGAAATCCCTCAAGTTCTTCATCAAAGAGGTAAGGTTCTAACCCCTAATCTTCAATTTCGAGTTTGGGTAATGATGGGTGATTAAGCGTATGATTCTTGGGATAAGTGTTCCTTATCCTATATTGATTATATTTCATGATTCCATACTCATTTACATCATGAATCCGTGAATTTAGGAAAGAAAAATCAGTTTTTTATAAAATCTTCCAAAAATAAAAATTTAAGATTTGATGGTCCATTTGATATCGGAATTGGATAATTTTTGTATGGTTGAACTCGTAGCGGAACGGGAGTTCGGATTTCGTGAGTTTTTTCGGGATTTGATATGTGGGTCCCACTGTCGAATATTTAAATAAATTTCGGATTTTTTCCCGGAAAATTAGTAAATTCATATGGAATTAATTCCTATGATTCGTATTGAGTATATCGAATTGTTTGTGAATAGATTTGAAGCTTTTGGAGACAAATTTAAAAGGAAAAGTTGTGGTCGAGTAATTGATTGAAATTTGCAAAGCGAGGTAAGTGTCGTGGTTAACCTTGACTTGAGGGAATAGAACCCTTAAATTATTTGTTATGTGAAATGCATGTGAACGACGTATAGGCGAGGTGACGAGTGTCTATACGTCGTCAAATTAATTGTTTGCCTACTTACTTGAAAAATCATAAATTGTTTTAAATCATGAATTAATTGTTATAATAATTGTTTCTCTCCTATTCTTTGTCAAATATTAATTCTTGAATTCCTGTATTAATTGTTACATACTATTTAAATTATGTGTCTTAATTGTTATTTGACATTTAGCATATTAAATATTAAACTATTTATTTTCTCCCTGATTTTCATAATAACTTGCTATTTGTCATTGTTTGTTTCATAATTAAATCATAATTATTGTATGCTTGTTGTCTTATAATTGTATATTAATTGTTGTATATATTGGGGAAATTTCTTCTATAAGAATTCGTAAATGAATATGTTGGAGGAGCGGGTTGCACGCCACAACAGCACTGAATTGGTAAATGTATATATATTGGAGGAGCGGGTTGCACGCCGCAACAGAATTGATCGAAATGAATATATTGGGGGATCGGGTTGCACGTCGTAACAAACTTATTAAAAAGTCCATATTAGAGGATCGGGTTGCACGCCACAACAGACTTATTAACAAGTCCATATTGGAGGATCGGGTTGCACGCCCATATTGGAGGATCGAGTTGCACGCCGCAACAGACTTATTAAAAAGTCCATATTGGAGGACCGGGTTGCATGTCACAACAGACTTATTAAAAGTTAATATTTGGGGGATCGGATTGCACGCCGCAATAGACTTATTTAAAAATCAATATATACTTGATTAAAAATAATTATATGAGAGGATTGAAAATGAATATATTGTGGAAGCGGTTTCCACGCTATAACGGAAATTGGTTGAAATAATAATGGATTATGACTGCTGAGTTGGCTTCAATTATTATAAATGAGTTACCTGATTTATTTTTATTATTTGTTGTTGTTACTAATATTGCGTACAAGTTAATGTAAGTGAACCGCCTTAGCCTCGTCACTACTTCGCAGAGGTTAGGCTCAGCACTTACCAGTACATGGGGTCGGTTGTACTGATACTACATTCTGTACTTCTTGTGCAGATTTCAGAGTTAGTCCTAGTGGCGTACCATAGACTTGCTCGGATTTCAGCTACTCAGAGGACACTTGAGGTATAACTGCACGGCGTTCGCAGTTCTGAAGTCCCCGTCTACTTTACTTTAGCTGTGTTTGTTTCCAGACAACTTTATTTTATTCAGACCTTTATTTGTATTATTCTAGAAGCTCGTGCACTTGTGACACCAATTCTGGGATGGTATTTAGACACCGTTATTTTTATTTTTGGATTATTCACTTCATTTCAGACTTTACTTCCGCATTTATTTCTTTGTTATTAATAAATTTAAAAATTGTTTTAAAATGGATAATAATATTCTAACGTTGGCTTGCCTACCAAGTGAAATGTTAGGCGCCATCACGGTCTGAAGGTGGAAATTTAGGGTCGTAACAGTTGGTATCAGAGCACTAGGTTACATAGGTCTCACGAGTCACGAGCAAGCTTAGTAGATTCTGAAGGATCGGTACAGAGACGTCTATACTTATCTCTTAGAGGCTATGAAGTTTAGGAACAATATCACTTCTTTCATTCCTTATCGTGCGACATTGATTTAGCTTGAAACATATATCTCGTATTCCTTTGTATCCACTCGTGTATGATGTTGCGCACTCGGTATCAGTTGTACGTCGATGGTTCGTGATGCCGCAGATGGACTACGAGGGAGCCAGAGATGCTCAAATATTGCCTCAACGTGTGGTTCCGACTGAAGATGCGGACGCATTGAGAGACCACCAGTGAATCATGTGAGGGGTGCCACAGACCTTGGCATCTGGTTGATTTATACGAGCTGTGAAGATTAATATTATGGATCATCGGACGTGGTGAACTATGACTTTGCGTCGAGTGGGGGGAGTCTACTATCAATGGATGGATTGCAGGGTCGTGTGTTATATCAGTTTTGGCCTGAAATGTATATATATGTGGTACTGTAAGGTTCCCCAAAAATTTACACATGTTTAAGGCCTGAGATTTTGTAGAGGATAAGGTTGGGACTTGCAGTATGTCCGCCTACTTAATAATCCTATACTTCAGTACCAAAGGAGTTAGAGAAACAACTTTAAATTTACAGAATGTCTACTCAGCGTGGACGTTATGGTTGTGGATTTTGGGGTGCTTCAGAGGAAGTACAGTGGTTGACGAGATTCTAGACTATGTGGTTTGTGCCAAGATTTGCATGTATGGAGCTCTACTTTTGTGATCGTTGTGTATAAATAGGGGTAAGGGTTACCCCAAAGAAGATTCGAAGAGTACGTTAAGAAATGGGTCAGCTCAATAGTGTTGAGTCAGCATAACAAAAGAAGAAATTGGCCTTGGGAGAGATAATTCTCCACAGGTGTCCTTGGCAAGCCTATGAAGAGGGCAGACCAGCCAATGCAACATCGCCCACTTGGCTCAGTTCTCAGAACGCTTTTGAAAGAGTTTGGTTCCCAGACTCTCTGTAATGCGTGGCGCATAAGGTTTGAATGGTTGCTTCAAGTCACCGTGACGGTGTCATAATATGCCATTGAGTTCAATAAGTTAGCCCGCCATATTCCTACTTTGCTTCCTGCAGAAAGAGAGTGAGTCCACAGGCTCATTAAAAGACTCAATTATGATCGTAAAATTTTGTATGACTCGGGAGCTACAGGGTGATACTTCATTTCCACTAGTGTTAGAAATTGCCAAGATATTAGACCGTGTTCGGGGTGAGAAAAAAGGAAACTAAGGAGACCAAGACGTCTCGAGGTTCTGGAGGATTCAGTGGATTCTACTCTGCAAGTATAAATTATTATGACGAGAGCTCAGGTAGTCGGCCAGCCCAGTTCGCACATCAAATTAATCGGGGTGCTCCAGTAAGTTCTTTTAATGCACCACTGATATGAGTTTCCTATAATGGTCATTCCAGTTATCTAACACAGACTCAATATGAGAAAACAAACCCTCAAAGGGGTTGTTATGAATGTGGTGATACTAGGCACATCATGAGAAAAATGTCCCAGACTTGGGACAAACATATTTCATCAAAGCACTCAGGATGCGCGCCCCATTGCAGTTACTACACCACCCACATGACTGGTTAGCGGTGGAGGACAGGCGGGTAGAAGGCGTCCAAGAGGTGGAGGCCCAACCCTTGATATATTTATTTTATGGTATGGCGGAGGTCACTACATCAGATGGTGTTGTTACTGGTACGACCTCGATTTAATATAAAGGAATAATTTCCTTAACTTGATTCGGTTCTGAGTATCTAGACAAGTCCTCCTATTGTGTTCCACTTTTGAGTGAGCTTCGTAATTCTATAATCTACTTATGTGTTTACCCCTGTTAGGAGATTCTATGGAGATAAAAACGCCTATTATTCCATGGAGCTGTGAGGATAAATGTGGCTTTTTGTTACTCATTTCGGTAAGTTTTGATGTAATTTCCGGATAATTAATTACAAATTATGAATTATATGCCTTACTGGTGTGGGGTTCATTATGTGTTGTGATTTTGTGTAACCGAAATTATTTAAAAGGAGAAAAAGGAAATTTTCGATTGGCACGATGTGCATATTACTTGTGATTCAGAACTGAGGACGAGATATTCGCATTTTAATATAAATTGATATGTTTAAACCGGGCTACGAGCTGCGGTGGAAGTTATATAAGGACGAGATCCTTGTGAGAAAAATTTTTGTGTTTAAGTTCTCCCTTGTGAAATTAAATTTGTTCTATAGCAATAATAGGGAGTCATGCCTGTTAGGCTTATTTGAAAATTCTTGTATGATATTCTCTATGCATACTTGCCAAATTCGTATTGTAATTATTGAGTTTTAACCTACGAGGTAGGTGCCCGCCCAGGTGGCGTTAAATGTGACTCGTTAATTCGGGTAATTCCAACTTCTTGTGCTAGTATATTTTGTATGTATTGAACGGACCAAGTAGAGATAAGTATTTTATATTGACTTAATAAAATAAACTCTCTAGCCATTAAATGTACTTATACTCTTAATCTTGATATAATTATTATTAGTTGTGTATATTATTATTGTTTTGATTTATTAAAAAGTGAGATTCTTTCGTGGGTCAAGATGCCTGGTAAATTGGATAATAATAATATACATTGGCGAAGTAATAGTTAGTTGATGGAATCCATGTCTCGGTTTAGAGATTGATAATACACCTTTATGAAAGCTTATAAGTTTTTATGTGTAAACCCGACTGGAGGATTTTGTATCCGACACATGAAATAAGTTAAGCGAAAGTCTAAAGGAAATAATTAATAAATTAAATCGTTAGTATTTTAATTTAATTGATTAGTATCTGAATCTTAACATGGGGAGTTAAATAAGATTTAATGGATGAATTTTGAAATTGAATACGGAGCGCAATTACGAATTTTTAGTGGAATAATTCGTTATTAATTATGGTGGATATTAATTTCGAAATTTAGAAATTAATTCCATAATTGGAAGCCTTGTTAATTAAATTCTGTAGTCCCTGCTGTGCCTAAATATTAGGAAATAAAGGAATTATTTTAAAGGGTGGAAAGGAAAGCCTAACAAGTTTTGAAAAAGGGTTTTAACCCTGAAAACTTGTGCTATAAATACATAAGGTTTTCCACCTAGAGCGGGTAATACATGGTGGCCGAATTTCAGCCCCTTTTTCCTTGAAATTATGCCCACACGAAATTGTTTTTTCCAGATATTATTTGGGTAACACAGTAGAAGACCGTGGAACTTTCTAGGATCATGATTGTGCGGGTGGTGGAGATTTCATTGAGAAGTTATGGAACTGAAGGCTCACGTGTAGAAGAGATATGTTCACGCTTCAAGAGGTAATCCGTGAAACCCCGTATATGCTAGTTATCTAAATTACATGTGATTTTGATACTGGGATTGCTTCCGCTGCTTATATTAATCCATCAATATATGCATTCGGAATGTGTCTTCTTGAGATGGTTACTGGTGAATATCCATATAGGGAGTGTAGCAATGAGTTGCAAGTATTTAGAAAAGCATCCGCTGGTGTGAAGCCGGCATCTCTTGCAAAGGTAAAGGACTCTAGAGTGAAAGATATCATCGACAAGTGTTTGCTTCCCATGTCTCTTAGGCCATCTGCACAAGCGTTGCTGAAAGATCCGTTCTTTTTATACGACGGTGGATCGACATTGGAGGCTTGTGCTTCCACTGCCAGTTGTGTAATTAGTCATCCTTTTCAGAGATTACATTGTTGCGCAAACTAGGGATTTTGTTAAGAATTTATGTTTGGTGTGATGATCATTATGAATCACACATGCTAGTTTAGGAGTAAGGCGTAATTAATTGATTGATTTTTTTCATACATTCTCTCTAGGAAATATTTAGAGCAGGAGCCTTTTGTTTTCCAGAATATGATGCTAATATCAAAATTGAGTTGACTATCTATTGATGAAGTAAATATATACTCATATCATAGTTTCTAGTTAAATATCTTTGTATTCTTTCACTCATAAAATATCAGGAATATATCTCCGTAAATCAGGCTTACAAATAGTGATTGCAGATCATCCAGTAATTACGGAAAATTTAAACAAAGCTTTAATATTTCATTAGTGTGTGATCATTTTACTTTCAATTCTTTTGGGAGGGATATAGTTTTCTTGATTTCACCATCTTCATTCCAAGCACTTGTGAATTTGTCTTCAACATCATCAGTTAAGAGCTGAACACCCTTTTCTTTTGCAATTTGACAAACTAACCATGACTTCAAGTAAGTGAAATAAGAATCTAAATCATTCACTTTCTCGATCTTAAACTGTATTGGTCCATTATGATTACGATCAGCGACTGGCTCAAATAAGAAATCAATGATTTTGTACTTCCCATCCACCAATTTTCTTGGAGATTCCGGTTAAGGTCCAGCATCAATTGTGTAAAAATTCGCAAAAACTACACCTACTGAGTTGTTTACTTCAGGCATAGTGTAGCACTGGGCTGCTATACTCCATTTGGTTTCTTAAGTAACCATTTCACTTGTTGATAAAATGTTGGGAGATCAAACCAATGCATTGATTGAGCAATTGAAACCAAACCTATAGTTGACTCTGCTCCTATTTTGGTTTCAATTTCAGCCATTGACATCTTCAAAGAGGTACATATGTATTGAACATTCGAAACCTTTGCTGCAAATTGCAGCTGCTTTGGACTTGTATCTGTGGCTATCATATTCTTGTAGATCTTAGCCAACTGAGAAAAACAATAATTTAAGAGCATTCAGGACAACAAAAACAGTTTGGAACAACAAGGATGCATATTTTTTGAACTCTTAAGTATATTTTACGACGTTTAAACATCCCCCAAAGGAACATAAATTTTTGATGAGCAAGTTAAATAAAAATATTTGTTATGTGTTTGCATCTCTTAACGTAACGAGGATATCAGAACAGGGGAACCATTTATCGAGAGCGCTTCTTACTGTAGTATATTACGAGCCTGCAACTTTGTCAAATGACGGCTCAAGCTTAGGTACTTGGTTTATAGTTAAGAACTCACTCTTATGTAACAAAAGACAATAAGGAAGGATATGATAATAGTCCTAATTATGATGTCTCTCTAGAACTAAATCTAACAGTCCTGTTTCAGTGAGAAGTTGAAGCTAAAAATGCATGACTTCTTGTTTTTTCATATGGACTATTTGGAAAAAGAGAAACAATATTTTGCCAATCTCTAAGAATAGAGGCCTATATGTATACTCTTTTTCTATGCTACTATATGTTTAATCATAAAATAAAATTTTCAGTCACAACTTATATTTAGAAGAAAACGGGTTACTGATAACCAAGTTTTACTTCACTTTCTCAACAACCTCTTTAGAAAAATAATAAGAGTAATAGCATAAATTGACAGAAAGAAATAAGGAATGAAACGACAGTCAATCCCTAAAATAAAGGTAGAAAACTTTGATAAAGCAAGAAATTAGAGAGTATATTTAAGTAGTCCTTAGAGCCTTTCTACAAACAAAATTATGTATCCTTATATAGGAATGAACAATCATAACGGTTTTCTTACTTAATTTGAATTCATTAAGGGCATTAATTGTATTGATTGTCCATTACCATAGATAACCATAACTGGCATATTTATAGCTATAAATGCCTTATAACTGCTCTGATTCTCCTTCCTTATTTACTTCTGGTTCGTGTATCTTCTCTTCTTTTTGATCCTTATTCATTCCGTCCTCGCCTCTTCTTTGAGAACTGTCAGGCCCGATCCTCTTCTCTTTACTGTCTCGTGGGTGTTTCTCCCGTGCCTTCCTCATATTCTTAATTCTATTAATTGAGAATGCCACTTGTCGCTATATCGTTTCTCTACGTGTCATGCTTCGTCAGCATACCAACATTCCATGTGTATTGCCTTTTTTTCACCAATACAGATAGTCCCCCACTTTCTGAATATTCGGGAAGTGGTAAGCTTTTATGGCGGGAATTCTTTGCAGCTGTTTTTTGAGTATCATCATGTCTTCTTCAGAATCAATGGGATGTACATCACATCAATAAACTGTCCATGCCACGTGGCTTCCAACGATTGACTCTGCAGTTTTTCAGCACTTTTTAGGGTTTTTCTATGGCTGTGTCAGTCACGAAGTGACGGTTCCATCATGAAAAGATTCATAATGACCAATTTTAACAATGGTCGTGCCTCCTTATAAATACTTCATTCTTTTTTTTTTTGATTTCTTAGTCTTCCTTTTTCAATATCCATCATCTTATTCCTTCTTTGCATTTTCTGCATCCTTCCTTCCGTATTTCTTTGGACAATCATGTCTTCACCAGACCCTCGCAAGGTTTGATTGTTGACGAACTTGTTCCTTCTAATGCTCCTACTAGAAGTAACAGGGGTGGTAGGCTTCGTAGTCTTGGTTCAATATCTAAATGTGGTTCTTCTTCCCAGAGTAGTACTGCTAACCCATCTTCTTCTAGGCCTAGGGTTCCTTAAACTCTTAGATATTCTTCTAGTAATAGAGATTTAAATGATCCTATGTGTGAGCCCACAATTGCAAAGATTGTTCCTCAAGAATTTTCTTTTATAGCTGATCATGAAACCATAAGGAATCAAGTTTCTTTTATGGCCTCCCTCAATTCTGCTGATCTTTACCCGAGTTTAATCACTACTGGTCTTCTTTTCCTGATTCGAAGAGAGTGTTACTGGAAACAAGATTTTCTAGTTTTAGTCCATAGTGCCAACCAGAGAATTACTTCCTATCATGCCGGTTTATTTTTGCTTATACCTACCCCTTCACTTTAGGGTTCAAACCTCCTATTGATCCTGTGATCATTGAATTTTGTAGTTACTTCAACGTGTGTCTTGGCCAGATTGACCCCATAGTATGGAGGGTTGTTGCATGCCTTCGTTATTTAGCAGATTTGGTTTCCATGCCTTTCACTTTTCGAAACTTGCTTCATCTGTACTCTCCCAAACTGTTTTGTGAAGGGGTGTTTACTCTCGTGGCTAGAAGTAAGAGAGTATTGATTAGCCCTAAAGATGATCGGGACCATGACTGGTATACCCGTTTTATTGCTGCTCCCACTAGTGGATTAGTGAGTGAAGAAAACATGCATTTCCCGGAGAAATAGAACTTTGCATGTCAGCTTTCGTTTTTAAAAAAAAATCTCAAAGGACTTCATGTAATCATATACCCAAATTTTCAATAACCATGGAAGTTTTTGATGAAATTCTTAACTTCCGTGCTTGGGTAGAAAAGATGTTAACGGCTGCACCTATGGAGAAAAGGTCCTGGAAGTACCTTGCTCAAAAATTCAGTTGGGAAATGAAGACGCACAGTAATATTTACCTTCACTATTTTTCCTCTTCTCTTCCTTGTTTGTCCGAGAATTTCTCAGCCTTCCTTTTTTTATTAGTGTTTCCTATTCGTGACATTAGTCCCGCATCTGTTCCATCAACCAGGCTTTTCATGAGTCTTGCCCAGGAAAGAATTTTAAGTGTTTCTTCTTCAAAAAGAAAAACTAACGGTGCCCGTGGTTCTGACGACGAAAACAAAACATAGGAGGGTTCTTTGGTGCGAAGGCCACGCGTCAGGAGACGTGTGATTTTTGTTGATGAAACTACTCCTTCTCATGACCCTTCATCAAGTTCAATCCCTTTTAGACTCACGGATGAGCCAGAGAGTGCCCGTTTAGTGATTTCTGATGAAGATGCTGCTGATCCTCCCCCAAGTTCTGTTGATAGATTGTTTGTTCGTGGATGGAAGGGTGATGAAGCTTTTGGGCATGTTTCTGAAGAATTACCTCTTGCTTCCTTTTCAGTTTCAGTTTCCATTAACCCTCTCGTGTCTTTACCTGATGCTACTCCTGTTGTTATTCACATGGCTGCTTCTGATGCAAAGGCCGAACCTTCTAGCAGCAAGAGGGCAATGAAAAGAGTTGTTGTTGAGGTTCCTGAAGGTGGTAACTTATTAAGAAAATCTGGTCAAGCCGGCGTATGGTTGACACCTCTGCTAGGCCCCATAGAGAAGAAGAAGTTAGAAAGCCATAGCTCACTGACTTTAATGAATGATATCGTTCATTCTTCCTTGAAGGTACAAGATTAATTAGGTTTCTTTCCTTTTCTCTTTCTTATTTATAACTCTTCCTCCTTTTTTGCAGATCAACTTGATTGGCACAGAGCTTATGAAAAGAATTTCTTAGGCGGACCAGCAAGTTATAGATTTGCGCACCGAAGCTGATAACTGGAAGGAACAATTCGAAGGTCTTCAACTGGAAAAAGAAGTTCTGGCGAAAGAGAAGAATGCTTTGGAACAACAAATGAGAGTTATTGCCGCTGAATTAGCAGTTGAAAAATCTTCCTCTTGCCAGGTTGGAAAGAATAAGGATATACTTGAATCCTCCTTTGCTGAACACCTTTCCAAAGCAACTGAAGAAATAAGGAGTTTGAAGGAACTCCTTAATCAAAAAAAGGTTTATGCGAGAGAATCAGTTCAAACACTTACTCATGAAGTTCAGGAAGATCTCTGCATCTCTGCTGATAATATTCAGTTCTTGAAAAGTTCTCTTGCTCCTTTGAAGATTGCTTATGACTACACTGAAGCAGAAAAAGAAGAGCTAAGAGCTAAGATTGACCAGTGGGAGAAGGATTATGAGATTCTCGAGGATAAGCTATCTATGGATGTGAACTGGGCTTTCTTAAACCCTCGCCTCGAGACTCTTATTGAAGCTAACCAGGAGGGTTTTGACCTTAATGCTGAGATTGCTAAGGATAAAGAAGTAATTGATAAAACTCAGCAAAGTCAAAGTTTTTCCTCACCTGAAAACGAAGGTCCCGAGGGTGATGGAGATAGATTTGCTCCTGGTGAGGCTAATGTTCAAGCCTCTTCTTCTCAAGTTAATCCTTCTTCTCCCGTTGGTGATGCTCCCGTGGATGATGCTTCCATTGATGATGCCCCTTATTTTTTTCCTGATTTTTGTTAACTTTTATTTTGTTTCTTTTCCTTTAGCTTAACAACTTTTTGGAATGTTGTTTTTGGGAAGGTTGTTTTTTGGTTACCCTTGTCTTCTTTTGGGGTTTAAATGATAAATTAATACTTCTGTTTTTCCCAAGGCTTAATATATATATATATATATATATATATATATATATATATATATATATATATATATATATATGTTTCGGTTACTTTTACCGCTTATTATGCTCTTTGATATTTGAGCTTTTTCCTTGCATTTAGAAATGCTTTAACAGTCCGTGACTTTAATAAACACGAGTGTTTTTATAAAAGAGGGCTCTTTTATATTAACAACACTGATAAAGATGACGTCTCATCTTCATATTGGTGTAAATATATGAAATACAAAGTAGACATACAAGAAATAATTTGAGGAAGTTTTATGCTTTATACTTTTAAATAAATTTCGTACAACATTTTCATAATTATTTGTACAACACTTTCATATTGTAGGCAATTTTAAGATACAAAATCGGGTCTATTATCCCGTGACTAAATTTTGGCCTTAACCTAAAACTTGTAGGAACATGGAATGTATCTTGTATCCTTTTCGCGAGTTCACACCTTCTTAAGGTTTCTTCAAGGTTTTTGATTCAGGCTTTTGGCTCTTTTGCTTCCTTGTCTATATGCATAGCCCCCCCCCCCCAGTGTTAGAGCTTTGAAGTATAAAATCTTGAACACTGGATTACTCCTTCTTTTTGGTCCATTCCCTGAAACGAAAAATACAAATGGGACTCAGAGATATATATTTAGAATGATGACTGCATAACCATTTTTCCATCAAAAAGGTTCCAACCTAGACCGGGAATAATTTAGTATTTCGCATGTCTTTTGGGTTTAATATTATCATTTGGTACGGGCTAGATTTTTGCCTATCATCTAAAATTATTAGTAAAATTCAAAAGAATAAAATAAAATTGTATCCGAGTGATACCTGCCCAAGGGTACTTCCTTTATCTAGAAGTAATACTTCTTCTGATGAACAACGTTCCAGTTTGATGGTAGTATTTTGCCATCCATGGTCTCCAACTCATTTGCTCCCTTTCTAGCGATACCTCGAACCCTGTAAGGGCCTTCCCAATTTGGACGTAACTTTCCCGAATTAGCCATTTTTATTGATTGAAACACCTTTTTGAGGACGAAGTCCCCAATCTTGAAGTATCTCAGATTAGCTTTCCTGTTGTAATATCGCTCAATCATCTGTTTTTGATTTGGTATCCTTATTAATGTTGCTTCTCTTCTTTCTTCTAGTAAATCCAAATTCATACACATTTCTTCCTCATTTGACTCCTCAATAGCATGTGTGTATCTGGTACTTGGTTCACCTATTTCTATTGGAATTAAGGTTTTAGTGCCATAGACAAGTGAAAATGGAGTCTCGCCCGTACTTATTTTTGATGTCGTTCGATAAGCCCACAATACCCCTAGTAACACTTCTGGACATTTGCCTTTTGATTCCTCTAATCTCTTCTTCAAGTTATTAATAATAACTTTATTTGTTGACTCAGCTTGCCCATTGGCTACAAGATGGTAAGGTGCGGATGTTATCCGTTTAATCTGCCAACTCTGAAAGAATTATGTGATTTTCGTGCCTATGAATTGTGGGCCATTGTCACACACGATTTCCTTTGGAACTCCAAACTGGTAGATAATGCTTCGCCAAATAAAGTCCCCAACTTCCTTTTCTTGCAACTATTTGAAAGCTCCTGCTTCTACCCATTTTGAAAAATATTATATTAAAACTAATAGAAATCATACATTTCCTTTAGCTTGAGGTGACTGGACTACGATATCTATGCCCCATTTCATGAAAGGCCATGGCGAAATAACTGAATTTAACAGTTCTGTTAGGCGGTGCATGTTATTAGCATATGTTGACACTTATCACACCTGGTTACAAAGTTTTCCGCTTCTTCTTCCATTTTTGGCCAGTAATATCCTACTCTTATTAAAGTTTTTATCAATGATCTTCCCCCATCGTGATAGCTGCAGTGCCCCTCATATACTTCTCTCATCACATATTCCGTTTGTGAAGGTCCGAGACACCGTGCTAAAGGTCTCGAACATCTTTCGGTAAAAGTTTTCACGAATTAAACAATACCGGGCGGCTTTATGGCGAAGTAACTGTGACTTCTTCTTGTCTTCGGATAAAATTTCGTACTGCAAAAAGTTAACAAATTTGTTCCTTCAATCCCAAGTTAGATTATTAAAATTTACCTCGTTCTTGTCTTGGTCGAGTGCCGAATGAAATAAATGTATTACAATAGCATTTTCTGCATTTGTTATTTCTGCAACAAACACGAGATTGGCCAACACATCTGCTTCTGCATTCTCCTCCCTAGGTATTTGTATGGCTTTCCACGACTGAAATTGTTTGACTAATTCACGTACCTTTTTCAAATATTGTTGCATTCGTGCCTCTCTTGCTATGTAAGTCCCCTGCATTTGGCTAACTACTAGTTGCGAGTCACTTTTGATCACAATCTATTCTATACCAAGTTCTCATGCTAGTTCAAACCTGCAATCATAGCTTCGTGCTCTGCTTCATTGTTAGTGATGAGATAACATTTTATTGCTTGCCTTATGACTTCCCTTGAAGACGGAATTAGAACAATACCTAAGCCCGCTCCTTTAACATTGGAGGAACCATCGGTAAATAAAATCCAAGTCCCCGGAGTAGATCCGGTAAATACCTGTAGTTCCTTTTCTGCTTCAGGAACTAAATTCGTGTTGAAATCTGCTACAAAGTTTGCTAAAACCTGTGATTTTACTGCAGTTCTGGATTGATATATGATATCATACTCACTGATTTCTATTGCCCACTTAGCTAACCTCCCAGATAGTTCTTATTTATGCAATATATTCCTCAGGGGCAAAGCAGTTATTATAGAGATAGGATGACATTGAAAATAAGGTCTCAATTTTCAAGATGCCATAATTAATGCTAAAACAAGTTTTTCTAAGTGAGGATATCAAGTCTCATCATCTAACAAAGATTTAATAACATAATAAATTTGAGATTGTTTACCTTTATCTTCTCGTACCAACACCGCACTTACCGCCACTTCTAACATGACAAGATAAATAAGCAGCCTTTCTCCATTTTTTGGTTTGGCTAGCAAGGGTGGATTTGACAAATATGATTTGAGGGCTTGTTGGCATTCGTCAATCCATTCAAATTGATTTTGCTTTTTCAATACTGAAAAGAATTTAAAACTCTTTTCTGATGATTTGAAATAAAGCTCCCAAGGCCGTTATTCTTTCTGTTAATCTCTACACTTCTTTTTTGCTTGTGAGAACATCCGGTATTTCCTCAATAGCTTTGATTTGTGCAGGATTTACTTCAATACCCTTGTTAGAAATAAGAAAACCTAAAAACTTATCTGAATCCGCGCCAAAAGCACATTTTTCTGGATTTAGCTTCATATTGTATTTGCGGAGAATTTTGAAAGTGTCTGACAGATGTTGAAAATGATCTCCCACTTGTGCTGACTTGACTAGCATATCATCAATATAGCTTCCATAGTTTTTCCCAGATGTTCTTGGAATATCTTAGTCACCAATCTTTGATTCGTGGTTCCAGCATTATTTAGACCAAATGGCATGACTTTGTAATAGTAAGTCCTCCTGTCTGTGATAAATGGGGGTTTCTCTTCATCTAGAGGATCCATTTTTATTTGATTATAACCTCATCTTGGATCACTTGATTTTTGAAGGATCTTTTCTTCCTCTTATTCTTCTTGACATGTGGGCATGATGGGTCCTCATTCAGTTTGTGGGTCATCACCTCCGGTGGTATACCTGTCATATCTGAATGCGACCAAGCAAATCAATATGCGTTAGCTTTTAAAAATTCAATTAACTTACCTTTCATTTCTGGGCTTAGATTTACTCCGATGTAAACTTTTCTGTCTGGCCTATGTATAAATAGCACTATAACTTCGAGTTCTTCAATAGTTGTTTTGATGTTTTCATTTTCTTCGGGCTCTTGAATAACATCGGGTCTTGAATCAACACCCGTCTGTCCTGGAATGCCTTCAGTTGAGGTTAGTATTTCTATATCCTCAACTAAATTCTGTAGTTGCTATTCCCCGCCTGCAACATCGTTCATCGTGGTTGAAAGCCTGTTGATCTCCACGGATTTGTCAAATTCCCCATTGTGAAGGAAACTTAATAACTTGATGTAATGTGGACGGTACAACATCCATATCGTGAATCCATGGTCTTCCTAGAATTATATTATAAGCCATGTTCACATCTATCACCTGGAACTTTTATCCTTGATAACTCCCTCTGCAAACGTGGTAAGCACTACTTCCCCTTTTGTGATAACACTTGAATTATGAAATCTAGACAAAGATCGTGCCTTTGGTATCACCTTGTCGTTAGAGTGCATTTCATTCACCACCCTTAGTAGAATGATATTTACGGAGCTACCTGGGTCAATTAAAACTCGTTTAACGTTAGTATCATGTACAAGTAGAGATATTACCAGCGCATCATTATGAGGAATTATCAAATCGTCCGCATCTTCATCATCAAATGTTATACTGTCTTCATCCAAGACTTGGCGAACTCGTTTCCCATGAGTGACCGTGACTTTTGACGTCTTTTTTGCAACTATATATGTCACACCATTGACCTTATCTCCCTCGGTTATTACATTGATTGTTCTTTTTGGAGATGGGGTTTTCGGAGGCTTTTGTCTATTCTTCATATATAACTGTCTAACTTTATCGCTCAACAGATAAGTTAGATAACCTTGCTTCAACAAATGCTCGACCTCTCCCTGGTGTAATCTACAATCTGTTATTTTATGGCCATGATCATTGTGAAATTCACACCAGAAATATGGATTTCTTTTGCTCATTTCTTTAGAACATCGCACCTTATCTCCCATACCTCTTAAAACATCAACTGACTCAGAGGTACTGACATTAATCCTTGCATGTGTATTGGAGTCGCTGCTTCGTGCATCCTATTCCTTTTTGAATCTAGATGAAGAACCCGCATCTTTTTGCCTTGATCTCGATTCAAATCGAATGTTTTCTTGTTTAGACCGAGAATCTCGCCCTGCAGCTCCCATGTAAGGTTCGTACCTGTTTACTCCTTTCGTGAGTGTTTCACCAAATTTTTTTAACTAAAACTTATTCGATTTCCTGCTTGGTTAAATCATTGTCCTTCACACCAGTTGTGAACGTAGTTACGTGATCTTGAGGATCAGTTGTTCCATCATATTTTGGAATATCAGGCATTTTAAACTTTTCAAGAATCGGCAAAGGAGCTTCACTTGGATTCTAGGGCTGTTGTGAATATTTGTCAATATCTACTCCTTTAATCATGGGGGATATGCCAGGTATTTGCTCTATGCGATCATTTTGCTCCTTCAACTGTTTCTGCAAAGTTAGTACCAAACTTTGTAAATCAGAATTATTTGGTGTACCTGAACTTCCTTCACGAGATTCATTGGGAGTTCCTCCACTCCCATAATTGTCGAGCTACGAGCATGGATTTTCTAGGGTTGCGGTATTGACTGGTGGAGGAGTTGGTGGCACAGTTGAAAATCCCCTAACAAAGGCTTGAAGAGGACTGTTCACATATTCTGCAATCAATTGCTTTGGAGAGCCTTGTTCGACAGTTTGTTCGTCCCCTTGTTCATCATTTACATGTGACGTAGATCATTCAGGTGATCCATCACGGGACTGTTGAGGATATCCCTGCTGAGAGAGGAGTGGTGGAGTTGCTCCCTCTTGTAGGTACAACTGGTTATTATCGTTAACAGATGACATTTGGTTGTCAGGAAAAAAAATTTGGAAAGTGAAAATATTTTCAGATTCCCGGTAACGGAACCAATCTGTTTAACCAAAAAATAAAATTTTCAGTCAAAACCTATATTTAGAAGAAAATGGGTTACTGATAACCAAGTTTTACTTCACTTCCTCAACAACCTCTTTGGGAAAATAATAAAAGCAATAGCGTAAATTGACAGAAAGAAATAAGGAATCAAACGACGGTCAATCCCTAAAATCAAGGTAGAAAACTTTGATAAAGCAAGAAATTAGAGAGTATATTTCAGTAGTCCTTGGAGCCTTTGTACAAATAAAATTTCGTATCCTTATATAGGAATGTACAATCATAACGATTTTCTCACTTAATTATATTGATTGCCCATTACCATAGATAACTGTAAGTGGTATATTTATAGCTATAAATGCCTTATAACTGCTCTGATTCCCCTTTCTTATTTACTTATGGTTCATGTATCTTCCCTTCTTTTTTATCCTTATTCATTCCGTCTTTGCCTCTTCTTTGACAACTGTCAGGCCCGGTCCTCCTCTCTGTACTGTCTCGTGGGTATTTCTCTCGTGCCTTCCTCGTATTCTTAATTCTATTAATTGAGAATGCCACTTGTCACTATATCGTTGCTCCACGCGTCATGATTCGTCAGCATACCAACATTCCACGTGTAATGCCTTTTTTCCCACCAATACACTATATACTAGCATATAAAGTGAATTTAGAAGTAAATATATTCTCTTCAAAGATAATGTCATTAGCACAGCAAAAGGAAAGAGAGACTTACAGATTTAGCAGCTTGGCCACTACTACCAGTGCCAACATCCCAAACAAAGTCATGACAAGGTGCCTTTGATGAAATGAAATTGAATAATTCCTCAGGGTAACTTGGCCTAGCTACCCTCTGAATATTGTTGTGCCTGCTTAATGAACAATTCTGCTATTTTTAGGTCTCCTCTTTTTCATTTTAGTGCAGAGTTACGATCCTACTAAAAATCATCTCTTATTCACCTTGCTTCGATCTCTAGCCGCCGTCGCGGTGATTCTGTATTTGGCGTGCACCATATATAAGATTTTTTACTTATTTGACGTTGCTCAAAAGTCAAAACGCATCCGAATTTCTCCAAAATCAATTATAATCATAGCCACAGATCACGAACTGTTATACCAACATTATGATATGTTCAAAACACATTTTAGAAAGCAGTTAGTCGAAAGAACTGGTCGGGACATTACATAGAGTCACCAGTCGCTCGGATCCGGTGGAGATAACATCTGTGATTATCATATCTTCTTTCAATCGAGTAATAACGGGTGAAAAATAAAAGATGCTTTTTTTATCACCCTACAACAAATTTGGTTATCACTGATTAGGGTGTACAAACCAAACCGATAATCCGTACCAACCCGATAATCCGAGTCAACCGGAAAAACAAATTCGATTAGTGGTTTGGTCTTGAAAAATAAAACCCGACCATAATAGGTTTGGTTTGGTATTAACTAAAAAAAGTCAAACCGAAACCAAACCAACCCGACATTACATGTATACATATTTTATATATTAGATAGCTAAAAATATTTATTAGAATGTAAGTTATAAATATTTCTTAATTTTTTTTATAATTTATGTATTTAGCATAATATTTTAAGTTAGTTTTATAGCCCATGTAAATATATTTTTTTGTCTGGCCCATAAAAGAATAATTGAGCCCAAACCAAAACTAGTCCTAAAGCCGATCTAGGCTAGCCATAAACTAGTTCTAAAACACTAAAACAATTGAAACCATTTTGCCTCTTCTCCAAAGGTAAGAAACCCTACGTTCCATTCCAAAACCCCCCAATTAGCTCAAACCCTATCAACTCTCTTTTGCTCTCATCAGCAAGGCTCTTCCCTTTCTCATTTTACATATTTTCTTTTAGCTGCATACATACACTTTGCTTTTTTCCGATTAACTAAGAGTTTTTTTTTTTTCAATTAGCGAGTTATTTTGCAAATCTGTTGTATTCCTCCCTATTGTCGAATTTATTTGTTCATTTTGTTTCTCTTAGATGATTAACTTGAGTTCTCTATACTGTTACTTAAGAAGATATTGAGTATAGAGAAGTTTAATTTTATAACTTGCATCCCATCATTCTTTTATTTTAAGAGAGTTAAATAGTAACTGAATATGTTCTATTTGCAGGAACTCTTTCTCTGAATGAAAACTATAACTTCTGGAACAGATGCGGAGGTTGTTGTCAATAATCCTTTGCCAGTGGCAGCTCAACAACAAAGTAAAGATACTCCTCATCGACGCACTCCTCCTAAAAAGCAAAAAAGAACGACTCCATTAGAAAATTCTAAATCTGGGAATAGTGGCAGAGAGACGTCCGAGATTTAGAATCACTTTTCCAAATTTATTGCTAAAGGAGGTAAATGTAAGGCAAAATGCAATTATTATCCTAAAATATTTGCTGTAGGTAGCAAGAATGGGACTACTACGTTATGGTCGCATTTAAATGCTACATGTCACAAATCTCCCTTTAAAGTCATTGATAAGAGACAATCAACATTAAAACCTATCAAAGAAGGGTGGCTAAAAGGTGGTTCGGGTGTTTCTGAAAGGGTAGTGTATAATGTGGATGACATTAGGAGGGCGATTGCCAAATTTGTAATTCTTGATGAGCAACCTTTTAGAGTTGTTGAGGCTCTTCCCTTTCTCATTTTACATGTTATTGCTTGTTGCTGTTGTGTTGGATCCTAGATACAAGATAAAGTATGTGAACTTCATTCTTATCGATGCATTTGGTTCTTTGTTGGGAAGATTGAAGTCTAAAGATGTGGTAAGTGTTTTAACTCGCTTGTATAATAACTACAATGATTCTTTTTCTGAGGCTTCTCATGATAATATTGGAGGCGATACTAGTATGAGTGAAGTTCTTGATGTGTTGCAATCTAAGTGGGAGAAACTTTTGGAAGATGAGAGAAATATTAAAAAAAATGTATGATCTTGAGATATATTTGATGGATGATGTGGTGAAGATCAAGGATTTTTATATCTTAGCATGGTGGAAAGTTTCATCTAGTAAATATCCAATTGTTTTAAAGATTGCAAGATATGTTCTTTCTTTTCCTATTTCTACTGTTGCATCGGAGTCGGCTTTTAGTATAAGTGGTCGAATTCTGGATTCTTATCGGAGTTCTTTATCACCAAAAATAGTAGAAGCTCTTATTTGCACTCAACAATGGATAAGATCACCTTCCAAGGAATATAAGTTTGAAAACATGTTAGAGGAAGTCCAGCAAATTGAGCAAGTTGAAGAAGGTAATAATTTATATTCAATTCTTAATGAATATAGTTATTTTTTTATATTATTTAATATTAAATATGTTAATTATTTCTTTACTCTCAGAATATGCAGACTCGCCTTTGAGGATTGATTAGATGGATAGTTAACTACAATTTGCTTCATGACTATTTTTGAAATCTTTACTACTTCAAGGTAATTAATTAGAAGAAAGTTGGTGCATGATTTTTAATCAATTAAGACGCTTTTATATTACATTGTTTGTCTAAGGTTCAGTTGATTTGGCAATTGAAGAAATTAGACTTTTTACAATACGTAAAGCAATTGATCTGTCCATGATAGGATATATTTCTAACTATCAGTTAATTTGGCTTTCCTTTATTTCTGAAAAACCTTTAAGTATGGCCTTTCAGTGTTTTCTTGATATATACTCTGCCTTAATATATCTTCACATACGCATTCAATAAAAGCTTTTAATATTCTTTTATTTTATTGTGTTCAATTATTCTCTTTTCTCCCTTTCTTTGAGTGGAAAAAAGTGAGAGGAGTTCTTCAACTTGCTCTTTATAATTGTTTATCTAAGGTTCAATTGAAGTTAGACAAGTCAATTACTTTAAGCTTTTATTAGCATTTTGGTATAAAATGAAAAATAATTTATAAAGTAGAGACCTTTAATTGTTTACAAATATTTCAGGTATTGCAAAAATTATCCTAAGGGAAAGGATAGAACTGCAGAACATCTCCCAATGACTGGAAGTGAGGTCATTATGCCTCTACAAGTATTTTGGAAACATGCTCATCTGGTTGTAATGTGTACTAAGATGCCCAACTTCTTAGAGTTTAATATATTCTCTTTTTGTTTTATTTTTTTTGGACTCTTGGGTGTAATGTCTACTCTTAAAAAGTTGATGATAATTCTTATATAGAGTGCAATATGATATGCAGTTTATCTTTTTGATATTTTTGCATTGGCAGAAGAAATATCATTTGGAAAGCTCGATTACTATAGTTACATGGTTATGTAAATTGGGACTATTTCACTGTCAATGAACACTATTAAACAAGAGAAAGTATGGACACTATTAAACATGAGAAAGAAAGGAAATTTGAGGAGTTTGTTGATCGCGTCTGTAACCAGATCTTGTGGATGTGCAAATGTTCTATAAAGGACTTCTCTATATGTATGTTCCTTTAAAAAGATTATCTTTGAAAAAGAAGGGATGATTGATTAGAATTTTCATCAGTTTTCTAGAACTGAAATTGGAACCATACAACCTATTGGCTAGCATAGTTGAGGTCAATACTAAAAAATAAAAACATGATTGTTATTGGTAAAATTATATTTAGGACTAAATAAATATTTGGAGCATAAGTTTATCGGAAAAAAATCCGAAAAACCCAAGAAACCCGAGAAAACCCGATATTGAAAAATTCGATTTTTGTTGGTTTGGTTTGATCTATAGATTTAAAAACCCGATACAATTGGTTTAGTTTGGTAATTACAAAATCCAAACCAACTCGACTTATGTACACCCCTATCAGTGACGAATTATTTTGTCACCTAAAATTTACTTTTCGTCACCAAAGAATTTATTGGACGATTTTTTTTTTTTGTCAATCTTTTGTCCCTTAAATAGCGTCACTAATAGTATACAAAGATACTAATAACTTTGTGGTTCATTGCTAAATAAAGTTATATTAACTATAATATTTTTTTACGTCCTCAAATACGTAGTATTTATGACAAACTATCATAAAAGTACAAAAATTGCAGTTGATAATGTGGTTTCGACACTAAAACGTGCATTAATGATGACGAAACTACCTCGTTTTTCTAACTATTTAGTCTAATAAGTAACGATGTCAATTGTCTCTAAAGCTATATGTATATTTTTTTCCTAGTTGAAAAACGTAATTTCATCACTAATGACTGTCTTTAATCTACAAAAAGATTTTTCGTCCCTAAATGTATGATTTAGTGACAACTTTGCTTTTACAAAAATATCTGTGATTGACGCAGTATCCTGTATGTGTTATGTTAAAGTAAATGAAAAGATTAGAAGTTGCAGAAACTGCAATTTCAATTTTTGATTGTTGGGGAGGTTTAAGTGCTTTAATTTTGACGACTGATGTAAATATTTGAAAATTTTTATTTTGTGTCCGAGGGATAGACTCTGGAGATTAGCAGGCTGTGAATTGGCCTAGTTTTGTACATATTCATTTGGTGATTAAAGGAAATTTTAATTATCAACAAAAAACTTGTAATATTTTTTTTTTTGAAAACTATTATGTTGTCGCTAAAATTATTACTTTTACTGCCAAAACAAAATGATCAGTATAATTTATTATGATTATAATTAATCATAAAATACAAAGTTGATTCGTAATCAATAAAAAGGTAATCACCAGACAAATTTTACTTTTATCACTAAATATAGTCAATTTGCGACAAATTAATGTAAATTAGTGGACGTTTAAATCCGCAACGATACTATTTACAGTTTGTACTGTTTTACTAGTTTTTTGTTAATTTAGGAGTTTATAAACAGTGACAAGTTTTATTATATGCATTTTACTCTTTAAACTTAGAGTCAAGTTGGATACAGTGTTTTAAAAGGCGTGGGCGTAAGTCGAGGCGTTTTACATATGCCTCAGCGAGGCGTAAGCCCCGAGACACGGGGCGTAAGCCCCATAGGTATTTAATTTTTAATATTTTATAAAATAATATAATGACAGTAAATATTTATAAACATGTAAAATTACATAAAAATTGAAGAAAACTATAAATATGTGAAATATATATAAAAGTAGGTAGAAATTATTTAAGCCCAATAGGTATTTAATTTTTAATATTTTATAAAATAATATAATGACAGTAAATATTTATAAACATGTAAAATTACATAAAAATTGAAGAAAACTATAAATATGTGAAATATATATATATATATATATATATATATAGAGAGAGATGTGCTCCATCCCCCCATATATATATATTTGACGCTACTGTGAAATATATATGCTCCATCCCCACAAAAAATTAGTCAAACAATCTATTATACGCTACTGTGAGCACATAATTTTTGACTATATTTGAATTTTTATCACTTTCTACTATGTAAATATTTTCAAAATTTAATATATTTTTTTTTAGCTTTGTTACACTTATACACACACACACACACACACACACACACACACACACACACACATATATATATATATATATATATATATATATAGACAAAATTATTAATAATTTAAAAGGTCAATTATTACTATTAGTATTATTTTTATTATTATTTTTATCTTTATTTTTAAATAAATGAATTAAAAACCGAAAAAAATAAAAATTAATTATTATTTTTAATAAAAAAACAAATTTCGGATGGGAATTAAAAAATAGGAAAAATAGAAATATAAAATTAAAAAGTAAAAGTAAAAGTAGGTAGAAATTATTTAATAAAAAAAGTAAAAGAAAGTGGAAAATTAAAAAAATAAAAGTAAAAGAATGTGGAAATTTAAAAAATAAAAAGTAAAATAAAGTTGGAATTAAAAAATAAAAGTAAGGGTATCTGATTTTTTTTTAAAAAAAAAGTAAAAGTAAGTGGGAAATAAAAAAAGAAAAGTAAAATAAGTGGGAAATAAAAAAAGAAAAGTAAAAAATAGGATTTTAAATATATTAAAAGTAAAAAAAAGTGAGAAATTAAAAAATAAAAGTAAAGGAAAGTGGGGAATTATTTTTAAAAAAAAAATAAGAAAAATGGGAAGTGAAAATTCTTTTTAATGAAAAATAAAAATATAAAAAATAAAAATCTGAAAATTCCGAAATTTTTTTTTATAAATAGAAGAGAAATGTGATGAAAAAAAAGAGGGAGAGAGAAAGGAAAACATAGGGAGGAAGGAATTGAGAAAATTTTATTTTCTTCTTCTAGGATAAGGAAATTTCTACTCGTTTTATTCTTTTTTCGGCTTTATTTCAAAAGATCCAGCAGCTTCACCACCCCAAAACCACCAGCCATTGACCACTTTTGAGCCATCATTAACCCCCCAAAAAAAAAGCTCCAAAAATAATCACTAAATCGTCAGTTTTGCAAGGTCGATTGAGGTTGCAAGTTGAGATTTGCCGCTCGAGTTTTTCGTGGTCCGAAGGGTCCAGTTGAGAGCTATCCGATTATTGAGTGGTTGTAATTTAAATCCACAATCATCAATACAAAGGTTCACTTCTCTTTCTATTTTGTTTTTCTCATTAATGTTTTGGGTCACTATGTTTTAATTTAACTTTGAGTATGATATGATCGAGTTCGCATCTGAGTGTGCTAAGATTAATTTGTTCTCATGTTAAGTATTTGTTACGATTAATTTATTGTCCTTTTTAGTAGTTCATATGGTTAATTTTATTGATGAATATGTATTAATTCGTTACTTTTCTTGTTTATTCAATGAAGTAATGGCTTTCCATTTTAGCATGTTTTAGTTTCATTTTGATCTCCTATCTTAGTGACTAAATTGATCCTGCCTGTATCTATCTATTCCAGCCATAAATTTAGTCTAGTTTTAAATATTGGTTAGCAGTAAAATTATAAGAGATTAGGTTGGGCCATGATTGGTGTAAGACTTTAGTTGAACTTCCCTAACGTATTTATGGGCTAATTGTTACACATGACCAAAAACAAATAAACATTCACAAGCTAGCCAACTTCTTCCATAATTAATTTACTTCATTTCCTCCATAACAATATACATACCTCATGACCTTACAATAATGTCAAAATTAATAATTGAATAATATTCGAACACCGTAGCTTGATTTAGGCGCGATTAATAATAAATCATCGTGACTATGGGCACGATTCCTGTGGCATAGTCATGATACGTAAATCCCAATTCAAGTGCGCGTTTCACGCGACTTGACCATAACTTCAAATAATAATAAAAATAAACATGTTGTAAATCGCGGGTGTGTTTCACGTGGCGCGGTTTGCAATGTGTACCAAAACGACAAGTGTGCGACATCGCGACTTGTTCAAATAAATTCCATAAATATTAAAAAGAGGTAAAAGACAAAAATGCACAATAGGTTTAAAACATGTAATAAATCAAATAATTACGCCAAGTATTAATTGTTAAGCGACCGTGCTAAAACCACAGAACTCGGGAGTGCCTCACACCTTCTCCCAGGTTAACAGAATTCCTTATCCGGTCTTCTGTGTTCGCGGACCAAAAAATAAGAATTAATTTTCTCGATTTGGGATTCTAAAATAAACCGGTGACTTGGGACACCATAAATTATTCCAAGTGGCGACTCTGAATAAATAAATAATCTCATTTCGAATAATGTCACTTAAATTGGAAAAACTCTCTATCCCCTATCCCCTCGGAAAAAAGGAGGTGTGACAGCTACTTACAAGCAATGTTTTAAAAGGCGGGGGCGTGAGGCGAGGTGTTTTGCTTGATATGGGGTGAGGCGTAAGCCTGGAGGCGGGAGAGGCGTAAGCCTCGAGGCAGGGGTGTAAGCCCCATGGATCTTTAAAAATTTTAATTTATAAATTAATAAAATAACATAATAACACAAAAAAATATAAAATATAAATTAAAAGTTAAAAATTAAAGGAACTTATAGAAAAAAATATCTAGCATGATTCTTAAGTATAACTAATGCATACAAATCACGTATAACGTCTTTAACTTTTAAATAATTAAAAACTTACAATTTCTTTAAAAAAGAATGATCAAACTCTACATTTTACCTTCCTAAAAGTAAATAATTAATAAAATTTTATTAGTACGATAATTAAAATATTACTCCTTCATGAATAAATACAAATTAGTTTAAGATATCAAATTAATAAAAGTGTATAACAAGGAGGGATAAATGAACTAAGACACGACCAATAACAAGTGAAGATATAAATTCGCAATACTATATCTCATTATTAGAGTTATGCTCAAGCTTCATATTTCTATCGATGAATAGAACTTTTATCGACAAGTGAGGCTTGCTCAGTTGGTAAAAGCACCTCCACCTACGATCGTTAGGTCCTGGGTTTGAGTCACCTTGGAGGGGAAGTGTGAAAATACTATAGATCATCCTAATTTGGGAAGGGTTAAAAAAATAGAACTTTTATCATTAATTTGTTAAAGAATTTTGAAGGCCAACGATATTAATTAGGAAATTCGACACGTGATTTACGTTAGAACTGTTAGGCGAGCGTTGGGCGTTAGGCGTGTTTAGGGCGCACAGTCGGGCGCTTGGAGCGTAAGCCTCATAGAACTGAGCCCCATACATGAGTCCCGGGACGTTTTGCAAGTGCCCTGCCCAGGGACGAGTCCAAAAAATGCCTTTTAAAACACTGGTTGGATATAACATAACAAAACATGTAAGGTAATAATAAAAAAACTTTACCCACAATCATATAATTAAGAACTAAAACTATATTGAGATAATATCTCTACAAACTTCTTAAATTCAAAAATAATAAGTAAAATCTATCCTAACATGAAAATCTAAAACATGAATATTGATAAATTAAAAGACATGTACGTTACTTCCTTATATGTTATCGTAGAGCTACTTCTCTAATAACTTTGCACTTAATCAATATCCACTTTCATGTACCTACGTGAAAAGAAAAGAAAAAGATAATTCTAATACATACTTTTGATATTATTAATTATTGTGAAAGCATGAATATAATGTTGGTTGACCAAAATAGCAGTAAATATTTCTACAAAAAATAATTACTTGGTGGATAAAATTATAATATTCCAGTGCCATACTAGTTCCATTTGGACAATAACACTGTGCAGTAGAATGAATTTGCATAGACTTTTAAATCTTTTTTTTGAATAGGAAAGAATTCTTCGTCGGATTTTTTCATTCTTTTTTTCCTATTAAATAAAAATTATTTTAAGATTAATTATTACCGTATTTTTGCTATAATACCATGCAACTTGCGTCAGTGGCGCAGCCACATAATGTGAAGGGTGTTCAATTGAACATCTTTTATCGAAAAATTATACTATGCTATATAGAAAACTATATTGTGTATATATGTAAAAATTATTTATACGTATATATTAAACTTTGAACACCCTTCGCAAAAGTCCTTGCTTCGCCACTGCAATATGGACACAATATCTCAAATAATTGAAATTAATTTGAAATTTGATTGTTTTAGAAGTCCACACAAATTCATATTAATCAAAATTTTAGTAAAATTCATATTTGTTTTATACATTAGATAATGTCTAACTAATGTTAAAAAGATGTTAATACCAAATGGTTTTAACTAAATCCGTCGCAAAATGGCCAGTTGATGATATAAATGCAATTATTACTTATTTTATATACTAAATAATATTTGAAATATAAAAATACGGTATAATGGAGAGAATTGAACTTTCAAAATCACATATATATTAGTACTCTTTTCATTGTTTTCTTATTTATTTTATAACTATATATGTAATCATTTAGAAGTTTCTAAGAAAATGTATTCACAACGAAAGAGGTATTGATATATATAGCTTAATACATCTCGAAGTTTGTTTTCTACTTCATTATGCACTAAATAATACTTAATTAAAGTTGTAAACAAAAAAGTAACAGGTCATCGAATTTTCACAACTACTAGTTTACTGGTGAATTCAACTTTATGAGGTTATTTAATGTAGCCTCAAAACTAAAATGATATATTTTGTGAAAAAGATTTGTGCCTGAAGGATGATCGATGTAAGAACTACTAACTTCTACTGTGTAGTAATATATCAATAGAAGAAAAGGACGCATACTTTATTTATACGAGAAGCAATGGTGAAAAAAGTGTAAATGTTTGTGACATGGTAATAAATAATCAATGAATTGTGTTATATCCTTTAAGAATAAAATGGATGTTGGTTCACTTGGTCATAAATTTTAAGTGCACTACCATCTTCTACTCCTTGTTTTGGGGCATGACATAAGATAACCATCACACACATATATCAAAGCAGAGTGATGATACTAAACTAATAAGAAAAAAAAAAATTAATATTCTGCGATGAAGCACCTATGTCTAATTGTGAGACAGTCGAAATGGTTGGTGGAGCTTATATATATATATATATATATATATATATATAACACTATTTCAAACAAGAGTGGGTTGCTCTAGTGGTAAGCACCCTCCACTTCCAACCAAGAGGTTGTGAGTTCGAGTCACCCAAAGAGCAAGGTGGGTAGTTCTTAGAGGGAGGGAACCGAGGGTCTATCAGAAACAGTCTCTCTACCCCATGGTAGGGGTAAGGTCTGCGTACGCACTACCCTCCCCAGACCCCACTAGTGGGATTATACTGGATTGTTGTTGCTATTGTTGTACCCCAGGGTAGGGGTAAGGTCTGCATACACACTACCCTCCCCAGACCCCACTGGGTTGTTGTATATAACACTATGCCAATAAATCATTTGATGAAAAAGTAATGATATTTGAAGGAATTTATTTTTTGAAAAAAAAGTAACTGTTTTTGGAAGTGATTTCATTATGTACTATCAATAATTCCAAAATCGAGGAGAATATGAACTATAAATCTAAGCTTATTAAAACATGTCATCAAAAGAAAAATAAGTTGCTGACAAAAATATGAGAACAAAGACAAATTTAGGGTTGAGAGATTTTGTGACGATCTAATAGGTCGTTTGGAGTACGAGCCTTTATTTCTGTGTTTCGAAACCCCCTATAGCTTCATTTGATATTTTTTTTATTTGTGTGCGTGGTCCGTGTCTCTTTTCGAAAAGCGTTTATGTTAAAATTTGAAGAAAATGTGATTTTTAACTTAAAATGAGACTAGAGTTGATCCACGGTCAACATTTTTGGTAAACAATCCCGAATCGGTATTTTGACGATTCTGGTAGGTTCGTATGATATATTTAGACTTGTACGCACGCTTGGTTGGGGTCCGAAGTGATCCGAACATTTTTCGGCACATTATGTGCGAAATTATGAAAAATGAGTTTAAGTTAAATTTTTTTAAATTTTGAAGATCATTATTTGATGTTATTTTGATGATTTGAGGTAGCGAGTAAGTTCGTATCATGTTATTACACTAGTGTGCACATTTGGTTTGGAGTTCGAGGGGCTCGGGTGAGTTTCGGGTGGTTAACAGATGAGTTAGGATATTTTGCAACTGTTGGTGTTCAGCAATTGTTGGTGCATGATTGCAGATCTCACAAATGCGAGGTCTAGCTCACATTTGTGAGCGTCACTTTTGCGATCAAGACATCGCATTTGCCAGCATGGGCCTGGGTTGGGAGACCACGCAGTTGCGAGGAAGTGTTTGCTTTTGCGATGGTGGGACAGTCGCAATTGTGAACAAGTTGGTCGCATTTGTGACCACTGGACATCTTCCTAAATGCAAAGTAGCTATCTGCATTTGCGAGGGGGCAGCTCGCATTTGCAATATTATTGTTACATTTGCGACATTTGTACACCTGATAAACTGTTCGCTTTTGCGACCAGTGTCTCGCATTTGCGGGCATCGCAAATTGTTCGCAAATGCGACATCTGTAACTGGTTAAAAGAGGAAAAAATCAAGGCTTGGTTCATTTTACACCATTTCTCAACTCCAAATACTCTAGAGGCAATTTTTGAAGAATTGTTTCTTCCCAAATTCATTGGTAAGCAATTCTAATCCATTTTCTATCAATTCCCCATTACATTTCATGAGTTTTTAACATCACATCTTTGAATTTCATGATAGAAATGAGGGGTTTGGGATAAAAATTAAGAATTTTATAAAATTGAGATTTAGACCTCAAATTGAAGCAAGATTTCAAAATAAATTAGATAACCGAGCTCGGGGGTAAATAGGTAATAGGGTTTTATTTCAAATCTCGAATTTCAACCAAGCGGGCTCGGGGTTGACTTTTCTTAACGTTTTTAAAAAATGATCAAATTGAACCTTTTTCATTCGTGGGCAGTTTTTAAAGCTTATTTTGAATGTTTTGATCGTTAATTGGCTAGATTCGGTTGGTTTGGAGGCTTGTTCGAAAGGGAAGGCCGTGGTTGGTTGATTGATTTGGTTGCGTAGTGAGGTAAGTGTCGTGGTTAACTTTGACTTGAAGGAATAGGACTTGTTGGTCTATTTGCTACATGAATTATGTGTGAGGACGGCGTATATGTATGGTGACGAGTATATATACGTTGTCACGGATTAAAGCATGCGGGTAAAATTTATCGCATTCGTATCATGCGATTACACTTGGTATTTCTTCCATGTTTTAGTTAGCTTGTTTATTCGTTAAGTTGATCGTTTTCATTTATTTTGCCTACCTTGAAGTTGTGGTGGTAGTGAAAGTTGAAATTGCTCATTTTTGGCACCACGGTTCAAGTGAATTGTTTCCCACCTTGCTTAATACTTTAGGATGTCATTGTTACTGGTTGAGGAAAGAGTGAAAGCACAAACGGTGTTACCGTGCCATATATGCATATTATTGTCATTGATTGAGTGAATGTGAGGATTATAGCACGAAGGGTGATGTCGCGTACATGATTGCTTCATTACCATTTATCATTTTATTTATCATATCATTATTATATGGTGATAATGAGAGTAAAAGCACGAAATGTGATGTCGTGCCATCGCATTCATAATATTACATGGTTAGGATGAGAGTAAAAGCACGAAGGATGATGTCATGCCATTGCATTTATGATATTTCATGGTGATAATGAGAGTAAAAGTACGAAGGGTGACAGTGTGCCATTTTTAGTTTCATTGCTTTATTTGATTTCTAGATTTGTGATTTTTTCGGTTGCATTATTGTTTATTTCAGAAGAAGGCTACTTGATGATTTTGTAATTGCCGTTCTTATCTTACTTCCTTTTTTACATGTTCCATCCCCGTTATTATTTAAAATGCTCTACTTGTTATTTATATTGCTTTATGTTTAAAATGCTCTACTTGTTATATCTTAACAGGATTTTAGTAGGCGTCTAGTCATAGCCTCGTCACTACCTCGTCAGGGTTAGGCTCGACACTTATGGAGTATATTGGGTCGGTTGTACTCATTCTACACTTCTGCACTTCTTGTGCAGATTCTGGTGTTGGTCCCAACGTTATCTAGCGGTGCTTCTGCTCGGATCATATCTACATCGGAGACTTGAGGTAGAGTTGCTAGTGATCGCAGTCCCTAAAGTCCCCATCTATTCTATCTTTACTGTTTATTTCATTTCAAACAGTTAAATTTTGTTCAGATCATACTTTATAATATTATAGTTGCTTATGTACTCGTGACTCCAAACTTATGGGATTAGACTAGACCGTGTGAATATTATGGATTTATTTTATATGTATTTCAGTTTCACCCATCATTAATAATTGTTGTTACTTTGTTTGAATTGTTAAAATGATTAATTGATTATCTATCGTTGGCTTGCCTAGCAAGTAGATGTCAGGCACCATCACAACCCCAAGGTTAGGATCCCGGGTTGTGAGAAATTTCTTGCTTCATGTCAGACATGAAGAAAAGCATACAATAATAGATGATTTTATCTCTTATTTAGATCAATTATATTAGTTGTTATTTCCAATAGTGACAGTAATGCCAAAGATTGCGTAATAAAAAAAATATTTTTATCATTAAATAAAATATAAATTGTGCACAAATATTTTTTGTTTAGAAACGGATATTTATATTAATAATAATAAACTACTAAGGTGGCATTACATCACTTGTACTATTACTAGGGACAACACTTAAGTTTCCAAACGTTGTGTCACAACCCAAAATTCCCATATTCGAGACCGTGATGGCACCTAATATTTCACTTGTTAGGCAAGCCAACGTTAGAATAATTTTAACCATTTTTAACAATTCATTTAAATTAAATAGTAAAGAAACCAAACAGTTGAAAAAATGTCTGAATTAAAGTAAACAAACCAAATGATAACCATGTCTAAATACCATCCCAGAATTGAAATATGTTTTACATTTAAGAGTTATTAAATTATATTGTTGGATCGGGTTGCGCGCCGCAACAGATGTTATTTCAAGTTTATATTGTTGGAGCGGGTTGCACACCGCAATAAAATTAAATTGAAAGATTATATTGTTGGATTGGGTTGCACGCCGCAACGGATTTATTCTAAGTTTATATTCCAGGAGATGTCAACTCAACAAGCACACAGAATTCACATAACAATTTAAGGTAGCAATCACACTAAATTATCATATAAAACAAATTCGACAACCAAAGATCAAGGCATGACAAATGAGGATTTAATAAATGCCAACGATTTTTAATTTAATACTTAAAAATGCCTACGACTTTAAACCAATAAAATTTTCACATATAAGCCCGAGTACGTACTTGTCACCTCGCGTACACGGCTTTCACATTACACAAATGGCACATACAACTCAATGTCTAAGGGGTAATTCTCTCACTCAAGGTTAGGCAAGATACTTACCTCTTTGAAGTTAGGTCGATATTCCAAAATAACCTTCTTTCTTGAATTGACCTCCAGACAGCTCAAATCTATCAAAATTAATTGTATAACTTCATTAAAATTTATCAAAAATAATTCCGGATAATAAAACATCGACTTAAAATTTTACATTAAAAAGTCAACCATAAGTCAACGCGGGGCCCGCCTCTAGGAACCCGACAAAATTTTCATGAAATCCGAATATCCATTCTGATACAAGTCCTACCATACCAATTTTATCAAATTCCAATAACAAATCGTCTTCTAAATCTTGAATTTTCGTTTTTGAAAAGTTTTATAAAAATCCCAATTGCCTCCATTAAAATTCGAATTAAACGATGAATATAACCACAGATTCATGAAATATAATCACTTTCAGATGTAGAATACTTACCCCAGTCGAAGTCATGAAGAATTCCTCAAAATCGCCCAAGAACCGAGCTCCAAAAATTTCAATCGAAAATGAAGAAATGACTGATTTTTGACCCCTTATGTTTCTGTCTATTTTCGCTTCTGCAGACGAATATGCCGCATCTGCGGTCTTGCTTTTGCGAGACAAAATACGCATTTGTGATCCTCACTGCCCAACCCAAGCTCGCACCTGCGGACAGAATGTTGCATCTGCACTTATCGCTTCTGCGATGTCCAGTGCGCATCTGCGATGCCTTCCGCTTCTGCGCCTTCTTTGCCCGCTTCTGCGATCACGAATGTGCGGGAATTGCTTCGCACCTGTGACCTCTTCCCAGTACACTCCCAGTTGCTTTGCGATGAGCTTCATGCTTCTGCGATGTCGCTTCTGCGACCAAGGCATCGCAGAAGCGATTCCACCAGCTGCTGCCCATTTTTCCAGCAATTTTCTTCAAGTCCAAATTGATCCGTTAACCATGCGGAATTCATCCAAGGCCCTCGTGACCTTAACCAATTATGTCAGCACATCCCAACATACAATACGAACTTAGTCGAGGCTTCAAACCACGTCAAACAACGCCGAAATTGCGAATCGCGCATCGAATCGAATTATGAGTTTTCAAATCTTCCAACTCCTATAATTTGTGCCGAAACGTATCAAATCAATCCGGAATGATTTTAAATTTTGCACACGAGTAATAATCGACATAATGGAACTGTTCCAACATCCGAAATTGAAATTTTACCTCATTATCAACCAATCGACTTACGGTCGAGTATATGAATATTTCAAGAACTTTATTTTCTAAATTTTTGCCGAAATGTGCTGCATTTTCCTACGGACTTCCAATTCCAAATCCGGACATACGCCTAAGTCCGAAATCGCCATATGAAGCTATTGACATCATCAAAACTCCATTCCAGAGTCGTTTGCTCAAAAGTCAAACTCTGATCAACTCTTTTCATTTAAGTTTCAAAAATAAGAATTGTTCTTTCAATTAAATTTCGAATCTTCCGAAAACCAAACTCGACCACACACACGGGTCATGCTACATATTACGAAGTTGCTTGGGACCTTAAGTCTCTGAACAGAACATTAATTCTCAAAACGACAAGTCGGGTCATTACATTCTCCCCCTCTTAAACATACGTTCGTCCTCGAACGTGTCAAGAATTATTCCGAGGACATTAAATTACTGAGTGTATACTTACACACTTACTCGCGGGTGATGCTACGTCACCGCAAATTTAACATAGGTCCGACAACACCATCTCAATTGAGATTATTTCTTTTATACACTTTAAAACCAATTTCTTACATTCCAAATATTTTCAAAAGACCTAATTTTCACATCAACATACGGTATTAATCTCAAAAGGCTGTAGCAACTCGTGCCTATGCACACATTATACGTATGCCCAACACATCTCTAGTCATAACAGTTGTTCATAATTTAATTCCAGCATCCTAAATTAACCTCAAATTAATCAAACCCTCCATTCAAATTTTCACAATACTGACAGCAAATCACGAGGCATGAAGACCTCATAATCATTTACCCGAATTAACGAGTCACATTTAACGCCACCTGGGCCCACACCTCGTGGCTAAAACTCAATAGTTACAGCACCAATATCGCTAAATATGCACAGAATCACACAGAAGGATTATCAGTTAAGCCTAATAGGCATGACTCCCTATTAGTACTATAGTACAATTTAAATTTCACAAAGGGAGAATTTAAAATATATAAATTTTCATCACAAGGATCGCGTCCTTATATAACTTCCACCGTGACTTATAGCCCGGTTTAAATATTTCACATCATATTAAAATGCGATGATAAAATGCGAGGATCTCGTCCTCAACTCTGAATCACAAGTACTTTGCACATTGTGCCAAATTGAAAGTTTTCATATCTTTTCTTTCTTCTTTTTAATAAATTCTATGAAACAATCTCATAAACCCATAAAGAACCTTCATACTGGTAGGGCATATAATTCATAAAATTATAATCAATTATCCCAAAATCACCTCAAACTCACTGTAGTAAGTAACAGAAAATCATTTTTGGACTCATAGTCCTCAATAATGTACAAATAAAATGACAGGCACGGCTATCGCAATAAAATCTCCCAATATGGGTAAATACATAAGTAGGTTACAGAATTATGAAGCTCACCCATAAGTGGAGCATAATAGGAGGACTAGCCTCGATACTCAGAACCAAATCAAACTAAGGAAAATATTCCTTTATAACAATTGGGATCGTACCTGTAATGACACAATCTGATGTAGCGGCCTCAGCCATATCATAGCAATTATACCAACGGGTTGGGCCTCCTCCTCTAAGGCGCCCTCTACCCGCCTATTCTCCACCCCTAACTGGTTGTGCGTGTGGAGTATTAACTGGATTAAAGGCTGCAACCCAAGTGTTTTGATGAAATTCGCCTCTCCCAAATCTGGGACAATCTCTCATGATGTGCCTAGTATTGTCACACTCATAACAATCCCTCTAAGGTTGAGACTTCTCGTACTGAGTATGTGCTAGATAACTAAAATAACGACTATAAGAACCCTGTGCTGATGGTGAACTAAAAGTACTAGCTGGAGCACTACGAGTATTCTGAATTGCGGACTGGGCTGACCGACTGACCGAGCCTCCGCTATGATAAGTCATAGCTTCAGAGTAGAATCCACTGAATCCTCCAGAGTTTCGAGACCTTTTGGCATCCTTATACTCCCTTTCCTCACTTCGAACACGTTCTAACATACTGGAAATCTCCACTACTTGCTGAAATGGAATATCATGCTACAACTCTCGAGCCATACATATTTTAAAATCATAATAGAGCCTTTCGATGAATCTGCGGACTCTCTCTCTAACTATAGCTGTAACACCCCAGAAATTTCGAAGTACTTAAGCGCTATTAAGAAAGTTAATATGCACTAATTATATTATTTTTTGTGCAGACAAGGACTATTATATGAGTGATATCAATTTATCATGATAATATATGTATGAGGTGCATTAAGAATGGTTTATGGTCTAAGAAGAGCCCTAAGGCTAAGGCAAGTTCAAAATTTTATGATGGGATAAAGTTTCAAGTGATTTCACATAAGACCTAACTTCAAACGAGCATACCTCTATTGATATGAAGAGTTATATAGTGTATTACCTATCAAAAGAAATTTCTATCTGTCTAGTTTCTAATGCTTCAAACCGTTCGTCATTTAGACACTCCTACAAAAAGTTATGACCAAATTACCAAAGGCTGGATCTGCGATCAATTTCGCGACCTCAAAACGGTTCTGCGGACCGCATAAGCATCGCAAAGTGGAGCAAAGACGGACAAACTATTATGCTGCAATTATGCTGTCGCATAATTGATTATTCTACAATTATATTGTCGCATAACTGATTATGCTGCAATTCTGTTGCCCACAAAATGATTATGCTATAGCACAACTGCACCACATAATTGACTTCGCGGGTCATTTTTGGAAATTTTCATATCCGATCCAATTTTGATATAAGGCCTTAGGGGGTCATTTTAGAAGGTAAAATATGATTTATTTTTTTTTAGAGAGAGGAGAGAGTATATTAGAGAGAGAAAGAGAAGACCTAGCTATTTTATTCATCAATTCTTGCTCAAGGCTTGAAGATTTCACAAGATCTTCATCTAATAGGTATGATTCAACTCCCTAGCCCTAGATTTCAGGATTTTGATTAAAAGTAGGCCATGAGAAGTATTATTCTTGGGTGTGAAAGTATTATGTATACATATATGTACCAATAAATTTTGTGGGGAGATTGTTCAGCTTAAATAAGTAAAGATTGAGTTGTGGAATGAAGGAAATCTTGTAGAAGAACCTTGTAGTTAAATTTGCACACCTAGTATTTGATAAAATGCTCAAATGAGCTGAGATCATGAATATCTTCCTAATAATGGTTTGATTTTGTTATGTATCAAAATAGATTGAGATTTCTAGAATTTTCGGAACGTTGTAGTAATTTAAGGAAAGCTCAAAGCGAGGTATGTTGGCTAAACTTCCTTCTTAGAATTGAATTCAATGATGTTCCCGTAAGTTTCAAGTATGAATGTCTCAAGTTACTTATTCTATGTTCCGGGTTATTCCCAATAAATTTGAATGTCCCAAATAAGCAAAGTGTCGAGAATTATGTATTCAAAATGTGTTCTAAATGTTCCTATCACATTATGTTATCTTTTGGGAATGTGTTCAAGAAACATATGTGTATTAAAATATTATGTATTTGAGTGGTGTTTCAAATGAAGGTTATGATGTCGAATTGTGCGAGAAAACTCAATATGCTTAAGACTCTTAATTGCTCATATATGTACCTAAAGTATTGATTGGGAATGTCTTATTGTTGATAACCTATAAAGATATTTGGAAGTGAAATAAGTGAATTGGGGATATAAAGTGTGGCCAACATGCCAAGAGTGAAAGTTATAATTGTGGCCAATGGTGCCCATGAAATGAGATGATGTAAGAAAGATTATGAAATGAGCTTTGATTCAACTATTCAAAAATTGACTTGGAAAATAGAATTGCCTAAAAGCTTATGAACTCAAGTGATGCTCATATGTGGTAGTTTTAGCTAATGCTATGTTTAGTGAGTATTTTCAATGTGTTTTGCATTCTTACATATTCGTGAGTGGAAATTATGTATTGTACTTTTTGGGAAAAAGTAATTCAAGAAGAAATCTATTGTGTTTAAAGTCTTTATTACTAATGAACCTAAAGTTGTGATTTTCGGGATATTGTATATGTTGATATTTAGGATGATGATCCATGAAAGGAAAGATATGAAAGCGTGGAATATGAAATACGGTCATTGTGCCATGAAAGAAAAATCATATGTATGGCCAAGAGAGCCAATAAAATAATAATGTTGTAAGTGGTTGAAAGTACGGATTACGTGACATAGGGTGTGAAAGATTATGAGATGTACGTATTTGTACTTTTGTTTCCAATGTGTTATAAGACCCTACGTTATTGCGAATAAAGGCTATGCTGTTCTTAAATGTTCTAAATGCTCTTGATGTTCTATGATCACCCATGGCAAGCACAAGTAAGTGATAGTATGAACATGAAATGTGATCGTTGCCTAAATGAGAATTTCGAAGTGTTGTATGTACCAATAGTTTCAACTATAGTTGCATGCTTCTGAAATAATATATGTAAATGACTTTAATTGTTAAGTCCCCAAAAGTCATGAACCTAGATAATGACCTCAAGAGGTCAAGGGAGTGAATAATGAGATGGAAGGGAGATGTCCTTTGGTAAATGACGATGAACCTTAAGAAAAGGAATTGGGCCCGTGTGCCATTGAAATTGACTTATTTATTTACCATGCATGCGCTAATATAATGAGTTGTGTTTCTCCATGATGAGCATGAACATGAAGTATTCCAATGATATGAGTAATTACGACGTTAAATGTAATGATAAACTATGTTGCTTTGAGTTTATATATGGTATTGTGATTGGTAATACACCTCCACCCGCATATATTGGGTGAGGCGGCATGAACGCTTTGTGTAGGGATTGTGGTATTGTAATACACCTCCACCTGCATATATTAGGGTAAGGCGGTAGGACCACTTTGTATAGGGATTGTGGTATTGTAATACACCTCCACCTGCATATATTGGGGTGAGGCGATAGGACCGCTTTGTGTAGGGATTGTGGTATTGTGATACACCTCCACCTGCGTATATTGGGGTGAGGCGGTATGACCGCTTTATGTTGGGATTGTGGTATTGTGATACACCTCCATATGCATATATTGTAGTGAGGCGGTAGGACCGCTTTGTGTAGGGATTGTGGTATTGTGGAATACACCTCCACCCGCATATATTGGGGTGAGGCGGCATGACCGCTTGGTGTAGGGATTGTGGTATTATGATACACCTCCACCTATGTATATTGGGGTGAGGCCGTAGGACCACTTTGTGTAGGGATTGTGGTATTGTGATACACCTCCACCTGCGTATATTGAGGTGAGGCGGTATGACTACTTTGTGTTGGGATTGTGGTATGGCGATACACCTCCATCCGCATATATTGGGGTGAGGTGGCATGGCCGCTTTGTGTTGGAATTATGGTATAGTGATACACCTCCACCCGCATATATTGGAGTGAGGCAGTAGGGTCGCTTTGTGTAGAGGTTGTAGTATTGTGATATACCTCCACCCGCATATGTTGGGGTGAGGCGGCATGGCCGCTTTGTGTGAGGGTGGTTATAAAAGATCCCTCACTTAATATCGATAAATTTGAATGGAAGCTCTTAATAAATTTGCTTGACGTTAACGGCTATCTAAGCCCATTTATTGTTACCATGATTCATCATATTCATGTTGTATTTCTAAGTCCTTGAATAGGTGTATAATATGATATGTGAACACTAAGGACGGTCTACGAAATGTATATGTGTAAATTAAGGGAGGAAGGTGCCACTTTCGTTGGCATTGTTTGTACATGTTATTACAATTACATTATATTATGTATTCCATGAATAGTTCATATGGCGTAGTTGATCCTAAAAGAAGGTTAGAATGATGCAAGTATAATAAGACTTGAAATGTGATTTTATTGGATGTTTCATAGTTTCTTGATGTACTTTAATTGCTTCTTATTTGAGTTACCGTATTTTCATATGTTGTTTTGACTGCCTTACATAAGAGTACTATTCCACATGTACTCATGTCTCTTTTTGCCGGGGGCGCTGCATCTTTTAATGGATGCAGGTATATTTCTACAGGATGATATGGATCTTTGATAGGGATCTTCTTCACTACTCATCTTATGGTGAGCCCAATACAGTTCTAGTGGGTGTTTGGGTCTGGTTCATTTTATGTATATAGGTATCCATTGTCATAGAAGCTCCATGTACACTGTGAGTCATGTAATTAAAGATTTGAGTTTTATCATGTATTTATGTTCACAGTATTTACAACTATTTATAGAGCTGTGTAACCACCACGAGAAAGAAAATATGGGCTATTGAGCCAAGTGTATTTAATATGAAAGTAAAGATTTTATTATGTTATGGTAAATCATGCATGAGTAATTAAGAGAGGTTAATGTAAATTAGGCTTGCACGACTGAGTTTACTCGGTTGAGCGTCGGTCGAGCTCCACGATTTTGGGGTGTGACAAAAGAAACCAAGATAGGTGCATGACGAGCTAACTCACTGAACCTGATGGCATATTCTGACACCGTCATGGTGCCCTGGTGCAACCGTTTAAACTCTGTGCGTCACGCATTCCGGAGAGTCTGGGGAAGAAACTCTTTCAAAAACATATCCCAAAATTGAGCCCAAGTTGGTGGCATTGCATCGGCTGGTCTACCTTCTTCATAAACTTGCCACCACTGTTACGCTGCTCATGATTGATGAAATGTAGTAAAGGCAACTCCACTCACTTCCACAATATCCATGGTACGGAGAATACGGTGACACTTTTCTAGAAATCCATGAGCATCCTCGGTAGCTGTGCCACTAAAGGTAGATGGACTATACCTCTTAAATCTCTCAACTCTCTTTTGTTCTTATTCTAATGCCTCTGGCCTGACCTCAAGATAAACCTAAATAACATATTGTATCGATACTATACCCGAAACTTGACCAATGTGAACCTGCTGCTGTGGAGTAAGGGCGGTAGGAGTCTGAACTCCTCCCCCATTCTGTGAATTATTTGGTGAAACGGAGATAAATCCCGCGTGAGTTAATGTACCAAACATGTTCCGGAACTATGCTAAAGTCTCCTGAAGTTCGAGGGTAACAACAGGTATCTATGGTGTCTGTCCCCCAATTGGAGCTACTGGCGGCTCCTCAACTGCCCCTCTGATCGGTGCTCTAGCTGCGACACATGTCATTCCTCGGCCTCTACTTCGGCCTCGGTCTCTACTTCGGCCTCAGCCTCTACTTGCGGCCCGGACTCTTGCAGCCCTAGAAGGATGTGCTGGTGACTGCCCCACTGACCCAGTAGCACGTGTCGTCACCATATGTGAGAGAATAGAGATACAAAGACTCAAGTTCCAAAGTCAACAAATCTGTTTGATAGGAATGAAAGAAGTGGAAATTTCCTAACAGTTCGGTAGCCTCTCGAAGATAATCACAAACGTCTCCATACCGATCCGCAAGACTCTACTAGACTCGTTCGTAACTCGTAGAACCTATGAACCTAGAGTTCTGATACCAACTTGTCACGACCCAAAATCTCACCACATACGTCATGATGACACTTAGTATCTAAGACTATGTAAGTCGATTATAATAACAATTCAAGCCATTCTTTTTTTAATCATATAATTTAATACAAGTGTTGAAACAAAAAGTGGAAACAAGTATTACAACCTCCCAAGACTGGTGATACTAAGTCATGAACTCTAACTAAATATATGCAATGATTTCAAGGATTGAATATACAATATTGTTCGAATAAGAGTTGACAGTACAATAAAATAGAAAGACTCAAAGGGACTGCAACGACCAAACAGCTCTATCATGAATCCTTGCGATCAACACACTAACTCTGCCCGAGTCTGATATCTCCAATATCTGGCTCTGTACAATAATGTGCAGAAGTGTAGTATGAGTACACCACAGTCAGTACCCAGTAAGTATCAAGACTAACCTCGGTGGAGTAGTGATGAGGTACAGTCAAGACGCTCACTCGTCAAATAACATGTGCAACATAGCATACGAAAATAATAGAAAATAGATAGCAGTGATAGCAACAATAGTCAACTAGTGACATAAATAGTAAGGCAGCAAGAATACCATAAACATTGCGCACACGTATAATAAAGACAAGTACAACCAATTAAGCAAGCCCTTCAAAATATATATTTTTTCTCTATAAGTTTTCCAAATAACAATCTTTAGCATGTAATCCTATCAATTAAATATATCCCAAATATATTTCCTCCAAATAAATATCTTACGAATTTAAATCTTTCAAATAAATATCTCCCAATATGACTCTTTCAAATAAATATCTTTCGTATGTAATTCTCTTAAATAAAACCTTTCGAATAAAATTCTTTCAAATAAAAAATCTTTCCTTTCGAATATAATTCTTTCTAATAAAAACCTTTCATTTCAAATATAATTCTTTCAAATAAAAATCCTTTCGAATAAACTTATTTCAAATAAAAATCCTTTCGAATAAAATTTCTTTAAATAAAACCTTTCGAATATAATTCTTTCAAGTGAAATCATTGGTTGACACCTCACTTCATAATCCTAAAAATCTCGGGTCTCAGCCTACTTTCATATCTTACGGCACCTCGTGCCCATATTTGTATCCCAACCGTACGGGCAATTCACAAGACAAAAGACATAATAATTTAATGAAATGACTGTGGATTGAATGACGGGTACTTTACAGATAAGTAACAACACATCAAATAGAGATAAACAACAAGGTGCTCCCGAGGTACCACCTCGTAAACCCAAATGCAAATGCTCAACAGGGGGATCTCCCGAGGTACTGCCTTGTAATCCCAAAATAAATATGCAAGAAAGGGGGATCTCCCGAGTAAACGCTTCGTAGTCCCAAAATAAATATGCAAGACAGGGGGATCTTCCGAGGTACCGCCTCGTAGTCCCAAAGTAAATATGCAAGACAGGGGGGGATCTCCCGAGTAAACACCTCGTAGTCCCAAAGTAAATATGCAACCGAAACTATGGAAACATAACTCAACAATAACAACTGCTTCTTAAATCCAAATTTTTGATAAATATATTAATGTCTCAATTTAAACTTATTTAATAAATTATTTGCAGATGGAAAACCCATAATGTAATTATTTCCAGGAGATGCCATCTCAACAAGCACACAAAATTCACATAACAATTCAAGGTAGCAAACACACCAAATTATCATATAAAACAAATTCGACAACCAAAGATCGAGGCATGACAAATAAGGATTTAATAAATGCCAGCGATTCTAATTTAATACTTAAAAATGCATACGACTTTAAACCAATGAAATTTGCACATATAAGCTCGAGTACATACTCGTCACCTCGCGTACACGGCTTTCACATTACACAAATGGCACATACAACTCAATGTCTAAGGGGTAATTCCCCCACTCAAGGTTAAGCAAGATACTTACCTCTTTGAAGTTACGCTGATATTCCAAAATAGCCTTATTGCTTGAATTGACATCCAGACAACTCAAATCTATCCAAACTAATTGTATAACTTCATTAAAATTCATCAAAAATAAATCTGGATAATAAAACATCGACTTAAAATTTTATATTAAAATGTCAACCAAAATCAACACGGGGGCCGCTTCTCGGAACCCAATAAAATTTTAATGAAATTTGATACCCATTCCGATACGAGTCAAACCATACTAATTTTATCGAGTTCCAATAAAAAATCATCTTCCAAATCTTGAATTTTCGTTTTTGAAAAGTTTTACAAAAATTTCAATTTTCTCCATTAAAAATCGAATTAAATGATGAATATAGCCATAGATTTATAAAATATAATCACTTTCGGATGTAGAATACTTACCCCAGTCGAAATCATGAAGAATTCCTCAAAATCGCCCAAGAACCGAGCTCCAAAAATCCCAATCGAAAATGAATAAATGACTGATTTTCGACCCCTTATGTTTTTGTCCATTTTCGCTTCTGCGGACGAATATGCCATATCTGCGGTCTCGCTTTTGCGAGACAAAACTCTCATTTGCGATCCTCACTGCCCAGCCCAATCTCGCACCTGCGGACAGAATACCGCATCTGCGCATATCGCTTCTACGATGTCCAGTGCGCATCTGCGATGCCTTTCGCTTCTGTGCCTTCTCTGCCCGCTTCTACGATCACGCAGATGCGGGAATTGCTTTGCACCTGAGACCTATACCTAGTACACTCCCAGTCTCTTTTGCGGTGAGCTTCACGCTTCTGCGACCAAGGCATCGCAAAAGCGATTCCACCAGCTACTGCCCATTTTTCCAGCAACTTTTTTCAAGTCTAAATTGATCCGTTAACCATCCAAAATCCACCCGAGACCCTCGGAACCTTAACCAATTATTCTAACATGTCCCAACATACAATACAAACTTAGTCAATGCTTAAAACCATATCAAACAATGCCGGAATTGCGAATCGCGCATCGAATCGAATTATGAGTTTTCAAATCTTCCAACTCCTATAATTTGCGCCGAAAAGTATCAAATCAATCCCGAATGACTTCAAATTTTTCACATGAGTCATAAATAACATAATGGAACTGTTCAAACTTCCAAAATTTAAATTCGACCTCGTTATCAACCAATCAACTTACGGTCGAGTTTATGAATATTTCAAGAACTTCATTTTCCAACTTTTCGGCGCAAATTATACGAATTGTCCTACGGACTTCCAAATCCAAATTCGGACATACGCCTAAGTCCAAAATTACCATACGAAACTATTGACATTATCAAAACTCCATTTCTGAGTCGTATTCTCAAAAGTCAAACTTCGGTCAACTCTTTTCTTTTAAGCTTCAAAAATAAGAATTGTTCTTTCAATTAAATTCCGAACCTTCCGAAAACAAAACTCGACCACACATGCAGGTCATGCCAAATATTATGAAGTTTCCCGGGACCTTAAGTCGCTGAATGGAACATTAATTCCCAAAACGACAAGTCGGGCCGTTACACTTGAGGTATAGCTGCACAGCATTCGTAGCTCTGAAGTCCCCTTCTACTTTATCTTAGCTGTGTACTTAGCTTTATTTTTATTCAAAACCTTGTTTGTATCATTCTAGAAGCTCGTGTACTTGTGACTGCAATTCTGGGATGGTATTTAGACATCGTTATCATTTGGTTTATTTACTTTAATTCAGACATTTTTTCAATTATTTGGTTTCTTTACTATTTAATTTAAATGAATTGTTAAAAATGGTTAAATTTATTATAACGTTGGCTTGCCTAGCAAGTTAAATGTTAGACACCATCACGGTCCTGAAGGTGGAAATTTCATGTCATGACAAGTTGGTACCAGAGCACTAGGTTACCTAGATCTCATGAGTCACGAGAAAGCATAGTAGAGTCTGAAGAATCGGTACAGATACGTCTATTCTTATCTTCCAGAGACTATGAAGTTTAGGAATAATATCACTTCTTTCTTATTCTGTCATGCGATTTTTATTCTATCATTGATGATTGAACCATTCTATTCTTGTTCTCTCACAGATAGCTAGAACACGTACTACATCTACCGCCGGACAGGAGCCAGAGCCCCCGATGGAAACTATAACCAGGGGTAGAGGCTGAGGACGAGGTCGCGCCAGAGGCCGAGGTAGAGGCAGAGCCTAGCCTCGAGCTCGAGCAGCAACACCTGTTGTGGAGCCTCAGGTGGATTTCGAAGAGGAGGTTCCAGCTCAGACTGTTCATGTTGGACCAGTTCAGGTCACGGAAGGATTCATAGCTACTCCAGTACTTCAGGACGCTCTAGTCCGTTTGGTGAGCCTAATGGAGGGTGTGGCCCAGAATGGTACATTTCCAGTGGCACCAGCCATCTCATGGGCTGGGAGAGGAGCACAAACTCCCACTACTCCCGCTCCGGAGCAGATAGCTCCCCGGTATCAGGCTCCAGCAGTCCCGCCAGTTGGGGTAGTTCAGCTAATTGTTGTGGCACAGGCTAGTGATAGGCCCGCCATGTCTTCTGAGGCCATATAGAGATTGGACAAGTTTACTAAGCTCTTTCTAGTTCACATCAGTGGTACACCTACTGAGGACCCATATGATTATCTTGACCGCTGCCATGAGTTGCTAATATGGGAATAGTTGAAAGCAACGAGGTCGATTTTGCTGTGTTTCAGATAACTGGTTCTGCCAAGAGGTGGTGGAGAGATTATGTATTAACTAGACCAGCTATTCGCTTGTACTTACCTGGGAGTAGTTCTCACAACTATTTCTAGAGAAGTTTGTTCCTATTACACTAAGAGAGGAATACCACAGGCAGTTTGAGCGTCTCTAGCAGGGTAGTATGACTGTTACCCAGTATGAGACTTGATTTGTAGACTTAGCACGTCATGCCATCGTCTTGCTTCCTACTGAAAAAAAGAGAGTGAGGAGATCCATTGATGGACTCACTTATACTATTAGGCTTCAGATGGCTAAGGAAACAGGGAGTGATATTTCTTTCCAGACAGCTGTGAATATTGCTAGGCGGATCGAGTTAGTTCGTGCTTAGGAGAGAGGGCCAATGTCAGATAAGAGGCCCCGTCATTCCGGTAATTTTAGAGGCGCCTCATTTGGGGTACTTATAGTAAGGGTCATCCTTCCAGGCCATTTTATTCAGCACTTTAGGCATCTCACGGTACTTTAGGGAGTCATGGTCCTATTATGCCTTACTCTAGGTAGCCGACATTTAGTGCACATACAACTCCTATCAGTGCACCACCACTCTAGAGTCACTACAATGGTTATCCGGCCCGTTTGGGTCAGCTTCAGCAGCCACGATAGCGGGATGGGTGTTATGAGTGTGGGAACATTGCTCACATCATGAGGTATTGCCCTAGGTTGTCGAGCAACAGATCTCAGCAGTATTCTCGTGCCATCATACCAACACCGGTTGCTCCACCGCCCACCCAACCAGCTAGGGGCAGGGGTCAGACAGCTAGAGGTGGAGGTCATGTTGTTAGAGGTGGAGTTCAGCCAGTTAGGGGCTGTCCCAGAGATATAGCTCTGAGTGGTGGGACCTAGCCCTAATTTTATGCTTTTTCAATTAGGCCTAAGGCCGAGTCATCCAATGTCATGATCATAGGTATTGTTCCAGTTTGCCATAGAGATGCCTCCATTAAATTTGATCCAGGATCTACTTATTCCTATGTGTCCTCCTACTTTACTTCATATTTGGTTGTACCTCGTGATTCTTTGAGTGATTCTATGCATGTGTCCACACCGGTGGGGGATTCTATCATTGTAGATCATGTCTATCGTTCGTGTATGGTTACTATTGGGAGTCTTGAGACTAGCATGGATATTCTACTTCTTGATATGGTAGATTTTGATGTTATCTTGGGAATGGATTGGCTATCACTTTATCATGCTATATTGGATTGTCACGCCAAGATGCTGACCTTAGCCAGGCCGGGGTTACCTTGAATAAAGTGGAAAGGGACTCCTGGCCATTCTATCAGCAAGGTTATCTCTTATGTGAAAGCTCGGCGTATGGCCCGGAAGGGGTGTCTAGCTTATTTGGCTTATATTCGCTATTCCAGTGCGGATGTTCCTTCTATGAATTCAGTCCCAGTTGTCCGTGAGTTTCCGGATGTATTTCCTACAAATTTGCCGGGGATGCCACTCGACAGAGATATTGACTTCTGTATTGATTTGGCTCCGGGCACCCAGCCCATTTCTATTCCACCATACCGTATGGCCCCGCCGGAGCTAAAGGAATTGAAGGAGATGTTACAAGACTTGCTTGACCAGGGATTCATTCTACCTAGCGTCTCACCCTGGGAGACACTAGTATTATTTGTAAAGAAGAAAGATGGTTCAATGCGGATGTGTATAGATTATTAGCAGTTGAATAAGGCTACTATCAAGAACAAATATCTGTTGCCAAGAATTGATGACTTATTTGATCAACTTCAAGGTGCCAAGGTGTTTTTCATAAAATCCCCATTGACCAAATTGACACAGAAGGGTGCCCCATTCAGATGGTCAGACGAGTGTGAGTTGAGATTTCAGAAGCTCAATACTACTTTGACCACGGTGCCAGTATTTGTATTACCCACATGTTCAAGATCTTATACAGTATATTGTGATGCATCTCGCATTGGGCTTGGTGCAGTATTAATGCAAGATAGCACAGTGATTGCATATGTGTCATGATAGCTAAAGATTCATGAAAAGAATTACCATGTTCATAACTTAGAATTGGCAGCCATTGTTCATGTGCTGAAGATTTGGAGGCATTACCTTTACGGTATCTCGTGTGAGGTATTCACTGATCATCGTAGTCTACAGTACCTGTTCAAACAAAAAGACCTCAATTTGGGGCATAGAAGATGGTTGGAGTTATTGAAAGACTATGATATCACCATTTTATATCACCCCGGAAAGGCCAATGTGGTGGCTGATGCTTTAAGTAGAAAGGCTCTGAGTATGGGCAGCCTTGCGTATATTCCGGTTGGTGAGAGGCCGTTAGATGCAGATGTTCATACTTTGGCCAATCCATTTGTGAGGTTAGATGTTTCAGAGCCTAGTCGGGTTCTAGCTTGAACAACCGCTCGGTCTTCTTTATATGAGCGCATCAGAGAGCAATAATATGATGATCCTCATTTGCTTGTCCTTAAGGACACGGTACGGCATGGTGGTGCCAAGCAGGTTACTATGGGGCAAGATGGAGTTCTGCGGATTCAGGGTCGTATTTGTGTGCCTAATGTGGATGGGCTTCGTGAATTAATTCTTGAAAAGGCCCACATTTCCCGGTATTCTATTCATCCGGGTGACGCCAAAATGTCTCAAGATTTGCGGCAACATTATTAGTAGAGGAGAATAAAAAAGGATATAGTTGCATATGTAGCTCGGTGTCTAAATTGTCATCAAGTCAAGTGCGAGCATCAGAGACCTAGTGGTTTGCTTCAGAAGTTAGAAATTCCTAAGTGGAAGTAGGAGTGTATCACTATAGATTTTGTTGTTGGGCTCTCATGGACTTAGAGAAAGTTCGATGCAGTATGGGTCATTGTGGACAGGTTGACCAAGTCAGCACATTTCATTCCAGTAGCGGTTACCTATTCTTCAGAGCGGTTAGCAGAGATTTACATCCGCGAGATTGTCCGCCTTCAAGGTGTGCCCGTGTTTATCATTTCTGATCGGGGTACACAGTTCACCTCGCACTTCTGGAGGGCTGTACAATATGAGTTAGGCACGCGGATTGAGTTGAGTACAACATTTCATCCACAGATAGACGGACAGTCAGAGTGTACTATTCTGATATTGGAGGATATGCTTCGAGCTTGTGTTATAGACTTTGGAGGTCCTTGGGATCAGTTTTTGCCACTAGCAGAGTTTGCCTATAATAACAGCTACCAGCCAAGCATTCAGATGGATCCGTATGAAGCATTATACGGGATGCGATGCCGTTCGCCAGTTGGCTGGTTTGAACCGGGAGAGGCTCGGTTGATGGGTACCAATCTGGTACAGGATGCCTTGGATAAGGTCAATGTTATTCAGGATCGACTTTGCACATCTCAGTCTAGGCAAAAGAGTTATGTCGACCGTAAAGTTCGTGACATTGTATTCATGGAAGAAGAAAGAGTATTGCTCCTGGTTTCACCTATGAAAGGTGTAATGAGATTCGGAAAGAAGGGCAAGTTGAGCCCTAGGTATATCAGACCCTTTGACATTCTTGAAAGGGTGGGTGGAGTAGCCTACAGGCTTGCACTACCACCTCATTTATCAGCAGTTCATCCGGTGTTCCATGTATCCATGCTCCGAAAATACCATGGTGATTTGTCCCATGTATTAGATTTCAGCTCAGTCCAATTGGACAAAGATTTGACTTATGAAGAGGAGCTGGTAGCTATTCTAGCCCGGCAGGTCTGACAGTTGAGGTCTAAGAGTTATCCTTCAGTTCGGGTGAATTAGAGAGGTCAGTCGATTGAGGCATCTACCTAGGAGTCCGAGTCAAACATGCGGAGTAGATATCCACACCTTTTCAACAGCTCAGGTAATTTTCTAATTCCGTTTGAGGAAAAACGTTTGTTTTAGAGGTGGAGAATGTGATGACCCAATATGTCATCTTTAATTTTAAACATTCATTTATGTGTTCTAAGACCTCGAATAACACCTTTCAGCATTTCTCGACTTGCGTGCGCAGTCCGTAATTTTTTCCGGAAATTTTTTGTGTGAAAAATTGATTAAAATGTGAAATTGAGCTTCAAAACTCATTTGAGATGACTTCGGTCAACATTTTGAGAAAATAGATCCGGATCAGTATTTTGATAGTTACAGTAGGTCCATATTGTGATTTGGGACTTGGGCGTATGTCCGAAATCAAATTCGGAGGTCCCTAGCTCGAATTATCGCCATTTAACATAAATTAGAATCTAAACGCTAAAGACTTCCGAAGTGTGACTGTGAATTTGACTTTATCGATTTCGGACTTGGATTGAGATTCCAAGAGTTGGAATAGCTCCATTATATCATTTATGACTTGTGCGCCAAACTTGAAACCATTCCGGATTCATTTAACACGTTTCGGCGTGAGTTTTGTAAAGTGAAAAGTTTAAAACTCATAAGTCCGAATCGAGGTGTGAATTATAATTTTGACGTTATTTGACGTGATTTGAGACCCCGAGTAAGTCCGTATTATGTGACGAGACTTGTTGGAATATTCGGACGAGGTCCCGAGAGGCTCGGGTAAGTTTCGGACGAGTTTCAAACCATTTTTGATCAAGAACACATGTCTGGTTTTGGTGTGTCGCACCTGCGCAATTTTGGCCGCAGGAGTGTGATCGCTTCTGCGGAGGTAGTGTCGCTTCTGCGACTTTGAGGCCAGGGGAGAAGCTTAGCTTCTGTGAAGCTTGGGATGTAGGTTTGATTCCCGCTTCTGCGGTGCCATGACCGTAGATGCGATCTTTCTCGCTTCAGCGGCTTCCTTCGCGCTTATGTGCAGTCGCTTCTGCAACGTGAAGGTCCGCAGATGCGGCCCTTTGCTTGGCTGCCCTGTTCCGCAAATGCGAGCCTTGTCTCGCAAATGTGAGTCCGCAAATGCGGAACTTGTGTCCGCAGATGCGAAAATACTGGACAGAATATATAAAATTGGGTGTTAGCCATTTTTGCTCATTTTTTGAGTTTTGAGTCTCGGATTTGGGCGATTCCAAAGGGGTTTTTCACGACTTCGACTTGGGTAAATGTTCTATATCTGAAAGTGATTATATATCATAAATCCATGTTTATATTCATCGTTTATTTCGGATTTAGATAGAAGAAATTGGAGTTTTTGTAAAAATTTTCAAAAATGAAAATTTAGGATTTGAAAGACAATCCGACGTCGGAAATCGATAATTTTAGTATGGTTGAACTCGTATCGGAACGGGTTTCCAGATTCCGTAATTTTTTATCGGGTTCTGAAAAGTGGGCCCCATGTTAACTTTTGGTTGACTTTTTCCGAAAATGACTTAAATTAAGTCTCTTTAGAATTATGAATAATTTCTAAAGCTCCAACTGAATTGTTGCCCAATAATTTGATAGGTTTGATTGGTTCGGAGACTAATTCGAAAGGAAAAGCTGTGGTCGAGTGATCACTTGAAATTGCAAAACAAGGTAAGTGTCGTGGTTAACCTTGACTTGAGGGAATAAAACCTTGAATTATTTGTTATGTGAATTCATGTATAACGACGTATAGGCGAGGTGACGAGCGCCTATACGTCGTTAAATTGATTGTTTGCATATTTATCTGAAAATCATAAATTATTTTAAATCATGAATTAATTATTATGTTAATCATTTTCTCTCGTATTTCTTGTCCAATATTATGTCTTGAATTCATGCTATAATTGCTACATACTTATTTGACTTATGTGTCTTAATTGCTACTTGACATTTAGCATATTAAATATTAAATTTTCTATTTTCTCCCCGATTTCTACAATCAATTGCTACTTGTCATTACTTGTTTCCTAAATAAATCATAATTATTGTATGCTTTGTTGTCTAATAATTTCTTATTGAATATAGTATTTATTGGAGTATTTTTACATTTAAGCTAATATGGTAGAGTGAGAATAGAGTAATAAACAAATTATACTATCCGTCTATATGACTTAAATCATATTTTACATTCTTTTATCGGATTACTGCGATGCGGTCGTCCATTTGACATACATCTCAATCACCCAGTATATGCGGTGGTGAAACCTGAAAATTCAATATTTTGAACATCCATTGTCAGTGAACTATGTAAGGGTGTTCAAAGTCTATTTTTTGATCAATAACAAGTAATATTTTACCTTATATACAATATAATTTTTCGGTCAATGGTGTTGAGTTGATTATTCTTGTTCACACAGCTTCGCCGCCCCTGAGTATATGTACAAGAGTTTCATGATTAACTTGGATGTTCTTCCCTTTTCAATATATAATAATTCCTAATGTGGGTCCTAATATAGATAGGTATATATGTGTTGTTCCTTTTCCTTAGGGTTTCTTTGCTTGTATTATTCTCAAAAGAATAAAATAAAAAATTGAATGAGGCATATGAGCTACCATAATGAATATGACAACGACTAATTGAGAGAATCTAAAGAAGTTTCCATACTTGGTTATAGATAGCATAGTAGCATTCTATTCTTGTACAGCGGGCAACAAAAAGGCTCAAACTAGAAAGAAAGATCACTAAGGAATTAATACTGACTTTCATGAAAAGAAGAATCTGAAGAAGTTGGCCACAACAATGATGCTCATATATTATAAAAAAGAACAGAAACCATTTTTGATTTTCTACCATGTGTTTGATATTCGTATTAGAACCCGACAAAATATGTATTTGTACCATAAAATCTCACATTCAGGTAAAGACTACTTAACAAAGCGACTCCATATTTTGAAAACAATTGAATGGGAGTACATTAGAGATGCTATTAATTGAGCAATCTATTTCTCTCTTTCTCATGGGGCGATGCCAAGAGTGGGTTGTTCTAGTGGTGAGCACCCTCCATTTTCAACTAAGAGGTTGTGAGTTCGAGTCACCCCAAGAGCAAGGTGGGTAGTTCTTGGAGGGAGGGAGTCGGGGGTCTATCGAAAACAGCCTTTCTACCCCAAGGTACAGGTAACGTCTGCGTACGCACTACCCTCCCTAAACCTCACTAATGGGATTATACTTGGTTGTTGTTGCTGTATCAGGGCGACGCCAGTAAAGGCCAGAATGAAAGAAAATTACTAAAATTAGAATAGACACGAGTACATTAATGTTTTGCCCGATTGAGCCTCTCATCTTTTACCCTTTTGTTTATTTATAGTAATCTTTATTCCCGAAAGTATAATCTCCATTCTGTTCTTCTCCAACCGTACATAATTAATTACTCCTCTTCTTTGAAGCTACAGTCCCCAACCCGTCCAAATTTCACTTATATACTTTAATGTTAAGTAAATTCAAACTTTAATCTTGTACAGACATTCAATTCTGTCTAGCTTTCATGAGTATTGAGCTTTTTATACATTTTCCCGTGAAGGAATGATTCGAAAATAAACTGTTGGAATGCTTAAAACTGAAAGAAAGTGCAGAAAATAAAAAGAATTTTATACTCGTACATTTAGGGAAAGAAGAAACCAAAGGAAGTCAAATATACGCCTTTTTTTTTTGTCACGCTAATACTCCCTCCGTTCACTTTTATTTGGCAGGTATACTAAAAATAGATTTTCATTTTTACTTGTCACTTTACGGATATCAAGAGAAGACAATTTTTTTTTCCTGTTATACCCACAATATTTATTATTCATTTCAAATTATTTTTCAAATCTAATAAAATATGCATCAATTAATATGGGTATCATAGTAAATTATGCACTTCATTTATTATTTTTTAAGGGGGGTGAAAAATCAAAACGTGTCAAGTAAAAGTAAACGGATATAGTATTCAATTGACAAATAAAACAAAATTTGCAAAGTTAGTAGTATAAGCAATTAATTGAGAAGTAGGCTTTTGTGTTTCTCTTAGCTTCAATACATCTGTACGATTATGAACACAATTTTGGAAAGGGTGTCTACAACTACTCGTTTTTTTCTCTTTTCTTTTCTTTTTTTCTTTTCTTTTTTTGGTTAAGCAGAGCACCAACCGTAATACATAAATTGTAAGAGAAAATATTAGCACCACTGTCTGCCAATGGTTTAATATTGTTCCCAAACTGATTACAATCAAGATAAAATGGGATCTTAAATTTGAGTGTTTTACAGAATTTACGGAGTAATGTCTATTACCAAGTATTAAGAATAAAACAAAACTGATTTTAAATAGTTATTCTCTGTTTTCTCCCATCTATACATCTTATTTATTTCTTAGATTTTGTTTTGTAACTTAACATTAATTGGTGTGCGTTACATGGTCCCCAACTTAAAGTCTGGTATAAGGATTTTGAAACCATTTGTTACTGTACTATATATCTTTATTTTAGTCTAACATGCCTGATTTCCTCTTGGATGCCATGGTCCCCGTTGATTCTAAAACTTTTGGTTTTTATAGTGCGTGAAGTATCTTTACTGGGAGACAACTTGTTTCTCGTACTCAACAAGGACCACTTGTATGGAACAACTTTTATTTGTTCAGCTCTTATAAAAGGATGCCGGACCACTATGATAAGATAACATATATATCTTGAAAAGAATACATGTTTTATGCACGGCCGCGTAAAACAATTTACGTTAGTCATCATGTATGATAATGGTAAGTAAATCTATACTATAAATATTAATGGGTCATCTTATAAAAATAATATATAGTAAGTAATTTAGTATGAGAGGTTAAACTACAAAATTACATTAAAAACATAATGTAAATTCCCTTGGAAATTATTTGGGTTGATCAGCAAAGGGCAGCTTGGACGAACTGATTAAGCCCTAATAACTCAACAGTCTCGTCACGATATTAATTTTTATTTTTGGTAGGGAGCGTTGTATCACGGAAAGTAAGATTTCTAATGCGAATTTTGATAGTTAATCGAGAAAGCATCACCTAAAGGTGCTAATTGAGCCGGTCCCGGGGCTAAAATCATCTCAAAGCTGAAGCGAAAAAAAAGCCAAGCTATTGCAAAACAATGGAATTTCATTCTATAAACTCATCAAATTCTTGGTTGATTTGCCGCTATTAGAACACCACAATATTCGTCTTTTTGAGATTAATGTTCTCAATGGTGAGTCGATCATTCCACTAATTCGGCCCAGAAGCGAGTATGATACTGATTGGAAAATTAAAAAAAAAGTAAAAAAAATTCACGGGCATCCATGGATTTGTTTTTGACAATTTAATTAAAAAGTTCTATGCTTTACCCACACAAATTGGCTCCTTGAGATACCTATCCCTCTAACATTCTGCCTATATAGCACTCTTAAGAAAGTAGAAGGAACCATTCGTTTCTTTTCCTAAAGATATTAGTAATTGGAATATATTATGAGCAGTTGAGCACTCTCATCTTCGAGAACTCAATTTATTATTTACCAACATATAGACGCTTATTATTCTGATAGTTTAGCTTAATTAATTCAAGACTAAGATTAATTCTTTTTTTAAATCAGCAAACTAGGAAAAGAGCTAGGGGGATAGCCATAATCACAAAACAATTAATAATTACTCCGTCTATCCCACTCTATGCAAGATGAGTCGGAGTATAGATCATTTAATTTTTTTTATGTGAATTTAAACATAAAATCTCAAATTTTTAAAATATAAAATTTATAAATTTAATTAGAAGTAAGATAAAAATTACTATAAATAGCAATAATTAACAATTAAAATATTTAAAAAGCATATACAAAAAATTACGACTAAATAAAAATTTACTTTGACTCTCCAAATAGTAACTTTATCCCATAATATACTTAATATTTGATCCTAATGGATGAATATTAGAGTTAAAGCAGTTATTTGCCCCTCGGACTAAATGAGGAAGATTCATGCGCCGTCTGTCGAAGATTACAAAATAGTAGTAGTACTAGGTAGCTGTAGTTTTAAGTTGTAACAGTGCCCCATGATGTTTTTACGTTCGTTTTGTACTACGTTTGTCAAAAAAATCATGGTTCTTAATGATACAGTAACAACTACACAGTCACTTCACAGTGTCCTCTCCAATAGTTACTCGACAACACATCCCTACAACGTAACGAATACTCACTCTTTTCTAATGCAGACTGTTCCTTCCTTTCACGAGTCAATAATAACACAGCCCACGTACGGACTCTCAAATCTCTTAAAGATTCCTTCCTCTTCTTGGTGCGTCTTCTCCGTATATGTACTCTCTATTATATATATACCACAGCAACAACAACCCAGTATCCAGTATAATTTTATTAGTGGGATCTGGGAAGGTGGGTAATTTGTACGCAGACCTTACCCTAGAGGCTATTTCCGATAGAACCTCCAAAAAATCTCCATCTTGCTCTTGGGGTGACTCGAACTCATAACCTTGAAAGTAAAGGGTGCCGTCATCTCTATTATATATACCAAGATGCGTAATATAAGTATAGTCACCTATATATATTCTCCCATATACTTACTTCTTATTATATTACTTTAATCTTCTTCTCTAACTGCTTGACTCCGGTGATTATTACTTAGCTTTCCGGTTGCCACCATGAATAACCTATTACATATACTGAACCTTGATTTCCTTATTGCACCTTTTTTCCTCGAAGAATTAGCTGCTTTAATTTATAATTAGGGTTTCTTCTTGACTTTTTGGTTGCAGTACTCCAATATAACATATACGCAGATTCATCAGATTTTAAAGGCTAGCTGTGAGTTTTAAGATAACATTATATTGTGTGTCTCTAGACTTTTTTTTCTCCACATATCTATCCTTATGGAGGAAGAAGGGGTTCGATTGAATTCTCTTCTTTAGAAAATTATACTGAGTAGAAATATATATATATTTGTGTAACATCTTGAATTCTCTTAACAAAGGTTGTTCAAAAAATTTCAGATTATAATTTTAGGTAATTTGTCTTTTTTGAATTTCCTTTTTAGATTTCATGACTCCTCCATTGATGATATATATCTATATGAATAGGTTGGGTGAAGTCACGCCTCTGATGGGGAGGGGTAGGGTTGAGATGAAGCGGATCGAGAACAAGATTAGTAGGCAGGTCACTTTCTCAAAGAGAAGGTCGGGTTTGTTGAAGAAGACTCACGAGATCTCCGTCTTGTGTGATGCTGATGTTGCTTTGATTGTTTTCTCTGCCAAAGGCAAGCTCTATGAGTACTCCACCGAATCCAGGTTAATATATTCCTACTCTTTTCATTTATTAATCCTTTTCTCTTCTTGTGTAATTTTTTTAAAAATTTAAATTTTCTGTTAATTAATTTTGTAGCATGGAAAGTATCCTCGAAAGATACGAAAGTTATTCATATGCTGAGAGGAAGTTGAATGCAAATGACTCTGAACCTAAGGTATTTCACAAATCCTTCATTTCCCATAAGTATTTACTCTTTTTTTCATCCTTTGTGTTCCCATAAGGGTTGGTCGAAGAAAATTCTTCTATTTCAATAGGATAATATATAAGTGATAAAGAAAGAGAAAGAAGATATGCTAATCGATGTGGATAGTCATTTTCCTCTTTGATGCATTCATTTGGATTATAAGCTAAGTGAAGGAATTTGGTGTTTTTTATGTGAAGTAATAATGTTAATTAACCTTGTAGTAGTTCTAAATTGTTACGAGTATTAAGCTTCATTCTTATGATGCTATCCTTAGTTGTCTATGGCAAATGTATATTTTTATAGAGGTTTTTAAAAGTTTTTGAGATCTCCTTCTGTTTTATTGATATCCATATAGGTTTTATCTATTAACTTTCAGATCTTCTGGATAATAGCTAACTTGCAACAGTCTAAAAAAGACGGATCCCGTGAATGGTTACAGGGATTTAATAGAACCAATATCAACTAATTATGATTAAGGGTTATTTTATCGACTATGCTATAGACAAAGAATAAACACTGAAAAATGAAACTAAGGGTATAGCACACTATTGAAGCTAACTATGAAGGTAAGAATTAATGTCCCTTACTACATGTATTAGATTTTGACTAATATACGATAGGATTTTGTTTAACAACCATTGTTCAAGTGGATTTACTTACATAATTAAAATAAGAGCAGCCAAGAAATAAATTAAAGCAGTAAATTGAAGAAAAGGGCTTTTGAAATTATAAAAATTGATGATGTCTGTTGAGAAGAAATAGATTGACTACAATTTATTTGTGAATTTGCTTTTCCTTTTGCCTCATGATCATGATTTCACGGATTCTTGCAGGAAAACTGGACTCTGGAGTACCCAAAGCTCATGTCAAGGATAGAACTTCTGCAAAGAAATATAAGGTAGCCTAGCTACTTCACTTCATCTCAATTCTCAAGCAGAAGGGAAATCCTTCTTGATTCGTTACAACATATCATTGTAATTTAACTCGTTGTTAATTTATAGTAGAGTGCCTATGTTATATTTTTCATGTTATTAGTTTCAATTATTATGTGCAATTACTTATAGTTAATTATATCTTTTTAAGTACCTGATAATGCAAAAATAATTCTTTTACACTACTAGTACTAGTACGTAGACGTTAATTAAACTCAATCAAGAATCACTCGGTTATGAGTAGCGTTGTTGCATTCATAAATGAAATTATCTGAATGTAGGCATTATATGGGAGAGGATCTGGATTCCTTCGGTCTGCGGGAGTTTCATGGTTTAGAGCAACAGCTTGATACAGCTTTGAAGCGAATACGAACTAGGAAGGTCAATATCATTCACATTAATTAACCTCTCTTTCTTTTTCAGATTATAATTCTTTCTTAGTTTGTGAATTGCCATCATTTAGAATATTGTCTATCTCAACATGTCTGTCACTTGAATTCGCAGAATCAACTGATGCATGAGTCCATTTCCCAACTGCAGAAAAAGGTAAACTAAAACTGTCTCCTGGTAATAGCAACTAGGAAGCTGATTTCAGTTGTGCTCATTCAACTATAACAATAAAGCTATAAAACTATTCTGTATCAAATTGAAGGAATGAGATTTTGTCTATTAGAACACTAAAATCACAAAACTACATATGTCTCCATTAAAGTGACTGAACTATTCGAAAATTACAAATGACCGAAAGGTGAAATTTTACGGTGCTGAATAGTGCGTGTTTTCTTCTTTTTTGTTCATCTAAATGTTCTTTTTTTAGTACTGTCTTTTATTTTACATAAAACATTATGGGGTTCTTTTTAACTTTCTCTCATTTGTATTTTCTGTGCCGCACATTTGACCTTTCTATCTTTTGTATTTTCTGAGCAATACTATCATTCAAAATATACGATAAAAACAAATATAGTAGAAAATATCACAAAGACAAGTCAGTTTAATTATAGTGCTTATGTTAGTTAGATAGCATGTGCATTCTGATTGTTTTTTGGCACTTGATCGCAGGAAAAAGAGTTGCAAGAGCAAAACCACTTAATGTCGAAGAAGGTACGCTACAAGCTGTTTCTTTACATCTCAATATTGGATTTCAATTTAGAAATGTATCCTTGTTTTTTTTTTCTCTCAAGAAACTGTCAACTGTAAACAGCTGAAAGGAAATGAAAAGCAGCAAACTGAGGATGCGCAGTGGGGGAAACCGAATCCAGGCCAAAGCTCGACGCCTTTCATTCTACCTCAAATTCCATCACAATCTCCCCCTCATGTCCCTAACCTTACAATTGGGTACTTCCATCTTTCTCTTTCACAAAAACACACAACAATGGCAGTATTATTTCGCGTAGCAGTGATTTGGTGTATTAAACTCCCGATATGCAAGGATCCAAAAAAAGATTGGACCACGTTAAGTCTATAATACACAATATTATCTTATATAATTTTTTGAAGAGTCTGTTGTCTCTCCTATGCTGGTTCTGCGATAAACCTTTATTATTACTTCATTTGGAAAAAAAAACAAGACACTACTTAAATGTTGGATCTGCCTCCGCTGAATATACATTTTTTCCTTCGTTTTGAGAAATAAAAAAGGTAGTTTTGAATTTGAAGTTAAAACTCATCTACTAGAACTCCTTTTTTTTGTGAGTGTGTGCGCGCGCGCATATCTAGTAGGAGTTGGTTTTAACTCAAGACTTTTATTTAGTATATTGATTACTTAACTAATAAATTATGTTCGAAATTTCTGAATCTCAGAGGTCCTTTTCAATCAACTGGATTTACGAGCACGGACGAAGGGCAAACTCGCCATGGTTCTAATTCATTGATACCTCCATGGATGCTTCATCATCTCCGGAATAAAGGGTGAAAACCCCTCCCTCTACAGGAGTATTTATGAACATAAAATCACAATTTTACGGCTCTATTGTACTTGTAAGATCTACCTGTATGTTTTATCTCTTTCAGCTTCAAAAGAAAATATTAATTTCATATAGGGACTTATCTAGTAGTCTTCGTTCCTTTTTCGTCTTGTAGATGATACTTAGTAACATAAGTGGGGGAGTCAAAATACAACTCTTGTTCCTTTTCATTTTGTAACAATATCTGTGACTTCATTCCCCTTCCTATATGAGAGATGAATGCTTGAACTGTTCAAGCTATTTCATGAGGTACCTGCAATTAGATTACAAATGTGATAGTCTATTGTTTCCTAGCTCAAACATAGTCTCACATTCAATCTCAACTACTAAAGTATTGTCTGTTTTGGTCCAACTTCTCTGGGTCACCTCAAGGCTTTTCGGTCTTGTAATTTTGTACCTTTAAGCTTTAATGCAAAAGGCGGCTTAACATTTGAATCATGAACTCGCTCTTATATGACCGTGACTTTCTTCTCTTATTACGATGTAGGATTTGCTTAAGACTAGGTGGCCGTTGTTATGCATAGTTGATATTTCCTTCTTTGTAATCAACAATATGGATGTAGTTGCTTAGTGTGGAGCACATAGGAGTTGGTTTTTTTATCATCCATAAGGGCCGTCACATCAGTTTTTTCAGAGGCAGAGACAGGATTTCAAGTTTATGGGTTCGAAATTCTAGTTTTAAACTATTGGGTTCTAAATAAATAATTTATATTTATTCAATAAATCTTTTAAGGCAAATACAGGGTTCAAACCAAAACTACTGGGTTCGGCCAAACCCGTTCGGGATACTCTAGCTCCGCCCCTGAGTTTTCTTCCTTCCTAGTAAATATTGGTGAACCTAGCTGCATAAAATATAGTATAACAGGTGTGATGTTTACTCTTTCATTACAAAAACTCATTTTTCTTCTTTAAAGGGAACAAAATCAGGTTTAACTACAATGTTTGTGAATGAGATATATGGATGAGGCATACCTTTGGACTTCTATATTACGATAAGCCTGAAGCAAAAGAACGAAGTCAATATATACTATTTACCAGGGGAAAGTGATATACTATTTGCTAAAATCGTTTCAGCCTGAGTATAAAAGCTAGTAGACTCCATTTATTCCCTTTTCTTTTTCTTCTTTTGCCCTCATGTTATTCCCTGATAGTATATCTCTAACATACTTTGCTAGGATTTTAGTTTCCAAAAGAAAATGTGGTCTATACAATGGAAGAACAATCACCACAACCTTGGCAATATTATACCAAGATAAGAAGCTCTGAACTATGTTGTTACATCAGTGACAACTTTATCTGGAAAATCCACCCAACTGGGAGTACAAAGTTAAATTGAAAACCATAACAATATCGAAACTCAAGCATTAATCAGGGATATGTTTATCAGTTATTTCGTATTTACTGGTATTCACAGACTTCAAATTCATCTGTTTCGGTTTTATAATCCCCTATTACTGCTGGTTTCACCCTCGACTGTAACTTCTTGAGCAAAGATCAGGTAGTCTCATCAAATGCCATCACCTAGAAATCAAAAAGAAGGCCAACTTGTAAATTAGCAAAATGCCTAGTGAAACAATGTTTGTGTACACATATTATCTATTTGATTGAAATTGACACTTCGAAACATCTATCTATACACAACTTTAAAACTGAAGGATCTTAGAACTTGAGCTAGTGTTCTATGTGGTCTACTAGAAAAGGCAGCATATTGGAAATCTAATTCTTCTGATATAAACCTCATATATATCTTACATGTTTTCTGGAAAGTAAAGCAAACATGAAACCTAAAAAAGGGCATGGGCATGTTATTTCCACCGAAACCACTAATTGCATCGCAAAATAATAACTATATGACTTGTTTTTTAAATTTATCCTTTCTCGAGAAAATAATAACTGCACGACACACTAAATGGACCTGAATCAATATGATCTCCTGAATTTCAAAACTGACTCCCTTTTCCTTTTCTATCTATTCTTTTATTCTTTTTCTTTCATCCAAGCTCATCATAATTGACTAGTTAACAAAGGGATTTGCTTTGTAAAATTGTCACCCAAACGGTGCAGAACTAAACAGATCCATGATTCCTGTGCTTCAGTCCAATTGCTACACAGCCTACTATTAGCATTTAGCTCACAAGTAACAGCTTTGATCAAATACCAGACTACGAGAATGAAATTGATAAACCTAACTTCTACTGCCAAGGCTATAATATGAATTATTGAGTTCTGATATGCATATTTGGTGCACCTCGGCAAAAGGGAACCTTCTGACATTTGTGAGTCGGGGATAACCAATAGCAGGGAAAGGCGCAAAGCTCTTGCAGAACAGGGCTCAAGAAAAAAAAGGAGGAACTTGGAGGAGAAGCAGCCAGAGTAAGCAATAGCAAGGAATGAGTTATACCTATACTCTTGTCATATTGGCGGTATAATAGAAACGTTAGAATCAATTGAAGTATTTGGTCTATAGAAGACCCATTGATTTTTCAAATTCTTTTTTTGGGGGGTTAACAGAACTGAAAGAGTCCCAAGGCATACCTATTATATTGCATGAACAAGAAAACAAATTTTGGGCCCTTTACATGGTCCCCTTCAAATTTACTAACAAGATTCCTTTTATCCTTTCTCTATATTAGAGGTGTCAAATAAATTCAGTACCACTTATCCATCAGGCTAAACCCTGATATAAGCTAAGAGATGGAAATCAACTAGATTTACCGACCCTTTTCACGAATCTCATCATAGCCTTTTAAACACATCTATTAACATTACCACAGTTCGAAACTTCCAATCACTTTCACTCTATATCCCATCACAAAGTTTCCTTAGGCACACTGCCATATGCATTGTCAATAACAGCCCTACAGAATCAAAGGACACTATGCAGGGTGGACCACTTGGCTAAAGCCAACACCAGGTCAGGGTCCTTGGACAGCAGCCTGGTGAAGTTTGACTTAAAATGCCTTAACGTCCCAACAAACTCTAATTCCTTATTTTGAGCATACAAGTTTTTGGGCCCAACCCAAGCCATTGACTAATTCGCTTAGCTCAAGCATATGCCCAAGTGTTTGCACCAATAGGCCAGGTAAACTACCAGACTAGTTGCCATGTTTCATCATTACTTTGATTGAATACCTGAATCTACCATAAAATTTTATTAGTCAACTTCACGTCTTCACCAATAATATCTGAGACACCATTGACCCTTAATGAAATTGCATAACACTTGGGAGCTTCTCAACTACCTTGTCATCTTCAGGCTCAACATGTTCATCTCAAAGAAAGTACTTATTAGGGCTTTCTCACTATGCTTGTAATCAAACAATATCCAAAAGAAAAGTTGCATGTGACATCTCCTCATCAATAGTCTCTCTAATTTTGTAACATCTCCAAATGTTTACTAAACCATGTTGACTAAAAGCTTAAGATACTGGTATTGTTAATCATTATTTTCTTCTCGCTCTGGGTATTGGGATTGGCATAGTTCTTCACCATCTGGTAAACTTTCTTAAGAGACCAATTACCCAAACTTAAAGATTTCCCTAAAATAGCCACAAGTCGTGGGCTTCCAAATGTTTAACTGCATAGCAAGCCACTAGAATTTGGCACCATAATTGCCAGCACTTAAAGAGACTCCGTGGGATGTTACCCAATCTAGTGGCAGAGCTATATACGAAGTCTCTTAAAAATAGGAGAAGATTTGAAACAAACATGAACATGAAATGTAAGGAATGTGTAGGTTGCATCATTCTATCACCCCAATTTGTAATAGATTCTCACACCTCTCAGAATTTATTCTATTATTCATCTAATGTTAATTGACTTGCTTCTGACAGCCTACGAATGCTATAAGTTATAAAATCTTTGACACGCTTTCTGCTCACTTTACGTTCAAGCTCTCGCTCCACATTTGGTATTTTATACTTAACCTTCTCCACTTGACTGCAGTTCGGCTCATTTCACCCTCACCTCTGCTTTCCTTAAAATAAACCTTTCCTAGAGATTTCCCAATATCTTCTATCTTTATGATACAAAAAACCTCGGTATTGCATATAAAGCAGTATTTTGCAGGGAGAGCTAAGTTTACTCAGTTGGGTATAAATTAGCAAATAGAGAAAAAGGTAGCCAAATAAATAAGCAATGAGCTAGTCCTCCTTGTCAAAACAAGCTAATGATGACAGGATTAATGCTAACTATATCCTGTGCAAGTATTGGTAATGAGTTATCTCATGGATCATTAGTTTTTCCAGTAGAATCAAGAAAGAAATCTGAAGAATGTCAGCTCACGCTTTTTGTGCCTATTAATGCACCAAGAAGAAAATCTTTGACACACAAAAGAGAGTGGCTGGGAATAAGAACTGGGTAATTATGAAAAAGAATCATGAACTGATAAAAACGAGGGAGAAATAGAGTTTCTCACACCCCTCCGTTTATTTTCCCTTTCCTAGTTATCAATTTTTCAACAAGGAAAGAAAAAGAAAAAAAAATTATCTGTTTCTTTTTAACCTGTACGAATATATTTGAGTCTTTACACCACGAAAATTCCTGGAACTGTTTCCTTATTACGGATCCACATTTTATACAGCGGAAGTGTAGGGAGGATCGGTGCAGCTTCAAGAAGGGATTTGAGTCTATGTAGTTAGTTATAACGGCTATATCTTGGAATTAATTGATTGTCACTAAGACAGAGAGGTCAATATAGAAAAATAAAAACATGCAGACATTTCCCTCAGAAAGCCTGAGAATTGTTTGTAGCATAGCAGAATATATAGGATAAGCTCAACCAGTACACCAAATCAAGCATCATAAAAAGAAAGAGACGGCACATATAAAGTAAACGAAATCACAATTACCTTGCCACAAACTGGACAGCTGTCACTTCTTTCCATCCACTCATATATACAACTCAGGTGGAAATGGTGAGAGCATTTTGTCATTATTTTTGGGTTTTCCTCGGTGTATTCTGAAAGAGACACATGAAAGTAAATATTCAAAAAATCCTCTGAACTATGCTAAACAATGCCCAGAAACCATTCAATGTATGCCAAAAAGTACGTGAACGATATACTGCCCCAAAACAATTTCATTAAACACTGTTGTTCAACAGTTAGTCATGTTCATTCTTCACCACATAGTCCTGTAACAAATATTATCAAACCATTGATTTTGGAAGTAAAAACTATAACAGTGACTAGGGTATTTTAAATTTCTGTTGTCCACTAGACAAAATAATATCTAGGTTATGCCACCAAAGATGGGATAAGGGGAAATAGAAAAAGACTTTTTACAAGACTCTTTGTAGAGGGCATGCATAGACGACTTTTGTTACATCCGATGAGGTAGAGCAGAAAGATCCAAAAAATTTACCTTCAAGACATGTCGGACAGACATCTTCATCTTCTGAATAATAATAAATATGAGCATCTCCGGAAGTCATTTTAGCTGTTGAGAATTCCACAGAAGATTTGTTGTATTCTTTTGATCCCTCTTCAAATGTAGGCTGACTCCATTTATTTACATCACTTAACGATTCGGAATCGTCAAAGCTTCTTTGCAGTGGTTCAGTCTCCTCATGTGAGTGGCTTGAGCCTTTCTCCCTTCTCGAGACTTGTCCGTCTTGTTGCAAGCGGAAATATCTTGGATCAGCATCATAAGGCAGTGGTCTCGGAGGAGAACGGTAAACGTCAGACAGTGAGTCATCAAGAGATGTTGTAGAACTCAAAGATGCAGCCCCTTGATCAGATGAAGGAATGACATGTTGTTCTCCTCTATGGAAAAGTGATGTATACTGAAGGATAAGAAAATGAAGATTATGAAAATTCTATGGCAAATAAACGAGAGCAATTATCATCAGCACCCATTCAGTGAATGAAAAGGTCTTGATATGAAGCTATGATGATCTAAATACAAGACTATACCCAAAGATAATGTTTTGTGATAAATATACCTAAACAGATTATGCAGATAAGTTCAGCTGCCGGATACTCTCAAAAGATTTCATAATATTTAGTTCCTTATGTTCCATGTGTGAAATGCTTTGGATGGTGAGCCTTATAGAAATAGTAAAGTTGTTTCATCATCTCATTAGTTAAAGATTCAAAGGAAAATGACAAGAGAGGTACTATCCATTGAATATGACTGTGTAAGCAGCAGTAGTGCGTTTGAAAAGAAGGAATTATATGGTAAATATACAACAATGTTGTCGAAAAGCATACCATATGCAAGAAGTTCTGAACAAGAGTTCCAAGGCATATACAGTTCCTATACATTGAGCTGTTTGGATTGGCAAAATCTTCACAATCGTCTCGTAAGCAGCAACAAACTGCACCCATGGTACCGTTTTCAACCTACGTTGGTACCACAAAAACCTTTTCAAGTGTCATTGACAATCCCAATTGTCACGATATCCTGATTGTGGAAGTAAAACTTGTGGCAATTGGAACTTGGAGTAACAAACGAAAAGTGAGGAAAGACCTTCAGCGAGCAAATGGAATTGGGCACCCGCTCTCTTCAGGAAACCCCCCGAATGAGTGAATGCCCTTTCTGATCAAGGCATTAAGAAAAAATAAGTATTATGTTAGATTCCTGTAATAGTGAAGACAATATTAAACTATCAGAACTAAGATATAAGAAGACACACAATACTTCCAAACTTACAGTTGTTGAAGATGTATACCTTAATTCCAAACAACTCTTATCGTCTATATGAATCCTCAATATTCATTCAACTCCATTTGGACCCATTTAATTCCAAGACTCAAGAATGCCCAATACAGTAGTTAAATTTGATATCTTTGTATGCAATTATTAAACTCAGAGAAAAAGTTTACTTCTTTTTCTTTGGTTGTTGGGTGGGGAGTGGGGGTGGGGTGGGGTTGGGTGCGGGGAGGGTAATCAAGCCACTTCATAGCACCAAATTGTTTGAGAGCTTAAAACAATAGACACTATAGCGGAATTGCAAAGAGCAGATACAATTTCTAAAACTTCAAACATTTCCAGGGATTAGAAAACTTTTTTGTTCCTCTCCTAATTCTCTTTAATGGGAATTAATTCATTAATAGAACCTCAGTAGAAAAGCAAACATAAATGATCAGCTGAAGAAGCTCAATGGACACAATTATAAGGCAAACAAGAAACCAAGAATTGGGTAATTATAATTTCAGATTAATTAATTCTCAAGTCAAAGAAAAGAATGTTAACGCAGATACATATGGTTATCGACCAATTCAGACAATACCCACTTGAGGTCACAAGATTAAAGAAGTAATCAAGGATGGAGAAAAGAAAACACACCTCTAAATTATGGAGACAGAAAAAGGGAGAGAAAAAACGATAGATTGGATGATTGTATTGAATTCCAGAAAAGACAGAAGCCAAGAAAGAATTCTTGAAATCGGAGGTTCGATGCTTTTGGATTTTGTATTATAAGGGACGATGTTGAATTTTCACCAATATAGGCACCGATACGCGTCAATAATGCCTCAAAAGCCTTTGGGCTTCTCTCTTTTTTCTTTTTTTATTGATAGACTATTATAAATAAAAATTGTTAGATTTTTCTTGTACTCTTGTGTGTGGTTATTTTTGGATTTATTTTTCAACCTTCAAGACTCAACTTAAGGTGATAAGATTAAACTCTTTTCAAAATCTTACATTACTTCTAGGTATTCAAGAAAGGCGATAAGTTTAAGCTTATTGTTGTTCTTGTTATTCCAAAGGGTCAGGTTTCATAATCTATCTCTTATTTTTAATTCTCTACCAAAGGCGATTAGTGTTTTGTTACCTAATTATTGTTGTTAGGATTCAATTTCAAGAATAGACTTCTTGAATTCAAGAAACTCTTTCTTGAATTCAAGAAAGAGTTCTTGAATTCAATCTATCTTTAATTTTTCGTCGTTTTTTTGTTTCTTTATTTTCTTTTAGCTTTCGCATGTTTCTTGATTTTCTTTAGTAATTCTTGGACCCCTATCATCTCCATTGTGATTTGGTTTGGTATTTTTAACTAAAAAAAGTCAAACCGAAATCAAACCAACCCGATAGTACATTTATACAATTTTTAAAAATATTTTATACATATAAATATTTATTGTAATGTAATTTATAAATATTTCTTAAACTTTTTCACAGTTTTATCTTTTAGCCGTATTATTTCACTTTAACATTTTTGAATGGTAAATCAATTTTATAGCCAATAAATGTAGTAACTCAAACAAAGTTCAAATCAATACTAATGCTAACAAAAGAAATTCAATTCAACACTATGAATGACGATAGTGTTGGATATCTATTTTTTAAATTTTATATTGGTTTATAATGAAAATGCATAACTTAGTTTCTTTTTTTCTTTAGTGCGTTATGTATTTAATAGTATTTATTAGCTATACTTATTTTAGCATGACCTATATATAGTATTTTTTAAATTATATTAATTTTTATTATAGGCTTATTAATTAGTAATATTTGATTTATGCAATTTTATTATCTTTGTTATTGAATATTTTAGTATAATGCTATGACTTATCTCAAATATTTTTTTGGAACCCCAGGAAAACTCGCAGTTGCTACAGCCTCTGCCCTTCGGGTGAGCACTCTGTGCGCACTAGGTAAATCTCTCACTGTGTAATAGCCTGCAAATCACATAAGGGGTGTAAACCGCACTAGGCAAGGCTTATGCGACTGGCTCGACCCAGAAGTCATTGAGGGGGGATAAATCTCATATCATCTGTATGAATGACCGCCCTCCAAACCAACTGGGTCAACCGACTCTGTGGTGACTTATCTCATATTATTAGGTTATTTTATTAGAAAATTCATTATATAGTTATATCTTACTAGGACTAAAGAAATATTTGGAGCACAAGTTGAATATTTTGTGCTATGAAGACTTTACCGGAAAAAAAATCCGAAAATCTGAAAAATATCGAAAAAACTGAGAAAAACCCGACTTTGTTGGTTTGATTTGGTGTATATATTTAAAAACCCAACACTATTGGTTTGGTTTGGTAATTGAAAAATTCGAATCAACCCGACTTATGTACACCCCTAATCCACGAATCAGTGTAGGCATCGAATAATTATGTCCCCTAATTGGATTGTGGTGTTATGTTGTTACTTCAGACACAATATTAATTTTTATTAATCTCGATGGCATAATATAATACTCCAATATAATATAAATATAATGTAAAATGATTGTACATATAAAACGACGAGAAATAAGTCAAATAAGTTGTAAGTTTGTGCTATCTATAACCCGTAACTCCCTTCATCAAAACTTATATAGAAGACTAACACACGCATTTTTTCTTTATTGCAATTTAAACCTTTGATTTCATGGTCTATTTCATTTGTTTACCCTTTATATTAACACATGATGGTATTACTCAAAGAAAGAAAAGAATCAAACTAAATGAACCAAGTGATGTAGTTAAGAATTTATGGATTCATCCAAACTCAATGGTCAAACTTTATATATGTATTTAGAAAATTCACTTAATAAGTATAAATAATAAAGTTCGAAAGCCAATATATCAAATAAATTGTGGTTAACTTTTGAACTCGAATCCATAATATTCAACAAAGTTGTTTCGTTGATTCATTAATGGTTAGTGGGAAGAGTAGATTGATAAGAGAGAATGCGGAGAATGCTCGTTCGCACTGCCAAAGCAAGCTATGTATATAGAACACAACTACGGTGCATCATAGCGTGACTGATTGCGTTTTTAATCTGATGATCATATGACCACACACTTAATTAGGTGCTAGGCTTCTCTCAATTCTTTGGCGGGTGAGATGAATAGAATATATGCAGATTAGCTCGTAGTATTCTAAAGTTCAAGTTTATCTAATTAATTTGCTACTCAAGCTATGGTCTCCTACTATCATCAGTCAGTAACTTTTGATATTTGACATTTCTTGGTCGGTCTTTGTCTTTTTTTTTTGGGAGATGGACATGTCTCGTAGTATTCTGAGCTCGGTCTTTCCGGGCAAAAGCAGAAGCAATGATAAAGTTCTTTAGATTGAGCGTAAAACAATATGCTATAGCTTTTATGTGCAGAATATTTCATGTCCTTACAAGAGTTGTTAATTATGATATTTATAGTTATCCTTAGGGAGACAAGATCCTAAAATCAAACTCCTCTGGAATGAGAATAAAAATGTCATTGATGGGTATATAACGGCTGGCTTTAAATACAGATATTCTCTGTAACGGCTGCTCGTTAAATGCTATGCGATGTCAAGACTTTGAATCTTTACCATCGGTTGTGCTTCCTTCTGGGTCCATCATGTATCGGTTGCGCACTTCGTAACCGGTGCCGATTATCCGCCGACTCAACTTTTGTCTGTTCTCGGCTCCACGTGTCACCTCGCTATTTAACCACTTGTTATCAACTAATTTCATCCTATACAAATAGTCCCCCTAATTTTTGGTGATGCAACTCAGTGTTACCGGAGAGTAGATGAGTATTCCTTTCTTGACAAAAAAGTTCCTGAACGATCTCTGACATTTGAAGGGACATGCGTCTCTTCGCATTTAATACTCCGAACATGTGTTGACCCGTGATTCAGTAAGTATTTTCGTCTGTTTTTGAGGTAATCATGACCACGATTATTTGCTGTATATAACTTTTTTGCTACTCATCATTTTCAATTCTCCACTTTCACTACTTTCATGATCTTTGCTCCTTTTCTGAGTTTTTCTTAAAACATCCAACTTCCTTGGCAAGAACTTTCTTCATTCATCTTTTACCATCATGTCTTCTTACATTGCTAACTTAGGAAATACCAATTTTCTCTTCGGTGGAGGCTCAAAGAAAAACAAAGACAAAGAAGTTGATGTTGAGTCTAAACCTCCAACTATTAATACCATTATACCACTTTGTCTCAGCACCGCATCTGATATTCAAGAACAAACCTCATCCGCGAATTCTCAAAGCCACAGGTTTTGTCCGATTCGTAGGTACCCCTCCTCTAATCTTCCTTCTAGTATCCCCACTGTGAATGAGGATTGCAACTGTTCCAATATTGAAATTTTCGCCCCCGATGTGGTAGAGAGAGTTACTTACTCCAGAGAGGGGTTTATGTACATCTATACATAATCTCTTTACTTTGGGTCCCTTCTCCTTGGGACCAAGTGAAAGACTTGACCCAATAATTCTGGAGTTTTGCCACCAGTACCAGGTCTACTTGGCACAAGTTGGCTTATCGATATGGTGTACGGTGGCCTGTCTTTGCTAGTTGTGCGCCGAAATCGGAAAAACCCTAATTCTCGCACATATGATGAATATCTACTCCCCCAAAGATTTTTCGTGGGGGATTGTTGAACTTCAGCAAGCGTGGCCATCACGCCCTTCTCACCAGCATAGATGATCACAACGACCGCGGATGGATGGAGCGGTTCATTGTTATTGCTACCAGGGATATCATCCCAACCACAACTCCAGCTTTCCCTGAGTCGTGGAATCTCTTCCGTAAGTCTTCGGATATTCGTTTCCTTTCTTCATAAAAAGATAATTTCTCGTTTTGCTAATTTTTTTTACTTCCTTCGTTTCAGTTGCCTGCTGGGAGCCACCACGGGTTCACGGTTTGGACCGATAGATTTAGAAAATTCTATATATTACATCTTCGGAATCCCGTCGGTGGAAAGAAATGACTATCAAGTATGGGTAGAGAGATAAGAATCACGGTGAGTAAAATTCCTCTCTTTTTTTAATCTTAGTAGTTTAAGAGCAATTTACTTAATCATCTTTTTGCTTGCGTAGGGGTTCTGAGGGGTTCCGTCGTCTGCCTCGATGCCCTAGATGACCCCGAGGAGGTCGGGAGGGTATTGTAGAATGCCCTCGACCGAAGCAGAGCCCGTGGATCTACCCAAGCCTCTGATGAGGGTGCATCCTCTCGGAGTCCCCAATCCAAGAACAAGAAATTGAAGATGAGGCATTCCTCCTTGGCTGGGACTTAAGAGAAGAGAGTAAAGAAAACACTAACTGAGCCGACCACAGTGGTCCTCGATGACGAAGGGGAAGCTAGTAATGAAGAGGCTTCCCTTCAAAGGAGAAAAGGATCTTCATCGGCTCAACCGGATGCTCAGTCGGGGGAGCTTCAAAACCTACAACAGAGGAAGTTCAGGCACTCTCGGGTGAAATGGACCTGGTTGAGAATGTTGATTATCGCTTCCCGACCCATGTTGCTATCTCTGGTCCAAGGAGTTCAGACCCTGAGCTTCTTCTGCCCTCAACCACCGAGCAAGAAACAACCACAACTTCTTCTTCTCCTTCTACACCGACAACTCCATACCCACCAACACCAGTTATTCCTTCGCCAGCAGAACCAACTGCATCTCCTCTGGCATTAGCTGAACAAGCGAGGAATGCCGCCCCTCCATGGTCTCCTGATCATGGGACCTTGGAAAATAATTATTCGGCACCTTCCCAGGATCCTAATGGAAGGCGAATCGCCACTATTTCGATTTCGAAGGAGTGCCATATTCTCTCAAAGCCAAAGGAGCTTGCCAGTTACTTGAAGCCGCTGGCTTCAGCGAAAGATTGGGAGAAGATGGACTCCCTTTTGGGGGAGTACCTCATAAATTACAGCATGTACTGCTCGTCATAGGTAAAAGCCTCGCTCTTTTCCATCTTTTCCTAATTTACGTTTTGAAGTAATAAACTTGGTTTTATCCTTTTCAAACCAACTTTCTTGCTTCCGAGCTCCTGCAGAGGCTGTAGTAAACAAGCAAGAACTTGCTTCGGAATGAGACCAACTGTTAGTCGAGAGGAATCAAATCGATGAGCGCCTCTTGGTGTTAGAGGACGAAGTTATTCGAATGGACAAGCTGGAGGCCTGACTACGGTAGTCGGAGCTAGACAGGATGGCTCACAGCTAAGTAGTCACCCTACTTCATGAAAATTTAAGGTAAGAAAAGGCTAAGTGGGCCGAGCTTCATAATGTTGTGACTGCTGCTGAACGTGAATCAACCTTCATGGAACAAGTTAGTAACTTGAAGTCTGGTTTGCGTGCCAAAACCAAGGAGGCCAATGCTACCGAGGAGAAGAGGGTCAAAATGGAAGAAAGGCTCAAGAGGGTCAAAGAGCAAAATCGGCTTCACTCAACCACCAGCGTTGAACTTGATTCCCGACTCAGCGTAATAAAGGATGAAAAGAGAAGAACTCCCGGCTGAAATTGATAAGCTCTGAGCAAAACCCCAGGATCCAGAAGATTCCCTCGTCTTCGAGAAGACCTATGCTATATACCATATGAAGAGGAAGACTTTGGAGGAGGCCAAAGTGGGCATTAACAATATTAACGATTGTATTGCTCAAGTTCGGGAACTGGAGTTAACTGCTCGTGAGAATCTTCCTGCTTGGCCCACTGCAACTGACTCCTCGAATACTATTATGATTATTCGGGAACCGAAAAAGATGAGGGCCTCGAGCCGGCAGGGGAACAACCTCCTGTGAGCACGTAATTTTTGCCCAATATATGAAATTACTCCTAAATAAATCTCAAAAAATAACTTTTAATTATTTTATAGAATTTTAGGAATTTTTTATATTTTACTTGATTTGTTTTGTGCGTATTTGTGTTTGGTGCATTTTAATAGAATTTTAAATCTTAAAAAATAACAAAAATATTTTAATCTTTATATTTTTAGATTTTAATTGCATAATTAATTGCATTGGTAAAATATTAAAATACCAAAAATACATTAGGCACTTTACATGCATTATTATTTATATAATTAGTTAATTGTTAGAAAATAGATAATTAGGTTAATTTTGCATATTTAGTTTTAATTAGAATTAGATTGGTCAATTTAGAAAACATTTAGACTAGGAAAGAAAGAGGCTATTTACTTTGTTTCCAAAATGGGCCAATGATCAGCGGCCCAAATCTTGATCCAATTTCGCCCAGCCATTCCCATTTATCCGACCAGCCTGGCCCATCATCCCTCTCTTCACTTATTAAAACAACCTATTTTCCTAAAATCCCCTAGAGAGGAGAACGAATCCCTCCCTTAAAAAAACCCCTAGCTGCCCAATAAGCTCTCAGATCCCTCACACACTTATTTCCTTCTCGTTCCTCTCTGATTTCATCGACATACACATGCGATTTACCATCAGTAATTTTTACAAACACACACGAGATAGTGAAGAAAAAATTTTGAAATTCAGAAAGCAAAAGTCAGATCGAAAAAATAAAAAAATGGGAATTGAAAACTGATTTGGATTCTATTCTCTTGCATTGTATCTGCTGGGATTTTGGAGGGATAACTGAGATCCAATGTTGCTGTTTCATTGTTGATTTTAGCTATTCAAGTCTGCTGGGTTTCATCACTTCTATGTAGCCTTTATTTGGCACCTTTTCGGTTGATTCATCTGTTGTTCAGTTGTTCTCTGCTCATAGGTATATTCATACATCGTTGTTGCTTTGACTTGAAATCATGAATGAAGCTCAAGTTGTTTGTTGCTTTATGCTAATAGATCTCGTGTGTTTGAAGGCTAAATTAGTTTGGAATTATGATTTCTTATTTTTATTGCAATGAATCTGTCATAATTTCGAAATTTGATTGATTCTCTGGTAACGTTTAAGAAGTCATATAATCCATCCTCCGTGATTGGTTGAGTCTGCGTTTATTCGAATTTTGATTAAATTTGGTAGGCTATAATTGAATTCATTTAGTATGGATTTCGAACTTAGGCTTTCTTAGATTTGGGCCTATTAATAGTTTGAGTATAAAATATAGAATCAAAAGTCCATTAATAATGCTTGTGAGCATCTCTTAGTTGAGCTTTATTTGTAGTAATCAATGTCCAAGATTCCATATGGTATTTGGACAAGTAGTTAACATGCTAATTAAGATTCAGCATAATCATTCTTCAAAATAAAGAAAGAACATCAGAAAATTACTGCATACTCATCTTTGAGCAGTGGATATTGAAATGGAGTGCTGGTTTTTCCGTCTAGTATTTGGACAAACGGTTAACTTCAAGATAAGCAAATGCTGGAGTTGTACACTCATTTTGATGTTGTTCATATTTTCTTGTATATCAATACATTCATAACTGAGACCTCTACATGTAACTTCAAACCTTAGGCAGTTAAAATAATTTATGAACATTGTAGTTCGCTTTAGGCGCCATTAATAAATCATCGTGCCTATGGGTACGGTTCCCGTGGCATAGTCATTATACGTAATCCCCAATTCGAGTGTGAGTTTCACGTGACTCGACGATAACTTCAAATAATAATAAAAGTCAAAATGTTGTGGATCGCGGGTGCGTTTCACTTGGAGGGATTCGCAATGGTACAAAAACGATAAGTGTGCGACATCGCGACTTATTTAAATAAATTCCATAAATCGTGAAAGCAATTAACACTCTATTAAAAGCGGTTAGAAAGTTAAAAATGCACAATAGATTCTAAACATGTAATAATTCCGATAATTAGGCCAATTATTAATAGTTGAGTGATTGTGCTAAAACCACAAAACTCGGGAGTGCCTCACACCTTCTCCTGGGTTAACAGAATTCCTTACCTGGTCTTCTGGTATTCGCGGACCATAAATAGAGTCAATTTCCTCGATTTGGGATTTTAAAATAAACCGGTGACTTGGGACACCATAATAATTATTTCAAGTGGCGACTCTGAGAGTTTCATAAGAGAGGGCCTTTATGATTATGTTCTCTTGAAAAGGACGTCTCCTGTTCATTACGGCACAAACATTTAACGTTTTTGTTAACTCTCAAATGACAAAATAAATTAACTTATCATTTGGACAAGAAATAAAACAAGTATGAAAAAAGACTTTGATTTATTCCCTTTTATATTTAAGATTACATTCACATAAACATTCGTATCATTAAGTAAATAAATCTGTCAATGTATGTGGGCGACTTGTACAAGTTATTTCTATGGGGCTGATCATGTAGTCCCTGGTCCAGATAAGATATTGATCCCGATTCTTACACTCCCCGGTGTTCGTGGCACTCTTGATGTCGTATCATGCATTCCCCCCCAGTGTTTGAATGCTAAATATGAGAACTCAAACACCAGAAGTATTGTATTCATACTGCTGCTTCATCGGTGGAGACAACTTGTGAATGGTTAAATAATCTTTTTGAATAATGGAAGGCGAGGTTTGCCATCGAGCCAAAGATTATTTAACCATCCACAAGTTGTTTACCACGTGAGCTCGTATTCGTTGATCACATCGGTGTAAGAACTTTAGTGCCTTGATATTTAAAGGTCTTGCCTTTGTCGACGATCCTCCCATCGTAGTATACCTTGCCAGAAAAACCCGATCGGGACAAAAACTGGTCGAAGAAAAAAAGAGTGCAGCAGATACTTTCAGTATTGGCAGGAATCTTCAGTAGTAATACCTTTTGAGGTAAGTCACATTCCAATTGCTAGACAATTTGACTCCATCTTTATTTTCCAATTCATATGATTCTTTACTGGTGATAGCTAAAACCTGATAAGGCCCTTCCCATGGTGGTCTCAACTTCCCGGCATTAACTTTTCGAGGGCTTTGAGTGACTTTCCTCATAAGCAAATCTCAAACTTTAAAATAATGGAGACTCATCATGCGATTGTAATACCTTTCTATCCTATGCTTTTGGGCCACCATCCTCACGTATGATAGGTCTCGGTGTTCTTCAAGAAAGTCTAGATTCACCAGCAATGCTTCATTATTTGATCCTTTGTTCGCTCAGGAAAATCGCAAAGTCTGTTCCCCTTCTTCCACCGGTATCAGATCCTTCGAGTCATATATGAGAGAAAAAGATGTTTCTCCCGTGCTTGACTTTACTATGGTCCGATATGCCCACAGCACCCTTGGTAGCCCATCTGGCCACTTGCCCTTAGCATCTTCTAACTTCTTTTTAAGGTTTTGAATAATTACCTTGTTGGTTTATTCCACATGCCTGTTAGCGATCGGGTGGTACGACGAAGAAGTGATCTGTTTGATCTTTAACCCTTCCAAGAACTTTGTAACATTTGAACCTATGAACTACGGCCCGTTGTCATAAGCAATCTTCTTCGGAATGCCAAACGGCAGATTATGTGGTCCCATATGAAGTCAACCACTGTGCGCTCTCCGATCGTTTAGTAAGGACCTGCTTTAACCCATTTAGTGAAATAATCAGTTAAAACTAAAAGGTAAAGGACAAACTATGTCCATCCCCCATTTCATGAATGGCCATGGAGACACCATCGAATGTAAAAGATCTACTGGTTGATGCACTAACTGTGCATGACGTTGACATTTGTCGCACTTTTGTATGAATATTTTTGCATCTTGTTCCATCCGGGGCCAATAATAATCTTCCCTGATCAACTTTAGAACAAAAAAGTCTGCACCAGAACGATTTTTGCAGACTCCTTCGTGGACTTATCTCATCATGTAGTCTACCTCAGATGCCCCTAGACACCGAGCTAGTGGTCCTTGGAATGATATCCTGTATAACTATCCATCTACGAGGTTGTAGCAAGCTGCTTTGGTCAGCAGTACCCGTGACGCCTTTGGGTCTTCGGTGATTTGCCATGTTTGAGATATTCAATGAACTCGTTTCTCCAGTCCTAAATTAAGTTGGTTGAATTTACTTCACAATAGTCGTCAACATCCAACACCGAATATAGTAATTGGACGACCGTACCGAAAATCATATCCTTTCATCTATGTGGGCGACCCCAAATTAGTCAATGCATGTGCTTCCATATTTTCTTCCCTTGGAATATTGATGATTGACCATTCTCTAAATCGTGGAAGTAATGCTTGAACCTTGTTCAAGTACTATTGCATACGCTCTAACTTTGTGTCGAAAATCTCATACACTTGGTCGACCAGTGTTACGATCCAATTTTCCCTCCGTTGGGTACCGTGATAGAACCTAGTCTTAGGGACTAGGTAACCCTAACATTTACTGAATAATAACAATAATAAAAAACATCTAACAACTTTTAAAATGGATTCCTCTATAAAATGTACAATTTCCAAAACCTGATAGTACAAGTCATAAGCTCTATAGATTTTCTACAATTCTTTTAAATACAACTGTTTGAAATAAAGTAACAATATGAATACAAATCAGAAGGAGTGCTGGTTTTTCCTTCTGGTATTTGGACAAGCGGTTAACTTCAAGATAAGCAAATACTGGAGTTGTACACTCATTTTGATGTTGTTCATATTTTCTTGTATATCAATACATTCATAACTGAGACCACTTGTAACTTCAAACCTTAGGCAGTTAAAATAATTTATGAACATTGTAGTTCGCTTTAAGCGCCATTAATAAATCATCGTGCCTATGGGTACGGTTCCCGTGGCACAGTCATGATATGTAATCCCTAATTCGAGTGTCAGTTTCATGTGACTCGACCATAACTTCAAATAATAATAAAAGTCAACATGTTGTGGATCGCGGGTGCTTTCACGTGGGGCGATTCACAATGGTACCAAAACGATAAGTGTGCGACATCGCGACTTATTTAAATAAATTCCATAAATCGTGAAAGCAATTAACACTCTATTAAAAGCGGTTAGAAAGTTAAAAATGCACAATAGATTCTAAACATGTAATAATTCAGATAATTAGGCCAATTATTAATAGTTGAGTGATTGTGCTAAAACCACGAAACTCGGGAGTGCCTCACACCTTCTCCCGGGTTAACAGAATTCCTTACCTGGTCTTCTGGTGTTCGCGGACCATAAATAGAGTCAATTTCCTCGATTTGGGATTTTAAAATAAACCGGTGACTTGGGACACCATAATAATTATTTCAAGTGGCAACTCTGAGAGTTTCATAAGAGAGGGCCTTTATGTTTACGTTCTCTTGAAGAGGACGTCTCCTGTTCATTACGGCACAAGCATTTAACGTTTTTGTTAACTCTCAAATGACAAAATAAATTAACTTATCATTTGGACAAGAAATAAAACAAGTATGAAAAAAGACTTTGATTTTTTCCCTTTTATCTTTAAGATTACATTCACATAAACATTCGGTTGATTAAGTAAATAAATATGTCAATGTATGTGGGCGACTTGTACAAGTTATTTCTATGGGACTGATCATGTAGTCCCTGGTCCAGATAAGATATTGATCCCGATTCTTACAGTCCCCGGTGTACGTGGCACTCTTGATGTCGTATCATCCATTCCCCCGAGTGTTTGAATGCTAAATATGAGAACTCAAACACCAGAAGTATTGTATTCATATTGCTGCTTCATCGGTGGAGACAACTTGTGAATGGTTAAATAATCTTTTTGAATAGTAGAAGGCGAGGTTTGCCATCGAGCCAAAGATTATTTAACCATCCACAAGTTGTTTACCACGTGAGCTCGTATTTTTTGGTCCCATTGGTGTGAGAACTTTAGTGCCTTGATATTTAAAGGTCTTGCCTTTGTCGACGATCCTCCCATCGTAGTATACCTTGCCAGAAAAACCCGATCAGGACAAAAACTGGTCGAAGTAAAAAAGAGTGCAGCAGACACTTTCAGTATTGGCAGGAATCTTCAGTAGTAATACCTTTTGAGGTAAGTCACATTCCAATTGCTAGACAATTTGACTCCATCTTGATTTTCCAATTCATATGATTCTTTACAGGTGATAGCTAAAACCTGATAAGGCCCTTCCTACGGTGGTCTCAACTTCCCGACATAAACTTTCAGAGTGCTTTGAGTGACTTTCCTCATAAGCAAATCTCAAACTTTAAAATAACAGAGACTCACCATGCGATTGTAATACCTTTCTATCCTATGATTTTGGGCCACCATCCTCACGTATGACAGGTCCTGGTGTTCTTTAAGAAAGTCTAGATTCACCAGCAACGCTTCATTATTTGATCCTTTGTTCGCTTAGGAAAACCGCAAAGTCTGCTCCCCTTCTTCCACCGGTATCAGATCCTTCGAGTCATAGATGAGAGAAAAAGATGTTTCTCCCGTGCTTGACTTTACTGCGGTCCGGTATACCCACAGCACCCCTGGTAACTCATCTGGCCACTTGCCCTTAGCATCTTCTAACTTATTTTTAAGGTTTTGAATAATTACCTTGTTGGTTTATTCCATATGCCTGTTAGCGAATGGGTGGTACAACGAAGAAGTGATCTGTTTGATATTTAACCCTTCCAAGATTTTTGTAACATTTGAACCTATGAACCGCAGCCTGTTGTCACAAGCAATCTCCTTCGGAATGCCAAATGGCAGATTATGTGGTCCCATATGAAGTCAACCACTGTGCGTTCTCCGATCGTTTAGTAAGGACCTGCTTCAACCCATTTAGTGAAATAATCAGTTAAAACTAAAAGGTAAAGGACAAATTATGTCCATCCCCCATTTCATGAATGGCCAAGGAGACACCATCGAATGCAAAAGTTCTACTTGTTGATGTACTAACTATGCATGACGTTGACATTTGTCGCACTTTTGTATGAATATTTTTGCATCTTGTTCCATCCAGGGCCAATAATAATCTTCCCTGATCAACTTTAGAACAAAAGAGTCTGCACCAGAATGATTTTTGCAGACTCCTTCATGGACTTATCTCATCATGTAATCTACCTCAGATGCCCCTAGACACCGAGCTAGTGGTCCTTGGAATGATATCTTGTATAACTGTCCATCTACGAGGTTGCAGCAAGCTGCTTTGGTCAGCATTACCCATGACGCCTTTGGGTCTCCAGTGATTTACCATGTTTGAGATATTCAATAAACTTGTTTCTCCAGTCCTAAATTAAGTTGGTTGAATTTACTTCACAGTAGTCGTCAACATCCAACACCGAATATAGTAATTGGACGACAGTACCGAAAATCAGATCCTTTCATCTCCGTGGGCGACCCCAAATTAGTCAATGCACGTGCTTCCATATTTTCTTCCCTTGGAATATAGATGATTGACCATTCTCTAAATCGTGGAAGTAATGCTTGAACCTTGTTCAAGTACTATTGCATACGCTCTAACTTTGTGTCGAAAATCTCATACACTTGGTCGACCACTATCACGACCCAATTTTTCCTCCGTTGGGTACCGTGATGGCACCTAGTCGTAGGGACTAGGTAACCCTAACATTTACTGAATAATAACAATAATAAATAACATCTAACAACTTTTGGAATGGATTCCTCTATAAAATGTACAATTCCCAAAACCTGGTAGTACAAGTCATAATCTCTACAGAGTTTGCTACAATTATTTGAAATAAAGTAACAATATGAATACAAATCAGAAGGTGACTCCGAAGCCTGCGAATGCAGCAACAGGTTTACCTTGAGTCTCCACAACAACAATCCGCATAACTAGCTAATGATCAACTGACTTCGAAATACTTGGATCTGCACAAAAATGTACAGAAGTGTAGTATGAGTACACCACGGCGGTACACAACAAGTATCAAGACTAACCTCAGTGGTGTAGTGACGAGGAATAGTCAAGACACCTACTGGACTAAATGACCTGAACAAAGTATAAGTATTGAAAAAACTACATAAAGACTACGCGATATGACTAACAATACATTAATTGCAATAGGAAAGAACAACAACAAGTATTAGCGGAATACCATAATAATGACACAGAAGGGTGAACGTAAACACAACCTAAATCCAAAATCACAGATACATCAAGCACAAATAATAACTCAGCAATAACGACCGCCTTCACATCAGGTTTTAGTCAACAAACTCCATGAGGTACTGAACCTCGGGCTAATCACAATTCACGGGTCTCAATAACTGAACCCTAACACTTGGCATCCTGTGCCCTCATTACACTTCATAACCGCACTGACGACTCGTGCTAAATAGAGCCATTCTCACATAGAAGGCAAGTAAACAAGGGTGTGCATCCATACTCAACAATATCAAGAAAACCTCTTATCCGATAAGAGTGCTTAACTACGTGTATGCTTGTGCAAGTGTCCTAACATAGTTCATACCTGCAAATGAGCATAAGGAAAAGAACGAACTGCACGTAGAATATTTTCTCACAACTTTTACAAAATAAAGCTCACACTGATAAGTGTACCACTACATAAATATCAACAACAAGAATGCCCCCAGGCCATCACAAATCATCATAAATCAATCCCTGACATAGACTACCTTGTCTCACCATGTGTGCAATAGTAAAGTAAATGCCTGCCTTGTCTCACCACACGTGCATAATAATGTTCCCACCTTGTCTCTCCACATGCACAACCCCCACACACACACACACACACACACACACACACACACACACACACACACACATATATATATATATATATATATATATATATATATATATATATATATCCCGCCTTGTCACGTCGCATGTGCAAATATCAATAGTAACAATAGCAGGACAGAAAACTTGTGCAACACCATAACAAAGAGATGTCAACAAAGGACACTCCTAAGATACCGTCTCGTAGTCCCAAAAGTAAATTCTCAATAGGGGATCTCCCGAGGTACCGCCTCATAGTCCCAAAAGTAAATATGCAAGAACAACAAGTACAACAACAACAATAATACTAATACAAGGGTACAACAAATAAATCAACTCAGAAATTCCAGAACTTAAAGGGATGGAGGAATTAATTCACAAGGAGTGGCCACAATAGAGAATGCTAGTCATAATAATAATAGCTCAATAAGAAAGGAAATATTATGTAACAACGGTCCACGATGTACAGTTCGACAATGAGGGAGCTAACACAAGGCAAATAATTCCAAATAAGGACAAGTCAACTAAAATATAGGATATCTAACTTCTTTTAAGGTTGGCAATTAAGAAAGAGATATAACAAATCCAATTAGGGATAAGCAGCAGAAAGATAATCATAGCCTCAATTAAGGATGGACAATTAAAAAAGAGATAATTATAACTTCAAATAAAGATAAGCAGTTTGGGGAAAGATAACATGGCAATAGAAGAGATAACAATTTCAGTTAAGGCACAAATGACTCAAATAAGCATCAAGGGTGGATCATGAAGCAATTAATTCTAATTAAAGCAGGTAGAGGTGAAACTAGTACTTAAGAGACGTATTCATAACATAACAACTGCATAATCAGTGAATACAAGGACCTAAGAACCCTAAAAGGCCAACTTTCACAAATAAGTCCGAGCACGTACTCGTCACCTCGCGTACACGGACTATAATTAGCATAGAAGACTCAAATCCTAAGGGGTAGTTCCCCCACATGAAGTTAGGTAAGATACTTACATCGAATCAAGCTCAATCAATCAGTAAGAATGCCTTTTCCTCGATTATCTGACTCTAAATGGCCCAAATCTAGCCAAACACAATTACATATCATAAATAAAATTACGAGAAACTAATTTAAATAATAAATCTATGACTTTAGCAAAGAATCAAAAATTCGGCCCAAAAGGTCGACCTGGGCCCATGTCTCGGAATTGGGTAAAAGTCATAAAATACGAACACCCAATCAACCACGAGTTCACTCATACCAAAATTATCCAAATCCGATATCAAAATCCGAATCAAAACTCAAAAATTTATTTGAAGAACTTTCCAACTTATTTTCTCAATTTCTCAACCAAATTCCTTAATTAAATGATGAATTCAACTATAAATTAATGAGATAAAACCACAAAAGAGTTAAGAATCGTTACCCACAAGCTTCCTCTGAAAATCCCTCAAAATTTCGCCTCAATCCGAGCTCTCTAGGTCCAACATTGGAGGATGAAATAAACCTCACACTTTAACCCTTTTCTGCCCAGCGATTTCCTCTTCTGCGGGCTTCAAGTCGCACCTGCGGAAATTCCATCACAGGTGCGGAAATGACTTAAGTCCTCTGTTCTGCTTCTGAGAGCATAAGGCTACACTTGCGAGTGCGCGCCTGCGGATTCTTGTCCGCTTCTGCGGAATCCTCACTCAGCTCGCCTTCCGCTTCTGCGATCCCTTCGCCGCAGGAGCGGCTCCACTTATACGCCCCTTTTGTTGCATCTGCGACCACTGGTTACCCAGACCAGGGCCGCATCTGTGAGCTCCCTTCCGCACGTGCGAGTGAGCACCTGCGGCCACCCACTGCAGGTGCGATTACACCAAAAGCTTGAAAGCTTCAGCAATTACACAAGTCCAAATTTGGATCTGTTAAGCATCTGAAACTCACCCGAGGCCCCCGGGACCTCAACCAAACATACCAACCAGTCCTATAACACCATACAAACTTAGTCGAGCCCTCAAATCACATCAAACAATGCTAAAAATACGAATCACCCTCCAATTCAAACTTAATAAACTTGGAACTTCAAATTTCTACAACCGATGCCGAAACCTATCAAACTGCGTTCGATTGACCCCAAATTTTGCACACAAGTCATATTCAACATTATGAACCTACTCCAAATTCCGGAATCAGATTCCGACCCCGATATCAAAAAGTCCACTATGGGTCAAAATCTCCAAAAATTTGACTTTCGCCATTTCAACCCTAAATGAGCTACAGACCTCCAAAACACAATCCGGACACGTCCCTAGGTCCAAAATACCCAACAGACTAACAGAACGGACAAAACTCCATTCCGGATTCGTCTTCACACAGTTCCGACTACGGTCGAAATCCTACAGCTTAAACTTCCGTTTTAGGGACTAAGTGTCCCAAATCACTCCGAATCATCTGGTACTTAAATTCAACCATGCACACAAGTCAATACACATAATACGAAGCTGCTCAGTGCCTTATGCCGCCGAACGAGGCTTAAATTCTCAAAACAACCTATCGGGTCGTTACAATCACCAACTAGTAATCGAACTTTATCTCGATGCCCTCGGAACCCAGTCCCCGAGCCAGTTCAAGTCCTGCAAACAAAGCCTCATACTCAAATTCATTGTTAGTTAACGGACAGTACTAATAGCATGTCTTAGGTCTCCCCCGAGGGCGTGATCAGAACTACCCCGAGACTGGACCATTTTACGTTGGAGGCTCCAACCGTAAACAAGGTTCAAACTCCTGATGTCATCCCCGATACCAACAATGCTACCTTGGTAGCCATAGGAATTAATCCCGGACTGAAATCGGCCAAAACTTGTGACTTTATTGCAGTGCTCGGCTTATATTCAATGCCGAATTCGCTAACTTCGACTGTCCACTTAGCCAAATGGCCCGACAACTCAGGCTTGTGAAGGACATTCCTTAAGCGAAAAGTTATCACAACAGCTATTAGGTGACACTGAAAATAAGGCCTGATCTTTCGAGAGGCAACAAGTCTCCACTCCTGATTATATTTTTCTAACGTAATAAATAGAAAATTACGTACCTTCTTCTTCTCGGACCAAAACGAAACTTATCGCTACTTCTGATACCGCTAGATAAATTAACAACTTCTCTCCTTCCTCCGGTTTTGATAGTAACGGAGGGCTGGACAGGTACCTTTTTAGGTCTTTCAAGGCCTGTTGGCATTCCAGAGTCCACACAAAGTCGTTCTTCATTTTTAGAAGTGAAAAGAAGTGATGGTATTTTTCCGAGGACCTCGAGATGAACCTGCTAAGATCCGCCAACCTATTGTCCAATCTTTGTACTTCCTTTAAAGATGTCCTGGATGGCTTTGATTTTATCAAGATTTACCTCGATCCCTCTCTGCGAGACTAGAAACCCCAAGAATTTTCCGGAGCCAACCCCGAAGGCACACTTCTCCGGTTTTGAGTTTCATGTTGTACTTCCTCAGAATGTTGAAAGTTTCTTGGAGATGTTTAAGATGATCTTCTACATTTAAAGACTTAAGTAACATGTCATCAATATATAATTCCATCAATTTGCCTATCTGATTCTCAAACATCTTATCAACGAGCCCCTGATAAGTGGCTCCAGCATTTTTAAGCCCTAAAGACATCACATTATAGCAATATGTGCCAACGTTTGTTATGAAAGAAGTATTTTCTTGATCCTCCAGGTTCATCTTTATCTGATTATACCCAGAGTAAGCATCAAGTAAGTTCATTAGATAGTTCCCGGCCGTAGCATCAATCATTTTATCAATGGGTGGAAACGGCCTTGAGACTTTAGGGCATGCCTTATTTAAATCCTTATAGTCTACACTAAGGGTGGCAAGTGGGACGGTCCGGGACCGGGACCGCGTGCCAAACGGGCCAACTTGGTCAGGACCGGTATTCGTAGGCCTGGTCTGGGCTTCTGGGCCGGTTCTACAATTGGGACCGCTGGGACTGGGACCGGACCGGTCCCTGGTGGGCCAAACGGTCCAAACGGTCAAATTTCAAAACAAAAATAAAAAACAATCTGTAATTTAAAATCTAGCCGTTGGGGGCTGTCACAAAATAGCCGTTGGCTATTTATAAAATAGCCATTTAACCCCCCAACTTTGTTTTAACCCCAAACATTTTATAATTACACTTTTCCCTATTTTTAACTATAAATACCCCTTCATTCTTTCATTTTTCTTACAAAATCATCAATCTATCACAATCTCTCTCTCTAATTTTCTTCTATAATTGCTACTATTGCTTACTTTATTGTTACAATTTGTAAAAAAATTATGAAGTTGGTGAATTGAAGTCTTCAAGTCTTCAACGATAATCAATATTCAACAAGTTGTTCGTCAATTCGGTAAACTCGTTCCAACTCTTAAGTTTTAATATTATAGTTTTGTTTGTTTTATTTACTTTCTATTACTTGATTAATTAAGATGGCTTCCTTTCAAAAATATATTTGGTAAAAATAAGGAAAAATCCAAGAGTGGCGAATCTTGTGCTCAATCTGTTCCTCCTCCACTGCCCCAGGCTCCCCGAACCAAACCTCATATCCGTCCCACATCTGCTATTCTTGATAGCGATAATAGTTTATTACAATTTATTGAGAGTCAATTTTGCCATAATGTTAGAGCTGGTGAACAGTTGGACCATGAATTAATGAATGCTTTTTATTCTAATCCAACTATTGATGAAAATGATGACGAGGAAATAGATTTTGATGAAACTCAACCGGATGATGATACACCCACTAGTCCTGCTCCTGATGTTAACCCAACTAGTGATAACCCTGCTAATCCAAATGATGCCCTATGTGATACTCCTGTTACTACTCCTACTTTTTCTAGACAACCTACCAAACGAACGAAAACATCTCCTGTTTGGCCTTTTTTTACTCAACTAATTCCAGAAAATAAGGCTATGTGTAAAACTTGTGGCACGGAGTTAGCTTTTAAATATTTTGGATCGCGCAGGGGAGAGGGGGGGGGGAAGAACTTTGGCTAGACACATATTGAAACACCCTCAAGATAGAGTGAGATATCTTTGTCTGAAAGCTTTGGCCGAGGGGAAAAGTGTACCTACTCCTAGTCAGGCTGACCCTAGTACCGATTCAAATCAATTTCAATCAGAAATTAACAATGTTACCGGTGGTATTTTATATTATGATCCAAAAAAGATAGGGAAGAATTGGCAAAAATGGTAACTGTTATGTGCTTACCCTATAGTTTTTCTTCTGACCCTAACTTTGTGAATTATATTAGAAATCATTTTAATCCTACTTATAAAGGTTTTCATCGCACAACTGTAAAGACCGATATTTATAAATATAAACATGAATATGTTTGTGCTATTTATTTACTCATATAAATTACCGTGTTGCTATTACAACTGATATTGGTAGAAGTGGTAACGACTGTGATTACCTTACTGTTACTAGTCATTGGATTGATGAGGATTGGATAATGAAAAAACACATTATTGCTTATAGAATAATTAATTCACGTCACACAGGGTAGTTTATTGCTAGCACAGTTACAAATAGTTGTAGATATTTTTGCATTAGTGATAAAATAATGTCAGTTTCAATGGATAATGCTACTAGTGACATTTTTCATGTTAGATGTATTTGTCATATTTACCATTTAATTGTGGGTGATGGTATGAAAATTTTAAATATTGAAATTGAAAAGGTTAAAATGGCTCTTAACTGGCTTTTTTATTCAAACCGCAGAAGTAGACTTAGAGAATATTTTAAAAGAGCGATGAATTTGGCCTAAGAGAAAGAAAGGTTCCTAAACCTTGTCCAACTAGATGGAATTACATGTATGAAAGTTTGGCTGTTACATATGAATATAGAAACCCCATAAACTCAATGTTTAATACACATGTAAGTGATGATGACGAGCACCTTACGAACGGGGATTGAGCTAATGTTAAAATGCTTTTAGATTTTTTAGAAAAATTTCATATTGCTACAAATGAATTTTCTGGGCAATATTATCCTACTATTTCTAACTCTTTAGTTTATATTGCAGAACTTGCAAATTTGTTTGCTCATTTTTCAGAGGGTGGGAAAATTTATAATCTTGTTATTGATTCTATGAGAAAAAAGTTTAAAAAATATTTTTTCCTTATTCCCCCTATTTATGGTGTTGCTGCTTTGTAAAATCCTTGTATGAAATTAGGAGATCCTCAATTTTGGTATGAAATTGTTTATAATGGTTTAGTACTTGAAGATGAGGAGTTGTCTCAACTTCTGGAAGCAATAGCCTCCATTAGAATAAATTCTCAAACTATTTTTAATGCTTATCAAGTTGCATTAAATCATGCTAGACCAAATGTTCTAACTCCTTCTTCTTCTGATTCTCAATCATCTAAAAGAACTGCGGGAGTAAGAGTACTTAATGCTTGGGCAGGGTTTAGGGGTTCTCAAGGTTCTAGTAGTAGTGATTTTTAACAACTAAACGAGCTTGAAGTTTATTTGTCGCAGGGAATTGAGGAAATGAATTCCGACGGCTCCTTTAATCTTTTGGAATAGTGGAAGGACAAAGAAAAATACTTTTCGGTTCTTTCAAGGATGGCCCGAGACATTTTAACTATTCAAGCTTCAACAGTGGCATCAGAGAGCGCTTTCAGTCAAGCAAGACTTCCACTCGGTGATTAAAGAGCGTCTATGAGGGAGAGCTTGGAAAAATCAGTACTTTTCAGAGATTGGATCCATTCGGAAAGAAGAAATTTTGGACTTGCTGAATCACAACCAGAGGAAGACGAAGCTTACGAAGAAATGCTAACTGAACTTGCGGAGGATGCTGCTTCGCCCGGAAGCTTCGATGACCAAGCTACTTTTCTACCACCACCAACGGAAATTCCTCCAGACCTTGATGGATTTATGAAGTTTGTAAGAGATACCATGTAACTTGTATGAACAAAAATTAATATGTATTATGTAACTTGTATTTTGGCACATCTTGATTACTTTCTTTTTCTTCTCAATGGTGGTATTAGCACCTTGTTGTGCTCATTCCATAGGGGGAAGGAAGACTAAGAAAGATATTGCCATATTGTTTTAATGCTATAAAAAAATTATAAGGCATTGCTTTCAATATCTCTTTACAATATTTTTGTCTTTAGACTTTAAATTTGAATTAAAAAATTTAGGCCACCATTGTATAATAAAATTTACAAGGCATTGCCTTAGATATTTTTTTTAACATCTTTTTGTCTCTAATTTCTATTTAATTTTAAAAAAAAAGAAAATCTGTTGGGCCAACTTAGCCTACCTAGCCCGCGGGCCGGGACCGTTTAACCCTGGACCATGAGTTCGTGGGCCCGGTCTTGGGGCCGGTTCCTACAAAAAGACCATTTGGCTCGGGACCGTTTGGCCCGTTTAATTTGGGACCGGACCGGGACTGGGACCGTTTGGACCGGCCCACATGCCAGCCTTAGTCTACACACATCCTAAATTTGTTATTCTTTTTAGGTACTACAGCTATGTTGGCTAACCATTCAGGATACTTTACCTCCCGGATTGAATCGATATTGTCACGACCCAATTTCTCCTATAGGCCGTGATGATGCCCAACGTTACTGCTAGGCAAGCCAATGGTGAACTAACCATGTGTTTATTCTTTTTAACAATTTTGAAATAGTTGACTTTTATTTATTAAGTAAATAAGAGGTGAAAAATTTAATAAAATAAAGCGTAAACAAATATAAGAGCAAGTGTGGTGTAATAAATACTCAAAGGTCGAACGGCATGAACCATAGATGCATCTATTATATTGCCAAGGCGAACGACCCGCTCCCATGAGAATAAAGAAATTTACCTCGCTCGCGGAAGTACTTGCAACGCGAGAGGACATGGATTTTTTAGAGTTATTAAGTATTCTTCAATTCTTTCCCCAAAATAAGAAATCTAACTTGGAAGTTTTCAACTTTAAAATCTTTAGTCTCAGCTCTATTTAAGATAATTAATATGCATATTCGGTATAGATTTTTTGGTATTTTAGTATTTTGGTTCGGTACTCGGTATTGATTTTTTGATATTTCGGTATACCGAAATACCGAAATATATTAAGTCCAAGCTCACCTTTATTTCTATTTTCCAGCCCAATAAAGAATAAACCTAAGCCCAACACCCCTAATCCCTTAGGCCTTAGAGACTTAGAGAGCAGATGACAAAACTTAGCTTCTGCTTACCCCTTCCCTTTTCTATTTTGTAACCCTAATTTCTCTCAAAAACATTGCTTGACTGTTGTTGTAATTCACGACTACAATAGCAGAGACGGCGACGACGACTTCACGACCTCGGCAACAGCAACTCCTCTCCTCGGCGACTATTTGTTTGCTCATTGTTGATCTTTATTCTTCAATCTTCAAGTCTTCAATAGGTTCACAACTTCTTCATTTTTCATTCTTCTGATTTTATGTTAGTTTCAACTTGTTATATTTTATGAAGTTTCTTATGTTGACAATAATCAGTTTTTGAGCATTTAAAAAAAAATTGTTTTTGGGGTTTTAGCTAGTGAAAGGTTTTAGCTCGAGTCGCTAGATTTTTCAAACACTACATTCCTTTTAAAAGCTTTGCCAGATTCTCTTAGGCTACTGACAAAAGAACAATATCATCTTAGAGCATAAATCTCATGCTTTATTTTTGCAATGTTCACATTTTTTTTTCAGGATCCAATATTGCAATTGTTAAATATAGGTCACTGCACTCCAGGAATTGTTTTTTACTCTATGTAATTATCGAGATTCTATTTTCTAAGTTTGCCTTTGAGTGGTTGAATTCTCAGCAGAAGTCAGAAGAGACATTAGGCAATAGGCATAGCATAATCTTGGGACATTTGAAAGACTTTGGTATGATACCGAAACCGTACCGAAACTGTACCGTACCAAATAAAAAAATACCGAACCGTATCGAACTATTTTGGTACGGTATTTGGTATGCAAAATTGATATACTGAATACCAAAATACTGAACCGTAGTTATTAAATACCGTATCGAACTACTGAACGCCCACCCCTAATCTGCGGTCTTGCTTTTGCGAGACAAAACTCGCTTCTACGGAAGTCCCTGGCCAGCAGCCCATCGTACCTGTAGAAGGCATTTCGCATCTGTAATGTCGGTTCTGCGACAAAACAATCGCTTCTGCGAAGCCATGCCCAGCTGCCTCTGTCTGCTCCTGCACTCTAGTGGTCGCATCTACGATCACGCAGGTGCAGGAATTGCTTCACAACTGCGACCTCTGCCCAGTTCACATCCAGTCGCTTCTGCTATCCACTGCCTCACTTTTGCGATGAAACTTCCGCAGAAGGGGTTGCACCAGCAACCAGAATTTTCCAGCTTCCTTAAGTCCAAAATCTGATCCGTTAACTATCCGAAATTCACCCGAGGCCCGCTGGACCTCAACAAAATATACCAATACGTCCTAAAATACGATATGAACTTAGTCGATGCTTCAAACCATGTCAAACCACATTGAAATTACAAATCACGTCTCGAATCGAATTATGAGTTTTCAAATCTTCCAACTTCTATAATTTGTGTCGAAACGTAATAAATCAATTCAGAATGACTTCAAATTTTTCGTACAAGTCACAAATCATGATACGAACCTCTTCTAGGGCTCGAAACCCCAAACGGACATCGATAACATAAAAATCCACTTCAAGCCAAACTTAGGAAATTCTAAAACCTTCAAAATGCCAACTTTCCACAATAAGCGTCGTAATGCTCCCGGGCGACCCGATACTCAACCCGAACATACGCTTAAGTCCAAAATCACCATACGAACCTATTGAAACCTTCAAATCCCGATTCCGAGGTCCGTTACTCATAATTCAAACCTTAGTCGATTCTTCCAACTTAAAGCTTCCGAAATTAGAATTTTCTTTCCAAGTCAACTCCGAATTTTTTGAAATTCAATTTTGACCGCACATACAAGTTATAATACCTGAAGTGAAGCTACTTGATGCCTCAATCTTCTGAATGACGCGATAGATCTTAAAACGACCGATCGGGTCGTTACATTCCCCCCCACTTAAACATACGTTTGTCCTCGAACGTGCTAAGGACTGCTCCGGAGTTGTCCAAAAATCACTGTTTAACACCTCGTGTACTTACTCGTGACACCACAACCCACTTGAGCACATTAGCTCGAGACAGACCAAAGATCCTCCCTATAACCTTTGCTAACAAGCTTTAGAACCAAATTCCAACATCCGGAATTTTCCACGAGACCCGATTCTAACATACGAACACTGCATCAATCACCAGCCACTGTACCCAGCATGACCATGCTCCTCCAATGAAATCACACCATGCAACACATAATTCGCTTGACCATAATAACATCCTCCGACCACAATAGCTATAATTCCACGAACCCGGTGCCCGCAATACACCTCATGACACATATAAGCCCTGATCCTACTCTGGCAATACTGCCACGGCGGATGAGATGTGTAGAAACTAATAACCACCTGCCGAATCAACAAATCATGGAGTATCTCCTCCTGAAAAGAACCATTACCTCCTTCTGAACTGAATAACAATATTTGCTCTTTAATATACCCTACATAACTCGATCGTACTGATCCCAGGCCCAATAACCTCGTCTCACCCAGTACAAGCTGCTCAGTAATAAGCCATCTCACACACTGCCTAGGATTTCATATGATGGCATCAGTGCACCAACAAGCTACAACTTAAATATGACACATAAAGAAGAACAAACTCTAGAAAAGAACTACCCCGCCCGCGTAACGAATAAAACAGCCGAATAGATGCTATGAACCTACCTCAGGGATGAAAAACAAGGCACACAAAATAAGTGTAAGGAACTAGGCTCAACATCTCACTGTTGCGGCGTGCAACCCGATCCAATATGACACTGTTGCGACGTGCAACCCGATACAAACATGACAATGTTGCGGCATACAATCCGATCAACACAACATGCCCGTGGCGGCATGCCACCCAATCCAAACAATATACCCATGGCGGCATGCCACCCGATCCGCTCATAACAATCAAGAAGAAAACACACATCAATCTGTAATGCTTGTACTTATGAAATGCCCGAATATCAACCATAATCATGCGAAATGCATAATACAAATCCTGGGGAGATAGCTAGTGCCATACGCTATGAAACCCAAGCACAACTAAGGTGCGATAAATGACCTGCATCTCGAGAGCCATCCTGCTCATATAACACCACAAGCTACACGGAACCTCAACATATGTGCGAATAATCAAGCCGTCACACAACCCACATGGCCCAATAGAGATTACACTAAATAGCTGACGACAGGAATAACATCCAATGCCCGACGACTCCTCCGTAAGAAATGTTATGATGAACGAACACATCCGACCTGACGTAAAGCATACATTCATATTATACCCACCAACGAACCTCAAATCGATTCTGATCATACCATACTGGGCCAATAACCATCCAAGGATACATAATGGCCCCATTCATGACACACACGAGCAGCCGTCCACTCCGGACCAAACTCCCACAGTTCATAACCCAAGGTATAGAGCGCCTTCTAGGCATAAACTCTCATATTAACGATAGTACCAAAAATATCCATACTTGGTTTCAATCTTTAATAATCAAGTGACTAACATGTCACACTAATACAAATATCCCCGTGGGGTACGCTCCCACGACCTTCCGCCCGGGTCGAAAAGTTCGCACATCCATATTGCCAACTGTACTAATTATGTAAAGCAAATCAAGAATCCGTACATCAATACACAAAGCCTCTTAGACAAATGCCGTTCTCAAGTGACACTAAAGAAAATGCCAGCTTACTCTGAACATCTGAATTCTCCCCTCCTAATCCGAGCTTGTGACATTCTTGTCAACACTGAACCACAACCTTGATCCTCAACTTTCAAAGTCCCATGCTGCTCATTGCACCTATCATGCCGCTATGCGAGAATACAAGAATCCATCATAAGTCCTGAACTACTAGTAGAATAAACACTTCATTGGTTAGAAACCTTTCTGTCACAGCCCAATTTCCCCTATAGGTCGTGATAGCACCCAATGTCACTGCTAGACAAGCCAACGATGAACTAATCCATGTTATTTCTCTTTTTAATAAGTGTCCAAGTAATTAAATTCTATTTATTAAGAAATTAAGGACTAGTAAATTTAATAAATTAAACAAAGACAACTGAGTGGCAATCATAGTGATATAAGTACTCCAAAACAATAAAGTCTACTAGTATGTATGCCAAGACCTGGTGTCACAAGTGTATGAGCAACTAGTAGATTATACAAAACTCTAACTACTGTTTGAAATAAAAATAGACAAAAAATAAGTGCAAAAGAGAGACTCTAGATGCTGTAGGACGACTCAGGAAGAGGATCACCACTAGGCCTCGGGGTAACGGGGATGCGCCGATATGACCACCAGATGTACCTGCCTCATATCGTGCACAATTAGTGCAGAAGTGTAGCGTGAGTACATAAACAACATGTACCCATTAAGTATCTAGTCTAACCTCGAAGAAGTAGTGACGAGGGGTCGACATCGACACTTACTATGTGCTAACAATAAAGATAAAAAAAAATTCTAAATGAGCATGGTTTATGTAAATAATAATATCTCAATAACAAGCAGGAAATAAATAATTCTTTCACAAATGGTAAATCCCAAGTTAGTTTCTGTCATATATAATTTTAACCTCTCAGGCCATAAAATAATATCAAATATAATTAAGCTCCGAGTATTATCACACACGATTATGCCGAGGTCATACGGCCCGATCCAGAATAATGTGTACACTGCCGAGGGTCGAGCGGCATGAACCATAGATTCATCTATTCTACTGCCGAGGCGTTCGACCCGCTCTACAAGAATAGAGGATACTTTATGAACAACCAATTTAAAAGCTAATACAAGGTTAATGTACAAAGAAACACAATTTTTAATAACGGTCAAGTAACCTGTAAAAACTCGGGTAAGTGGAAGTCGGTCTTTTACAATTTCCTCTATCAAGTCCAATATAATTTAGGCACTTTAATTAATAAATAGGGTGCACGCATTACAAGTAATTCATGATTTGAGCCCTAAACTACCCGGACATAAGAATAATTAGTAGCTACACACGAACTCTCGTCACCTCGTGCGTACGTAGCCTCTACAGCTAAAAGAAAATAGTAATTTAAATCAACTATGGGATAAATTCCCTCTCACAAGGTTAGACAAGAGACTTACCTCGTCTCAAAGCTTACTTTCTGGCTTCATATTTACTCTAAAGCCTCAACTTGGTGCCAAACAATCCGAAACTAGTCAAATGTTATATAAATTAATCAATACATGTTCGAAAGTTCATAATCTGTCTATTAGGGTAGTTACCCAACCCAAATTGGAAGATTCCTAAAATTCACCCCGGGCCCACCGGCCCGGATTCCGAAAATTTTTTGAAGATAATTGTTACCCATAAACTTACAAACTCAAATATATAATTTTCATCCCATTTCATAATCATTTTTTGTGGTTAAATTCTATTTTTATCAAAACCTAGGTTTTTCTCTAAACCCAAAATTTTAAGAATTTTACATGTTAAAATCTACTCATAATCTATGTATTTAACTTATATTGGGTAGGAATTACTACCTTCAATAGGTAGGTGAAAATCCCTCTTCAAAGAGATCAAAATGCGACCAACAAGTGAGAGAAATGAAGAAATGAGACTAAATCTCGACTTAAATGCAACCCTTCTACCCAACGGTATTTCCGCACCTACGGGAGGACCTCTGCTTCTGCGGAACACGCTCGACCACTTGCCCATCGTATCTGTGGCCAAGTCCCGCATCTACGAGCCCACTTCTGTGGCTCGCCTCGCACATCTACGACCATGACCAGGTTGCCCCCTCAGCATCTGCGGACACCTCCACCACAGAAGCAAGTTCGCTTCTGCGGAAAATGCTTCGCTTCTGCAGAGCTCGTTGACCCTTCCTCTTTTCGCTTCTACAGCCATTCCACCACAGGTGCGAACGCACCACATGACAGGCACTAGTAGCTCCTCTCCAAAGAGCAAACAAGCCACGTCGACCTTCCGAATCCTATACGGGGGCCCCGAGGCCTTGACCAAACATACCAACAAGTTTGTAAATATAAAACAGTCTCGCTCGCACTCTCGGAACACGGAAAACAACATCAGAACTAGAGATCACAACCCAAAACCAAATAGATTCAACTTATGAATTTCAAATTCTTCCAACTTACTTCGAACGCGCCGAATCATACTTAAATTACTGGGAATGATACCAAATTTTGCGTGCTAACCTTAAATCACCATACGGAGCTATCCACGGGCTCGGAATCCCAAACAGACCTCGATAACACCAAAACCTACTCCAAACCAAATTTAAAGAACTTTAAAACCTTCAATAAACCAACTTTCAACTTTAAGCGCCGAAACGCTCCCGGGTCACCCAAAACCCGATCCGAACGCACGCCCAAGTCCAAAATCATCATACGAACCTATTGGGACCATCAAATCCTGGTTCCGAGGTCGTTTACTAAAAATATATACTCAAGTCAAACTTAACCTTTTTAAGCCAATATTAAGGAACTAAGTGTTCCGATTTCAACCCGAACCCTTCCAAACCCAAACTAACCATCCCCGCAAGTCATAAAATAGTAAAAGCACATACGAGGAGTGTTATTTAGGGGAAAAAGGATCTAGAAAGCAAAACGACTGGTCGGGTCATTACATTCTCCACCTCTTAAATAAACGTTCATCCTCTAACGAATCTAGAATCGTACCTGGAGTGCCGAATAAATGTGGATATCTGCTCTGCATGTCCTCCTCGATCTCCCAAGTCACCTCCTCGACTGGTTGACCCCTCCATCGAACCTTTACCACATAAATCTTCTTGGATATCAACTGGTGAACCTGCCAGTCAACAATGGCAACTGGCTCCTCCTCAAAACCCAAGCTCTCATCTAGCTGAATCGTGCTGAAGTCTAACACATGCGACCTGTCGGCATGATACCTCCGGAGCATAGACACGTGGAAAATAGGATGAACTACAGATAGACTAGGAGGAAAAGCAAGCTCATAAGCAACGTCCCCAACTCGTCTCAATAGCTCAAATGGACCTATGAACCTTGGGCTCAACTTGCCCTTCTTCCTGAACCTCATAATTCCCATCATCAGTGAAACTTTCAAGAGAACCTTCTCGCCCACCATAAATGATAAATCAAGAGCCTTCTGAACTGTGCTGTGTGAAGTCGCTCCTAAATCAACTTTACCTTTTCCAAGGCATCGTTCACTAAATCAGTGCCATATAACTTAGCCTCGTCGGGCTCAAACAATCCGATGGGCGAGCGACATCACTGACCATATAAAGCCTCAAATGGAGCCATCTCGATGCTGGAATGATAACTGTTGTTTAAGCAAACTCGGCCAAAGGCAAGAATTGATCCCCACTACCCTCCGAAGTCAATCGCACATGCTCTGAGCATGTTCTCCAGGATCTGAACCGTCCGCTCTGACTGTCCGTCGGTCTGCAGATGAAAGGCTATGGTGAGCTCTACCCGGGTCCCCAAACTCAAGCTGTACGGCCCTCTAGAAATGCAAAGTAAACTGGGGGCCTCTATCGGATATGATGGAAACAGGCATACCATACAACCAAACAATCTTCTAAATGTAAATCTGAGCCAATCTCTTTGAAGAATACGTGGTAACAACCGGAATGAAGTGTGCACAACCTATAGACAATGACCCAAACTGCATTAAACTTCCCCAAGGTCCGCGGCAACCCAACTATGACATCCATGGTAATGCGCTCTCATTTCCACTCAGGTATAACCATCTGCTAGAGTAGGTCACCTGGCCTCTGATGCTCGTACATAACCTGCTGGCAATTTATACTTCTCGCCACTTACTCGACTATGTCCTTCTTCATCTGCCGCCACCAATAATGCTACCTAAGGTCGCGATACATCTTCGTAGCACCTGGGTGAATAGAATAACGAGAAGTGTGTGCCTCCTCTTGAATCATTTCCCTCAATCCATCAACATTAGGGACACATAGATGACCCTGGAGTTACAGAACACCATCCTCACCGATAGTAACCTCCTAGGCACCACCCCGTAGTACCGTCTCTCTGAGAACCAATAAATGCAGATTGTCGTACTGTCAAGCCTTGATCTTCTGGAATAGTGAAGATTGGGCGATGACGCATGCAAGAACTTGGCTGGGCTCTGAAATATCCAATCTCACAAGTCTGTTAGCCAAGGAATGAATGTCTAAAGCTAATGGCCTCTCCTCTGCTAAAATGAATGCCAAACTACCCATACTCTCCGCCTTTCTACTCAAGGCATCCGAAACCACATTTGCCTTTCTTGGATGATAAAGGATGGTAAAATCATATTCATTTAGTAACTCAAGCCACATGCACTACCTTAAATTGAAATCCCTCTGTTTGAACAAATGCTGCAAGCTGCGATGATCAATGTAAACCTCACAGGACACCCCATAAAGATAACGCCTCCAGATCTTAAGAGCATGAACAATCGTGGCCAACTCCAAATCATGAACCTGGTAATTCTTTTTGTGGGGCTTCAGCTGTCGTGAAGCATATACAATAACTCTCCCCTCCTGCATCAATACACAACCCAAACCAATGTGTGAAGCGACGCAATACACAATATACATCCTGAAACCGGAAGGAAACACTAACACCGGTGCTGAAGTCAATGCTGTCTTGAGCTTCTGAAAGCTCACCTCATACTCATCGGACAATCAGAATGGAGCACCCTTTTGGGTCAATCTAGTCAAAGGTGCTGCAATAGATGAGAAGCCCTCTACAAACTATCAATAATAACGTGTTAACCCCAAGAAGCTCCTAATCTCAGTCGCCGTGCTAGGATGAGACCAACTCTGAACTGCCTCGATCTTCTTGGGATCTACCTTAATACTCTCGCCTGATACAACATGCCCCAAGAATGCCACCAAATCCAACTAGAAATCATACTTGGAGAGCTTAGCATATAGCTTCTGTTCTCGCAAGGTCTGAAGCACTACTCTCAAATGCTGCTCGTGCTCCTCCATGCTACGTGAGTAGATCAAAATGTCATCAATGAAGACAATGGAAAACGAATCAATATATGGCCTGAACACCCGATTCATCAAATCTATAAATGCCGCCGGGGCATTGGTCAAACCGAAGGACATCACTAGAAACGCATAATGGCCATATCTAGTCCGGAAATCCGTCTTCAGAACATCTGAATCCTGAATCTTAAACTGATGGTACCCTGATCTCAAGTTGATCTTAGAGAACACCCTGGCACCGTGCAACTGGTCAAATAAATCATTAATACGCGGCAACTGTTACTTATTCTTAATGGTAAATTTGTTCAACTGGCGGTAATCAATGCACATCCGCATAGTCCCATCTTTCATCTTCACAAATAACACCGGTGCACCCTAAGGCGACACATTCGGTTTGACGAACACCTTTGCTAGCAACTCCTCAAGTTGTTCTTTCAACTCCTTCAACTCTTTCGGAGCCATGCATTACGTTGGGATAGAGACAGGCTGGGTACTAGAGCCAAATCAATACAGAAATTGATATCACGATCTGGTGGCATGCCTGGAAGATCGAAAGGAAACACAACGGAGAACTCCCAGACCACGGGCACTAAATCAATTGCCGGAGTCTCTACAGTAGTATCCCAAACATGAGCTAGATAAGCCAAACAACCCTTCTCGGCCATATGTCGAGCCTTCAGAAAAGAAATAACCCGGCTAGATGCACTAACAGATGAACCTTTCCACTCCAATCTAGGAAGCTCTGGCATCACCAAGGTAACAGTCTTGGCATGGCAATCAAGGATGGCGTGATATGGGGACAAACAATCCATGCCCAGGATGACCTAAAAGTCGGTCATATCAAGCAACAAAAGATCTGATCTAGTCTCATAACCACAGAAAGTGACAATACAGGACCAATAGACCAAATCCACAACAACAAAATCGCCCACTGGAGTGGACACATAAAAAGAAGTACCCAAGGACTCACGAGGAACACACAAGAAATGAGCAAACAGAGATGAAACATATGAATATGTAGACCCCGGATTGAATAGTACTGAAGCATCCCTACCACAGACAGAAATAATACCCTATGATCACGGCATCTGAGGCCACTGCATCTGATCTAACTGGAAAGGCATAGAACCTAGATGGAGAGCCACCTGACTGGCCTCCACCTGACTGCCCTCCACCTCTAGGATGACCCCGACCCACCTGCCCTCCACCTTTGGCGACCGGACGACTAGTGGGGAAACTAGTGCTAAAATCATAGGCTGCGGACCCTGTTCCACTGCCTTGCCCCGAAGTCTGGGGCAGAACTTCTGCATATGACTAAAATCCCCGCACTCGAAACAACCTCTCGGTACAATGGACTACTGACCTGAAGTCTGACCCTGATGTCCTAAATACCCACTGGAGGAACCCTGAATAGCTGATAGGCGGTAGGAACTCTCTAGCATGATAAAATAAGTTCACACCCCGAGGAGGCGACAATGCTGGATATGTGGGCCTGCTAGATTGACCCCTCACAAACTGACCTCTGCCCCCAGCCGGGGCACTTTTGACCTCTCCAGAATATCGAAACCGCCTATCCCTCATCGCCTGCTCTCGGCTATACTGACATACACCCTCGATCATACTAGCTATCTTCACAACTAGCTCGTAAGAAGTCCCCATCTCAACCTTTCGGGCCATAGTTGCCTGAATACCAGAGTGCAAACCTGCAACAAACCTCTGAATTCTCTCTGCGTCGGTAGGAAGTATCATAAGTTAATGGCGAGACAACTCAGAGAATTTCGCCTCATAGTCGGTCACCGACTTCTGACCTTGCTAAAGCCGCTAGAACTGAAACTGCAACTCTTCCCTCTGAGATGGCGGAATATACCTATCCAGAAAAATATGTGTGAACCGGTCCCAAGTCAAGGGAGGAGAATCTGTTGGTCTGCCGAGAAGATATGACTGCCACCACCTACGGGCCCTGCCCTCCAGCTGGAAGGTGGTAAAGTCTACCCCGTGGGACTCAAATATCCTCATGTTGTGCAGTCTATCCCTGCACCGATTAATAAAGTCCTGGGGGTCCTCATGTCGCTCACCTCCGAAGATAGGAGGGTGTAGTTTGGTCCATCTATCCAATAGCTTCTGCGGTCGACGACCGCAACCGGTCTGGGCTCAGGTATAACTGCTGCAACTGGAAGGGCCCCACCACGGGTAGTGCACCCAGGGTCTGATATATGGCAGCTGCATGCCCAAGAGCCTGAGCCCTAAGGGTCTATGCTCCACCTCCCGCCTGAGATGTGGCTGGGTCCACTGGAAATAAACTAGCATGAGTCATAGAATCCATGAACCGCAGCATATGGCCCATGACCTCCTGGAATCCCGGTGCAGACGTGAAATCCACCGGGGGGCTGGCTTGGTTGCAGGCACCTCGCCATGCTCCTCAATAATAAGATCCTCTAATGGATCCACTGGTGGCATAACTTGAGGAACTCTAGGACGTTTTCGTCCTTTACCATGAGCTGGATCCCTCCCTCAGCCTCTGCCCCGGCCTCTAGAAACAGGGAGAGCAGCCCCTCCGTGATCAGGTACATCTGTCGTGCGCATACTCACCATCTGTGAGTGAATAAGAGAAAGATACTTAGCACAACATCAAATGCATGATAGGAGATGAAGAAAGTGTAGTTTTAACACCCTATCGGCTCTCGAAGATAAGTACGGGAATTTTTGCACCGATTCGGAATACTCTATTAGGCCTGCTCATAACTTGTGAGACCTACATGAACCTAGTGCTCTGATACCATGTTGTCATAGCCCAATTTCTCCTATAGGCCGTGATCGCATTCAACGGCGCTGCTAGGCAAGCCAACGATAAACTAATCCATGTTATTTCTCTTTTTAATAAGTTTCCAAGTAATTAAATTCCATTTATTAAGAAATTAAGGAGTAGAAAATTTAATAAATAAAACGAAGACAACTGAGTGGCAATCATAGTGATATAAGTACTCCAAAACAATAAAGTCTACTAGTATGTGTTCCAAGACCCGGTGTCACAAGTGTATGAGCAAATAGTAGATTATACAAAACTCTAACTACTGTCTAAAATATAAATAGACAGAAAATAAGTGCAAAAGAGAGACTCTAAGTGCTGCAGGATGACTCAGGAAGAAGATCATCACTAGGCCTCGCGGTAATGGGGGTGCACGCCGATATGACCGCCAGATGCACCTGCCTCATATCATGCACGATTAGTGCTGAAGTGTAGCGTGAGTACATAAACAACATGTACCCATTAAGTATCTAGTCTTACCTCGAAGAAGTAGTGACGGGGGATCGACATCGACACTTAGTATGGGTTGACAATAAAGATACAAAAGTGCTAAATGAGCATGGTTTATGTAAATAATAATAATATTTCTATAACAAGCAGGAAATAAATAATGCTTTCACAAATGGTAAATCCCAAGTCAGTTTCTGTCATATATAATTTTAACCTCTCAGGCCATAAAATAATATCAAATATAATTAAGCTCTGAGTATTATCATGTACGATTATGCCGAGGTCGTACGGCCCGATCCAGAATAATGTGTACACTGCCGAGGGTCGAGCGGCACGAACCATATATGCATCTATTCTACTGCTGAGGCGTTCAGCCCGCTCCACAAGAAGAGAGGATACTTTATGAACAACCGATTTAAAAGCTTATTCAAGGCTAATGTACAAAGAAACACAATTTTTATTAACGATCAAGTAACCCGCCAAAACTCGGGTAAGTGGAACTCGGTCTTTTACAATTTCCCCTATCAAGTCCAATATAATTTAGGCACTTTAATTAATAAATAGGGTGCAAGCATTACAAGTAATTCATGATTTTGGTCCTAAACTACCCGGACATAAGCATAATTAGTAGCTACGTATGGACTCTCGTCACCTCGTGCGTACGTAGCCCCCACAGTTAAAAGCAAATAGTAATTTAAATCACCTATGGGGTAAATTCCCTCTTACAAGGTTAGACAAGAGACTTACCTCGTCTCAAAGCTCACTTTAAACCTCAACTTGGTGCTGAACAATCCGAAACTAGTCAAATGTTATATATATTAATCAATACATGTTCGAAAGTTCATAATCTAATTATTAGAGTAATTACCCAACCCCAATTGGAAGATTAATAAAATTTACCCCCAGGCCCACGTGCCCGGATTCCGAAAATGTTTGAAGATAATTGTTACCCATAATCTTATGAACTCAAATATATAATTTTCATCCCATTCCATAATCATTTTTCGTGGTTAAATTCTATTTTTATCAAAACCTAGGTATTTCATCTAAACCCAAAATTTTCACAATTTTACATGTTAAAATCTACCCATAATCTATGCATTTAACTTACATTGGGTAGGAATTACTTACCTTCAATAGATAGGTAAAAATCCCTCTTCAAAGAGCTCAAAATTCGACCAACAAGTGAGAGAAATGAAGAAATGAGCCTAAATCTCAACTTAAATGCAACCCTTTTGCCCAGCAGTATTTTCGCACCTGCGGGAGGACCTCCGCTTCTGCAGTCAAGTGTTCGCTTCTGCGTAACATGCTCGACCACTAGCCCATCGCATCTACGACCAAGTCTCGCATATGCGAGCCTGCTTCTACGGCTTGCCTCGCGCATCTGCGACCATGGCCGGGCTGCCCCCTCCGCAACTGCAGACCCCTCCACCGCACAAGCAAGTTCGCTTCTACGAAGCCCGCTGACCCCTCCTCTTTCTGCTTCTGCAAGCAAGGCGTCGCATCTGCGGTGCCTCTTCTGCGGCCCTTCCACCGCAAGTGCGAACGCACAAGATGACAGGCACCCGTAACTCCTCTCCAAAGAGCAAACAAGCCCCATCGACCAAACATACCAACAAGTTCGTAAGCATAAAATGGACTCGCTCGCACTCTTGGAACGCAGAAAACAACATCAAAACTAAAGATCACAACCCAAAACCAAATAGATTCAACTTATGAATTTCAAATTCTTCCAACTTACTACGAACACGCCGAATCATACTTAAACTTCTCGGAATGACACCAACTTTTGCATGCAAGTCTTAAATCACCACACGGAGCTATCCCTGGGCTCAGAATCCCAAACGGACCTCGATAACAACAAAACCTACTCCAAACCAAATTTAAAGAACTTCAAAACCTTTAATAAACCATCTTTCAACTTAAAGCACTAAAATGCTCCCCGGTCACCCAAAACCCGATACAAACACATACCCAAGTCCAAAATCATCATACGAACCTATTGGGACCCTCAAATTCCGGTTCCGAGGTCGTTTACTAAAAATGTTGACTCAAGTCAAACTTAACCCTTTTAATCCAATATTAAGGAACTAAGTATTCCGATTTCAACCCGAACCCTTACAAACACGAACTAACCATCCCCGCAAGTCATAAAACAGTAAAAACACATACGAGGAGTCTTATTTAGGCACACAACTAAATTTCCAAACCGCTGAAAATACAAACCTCAAGTCGTGATCTAAACCGCCATGACTCTTCCAGAATCCATTTACACCACAAGTCCATTTGAATGAAATACCTCCCAAATCAATCAAGTTATGGTAGTTGTCAAGCCCACACGTACAACCACAAACCATATGTATAACTTCACAAGACAAAGGAACTGATCATTGCCACAATCACACTGATTCAACAATTACTAACCGAACCAACTTCTTCCAATTCACTCTTGACTTTCCTTAGAAATAATAGTAGCTCCATTCAAGAATCATAACGAAAATCAACAACACACCTCCCGAGTGACCCACTTCACGAGACCACATCATCTCAATACCCATGTACCATCTCAGACATTCCTCATGCGCACAATAGCATCTCCAACTGGTACACCCATCCTGAAAGACCTTCCCAGAATCCGAAACTGTTTCTCCCATTTTGTTTTATCAATACTGCCCCGCAGACCCTATGATAACATAAATAATTCCCCAAGTATTCTTCACACTCTGTTGCAAAATCCCGATCTCCAGCCACATAACGAACCCATTAGAACCACTGTTGAAAGTCACCCACTCTGACTTGGTCCTAAATATTTGCCAAACTCATGTGCGCTGTCAGCACATGAACATTCCCAAAGAAGCAACCGGATAAATTATTTTTCCTTGTACATCACATCTACCAGAAGCAAAAACTATGAGTCTCCCCAAAATCTGCGCATGAATCGATAAGGAGAAATATATCACACATTCATCAAATCCTTTGCTCGAATTACCCCTGATGTTTTCTTTTCTTAGTGATAAATAATCCACCAATGCACCGATAACCAGAAGCTGCACAAACAGACAACCACGCGATCCCATCGTAGACGGTGGGCTCCCTTACTTAGCTTTAAGCTATAATCACATAAATCTAGATCCCATAAACATTCCTCCCTCTCAATCACCATGATCTCGCACCGTTAACTCGCCAAATTCTCGAAACCTCCTGTTAAACATTTCATAAAACATCCTGAATTATTAGCCACAATTGCATGTTCGACCTCCCGCTGGATAGTAAGTAGAACTCTTCGTAAAAACTTCATCAAAATCATGCAACCATGAACCTGCTCACAGGAGATAGCCCACATGTGGAATTCCCTACCGACATCTCCCAACGACGCTGTACGGGGTACAACTACCACGAAATCAATAAACCCCTCCTGAGTCCATGCTCGTCCACCAACTGTAAAAGTCTGTTCATTCCCCATTGACATCAACTGAAATTCCGAAAATACATTCCAAACTCGAAGTCACGTCGCACCCCATAACGATAATCAAGCTTTTACACCCCTCTTTATTCCAAGCAAACTCCTTTCTGTCATATTAATCCTTCCTCAGTGTAGTAGCCACCGTCCAAAATGGCATTTATGGACTTGGTCATTGTCCACCATGATTCCCAAATCGCTCTAAACCTTTCTCAAGGCACGTGGCTATCCTACCACATAATCCATATGCTACTCTGCCACACCCACTTTGGTTAAACCATATCCTTTAAGCAACTTCTCGACCTCTGCTTTTCATACTTGACCTGCTAGCAATTCAACCGCCGCGAGACACCTCCTGCCATGTCCTTCCTCATCCTTCGCTAAGCAAATGCCGCCTCAAATCAAAATCCATCTCTATAGCACCTGAACTAATAAATTGCTACAACCTCTAAGACTCATCGAAGATCATCTTTCTCGAGCCATTAGCATTAGAAACACCGATTCGATTCTGAAATCGCTACACACCGCCATCTCTTACAACTGCTTCTCAGGCACCATTTCACAACACCCTGCTCGAAAATATCAAGTCTCATTACTCCATCAACCAAAACCTGAACATCCATAGTCCGATTGCCCTTCTTCCGCTGGAATTAGATGCAAAACCTCTAAACCATGAACTGAGGAATCCTCCTTTCGAGTCATTCACTGTCGCGATCGATAAATAAGCACCCTATCATTACACCAACCTTGTGCGATAACAACACATGAACATCATAGCAACCTGTGCATAGCCTCAAAACCATAGGAAATACAAAAACTGAGCCGAAATGACATAACATCCTTCCGCAAGGCGACGATAATAGCCCACCCGAACATGTAAGAAAAAACATCTTGCACCACGTCTGCAGTACCACCACAACTCCTCGACGCCCAATTGATAACAAACGCTTCACATCGCATAAGATTGAGTAGGAAGGAAATAAAGGCATAAGCCTCAAAGGAATCAAATCGCACGATGAAGAATCAAGAAGGAAAGTGCTCCTAACAGCTTTGTAGCCTCTCAAAGATAAGTACAGATATCTTCGTACCGATTTGCAAGACTCTACTAGACTTGCTCATGACTCATGAGATCCAAGTGAACCTAACACTCTGATACCAAGCTGTCACGACCCAAAATATACTATAGGTCCTGATGGCACCTAACGCCGCCGTCAAGAAAGCCAACGGTGATTGATCTATTTAATTTCTCATTTTATTACTTTCGAAATCATAAGTTTTAATAAGAAAGGAAATTTGCACCTTTAAATCCACGGGAATGTACAAAATTTGTAGTTTGTAAGAGAAATGAAAGGTGATGATAATATACAGAACCGTAGGCACCAACTAGTATATCCCAAAACCCCGTGTCACAAGTGCTTGAGCATTTACTAAGGAGTACGATAATAATACAATATCTTTCTAGAATATAAATGAGATAGGATAAGATAAATAGTACGATGGACACTCTGTGGACTGCGATGCGTAGTCTGGGATGCAGCTCACGTAAAGTCTCCTCAATAGCTGCACTTAGGTGCCAAGATGATCACCAAATGAACCTGTCAGATCCTGCACATTTAGTGTAGAAGTGCAGCATGAGTACGTAAATCAACGCGTAACTAGTAAGTATCTAGCCTAACCTCAGAGAGGTAGTAACGAGGGTTTGACATTGACACTTACTAGAGGTCCAACAAAGAAATATAATAAAACAATAAGCATATGTGAAGCACACCACCATAATGAGGTAAATCTGTATGTTACCTAATCTTCCAAATATTTCTTTTAAAGTATGAATTTCTCGGTCTTGTATTCTACCTCATCAGCTCAGATGTATCAAGTACCATTAACAAACAGATAATAAGTACCAAGTAAAATGCTGGGCATCAGTGAAAAGATAATCTCGTGAATGTTCGGACTACCAACGATATAACGCACGATTATGCCGAGGTCGTTCGGCCCGATCCAGAATAATGTGTACACTGCCGAGGGTCGAGTGTCATGAACCATAGATGCACCTATTATACTGCCTAGGCATTCGGCCCGCTCCACAAAAAAGGAAGGAAGTTATCGAATTACGATACACATGCTTACAATACAATACACGAGCACAAAGTGAATATAATCTTTACCGTTTCTCAATTAACTAGACAACAACTCAAGGTGATAAGGCTCGGCCTAATATACATATATTTGTTTCTAAATTAATTTCAATTATAAGTTCAAGTAATTAAGCCAGCAGAATGAGTTCAAATAATTCAAATATTACATGATAAGGTCCTAAGTCTACCTAGACATAAACATGCTTTAGCTACGTATGGACTCTCGTTACCTCGTGCGTATGTACCACCCACCACTAGTATCAAATAGCAATTACATCACCTAGGGGGTAGTTTACCCCTCACAAAGCTAGATAGGAGACTTACCTCACTATGAAGTTCCACAACCGGCTCTAGAGCCTATCTAACACCTCAAATCGATGCCCGTTGATCTAAAACTAGTCAAACAATGTGCAAACCAATGAAAATATAATTTAATACTAATAATAATCAATTCATAACAGTTCCCAACTTCGCTCGAAAAGTTAATAAAATCAACCCTCAGGCCCACGTGCCCGAATTTCGAAAATATTCGAAGATAAACTTTACCCATAACACTACGAACTCAAATATATGATTTATTCTCGATTCCATGACCAATTTCATGGTCAAAATCCAAAAATTATCAAATTCTAGGTTTTCTTCAAAATCCTACAAATTTCCATAAATTTCCATCTTAAATCCTTATAGAATCCGTGTAATTAACTTACAATGTGAAGAAATCGCATACCTCTCAGTTGATGATGAAAATGGTGCTCCACAAGTTCTCCTAAAGTCGGCCCTCATGAATAAATGGAGTGAAAAATGAGCAAGGACCCATCTTAAAACCATTCTGCCCAGTGCTGCTTCACATCTGCGGACATAGTTTGCGCACCTGCGGTCTCTCTTTTGCAAGAAAAAATTCACTCATGCGGAAATCCTTGGCTAGCAGCCCATCACACCTACGATGTTACTTCTGCGACAAAACGACCTGTCACGACCCAAATTTCTCTCCGTTGGATGTCGTGATGACATCTAGTCTCTAAGACTAGGTAAGCCTAATAATTTGCGAAATAATTGAATATAAACTGAACTCAAGCCTCAACATATGAAATATATATATATATATATATATATATATATATATATATAAACTGCGACTCAAATAATTATAACTCCAAAAACTGGGTAAAAATAAGTCATAAGCTCTAAAGAGAAAATGGTGAGTGTCTCTATACATCAGAGTCTAGTAAAATAAAAAAATCAACATCATGGAGATAGAGGGGGACTCCGAGGTCTGCGGATGCTGGTAGATATACCTTGAAGTCTCAACGTATGGTCTAGCTCACTGGTATCTGGCCTGGTAAGTAGAACCTGGATCTGCACAAAACAATGTGCAGAAGTATAGTCTGAGTACACCACAACGGTACACAGTAAGTGCCAAGCATAACCTTGGAAGAGTAGTGACGAGGTCAGGTCAGGGCCTTACTGGAACTAGTCACTACTCTACCAAGGTTAGGCTTGGAACTTACTGTGTACCGTTGTGGTGTACTTAGACTACACTTCTGCACATCGTTTTGTGTAGATCCAGGTTCTACTTACCAGGCCAGATACCAGTGGGCTAGACCGTACGTGGAGACTTCAAGGGATATCTACCAATGTCCACAGACCTCGGAGTCCCCCTCTATCTCCATGATGTTGCTTTCTTTATTTTACTAGACTCTGATCTATAGAGACACTCAACATTTTCTCTTTAGAGCTTGTGACTTATTTCTACCCTGTTTTTGGGAGTTATAATGATTCGAATCACAGATTATATATATATTTCATATGTTGTGGCTTGAGTTCAGTTTATATTCAGTTATTCCGCAAATTATTAGGCTTACCTAGTCTTAGAGACTAGGTTCCATCAGGACATCTTACGGAGGAAAATTTGGGTCGTGACACGATCGCTTATGCGAAGCCATGCTCAACTGCCTCTGTCCACTCCTGCGCTCTAGTGGTCGCATCTGCGATCACGCAGGTGCAGGAATTTCTTCGCACCTACGACCTCTGCCCAGTTCACTTCCAATCATTTCTGCGATCCACTGCCTCGATTTTGCGAGGTCGCTTCTGCGATAAAGCTTCCGCACAGAATTTTCCAGCTTCCTTAAGTCCAAAATTCGATCCGTTAACTATCCGAAATCCACCCGAGGCCTACTGGACCTCAATCAAATATACCAATACATCCTAAAATACAATAGGAACTTAGTCGAGGCTTCAAACCACGTCGAACCATATCAAAATTACGAATCGTGCCTCGAAACGAATTATGAGATTTCAAATATTCCAACTTCTATAATTTACACTGAAACGTATCAAATCAATCCAGAATGACTTCAAATTTTGTGTACAAGTCACAAATCATGATACGATCATATTCCAAGGCTCGAAACCCCAAACAGATATAGATAACATAAAAATCCACTTTCAGCCAAACTTAAGAAATTCTAAAACCTTCAAAATGCCAACTTTCCACAATAAGCGTCGTAATGCTCCCGGGTGACCCGACACTCAACCTGAACATACACGTAAGTCCAAAATTACCATACAAACCTATTGGAACCTTCAAATCCTAATTTTGGGGTCCTTTACTCAAAAGTCAAACGTTAGTCGATTCTTCCAACCTAAAGCTTCCAAAATTTGAATTTTCTTTCCAAGTCAACTTCGAACTTTCCAAAATTCAAATCCGACTGCACGTACAAGTTATAATACCTGAAGTGAAGTTACTTGAGGACACAATCCTCCGAACAAATCCTTAGATCTCAAAATGACCGGTCGGGTCGTTACAAAACCCCTCTTCGAAGAGCTCAAAAATCGCCCAAAAATTGAAAGAAATAAGCCAAAATAGCCTAAGCCCTCGATTTAAATGAACCTCACTGCCCAGCGATTTTCGCACCTGCGATGCCACTGTTGCACCTACAGTTCCTCTTATGAGGACAAAACACCGTGGGTGAGGACCATGCCCAGGACTGCCTCCACCGCTTCTTCGGGCGAAGCCTTGCTTCTGCGACCCTCCCAGCTCCTACGATCAGCTGCCTCGCACCTACGCTTTTGCAGGTGCTGTCCTTGCCTCACTTCTGTGACCACGGGGCAGTCCTCACCAGGCCACTTCTGCGGTCTAATGCTAGAACATGCGGCCAAATATCTCGCAGGTGCGGACGCACCAGAATTGGTGCACCAGCAGTTCTTTCAAGTCCAAACTTGATCCGCGCATCGTCCGAATAGCACCCGAGGCCCCCGGTGCCTCACCCAAACATACCAAAAATTTCATAAACATAAAACAGACTCGCTCGAACACTCGGAACGCATAAAACAACATTAAAATGAAGGATCACACCCCAAAACTAATCGAATCAACTTATGAATTTCAAGTTCTTCCAACTCACTCCGAATGCACCGAATCATACTTAAACTACTCGGATGACACCAAATTTTACGTGCCAATCACCACACGGAACTATTCCCATAATCGTAATTCCAATCGGACCTCGATAACACCAAATTCTACTTCAAACCAAATTTAAAGAATTTTAAAGCCTTTAATGCATCAACTTTCAACTTTATGCGCCGAAATGCTCCTGGGTCATCCAAAACCTAATCCGAATATAGACCAAAGACCAAAATCATCATACGAACCTATTGGTATCATCAAATCTCAGTTCTGAGGTCGTTTACTACAGATGTTGACCCAAGTCAAACTTAACCCTTTTAAGTATATATTAAGGAACTAAGTGTTCTGACTTCAACCCGAACCCTTCCAAACCTGAACTAACCATCCCCGCAAGTCATAAAATAGTAAAAGCATATATGGGGAGTCTTATTTAGGTGAACATGGATCTAGATAGCAAAACAACCGCTCGGGTCATTACAGATATTGAGTAGTCGGGTTATCTCTTCCTTAACAAACCTGTTCCTGACCTTTATTATCATGCATTTCTTTTGCCTTACCAGTGGGAAGTTTGGATCCAGAATTAATTTGTGGACCGCTACCTCCAATGGGATACCTGTCATAACTAAGTGAAACCACGCAAAGTAGTCAACGTTAGCTTTAAAAAATTAATAAACTCCAACATGAGCTCGTGATGTAACCCCCTTCCCAAATGAAATTTTCTTTCCAAAAACTCCTAGAACAAAGCCACTTGCTCGAGCTCTTCCGTGGCCGACTTGGTCGCATCCATCTCCTCTGGCACTTAAAAAGACCTCGGAACCTGGTAGGATTTCGATGACTCCTCGCCTTTATTATTCTCATTCAGAAAGGGAGAAGGCATCTAGCGAGTGTCTAGCGTATATAAAATTCTAACTCGTACTCCGTCAAATAATAGTATAGAAAGATGTCAAACCCACAAAGATTGATTTATCTATTCTACAAACGTTTCTTGTTTTAATTACTATTTGAGAAAATCAGAAAGAGTTGAGTTGTGAATTAACAACTAAAAATGCATGAATAGACCAATAGAAAATATTTTGTTTTTCACAAATATAATAAAAAGGTGTTAGGATCTTGACTTCACTTCATATTTGTAACGACTCGGCCGGTCGTTTCGAGAGTTATAGTCCCATTTCCCTCATTTCTACTTCTTTTGTGCTTTACAACTGTATTATGTCTTACCGGGTTGGTTGGTTCAGGTCCGGAGTGGTTTTGGAGTGAATTGAGACACTTAGTCTCTTAATTGGAAGCTTAAGTTGGAAAAGCCAACTGGATGTCGACTTGTGGGAAAACGACCTCGGATTTGAATTTTTATGGTTCTGTTAGCTCCGTTCGGTGATTTTGGATTTAGGAGCGTGTCCGAAATGTGATTTGGAGGTCCGTAGTAGAATTAGGCTTGAATTGGCGATAGTTGGAAATTTGGCAATTTTGGCAGTAGAGGAAATTTTGATATCGGGTTCGGATTGGATTTCCGTAAGTTGGAATAGGTTCGTGGTGTTATTTTTGACTTGTGTGTAAAATTTGAGATCAATCAGACGTGGTTTGGTAGGTTTCGGCGTCGTTTGTGAAATTTGAAAGTTTAGAAGTTCTTTAGGCTTGAATCCGGGTGTAATTGATGTTTTGATGTTGTCTTAAGTGATTCAAAGGTTCGACTAAGTTCGCATGGGGTTATATGACTTGTTGGTATGATTGGTTGTGGTCCCGGAGGCCTCGGGGTGATTTCGGGTGGTTAACGGCTTGATGGGAGTTGAGGAATTGCAGCTGAAGCTGCTGCTACTAGTGTAACCGCACCTGCGGAGTAGGAACCGCAGATGCGAGCCCGTAGAAGCGAAGGAGGAGCCACAGATGCGGCTAAGGAGGATCTGGGTAGAGGACACAGGTGCGATGCAATTCCCGCAACTGCGATGGTCCTAAAAGCGGATTTAGGGGCGCATGTGCTAGTTTGGACCGCAGGTGCGATGTAGTTCCCGCACCCGTGAAGAGCGCAGATGCGGTCACTTGATCGCAGGAGCAGAGGCAGTGTGTAGGGATTTTTCTGCAAAAGCGGGGCTTTGCCCGCAGATGCGGAAATGGAGTCGCAGGTGCGAGAAGTCTGGGCAGAACCTATAAATAGAACACTTAGAGATTTTTCACCATTTTCATCATTTTTGAGCTCGAATTTTGGGGATTGTGAGAGATATTTCGGAGTAATCACTGAGGTAAGTTCCTTTTGCCTATTTATCTTCAATAATGGTGTTTCCCCACTGATTTTACACCTAGTTGGTGAGTGTTTGGGGGTGAGATTTGGGAGATTAGGGCTTGGGAATTGGAGAGTGAATTTTGGGGTTTTGGAGGGGTAATTGAGGTCTGATTTTGATAAATTTGGTACGATTAGACTTGTGAGTGAATAGGCTTTTGGGTTTTGTGACTTTCGTCGGGTTTCAAGACGTGGGCTCGGGGGGCCGGGTTGAGCTGATTTTGGATTTTGGACTATATTATAGTAGTTTTCTTGTGGAATTGATCCTTTTAGCCAATATTGATTATCTTGTACTATTTGTGGCTAGATTCGGGGCATTTAGAGGCCGATTCGAGAGGCAAAGGAATTTCGAAGTAGGATTTCTACGTGGTTGAGGTAAGTAACAGTCTTAAATCTTGGTTTGAGGGTATGAAACCCCGATAATTTGTATGATGTAAATATTTGGAGGTGACGCACATGCTAGGTAACGGTCGTGTGAGCGTGCACCATGAAGGATTGTGACTTGGTCCGTCCCGTGAGAGTGTAAAGTTGAATAACCATTGTTATTACTTGTTTTTCCTTGTCTTTGAGCAATTGACTACCTTTCATGTTAGAAACCATGCTTAGGCCATATGATATCATTGTTGGGACCCATAGAGGTCGAATACTTGTTAAATTGACTGCTGATTGTTGTATTGTACTCAGTCACAGTCTTACTTGTGTGTTATATCTATGTTCCCTCTCATTTCATGTTAATACTTGTTGTATTCTCTGTTTGGGCTAATTATTATGATATTCTGTGAGCCCGAGGGGCTGGATAGATTAGTGACTGAGATAGGGCCTGAGTGCTGAGCTGCGAGCTGTGAGGTATATGGTTCGGGTTGTACGCCGCAACAAGCCTTCGGGCTATATATATGTTATTGGATCGTGTTGCACACCGCAACAATATTGGATAGGGTTGCACGCCATAACAATATTGGATCGGGCTGCACGCCGCAGCAATATAGTGCTTGGGTTGAAGGAGCCCTTCTGGAGTGTGTACACCCCCTAGTGAGTGCATGTGCCTATTGAGAGTGTGTATTGAGGACTGAGAGCCGAGAGTATGAGTTGTTGAGATAAGTTGAGTGACTGTTGCCTTGAGAGGCTGTACTTGCTTTTATTTATTGTTGCACTTAGTTTTTATCTATTGTTGTTGTGAAATTTCTGGAAGATTCATATCTGTTTTACTTGAGCTCGAACTGATTTGACTTGTACCACCGGATTTGAAAGCATGTTCACTCTTTACTGAAAACTTTTGAAATGATCTATATTTTTATAGTTCGTCACTGCTTCTCAGTTCCTTATTTAATTCTGTTACTTTATGAGTTGGTTGTACTCATGCTACACCCTGCACTTCATGTGCAGATCCAGGTGTGTACGGTTCTGGCGGTCGCTGAGTTCGTGCACGAGCTAATTATCGGAGACTTACGAGGTAGCTGCCGGCGACCGCAGCCCTTGTTTCTCCTTTCTTATTATCTTTTCTCTTTTGTATTGGCATTTGGCACAGACTGTAGTAGACTCTATTTTCTAGATTGGTTATTAGATGCTCATGACTTAGTGACACCCCGATATCGGGCAATCATTCCGCACTTGTGTTGTGGGCTTTTACCCCGTTATTATGTAAACCTTCAGTTAGTTTAATTGCTTTAGCTCACTTATGTTATATATTAAAAGCATATTGAGAATGTCGGCTTGCCTAGTTCCACGATACGAGCCATCATGACTGGTTAGATATTCGGGTCGTGACAAGTTGGTATTAGAGCCTAGGTTACATAGGTCTCACGAGTCATGAGCAGGTTTAGTAGAGTCTTGAGAATTGGTACGGAGACGTCTGTACTTATCTTCGAGAGGCTGCAGAACCCTTAGAAAACTCCACATTCTTGAATTCTTGTCGTGCAAATTTGTTGATTTTAGTAACTAAACTTCTGTTGTTTCATTCTCTCAGAGATGGTGAGGACTCGTACTACCGGACAGGATAAAAAGCCACCAGTACCACTAGCCAGGGCCGCGAGAGGTCGAGGTCGCGGTAGAGGATGTGGTAGGGGCAGAAGTGCAGCCCACACAATAGCTGGAGCAGTACCTGCAGATCTACTAGTTTCCCCAGATCAGGACCGGATTCCAGTTGTTGATGCACCAGCTCAGGCACCACCTGTGCCTATTGTGATTCCAGGCCTTCAGGAGGCCTTAGCTCAGATTCTGACCGCGTGTACCAGTCTTGCTCAGGCAATCTCTGTTAAGGCCGCATCAGCCACTTCTCAGGCCGAGGGAGGTGCTCAGACTCCTGCTGCCCGCACACTAGAGTAGGTGGTATAGGGATTCTAGACACCGGGGCACCACCAGCCCAGCTGCTGCAGTTGCTCAGGACTATGTGGTTCCTACTATGCCTGAGGATGAGCAGCGTAGATTGAAGAGGTTTGGAAGACTCCAGCCTCCATCTTTCAGTGGTGTAGAGGGAGAGGATGCACAGTGTTTCTTGGATATGTGTCAGAGGATATTCCGTACAACAGGTATTCTGGAGACCAGTGGGGTCTTGTTCACTACCTTTCAGTTCTCTAGGGCTGCATTCAGTTAGTGGGGATCTTACGGGAGGCGTAGACCGGTCGACGCAGTGCCCCTTACCTGGCAGCAGTTCTCCATTATCTTTTTGGAGAAGTTCATTCCTTAGTCCCGCAGAGAGGAGCTGCGCAAACAGTTTGAGCAGCTTTGTTAGGGTGATATGTCTGTGACGCTGTATGAAATGTGATTCTCAGAGTTGGCCCGTCATGCTATCTGGTTGGTTCCCACAGATAGGGAGAGGATCAGGAGCTTTATAGATGTCCTCACTTATCAGCTGCAATTGATTATGAGTAGAGAGAGAGAGAGAGTGTCTGGTGCTACCTTTGATGAGGTTGTCGACATTGCTCGTCAAATTGAGATGGTTCGCAGTCAGGAGAGGGTGGAGATGGAGGCCAAGAGGCCTTGTGGATAGGGAGGATTTAGCGATGCTCCTTCTGGGGGCCAGTTCCATCGCGATAGAGGCCGTCCTTTCAGACATGCTCAGACAGCTAGTCCAGTTCACCGTGGTACATCATCTGGACATCGTTCTCATAGTTATCAGCATGTCCTTTCATCTCTCGATGCCCTCCCATCGCAGAGTTCGTCCATTGCTCTCTTGGGTCAGTGTTCGTCTATGCTAGGCCCTTCTACCAATTATCCCGGTGCTCAGGGCTCCCTTTAGTCCCCAGCACCAGCACCAGGGAGTTGCTATGAGTGTGGGGAGTTTGGTCACATGAGGAGAGAGTGTCCCCGTATAGTAGGAGGTCCTACTCCGTAGAGAAGCCAGTTTATGTCATTAGCAACAGCCTCTTCACCACCCGCTCAGCCAGCCCGGGGTGGAGCCCAGTCAGCTAGGGGTCGCCCGAGAGGGGGAGGTAGATTAGGGTGTGGCCATGCTTATTTTTATGCCCTACCTACCATACCAGATACCATTGTTTCAGATGCTGTTATTATAGATATTGTCTCAGTTTGCCACAAAGATGCCTCTGTATTATTTGACCCTGGTTCCACTTATTCATATGTTTCCTCGTATTTTGCTCATTTTCTGGATATGCCCCGGGAGTCTTTAGTTTCATCTATTCATGTATCTACTCCTGTGGGTGATACTATTATTGTGGACCGCGTATATCGGTCATGTTTGGTGACTATTGGGGGTCTGGAGGCTAGAGTAGATCTTTTGCTGCTCAGTATGGTCGATTTTGATGTGATATTGGGTATGGATTAGTTGTATCCATGTCATGTTGTTCTAGATTGTCACGCTAAGACTGTGACGTTGGCGATGCCGAGGTTGCCGAGGGTTGAGTGGAGCGGTTCTATAGACTATGTTCCCAGTGGAGTGATTTCATACTTGAAGGCTCAGCAGATAGTTGAGAAGGGTTGTCTATCCTATTTGGCTTTTGTGAGGGATGTTAGTGGAGAGACTCATGCCATTGATTCTGTTCCGGTGGTGCATGACTTTTCGGATGTGTTTCATGCAGACCTGCCAGGCATACCACCTGACAGGTATATTGACTTCGGTATTGATTTGGTGCCGGGCACTTAGCCCATTTCTATTCCACCGTATCGTATGGCACCGGCAGAGTTGAAAGAGTTGAAGGAACAACTTCTGGAACTCCTAGATAAGGGGTTTATTCGGCCTAGTGTGTCACCTTGGGGTGCACCGGTTCTATTTGTAAAGAAGAAAGATGGTTTTATGAGGATGTGCATTGACTACAAGCAGTTGAACAAGGTCACAGTCAAGAGCAAGTATACTTTGCCACGTATTGATGATCTATTTGACCAGCTTCATGGGGAGAGGGTGTTCTTCAAGATTGATTTGAGGTCGGGGTATCACCAGTTAAAGATTCGGATATTCTTAAAACAGCTTTTAGGACCTGATATGGCCATTATGAGTTCCTTGTGATGTCTTTTGGGCTGACTAACACCCCAGCAAGGTTCATGCATTTGATGAACAGTGTGTTTCAGCCTTATTTGGACTCGTTTGTTATTGTATTTCATTGATGATATAATGGTGTACTCTCATAGCTAGGAGGAGCATGCCCAGTATCTGAGGATTGTGTTACAGAGTTTGAGGGAGGAAAAACTTTATGCAAAGTTCTCCAAGTATGAGTTTTGGCTCGGTTCAGTAGCGTTCTTGGGGCACGTGGTGTCCACCGAAGGTATTCAGGTGGATCCGAAGAAGATGTAGACGATGTAGAGTTGGCCCATACCATCCTCAGCCATGAAGATTAGGAGCTTTCTTGGTTTGGCGGGCTATTACCGTCGTTTTGTGTACGGTTTTTCATCTATTACATCGCCCTTGACCAAATTGACCCAAAAGGGTTCTCCATTCAGGTGGTCAGATGAGTGTGAGGAGAGTTTTCAGAAGCTCAAGACTGCCTTGACCATGACCCTAGTTCTTGTTCTGCCATCAGCTTCTGATTCTTACACAGTGTATTGTGATGCCTCGCAGATAGGTATTGAATGTGTTCTGATACAGGAGGGTAGAGTGATTGCTTATGCTTCGCGCCAGTTGAAGACACATGAGAAGAACTATCTTGTCCATGATCTTGAGTTAGCAATTATTGTTCACGCCTTGATGATTTGGCAGCACTATCTATACGAGATTCATTATGAGATCTACATTGATCACCGGAGTTTGCAGCATCTGTTAAAATAGAAGGATCTTAACTTGCATCAGCAAAGGTGGTTGGAGCTTCTCAAGGACTATGATATCACTATTTTGTACCTTCCCAGTAAGGACAATGTGGTGGCCGATGCCTTGAGTTGCCGGGCGGAGAGTTTGGGGAGTTTAACGTATCTTCCAGTAGCAGAGAGACCCTTGCCATTGGATGTTCAGGCCTTAGCTAGCCGGTTTGTTAGATTGGATATTTTGGAGCCAAGTCGGGTATTGGCTTGTGTGGTCTCTAGGTCTTCTCTTTATGATTGTATAAGGGAGCGTCAGTATGATGACCCCCATCTGCTCGTCCTCCAGGACAGGTTTCGACGAGGTGATGCTAGAGATGTGTCTATTGGTGATGATGGTGTGTTGAGGATGCAGGGCCGGATATGCGTGCCCAATGTGGATGGGCTTCGGGAGTTGATTCTTAAGAGGCCCACAACTCGCGGTATTCCATTCATCCGGGTTCCACGAAGATGTACCAGGATTTGAGATAACACTATTGGTGGAGGAGGATGAAGAAGGATATAGTTGGGTTTGTGGCTCAGTGTTTCAACTGTCAGCAAGTTAAGTATGAGAGTCAGAGACCGGGTGTCTCGCTTCAGAGGTTAGAGATCCCAGAGTGGAAGTGGGAGCAGATCACCATGGATTTTGTAGTTGGGCTCCCACGGACTTCGAGGAAGTTCGATGCTATTTAGGTGATTGTGGATCGGCTGACTAAGTCCGCGCACTTCCTTCCAGTTGGTACTACTTATTCTTCAGAGCGGTTGGCTAAGAATTACATACGAAAGATTGTTCGCCTTCATGGTGTCCCAGTTTCCATCATTTCAGATAGAGGCACACAGTTTACATCGCAGTTTTGGAGGGCTGTGCAACGAGAATTGGGTACTCAGGTTGAGTTGGGCATAGCCTTTCACCCTCAGATGGATGGACAGTCCGAGCGCACTATCTAGATATTGGATTACATGTTACGCACTTGTGTCATTGATTTTAGGGGTTTATGGGACCAGTTTCTGCCGCTCGCGGAGTTTGCATAAAATAACAGTTATCAGTCGAGCATTCAGATGGCTCCGTACGAGGCTTTATATGGGAGGCGGTGTAGATCTCCGGTGGAATAGTTTGAGCCAGGTGAGGCTAGGTTTTTGGGTATAGACTTGGTCCAGGATGCATTAGACAAGGTGAAATTGATTCAAGAGCGGATTCGCACGGCACAGTCTAGGCAGAAGAGCTATGCTGACAGGAAGGTCCGTGATGTGTCTTTCATGGTCGGGAAGAAAGTTCTGCTGAGGTATCACCCATGAAGGGTGTTATGAGGTTTGGGAAGAGGGGCAAGTTGAGCCCTCGGTTCATTGGGTCTTTTGAGGTACTTCAGAGGATCGGAAATGTGGCTTACAAGCTTGCCTTGCCACCTAGCTTATTGAGTGTGCATCCAGTATTTCATGTTTCTATGCTCCGGAAGTATATCGGCAATCCCTCCCATGTTTTGGATTTCAGCACAGTTCAGTTGGATGGTGATATGACTTATGATGTGGATCCGGTGGCCATTTTGGAGCGTCATGTTCGGAAGTTGAGGTCAAAGGATATAGCTTCAGTGAAGGTGCAGTGGAGAGGTCAGCCTGTAGAGGAGGCCACTTGGGAGACCGAGCGGGAGATGCGGAGTAGATATCCACACCTATTTGAGACTCCAGGTATGTTTCTAGACCCATTCGAGGAGGAACATTTGTTTAAGAAGGGGAGGATGTAACGACCCGGCCAGTCGTTTCGAGAGTTATAGCCCCGTTTCCCCCATTTGAGGGTATGAAACCCCGAGAATTTGTATGATGTGAATATTTGGAGGTGACGCACATGCTAGGTGACGGGCGTGTGAGCGTGCATCGTGAGGGATTGTGACTTGGTCTGTCCCGTGAGAGTGTAAAGTCGAATAGCCATTGTTATTACTTGTTTTTCCTTGTCTTTGAGCAATTGACTGCCTTTCATGTTAGAAACCATGCTTAGGCCATATGATATCACTGTTGGGACCCATAGAGGTCGAATACTTGTTGAATTGACTGCTGATTGCTGTCTTGTACTCAGTCACAGTCTTACTTGTGTGTTATATCTCTGTTCCCTCTAATTTCTTGTTAATACTTGTTGTATTCTCTGTTTGGGCTAATTATTATGATATTCTGTGAGCCCGAGGGGCTGGATAGGTTAGTGACTGAGATAGGGCCTGAGTGCCAAGCTGCAAGCTGTGAGGTATATGGTTCGGTTTGTACGCCGCAATAAGCCTTCGGGATATATATATCTTATTGGGTCGTGTTGCACACCGCAACAATATTAGATCGGGTTGCACGCCACAACAATATTGGATCGGGCTGCATGCCGCAGTAATATAGCGCTTGTGCTAAAGGAGCCCACCCAGAGTCTGTACACCCCCAGTGAGCGCAAGTACATATTGAGAGTGTGTATTGAGGGCTGAGAGCCGAGAGTATGAGATGTTGAGATGAGTTGAGTGACTGTTGCCTTACAATTGGTTAGGTATTCGGGTCGTGACAATATTTCTATTATACCGTAGAATTATTATTCTTCAATTTCTATTTCTCAAAAATATATAAATGCCTCTCATGATTACAAATATATATTATTACTCAAGTTTAATAATTAATTAAACTCCTCTCGGTTATACAAATTAATCTTCAAAATAGTAATATTAAAGAACCAGAAATATATGATTGAACTAACACATGCTCTTATTAGTAATTCCCTTTCGGTTACCCTACTTGTTTTAAATGATTCTTACACTATTCATCTCTTTCGATTACAAATAAGTGTAAAATTAATTATAACATAAAAGAGGTAGATGTTACTGAATAAATATTAACATCTATCAATAGTACAATTTAACTATATTATTTCTTCTGCCTCTCTCGATTACATAATTAATAAATAGTTAATATGTAGTACAAGATTGATAGATGTTAATAAATCAAATAACGTCTAACTGTAAAAACAGATAAAGTTAAATAAAAAGTTTTAGCTCAAGCATGTGAATTTGAGGAATAATATCTACTATTATATAGAAATATCAAGACCTGTCTTTCTCCCAACACAAAAAAAGTTACTCCATACTGGAATTAGTACTAACAATGGAAGTATTCTTGTCCATTAAATAAGAAAATATAAAAAAATATTCAAGAAGAATAATTTCCTTTATTTAATTAAAAGCATGAACTAGAGCAATTTCCTACACTGGAATTTATTTAGAAACAACAACTAAACCACTATTATGATTTAAAAGAAAAATAACTCGATTCCAGTGAAAGAAATAAAACAGAGAAGTTTATAAAGAATTTGGATTCAGACTTCTAGCTCTAAGCTTTCTCTCCATTGCTATGCCATTTCTGATTGGTAAATCCCTTTTTATATAAGAGAGAAAATTATGACAATCTTCTCGATTTGGTGCTGGTAAGTTGGATTTGTCTTGGCAAATATGATTACTCATTTGCAAGTTGAGATTTTGTCATGTAAATCTAGATTTGTCATGCAATTCTTCAATTTGTCCCGGCAAGTTCAGATGTCTTCATGGTAAGTGTGGGTTTGGTGCTTCATCAAAGTCCAACGTCATTTATGTGTTCATTTTCCTTTGCCAATTTATTTTTCTCCATCATAACTTGATCTTTTACTTCTTAGTAGTATTTTTCTTGAAGTTTTTCTTGCTTTGTACGACAATTCTTCTAAAATCATTCCTGCAAAATTTAGTTAAAAGTATGGAAGAAACATGATAATATTTATGCTTTTACTAAGAAAAAATATGTGGTTAAGATCAGGTAAAATGCACTTATCAAATTCTTCCACTTAAATTTTTACTCGTCCCCGAGGAAAGAATTTAGAAGATCGATGTAATGACCCGATCGGTCATTTTACTTTCTAGAACCCTGTTCCCCTAAATAAGACTTCCTGCACATGCTTTTACTGATTTATGAATTGCGGGGGTGGTTAGTTTGGGATTTGAAAGGGTTCGGGTTGAAATCAGAACACTTGGTTCCTTAAGGTTGGCTTAAAAGGCCAAGTTTGACTTTGGTCAACATTTTGAGTAAACGACATCGAAATCGGAATTTGGCAGTTCCAATAGGTTCGTGTGATGATTTCGGACTTGGGCGTATGTTCGGATCGAGTTTTGGATAACCTGGGAGCGTTTCGACGCCTAATAGTGGAAGTTGGTTCTTGAAGGTTTTAAAAAGTTTCTTAAATTTGTTTTGGAGCGGGTTTTGGTGATATCGAGGTCCAAACGGAATTCTGAGACCAGGAACAGTTCTGTAATGTCATTTAAGACTTACACGTAAAATTTGGTGTCATTCCGAGTAGTTTTAGTATGTTTCGACGTGTTGGAAGTAAATTGAAGAACTTGAAGTTCTTAGGTTTGATAAAATTGGTTTTGGGGTGCGATTCTTACTTCCGTTATTGATTTTCGCATTTCGAGCAAGTCCATATCATGTTTTCAGACTTGTTGGTTCCCTTGATGAGGTCCCGAGGGGCTCGGGTAAGTTTCGGAACCCTCGGAGCTAAGCGTGAAAAACCAAAAATCCCTGTTCTGGTTTCCTTCTTCGTGAACGCGGAAGGACTCTCGCGTTCGCGTAGAAGGAATTGCGGGCTGGGGAATTTTATGCTACACGTTCACAATATCTAGTCCACATTCGCAAAGGTCTGGGACATGTGACCTTCATGTTCGCATGAGGTGACTAGCGTTCGTTTAGAGTACCCTGGGTTGGGCTTGGGCCGCTATTTGTTCTTCGTGTTCGCGGAGAAACCCTCGCGTACGTGTAGGGTAGGCCAAGCCAGCCTCCGCGTTCGTGTAGAGTTGGTCGCGTTCGCGATGAGTCGTCTAAGGGGCTTGAACCGTTTGCCTTCGCAAATGCGAGGTCCCTTCTGCGTTCGCGATGAAGGAGGGCAGCTGGGCAGTAAGTTTAAAATCGGGACTTAGGCATTTTTGGGGCCATTTGTTTCACTCTTGGGCGATTAGAGAGCATTTAAGGAGGGGATTTTGACCTAGCCTTATGAGGTAAGTAATTGCTACTTAATGTGAGTTTAGTACATAGATTATGGGTAGATTTTAACATGAAAATTGGTAGAAATCACGAGTTTAGATAAAAAACCTAGGGTTTAATAAAAATATGATTTTACCATGAAAATGGATATGGAACTTAGTGAAAATCATATATTTATGTTTCTAAGGTTATGGGTAACAATTTTCTTCAAAGATTTCCGGAATCCGGGCACGTGGGCCCGGGGGTGAATTTTAGAATCTTGCATTTAGGATTGGGTAATCTCTTTAATAGTTGGAATACGAACGCTTGAGCACGTATTGATTAGTTTGTATATTATTTGATTAGTTTTGATTGATTCGGCACCGACTTGAGGAGTGAGCGCATTCTTGAACCAGGAAGTAGACTTTGAGACAAGGTAAGTCTCTTTTCTAACCTTGTAAGATGGAATTAACCCAATAGGTGAACTTAATAAATATGTACTTCTATTTGTGGGGGCTACGTATGCACGATGTGACGAGAGTCAGTGCGTAGCTACTATTCATACTTATGTCCGGGTAGATTTAGGCTTACACCATGCTTTATTGATACCGTTGCTTATTTATGCTTACTAGTTGTTGGGTTAAAGTGGAAGTTGAAGGTCTCAATATTTAAAGCCCCAAGTTGAATTTCTTATTTTAAGAAAGGAATTGAGAAATACTACGATAAATTAAGAAATTATGTGTTCAACCGCTTCGCAAATATATTCCGCGAGCGGGGTAAACTTCCACTATTCTCATGGGAGCGGGCCGTTCGCCTCGGCAGGATTTGTTGATATATTATATGGTTTGGGCCGTTCGACCCTCGGTAGTGCACAATATATTATTATGTATATTTGGATCGGGCCGTACGTCCTCGGCATAACTCGTGCATAGTGATACCGAAATCCCTTGTTATATTTAATAATGTTTCACGGACTTGAAAGGTGAAAGGATTAGGTGAGAGAAAGGGTTGATTCTTACTTGAACAAAGGATTTGCTTACTTACTTCTTGTTTTGAGAGCTATCATTATTGTATATTACCTGCTTTATTAGAACTTCACATTATTTTTTTTGTTGGCCCTTAGTAAGTGTCGAAGTCGACCACTCATTACTACTTCTTCGAGGTTAGACTGGATACTTACTGGATACACGTTGTATATGTTCTCACGCTACACTTCTGCACTTATTGTGCAGGATCTGAGGCAGGTGCATCTGGTTAACAGTCCGGCGCGCATGTTTGACTTCTAGCTCGAGACTACATGGTGAGCTGTCCTTCTGAGCCGTTCAGCAGCAGCCGGAGTCTCTCTCTTTTGGATTTATATTTCTGTCTATTTTCTTGAGATAGTAGTCTAGTATTCGTTTGTATATTCTGCTAGTAGCCCACAACTTGTGCCACCAGGTCTTGGCACACACTAGTAGACTTATGATTTTGGATTTATTATTGTGACTTTGATTTTCACTCAGTTGCTTTTGTTTAATTACCTTACAACAGTAAATTTCTAAATCCTTTATAAATGCGGAAACCTATTACTTTGCAAGCATATTAAACATGGAAACCACTAGGTTTATCAGTGTTGGCTTGCCTAACAACGGTGTTGGGCGCCATCACGGCCTATGATGAAATTGGGTCGTGACAACATGGTATCAGAGCACTAGGTTCACGTAGGTCTCACAAGTTATGGGCAAGCCTAATAGGGTTTTGCGGATTGGTGCGAAGACGTCTGTACTTATCTTCGAGAGGCTATAGGGTGTTGGGAATCTACTCTTTATTCATATCCTATCATGCAGTTGATGGTGTACTAAGTTTCTTCCTCTTATTCTCTCACAAATAGTGAGAACGCACGCAACAGACGTTCCAGACCCGGGAGGGGCTGCTCCCCCTGTGGCTAGAGGCCGAGGCAGAGGTCGGGGGAGGGCATCAGCCCGAGGTAGGGGACGAGGACGTCCCAGAGTTGACCCAATTGTACCGCCAGTAGATCCAATGGAGGATCTCATTGCTGAGGAGCAGGGAGGGGTGCCCGCCGCAGAGCCCGCCCCGATAGATTTCACGTCAACACCGGGCTTTTAGGAGATCATGAGCCGTATGTTGCAGGTCATGGATTTTATGACCCAAGCTGGATTATTTCCAGCATACCCAACCACATATCAGGCGGGAGGGGGAGCACAAACACCTACTTCTCAACCAGCTGGGCATGCAGCTGCCGTATATCATACCCCAGGTACACTACCCACAGGCGGGGCCCAGCCAGTTGCAGCGGTTGTACCTGAGCCTAGACCAGCTGCGGCCGGTGAGCCGCAAAAGCTCTTGTACATATGGACTAGGCTTCACCCTTCGGGCTTTGGGGGTGAGTGACATGAGGATCCTCAGGACTTTATTGATAGGTGCAGGGACAGACTGCACAAAATGAGCATATTGGAGTCTCACGGGGTGGATTTCACTACCTTTCAGTTGGAGGGCAACGCATGTAGGTGGTGGAAGGCTTATCTTCTTGGCAGACCAGCAGATTCCCCTCCCATGACTTGGGACTAGTTCACCCACCTATGTTTGCACAGGTATATCCCACCCTCCTAGAGGGAAGAGTTGCGGTGTCAGTTCGAGCGGCTCGAGCAGGGTCAGATGTCAGTGACTGATTATGAGGCTAGATTCTCTGAGTTGTCTCGCCATGCACTTATGATACTTCCTACTGAGGCTGAGCGAGTGCGGAGGTTTGTTGTGGGGTTGCACTCAGGTATTCAGGCTACTATGGCCCGGGAGGTTGAGATGGGGACTTCTTATCAGTTGGTAGTGGAGATTGCTTGAAGGATTGAGGGTTACCGTCAGAGGGGTAGATAGCAGTTGCAGCGGGACAAGAGGCCCCATTTCTCTGGAGAGTTCAGAGGTGCCCTAGCTGGGGCCAGAGGTAATTTTGGGAGGGGTCAGCCAAGCAGGCCCTCACATCTGTCACCACCACCTCCTCGGGGTATTCCGGCGTGACCCTATTTCAGCGTTATGCCGGAGAGTTCTTACCATCTGCCAGCTATTCAAGGTTCTTTCAGTGGGTACTCCGATAATCAGGGTTCTTCCAGTGCCTACTTTAGTGCCATGCCAGAGAGTTCATATCGCCCACCAGCTATCCAAGGTCCTTCTGGTGGGTATTCGGGCCATTAGGGTCAGACTTCAGGGCAACCGTTCACCGCCCCCAGGGGTTGTTATAAGTGTGGGGATCCTCGTCACATAAAGAGGCATTGCCCTAGACTTCGGGGCAAGGCAGTACAATAGGGTCAGCAGCCCATGATTACAGCTCAAGTAGTCGCACCAGCCGTTCGGTCTCCCAGAGGCGGGGGGCAGGTGGGTAGGGGTCATCTCAGAGGTGGAGGTCAGGCATGCGGAGGCTAGCCAGGTGGCACTCCAGCCAAATTTTATGCTTTTTTGGCCAGACTAGATTCAGTGGCCTCAGATGCCGTGATCACAGGTATTATTTCTGTCTGCGGTAGGGAAGCTTTAGTATTATTTGATCCGGGGTCTACCTATTTGTATGTGTCATCTCTGTTGGCTCATTTTCTTGATATTCCTCGTGAGTCCTTGGGTACTCCTGTTCATGTGTCCACTCCCGTGGGCAATTCTGTTGTTGTAGATAGGGTCTATCGGTCCTGTGTGGTCATATTTTGTGGATACGAGACTAGAGCAGAGCTTCTATTGCTTGATATGACCGACTTTGAGGTCATCCTGGGCATGGATTGGCTATCCCCATATTACGCAATCCTTGATTGCCATGCCAAGACTGTTACCTTAGCGATGCCAGAGTTGCCTAGATTGGAGTGGAAGGGTTCGTCTACCAGTACATCTAGTTAGGTTATCTCTTTTATAAAGGCTCGACACATGGCCGAGAAGGGTTGTTTGGCTTATCTAGCCTATGTTCGGGATACTACTGCAGAGTCCCCGGCAATTGATTCAGTACCAGTAGTCCAGGAGTTCTCCAACGTGTATCCTTCTGATCTTCCAGGCATGCTACCAGATCGTGATATCGACTTCTGTATTGACTTGGATCCATGTACCCAGCCTATATCTATCCCACCGTACCGTATGGCTTCAAAAGAATTGAAGAAGTTGAAGGAACAACTTGAGGATTTGCTAGCCAAGGGGTTCATCAGACCGAGTGTATCACATTGGGGTGCACTAGTATTATTTGTGAAGAAGAAATATGGGACTATGTGGATGTGCATTGATTACCGCCAGTTGAACAAGGTCACCATTAAGAACAAGTACCCGTTGCCACGTATTGATGATTTGTTTGACCAACTGCAGGGTGCTAGGATGTTCTACCAAGATCGACTTGAGATCAGGGTACCATCAGTTGAAGATTTAGGACTCAAATGTTCCGAAGACTGCCTTTCGTACTAGATATGGCCATTATGAGTTTATAGTGATGTCCTTCGGTTTGACTAATGCCCCGGCGGCATTTATGGATTTGATGAATAGGGTGTTCAGGACTCATATCAAATCCTTTGTTATTGTCTTCGTTGATGACATCTTGATTTACTCACGTAGCATGGAGGACCACGAGCAGCATTTGAGAGTGGTGATTCAGACCTTGAGGGAACAAAATCTATATGCTAAGTTCTCCAAATGTGAGTTTTGGTTAGATTCTGTGGCATTCTTGGGGCATGTTGTATTAGACAAGGGCATTAAGGTGGATCCCAAGAAGATTGAGGCAATTCAGAGTTGGCCTCATCCTATTTCGGTGACTGAGATTAGGAGCTTTTTGGGGTTAGCAGGTTATTATCGCCGGTTCGTGGAGGGCTTCTCATTTATTGCAACACATTTGTCTAGATTGACCCAGAAGGGTGCTCCGTTCCGTTGGACCAATGATTGTGAGGTGAGCTTTCAGAAGCTGAAGACAGCTTTGACTACACCACCAGTTCTAGTGTTGCCTTCCGGTTTAGGGATGTACACTGTGTATTGCGATGCTTCATGGCTTTGGTTGTGTATTGATGCAGGAGAGGTGAGTTATTGCATATGCTTCATGTCAGCTGAAGCTCCATGAGAAGAATTATCCTGTGCATGATTTGGAGTTGGCCGTGATTATTCATGCTCTTAAGATTTGGAGGCATTATCTATGCGGGGTGCCTTGTGAGGTTTACACTGATCACCGCAGTTTGCAATACTTGTTCAAGCAAAGGGATCTCAATATGAGGCAACGCATATGGCTTGAGTTACTGAAGGACTATGACATCACTATTCTTTATCATCCGGGCAAGGCGAATGTAGTCGCAGATGCCGTGAGCAGGAAGGCAGAGAGTGTGGGTAGCATGGCATTCATTTCAGAAGAGGAGAGGCCACTAGCTTCGGACATTCAGTCCTTGGCTAACAGACTTGTGAGGTTGGATATTTCAGAGCCCAACCGAGTCCTTGCATGTGTTGTTTCCCAGCCTTCACTATTGGAGTAGATCAAGGCTCGACAATTTGATGATTCGAACTTCGCAGTTCTTAGAGAGACGGTACTACAAGGTGGTTCCAAGGAGGTTTCTATTGGCGAGGATGGTGTCCTACGCCTCCAGGGTCGTCTATGTGTTCCTAAGGTCGATGGGTTGAGGGAGAGGATTCTAGAGGAGGCGCATAAATATCGATATTCTATTCATCCAGGTGCTACGAAGATGTATCGGGACCTGATGCAACACTATTGGTGGCGATTGATGAAGAAAGACATAGTAGAGAATGTAGCTAGGTGCCTAAATTGCCAGCAGGTTAAGAATGAGCACCAAAGTCCGGGTGGCTTACTCTAGCAGATGATTATACCGGAGTGGAAATGGGAGCGCATTACTATGGACTTTGTAGTTGGGTTGCCGCGGACCTTGTGGAAGTTCGATGTAGTTTGGGTCATTGTTGACAGGTTGACCAAGTCAGCACACTTCATTCGAGTTGCAACTACTTATACTTCAGAGAGGTTGGCCCATGTTTATATTCATGAGATAGTTCGGTTGCACGGTGTGCCTATTTCCATCATATCAGACAGAGGCCCTCAGTTCACTTCGCATTTCTGGAGAGCCGTACAGGGTGAGTTGGGGACCCGTGTAGAGCTCGGCACTGCGTTTCATCCACAGACCGACGGGCAGTTAGAGCAGACAGTTCAGATCTTGGATGACATGCTCAGAGCATGTGTGATTGATTTTAGGGGACAATGGGATCAGTTCTTGCCTTTGGCTGAGTTTGCTTACAACAACAGCTATTAGTCAAACATCGAGATGGCTCCATTTGAGGATTTATATGGTCGGCGATGTCGTTCTCCTATTGGGTGGTTTGAGCCCGGCGAGGCTAAGTTATATGGTACCGATTTGGTGAAGGATGCCTTGGAAAAGGTAAAGTTGATTCAGGAGCGACTTCGCGCATCACAGTCCAGATAAAAAAGTTACGCAGATCAAAAGGCGCGTGATATGTCATTTATGGTAGGCGAGAAGGTTCTCTTGAAAGTCTCGCCGATTAAGGGGATCATGAGGTTTGGGAAGAAGGGCAAGTTGAGTCCAAGGTTTATAGGTTTATTTGAGGTGTTGAGGCGAGTCGGGGAGGTTGCTTATGAGCTTGCTTTGGCTCCCATTCTATCGGGAGTTCATCTAGTTTTCCACGTGTCTATGCTCCGGAGGTATCATCCCGACTTGTCACATGTGTTAGACTTCAGCACGATTCAGTTAGATGAGGGTCTGCATTATGAAGAGGAGCTAGTTGCCATAGTTGATAGGCAGGATCACCAGTTGATATCCAAGAGGATTTCTGCCGTAAAGGTCCAGTGGAGGGGCCAACCAGTCGAGGAGGCGACCTGGGAGTCCGAGGAGGACATGCAGAGCAGATATCCACACTTATCCAGCACTTCAGGAATGATTCTAAATCCGTTCGAGGACGAACATTTATTTAAGAGGTGGAGAATGTAACGACCTGACCAATCATTTTGCCTTATAAAACCCCGTTCCCCAAAATAAGACTTCCCATACATGCTTTTACTGATTTATTACTTGCGGGGGTGGTTAGTTCGGGATTTGGAAGGGTTCGGGTTGAAATCGGAACACTTGGTTCCTTAAGGTTGGCTTAAAAAGCCAAGTTTAACTTCGGTCAATATTTTGAGTAAACGACCTAGGAATTGGGATTTGGCGGTTCCACTAGGTTCATGTGATGATTTCAAACTTGGGCGTATGTTCGGATCGGGTTTTGGATGACCCGAGAGCATTTCAGCACCTAATAGTGAAAGTTGGTTCTTGAAGGTTTTAAAAAGTTATTTAAATTTGTTTTGGAGTGGGTTTTGGTGATATCGAGGTCCAAACAGAATTTCGAGACTGAGAATAGTTCCGTAATGTCATTTAAGACTTGCACGTAAAATTAGGTGTCATTCCGAGTAGTTTTAGTACATTTCGGCGTGTTGGAAATAAATTGAAGAACTTGAAGTTCTTAAGTCTGATTCAATTGGTTTTGGGGTGAGATTCTTAGTTCCGTTGTTGATTTTCACATTTCGAGAGTTTGAGAAAGTATGTATCATGTTTTCAGACATGTTGGTGCCTTTGGATAGGGTCCCGAGGGGCTCGAGTGAGTTTCGGTTGCCTTGGAGCTAAGTGTGAAAAACTAGAAAATTCTAGTTCTGATTTCCTTCTTTGCGAATGCAGAAGGACTCTCACGTTCGCGTAGAAGGAATTGAGGTCTGGGGAATTTTGTGCCACGTGTTCCCGATAGATAGTCCGCGTTCACGAAGGTCTGGGACCTGTGACTTTCGCGTTCGCATAAGGCGGCTCGCGTTCGCGTAGAGTACCCTGGGCTGGCCTTGGGCCGCTATTTGTTCTTCGCGCTCGCGGAGAAATCCTCGCGTACGCAAAGGGTAGGCCAAGCCAGCCTCTGCGTTCGCATAGAGTTGGTCGCGTTCACGATGTGTCATCTCAGGGGCTTGAACAGTTTGCCTTCGCGAACGCGAGGTCCCTTCCGCGTTCGCGATGAAGGAGGGCAGCTGGGCAGTAAGTTTAAAATCGGGACTTAGGCATTTTTGGGGCCATTTGTTTCACTCTTGGGCGATTAGAGAGCATTTAAGGTGGGGATTTCGACCTAGCCTTGTGAGGTAAGTAATTTCTACTTAATGTGAGTTTAATACATAGATTATGGGTAAATTTTAACATGAAAATTTATAGAAATCACGAGTTTAGATGAAAAATCTAGGGTTTAATAAAAATGGAATTTTATCACCAAAATGGTTATGGAACTTAGTGAAAATCATATATTTATGTTTCTAACGTTATGGGTAACAACTTTCTTTGAAAATTTCTGGAATCCGGGCACGTGGGCCCAAGGGGTGAATTTTAGAATCTTGCATTTAGGGTTGGGTAACCTCTTTAATAGTTGGAATACGAACTCTTGAGCACGTATTGATTAGTTTGGATTAATTCGGCACCGAGTTGAGGGAGTGCACCCATTCTTGAACCGGGAAGTAGACTTTGAGACCAGGTAAGTCTCTTTTCTAACCTTGTAAGAGGGTACTAACCCCATAGGTGAACTTAATCATTATGTACTTCTATTTGTGGGGGCTACGTACGCACGATGTGACGTGAGTCCGTGCGTATCTACTATTCATGCTTATGTCCGGGTAGATTTAGGCTTACACCATACTTTGTTGATACCGTTGCTTGTTTATGCTTACTAATTGTTGGGTTAAAGTGGAAGTTGAAGGTCTCAATATTTAAAGTCCCAAGTTGAATTTCTTATTTTTAGAAAGTAATTGAGAAATACTACGATAAATTGAGAAATTATATGTTCAACCGCTTCGCAAATATATTCCGCAAGCGGGGTAAACTTCCACTACTCTCACGGAAGCGAGCCGTTTGCCTCAGAAGGATTTGTTGATATATTATATGGTTCGGACCGTTCGACCCTCGGCAGTGCACAATATATTATTATGTATATTTGGATCGGGCTGTACGTCCTCGACATAACTCGTGCATAGTGATACCGAAATCTCTTGTTATATTTAATAATGTTTCACGGATGAGAGAAATGGTTGATTCTTACTTGAAAGAAGGATTTGCTTGCTTACTTCTTGTTTTGAGCGCTATCATTATTGTATATTACCTGCTTTATTAGAACTTCACATTATTATGTTTTTTTGTCGGTCCTTAGTAAGTGTCGAAGTCGACCCCTCATCACTACTTCTTTGAGGTTAGACTGGATACTTACTATGTACACGTTGTTTATGTACTCACGCTACACTTATGCCTTTGAAGTGCAGGATTTGAGGCAGGTGCATCTGGTTACCAGTCTGGCGTGCACGTTTGACTTCTAGCTCGAGACTACACGGTGTGCTGCCCTTCCGAGCCGTTCAGCAGCACCTGAAGTTTCTCTCTTTTGGATTTATATTTCTGTCTATTTTCTTGAGACAGTAGACTAGTATTCTTTTGTATATTCTGCTAGTAGCCCACACACTTGTGACACTAGGTCTTGGCACACACTAGTAGACTTATGATTTTGGATTGATTATTGTGACTTCGATTTGCACTCAGTTGTTTTTCTTTAATTACCTTACAACAGTAAATTTATAAATCCTTTATAAATGCGAAAAACTATTACTTTGCAAACATATTAAAAGTGAAAACCACTAGGTTTATCGGTGTTGGCTTTTCTAACAACGGTGTTGGGCGCCATCATGGCCTATGATGAAATTGGGTCGTGAAAATCAAGGTAAAACTATTTTTTCTCTTTTCTTTTTCACACACATAACTTTTCAAAATGTTAAGGACATCACCTGATATTTCAAATTCTTTTGAACATTTAGGAACTTGTTGTGTTTATACCTCCATTTTTACTCTCCAAACATTATTGTCAAAACTTTTTTAATTTTAGGAAACTAAGAATATTAAAATCATTTATTTTCAATAAACCATAGGCTTGCCTTTCTTGTCAATTTCCACTAATGTAGATCAATGTTGACTTTAGAATCTTTTAGGACTTTTATTGACTTGTAATGTTAGGCTAAGGGCTGGTAGGATATAAGAATATTTTTAGAGTGACTTAACTTTTTTCTGACTTTATTCTATAGACTGGATGAATTTATACAACAGTAAGAGACTATTACGAGGGTTAAACTTGGTACAACTCTCTTTCTATTGCAAATAAAAAGAATATACACATATTCTTCTCCACTTTCTCTTTCTTTTTTGAAACACACACACACACACACACACACACACACACACACATATATATATATATATATATATATATATATATATATATATATATATATATATATATATATATATATATATATTGGAACTTCATAGATACACAAATTATTTTCTATCATACATTATTCATAGATTATCATCCTACAATAATCTTTACCAAGTCCAGGAAAAATAACAAAAAGGGAATAGTAATACTTTTTCCTTCCATACAAAATGGAGTTTGTATGAAGCATTTTCTTTTCTTTCTTTTGGCTTTGGGTTATGAGATTTGAATGAAAAAAAAAAGTTTATATTACAGCTCAAAGTTTGGTCATTAATGATATTTTTTATTTGTTGGGTTATAACTGAAGGCTCAATCGATCCAAAGATAGCCTAATTCATTTTCCAAAATCAGCATTTTTCTAGGATTTCGCCTTGACCAACAATAGAGGCAAGTTTTAGTTATTGATCATCTTAATTCTCATATGATATGATCCTGGATAGTCCGGGCAAAATGGAGAATATTGAGAATGACCCCAAATTATCTAGTGGACTGTTTACCCGCTCCAAGTACAAGGACGTCCAAAGGATGCATGCTAAGGAGCTGCATGATCTTTAACAATTGACTAGAAGATGTTTAGAGAGTTACTTGGAGGATTCATGCAAAGAATATCATGTTTGGAGTCTTGAGAATAGAAGAATCAAGACCCCATGTCAAATCGTGTGACACAGTTTCACCAACCGTTGGCTACGGTTCAAGAGGGGACTTGAAGAGCTGAAGAAAATAAGCTTCTGGAATTCGTTACGGTTCAGCTGTGTGTTACGGTTGGGGCTACGGTTTGTGCTAGCGAGATTTTTTGGAAAATTAACTTTGAATATTTTACCCATTAGGTATATATTTCATTATGAACTTAGCATATTTTGACATAAGAAAATACTTGACAGAGATTTGGAACCTCTTGGTTCGAGTTCGACTTTGGATTACCTGTTTTTAAGACTTGGGTTCTTGAGGGTAATATTCTTCTCCTTTCTTTATATCTAGGGTTCTAATTTGTCGTTCTTGGGAGGCGATCAGATAGTTTTTCGATTGTTGCTTGAGACGTTCACTTAGGGTTTTAGATTTTCTTCTATATTTCATTATTCAAACTACTTTTGATCATCTTAATCAAAACTATCATTAGTTTTGCTTTAATTATTGTTATTTTCATATTCTACTATTTTGTTTATATCGAGTCGTATCAATTGGTATCAGAGCAAAGGCTCGAGTATTGTTCTAACAAACCCATGTTCCCTGTCTTGAAATCAAGATCCGAATTAGTAAAAAAAGAAGGCAAAAAAAAAAGTATAGTTCTTGTTTTCAACTAAACCCTAGCCGAGTTACTTACAAAAAAATTTAAAAAAAATTGTTCTTGAGTTTCAAAAAAAAAAAGCAAAAAAATATATATTTAAGTGCTCTTGTTGATTGTTGGGAAAGATTACTTTTGGGTAAGAAAGATTCATTGAAGATTCTTATTAAGGGCGAACTAATGCATGTTCGCATTAAGTAGTTCTTAGTATGTGAAACTGTCACAACCCAAAAACTAGTCAGTCCTGATTGTCACGACCCAATTTCTATTATAGACCATGATGGCGCCCAACGTTGCCGTTAGGCAAGCCAACAGTTAACTACCCATTTAATTTCGCATTTTAGTATTTTTAAAGTGTTTGATTTTTATTTAATGCAGGAACAAATAGTAAATGAGCGTGGTAATGTAAACTGTCACGACCCAAAAATCAACTATAGGTCGTGATGGAGCCTAACACCACCGTCAGGTAAGCCAACAATGATTGATCAATTTAATTACTCATTCTAGTACTTTAAAATCAAAATTTTTATTAATTAAATAGTGCAAAATAGAATTTACAGAGTGAATGATAATATTTACATGAGCTACAATAATGAACAACCCATAAGAACCCTCAAAACCCGGTGTCACAAGTGCATGGGCATCAAATAGGAAATATAATAAAATATAACATCTGTTTGAAGTATAAATTAGACAGGAGAAATATAAATAACTCTGATGGAGACTCTGCAGGCTGCAGATCATAACATGAAATGTAGCTCAAGGTAAAGTCCCCGCAATAGCCGCGCCTCTGCGCCCAAAAGACCACCCGACATATATGTACCTGCACAATAAGTGCAGCAAGTATAGCATGAGTACGTAAATCAACGCGTACCCAGTAAGTATCTAGCCTAACCCCAGAGAAGTAGTGATGAGGGGTCGACATCAACACTTACTAGTGGTCCAATAAGACAAATACTGTAGAAGTAAACAAATGTGAGTTAGAGGAATAAATGAAATAACAAGTATAAATACGTGGTAAAATTCTTCTATCAGCAATAGCTTAAACTCTTAGCTAGTAGTTACCTCCTCAATCGGAATATATATAATGAACCTCACCAGATAGGTCACCACAGTTCAAATCGGGTAAACTCACAGATATACTGCCTTCTTATCAATTATTACGCATGATTTCGTAAGAGTATTTTATAGAAATGCCGAGGTGTACGGCCCGATCCATCATAATATTTTCGAACCATAAATACATCTATTGTATTGCCGAGGCGAACGGCCCGCTCCCATGAGAGTGTGGTACATAAGCCTGCCGAGGCGAGGCGTACGACCCGATCCATCATAATGTGCGCACTACCGGAGGTCGAACGACATGAACCATAGATGTATCTACCTTACCGAGGTGAATGGACGGATCCCATTAAAATAAGAAGTTTGCCGGGTCCTCAACCCCACTCACGAGTAGTCGTGTGAGTTATAGATTTTAAGGGAACTTTTCGATGCGAATGCATAACGCGGGAGAATTTCCTACGGAGAGTACAATTATTTTGTGGCTTATCATGAAGCCCGTCAAATCTCTACAATAGCAAGTCTATCATTCTACGTAAGTCTAGTTTCAAGTCGTAATGTAAAATAAAGGAATTTAATAGGCAAGAGACAACTCAAATAGTACAGTTATAGTATGGCGGATTCCGAACTTTTTTGAAGACAAACCTTACCCATAACATTACTAACTCAAATATGTAATTTATTCTTAATTCTATTTCCAAAATCGTAGTCAAAATTCAAAATTATAAATTCTAGGTCTTCTACCAAAATCCCAAAATTTTCCTAAATTTTCCTCCTTAAATCCACATATAAACCTTACATTAAAATGAAGACAAGTGGGAAATTACTTACCTTGTGTTACATGATGAAAACTCCTCAAAATCTCCCAAGAACCAAGCTCCAAAAATCCCAAATGAAAATGACGGAATGACTAAGTTCGATCCCCTTATGTTCTGCCCAGTTTCAGCTTCTGCGGACATATTTGCGCATCTGCGGCCTCGCTTTTGCGAGCCAAAATGCGCATCTGCAGAGTACACTGCCCAACTAAGACCTCGCATCTGCGGAAGCATTTTCGTTTTTGCACATGCATTTCTGCGATGGCCAATCGCGCATCTGCGGACCAGTCGCTTCTGCTTCTTCATTTCTTGCTTATGCGATCCCGCAGGTGCGGGAATATCTCCGCACCTGCGACCATTGCCTTGTCCCTTCCCAATTCGCTTCTGCGAGCTCGACCTTGGTTATATGACGTCGCTTCTGCGACCAAGACATTGCATAAGCGATCACACCAGTTGCTGCCCAGCTTCAGCATTTCTTAAGTCCAAAAATCAATCCGTTTTCAATCCGATTCACACCCGAGAGCCCCGGGATCCCGTCCAAATATACCAGCGCATCCCAAAATACAATACGAACTTAGTTAGAGCCTTAAACCACGTCAAATAACATCAAAATCATGAATCGCGCCTCAAATCAAACTCATAAATTTTCAAATTTCCAAATTCTATATCCTGTGCCGAAACGTATCAAATCAATACAGAATAACTTCAAATTTTGCACACGGGTTATAAATGACATGACAAAGCTATTCCAAGGCTTGAAACCCCAAACGGACATCGATAACATCAAAATCCACTTTAAACCAAACTTATGAAATTCTTAAACTTTAAAAATGCTAACCTTCCATAATAAGCGCCGAAATGCTGCCGGGTGATCCGAAGCATAAACTCCGTACAGTAAGCACCATTCCAATTATAATCCTTGGACCTAGTCACTCCTATTATGCCTTCCAAATCATTCAAATCTTCCTCAAGGTACGTGGCTATCCTACCACAAAATCCATATGCTACTCTGCCACTCCCACTTCGGTCAAACCATCTCTTTTAAGCAACTTCTCGACCTCCTCTTCTCATACTCGACCTGCTAGTAACTCATCAACCGCTAGACACCTCTCACTATGTCCTTCCTCATACTTCGTTGCTCAAATGTTATCTCAAAACAAATCCATACATGTAGCACCAGATCAAATGAATTTCTACCAACTCTAAACTTCCTAGAAGATCATATTTCTTGAGCCATCAACACTAGAAACACGTCGTCGATTCTCAAACCGCTACACCCCGCTATCTCTGACAACCGCTTCTCAGGTACCATTTCACAATACCCTGCCTCGAAGGCAAAATCAAAGAAGACTCTACTAGACTTGCTCATGATTCGTGAGACCTAAGTGAACCTAACTCTCTGATACCAAGCTATCACGACCCAAAAATCCACTATAGGTCGTGATAGCGCCTAACACCACCGTCAGGTAAGCCAACAGTGATTGATCAATTTAATTACTCATTCTAGTACTTTAAAAATCATAATTTTTATTAATTAGATAGTGTGAAATAGAATTTACAAAGTGAATGATCATATTTACAAGAGCTACAATAATGAACAACCCATAGGACCCACAAAACTCGATGTCACAAGTTCATGGGCATCAACTAGGAAACATAATAAAATACAACATCTGTCCGAAATACAAATTAGACAGGAGCAATATAAATAAATCTGATGGAGACTCTATAGGCTGCTGATCGTAACATAAAATGTAGCTCATGGTAAAGTCCCCGCAATAGCCGCGCATCTGCGCCCAAAAGACCACCGGACATATATGTACCTGCATAATAAGTGCAGCAAGTGTAGCATGAGTACGTAAATCAACGCGCCCCCAGTAAGTATCTAGCCTAACCCTAGAGAAGTAGTGACGAGGGGTCAACATTAACACTTACTAGTGGTCTAATAAGACAGATACAGTAGAAGTAAACAAATGTGAGTCAGGGGAATAAACGAAATAACAAGTATAAATACGTGGCAGAATTCTCCTCTCAACAATACCTCAAACTCTCAGCTAGTAGTTACCTCCTCAATCGGAGTGTATGTAATGAACCTCACCAGATAGGTCGCCACAGTTCAAATCGGGAAAACTCACAGATATACTGCCTTCTTATCAATTATTACGCATGATTTCATAAGAGTATTTTATAGAAATTCCAAGGCGTACGGCTCGATCCATCATAATATTTTTGAACCATAGATACATCTATTGTATTGCTGAGGCAAACGGCCCGCTCCCATGAGAGTGTGGTACATAAGCCTACCGAGGCGTGCTGCCCGATCTATCATAATGTGCCCACTGCCGAGGTTCGAACGACACGAACCATAGATGTATCTATCCTGCTGAGGCGAACGTCCCGATCCCATTAGAATAAGAAGCTTTGAGGGGTCCTCGACCACACTCACGAATAATCCTGTGAGTTATAGATTTTAAGGGAACTTTTTGATGAGAACGCATAACATGGGAGAATTTCCTAAGGAGAGTGCAATTATTCTACGGCTTATCATGAAGCCCGTCAAATCCCTATAATAGCAAGTCTATCACTCTACGCAAGTCTAGTCTCAAATCGTAATGTAAAATAAAGGAATTTAATAGGCAAGAGACAACTCAAAGTGTACAGTTATAGCATGGCGAGAACTTATGTCTACTCGGACATAAGTGAATCTAGCTACATACGGGCTCTCTTCACCTCGTGCGTATGTAGCCCCCGCAACAAGTAGCACATAACAAACACATCACCTACGGGTATTTCCCTCTCACAGAGTTAGACATGAGACTTACCTCGCTAAGAAGTTCCATAACCGGCTCCAAAGCCTCTCTAACACCTCAAACCAATGCCCGTTGATCCAAAACTATTCAAACAATGTGCGAATCAATCAAAATATATTCTAATACCCATAATTAATCAATTTAAACAATTCCCAACTCCGCTTTAAACAATATTCTAGCCAAAATGCGCATAGAATTTTCTTTCTATGTCAACTCCGAACTATCCGAAATTCAATTCCGACCACACGTACATGTCATAATACCCGAAGTGAAGCTACTCAAGGCCTCAAAGGGCCGAACGACATGCTAGAGCTCAAAATGACAGGCCGAGTCATTACATAAAGCATAAACTAAATGAGGAAGTAATGTAGTGAATTAAATAATTAAAAACCCATGAATGTCTACTAGAATTCCCAAAACCAGATGTCACAAGTGCACGAGCATCTAGTAGAATATACAAAACTCCCTAAGAACTAATGTTTGAAACAAAATAGATGGGAATGATAAAAACATGACAAGTGAAGGCTCCGGGTGCTGCAGAATGGAGCATGTGTAAGCAGCTCACCACTATGCCTTCGGATAATGCGGGTACACGCCTGGACGAACTCCAGATGCACCTGCCTTAGAACCTGCACAATATGTGCAGAAGTGTAGCGTGAGTACATAAATAACATATACCCCATAAGTATCTAGTCTAACCTCGAAGAAGTAGTGACGAAGGGTCGACTTCGACACTTACTAATGAGCAATATACATAATGTACAAAATTATTTAATAGGTATGAAATACAACATCAATAATGGAATACGAGGCAATAATTAAGTGACCATTTATATAAATAACAATTTAAAAGTACTCAAATATCACATATTAATCTCAACAATTAAGGGCTTAACATGTATTATTATCACGATCCAAAATCCACCTAGTCGTGATGGCACCTAACCCAACCCGTCAGGTAAGCCAATTACAACTATCCAATTTAAATGAGATTTATTAAGAAAAGAAATGAAAATACAACTGCTTCTATGCAAGAATTTCCCAAGGACTGGTAGTACAAATCATGAGCTTCTAAGATTTGAATTTACAAAGCTGGTATGAAATAAATACAACACCTTTTCGAAATGTACATAAACAGATTTTTATAAATCAATGACTACCATGAACAAGAGGCAGCTACAACCGGAACGCTAGTACGTCTTCAAATCCAACTCCCGTCGATCACAACAACATCAACATCCAACATCTGTACTCAAGGTGAAGAAGTGTAGTATGAGTACAACCGACCCCATGTACTCAATAAGTAACAAACTTAACCTTAGGTTGAAAGTAGTGACGAGCTGGAGCACAGGTCGAGGTCCAACACCAATAGATAACAAAACTTCATAACAACATAATGGAAATAATAAAAGAAGTATCTCATAGATAAAATGCTAAGCTCGTTCACAGTTCTAAAAAATAGGCATGCTTTTCAAGTATATCAGTGAAAACCCAAATCTTTTACCGAAAGCACCAAATATATGAGTAAGTTTAAAAACTGTGATTTTTTCCAAAATCTTTTTGTCACGACCCAACTGGAGGGTCATGACTAGCACCCGGGCCATACTTGCCGAGCACCAACGTACATTTTATCTAACCTTGCTTATTATCTTTAAGGGCCGACAAGATCAATATAAATGGTAGACATGGATCATGAACATCCAACAATGAAAGATAATGTCATGAACATACATAACATGGGACGACAAGACTGTCAAGAAACTATATATAAGGTACGAGCTACCATGAGTCGACACCTGTCTATGAGCCTCTAAAAGAACATAAGTGCTACAACATTGCCGGAACAGGGCCCCGACATACCCATAAGGTCTATAACAAAAATGCATACCAAGACCACGGCAAGTCCGGAGAAGGGATCTCGCCAATAACCGCTGAACTGGACAGCCTACTGTGGTGGGGGAGCTACGTCTACCTGTCTATCAGGACCTGCAGCACGACATGCAGCGTCCACAAATAAAAAGGACGTCAGTACGAATAAAGTACTGAGTATGTAAGGCAGAATAGCATAAGTAAGAACAATAATGTAAACAGTGATAGGGAATATACAACCTGTGACATCTGGGTACCTCTGAGGGCTACTAACATGAAATACATGATACATACATATATATATACATAAACTTTTAAAACATATGCCTTTGTGGGCATCATCATCATCATATCATACCCGGCCGTAATAGGCTCGGTAAAACGTACCCGGCCATCATAGGGCTCGGTAGAATCGTACCCGGCCACGTGGAGCTCGGTAAAACCCAACTGATCAGTGGTTGCACAATAGGTGCCATACCCGGCCAACTATAGCGTGGCTCGGTAGAGTAAAATAGATACATATATATGATGCATGCTGGACTCATTGGAATCACATTTTGAACCTTTTGGAGTGACGTAAGGTCGGTATCCTTCGTACATGTTATTAGGATTAACCCTTCATCAAGAATCTTATAAGAATAAGGAGCTACCAACAACATTGATAATATAAGAATAAGAGAAGTAACATCAATATTAATCGTTTCATAAGAAGGGCAGCAATGTAAGTACTGCTAGCTTCTAAGAGTAGAGTATCTTTGGGAGCTCGTTCATTACATTATGTACAATTGGAGTCGTGCAAAATAATGAAGGGGATAGCCTCACATACCTTGTATATACTGCCCAACCTCAAGCTATGCAAATGTCACGACTCCTTAGTCTACAATAAGACAAATGACACTATCATTTTCGTTTAAGCGTCGTAACTATTATGTATCGACCACAACCTATTTTACGATGAAATGGACAGCACCTCCCCTATTTATATGACTTCACACAAGTCAATACAATCACCAAACAGCCCAAACAACATCATTAATAATCATATTGAGCCTCCAAAACAGTCCACCAACCAACAACATTACTACCAAGCCTTTCGATATATATTTCACAAGTTCTAGCTTCAATGACTTAGCTGCAACTTGGATAATCTTAAATATCTATAGAGTAAGGGGTTCCTTACCTTTAAACAGAAAGAACAACTCCAATTTGACCTTAATGTTCCACGAAATATCCCTCAAATTCTGCCACAAGAACAAGGAAGCGAAACTAGCAATCAATTTGGGCTTTTCGGAACTAGAATTACTTTAGAAGACTTGAAATCACCTAGGGTTGATATTAAGAACTTTAAGGAGTATTTACAGAACATAAAACACTTAAAACAACCTCCAACACGAGCTGGAACAACACAAAAATCAGCAACAACAAGAAGAACAAGAAACTTACTAGCGCCACGGGATTCCCGACACTTGATTTGTGTTGTTTGCCCTTTTGTTTGGGTCTTGGATCATGAGAGAACCTTGAGAGAGTGTTTTTAGGTGTCTAGGGTCTGAAGAGAATGAAAATTAATGAGTTAAAACGGGGTTAAAGGGTCTGATATATATCAATATATCTCAACCGCCTATGTGGGCCCCATAGAGAGCTGCTTGGCGCACTCTCACAAAAACGCGAATATCTCTCTATTCCGAGATCGTATCGACAAACGGTTTAATGCGTTGGAAAGTAGACTCATAGATCTTCAATTTGATAGGAAGATCACCCCATAATTCCATGTACATTGGGAGAAAACTGTAGTAACATTTGACCTAAATTTTATGTAAAATTATAAACATAAGTTGCGACAACTTTTATCGACTTTTGTTTCATAACTCTCTTGACTTCAAGACTTATGATATGGATATTATATTATTCAAATACATTAAAACATAACCTCTTGGGACAATTAATCACCTCTAGTTTTACCCGAAAATGCGGGTTACAACATCCTTGATTCGTTTCACTTCTAATACTTGTTAACCACTCTTATACACCCTTGTATCGTTTAAGACCAATAGGATTAACTTCTTATCATCTCAAAGATAATCTCTTCTTGGATTTACGTCGACTAACTTATGGAATGATCTAAGGTACGCAAATTTGGGTTGTAACATCCTCCCCCCCTTAGGAACATTCGTCCTCGAATGTAAGGGTTTATGGAGAGTCTAACTTATCGTGGATTCTGACGGAAATGTCCGGCTTAGTTTCCCCTATAAAATGGACACTAGCCAACCTTACAAGAAGTTAAACCCAACCTATGGCCTTACAATACTATACAAAGCATTATGGATATGTACATTATCTGCATATCACCATTTTGTATTAAAAAAATAGTATTCACAAGCTATTGCTTACCTCATAGAGCCGTTTCACTTTATAATACGTCTTGCTTTCCCCCGGCATCCTCGTTATCCTCACTCTGGAATAGGTAAGGGTATTTAGACTTCATCTCCTTTTCTGATTCCCATGTCATTTCTTCTATATTCTTGTTCCTCCATAATACTTTGACGGAAGCTACATCCTTTGTTCTCAGCTTGCGGACTTGTCGATCTAATATAGCCACTGGCACTTCATCATATGATAGATCCTCTGTAACTTGTACATCTTTGATAGGGACGACCCGAGAAGGGTCTCCAATACATTTCCTCAACATAGATACATGGAATACCGGGTGGACAAATTCCAATTCGGATGGCAATTCTAACTTATAAGCAACCTGTCCAATTCGTTGAAGAATTTTGTACGGCCCAATATACCGCGGACTCAACTTACCTTTCCTCCCAAAACGCATAACACCCTTCATCGGTGAGATCTTCAGGAAAACCCAATCACCAACCTCAAATTCCAGATCACGACGTCGGACATCGGAATAAGACTTTTGCCTGCTTTGTGCCGTCCTCAGTCGCTCTTGTATCACTTTCACCTTCTCAATGGCTTGGTGAATCAAATCTGGCCCATATAATTCTGTCTCACCGACTTCGAACCATCCAACTGGTGATCTACATCTCCTCCCGTACAGTGCCTCATACGGGGCCATTTTAATACTGGAATGGTAGCTATTATTGTAGGCAAATTCAATGAGTGCCAGATGGTCATCCCAATTCCCCTTGAAATCTAGAACACATGCTCGTAGCATATCTTCAAGCGTCTGAATGGTACGTTCAGCCTGTCCGTCAGTCTGCGGATGGAATGCAGTGCTGAGATTTACTTGTGTGCCTAAACCCTTCTGAAAAGACCTCCAAAAGTTAGCCGTAAATTGAGCTCCTCGGTCTGATATAATAGATACCGGCACACCATGAAGCCTAACAATCTCCTTGATATACAACTTCGCATAATCTTCAGCCGTGTAAGTTGTCTTAACTGGCAGGAAATGGGCAGATTTTGTAAGTCGATCGACTATCACCCAGATGGAGTCAAACTTATGATAAGAGCGAGGTAATCCAATAATGAAGTCCATATTAATCACCTCCCATTTCCAGGTCGGAATCTCTATATTCTGAATCAATCCACTGGGTTTCTGATGCTCGATCTTTACTTGTTGACAATTAGGACACTGGGCTACAAATTCTGCAATACACTTCTTCATGTTATCCCACCAATACTGCTCCTTAACGTCATGATACATCTTTGTCGAACCGGGATGGATAGAATATCGGGACTGATGAATCTCAATCATAATCTTCTCTCGCAACCCTGCCACACTAGGCACACATAATCGGCCCTGGTATCTCAGTGTCCCATCCCCTCCGATTTTGAAAGCTGTAATCTTACACTGCTGAATTCCCTCTCTCAATCTTACTAAGGTAGGATCTTCATATTGCCGTGCTTTTACCTCGGCTACCAAAGATGATTCTGCTGTATTCTGTACAGTAACACCTCCGTCATCAGAGTCCAACAATCTGATTCTCATATTGGCCAGCTGGTGAAGCTCTTTGGTCAACCCTTGTCTACCTGCCTCAATATGTATTAAGCTTCCCATTGACTTACGGCTGAGAGCGTCTGCCACAACATTGGCTTTACCGGGATGGTACAATATCTCGACGTCATAGTCTTTCAGTAATTCAAGCCACCTACACTGCCTCAAATTCAACTCCTTCTGCTTGAAGATGTATTGTAAACTTTTATGATCTGTGTAGATGTCAACATGGACGCCGTATAAGTAGTGCCGCCATATCTTTAAAGCATATATTACTGCAGCCAATTCCAAATCATGAGTCGGGTAATTCTTTTCATGCTTCTTCAATTGTCTTGATGCATAAGCAATCACCTTCCCACGTTGCATCAATACGCACCCCAAACCTATACCTGAGGCATCACAATATACCACATAACCTTCTGTTCCTTCTGGGAGAGTGAGCACTGGCGCGGATGTCAATCGATTCTTTAGCTCCTGAAAACTATATTCACAAGAATCAGACCACTGGAACTTGGTAGCTTTCTGTGTTAACTTAGTCAATGGTGCTGATATAGAGGAAAACCCTTCTACAAACCGCCTATAATATCCTGCTAGCCCCAGGAAGCTGCGGACTTCTGATGGTGTTGTAGGTCTCGGCCAATTCTTCACTGCATCGATCTTCTGAGTGTCGACACTAATACCCTCATCAGATATCACATGGCCAAGGAATGCTACTGAGTTCAGCCAGAATTCACATTTAGAGAACTTAGCATATAACTTATGATCCTGAAGGGTCTGTAATACTATCCGCAAGTGGCCCGCATGTTCCGCCTCCGAACGAGAATACACCAGAATGTCATCAATGAATACGATCACGAACACATCAAGATAGGGCCTGAATACACTATTCATGAGATCCATAAAAGCTGCTGGGGCATTTGTTAGCCCGAACGACATCACCAAGAACTCAAAGTGCCCATATCTTGTCCGGAAGGCCGTCTTTGGAATATCCTTCTCCTTAACCCTCACCTGATGATACCCTGAACGCAAGTCAATCTTGGAGAAATACTTGGCACCCTGGAGTTGGTCAAATAGGTCATCAATCCTTGGAAGTGGATACTTGTTCTTTATTGTAGACTTATTCAACTGTCGATAATCGATACACATCCTTAACGACCCATCTTTCTTCCGCACGAATAAGACTGGCGCACCCCAAGGTGAAGTGCTAGGCCTAATGAAACCCTTATCCAGCAAGTCCTTCAACTGCACCTTCAACTCTCGCAACTCTGCCGGGGCCATCCTGTATGGAGGGATAGAGATCGGTTGAGTGTCAGGCAATGCATCAATGCTAAACTCAATCTCCCTTTCAGGAGGCAGGCCTGGGAGTTCATCCGGGAAAACATCTGGAAATTCATTGACCATGGGGATTAATTGTAGAGTAGGAGGCTTTGCCTCCACATCCCTCACGCGAACAAGATGATAAATGTAACCTTTTGAGATCATCTTCCTTGCCTTAAGATAGGAAATAAACCTACCTTTCGGCGTTGCAATATTCCCCTTCCATTCAATGGCGGGTTCATCAGGAAACTGAAACCTAACCATCTTCGTACGACAGTCAACATTTGCATAGCATGAGGCCAACCAGTCCATTCCCATTATCACATCGAAATCAACCATTTCTAACTCAAATAAATTTGCCGAGGTTTTATGACTACAAATCATCACAGTGCAACCCTTATATACCCTTCTAGCAATCACAGAATCTCCTATCGGAGTGGATATCGCAAGTGGTTTACTTATCAATTTAGGTTCAATGCCAAACTTATTAGCCACAAAGGGTGTAACATATGATAAGGTAGACCCCGGATCAATTAGTGCATATACATCATAAGAAAACACAGACAATATACCTGTAATGACATCCGGAGATGACTCGAGATCTTGTCGACCTACTAGAGCATAGGTTCGATTTTGAGCACCACTCGAACTCGGCATTGTACCTCTACCTCTACCACGACCTGTCGACTGTTGAAAACCTTGTGTTGGAGGTCGAACTGATAAGGAAGAACCAGACACAGATCCAGTCGGCTGAGCCATACCACCACCTCCTCTGTTAGGACAATCCCGCATCATATGGCCATGCTGTCCGCAAGAATAGCACGCATCGGAACCTCGACGGCACAGTCCAAAGTGGGCCTTGCCGCACTGATCACAACGAGGTGTTGGGGGTCTCGTTTGACTAGTATCTCTATGAAATTGTGAGCCTGATGCCCTCGAACTCTGACCTGAACCAGAATAGGTAAATCGATCATACCGAGGCCTCTGAAACTGTGGAGGAGCACTAGCTATAGGTGGCGTCGAACTCCTCAAATATTGGGGCCTGATACTGCCTCTGAACTCATTAGAATACCCTGCCAATCTCGCCCTCTTATGCTGGCCCCTATCCTGCTCCCTATCTGCCCTTTGCTGGCGCTTACGATCCTCTAGGGTCTGGGCATAAGCCTGAATACGGGAAATATCCATGCCCTCTACCAAGGAGGCTGTTGTGCACTCATTTATCAGATGTGGTCCCAACCCGTTCACGAACAGATGCACCCTATCACTCATCTCTGACACCATATGGGGAGCATACCTTGCTAAAGAGTCAAACTGTATACTATACTCTCGTACACTCATATTACCCTGTCGAAGGTTCAAGAACTTATCAGCTCTAGCTCGTCGTATCTCAACTGGCAAGTAGTGACGAAGAAAGGCCTCAGAAAATTCCTTCCACACGGCTGGAGGAGCGTTCGGACCCCTAGATCTCTCCCAACTATCATACCAGAAAATGGCTAAATCCCGTAACCGATAAGAAGCCAACTCTACTGCCTCCGTATCACTAGCATGCATAACCCGCAATGTACGATGAACCTGATCAATAAATGTTTGTGGGTCCTCCTTGGGGTCTGATCCGGTAAACACTGGAGGGTCTAGGCTAATAAAATCACGAACTCTCGCACTAACTGGTTTATCAGCAGCACCGGTATTCTGCCTTTGAGCCTGAGCAGCTACCAAGCTAGTCAACAACTGCACTGCACTGCGCATATCGTGGTCTGTAGTGCCAGACGGTGGAACTGGATGTACTGGGTGCCTCCTAATATCCTCTGGAGGAGACGGAGAGGTATGAGATGGCATCTCACTCTGAGCCTCACTTTGGCCTGCTCTGGCTGGAGGCACCTGAATGTTACCCTCGCCCACAGCTATATCAAGCCGTTTACTAATCGCTTGCTTCCTAGTCGAAGGCATCGCTGAAAGAAATCAATGTGAATATTAGATATGAACATTTACGACTCAACTCTACGAACGATCTAGATTTAGGAAGAAGGTAACAACCCTAGATGTCACGTAGCCTCCTGATTATAAATGTGGCGCGCTACACATCCATAATCAAAACTCTACTAGACACGGCTCATAGACAATCCTAGGACAGACTTGCTCTGATACCAAGTTTGTCACGACCCAACTGGAGGGTCATGACTAGCACCCGGGCCATACTTGCCGAGCACCAACGTACATTTTATCTAACCTTGCTTATTATCTTTAAGGGCCGACAAGATCAATATAAATGGTAGACATGGATCATGAACATCCAACAATGAAAGATAATGTCATGAACATACATAACATGGGACGACAAGACTGTCAAGAAACTATATATAAGGTACGAGCTACCATGAGTCGACACCTGTCTATGAGCCTCTAAAAGAACATAAGTGCTACAACATTGCCGGAACAGGGCCCCGACATACCCATAAGGTCTATAACAAAAATGCATACCAAGACCACGGCAAGTCCGGAGAAGGGATCTCGCCAATAACCGCTGAACTGGACAGCCTACTGTGGTGGGGGAGCTACGTCTACCTGTCTATCAGGACCTGCAGCACGACATGCAGCGTCCACAAATAAAAAGGACGTCAGTACGAATAAAGTACTGAGTATGTAAGGCAGAATAGCATAAGTAAGAACAATAATGTAAACAGTGATAGGGAATATACAACCTGTGACATCTGGGTACCTCTGAGGGCTACTAACATGAAATACATGATACATACATATATATATACATAAACTTTTAAAACATATGCCTTTGTGGGCATCATCATCATCATATCATACCCGGCCGTAATAGGCTCGGTAAAACGTACCCGGCCATCATAGGGCTCGGTAGAATCGTACCCGGCCACGTGGAGCTCGGTAAAACCCAACTGATCAGTGGTTGCACAATAGGTGCCATACCCGGCCAACTATAGCGTGGCTCGGTAGAGTAAAATAGATACATATATATGATGCATGCTGGACTCATTGGAATCACATTTTGAACCTTTTGGAGTGACGTAAGGTCGGTATCCTTCGTACATGTTATTAGGATTAACCCTTCATCAAGAATCTTATAAGAATAAGGAGCTACCAACAACATTGATAATATAAGAATAAGAGAAGTAACATCAATATTAATCGTTTCATAAGAAGGGCAGCAATGTAAGTACTGCTAGCTTCTAAGAGTAGAGTATCTTTGGGAGCTCGTTCATTACATTATGTACAATTGGAGTCGTGCAAAATAATGAAGGGGATAGCCTCACATACCTTGTATATACTGCCCAACCTCAAGCTATGCAAATGTCACGACTCCTTAGTCTACAATAAGACAAATGACACTATCATTTTCGTTTAAGCGTCGTAACTATTATGTATCGACCACAACCTATTTTACGATGAAATGGACAGCACCTCCCCTATTTATATGACTTCACACAAGTCAATACAATCACCAAACAGCCCAAACAACATCATTAATAATCATATTGAGCCTCCAAAACAGTCCACCAACCAACAACATTACTACCAAGCCTTTCGATATATATTTCACAAGTTCTAGCTTCAATGACTTAGCTGCAACTTGGATAATCTTAAATATCTATAGAGTAAGGGGTTCCTTACCTTTAAACAGAAAGAACAACTCCAATTTGACCTTAATGTTCCACGAAATATCCCTCAAATTCTGCCACAAGAACAAGGAAGCGAAACTAGCAATCAATTTGGGCTTTTCGGAACTAGAATTACTTTAGAAGACTTGAAATCACCTAGGGTTGATATTAAGAACTTTAAGGAGTATTTACAGAACATAAAACACTTAAAACAACCTCCAACACGAGCTGGAACAACACAAAAATCAGCAACAACAAGAAGAACAAGAAACTTACTAGCGCCACGGGATTCCCGACACTTGATTTGTGTTGTTTGCCCTTTTGTTTGGGTCTTGGATCATGAGAGAACCTTGAGAGAGTGTTTTTAGGTGTCTAGGGTCTGAAGAGAATGAAAATTAATGAGTTAAAACGGGGTTAAAGGGTCTGATATATATCAATATATCTCAACCGCCTATGTGGGCCCCATAGAGAGCTGCTTGGCGCACTCTCACAAAAACGCGAATATCTCTCTATTCCGAGATCGTATCGACAAACGGTTTAATGCGTTGGAAAGTAGACTCATAGATCTTCAATTTGATAGGAAGATCACCCCATAATTCCATGTACATTGGGAGAAAACTGTAGTAACATTTGACCTAAATTTTATGTAAAATTATAAACATAAGTTGCGACAACTTTTATCGACTTTTGTTTCATAACTCTCTTGACTTCAAGACTTATGATATGGATATTATATTATTCAAATACATTAAAACATAACCTCTTGGGACAATTAATCACCTCTAGTTTTACCCGAAAATGCGGGTTACAACATCCTTGATTCGTTTCACTTCTAATACTTGTTAACCACTCTTATACACCCTTGTATCGTTTAAGACCAATAGGATTAACTTCTTATCATCTCAAAGATAATCTCTTCTTGGATTTACGTCGACTAACTTATGGAATGATCTAAGGTACGCAAATTTGGGTTGTAACACTTTTCAACAATAGATAAGATGTTTCATTATCAAATGGCATGGGAAAAATACATCTCTATGCCTATATCTCAATATGCAGGTGAAATCATGAATGACACCAAAAAACCGCAGTGGCAGAAAGAAATACATCTCTATGCATGTATCTCAAGTATGCATGTAGAATGCAATGTATCTCAGTGATGAATCCAGGTACTCACACTCTCATAGGACTCCATCTCACTGCCTCTGATTTTCCACTCATCATGCTCAATCACTCAGTACTGTATATGGCCAATTCAGCCATGGGAAGATCCATCCCAATTACATATATATATATATATATATATATATATATATATATCAACTGACAGTCAGTCACTCAGTACTGTAAAAGGCCAATCCAGCCCAGGGAAGATCCATCCCTAAATATAAATGCTTTGGACAAGATCCATGCCCAGGTAAGATCCATCCCTCAATATAATCAACTGCACTCGCTGGGGGTGTGTACAGACTCCGAAGGGGCTCCTTCAGCCCAAGCGCCATAATAATCCCAATCCAGGCATAAAATAGTATAACATGCTATGGCGTGTAACCCGATCCCATAATATCACTCAAAATCAGGCCCTCAGCCTCACTCAGTCATCAATCTCTCGGGCTCACAATGCCATGAAACTAGCCCAAAAATGATGTTATGGTGTGTCAATATATTGCAACAATGACTAAGATATAATATGAAATGAATGAACATGACTGCGTATGAAATTGCAATGTAAGCAAATAACTCAACAGCAAAAATGACCTCAGTGGGTCCCCACAGAATAAGCATGTAGCCTAGACATGGTTTCTAACATGGATCACTGCTCAATAGCTCTTGTACGTAGAGATTTTATGGTTAAACATAAGATCAGGTAACTATACAGAACCACAGAAATAACGGAGTCACAATTCACACGGTGCACGCCCACACGCCCGTCACCTAGCATGTGCGTCACCTTAACACTAAATACATTACACAGAATTCGGGGTTTCATACCATCAACATCAAGTTTAGAAGTGTTACTTACCTCGAACAAGCCAAATCCAATACCGGGCAAGCCAAATGATGCTCCAAAAATGCCACCCCGCGCGTACCGACCTCCGAAAGGCTCGAAACTAGCCAAAAGCAACTCAAATACATCAATTAATGCCAAAAGAAACAAACCCAATCGACAAAGTTTGAATCTTTAATCAAATGCCCAAAAAGGACACAAAGGTCCAACACTGGCCCGTGACTCAGAACTCGATGAAACTTACAAAATCCGACAACCCATTCTATTACGATCCTAACCATAATAGTTTCACTCAACTCCGACCCCGAATCGACATTCAAAACTCAAAAACTCACTCTATGAAGCTTTAGGCTAAAATCCCCAACTTTCTCTATAAAACTCATAATCCAATTTCCAAATATGAAGATAAAATCGCGGAATATAATCAAAATCGAGTGTAGAACACTTACCCAAATCCTTGTGATAACATTTGCCTCCAAAATCACCTCAATCTGAGTCCCACATCTCAAAATATGAACAAAACGACCAAACTCTCGATTTAAAGGCTTCTGCCCAGCCATTTCCGCTTTTGCGGACACATGAGCTGCTTCTGCGATACAAGCTACGCTTCTATGGACTCCACTAGCCAACTGACCCCTCGCACCTGCGGATCTCCATCCGCTTCTGCACAACTACAGGTGCGAAGCCAAACGCGCTTCTGTGCTCAATTTCGCTCATACGCCCAAGACCATCGCTTCTGCAGGGCCGTAGATGCGCCCAAGTTTCCGCTTCTGCGATCTTCCTTGCCCAGGTATCATCTCGCTTCTACGAAGAAGGCCCCGAATCTGCGATGTCGCTTCTGCAACCAATTGTCTGCGGATGCTGCCACACCAGAACCAGCAGCCTTAGCCAAAGGCAACATGTGACGAAATAATCCGAACCTCGTCCGAAACTCACTCGAACCACTAGGGACCCGGTCCGAATATACCAATAAGACCCATAACATAGCCCAGACCTACTCGAGGTCTCAAATCACACATAACAACATCGAAACGATGAATCACACCTCAATTCGAACTAGAATGAACTTTGAACTTTCAACTTCCAAAACGCGCACCAAAACATATCAAATCAACCGCAATGAACTCAAATTTTGCAAACAAGTCCCGAATGACATAACAAAGCTATTTAAGTTTCCGGAACCACAATTCAAATCGGATATCATCAAAATCAACTCCCGATCAAACTTACGAACTTTCCAAACCTTCAAATTTTTAACTTTCGTCGTTTAGCGTCGAATCCTTCTAGAAATATCCAAATGCAAATCCGGGCATACGCCCAAGTCCAAAATAACCATCTGGACCTAATGGAACCATGAAAACTCGGTTCCGGGGTCAAATTCACAAATGTCGAACTTGGTTAATTCTTCTAACTTAAAGCTTAAATCATGAAATTCATTCTTCCAAATCGATTCCGAATAACCTGAAAACCAAAACCGACAATTCACTTAAGTCATAATACATCATACGGAGCAACTCATGCCCTCAAACTATCGAGCGAAGTACAGATGCTCAAAACGACCGATCGGCTCATTACAATTATAAATCCTCAAGTCATGACAGACATATCAAGTGAAATCGAACTCCGAGTGACAACACGTACGAGTTATGTCGAGGTCGTATGACCCGATCCATAATATTAGTGTACATACACTACCGAGGTCGTACAATTCGATCCATGGATTCATCCCATGGACATAATATATATATATATATATATATATATATATATATATATATATATTGCCGAGGCGTTCGATCAGATCCACTAGAATAGGGAAACTTTTTGGATTTCGAATTTCATATTTACAACTTCGAGGTAAGCCCATGAAAGGATATAATTTCCATCAATAATTAAACATTTTCGCCAACTCTCAAAGTAATGAAGCTCGATTTAACAAAATTTTTAACCAACTTATACTTACTAATACAAGCAATTAAACTAAAAAGTTGAGTCCAAATAGTGCAAGTAATAGCATAATAAAGGTCTATGTCCACCCAGACATAACATGAATTCTATCTATGCACGGACTCTCATCACTTCGTGCATATGTAGTACCCACAATTAGTAGCAAAAAGAAATTTAAACACCTATGGGATAAATTCCCTCATACAAGTTTAGGAAAGAGACTTACCTCGTTCCTAAGTTCACTTTTCGGTCCACAAATCACTCTAAAAGCATCAAGTCGGTGCCGAACAATTCGAAACTAGCCAAATATTGTATAAATTAATCAATATATACTTAAAGTTCATAATTTAGCTATTAGAGTAATTACCCAACCCAAATTGGAAGATTCCAAAAATTTACCCTCGGGCCCACGTGCGCGGATGTAATTGGAAGATTACGTGTGGCCGTAATTGAATTTCGGGAAGTTCGGAGTTGATTTAGAAAGAAAATTCTAATTTCGGAAGCTTTAAGTTGGAAGATTTGGCTAAGGTTTAACTTTTGAGTAAAAGACCTGAGAATCAGGATTTGAAGGTTTCGATAGGTTCATATGATGATTTCGGACTTGGGCGTATGTTCGGGTTGAGTATCGGATCACCCGAGAGCATTTTGGCGCTTATTATGGATGGTTGGCAATTTGAAGGTTTAAGAATTTCCATAGTTTGGTTTGAAGTGGGATTTGGAGTTATCGATGTCCTCTTGGGATTCCGAGCCTTGGAATGGGTTCGGTTTGTGATTTATGACTTGTACGCAAAGTTTGGCATCATTCCGAAATGTTTTGGTATGGTTGTCACCACCCGAAACTTAGCTTGTCGTGATGGCGCCTAACGTGGTACTAGGCAAGCCGACACTTCGAAATACTTTCACATTTTTAAATGAAAAATAACAATAACAGAGGTTTTAATCAACAAAGTCTCAAAATGGATGGAAAGTCAAAACCAATATAGAAATTCCCAACATCAGGGTATCACTGAGTACATGAGCGTCTAAACATTACAAATTTGGGAGTACTGTCTATAATAGTCTAAAACTGAATACATAAAGTGGAGAGATGGGTAAGGAGAGACAAGGTCTGCGAAATGCCAGGCAGCTACTTTGAAGTCTCCACATGATCAACTGTGCAAAGGAATCAACACTCACCATGTCCGGAAATACCTGGATCTGCAAACGAAGTGCAAGGTGTAGCGTGAGTACAACAAACTCAGTAAGTAACAAGACTAATTAAAGGACTAAAAGTAGTGACGAGCTTCACAGTTATAGTTCAATTACAGTAATTTCAACATAGAAAGGTAGGCATGCTTTCAAGTTCGACAATTTAGGCCACAACAGTTAATCCATGTCAAGTTCAAGTGAAACATAATATATAATCTCTCAAAAATCACAAGACGGAGATTACATGACAGCTGAAATGCAACATAAATAAAAATCATATGCATCCTCACAGAGCAATAGTCACTCAGTCCTCCCATTTACTCCAACCTTACAATCACTCATTTCTCTCAATCGCTCAACACTCGACACTCGCACTTAGTAGGTACATGCGCTCATTGGGGGTGTGTACAGACTCCGGAAGGGCTCCTTCAGCCCAAGCTCTATAACAAGCCATTCATGGCATAAATCAATGAAACATGCTGCGGCGTGCACCCCTATCCCATAAATATCCTCACAATCAGGCCCTCGGCCTCACTCAGTAATCAACCTCTCCAGTCTCTCGGGCTCTCAGAAATCATGATAATCAGCCCAAACAGTAATGATATAATGCATCAATAACGAACAATAGAAACTGAGATGTAGTATGCAAGTAAAACTGTTACTGAGTACAAAACAACATTTTAGCAGATAATTCAACATGTACACGATCTCTGTGGGTCCCTACAGTGCCAACACATAGTCTACACATGATTTCTAACATGATTTGTAGTTCAATTTCACTAATACGTGCAGAATATATGGATAACAATAGATTATTCAACTACACAGTTCCATGGAATTGACCAAGTCACAATTCCTATGGTGCACGCCCACACGCCCATCACCTAGCATGTGCGTCACCTCAAAACAAAACACATGACACATAGTATGGGGTTTCATACCCTCAGAACCAAAGTTAGAACTGTTACTTTCCTTAATCCGAGCAAATCTCTAAAGCCGGCACACGGGGTCCACATCTCGAAATCCGCTAAAAGTCATAAAACCCGAAAGCCCATTCAACTATGAGTCCAACCATTCCAAATTTACCAAAATTCGACACCAAATCGTCACCCAAATCCCCAAATTCAACTCTCCAAATCCCTAGCCTCAAACTCCCAAATTCCACCTTAAATACACACAAACTAGGTGGGAAATTAAATGGAGAAACAATATTATTGATAAAAAATGAGCACAAGGTACTTACCTCAAGAAAACCCTCAAAAATCCTCTTAAGAATAACCCAAACCCGAGCTTGAAATATTTAAAATGAATCAAAATCGCAAACCCTTGAATTTAAGTGTTTTGTCCAGCCATTCCGCTTCTGCGGAAACATGGCCACATCTGCGGCATCGCAGAAGCGAGATTCCACCCACTTCTATGGTGGACCACTGGAGCTGGGGCTCCGCTTCTGCGGTCCTCTCCCTCACATTTGTGCAATCGCAGGTGCGGAATTCCCATCGCACCTGTGCACACTTTGCTTCTGTGCCCATCACGACACACATGCGCCCACGCAGGTGCGGAAAACTCCTCGTGCCTGCGACCACAGTCCTCCCAATTCTTGGCCGCATCTGCGCTCCTCAACTCGCACCCCAATTCAAGCCTACTGAAACTAAGAAATTCCAACTTCTACAAACGATGCCGAAATCTATCAAATCATCTCCGATTGACCCCAACTATTGCACACAAGTCACATTTGACATTACAGACCTACTCCAACTTCCAGAATCGGAATCCGACCCCGATATCAAAAAGTCCACTACCGGTCAAACTTTTCAAAAATTCAATTTTCACCATTTCAAGCCTAATTCCACTACGGACCTCCAAATTACAATACGAACACGCTTCTAAGTCCAAAATCACCCAACGGGACTAACTAAACCATCAAAACTCCATTCCGAAGTTGTTTACTCATAAGTCAACATCCGATCATCCCTTTCAACTTAAGCTTCCAACTTTGAGACTAAGTGTTTCATTTCATTCCGAAATACTTCCGGACCCGAACCGACTACCCCGGCAAGTCACATAATAGCTATGAAGTAAAAAATAAGTAGTAAATGGGAAAACGTGGCTACAACTCTCAAAATGATCGGCAGGGTCGTTATATCCTCTCCCTCTTAAATAAACGTTCGTCCTCGAACGGGTCTAGAAACGTACCTGGAGTCTCAAATAGGTGTGGATATCTGCTCTGCAACTCCCGCTGGGTCTACCATGTAGACTCCTTAATTGGCTGACCTCTCTATTGCACCTTTACTAATGCTATGTCCTTTGACCGCAACTTTCGAACCTACCGATCCAAAATTGCCACCGACTCCACATCATAAGTCAAATCACCATCCAACTGAACCGTGCTGAAATCCAAAGCATGAGACGGATCACCGACATACAATCAGAGCATAAAACCATGAACTACTGGATGCACACTCGACAAACTAGGTGGTAAAGCAAGCTTGTAAGCCACCTCTCCAATCCTATGAAGTACCTCAAACGGCCCAATATATCGAGTGCGCAACTTGCCCTTCTTCCCGAACCTCATAACACCCTTCATGGGTGAAACCTTGAGCAGTACCTTCTCCCGAACCATGTAAGCAACATCACGAACCTTCCGATCAGCGTAACTCTTCTTTCTAGACTGCGCCATGCGAAGCCGATCCTGAATCAATTTAACCTTGTCTAAAGCATCTTGAACCAAATCAGTACCCAATAGCATAGCCTCACCCGGCTCAAACCAACCCATCAGAAATCTACACCGCCTCCCATGCAAAGCCTCATACGGAGCCATCTGAATGCTCAACTAGTAGCTGTTGTTGTAGGAAAATTCCACGAGCGACAAAAACTGATCCCAAGAACCCCCAAAAGCAATGACACAAGCGCGTAGCATGTCCTCCAATATCTGAAGAGTGTGCTCGGACTGTCTGTCCGTCTGAGGGTGAAATGATATGCTCAACTCAACCTGGGTGCCCAACTCTCGTTGTACTGCTCTACAAAACTGCGATCTAAACTGCGTTCCCCAATCTAAAATGATGGACACTGGCATACCATGAAGGTGAGCGATCTCGCGGATGTCAATCTCAGTCAACCGCTCTAAAGAATAAGTAGTTCCAACTTGAATGAAGTGCGCGGACTTGGCCAGCCGATCCACAATAACCGAAATAGCATCGAATCTCCTCGAAGTCCGTAGGAGCCCAACTACAAAGTCCATGGTGATCCGCTCCCATTTCCACTCCGGGATCTCTAGCCTCTGAAGCAATCCACCCGGTCTCTGATGCTCATACTTGACCTGCTGACAGTTTAGGCACCGAGCTACAAACCCCATTATATCTTTCTTCATCCTTCTCCACCAATAGTGCTGCCTCAAATCCTGGTACATCTTCGCGGCACCCGGATGAATGGAATACCGTGAACTGTGGGCCTCCTCAAGAATCAACTCACGTAGCCCATCAACATTAGCCATATAGATCCGACCCTGCATCCTCAAAACCCCATCATCCCCAATAGTAACATCTCTGGCATCACCGTGCAGAACCGTGACCTTAAGGACAAGCAAATAGGGATTATCTTACTAGCGCTCTCTGATGCGATCATATAAGAAAGACCGAGAAACCACACAAGCTAGAACCCGACTGGGCTCTGAGACATCTAATCTCACGAACAGGTTGTCCAAGGCGTAAACATCAACTGCAAGAGGTCTCTCACCAACAGGAATGAATGCAAGGCTACCCATACTCACTGCCTTCCCACTTAAGGCATCGGCCACCACATTGGTCTTCCTAGGATGATACAAAATAGTAATATAATAGTCCTTTAGCAGCTCCAACCATCTCTGCTGCCTCAAATTTAGATCCTTTTGTTTGAACAAATACTGGAGATTTCGGTGATCCGTAAATACCTCGTAAGACATACCGTAGAGATAATGCCTCTAAATCTTCAATGCCTGAATAATGGCAGCCAACTCCAAATCATGAACATGGTAGTTCTTCTCATGGGGCTTCAACCGGCACGAAGCATAATCAATTATTATACCCTCCCGCATCAAGAAACATCCATTACCAATCCGAGAAGCTTCACAATACACTGTATAAGAGTCTAAAGTTAAAGGAAAAACTAGAACTGGAGATGTGGTCAAGACAGTGTTGAGCTTCTCAAAGCTCTCCTCACACTCATCCGACCAACTGAAAATAACACCCTTTTAGGTCAATTTGGTCAAAGGCGATGCAATAGATGAGAAACCCTCCACGAAGAAACGATAATAATCGGCCAAGCCGAGAAATCTCCAAATCTCCGTAGCTGAGGACGGTCTGGGCCAACTATGAACCGCCTCTATCTTCTTTGGATCCACCCGAATCTCTTCATTGGACACCACATGCCCAAAGAACGTCGCAGAACTAAGCCATAACCCCCATTTGGAGAACTTGGCATAAAGCTTCTCCTCCCTCAACCGCTACAACACAATCCTCAAATGATGGGCATGCTCCTCCTAGCTAAGAGAGTATACCAGGATATCATCAATGAACACTATGATAAACGAGTCAAGACAAGGCTAAAATTCATTGTTCATTAGATACATGAATGTTGTTGGGGCGTTGGTTAGCCCAAAAGACATCACACGGAACTCATAATGATCATAATGGGTCTTGAATGTTCTCTTTAGAAAATCCGAGTCTCGAATCTTCAACTGTTATACCTAGGCCTAAAATCAATCTTGAAGAACACCCTCTCTCCATGAAGCTAGTCAAATAGATCATCAATACACGAAAAAGGATACTTGTTCTTGATTGTAACTTTGTTCAACTGCCTATAATCAATGCACATCCGCATAGTAACGTCCTTCTTCTTCATAAACAGAACCGGTGCACCCCAAGGCGACACACTGGGCCTAATAAACCCCTTATCAAGAAGTTCCTGAAGCTGCTCTTTCAATTCCTTCAACTCAACTGGTGCCATACGATACGGTGGAATAGAAATGGACTGAGTGCCCGAAACCAAGTTAGTACCAAAGTTAATATCCCTGCCGGGCGGCATGCCCGACAGGTCTGCAGGAAACACATCCGAAAAATATCATACCACCGGAACATAATCAATAGTAGGAGTATCATCCCCAACATCCCTCACAAAGGCCAAATAAGATAAACAACCCTTCCTAACCATCCGATGGGCCTTCAAATATGAAATCACTCTACTGGGAACATAGTCAAGAGAACCTCTCCACTCAATCCTTAGAAACCCCGGCATCGCCAACGTCATGGTCTTAGCGTGACAATCCAGCATAGCATGACATGGAGACAACCAATCCATACATAAGATCATGTTGAAATCAACCATACTAAGCAATAAGAGATCAACTCTAGTCTCCAATCCCCTAATAGTCACTACACACAATCGATATACACGGTCCACAACTATAGTATCGCCCACTGGCATAGATACATAAACATATAAAACTAAGGACTCACATGGCATATCCAAATAATGAGCAAAATATGATGATATATATGAATAAGTGGAACCAGGGTCAAATAATATAGAGGCATCCCTATGGCATACCGAGACAATACCTGTGATCACTGCATCTGAAGCAACAACATCTGGCCAGGCAGGGATAGAATAGAATCGGGCCTGGCCGTTACCTGATCGGCCTCCCTCTCTTGGGCAACCCCTACCTGACTGAGCCCCACCCCAAGCTGGCTACGCGGGGTGGTGAAGTAACTAGTGCTGAAGTCGCAACCTGACTCCTCTACTGTACTGGACTTCCGAGACGACAACGACACTGCCTCCACATATTCCCAAACTCCCCACACTCAAAAAAACTCCCCGGTGCTGATGGTGCGGACTTAAGGGAGCCCCGAGCACCGGGATAACTACTAGAAGTACCTGGCATAGATGAACCCCGAACTGATGGAGCACGGGATAAACTCTGAGCTGGAAGGGCACTGAGAGATGATAGACCCTGATGAGCACCGTATGAACCATGGTTGGATGATGCACCACGGTGAGCTGGACGAGCCGTGTGAGCGTGCCTATAAGGAGGACCCTTGTCGTGGTAGAACTGACCCCCAGAAGGAACACTGCTGAAGGCACCCGATCCATGAGGCCTCTTAGACTCCCTCTCCCCATGCTCCTAACTACGGACCATCTCTATCTACCGAGCAATATCAACCACCTCGTCGAAAGTAGCACCAGATACCCTCTCCCGAGTCATAAGAAACCGCAGCTGATATGTGAGGCCATCAATGAACTGCCTAATCCTCTTCCTATTAGTGGGGACCAACCAAACTGCGTGACGAGCCAACTCAAAAAACATCATCTTGTACTGCATCACAAACATGCCCTTTTGACGTAGCTTCTCAAACTGTCTGCGTAGCTCCTCCCTGCGAGACTGCGGCACGAACTTCTCCAAGAAGAGAATGGAGAACTCCTACCACGTAAGTGGTGCTGCATCGATCAGCCTGCGCCTCTCATAAGCCTCCCACAATCAGAAAGCAGCCCCAATGAACTGAAAAGTAGTGAACGAGACCCACTGGTCTCTAAAATACTAGTCGTGCACAGAATCCACTGGCACTTATCCAAGAAACCCTGGGCATCCTCTAACTCAGCCCCGCTAAATGATGGAGGATGGAGCCTAGGAAATCCCTCTAGTCTCCTCTGCTTATCATCAGTCATAACGGGGACCACCTGAGCCTAAGCAGCTGCAACCGGCTGGGCAGGTAGTGCCCCCGGTGTCTGGAGTCCCTGCATCACCTGCTCTGGAGTACGGGTAGTGGGAGTCTAGGTACCTCCCCCGACCTGAGAAGTGGCTGCTTCGGCCGGATCAGAGACCGCTTGAGCAAGGCTGGTGCACACCGTCAAAATCTTAGCCAAGGCCTCCTGAAAGCCTGGAATCACAATGGGCACAGCTGGTGCCTGAGCTGGCCCCACTAGCTCAAACGTATCTGCTACCTGCTCTTAATCTAGAGCGACTGGTGGTTCTGCAGATGTTGCTCTAGCTGCTGTACGAGTTGCGCCTCTGCCCCTGCCACGACCCCTACCGCAACCTCGGCCTCTCGTGGCCTTAGTTGGTGGTACTGGTGGTTTTCCATCCTGTCTGGTAGCACGTGTCCTCACCATATGTGAGAGAATAGAATATAAAAGTTTAGTTACGGGCATCAACAGATCCGCACGATAAGAATACAAGAATATGAAGTTTCCTAAGGGTTCGACAGCCTCTCGAAGATAAGTACAAATGTCTCTATACTGATCCGCAAGACTCTACTAAACCTGATCATGACTCGTGAGACCTATGTAACCTAGGATCTTAAACCAACTTATCACGACCCGAAACTTAGCATGTCGTGATGGCGCCTAACATGGTACTAGGCAAGCCGACACTTCGAAATACTTCCACATTTTTAAATGAAAAATAACAATAACAGAGGTTTTAATCAACAAAGTCTCAAAATGGATAGAAAGTCAAAACCAATATAGAAATTCCCAACATCGGGGTATCACTGAGTACATGAGTGTCTAAACATTACAAATTTGGGAGTACTGTCTATAATAGTCTAAAACTGAATACATAAAGCGGAGATATGGGTAAGGAGAGACAAGGTCTGCGAAATGCCAGGTAGCTACCTTGAAGTCTCCACATGATCAACTGTGCAAAGGAATCAACACTCACCATGTCCAGAAATACCTAGATCTGCAAACGAAGTGCAGGGTGTAGCGTGAGTACAACAAACTCAGTAAGTAATAAGACTAATTAAAGGACTAAAAGTAGTGACGAGCTTCACTATTATAGTTCAATTACAGTAATTTCAACATGGGAAGGTAGGCATGCTTTCAAGTTCGACAATTTAGGCCACAACAATTAATCCATGTCAAGTTCAACTGAAACCGAATATATTATCTCTCATAAATCACAAGACGATGATTACATGACAACTGAAATGCAACAGAAATGAAAATCAAATGCATCCTCTCAGAGCAACAGTCACTCAGTCCTCCCATTCACTCTAGCTTCACAATCACCCATTCCTCACAGTCACTCATTCCTCTCAATCGCTCAGCACTCGGCACTCAGCACTCGGCACTCGCACTCAGTAGGTACCGGCACTCACTGGGGGTGTGTACAGACTCCGGAGAGGCTCTATTAGCCCAAGCGCTATAAAAAGCCAATCATGTCATAAATCAATGAAACATGCTACAGCATGAATCCTGATCCCGTAAATATTCTCACAATCAGGCACTCGTCCTCACTCAGTCATCAACCTCTCCAGTCTCTCGGGCTCTCAGAAATCATGATAATCTGCCCAAACAGCAATGATATAATCCATCAATAACGAACAATAGAGACTGAGATGTAATATGGAAGTAAAATTGCGACTTAGTACAAAATAACATTTTAGCAGATAATTCGACATGTACATGACCTCTGTGGGTCCATACAGTGCCAACACATAGTCTAAACATGATTTCTAATATGATTTTTAGTTCAATTTCTCTAATACATGGAGAATGTACGGATGTCAACAGATTATTCAACTACATAGTTCCATGGAATTGACCAATTCACAATTCCTACGGTGCATGCCCATACGCCTGTCACCTAGCATGTGCGTCACCTTAAAACCAAACACATGACACATAGTATGGGGTTTCATACCCTTAGAAAAAAATTTAAAACTATTACGTTCCTCAATCCGAGCAAATCTCTACTCTAACAATTCGATATAATCAACACTGGCTAAAGGAATCAATTCCAGAAGAAAATTACTAAGTTATTAATCAAGAGTCAAAAATCGACTCGAAAGCCGGCCCCCGGGCCCACGTCTCGGAATCTGCTAAAAGTCACAAAACCCGAAAGTTCATTTAACCATACCAAATTTACCAAAATCCGACACCAAATCGTCACCCAAATCCCCAAATTCAACTCTCCAAATCCCTATCCTCAAACTCCCAAATTCCACCTTACATACACACAAACTAGGTGGGAAATTAAATGGAGAAACAAGATTATTGATAAAAAATGAGCACAAGGGACTTACCTCAAGAAACTCCTCAAAAATACTCTCAAGAATCGCCCAAACCCAAGCTTGAAATGTTTAAAATGAAGCAAAATCGCGAACCCTTGAATTTAGGTGTTCTGTCCAGCCCTTCCACTTATGCGGAAACTTAGTCACAACTGCGGATTCGCAGAAACGACATCCCCCCCATTTCTGCGGTCAATCGCAAGTGCAGAATTCCCATCACTCCTGCGCACACTTTGCTTATGTGCCCATCACGACGCACCAGCGGCCATGCAGAGGTGGAAAACTCCTCGCACCTGCGACTACAGTCCTCCCCAATCATGGCCGTATGTGCGCTCCTCAACTCACACCCCAATTCAAGCCTATTGAAACTAAGGAATTCCAACTTCTATAAACGATGATCAAATCACGTTCGATTGACCCCAAATTATGCACACAAGTCACATTTGACATTACGGACCTACTACAAATTCTAGAATCGGAATCCAACCCTAATATCAAAAAGTCCACTCCTGGTCAAACTTTTCAAAAAATTAATTTTTGCCTTTTTAAGCCTAATTCCACTACGGACCTCCAAATCACAATCCGTACACGATCCTAAGTCAAAAATCACCCAACAGAGCTAACAAAACCATCAAAACTCCATTTCGAAGTCGTTTACTCAATAGTCAACATCCGGGCAACCCTTTCAACATAGTCTTCCAATTTTGAGACTAAATGTCTCATTTCATTCTAAATTCCCTCCGGACCCAAACCGACTACCCCTACAAGTCATATAACAGTTATAAAGTACAAAATGAGCAGTAAATAGGGAAATTGGGTTACAACTCTCAAAACGACCGGCCGGGTCGTTACAATAGTTCGGGCACGTTCGTTGAAGTTTGAAATCTTAAAGAAAGATTCCGATCGTCGATTCGTAGTTTCAATGTTGTTTGGCGTGATTTGATGCCTCGACAAAGTTCATAATGTGTTTTGGGATGCGTTGGTATATTTGGTCAAGGTCCCGAGGGCCTCGGGTGGATTCCTGATGGTTAACGGATCGGATTTTAGACTTAATGTAAAGTTGGAGATTTCTGGTTACTGGTGCAACTACTTCTGCGGAAGCTTCATCATAGAAGCGACCTTGCAGAAGAGAGGCAATGAACCGCAAAAGTGACTGGAGGTGATCTAGGTAGAGGCCGCAGGTGCGAAGACATTCCCGCACCTGCGTGATCGCAGATGTGACCGATAGAGTACAGAAGCGGATGTTGGCCAAGAAGGCCTGGGCCGAAAAAGCGGACATTGTCACGCAGGTGCGTGATCACAGAAGCGTTGGAGGCCCAAAGAAGCGGAGGTGTAGGTGCGCAACATGCGCCGCAGAGGCGGACAACCACCTGGCTTAGGTTCTCGCAGGTGCGAGATTGAAGCCGTAGAAGCGGTTGTCGCAGAATCGACCAGGGGACCGCAGATGCAAAAATGTCGCTGAACAGAGTTGTTTTAAGAACGAGATTTGGATCTTCTTCTTTCATTTTTCACTTGGGTTGGCTGAATTTGGGGAGCCATTTTGAGGGGATTTCCATCAAGCAAAACAAGGTAAGTGATTCCCACCTATTACAAGTTAAATACATGGTTTATATATGGATTTAAACATGGGAATTAGTAGAAATTTGGAATTTTGGTAGAAAACCTAGAATTTGGCATTTTTGGATTTTGACCACGAAATTGGACATGGAATTTGGAATAAATTATATATTTGAGTTCGTAGTGTTATGGATAAAGTTTATCTTTGAAAATTTCGGAATCCGGGCACGTGGGCCCGAGGGTAGATTTTATTGACTTTTCGAGTGAAGTTTGGAATTGTTATAAATTGATTTATTATGAGTATTAGAGTTTATTTTTATTGGTTTGCATATTGTTTGACTAGTTTTGGAGAGATGAGCATCGGTTTGAGGTGTTTGAGTGGCATTGGAGTTGGTTATAGAACTTCGGAGCGAGGTAAGGCTCTTGTCCAACTCTGTGAGAGGGAAACTACCCCTAGGTGATGTATTTGATATGTGCTACTTATTGCGGGAGCTACATACACACGAGGTGATGAGAATCCGTACGTAGCTAGATTCATGTTATGTTCGGGTAGACTTAAGTTCCCGCCATGCCATAACTGTACTATTTAAGCTGCCCCGTGCTTATTAAATCCTTTATTTTACGCTACAACTTGAGAGTAGACTTGCGTAGAGTGATACTTGCTATTCTAGAGATTTGACGAGATTCATGATTAGCCGCGAAATAATTATACTCCTCCTACGAATTTCTCCTGTGCCATGCGTTTTCCTTGAAAGGTTTTCCTTAAAATCTATAACTCACACGTTTATTCGTGAGTGGGGTAAGGACCAGTTAAAGCTTTTTATTCTAATAGGATTGGGCCATTCGCCTCGACAGTATAATAGATACATCTATGGTTCGTTCCGTTCGACCCTCGGCAGTGCACACATTTTGATAGGATTGGGTCATTCGACTCGGCAGGATTATGTATCACACTCTTATGGGAGCGGGTTGTTCACCTTGAAAATATAATAGATGTATCTATGGTTCATGCCGTTCGACCCTCGGTGGTGCACATATTATGATGGGATCGGGCCGTACATCTCGGCATTTCTAGAAAATACTCTTATGGAATCGTGCGTAATATTTGACAAAAAGCTAGTGTATCTGTGAGTTTTTCATGATTTGAACTGTGACGACCTATCTGGTGAGGCCCATTATATATATACTCCAGTTGAGGAGGTAACTGCTAATTGAGAGCTCAAGTTTATTGTTGAGAGGAGGATTGTATCACGTATTTATACTTGTTATTTCGTGTGTTTAATCTGCCTCACATCTGTTTACTTCTACTGTATCTGTCTTATTGGACCACTAGTAAGTGTTGATGTCAACCCCTAGTCATTACTTCTCTGATGTTAGGCTGGATACTTACTGGGTACGCGTTGATTTACATACTCATGCTACACTTGCTGCACTTATTGTGGAGGTATATATATGATTCCGGTGGTCCTCTGGGTGCAAAGCCGCAGCTTTTTGCGGGGACTTTACAGCGATCTCCTTGTTATGATCCGCAGCAGACATAGTCTCTATCAGAGTTGTTTTATATTCTCCTGTCTAACTTGTATTCCAGACATATGTTGTATTTTATTATATTTCCTAGTTGATGCTCATGCACTTGTGACACCGGGTTTTGGGGGCTTCTACTTAATGTTTGATATGGTAGTTCATTATTTTCATTTTACCTTGTAAATTCTATTTCATACTATTTAATTAATGGAAATTATAATTTCAAAGTAATAAGAATGAGTATTTAAGTTGATCAATCATTGTTGGCTTGCCTCACGGTGGCGTTAGGTGCCATCACGGCCTATAGAGGATTTTGGATCGTGACAGCTTGGTATCAGAGCATTAGGTTCACTTAGGTCTCACGAGTCAAGAGTAAGTCTAGTAGAGTCTTGCGGATCGGTATGGAGATGTCTGTACTTATCTTTGAGAGGCTACATGGGTGTTAGGAGTACTTCCCTTCTTGATTCCTCATCGTGCGATTTGATTTCTTTGATGCTTATGCCTTTATTTCCTTCCTACTCAATCATATGCGACATGAAGCGCTTCGTATCAGTTTTGCATTGAGGAGTTATAATGGTACTACAGATGTGGTGCAGGATATTTTTCCCTGCATACTCAAGCGAGTTATTATCGTCGTCTTGTGGAAAGGGGCTATGTCATTCCTTGCCCAGTATCAGTATTGCCTATGGTTTTGAGGCTACGCACAGATTGCTATGATGTCCATGCATGGTCATCGCGCAGTGTTGGTGTATTGATAGGGTGCCCGTGTACGTGTTGAGGAAGTGAATGACTTGAAGGGAGGATTTCTCAATGCATGATTTAGGAGTTCAGCATTTAATTCTAGCAGAGGAAAGGCAATCGCACTATAGATTTCCAGGTTTGATTGATGAAGTAATGAGACTTGATATTTTTGAGCGTGGTGGAATTCTCATTTGTGATGTGGTGTCATCTTCCTTGTTCGAATATTTTAGGGTTCCCCGGTGTTATGGTCTTCTTTGATTTTGCCTTCGGGGCAGGGTGTTGTGAAATGGTGCCTGAGGAGCGGTTGTCAAAGATAGCAGTATGTAGTGGCTCAAAATCACATCGGTATTTCTAATGTTGATGGCTCGAGAAAGATGATCTTCTAGGTGGTTTAGAGTTGGTAGCAATTCATTAGTTCTGGTGCTACATGCATGGATTTTATTTGAGGCAACATTTGGGCAGCGAAGTATGAGGAAGGACATGTCAGGAGGTGTCACACGGTGGTTGAATTACTAGCAGGCCAAGTATGAAAAGCGGAGGTCGAGAAGTTTCTTAAAGGAGATGGTTTGACCGAAGTGGGAGTGGCAGAGTAGCATATGGATTATGTGGTAGGATAGCCACATACCTTGAGGAAGATTAGAGCAATTTGGGAGGCATGGTGGAAAGTGACTAGGTCAACTGATTATATTTGGAATGGTGGTTACTGTACGGAGAAAGACTGAATATAGCAGAAAGGAGTTTGCTTGAAATGAAGAAGGGTATGAAGATTTGATTATCGTTTCGGATGCAACATGACTTTGAGTTTGGAAGATATTATTGGACTTTCAATTGATGTCAATGGGGAAGGAACAAACTCATGGTAGTTGTACCCGGTGCAGCGTCGTTGGAAGATGTCGGCATGGATTACCACGGGTGGGTTATCTCCTAGGAACAGGTTAGTAGTTGCGTGATTTTGATGAGGTTTCTACGAAGAGTTCTACTTACTACCCAATAAAAGGTCGAGTATGCGATTGTGGCCGATAATTCGAAATGTTTTATGAAAAGCTTAACAAAAGACTTCGAGAAATTTGGTGGGTTAACGATGCGAGATCATGGTAATTGAGAAGGAGGAATCTATGTGGGCTCTAAATTATGTGATGGTAACTTAAAGCTAAGTGGGGGAGCCCACCGTCTACGATTGGATCGCGTGGTTGTTTGCTTGTGAGATTTCTAGTTATCGATGCGTTGGTGGATTATTTATGACTAAGAAAAGAAAACATCAAGGGTAATTCGATCAAGGAACTTGATTTATGTGTGCTATACTTCACCTTATCGATTCAGGTGCAAGTTTTGGGAAGTCTCAGAGTTTATGCTTCTTATTGGTATTTCTCTATTGTTCCACTTGTCTTTGGTTGTTTGTTTCCTTAGCATATTATTTCTTGTTTTCTCCGCGTTGCACTATTTGCTTTAGTTCCGTGTAGCTGATATTGATATGTTATTTGTTGTTTCAATTTCATTACTATCATTACTGCAGTGCCATACACTTGTACAGTCTTCTTATTTATTCTAGTAGGGCCTTGACCTGACCTTGTCACAACTCTACCGAGGTTAAACTTGGCACTTACTGGGTACCATTATGGTGTACTCATGATATGCTTCTGCAAATCTTTTTGTGCAGATCTAGGTACCTCCTACCAGCCTAGGAATTAGCGAGATTTTAGCTACGAAGACTTCAAGGAATACATATTTGCGTCCGCAGGCCTCGGATTCCCTCTCTACCTTGACTATTCTTCTTTCCTTATCCTCTTATAGATATTGATGTATCTGATTATGCAGTAATTCTAATTAGATCTTGTGACTTGTGTACGTCCGATCTTGGAAGTTGTATATGCTGAGTTGTAGATTTCATATTATATAGTTGCTGAGTTTTGAGACTTTATTTATTATTTCAGTTATTTCTGTGTGAATGTTAGGCTTACCTAGTCTTAGAGACTAGGTGCCATCACGACATCCTACGGAGGGAAATTGGGGTCTTGAAAAGTTGGTATCAAAGATCTAGGTTCATAGGCGTTATGAGTCACAAGCAAGTTTAGTAGAATCTCGCGGATCGGTTCAGAGACGTCTGTACTTATCTTCGGGAGGCTATGGAACTGTTAGGAAAAGTTTCATTTCTATGATTCCTTATCGTGCGAATTTGTTGACTTCAGAATTCTAAATCTCTTTCTTTCTATTCTCTCACAGATGGTGAGGACACACACAGTTGGATCAGATGATCAGAGACCCGCGCCCCTGCCAGAGCCACAAGAGGTCGGTGCCAGGGCAGAGGCTGATGATAGCCACGTGGTGCAGCTAGAGCATATGCACGAGCTGCTACAGACGAGCCATCAGTAGCTCCAGTTGGAGAGCAGGCGCCTAAGACGCCTGTTACTACCCCTGCACTCCAGGAGACTCTCGCCTAGTTTTTAGCATGTTTGGCACTTTAGCTCAGGCAGGGTTCATTCACCTTGCTCCTGCCACATCTCAGGTCGTGGGAGGAGCACAGACTCTAATAGACCATAACCTATAGTAGTACAGGCATTTGTCCCAGTTTGGCCCAAGGTTAGGGCAGCAACTTCTAAGGGGGAGCAGCTCAGGCTCGAGAGGTACAAGAAGTACCACCCTCCTACTTTCAACGGTTTGGCTTCAGAGGATGCCCGAGATTTTCTTGAAGAGTGCCATTGTATCCTCCATACTATGGGTATTGTGGAGTCAAGTGCGGTTGCTTTCACTACGTTCCAGCTTAAGGGAGCGACTTATCAGTGGTGGCAAGCATATGAGTTGGGTAGCCCGGCCGAGGCAGCTTCACTCACCTGGGCTCAGTTCTTAGAGATGTTCATGAGGGAGTTTGTTCCCTAGAGTTTTAGGGATGCATGGAGCCCAAAGTTTGAGCTGTTACGCCAGGGTGCTACGACCATATCAGAGTATGTAGAGTCTAGACATGCACTAGCCTTAGTTGTTATTGTCAGAGAGCGATTCGTCGATTTATCGAGGGGCTCAACCCTGGTATCAGATTCAGCATGGACCGAGAGTTGGAGATGGACATCCCATACCACCAGGTAGTGGAGATCGCTCAGAGATTGGAGGGTATATGCGCCCAGGAGAGAGAGAGGGAGGCCAAGAGGCCTCGATGTTCAGGCACATATAGTGGTTCCCGTGCCCCAGTTGCAGCAAGTCATAATAGGGGCTATGTGAGCTGCCATGTTTATTCAGCACTTCCATCTTCCAGCAATATTCTGGCTACTCCTAGGCCTCAGGATGCCCATTATGCATCGCCACTATCTAGTGCACCTCCTGCACGGGGTACTTTCAGCGGTCAGTCCAGCCGATCAGGCACGAGCCAGTTCCAGCAGCCACATCCTCCTAGGGGTGTACCTCCACAAACTACTCAAGCCCCACGTATTCCTCAGGGGCCCTAGACTTCTCAGGCCGTGGTTACCGCCACTCCACCTGCACAGCCAGCCAGGGGTGGAGGTCGAGCAGGTAGAGGTCGCCTTAGAGGGGGAGGCCAGGCCAGATGTTATTCTCTTCCTACTAGGATGGAGGGGGTTGCATCCGACTCAGTTATCACTGGTATTGTTCCGGTTTGTCATAGAGATGCATCAATCTTATTTGATCTAGGCTCCACTTATTCCTATGTATCATCTTACTGTACTCTATATTTTGGTGTATCCCATGATTCTTTGAGTTCTCCTATCTATGTTTCCACACCTGAGGGAGATTCCATTGTTGTTGACCATATGTATCGGTCGTGTTTCGTTGTTCTTGGTGGTTTTGAGACCAGAGCCGACCTATTGTTGCTCAGTATGGTAGATTTTGATATTATCTTGGATAAGGACTGGTTATTGCCCTATCAACCAATTTCTATTCCACCATATCGTATGGCCCCAGCAAAGTTGAAGGAGCAGTTGTAAGAGTTGCTTGATAAGGGTTTCATTCAGTTAGTGTATCACCTTGGAGTGCTCCGGTCTTGTTTGTAAAGAAGAAGGATGGTTCTATGCGCATGTGTATTGATTATCGCCAATTGAACAAGGTTACGGTGAAGAACATGTATCCATTTCCATATATTGATGACCTATTTGATCAGTTATAGGGTGCCAGAGTGTTCTCAAAGATTGATTTGCGGTTAGGCTATCATCAGTTCAAGATTCGGGAGCCGGATATTCTGAAGACTGCCTTCAGGACTATATATGGTCATTACGAGTTCCTCGTGATGTCATTAGGGTTGACCAATGCCCCATCAACATTCATGCACTTGATGAATAGTGTATTTCAGCCCTATCTTGACTCATTCATCATCGTGTTTATTGATGACATCTTGGTGTACTCCCGGAGATGGGAGGATCATGAGCAGCACCTCAGGACCGTTCTTCATACCTTGAAGGAAAAGAAGTTGTATGCAAAATTTTCAAAGTGTGAATTTTGGCTTGATTCAGTGGCAGTTTTTGGGTCAGGTCGTGTCGAGTGAGGGGATTAAGGTAGATCCAAAGAAGATTGAAGAAGTGCAGAGTTGGAACAGACCGTCTTCAACTACTGAGATCCGGAGTTATTTTTGTTTGGCAGGGTATTACCATCGATTCGTAAAGGGTTTCTCATCTATTGTTGCACATATGACCAGATTAACCCAAAATGGTGCTCCGTTCAGGTGGACCAAGGAGTGTGAGGAGAGCTTTAAAAAACTCAAGACAACTTTGACTACAGCCCCAGTGTTGGTGTTGCCTACGGGTTCGGGGTCTTACACTGTATACTATAATGCGTCGCGTTTTGGCCTCAGCACAGAGTCGACCCCTTAAGGTACATGAGAAGAACTATCATGTCCATGACCTTGAGTTAGCAGCTATTGCTCATGCCTTGAAGAGTTGGCAGCACTATTTGTACAGTGTCCCTTGTGAGGTCTATACCGACCACCGAAGTTTACATCATCTGTTCAAATAGAAGGATCTTAACTTGCGTAAGTGGATATGGTTAGAGTTGCTTAAGGACTATGATATCACCATTCTATATCATCCCGGGAAGGTAAATGTGTAAGGCACCGCAAAAATTCGTAAAGGAATTTAAGGTTTGGTGGTGCCGAAGTAGGCTTGCGTGTTAGAGTTAACGACTCCCAAAGGCTTTCTAAAGGACTATGATATTTATAAAGTGGTGTTCTATGAAAATTCTAAGAGTTACCTTCTATGAATTATGTATCATTTGTACAGTGGATGTTAAGGGTGTTCCTTTTCTGATAATATATTGCTTATGAGGCCACGGTTGGTGTTGTTCTTCTTTTATATTGCATCATCGGTTATGTATATGTCGTTAGGAATTATTTCTGGGATTCTCTAACAGGTGGATAGGCCCAATTATAGGGGAGACTCTGGCAAAATATTTGGAAATTTAGGGAGTTAGCCAAATTTTGAAGCTACTTGTTACACCCTATATTTTCGTATGTAAAAATGCGTCGTAAGCAAACTAATGTAGGACAAAAAAATGAGATAATATTTAAAAGTATATAAAGTAAGTTAATCATGTTACCTCTGAGGTTACAAATATTGAAGATCATGAACAACAAGTACAAAGAGGGTTGGACAGTTCAGAAGCTAAAGCAATTAAATAAAACAATGTTTCATCGAAAGTCGACAAGTTGGGAATGTTATAACATGTACCTTTGGGGTGAGACTAGGGTGATTAACATGATAAAGAGATTATGTTATGATTTATATTAGTCGTATTACATCCGTGTGTTATGTTTTTAAGTCAAGCGAGTTGTGGAACAAAAGTCGATGAAAGTCATCACAAGTTACATTCATAAGTTTTACTGAAACTTTGGGTCAAATGTAACTGCAATTTTCTCCCAATATACTTAGAGTTATGGTGTGTTCCACACATCAAATTAAAGATCTATGAGTCTATTTTCCAACGCATTAAACCATTTGTCAATACGACATCGGAGTAGAGAGATATGTGCATTTTTGCGATACTGCGCAAGTTGCTAGGTGACAAGTAGGTGTGTCACCTACTTGCTTAAATGAAAGCCCAAAAATGGGCCATTTCGGGTCGTCCAAAGAGGCCTTTTAAGGGCCTATTTTCTTCATATATTAGACTTAAAATAGAGCATAATAACCAGACATAAGCTCTGCAAAGAATCCTCCCAAAAATTTCCCACAAACCCTAATTGATTTTCTCTCCCTTTCAAGTTCCAATTGGAGGTAAAACTTAGAGTTTGAAGAACCAAGATAGGAGCTGAGTTATCCAACAAATAAGGTGAGTTTACTGCTCTCTTTCATCCATTTTTTCTTCTGTAAATTCATGGTAAGTCGTTCTATACTTGTAAGAACTCACGGGATGGTGATCGGAAGCCGTGAGTTCGAGTTATTCACTTGTAGCGGACTGTTTTGTGGATTGTTTTGTGTTGCTGTTGGGCTGCGTGTTTTATTACTATTTTGTGGAGTTTTGGAGGAGGAAGGGGGTTTATAAACACCATATAAATGTAGGGTGGTTGGCTGGTCGTTCGTCATAACATTTTTGGGTCGTTTGACACTACTACGGTGGTCGTTTTGTGTACGAAGAGATTGGGGTGTGTTGGGCTGTTTTGTAGTATTTGATGGTGTATATAGGGCTGGAAAATGATGTATATATATTGTTATTGTTCTGTCCTTGTATTGTTGGTGTTATCTTGAAGTTGGAGGAAGGGCATATTATAGGGGAGATGCTGCCCGTTTTAATACAAAATAGGTTTGTCGTTCGTTGTGCGATAGTTGTACCTTTCGTAACTTAACGATAGTATTATTATCATTCTTGTAGATTAAGGTGCGAAGAGGTGAGTTCAACTTGGTGATTGAAAAGATTGTGATAAGGTATGTTAAGGCTAAGCCTTCCTTCATTTTGGCATGATCTCGTAGCTACATGTGTTAGTAATGAGACAAAAAGAGAAGTTCATATTCATGAATTTATTCACACTATTCTAGTCTCATAAGTTACAATATTATTCCTTATCGAGACTCTATATTCAATTTTAGTATTGTCTTCTTTCAGTCAAGAGAGCAGCAAGCCTATATATACAGTATTACAGTATTTTCATTACCATCGAGCTATAATCGATGGGCAGGCCCCTATTGGGCAACCTCTGATCAGATGGAAAGTTATATACCGAGCCTACTGTGGCCGAGCGCCTATGAGCAAGCCCAGCATGGTCGAGATACATAGCCTAGTATGGCCGAGCGCCTATAAGCGAGCCTACTATGGCAGAGCAGTTATATATACCGAGCCTTATAAGGCCGTACAATTATTTTACTTACTATATTGAAGGAGTTGAGTCAGTATCAGCAGGTAAGTATATCTCCAGATCATCTTTGACTCCCAGTTAATTTTAGTTATCATATTATCAGTTCAGTTTCAGATTTCAGTTATTTTATTGCCTTACATACTCGGTACATTATTTCGTACTGACGTCCCTTTTTTGGGGGCGCTGCATTTCATGCGTGCAGGTTCAGACAGACAGACGGGTAGACCTCCTCAGTAGGTGTTTTCCGAGTTCCGCCTGATCGGTAAGCTCCACGTCTTTCGGAGTTGCCAGGACTAGAGTTTTGTGTACATCTTATGTATATCTGTATATATGTTATGGGTAGGTCGGGGCCCTGTTCCGATCACAGTACATCTATCAGTAGAGGCTTGTAGGCATATCCTGTTGGTTAGTGCAGTATGTTGGGTTTGTATAAATTGGTGGTTTGTCAGCTGTAGTAGCTATGACGGCCTTGTCGGCCTAGCTTTATATTGATATTTAGTTAGTGCTAGTTTCCATTCAGTTTTATATTTTGCTTCGCAAATTGTCTTGCAAGGTGGCCCCATGGCCAAAGTATGACATTATGTGTTCAGAGTCCCTTAGTCGCAATTTGGTACGCCAGGTTAGGTGAGGCACGGGGTGCTTGTCTCGCTCCTAGGTTCGGGGCGTGACAAACTTGGTATCAGAGCAGTTCTGTCCTAGGGAGTCTACAAGCCGTGTCTAGTAGGGTCTTGTTTATAGATGTGTTGTGCACCACATTATATAAGCAAGGAACTACAGGGCATTTAGGAGTTGGTTACACTTCTTTGAAATCTAAATCGTGCTATAGAACTGAGTTATAGGAAATTTGAATTAAACTTATGTGTTGGTGTTTGCATGCACAGATGACGGTGACTAGGAAGACTACGGCTAGCCAGAGGAGAGATACAGTAGTAGGTGAGGGGACCAACAGGGTACCCCCAGTAGATGGGGCCCAGTCTGAGGCTCAAGGGGAGACCCCTACTCAGCCATTACCGGCTCCTCCACCAACTACGGAGATTCCTAGGGAAACCGCACATCCAGTTCCCCCTCCACTTCCATCAGATCAGGACTTAAGGAGTGCGGTGCATTTGTTGACACAGTTGGTAGCTACCCAGCAACATGCTAGGGCATCAGCTAGTGCAGGAACTTCTGAGGGGTCTGGGAGTTCAAGGGTCCGAGAGTTTATTGCTTTGAGTCCCCCAGAGTTCACGGGGACAGATCAGAGGGAGGACCCGCAGGATTTCATAGATCAGCTTCACAGGATCTTTCGTGTTATGCATGCCACGGAGAAAGAGGCAGTTGAGCTAGCAGCTTTTCGACTCCGAGATATAGCCATCCTTTGGTATGAGGGATGGGAGAGGTCCAGGGGACGTGATACACCTCCAGCTATTTGGGAGAATTTTTCAGATGCTTTCCTTGACCAGTACTTACCGCGGGAGATCCGACAGGCTCGAGTCGATCAGTTTCTAGCCCTCAAGCAGGGTAATATGAGTGTTCGAGAGTATAGTCTCCGTTTTGACTCATTGGCCAGATATGCACCATCCATAGTTTCTACTATGCGGGACAGGATTCACAGGTTTATAGCAGGGTTAGCCCCAGAGTTAACCGAGGCATGTGCCACCGCTGCATTGCAGGATAGTATGGATATCTCCCGGATTCAGGCATTCGCCCAGAATATAGAAAGGGGTAGGCGTCGGCAGCAGGGTACAGAGAGGGCTGAGCAAGGGCAACGTAAGAGGATGAGATTTCCCAGGTCTCAGGAGCAATCTCAGGGTAGTTATAGGACCCAGTACTTCGGACGGCCACCTAGGCCTCCGCCACCTCAGTTACAGGGTTACGGGTATGACCGCTATACTCAGTCAGGACCAGGTGAGAGCTCACGGGCGTCGGGTTTGCAGCGACAACGAGGTTCTGCGCAGACATGGTCATTTCCTCCGCGGTGTGACATCTGTGGTAGAGGACACTTGGGTCAATGCCGAGCAGGTTCTGATGCTTGTTATACATGTGGGCGTCCGGGGCATATGATGCGAGATTGCCCAAATAGAGATTCTGGGGGAATGGCACAACCAGCGAGTTCAGCAACAGGATCGTCTATGTCCGTGCATCCTTCAAGGCGCGAGTCTCAGTCTTCGGCTGGTAGAGGTCGAGGCAGAGGTAGAGGTTCCAGTTCAAGTGGTAATCAGAACCGTATCTATGCTTTAGCGGGTCGACAGGACCAGGAGTCTTCACCAGACGTTGTGACAGGTATATTAACCATTTGCTCTCACGATGCTTATGCTTTGATAGACCCAGGATCTACTTTATCGTATATTACCCCATTTGTCGCGAGGAAGTTTGGTATAGTGCCTGAAATACTAAGTGATCCTTTTGCGGTATCTACACCGGTCGGAGAATCGATTATTGCTAGACGGGTTTACCGAGGTTGTACGGTGACAATTTGTAGTCGTCAGACCTCAGCTGACCTAGTTGAGCTAGAGATGATGGACTTTGATGCTATCATGGGCATGGACTGGTTGGCAGCTTGCTATGCCACAGTTGATTGCCGAGCAAAGGTAGCCAAATTTCATTTTCCGGGTGAGCCAGTCCTTGAATGGGTAGGTAATACACCAACACCCAGAGGTAGGTTTATTTCCTATCTGAAGGCGAGGAAAATGATCGCAAAAGGGTGCATTTATCATATTGTGCGAGTTAGAGATGCAGATGCTGAGATACCTACACTTCAGTCTATTCCCATAGTCAAAGAGTATGCAGATGTGTTTCCAGATGAGCTTCCAGGTATTCCTCCAGAGCGAGAGATTGATTTTAGCATCGATTTGCTTCCAGGAACTCAACCAATATCCGTCCCTCCGTATAGAATGGCACCTGCCGAATTGAAGGAGTTGAAGGAGCAGTTAAAAGATTTGCTGGAGAAAGGTTACATTAGGCCCAGTACCTCACCTTGGGGTGCACCGGTACTATTTGTGCGGAAGAAAGACGGCTCGCTGAGGATGTGTATCGATTATAGGCAGTTGAACAAGGTAACTATTAAGAATAAGTATCCACTTCCAAGGATCGATGACTTGTTTGATCAGTTGCAGGGAGCTAGATGCTTTTCCAAGATTGATTTGAGGTCGGGGTACCACCAGGTCAGAGTTCGGGAAAAAGATATTCCGAAGACAGCCTTCAGGACCCGATATGGCCACTTCGAGTTCCTTGTCATGTCCTTCGGGTTGACTAATGCACCCGCTGTATTTATGGACTTGATGAATAGCCTATTCCGGCCATTTTTAGATCTGTTCGTGATAGTATTTATTGATGATATTCTGGTTTATTCCCGTTCAGAGGATGAGCATGCGGACCACCTGCGAGCGGTACTCCAAACCCTCCGTGATCGTAAGTTGTATGCTAAGTTTTCTAAATGTGAGTTCTGGTTGAAGTCTGTAGCATTCTTGGGGCATATTGTATCAGATGAAGGGATAAAGGTGGACACTCAGAAGATTGAGGCCATGAAATCTTGGCCTAGACCTACCACTCCGACAGAGGTTCGTAGCTTTCTAGGCTTAGCAGGATACTATCGGAGGTTCGTAGAGGGTTTTTCTTCCCTTTCGGCACCATTGACGAAGTTGACATAGAAAGAAACTAAGTTTCAATGGACAGAGGCTTGTGAGCGGAGTTTCCAAGAGCTTAAGAACAAGTTGACCTCAGCTCCAGTTCTAACACTTCCAGAGGGTCTAGAGGGTTATGCCGTGTATTGTGATGCATCAGGTGTCGGGTTAGGATGTGTCCTGATGCAACATGGGAAGGTAATTGCATATGCTTCAAGGCAGTTGAGGAAGCACGAGAGGAATTATCCGACCCACGACCTCGAGTTAGCTGCGGTTGTCCATGCACTTAAGATATGGCGGCATTATTTATATGGTGTTCATGTTGATATATTTACTGATCATAAAAGCCTACAATATATTTTCAAGCAGAAAGAGTTGAATTTGCGACAGAGGCGATGGCTTGAGTTATTGAAAGATTACGATGTTAACATTCTCTACCATCCAGGGAAAGCTAATGTTGTAGCAGATGCCTTAAGTCGCCGATCTATGGGTAGCTTAGCACATGTAGAGCCCGAGAAAAGACAATTAGCTAGAGATATTCATCAATTGGCTTCGTTGGGGGTTCGGTTAGTAGATTCTGAGGATGGTGGAGTTGTAATCCAAAACACTGCAAAATCATCCCTCATAGCTGAAGTCAAGGAAAGGCAGTACGAGGACCCAGAGTTGGTCGAGTTGAGAGAGCGAGTTCCGCAGCAGAAGAAGCCATTGTTAGAGCTCAAGGGAGATGGGGTTCTCAGATACAAGGGTCGTTTGTGTGTTCCAGATGTAGCAGGGCTACGAGACAGGATTATGTCAGAGGCACATTATTCATGGTATTCCATCCACCCTGGATCGACGAAGATGTATCATGACATTAAGGATATGTACTGGTGGAATGATATGAAGAAGAACATTGCTGAGTTTGTCGCCCAATGTACTAGTTGCCAGCAAGTGAAGGTAGAACACCAGAAGCCCGGAGGGCTAATGCAGACTATAGAGATCCCGACATGGAAATGGGAGGCGATAAACATGGACTTTATCATGGGTTTACCTCGTTCTAATCGTAAGTTCGATTCCATATGGGTGATAGTCGATAGGCTCACGAAATCAGCTCACTTCCTACCGGTCAGATCTACATATACAGCAGAAGATTATGCAAAGTTATATATTAAGGAGATAGTGCGGCTACACGGAGTACCAGTTTCTATTATATCTGACCGTGGGGCTCAGTTTACAGCACATTTTTGGAGGTCATTTCAGAGAGGTCTAGGGACTCAGGTGAATCTCAGCACAGCTTTTCATCCACAGACTGATGGACAAGCCGAGCGCACAATTCAGACGCTCGAGGATATGTTACGAGTATGTGTGTTGGATTTTAAAAGAAGTTGGGATGAACATCTACCTCTTATCGAGTTTGCATATAATAACAGTTACCACTCCAGTATCCAGATGGCTCCGTACGAGGCTTTGTATGGGCGTAAGTGCAGATCTCCTATAGGGTGGTTTGATGTTGGAGAATCTGGGTTACATGGGCCAGACCTGGTTCAGCAGGCCATAGAGAAAGTAAAGGTTATCCGGGAGCGACTGTTGACAGCTCAGAGTCGTCAGAAGTCATATTTTGACGTGCGGCGACGAGACTTAGAGTTCAGGATTAATGACTGGGTATTCTTAAAGGTATCACCTATGAAGGGCGTGATGAGGTTTGGCAAGAAAGGAAAGCTTAGCCCACGGTATATTGGGCCTTATAGGATCATTCGGAGAGTGGGCCAACTAGCTTATGAGTTAGAGTTGCCCTCAGAATTGGAGTCTGTCCATCCGGTTTTTCACGTATCTATGCTATGGAAGTGCATTGGCGATCCTACCCGAGTGGTGCCCACGGATGATGTACAGATTACAGAGGACTTGTCATACGAGGAAATTCCAGTTGCCATCCTAGACCGACAAATCCGCAATCTACGAAATAAGGAGGTAGCTTCCGTAAAGGTTTTATGGAGGAGCAAGAATGTAGAAGAGATGACGTGGGAATCGGAGGAAGAAATGAAGTCTAAATACCCCCACCTATTTCAAAATGAAGATATGGTTCGAGATGGGACGCTACAACATAGCTCTATGTAGGCTAGCAGGTCATCAGGTAAGCTTTTATTTTTCACTTTCAATATTTATGATTTACGGTCGGTGAGGCAAATTGCTGCTATTTATAAAGATTGGCCATGTGTGGCATGCATAGTATGTTTTTGGCTACGTGCAGGTTGGTTTTAACCTAGTGTACGAAGGATACTCTGGAAAAAGTTTCCAAAGTCTCCAAGAGTAAACATTCGAGGACGAATGTTCCCAAGGGGGAGTGATGTTACACCCTATATTTTCGTATGTAAAAATGCGTCGTAAGCAAACTAATGTAGGACAAAAAAAATGAGATAATATTTAAAAGTATATAAAGTAAGTTAATCATGTTACCTCTGAGGTTACAAATATTGAAGATCATGAACAACAAGTACAAAGAGGGTTGGACAGTTCAGAAGCTAAAGCAATTAAATAAAACAATGTTTCATCGAAAGTCGACAAGTTGGGAATGTTATAACATGTACCTTTGGGGTGAGACTAGGGTGATTAACATGATAAAGAGATTATGTTATGATTTATATTAGTCGTATTACATCCGTGTGTTATGTTTTTAAGTCAAGCGAGTTGTGGAACAAAAGTCGATGAAAGTCATCACAAGTTACATTCATAAGTTTTACTGAAACTTTGGGTCAAATGTAACTGCAATTTTCTCCCAATATACTTAGAGTTATGGTGTGTTCCACACATCAAATTAAAGATCTATGAGTCTATTTTCCAACTCATTAAACCATTTGTCAATACGACATCGGAGTAGAGAGATATGTGCATTTTTGCGATACTGCGCAAGCTGCTAGGTGACAAGTAGGTGTGTCACCTACTTGCTTAAATGAAAGCCCAAAAATGGGCCATTTCGGGTCGTCCAAAGAGGCCTTTTAAGGGCCTATTTTCTTCATATATTAGACTTAAAATAGAGTATAATAACCAGACATAAGCTCTGCAAAGAATCCTCCCAAAAATTTCCCACAAACCCTAATTGATTTTCTCTCCCTTTCAAGTTCCAATTGGAGGTAAAACTTAGAGTTTGAAGAACCAAGATAGGAGCTGAGTTATCCAACAAATAAGGTGAGTTTACTGCTCTCTTTCATCCATTTTTTCTTCTGTAAATTCATGGTAAGTCGTTCTATACTTGTAAGAACTCACGGGATGGTGATCGGAAGCCGTGAGTTCGAGTTATTCACTTGTAGCGGACTGTTTTGTGGACTGTTTTGTGTTGCTGTTGGGCTGCGTGTTTTATTACTATTTTGTGGAGTTTTGGAGGAGGAAGGGGGTTTATAAACACCATATAAATGTAGGGTGGTTGGCTGGTCGTTCGTCATAACATTTTCGGGTCGTTTGACACTACTACGGTGGTCGTTTTGTGTACGAAGAGATTGGGGTGTGTTGGGCTGTTTTGTAGTATTTGATGGTGTATATAGGGCTGGAAAATGATGTATATATGTTGTTATTGTTCTGTCCTTGTATTGTTGGTGTTATCTTGAAGTTGGAGGAAGGGCATATTATAGGGGAGATGCTGCCCGTTTTAATACAAAATAGGTTTGTCGTTCGTTGTGCGATAGTTGTACCTTTCGTAACTTAACGATAGTATTATTATCATTCTTGTAGATTAAGGTGCGAAGAGGTGAGTTCAACTTGGTGATTGAAAAGATTGTGATAAGGTATGTTAAGGCTAAGCCTTCCTTCATTTTGGCATGATCTCGTAGCTACATGTGTTAGTAATGAGACAAAAAGAGAAGTTCATATTCATGAATTTATTCACACTATTCTAGTCTCATAAGTTACAATATTATTCCTTATCGAGACTCTATATTCAATTTTAGTATTGTCTTCTTTCAGTCAAGAGAGCAGCAAGCCTATATATACAGTATTACAGTATTTTCATTACCATCGAGCTATAATCGATGGGCAGGCCCCTATTGGGCAACCTCTGATCAGATGGAAAGTTATATACCGAGCCTACTGTGGCCGAGCGCCTATGAGCAAGCCCAGCATGGTCGAGATACATAGCCTAGTATGGCCGAGCGCCTATAAGCGAGCCTACTATGGCAGAGCAGTTATATATACCGAGCCTTATAAGGCCGTACAATTATTTTACTTACTATATTGAAGGAGTTGAGTCAGTATCAGCAGGTAAGTATATCTCCAGATCATCTTTGACTCCCAGTTAATTTTAGTTATCATATTATCAGTTCAGTTTCAGATTTCAGTTATTTTATTGCCTTACATACTCGGTACATTATTTCGTACTGACGTCCCTTTTTTGGGGGCGCTGCATTTCATGCGTGCAGGTTCAGACAGACAGACGGGTAGACCTCCTCAGTAGGTGTTTTCCGAGTTCCGCCTGATCGGTAAGCTCCACGTCTTTCGGAGTTGCCAGGACTAGAGTTTTGTGTACATCTTATGTATATCTGTATATATGTTATGGGTAGGTCGGGGCCCTGTTCCGATCACAGTACATCTATCAGTAGAGGCTTGTAGGCATATCCTGTTGGTTAGTGCAGTATGTTGGGTTTGTATAAATTGGTGGTTTGTCAGCTGTAGTAGCTATGACGGCCTTGTCGGCCTAGCTTTATATTGATATTTAGTTAGTGCTAGTTTCCATTCAGTTTTATATTTTGCTTCGCAAATTGTCTTGCAAGGTGGCCCCATGGCCAAAGTATGACATTATGTGTTCAGAGTCCCTTAGTCGCAATTTGGTACGCCAGGTTAGGTGAGGCACGAGGTGCTTGTCTCGCTCCTAGGTTCGGGGCGTGACACTACTGGTGTGTGTGAATTAACAGTTGGGCCATATTGAATGCTAATGATAGATTTTGACCCTCATTCGAGGACGAATGATCCTAAGTGGGGCAGAATATAAGGCCCCACAAAATTTTTTAAAGGAATTTAAGGTTTCGTGGTGTCGAAGTTGGCTTACATGTTTGAGGATTGAACAATGCACTGGTAAGTAAAGGAAAATTTTGGGTAGAAAAAAATAATTTAAAAACAAATTCTGCGTACCGCATAATGGCCGCAAAGTGAAATGTAGAATCCATAATGATATAGAAATATCGCGAGTGTCGACACTATCCAATGTAAATCTTAGATTCTAGCCATATACAAATCTGAAAAATTCTCAATTGCTACATATAAATCTTGAATCCATTAGAACCTTCTTAAGAGTCATCCACTTTGCTCAAATCTCAATTGCACTGCCCAAACGGGCCGAATGACTGTGCCCCATTAGCACGACAACACCCAAAGAAGTAACTCCGCCTTAACGCAACCGAGCAAATTCCTACTCCATGTGCACTACATCCTTCACGAATAACAACTCAATCACTCCATGATTCCCATATACCCATAAAGTGTAATACACCATGCATCCAGAAATTCCCTTGCTTAAGTCATCCTTAAAACCAGCCTCTGCAAGTCATAACCGATCCATAAGTATGCCTCAAACCGAAACCAATGCAACACGTAACCATGCAATGAAATCGTCGATAGCAGACTCCTCCACTTGGCTAAAAGCCATAGATCAAAACACTTGATAACTCACAATGCCCATACTCTATTATTGCTATAATATTGTAGTGAGATTCAACTAAATCCTTCATAAGCTCATGTAACACAAAACATATAATACCTCAAATCATCTGCTAAGCTCGCATTCATCCTCGCGACGGTCAAATCAACTTTCACAACCAATCCAAACTCAAATTGCAACACCTATACCGACTGGTAGAAAAGAAAGCCTCCGCACAACATCATAAGGATCACATATCCGTAGATTATCCCGCAGGTTATAACCCACCTGCTTAGTCTCAAACTGACATTTATCTATACCCTTTCACAACCACAACTACTGCGCAAGCACTTAATCTTCTAGAGTCTGTACTCATCAACAAGACATGAAAATCTACTTCGTTCTACAAATGAATAACACGAACAAATCTCTCAAAAACCTTCATAACGCAAGACTGTATGACACATCCATATAAATCGAGCGCCTAATAGTCCTTTTCACATCTCAAGCAAACCCGTCATATTCAAACCATTTGAACACCCCGCAGTCATATCCTACTCATCATAAATCCATCCAACTACTCACCGAGCCACCAGACCCACTCATAGGGACACCACTAGAAATAGAAGTCCAAAAGCACATGCTCATACAACTACAACTACCGAGCCTAAGATGTGGTCCAAACCGGGACTCAAGTCCTCCAGACTGGCCCATTACCAAAACATAGAAAACATATCTCGCACCTCATCCATGGAATCCACAAGCCGTTGATGAACAACTAATACCGTGCGCTCACATGTGCATACGAGTGAGTGGAAGGAATTAAAAGATATAAGCTTCAAGCTGAATCAATGCCGAAGATAAAGAAAAAAAGGATGGGAAGTTTATCCTAAATACACTATAGCCACTAGAAGATAGGTATGAACATCATCATACTTCTGCAAGACTCTACTAGACACTTGCTCATGACTCGTAGAATCTATGAACCTAGAGCTCTTATACCAACTTATCACGACCCAAAAACTAGTCAGTCATGATGGTACCTAACCCAATTAGCTAGGTAAACCAAATAACAATAAAACATAATATAATGATAATGATAAGAGTCAAAAATGAAATAACTGAATTTTATACATTTCCCCAAGGATTTGTAGTACAAGACATGAGCCACTAAGACTTAGATTTAAATATAATTGAGCTGAAATAATTACAACATCTGCTTGGACTGACATATACATAATTCGAATCTAAAGCTACCAAGGATAAGTGATGGACATAACTCGAATGCGGAGTACATCCTCAATGCCAGATCCCGCCATACATAGTAGCAACAACTCCAAGATCTGCACGCAAGGTGCAGAAGTGTAGTATGATTACAACCTACCCCATGTACTCAATAAGTATCCTAACTAACCTCGGCGAGATAAAAGAAGCGAGAAATATAGATGAAACTCACTAACACCTGTGCAATTCATAATTTCAACAAGTATAGAACATAGTTATGATCCAAACAGGAAATCTCAGGTAAAACCACTTTGATGCTCATAATGCTTTGTTTTAAAGTGGTCTGCTCAGTCAACATTCTAGCATATAAGGAAGATATGCAAGTAAAAGAAGGTAAACAGTCGAGGAAATTTCAAGTAAAGATGCAATGCAGTAACCAAATATCAGTCTATTGTGACGTGCAACCCCACTCAATAACAGTAACCAGCTCTCCTAGAGCTCACATCAACCAAAAACCCATAGGTTTCTCACAATCCGCATTTACACCATTAAGAGAGAAATATGAGAGGGTGACCCTAGGGGAATGGATCCGTATTCACACACAGGCAAAACCAATTCAATGTGCTACCAGCCCGGCATGGTCACATTCTCAATATCAACCGCACATACAACTCACGTACTGCACGGAAAACTCACGTGTCGATACTTACAATCTGCCCGGCATGGTCACGGGCATAACAACATAATCTGCCTGGCATGGTCACAGGCATAACAACACAATCCGCCCAGGGTGGTCACAGGCATAACAACACAATCCACCCGACGTGGTCACTGGCATAACAACACAAATCCGTTGGGTATGGTCACAGGTATAACAACACAATCCACCCGGCGTAGTCGCAGGCATCCAGTCTAATTGTATCACACAGAAGCAAATAAATAAGAATACACGTATGTGATAGATGAATAACAAATCTCATGCTCCTGGACTAGTATAAATGATATGCTAAAGTGTAGGCATATGCAAAGTGTGCTATCATAGCTCAAATCGGAAATTTTATCATAGAATAGCATTTATCATATTCATTTAGTGATTAAACCTCTATGTAGCCTCAAATATGGATCAAATAGTTCACATAATTTTACAAATATAAGAAATATCATAGCTTAAAGCATAACAGTCAATTCTAGGCTTTTTATAGCCTAAGCACAACCCGAGCATGGATAAATACCCTCGGTGTTAGCACATGAGCTCAAACCCCTCACATGTGCATACCTAAAGCACGTAGCTATCACAAATAATTCAGGCAACTAGTGCCTCAACCAAGTTTAGATAAGATGCTTACCTCAAACAAGCCAAATCCAATTTCGAGCAAGCCAAACAATATTCTAGAAATACAATCCTGCACGTACCGACCTCCGAATGGCTCGAAACTATCCAAAACCAAGTCAAGAATATCAAATAATGCCAAAGAAAACAAACCCAATCGATAAAGGTTGAATCTTTAATCAAAATCCCAAAATCAACCAAAAAGTCAACAAAAGTCAATGCCGAGCTCACCTTGGATTCCAAATCCAAGTTTACCTGAGTGAAACCCGAACCAATAAAAGCTCGCACGAATAAAAACCGACTCAATCAGAATCCGATAGCTCAACAATTCGCAAAATTATCGCCCTTGGGTGTTCATAACCCAAGAGTCCAACCCACACTAGTTGGGTCCCATATATGTTCCGAAATACTCCTCCAAAACTCGCCAAATTAGAGTATGTTGTTCTCCTAATATAGGAGAACAAAAACTCAAAAGGAATCGAGAAATAAACATGTCTAACTCATTTTTAATTTTTAAAATTTAGGACATAACCCTAGGTCATGATTCAGTGGCAATTTCGTAATTAGTCTGGAAAATCTATCAATCCAATTCTTAGTAAAATGACCATAAATTCCTCATATGATATCAAAACTTGATGATTTCAGTTTCTATGGTTACAAAATTATGATACGGATATAATGGTTTAGTAGAAATACGAATCAAAGACGTTTGTTCAATATGGTAACCTTTATGCTCAAATCGATGTTGAAATCGAAAACAATCACCATACAACTTAAACTTATCCAAAGCTCATCGGAATTTAACTAAACTTTGTGGATATGTCCAAAATGATCATACAAATTATTCTAATAATTAAAACCCAATTCTGAGTTCGTTTACCCAAAAGTCAAACCTTGGTCAACTCTTCCAACTTAAAGCTTCTAAAACAAGAATCATTCTTCCAAATCAATCTCGAACCGCTCAAAAATTGAAACCAACCATACACGCAAGTAATGATACATAATATGAAGCTTCTCAAAGTATCAAACCACAGAATGGAACGCTAAATCTTAAAACGACCGGTCGGGTCGTTCCAGAAACTAACTATTTCTTTCGTGCCAATTCATTCGTGCTTTTCTCGTTATGTTTATAGAAATTTCGTGCCTCCCGTCCTTAGGTTTTAAAAGTCCATTCTTATTTACATAAACTCCACTCTTAAATTACTTTCAAGAAAACTCATTCTTGGGTAGGTGATTTGTGAGTTGCGTTCGAACTTTGAGGATTTTCAATGAGTGAGGCAGATATTATATCATAAATGTGAGATAAAACACAAAAGGTTGAGTGGGCTTGTTTGAATCAAAATAAAAGAGGTGTGCTATTATGGGATTCTCTTATTATTAATCAATTATTTTTTCTATAAGCATGTCTTCTGCAGATTCAAGTGAAAGAATTATTGAATATAGTGATGACGAATGTTGGGATTACTATGATGAAGATGTGAAGCAATTCATGTAATTCTTGTGGGGACTACGATGGGTGTATTCCTTGTCATGATTCAGGTAAAGACTCAAGTGATGACGAAACATGGTATGTTCCTTATCATAATTCATATGGTTATGATTCGTACGAGTATGTTACTAACAAGGATAATAACCATCATGCTAGTCATAGAAGATATGGAGTTGAATCAAGGAACATGAAAGAAAAACATGAAAAAATAAGTTATAAGGGTAGTGAGGTAAGTTTGATCCTTGGAAACTATAAGATATTGATACCATTCTTTGAAAGAATTCATGGTCTGAATGCCTACCTTAATTGGGAGAGAAAGGTGGACAATGTCTTTGCATCTTATACATGTTCGAAAAGTAAAAACATAGAGCTGGTTACTAGAGCACTTCATGGGAATGCTTCTTTGTGGTGGTACAACCGTGAAACTACCTTGGAAGGCACTTCTTGTCTATCTATTGAGACTTGGGATACAATGAAGTTTCATTTGAGAAGCAGGTTTGCACCTTTGAATTTAAAAAATATGGCACACAAGAAGAATGAGGCTTATAGGAGGGCAAAATCTATTTCTTTTGATTACCCAAGAACATCAAAGCATGGAAGCCTTCCAAAAGGAGAGCTTCTAACGAAAGATTCATCTTCATGTTTAACTCCATCTGCAATAAACAAAAGTGAGCAATTAAGACAAAATAAAGAGAGAAGTAAGGGAGTGATAATTCACAATTTAATAGAGGCAAAATGAGAGGTTGAGAGGAGTAATGTGAGAGGGATGTCAAAAGAGAAAAATTCGAGTGAAAGTAGATAAGCGAGTATTGCAAAAGAAAGTTTGAGTGAGAATACTTCTTGTCTTCATTCTGATTTGTTAACATCTTCTTTGTCTAGTGTGTATTTCTCTAATGTGCAGGCCTTCAAGGATACATTTGGTAAATTGGAGGAAACCATGCAAGATGCCACTATTTCAAGTGGTCAGGGAAATCCAGAGGATACAACATTAAAGCATAATGATCCATTCTTAAGCGTAAGAAACAAAGGTAAAGAAGAACTTCTAGGAATAACTCGAGGTATGATGATTAATCATAAATCTTTTTCTTTGAGAGAATCTGATTCTCGTGTAAGTGCTTGTGTTAGATGTTATTCTTGTGACCCTTGTGAATCTTTTGTTGCAAATCATGAAGTTTGTTGTGATGATTCACTAGTTGAGCTCAATCATCGGGATAACAATCACCCTGTGAGTTTGAACTCGATGGCCTTATATGGGGTGACCTTGTGAATAATTTAGTTGAAAAAGGAGGGAAAGTTGAATGTGCACCTTATTCTGAGGGGATTGATGCTTTAAGTGGCGACATCACTCAAAGTACTAATGGCCATGACCTTGTTGATTATTTGTTTCAACTTCATAGTAACAATTGTGTTGTTGAAAGAACTTCCTTAATGAGTGGGTTTAAACTTATTGATTCTTCTTCTCATGAGAATAATATGGTACAATGCGATGAGATCATGGCACAAGAAAAGTTGAATAAGAAATGCAAAGAGAGCTCGAGGGAGCATGAATCTTCTTCATGTATTAATCCATCAATTATTTCTTGTTTTAGTATTATTTCTCCCTTTATACAGGAATTCGAAAAGGATTATGAGGAAAAGGACAATGATGAGAATACGAGTGGTCAAGTTAAGGCATATTATTCTAAGCCCTTATGGGATGATTAAATAAAAGTATGAATAAGGAAAATGAGGCCCATGGAGATTTTGATTACTTAGATACCACGGGGATTGAGTTTGAAGAAGAATACAGTGGCTCAAGTTTAGAGGAGAATGTCTATCACGACCAATTCTCACTATAGGTCGTGATGGAGCCCAATGTCGTCGTTAGACAAGCCAACAATGAACTACCAACTTAATTATTACTTTTATTATTTTCAAAATCGTGAATTTTTATCAGATAGAGAATTTAGCACATTAGAATCATGGAAACTTACAATTTAAGTAGAACTAATAATCAAAGTATGTCAATGTAAAGCAAAACCACAAACAAAATTTTAAACATCCTAAAACCGGGTGTCACAAGCACATTAGCGTCTACTGAAGAGTGCAATATTAATACAACATCTGTCTGAAATATAAAATAGCCAAGATAAGGTAAATAAATAAGATAGAGACTCTGTGGGCTACGGTGCGTAGCATAGAAAGTAACTCACCATAAAGTCCCCTCAGCAGTTGCGCCTACGTGCCAAGATGGCCATGAGACGAACCTGCCGGATCCTGCACATTTAGTGCAGAAGTGAAGCATGAGTACCTAAATCAACGCGTACCAAGTAAGTATCCATCCTAACCCAGGATAAGTAGTGACGAGGGGACGATATCGACACTCACTAGTGGCCCAATAAATCAATATGATAAATTACAAACAAATATGAAATACAACAACAACCATGAGGTAAAAACTGTAACTCACAAAATTCTCCAGCATTTCCTTTGACAGTATAAATCTGTCGAATGTCATATGTTATATCAACAGATCAGAAATATCAAATGTAGTCTCAAACGGGTAAGAAATACCATATAAATAACAAGGTCTCAATAAAAGGGCATTTAACAAATATTCAGACTCCTAGCGGTATTACGCACGATTATGCTAAGGTCGTACAATACGATCTAGAGTGGTGTGTACACTGGCGAGGGTCGACCGGCGCGAACCAGAGACATATCTCATCTCAATATACTTCCGAGGTGTTTGGCCCGATCCACAGGAAAGGAAGAAACTTATCAAATTATGAGTCACGTGTTTATAACACAGGTACAACAACATAAAGTAAATATAGCCTTTACCTTTTATCAAATATCTTTCCAAACAACTAAAGGTAATAAAGCTCGTCCTAACAGATTCCCAAATCAATTTCAATTATAAGTTCAATTAATTAAGTTAGCAAATTGAGTTCAAATAATTCAAATATTACATGATAAATTTCTATCTACCCATACATAAACATGCTTTAGCTATGTACGGACTCTCGTCACCTCGTGCCTACGTAGCATCCACAACTAGTAGCACATAACAATTTGATACCTACGGGGTAGTTTCCTCCTCACAAGTTTAGACAGGAGACTTACCTCGCTCTGATGTTCCAATAACCGGCTCAAATGCCTCTCTAACTCCTCAATTCAAAGCCAAATGATCCGAAACTCGTCAAACAACATGCAAACCAATAAAAATATCCTCCAACACTCATAGTTAAACCACTTGGTGCCCTTCTAGCCTAACCTTCTACGCGATCGCAACATCTCCCTCGCGATTGCGATACACTGCCGCCCAAAGCATCGAGAACACGAGTGATTCTTTGTGAATGCAAAGTATAAATTGCCTGACGCCCAATAGACCTTTGCAGATGCGACCTTTTCTTCACGATCGCGAAGAAGGAAGCACCAGACACCATAAACAACAGTCCAAACATGGCAAAATGACCCGTAGCCCATCTGAAATTCGCCTGATGCCCCCGGGACCCCGTCCAATCATACCAACCAGTCCGAAAACATGACACAAACTTGCTCGAGGCCTCAAATCACACCACACAACATCCAAACTATGAATCGACGATCAAGATCCTTCTTGAAACCTTCAAACTTTCAAACTTCTTCGAATGCATCCGAATTATACTCAAACATTCCGGAATAACTTCAAACATAGCATACAAGTCACAAATCACAATATGAATCTATTCCAAGGTTCGGAACCCCAAACGGACATCGATAAAATCTAAATCTACTTCAAACTAAACTTAGGAAATTATAAAACCTTCAAAATGCCAACTTTCCATAATAAGCACTGAAATGCTCCCGGGGCACCCGATACTCAACCCGAACATACGCCTAAGTCCAAAATTATCATACAAATCTATTGGAACCTTCAAATCCCGATTTAGAGGTCGTTTACTCAAAAGTCAAACCTTGATCAATTCTTCCAATTTAAAGCTTTCGAATTGAGAATTTTCCTCCCGAATCAACTCCAAACTTCCCAAAATTCAATTCCGACCACACATAAAGTGATGCTATTCAAGGCCTCAAACCGCTGAATGACGCACTAGAGCTCAAAACGATCGGTTGGGTCGTTACATTCTCCCTCACTTAAATATATGTTTGTCTTCGAATGTGCCATGAACCTTCAAATCTCACGAACTGGCTGGCTAAGGCCTGAACATCCAAGGCTAAGGGCCTCTCAACTGCCGGAAGTTATGCCAAACTCCCTAAACTCTCTGCATGGCGGCTCAAGGCGTCGGCCACTATATTGGCATTCCCCGGGTGGTACAATATAGTGATATCATAGTCTTTAAGTAGCTCTAACCACCTCCGCTGATGCAAATTAAGGTCCTTCTGCCAGAACAAGTGCTATAAACTCCAGTGATCAGTGTAGATCTCACAAGGAACACCATACAAATAATGACGCCAAATCTTCAGGGCGTGAACAATAGCTGCTAACTCAAGATCATGGATCGGATAATTCTTCTCATGCACCTTCAATTGTCTAGACGCATAGGCAATCACCCTACCGTCCTGCATCAATACCGCTCCAAGGCCAATCCTCGAGGCATCACAATAGACAGTGTAGGACCCAAAACCTGTAGGCAATACTAATACTGGGGCTGTATTCAAAGTGCTTCTGAAAGCTCTTCTCACACTCTTCGGTCCACCTGAACGGAGAGCCCTTCTGGGTCAGCTTGGTCATAGGTGCTGCAATGGATGAAAATCCCTCGATAAAGAGACGGTAATACCCCTCCAAATCAAGGAAATTATGGGTCTCCGTAGCTGATGACGGTCTAGGCCAACTCTGCACTTCCTCCACCTTCTTCACATCTACCTTGATCCCATCACAAGACACTATGTGGCCCAAGAATGCCACTGAATCAGGCCAGAATTCACACTCAGAAAATTTTGCATACAACCTCTTCTCCCTCAAAGTCTGAAGCACAGTCCTCTGGTGCTGCTCATGATCTTCCCGATACCGCGAATATACCGGGATGTCATCAATAAACACAATGACGAAGGAATCAAGATAAGGCCGGAACATGTTGTGCATCAAAAGCATAAAGGCTGATGGGGCATTGGTCAGCCTAAATGACATGACAAAAAACTCATAGTGACCATATCTGGTCCTGAAAGCAGTCTTCGGAATATCCAGCTCCCGAATCTTCAACTGATGATAGCCAGAATGCAAGTTAATCTTGGAAACCACCCTGGCACCCTATAACTGATCAAATAAATCATCGATGCGATGCAAAGGATTCTTGTTCTTCACTGTAACCTTGTTCAACTGCAGATAATCAATATACATACGCATAAAACCATCCTTCTTCTTCACAAATAAGACCGGAGCACCCCAAGGTGATACACTGGGCCTGATGAAACCCTTATCCAGCAACTCCTGCAACTGCTCCTTCAACTAGTTTAACTCAGGAGGATCCATACGGTAAGGAGGAATAGATATGGACTGAGTGCCCGACAACAAATCAATGTCGAAATCAATATCTCTATCGGGAGGCATACCCGGAAGATCAGCTGGAAACACATCAAGGAAGTCCCTCACTACTGGGACTGACTCAACTGAAGGGGTATCAATACTGACATCTCTTACATAGGCCAAATACGCATCACACCCCTTCTCAACCATTCGCTGAGCCTTAAGAAATCAAATGACCCAATGGGAATTATACTCTAAAGTACCTCTCCACTCTAATCTCGACAAGCCTGGCATAGCCAGCATCACGGTCTTAGCGTGACAATCAAGAATAGCATAATGGGATGACAACCAGTTCATGCCCAAGATAACATCAAAATCTACAGTACTGAGTAATAACAAGTTGGCTCTGGTCTCAAAACCACTAAGAGAAATCAAACACGACCGATATATGCGGTCCACAATGAGAGAATCTCCCACGGGAGTAGATACATAAACAGGCAAACTCAAAGAATCCTGAGATATCCCTAAATGTGGAGCAAAATAAGAAGACACATATGAATACGTAGAGCCTGGGTCAAATAATATTGAAGCATCCCTATGACAGACAGGGACGATACCTGTGATAACTGAATCTGAAGCAACGGCCTCTGAACGGGCTGGAAGGGAATAGTACCTAGCCTGGCCTCCCGCTCTAGGGTGACCTCGACCTCCCCGACCTCCACCTCGAGCTGCCTGAGGAGGTGGGGTGGCAGCTGGGGCTGGAAGAATGGCCAGAGGACCCGGTGGAGCACGTGGAGGCTGATAAGTCTGTGAAAGTGAACCCCTTCTGGCTCTGGTGCAATCTCTAACCATGTGACAAGTGTTACCGCACTCAAAATAACTCATCGGAGGACGCGATGGCTGAGACTGACTCGGACCTGGCCTCCTGGACTGGCCGGTAATAGCACCTCATGCAGGAGGCACACTGGATACTAGCGGTGCATAATAGGGCTCCTGAGGTCTAGGAGGAGCTAGAACACCGCTGGCTGCAGGAAGAGCTGAATGAACATGGCGACTCACAAAACCCCTACCATAGCATGCTGCCGTGTACGAGCTCCTTAGTAATGACCAGTCTCTCGAAACCTCTTGGCCTCCCTCTCCTCTCTGTCCCGGGCAAACATGCCCTCCACTCTCCTGGCAATGCTCACTGCCTGCTGATAAGTGATGTCCATCTCTAACTTCCTGGCCATACTGGTCCGAATACTGGGGTGGAGTCCCTCAATGAAGGGACGAACCCTCTCTTTGACTGTAGCAACCAGAGCCGGTGCACGGTGAGCTAACTCACTAAAACGGACTGCATACTCCGACACAGTCATAGCACCCTGACGCAGCTGCTCAAACTCTACGCGCCAAGCATCCCTGAGGCTCTGAGGAACATACTCACGCAAGAACATCTCTGAATACTGAGTCCAAGTGAGTGAGGCTGCCTTGTACGAACTACTCAGCTCATAGGCACACCACCAATGATATGTCGCTACCCTCAGTTGGAAAGCGGTGAAAGAAACCCCACTCATCTCCACAATGAACATAGTGCAGAGAATACAATGACACTCCTCAAGAAAACCTAGAGCATCATCTGAAGCTAGTCCGCTGAAAGTAGGTAGGTCGTACTTCTTGTACCTCCTAAGTCTGAGATGCTCTGCCTCAGAAGCAGCTACCCTGGTCTCATGCTGAACCCGAGCCACTGGGGGCATAGGAATATAATCTAGGGCCTGATCAACCTGGACCCTCTGCTCAGGAGTGTAGGCTGCGGGAGTCTGTGCCTTTCCCCCGGCCTGAGATGTAGCGGGAGCTATCGAAAATAGTCCATGCTGAGCCAGAGTGCTGAACATGATCATGAACTGAGCTAAAGTCTCCTGGAGGGTTGGAGTAGCAATAGGGATCTCCGGTGCTGGCCCTCCAACTGGAGCTGCTGGGGGCTCCTCTGACGCAGCTCTCACAGGTGTTGGGGCTGCACCGCATGGTCGTCCTCTACCTCGACCCCGCCCTCTAGCGGTTCTGGCAGGGGGCTCGGGTGCCTGATCGTCGGTCCTCCCATATGGGTCCTCACCATCTATGAAAGAGAATAGAATAAAATTTTAGAATTTTTTTGATGTCAATAACTCGTACGACAAGGAAATCAAAGAAATATGATTGTTCATAACAGTTACATAGCCTCCCGAAGATAAGTACGGACGTCTCGGCACTGATCTGCGAGACTCTAATAAACCGGCTTGTGACTCGCAACTCCTATGAATCTAGTGCTCTGATACCAACTTTCCACGACCCAAATTAACCCTCTGTAAGGTGTCGTGTCGTCACCTAGTCTTTATGACTAGGTAAGCCTAATATTATGAAAAAAATAAAGAAAAACACAATATTTTAAAGATAAAACAGCATATTGTGAATAACCAAAAGTAGTACCACTCGGCATGCCAAGGCCCGGAATATCACTAAGTCACGAGCTGCTATAATCTTTGTAGCTCTATACAAAAGTCTGAAGATAATAAGGAAAATCTCTAAGCGAGGGAGTAGAAGGGGACTCCGAGGATCTGTAGATGTAAGTAGAAGTACCTTGAAGTCAGCTAGAATCAGCAACAAGCACTAACCCCGAGGCTGATAGCTCGCACCTGGATCTGCACACGAAAACATGTGTAGGAAAGGACATGAGTACACCACAATGGTAACCAGTAAATGCCAAGCCTAACTTAGGTCGAGTAGTGACGAAGTCAGGTCAAGGCCCTACGAAGTAAATATAATAACTTAAACAGTAAAAGATATAAGTAAAGTTTACGATAACACATTTACAGAAATTATCAAAAATTTAACAGTTAAGGGAGCCCTCGGCTCAGAAAAAGTTAAAACACAATGTAGAATCTCCCGGGATACTGTCCCGTAGTTCCGAAGGAATATGCAGTACAGTGGGATCCCAAAGTAAATATGCAGTGCCGGGGGGATCTCCCGAAATACGTTCGTAGTTCCAAAATAAATATGCGAGATAGGGGATCTCCCGGAATACGTCTGTAGTCCCAATTGAAATATGCAAGACAGGGGGATCTCCCGGAATACGTCCGTAGTCCCAATTTAAATATGCAATACAAGATGAAATGATAGGTATGGCATCGAGTTATACAGTTTACACTGAACACAGATAAGGAAAGTAGGGACTTAACTAAGCATGGCGCACAAAATGTCAAATAGGCAGTTAAAACACGTAAGCATGCTTTTCTAATCTAAGCTAAATAATTAAACGTATTTGTGCAATTTAATAAGGGAAAACATTTTACGATTTAGAAAGGAAAAACGGTATTTTTGCAATAATAGCCCGTGTACGTACTCGTCATCTAACGTACACGACGCCCACACATCAATTAGTATCAACATCCTAAGGGGAAAGTACCGAACACAAGGTTAGGCAAGCCACTTACTTCGAATCGCTCAAATCAACTCGATATTACGTTCTTGCCACACGTATCCGACTCCAAATGGCCCGAATCTATTCAAATTAATTGCATAATATAAATATAACTAAAAGTAACTAATTTAACTAATTAATTCGAAGCTAAAGCGTGAAATTAGGAAAATTGCCCAAAACGTCTCCCCGGGCCCACGTCTCAAAATCGGGTAAAAATTATAAATTATGATCACCCATTCACTCACGAGTTCACTCGAGCAAAAAATCATCTAAATCCGACGTCAAATTCCTATTCAAATCTCAGATTTTCAATTGGAGAACCTACCCCCCCCCCACCCATTTCCAAACTTCTACCTTCAAATTCTTTAATTTGACGAAGAAAACAATAATAGATTAATGTAATATACACGAATTAGAGTTAAGAATTGTTACCCACTGATTTCCTCTTTAAAACCCTTGCAAAATCGCCTTCTCCCGAGCTAAAATTCGAATTGGTGAAAATTGAGGAATGAAACCCTCGAATCTGCCTCTTCAACCCAGCGATTTCCGCACCTGCGATCACGTACCTGCGGACAAACCCATCGCAGGTGCGAAGTCTACTTACTTGGGTTGGGTCCGCACCTGTGATCCCTGGGCCGCATCTGCGTACAACCAGCCGCACCTGCGAGCCCACCTTGACATTCCCATTTCCGCATCTGCGAGCTTCTAATGCGCACCTGCAAGCTCGCAGGTGCGGTCAAACTTGCGCACCTGCACTCCATCATCAGCCCCACCAGTTCCGCATCTGCGCACTCCCTCCGCACCTGTGGCTCTCGCACCTGCGGCCTCCCTTCCGCAGGTGCGAAACACCCGAACCAACAAAGGCACCAGATTTTCCTAAGTCCAATTTCATTCAGTTAAGCATCTGAAACACACCCGAGGCCCCCGGGACCTCAACCAAACCTACCAACCAGTACTATAACACCATACAAACTTAGTCGAGCCTTCAAACCACATCAAACAACACCAAAATCATGAATTAATCACAGATTCAAGCCTAAGAATTTAGAATTTTCCAAATTCTACAAACGACGCCGAACCACATCAAATCTAGTCCTAATGACCTCAAATTTTACACACAGGTCACAAATGACACTACGACCCTACAGCCACTTTCGGAATTCCATTCTGAGCTCGATATCAAAATTTTCACTATTGGCCGAAATCGCCAATTCAAGCCTAAATCTACTACATACCTCCAAAACATATTCCAGACGCACTCCTAAGCTCAAAATCACTCAACAGAGCTAACGGAGTCGACAAAATTCTATTTCGGATCCATCTTCACATAGTTCCAACTACAGTTCAATTTCTAAGGCTTAAACTCACAACTAGGGACTAAGTGTCCCAAAACTCCCCGAATTCCATAACCAATCCCTCCGGCAAATCCCAAAAGCACAAACAAATGTGGGGAAAGCAAATATTAGGGGATCATGGCTCTAATTATCAAAACGACCGGCCGGGTTGTTACAAAATCACAATACGAACCAATTCCAAGGCTTGGAACCCCAAACGGACATTGATAACATCAATATCCACTTCAAACTAAACATAAGAAATTCTAAAACCTTCGAAATGCCAACTTTCCACAATAAGTGCCGAAATGCTCCCCGACCACCCGATACTCAACCCGAACATATGCCTAAGTCCGAAATCATTATACAAACCTATTGAAACCTTCAAATCCTGATTCCGATGTTGCTTACTAAAAAGTCAAACCTTGGTCAACTCTTCCAATTTAAAGCTTCCGAATTGAGTATTTTCCGTCCGAATCAACTCCGAACTTCTCAAAATTCATTTCCGACCATACGTACAAGTCATAAAACATGAAGTGAAGCTACCCAAGGCCTCCGACAGCCGAATGATGTGCTAGAGCTCAAAATGACTGGTCGGATCATTACAATGTCAAGACTGAAGACTCCAAAGATGAAAAGGGATGTAAACCATTTGACATTACTTCTAGTGTTTATATCTTTACCTGTTTAGTTTCTACTTTTGATGAGTCATTCTCTTTAGTTTACGTCAAGAAATATATGTTGAAACTAGAGTTAGATCCTTTTGAGGATTGGCATGATATTTATTTAGGACCTAGAGATTCTATCATTAGGAAGAGGGATTTGTGTAATTATCTCTTTAATGCATTAGCTTCATCTAGTATACATCATATGTATAATGCATCAAAGAGAGATTTTAGTCCTATGTATCTGGGATGGCATAAATTTTATGGAGATGATGATGTATATTTACTTTTAGGGGGAGTATTTATACTTTGTAGGTGTAATTGGGTCAAGTGGATGCATTGACACTATCTTATATTACTTTTACCAAATAAGTGTTGTTTATCATATAAGTTCTACATCATATTTTGGTTCTTCTGTGTTGTAGGCCAGATTCGAGGATGAATCTTTTTTTTAAGAGGGGGAGAATGATATGGTCCTGGATAGTCCGGGAAAAATTAAGAATATTGAGAATGACCCCAAATTAACTAGTGTACCGTTGAACTGCTCCAAGTATAAGAACGTCCAAAGGATGCATGCTAAGGAGCTACATGATATTCAACAATTGACTAGAAGATGTTTGGAGAGTTACGTGGACGATTCATGCAAAGAATACCATGTTTGGAGTCTTGAGAATTGAAGAATCAAGACCCTAAGTCAAACCGTGTGACACGGTTTCACCAATTGTTATCTACGGTTCAAGAGGGGCTTGAAGATTTGAAGAAAATAAGCTTCTGGAATTAGTCACGGTTCAGCTGTGTGTTATGGTTGGGGCTACGGTTTGGCCTAGCAAGATTTTTTGGGAAATTAACTTTGAAACATTTCCTATTTTACCAATTAGGTATTAATAACAGCCTATAGTTATTTCATTACGAACTTAGCATATTTTGACATAAGAAAACTCTTGAAAGAGATTTGGAACCTCTTGATTCGTGTTCGAAATTAGATTACCTATTTTCAAAACTTGGGTTCTTGACGGTAATATTCTTCTCCTTTATTTACATCTAGGGTTCTAATTTGTCGTTCTTGGGAGGGGATTAGATAGATTTTCGATTGTTGCTTGATGTCACGGTCCCAAACTCCCTCCGTAGGATGTTGTGGTGGTACTTAGTCTCTATGACTAGGTAAGTCGATTACTATAACTATTAAACCAATTATTAATAATGCTAATTTGAAACAGAGTTTAATATGAATACCGATACAAAAGTGAAATGAGCCTACGTGACAATAATCATAACAACCTCCCAAGACTGGTAATACAGAGTCATGAACTCTAGTTAAGTAGATGGAAAGATCTCAAAGATTGAAATACAATACTGTTCAAGTGATAATATGACAGTAAAATATAAGGAAAGGACTCCAAGGGACTGCGACGACCAAACAGCTCTACCTTGAATCCTTATGATCAACAAGCTAACTCCGCTCGAGTCTGATATCTCCAATACAGCTCTGCACAAAATGTGCGAAAGTGTAGTATGAGTACACCACGGTCGGTACCCAGAAAATATCAAGACTAACCTCGGTGGAGTAGTGACTAGGTACAAGTCAAGACACTCAATAGACAAACTAACCTGTGAAGTATAGAAGTATAAAGCTAATAATGGAAAGCAGGAATTAGTAAATGGCAACAAGAATCAACATTTGATATAAACAGTAAGGCAATAGGAACACTATGAAAGTACCGTTGAAACCAAATAAGGAACACAATGACAACCAATAAATCAAGACGTTCTAAATCAAGGTTCACAACAAAATCACTCCATAATACTTCATCTCTTAGTCATAAGTCACGGGTCTCAACCCACCATCATATACTCACAGCACCTCGTGCTCACATCTCGAATCACAACAGCACAGGCAACTCGCATGCCAATATCTCGAACGGCCCGCCATGATCACGGGCTCACATTCACAATCCCCCAGGCATGGTCACAGGCTCACAATCACAATCCGCCCATCATCGTCACAAGCTCACAATCACAATCTGCCTGGCATGGGCACAGGCTCGCAATCACAATCCGCCCAGCGTGGTCATATGCTCAATAGCAACATGAAAATGGATTATACAAGAACACATGGGCATGATCAATAAAGGTGACGAGCTCGAAACACACACTTAAATTATGCTTGCTATTCAAATATAGTATAGTATAATATCTTATCTATATGGATTGGATTTAAATAGTATTCTTGTAGTTTCTAGCTTGATTGTTATTCAGGAGAATCAACAATAGAGATTTATATGATTAATAACTAAAATTAGCTAAGAATCAAAAGCTATTAACTAATGACTATACAACAAAGGTAAGCAAGGAAGTTATCAGTGGGAGAAAATAGGAGTTGATAGGATATGTGCAAGATAAGTGTTCGGGATCTACCTCTAGATAATTCACTTCTAATGTTCAAGTGAGTATCTCGAATTCACTCAATTATTAGTTCAAACGTTCAGCAAAAACTCCTCTCTCGATTAAGTTTTTACCTCCCAAGATGAACCAATTTAAGGACGTAAAGATATGCAAGAATGCGTAGTGGATTGGTCTTTAGGAGAACCTCTCTCGATTATCCTCCTAACTAGGTTTAATCAATGATTCAACTAGCCTCTTTCGACTACTAATAAGAATTAATGAACTCAACCAACAATATCATGCAAGAATATCACAAGTTATGCCTCTCTCGATTTCATGAACAAGTGGATATAAATGCAATAGTTACATCATCCAAAACACTTCAATACATAAAAATAGAGTTATAATCTATAAACAAACATCAATACACCAAATCTATCAAACTCTAAAGGGAACTACTCCATATATATGGAGAAATTCATCACAAAGATATTTAAAGTAAAGGAAAACATAAAACAATCCAAAGTCGGGCCTTGAGTGAGGATTGATTGATGAACTCCTTGAGCTTTTGCTTCTCCAACTCTTTTTTAGCCTCCTTAGGTCTCCAGTATGTCAAAAGTCTAGACAATAACATTTTTCCATGTATTTATACCAAGTAGGGTCGGGCCCAGACGAAACCACGTTCTCCTAGCCACAATAGGATTTTCAATCTGTAAATATTGAACAGGCGCGCCACATGGGGAGACACTCTATGCGGGGCATTAGAGGGGAAATCCTGAGAGTTGTTTCAGACAGGCAGCAGGAAATTGTACACGTGCGGCGCCCCATGCACCGCGGCAGTGGGTTTTTCGCAGAGTACGAAATTTTCCTCACTTTTTGATATCCAGATTTGGCTTTTGAACCCCGAACGCGATCCCGACTTAATCCCTTGGGCTTTTAATCAGACTTCAAAGCTCAAAATAGCTCGAATTCATTCCGTACATCTACATAGCTCGAAATCACTAATACAAGGCATAAAACAGGCAATAAGTACAAAACACCATCAATTAAAGCTCAAACAGAATAAAAGTACAGTAAATTAGAGTGCAATAAGAGACTAAAAAACGAGATTATAAACCATTGCTCATCCCCGAGTAATCAAACTACACTTCACATAGACACGACCTTTTTAAACAACTCTCATAACTCATCACACCAAGAATATTTAAAACAGAATAAGTATAGTACTGTAACATCCTAGCCTGAAGATTTGACTCAAAAGCACCACGCATCATTTATAGCCCGCTCACTTACTCTAATACAGAGGTCAACGGCATTACCTTTCCTTCATGAATCAAGTGCCCTCACACAACAATAGAGAGTAGTTCCACACACAATGAAAATTAAGAACAATTAGGAACTCAAGACAGAAATAATTCACTCACTCTCATAAATAACATTCATATGCCACAAAAGATGCACCATAGGCTTGCTCATAGTGTACTATTCTACTAATTGGGCTCATTTAGTCAAGGATTAAGTAGGACTTCATTTGGTTGTAATGTAGGTTGTGGGATGGGTATGATACATTTGGATATAAGAGTGACTACATCTCCCTAAGCACTTTAATACATACAATTTACCATTCAAAACCCCACACTTATGTCAAACCAAAACTCCACCTTCACATCAATATACATTAACTCCCAACTTCTTTAAGCACAAATACATCAAGAGTTACCACTATCACAGAATATTTTGCACAATCATACACTTATTTTTTTCTTTATTTTTCTTATTCAATTCAAGTGGCTCTTACTTTTTCAAAACAATGCACCTTTCTCCTTATTTCATTAGTTCCACTCAAAAGCCAAACCAACCACCCCACACTTCAACTTTTACAAAGTTCATAACAAATTCAAGTGCTCACGATAGGTAAAAGGTTAAAATAGATGGGCAGTTCGAACAAATGGGTAAGGCTTGTAATGTGGTTGCCAAAGAAATAGGATTACATGCTCAAAGGGGTTAACTAAGATATATAACAATTAGGTGGGTAAAAGCATATAACTGACTCAACAAAGAAATGCCTATATCACTTCCGAGACTGAATAAAACTACTATTTTGCTTTGCAAACACATGGGGCAAGTTCTAGACATCAAATGCAATGCACAGAATAACACAAAACCTCACACACACATGGCACATAACTCACTCAGGATCGGATTCATCAAGACCCTCTAGTCAAAGCAGTTAAGCAAGGTTAAAATCCTACAATATAAGATACTTATACAAGAGTCAAAAACTGAGCCTAAGCGTCATAACTATAGCACTCACTATTCTCAAGGCATAATAAAGTCAAGAGATATTTCCTTCCATTTAATTCATAGCACACGATTTCCTACTATTAAAAAAAAATAAAAACTAACTACACCCGGTTCAAACAAACCCCTTAGAAAAGAACCGCGGCACAAAGAAAAATCAAGGGGGAATTAATTCACTACCTAACAAAAGAAAATCATTTTTTATTTTTCTTTCGACCTTAATTCCACAAGAAACCGGTCGAATGATATCCATCGTCGGGAAAAATCGAATTTTTTTCAATTTTTATGGTTTTTTCAATTTATGTTTAAATCTCTAATTAATAAAACTAATCAAACTAACACATATACATACAACATATAATTATCCCCCACCCCACACTTTAATTTGTGGCATGTGCCCATGACACACAATTAAAAAGCATAAGGTAAAGGAAACTTCCCTGAACATCTAGTCGGGGTCTAAGTCGAAGTCGGGATCCATTCCCCACCTTCGAACTAATGCGCACATCCATGCAGACAGTTTCTTCTCAGCTTTTTTGGGGTACACCCCACACTTATCTTTCTCACTCAGTGTAGCCTTCTCTTTCGAGCCCTTCACTTTCCACTCAACACTTGCAGTTGGTTTTTTTTTTGTGCCCCCTTTTCTACATTCATATCAAAAGTCACTGTCTCCTCACCCACTCTAATCATGAGTTTCCTCTTGTGTATATCTAGTATAGATCGACCCGTCGCTAGGAATGGCCTTCCTAGGATGAGGGGGACCTCCTTATTTTCCTCCATATTTTCCTCCATATTCACCACTATAAAGTCTACAGGAAATACAAACTTATCTACCCGAGATAACACATCTTCCACTATCCCCTCCGGTAATAAAGTCGTTTGGTCTGCCAGCTGCAAATATATTGGCACCGACCTTATCTCTCCAATCTCCTTCTCCAATTTCCAATAAATAGATAGAGGCGTTAAGTTAATTGAGACACCAGAATTGCATAAAAGACTTATAAAAATTAATAGAGCCTAAAGAGCAAGGTATAATAAAACTCCTTGGATCTCCACACTTTTGTGGGAGTTTATTTTGCAATATCGCACTGCAATGCTTTGTGAGCTTGACCACTGAGGTTTCTTCTATCTTCCTCTTCTTTGTCATGATCTCCTTCAAGAATTTGGCATAAGCTAGCATTTGGGAGAGCATTTCTGTGAATGGAAAATTTTCATTAACCTGTTTCAGCATATCCAAAAATCACTCAAATTGCTTGTCCATATTTTTTCTATATAGCTTTTGAGGAAAAGGTAGAGCAGACATATGATCGCTCTCATTATATTCATCCCTTCTCGATGTTTCCTCCCTCTTCTTCTTGTCAGATCCCTTCTTGCCTTTCTTCTTCTTATCAATATCATTCTTCAGATGCTCCCCATTTTCCTTTTCAAGCACCACCTCTTTTTGGGTTGGAGTTGTATCTTTCAGAACTTGCCTGCTTCTCAAGGTCACAACATTCGCTATTTCTTTGGGAGTTCTCTCAGTATCAGCTGACAGAGTACCTGGGACTCTCTTAGATAATATTGTTGCAATTTGACCCACTTGTCTCTCCCAATTTCGTAAACCAATGCCTAATTCTTTGATAGCTACCATGTGATCGTCCAACCTCTCATCTGTCTTGATAATGAAGGCCTTCATTAGATCTTCTAGACTAAGCTAAATGGTCTGTTGAGGCTGATATTGCTGCCTCTGCTGATTTTGGTATGCTGGAGTTCCTTGTCCCTGCGGTCTAGAGTTATTTTGCTGCCAATCATTCACAGTACCTCTGAGTGAACTCCGTGAATAACCAGGGTTCCTCTGACCCATTGCATTATAATTTCCCACAAAATTCACTTCCTCAGTTGAGGCTTGACATTCATGAGTAGGATGTCCTATCCCACATATATCACAAGCTGCATGAGGCTCACTTTGTATTGTAACTAAGGTCAGCTTCCTTATTTCTTTGGCCATAGCATCAAGTTGTACCTAAATAGATGTGTTAGCATCAACCTGGTGAACACCAGTTGATCTCCTTCTTTCTGCACTCTCAAAGGGCCGTTGATTAGAATCCTTAGATAGCTCATCAAGAATTCTAACTATCTCCTTTGGAGTCTTCTTCATCAACGGGCCTCCAGTTGCATTGTTCATTGTTCTATGTGAGGCCGGTGTCAATCTATCCCAAAAGTCGTGAAGTTACATCCAGAGTTCAATTCCGCTATGTTGACACTTCCGAAAAATCTCCTTAAACCTCCCCCAAGCTTAAAACACAGTCTCAGTATATTTTTGGTAGAAGTTATGGATTTCTCTTCTAATCTTGCCCATCTTAGCTGATGAGAAATATTTATTAAGAAATTTTATGGTCATCTCATCCCATGTTCGAATCGATCCATTAGATAAGCTTCGAAGCCACTGCTTTGCATCATATTTGAGTGTGAAGGGGAATTCCCTTAGGTGAACTACATCTTGTGACACACCATTGTATTGAAAGGTGTTCATAATCTCCTCGAAGTCCATTAGATCGTTGTTTGGATCTTCTTTCATCTTCCCTCTGAAGACACAACAGTTTTGATTTGGAGAAACTCTTGCTTCAACTCAAAATTATTAGCTGCAATTGGAGGTGGTCTAACACTTGATAAACCTTGATTGTAGACCAGTCTAGCATAATCGCCAAGTGGTCTCCCAAGCAAGGGTTGATGTTGATAAAGTCTAATACCCCTCTCTTCTTCATAGATGTTCTGCGCATCTCTAATAGCTGCCTCCTCAGCATCCCATGCAGCTTGTTCTCTTCATTGGGCTGCTTCTCTCGCAGCCAAATCTACATTGTCTTTACTGTTTCCAGCCATATCTTCTTTGGTTGAGGACTGCCCAACCTTTTCTGATGTCTCGGTGAGATTTCTTTCCTTCCTCAGTTATTGCAGTTGTTTTTCTATCTCGTGTTCGTATGGTAGCACTTCCGTCGTAGAAGTTATAGTCATGCACCACTTTGAACCTGTAACCTGCGCACAGTCAAGGAACACCAAACGTAAAATGGGAAAAATAAAATAAAAGAAAAAGAAAAATTCCTAAATTAGCACTACAAACTATTTCAAACACTATTGATTGCCAATCCCCGGCAACGACGCCAAAACTTAAATTATGCTCGCTAGTCAAATATAGTATAGTATAATATTGTATCCACGTGGATTGGATTTAAATAGTATTCTTATAGTTTCTAGCTTGATTGATATCCAGGAGAATCAACAATTGAGATTTATATGATTAATAACTAAAATTAGCTAAGAATCTAAAGCTATTTACTAATGACTATCGCAACAAAGATAAGCAATGAAGTTATTAGTGGGAGAAAATAGGGGTTGATATGATAGGTGCAAGATACTTGTTTGGGATCTAACTCTAGATAATTCACTTCTATTGTTCAAGTGAGTCTCTCGACGTCACATAATTATTAGTTCAAACGTCTTAAAAAACTCCTCTCTCGATTATGTTTTAACCTCCCAAGATGAACCAATTTAAGCACGTGAAGATATGCAAGAACGCGTAGTGGATTGGTCTTTAGGAGAACCTCTCTCGATTATCCTCCTAATTAGGTTAAATCAATAATTCAACTAGCCTTTTTTGATTACTAAGAAGAATTAATGAACTCAACAAACAATATAATGCGAGAATATCACAAGTTATGCCTCTCTTGATTACATGGACAAGTGGATATAGATGCAACGGTTAAATCATCCAAAACACTTCAATACATAAAACTGGAGTTCAAATCAACAAACAATCATCAATACACCAAATCCGTCAAACCCTAAAGGAAACTACTCCATAGATATGGAGCAATTCATCACAAAAATGTTTAAAGTAAAGGAAAACATAAAACAATCCAAACTCGGGTCTTGAATAAGGATTGAATGATGAACTCCTTGTGCTTTTGCTTCTCCAACTCATCCTTAGCCTCCTTAGGTCTCCAATATGTCAAAAGTCCAGAAAATAACATTTTTCCATGTATTTATACCAAGTACGGTCGGGCCCAGATGAAACCACCTTCTCCTAGCCGAAATAGAATTTTCACTCTGTAATAATTGCACAGGCGTGCCGCATGGGGCGACGCACCATGCGGGACATTAGTGGGGAAATCCGGAGTGTTATTTCTAACAGGCAGCTGGAAATCTTACACGCGCGGCACCCCACGCATCGCGGCAATGCGGTTTTCTCAGAGTACAAACTTTTCCTCGCTTTATGATATCCAGATGTGGTTTTTGACCTCCGAACGCGATTCCGGCTTAATCCCTTGGGCTTTTACTCAGATTTCAAAGCTCAAAATAGCTCGAATTCATTCCATACATCTACATAGCTCGGAATCACTCCTACAAAGCATAAAACACTCAATAAGTATAGAACACCATCAATTAAAGCTCAAACACAATAAAAGTGCACTAAATTATTGTGCAATAAGCGACTAAAACACGAGATTATAGCCTACCATCAAAAGGTCACGTTTCATACTCCTGAGATAGTATAAGTGGCATGCTACGATGTATGCTTGTGCGAGTGTACTACTGCAACCCAAGTCAAAAAATAATATCAAAGACATCGAGTAGCTCATCTAAGCAACAAAACAAGTCACCCAGATGTATGACATACACAAGGAAAATCACACCATCACACAAAAATCACCAACACAATGTCTCCAAGCCATCACACATCACCCCTGACGTTTCCAACCTTATCTCACAGATAGCCACTCGTATCACTCCATACTGACATCATCATTAGCCACCCTTATCTCTCCGATAGCCACCCGTATCACTACTTATAATAGCAACCCTTATCGCTCCGCCCGAACAATAACACAATAGGCACCCATATCACTCCGTACATTCAACAGCAGTGAGATGCCACCCTTATGCCCTGCATAACAACAACGGTGAAGTGTCACCCTTATACTTCGCATAGCAACAACCAAACAACACAATAATTCACATGTGCTATCATCACAACATCGCAACATATCAACTCGTATCACAAGTGGCCATAGGCCACAACCTTTCCAAAGATCCAACGATATCAATATTTTCACAACAAATAGCACACGACTCAACACAACGTATATAGAATCTCAATAACAACAAAATGAACGGAAAAGTAACTCGACAAGGAACAACAACCCCTTTAAACACAACTTTAATTAAAATAGATTAATGACTTCCAATAACCTCATTTCCAATTAATTGTTTAAGGATAAACTCAATAGTGAAAGCATTTCTATGAAATTGCAAACTTCGGATTCTAATGTATGAATAGGCTAACAATAAAAGAGATGGCACGAACTAGTACTATGTCTAAATGCATGCGAAAAACCAGACAACAAAAGAATATCATGTAACAACAATTTCAACTAAGAGTAACTAAAACAATAAAAGATATCACATAATGACAAAAGTGATAATAACTTCAAATAAAGCATATAAGAGCAAACTTGACAAGTAAGGAATGTGGCATGCAACGATAACTTCAATTAAAGCATGTGATAGTAGACATGACGAATAAAAGATATAACATGTGCTAACAATTCCAAATAAGTACGTGAAAGAAGCCTAAGAGTCTAAACCAGTCAATTTACCACATATAAGACCGAGTACGTACTCGTCACCTCGCGTACACGACTTTCACATAACATAATTACCACAAACGACTCAAATCCTAAGGGGTAGTTCCCCCACACAAAGTTAGATAAGAAACTTACCGCAAAAGCCCTCAATCAATACTCTAAAATAGCTTTTTCTTTACAATTCACCTCCGCTCGGCTCAAAATCTAACCAAAATTGACTTAATAATATTAAATAATACAAGAGATAGCAATTCTAACAAACAAATCTATGATATTTACACAATTTCTCAAAAGTCAACCCCTGGCCTGCCCGGTCAAAACTTGAGTCCAAGGGTAGATTCCAACTACCCATAACCCCACAAGTCTATATATGTGTTTTGTTTCAAAATCCGAGTCCAATTCGACTCTCAAATCCCAAATTTTCAAACTTTAAAATGTAGACAATTTCTCAAAATTCCCCTTTGATTCTCATAATTTTGATGTTAAATCTCATTTAGAATCATGTAAAATAGTTGGAAATTGATCAAAATAACTTACCCAATGATTGTAGATGAAAATCCCGTCTTCAAATTGCCTCCTACCGAGTCTAGGGTTCAAAATATGAAAGAATGAGCTAAAATCCTAAAATTCCAACTCTTAACCCAGCTGCAGATGTCGCATTTGCGACTAAAAGTTTGCAATTGCGGATGTTTGCATTTGTGACCAAATGTTCGTCATTGCAAATGTTCGCAATTGCGACCACATGTTCGCAATTACGACCAAGGTTCGCAATCGCAATAGTTCACAATTGCAACAAAAAGTTCGTAATTGCGAGGTACCAGCACCAATAATCCCAAACATCACCGAAATGTTCCGAAACCACGCCAAAACTCATTCGGAACCTCCCAGACACAAACCATAAATAAATTTCAATCATAAAATACGCTACGGACCTGCTCGCTCACTCAAAACACTGAAAATATGTTGTCTTGACCCTATATTGAACATGGTCAAACTCTAAACTTCTTAACTTAACTAGTCTCTCAACCAATGATCCAAAATACGCCCAAGCCGATCCCCTCGGGACCACGTCAAATCATACCAACAAGTCCCACGACTTGTTAACATAACACAGCCCTACTCGAGGCCTCAAATCCCGAAACATAACATCGAAACCACGAATCACACCTCAATTCTACTTATGTGTGTGCGATTGGATATTGATGATGATGCTTCTGGTGGTGTTCGAACAGAATGGGTGAGAATTCAGTATGACATACTACCAAAATATTGTAAGGAGTGTAAACTACAAGGACATGATGAAATTGAATATTGGCATTTGCACCCCGAGTTTATTGATAATCGAAGCAGCAAGAAAAGGAATGATCTTGCTGAGTTGAATAACTGGAATTCTGCTGCTGATGAACAAGGAAAAACCAAAAATTACATTACCCCTTTAATGATTCTCATGAGTGGAAAAGTAGTCGGGAACATAGGTGCACAGTAGAAGGAAGTTCGGGATAATCGGGGAACTAACAAAAATAACAAAACCCAGGTATAAGGGCAAAATGGCAATGCAATCATGCCAGTGAATGCTGGTGTACAGCAGGTGCACAATAACTTTGCACTAATAGAAGTCGAAGAAGATCAGACAAACAAGGTTCAAACAAGGAATAAATTTTCAGTATTAGAGGAGGAACAAAGTGATATAAACGAGAACAACCAACTGGTTTTGGTGGGAGAAAACCCAGTCTTCAATTCTAAAGATGGTCCTACTCCTTCTGGGATTCAGTCCACAATCGACTGGGTTCATATAAGGTTTAGGACTAGAAAAGAGGAGCTAAAACAACTCAATGTGACCACAAACCAATCTGGTCATGCGATTCCATCTCAAACATTTAAAGATTCTGGGCAGATGGAGGATCTTGATGAGGTAAACTCTACAAAGGTCTTACGGAGCGATGCAGTTGAGGTTAAGAATGATCAGCTGGGCAAAACAAAGATAATAGAAGACAAGGTGAAGAAGGACAACAATCCAAGCTCACCTGGCGATAGGCTGGCGACGCCAGGCCTAAAGCCAAGCTCACCTGGCGATAGGCTTGCGATGCCACGCCTAAATCCAGGCTCACTTGGTGATAGGCTGGCGATGCCAGGCCTAAAGCCAGGCTCCCCAAACATTAGGCGGGTGACGCCAGGCCTAAAGCCAGGTTCACCTGATGAGGTAGCTACAGTAAACCCCAACCTTAGAGCCACCGGAGAGATTTTGGCCTATGTAGATGGTGTTCCGGCGTATGTCCATAAGCTACAATTCAAGAAGTATGAACAGGCTGATGAGCGGGCAATTGTTCCAAGAGCATCTGGGGAAATAGAGGAAGTGCCTATGGAATCTGGCACTAATCAAACCATGCAACTACATCTTAATGTTCTAACTAAGGCTCCTCTACAACATTTACATGATTTAGTTACACACAATGTGACACCAATTGATGAAAACTTATTGAGACAAAAGCCAATGGAGGATGAAGGAGATGATGAATCAACTGTCGAAAACTTCAAACAAGTGGCTAGGGAAGGGGATTTATCCCCCACAACTAGTGCTAAATGAGGTAAAAAAACTAAGAAGAATCAGAGTAAAGATCCACCACAACCTTCAAGAATAATGCCCAAGAGGGCAGCTTCTCTATCTAGATGATGATCAAAACATTAATATGGAACATAAGGTCTGTGAATACACAACAGGCCTTTCCTAGGGTGATCAATATGAATAGGGAGCATAATTTTTGTGTAGTTGCATTGATGGAGCCTTTTCAAAAGAAGGGACTCATTGATAGATATAAAATGAGGTTGAATATGGAGACTGCTTATACAAATATTAATAGGCAAATATGGTTGTTCTTCGATGCAGTGGTGGAATGGGAGTTAGTGGAGGATACTGAGCAACAGGTGACTGTGAGAGTGTTTTACCATGACCTGGGGCAGCACATGATGATGACATTTGTTTATGCAAAATGTTCAGCAATAGAGAGGTTGGATTTGTGGGATCACTTGTATTATTTAGCAAGTGATATGGAATTACCATGGTTGGTAGGAGGGGATTTCAATGTGATATTGCATGAAGACGAGAAAATAGGGGGACTTCCAGTACACCCTCCTGAATATGAGGATTTTGCATTTTGTGTAAACTCTTGTGGTTTGTTTGAGCAAGGGTACAAAGGAAGTCCATTCACATGGTGGAATGGGAGATCCAATGCTGAGTGTATATTCAAGAGATTGGATAGGATTTTTGTGAATTTGCCATTTCAGAACATGTTGCCAACTATTGAAGTTGAGCATCTAATCAGAACTGGATCAGATCATGCACCATTGCTAGTGACATGTGGGGTGCAGACAACCAATTTTGTCAAGCCTTTCAGATTCTTGAACTTTTGGACAAAGCATGCTACATTTATGGATGTGGTGAGGCAGAATTGGGAAGCGGATTTCATAGGGGATCAGTTTTTGATGTTCAAGCAGAATATCAAGAGGGTGAAGGCAGCACTCTCAAAATGGAATAGGGAAACATTTGGTGATATCTTCAAGCAATTGGCTATTTTGGAGGACATTGTTAGGGTGAAGGAGATGTTGTTTGAAGAAGAGCCTACAACTGAGAATAGGATTGTGCTTCAAAAGGCTCAATCTGAATTAAAGAAATACTTGAATATTGAGGAGCAATATTGGAAGCAAAAAGCTGGGATGACTTGGTTTGCTGAAGGAGATAAGAATACAAGTTTCTTTCACAACCATGTCAATGGCAAAAGACAGAAATTGCAACTGAAGAGGATCAAAAGTGGCAGTTGGGTATGGATTGAAGACCAGGAGCAATTGGCTACAGTTGCAGTGGACTTCTATCAAAAACAGTTCACAAATGAAGGTGATGCTTCTGAATTTCCCTTGCTCGATAATGTACCTTCAATGGTCACTATGGATTAGAATTTGGAACTTAGCAGATTGCCAACAATTGAAGAAGTAAGGGCAGCAGTTTTTGAGCTTAGTGGGGAGAGTGCTAGTGGCCTTGATGGATTCACTGGCTTGTTTTATCAAACATGCTGGGATGTTATTGGTGCTGATATACACAACACGGTGCTACACTTCTATGGAGGAACTCTATTGCCTAAATCCATCACTCACACCAATCTAGTGTTACTGCCCAAGAAACCTAGAGTTGAGACCTTCTCTGACCTAAGACCTATTAGTTTGAGCAACTTCATTAACAAGGTTTTGTCTAGGGTGTTACATGACAGATTGGAGAGTTTTTTGCCATCTCTAATAGCTCCTAATCAATCCGGATTTGTAAAGTGTAGGAGTATATTTGAGAACATCTTATTGACTCAAGAAATTGTCACTGACATAAGGTTAAAGGGAAAGCCAGCTAATTTGGTGATCAAGCTTGATATGGGTAAGGCCTATGATAGGGTCTCATGGAAGTAATTATTGCATGTGCTAAGGAAGATGGGATTTTCTAAACACTTCATCAACATGGTGTGGAACTTGATGTCAAATAACTGGTATTCAGTATTGGTGAATGGGCAGTCCTCAGGGTTCTTTATGTCGACAAGGGGTGTGAAACAAGGGGATCCCCTATCTCCAGCATTGTTCATCCTGTCAGCTGAGGTACTTTCCAGGTCTTTGAATAAGCTTTTTGAAGACAAGTCATTTGTGGGATTTGGAATGCCTAAGTGGTCTGATTCTTTAAACCACTTGGCGTATGCTGATGATACGATAATCTTTCCATCTGCTCATCTTCCCTCTTTGAGCAAGATTATGGCAGTGTTGGGGAACTATGAGAAGATATCAGGTGAGACGATAAACAAAGATAAGAGTTCATACTACATGTATTCAAAGGTCGCTAATGGATTATTTCAGGAAGTTGGAGCTATTACAGGATTTGCAAGAGGTCAATTCCCCTTCATATATCTAGGGTGTCCTATTTTTTACACTAGAAGGAGGAAGGAATATTATCAGGATCTTATCAAGAAGGTGAAGGCTAAATTGCATTCATGGAAAGGAAAATTGTTGTCATTTGGAGGAAAGGCAACACTCATCTCTAGTGTGTTGCAAAGTATGCCAGTTCACATGTTATCAGTCCTTGATCCACCAAACAGCATCCTGGGGTATCTACATAAGACTTTTGCTAGGTTCTTTTGGAGCACAAAGGACGAAGGGAGAAGCAGACACTGGGCTTCATGGCAAAATCTTTGCCTTCCTAAAGAGGAAGGGGGGCTAGGTTTTAGGTCCTTAAATGATGTCTCAAGGGCAATGTTTGCTAAACTATGGTGGAGGTTTAGGACCACAAAATCTTTGTGGTCTAATTTCATGTGGAATAAGTATTGCAAGAAGGAGCCACCAACTGTGGTGCATTTTCAGGGAGGGTCTCATGTTTGGAGACAAATGCTGAATGCTAGGGAAGAAGTAGAACATGATATCGTATGGGAATTGAAGAGTGGAACAACTAATATTTGGCATGAAAATTGGACTGGATTGGGTGCAATTTATCATGTATTACCTGAAGACTTTCCAATCAATGAAGGTCTTCAGGAGGTGGCAGAATTGCGGCAAGGGGAAACATGGGATGATCAGCTGCTATATCAAACTTTCAATGAGGAAATTGCAGAACATATAAGGCTAAATGTGCACTATGAAGACAATGAGGGATATTGGGATAAGCCATACTGGATGCCAACTCCTTCAGGCAAGTTCAGTGTTAGCAGTGCTTGGCAAATATTAAGGCATAGGGCAGATCCTAATCAACAATTCAAGTTAATGTGGATTAAAGATTTTCCATTCAAGATATCCTTCTTCTTGTGGAGATTGTAGAGGCAGAAAATAGCCACCGATCACATGTGGAGGAGGCAAGGGCAAATGGTGATGTCTAGGTGTTGGTGTTGTCAGCAGCCCCAAGAGGAATCCATTGAGCATATATTTGTCACAAGCCCTACTGCCTCTAAGGTATGGAACTTGTTCATAGGGGCTGCTGGAATTTCTGTGCAATTGATTAAATTGAAGCAGATTATAAGGCATTGGTGGTATGCTCAGTGTTGTCCGAAATTAAAGCCACAATTTCAAGCAGTACCAGCTATCATCACTTGGGAGCTTTGGAAGAGAAGAAATACAGGTAAACATGATGGTTCAGTGTCCACAAATAGGGTGATTCATGAGATAAATAGGACATTGCATCAACTGGAAAGGGTGAGGTATGATTGAATCCCTAATATTCCATTGTTATGGCCAGACATGATTCAATACTTTGAAGGATATAAACCTATATTGATCACTACAAGAGTAACATGGCAGCTTCCGTGTCATGGTTGGTACAAATGTAATACTGATGGAGCTTCAAAGGGCAATCCTAGACCTAGCTCCCTAGGCTTTTGTGTGAGGGATGATGAAGGTGATGTGGTGTATGCAAGGGCAGTAGACCTGGGAGTGACAACTAATGTGGTGGCTGAAGCTAAGGCTATTCTTCAAGGGTTGGAATATTGTGTGGAGGATGATTTTCACCCTCTCATACTGGAGACTGATTCATTGGTGATGAAGAAGGCGATAGAAGGGGAATGGGATCCTCCTTGGGTAATTGCATAGGATGTGAAGCAATTTATAGAGATGAAGGACAACTTCAATGTGATCTTTCAACATGTGTTCAGAGAAGGCAACTCAGTGGCGGATTTTATAGCTAACATTGCGTTCTCTTTTGCAGGTACATCTGAGTTTCATTCATTCTCTGAACTGCCTAGTGCAGGGAGGAGGTTGATCAATCTAGACAAATCTCAATCACTTAACCTTAGGATTAGGATAGCAAAGAGAAGAACCCCAGACTGATGGCTTCACAAGATTGGACTTTGCACAAACTGATATGTCCAAATGCTAAGGAAAATGCTGAACCCATCATATGGTATTTTTGGAGATTGTTGAATTATTTCTCAGTGGTATTAGCATTTCAAGCTCAATCTGAGGATGGTTTAGCAATGTTTTGAATGATGACTACATTAAAGGTTCTAGTAGGGAAGGATTTGAGCTTACAAGATCACAAAAAGGAACATTCTCAAAGGCTGGCCTTTGCCTTGCAAAGTCTTCTTCAAGCCAGATCATTCCTGGCTTTTGCCTTGCAAAGCCAGCCTAAAGCCAGCTCATGCCTGACTTTTGCCTTGTAAAGCCTGGCTAAAGACAGCTCATGCCTGGCTTTTGCCTTGTAAAGCCTGCCTAAAGCCAGCTCACGCCTGGCCTTTGGCCTGCAAAGCCTGCCTAAAGCCAGCTCAAGCCTGGCTTTTGCCTTGCAAAGCCTGCCTAAAGCCAGCGCATGCCTAAATCTAGCTCAAGCCTGGCTTTTGCCTTGCAAAGCCTGCCTAAAGCCAGGCTCCTCTTCTACACATTAATCTTGATGAGTAAGCACATGATTAATATTTGAACAAAATCAGTTCACTGCATATGGAGATCATATAGTAGCGACACTTGGAGGACGATGCGGACTTCAACTCTGCGGTGGAGATGTTTGGAATTCATTTTAGCCTATGGACAATACACCCCGGCGCCTGGTGAGAGCTTGATAGGTGTTGCTTGGTATTTGCCAATGACAATTGGATTCACATACACTAATAGGAGAAGGAAGCATTCAACTTATCATGTTGTAATAGTTAGTTCATTAGATTTTAGCTTTTCTATCTTTTTTAATAGCTAGTAGCTTCATGCAACTTCTATTTTGGTTTGGACCTCTTGTAAGCATTGGACCCATTTTGGGATTTTATTTATATATTAGCCAGTAGGCAAAAAAAAATAATTTAGACCAAATTTTTCACCATCCGATCATTTCCCAAGGACACGATTCCTGCATCAACACACGGTATCAGCCTCCTCCAGCTGCAAAAACCCGTGCCTACACCCACAAGGTGCAACTATACGACGTAACACATAACACATATGCCCATAACAACAACTCTGGCCACCATAGTTGCCCATAATCAAATCCAGCAACGACAATTAACCTCATATCAGCTAGAACCCTGTTCCAAATCTTCACAACAGTGACAACGATAAAAGAAACATGAAGATACCATGGCCATTTACTCTAATCAACAAGAACATCTAACGCCACCTGGCACACACCCCGTAAGCTAAAACCCAATAAGCATAATGCGAGTATGACCAAATATGCAAAGAGAATCACATGAGAGAATTATCAAACAAGCCCGACAGGCATAACTCCCTATCAGTACCATACTACGAATCAATTCCTTAAGGGAGAATCAAAACATTTGAATTAATCAAGAGGATTTTATCCTAATACAACTCCACCGCGGCACGCAGACCGGTTCAACCATATAAAACTACATGAAAACGCGAGGATCCCATCCCCATATCAAAATCACAAGTAGAATACACATCATACCAACTGAAACCTTCCACTAATTCAATTTTGCGAAACAAAATCACAACACGTAACGAACCCCCCACTAGAGCATCTAAATCACAAATCGTAACCAAACCATCCAGAAATCACATCAAAATCTACCATAATGAGTAGCAGAAAGTCACTTCTAGTCTCATATCTCTCAATAGTGAACAAAACAAAACGATAGACACGGGCTACCGCTATAGAATCTTCCAATAAAGGTAAACACATAAGAAGAGTACAAAATCACAAAACTCACCCATACGTAAAGCAAGATAAGAGGACGCACCTCGATAAGCAGAACCAAATCAAAATAAGAATGATGCTCTTTTATAACAATCGAAACCATACCTGTAACGACTCGATCTGGTGCAGCGGCCTCAGCCCTACCGTGAAAAGCATATCAACGGGTCAGGCCTCCCCTTCTAGGGCGCCCTCTACCCGCCTGTCCTCCACCCCTAATTGGCTGTGCAAGTGGAGTAGCAACTACAATAGAGCCCGTAGACTGAGTGTTCTGATGAAATCCACCCCTCCCGTGTCTGGGACATTCTCTCATGATGTGCCTAGTATCACCACACTCATAACAACCCCTCTGCGGGCATGGCTGCTCGTATTGAGTTCGTGCCCGATAACTAGAATAATCGTTGTAGGAACCTTATACCGGTGGTGCACTAAAATATGACTGCCTCACATGAGTACCCTAACTAACTGGAGCACCACGAGTAGTCTTAAGTACGGACTGGAGTGGTCATCTGCCTGAGCGTCCACCACGATGGGTCATAGCTAAAGAGTAGAATCCATTGAACCCTCCAGAACCTCGAGACGTCTTGGTCTCCTTATCCTCCCTCTCTTCACCCCGAATACATTCTAGCATCCTTGCAATCTCCACCACCTACTGAAATGGAGTATCAGTCTGTAACTCCCAAGCCATGCAGGATCTAAGATCATAATTGAGCCACTAAATGAATCTGCGGACTCGCACTCTAACTGTAGGAACCAAGGTAGGTGCATGATGGGATAACTCACTGAACCTGATGGCATACTCTGACACTGTCATGGTGCCCTGACGCATCTACTTAAACTCTGTATGCCACGCATCCTAGAGGGTCTGGGGAACAAACACCCTAAAATTAATCTCTGAGAATTGAGCCGAAGTGGGTGGTGGTGCATCGGCTGGTAACCTCCTCATAATCCTGCCACTACTAATACACTGCTCCCGAAAGCTGAAATGTAGAAAAAGCAACTTCGCTCACCGCTACAATACCAATGGAGCAGAGAATGCAGTGACATTTCTTTAGAAATCCATGTGCATCCTCGGTAGTTGTGCCACTGAAAGTAGGTGGACTATACCTCTTCAACCTCTCAAGCCTCTTCTTCTCTTCCTCTGATGCCCCTGGCCTGACCTCAAGCTGAACCGGAATAACAGGCTGTACTGGCATCTCACATGGAACCTGACCAATGTGAGCCCACTGCACTGGAGTACAAGCGGAGGGAGTCTGAGCTCCTCCCTAAATTTACGATGTAGCTCGTGCAACGGAGATCAATCCCGCCTGAGCCAATGTACCAAACATGCTCAGGAACTACACTAAAGTCTCCTGATATCCGGGGGTAACAACAGGCGCCTCTGGTGCCTTTCCCCCAACCGGAGCTTTGGTAGGTGCTCTAGCTGTGACATTTTCCCCTTCTCGGCCTCTACCTCGGCCTCGACTTCTCACGGCTCTAGCAAGGGGCACGGGTGTCTGCTCAGCTAATCCGGTAGCGCGTGTCCTCACCATCTATGAGAGAAATAGAGATACAAAGGATCAAACTTTGAAATCAACAAATCCGCACAACAGGAATGAGAGAAGTGGAATTTTCCTAATAGCTCTATAGCCTCTCGAAGAAAAGTACAGACATCTTTGTGCCAATCCACAAGACTCTACTAAACATGTTCGTTACTCGTAGAACCTATGAACATAGAGCTCTGATACCAACTTGTTAGGACCCCAAACTCCCTCTGTAGGATGTCGTGATGGCACCTAGTCTCTAAGCCTGGTAAGCCGATTACTATAATAATTAAACCAATTATTACCAATGCTAATTTGAAACTGAGTTTAATATGAATAACGATATAAGAGCGAAATGAGCCTATGCAGCAATAATCATAACAACCTCCCAAGACTGGTAATACAGAGTCACGAACTCTAGTTAAGTACATGGAAAGATCTCAAAGATCGAAATACAATATTGCTCAAGTGACAATCTAATAATACAATATAAGAAAAGGACTCCAAGGGACTGCGACGACTAAGCAGCTCTACCTTGAATCCATGCGATCAATAAGCTAACTCTGCCCGTGTCCGATATCTCCAATACATGGCTCTGCACAAAATGTGCAGAAGTGTAGTATGAGTAGACCACGGTCGGTACCCAGTAAGTATCAAGACTAACATCGGTGGAGTGGTGATGAGGTACAAGTCTAGACACTCACTTGATAAAATAGCATATGCAGTATAGAAGTATAAAGCTAATAATGGAAAGTAGGAATCAGTAAATAGCCAACAAGAATCAACATGTGATATAAACAGTAAGGCAATATGAACACCATGAAAGTACCATCGAAACCAAATAAGGAACATAATGACAACCAATAAATAAAGCAGTTCTAACACAAGGTTCACAATGAAATCACTCTGTAATACTTCATCTCTTAGTCACAAGACACGGGTCTCAACCCACCAACATATACTCACAGCACCTCGTTCCCACATCTAGAATCACAATCGCATGGACAACTCACGACCAATATCTCAAATCGCCTGACATGATCATATGCTCACATTCACAATCCATCCAGCATGGTCATAGGCTCACAATAACAATCCACCTGGCATGGTCACAGGCTCACAATCACAATCCGCTCGGCATGGTTATAGGCTCAATAACAACATGAAAATGGATAATACAAGAACACCTGTGCATGTTCAATAAAGGTCAAGTTTCATACTCCTGAACTAGTATAAGTGGCATGCTACGGTGTATGCTTCTGCGAGTGTACTACTGCAGCCCAAGGCAACAAGTAATATCAAAGACATCGAGTAGCTCATCGAAGCAACAAAAAAAGTCACGCAAGGTGTATGACATACACAAGGAAAAGCACACCCTCACACAAAAATCACCAACACAATGTCCCCAAGCCATGACACATCACCCCTGACATTGCCACCCTTATTTCTCTGATAGCCACCTGTATCACTCCACCCTGACATCATCATTAGCCAACCTTATCTCTCCGATAGCCACCAGTATCACTCTGTATAATTGCCACCCTTATCGCTCTGCCCGGACAATAACACAATAGGCACCCATATCACTACGTACATTCAACAACAGTGTGATGCCACCCTTATGTCCCGCATAACAACAACGATGAAGTGTCACCCTTATACTCCGCATAACAAAAACCAAACCACACAATAATTCACATGTGCTATCATCACAACAACACAACATATCAACTCGTATCACAAGTGCCCGCAGGCACAACCTTTCCAAAAATACAACGATATTAATAGTTTCATAACAAATAGCCCACGGCTCAACAAAATGTATATAGAATCTCAATAACAACAAAATGAACAGAAAAGTAACTCAACAGGGACAACACCCCACTTTAAACAAAACTTCAATTAAAATAGATTAATGACTTTCGATAACCTCAATTCCAATTAATTGTTTAAGGATAAACTCAATAGTGAAAGTATTTCTATGAAATGAAAACTTCGAATTCTAGTGTATGAATAGGCTAACAATGAAAGAGATGTCACTAACTAGTACTACATCTAAATGCATGCGAATAACCCGGCAACAAAAGGATATCATGTAACAATAATTTCAACTAAGAGTAACTCCACAATAAAAGAAATCACATAATGATAAAAGTAATAATAGCTTCAAATAAAGCATATAAGAGCAAACTCGATAAGTAAGGAATGTGACATGTAACGACAACTTCAAATAAAGCATGTGATAGTAGGCATAACGAATAAAAGATATAACTTACGCTAACAATTCCAAATAGGTACGTGAAAGAAGCCTAAGAGTCTAAACTGGTCAATTTTCCACATATAAGCCCGAGTAAGTACTCGTCAGCTCGCGTACAAGGCTTTCACATAACACAACTAGCACAAATGACTCAAATCCTAAGTGGTATCCCCCCACCCCACACACACAAAGTTAGGCAAGATACTTACCTCAAAAGCCCTCAATCAATATTCTAAAATAGCTTTTGCTTTACAATTCACCTCCGCTCGGCTCAAATCTAACAAAAATCGACTTAATAACATCAAATAATGCAAGAGATATCAATTCCAATAAATAAATCCATGATCTTTACACAATTTCTCAAAAATCAACAAAAGTCAACCCCGAATCCAATTCGACTTTCAAATCCCAAATTTTTATTTTTCAAAACATAGACAAAGTTTCTCAAAATTCCCCTTTGATTCTCATAATTTTGATGTTAAATCTCATTTATAATCATGTGAAATAGTTGGAAATTGATCAAAATCACTTACCCAATGATTATAGATGAAAATCCCCTCTCCAAATCGCCTCCTACCGAGTGTAGGGTTTAAAATATGAAATAATGAGCTAAAGTCCCAAAATTCCAACTCTTAACCGAGCTGCAGATGTCGCATTTGCGACCAAAAGTTCGATATTGCAGATGTTCGCAATTGCGACTATATGTTCATAATTGCGACCAACAGTTCACAATTGCAACAAAGAGTTTGCAATTGTGACAAAAAGTTTGCAATTGCGAAGGACCAGCACCAGGAATCCCAAACTTCATCAAAATTATCCGAAACCACCCCGAAACTCATCCGGAACCTCCCATACACAAACCATATATGAATTTCAATCATAATACATGCTACCGACCTGCTCGCGCACTCAAAACACTGAAAAGATGTCGTCTTGACCAGATAATGACCATGTTCAAACTCCAAATTTCATAACTTAACTAGTCTCTCAACCAATGATCCAAAATACACCCAAGCCCCTCGGGACCCCGTCAAATTATACCAACAAGTCACAAAACATACCACGAACCTACTCGAGGCCTCAAATCCCGAAACAGAACATCAAAACCATGAATCGCACCTCAATTCAAGCTTATTGAACTATGAATTTTCAACTTCTACTACTCACGCCGAATCATATAAAATCAAACCAGAATAACGTCAATTTTGCATGCAAGTCCCAGATGACACAACGGATATATTCCAACTCCCGGAATCTCAATCCGAACCCGATATTAACAAAGTCAACTGCCGATCAAACCTCTCAATCTTCCAAACCTTCAACTTTCCAACTTTCCCCAAAATACATCAAATTAACCTACGGACCTCCAAATCCAAATCTGGACACGCGCCTAAGTCCAAAATCACCATACGCATCTATCAGAATTATCAAAACACCATTCCAGAGTCGTCTACACAAAAGTCAAACTCCGGTCAACTCTTACCGCTTAAGCTTCTAAAATAAGAATCATCATTCCTTATCAATCCCGAATCATTTGAAAATCAAACCCGTCCACGCACGCAAGTCATAATACATATACGAAGCTTCTCGAGACCTTAAGCCACCAATGGGACACAAATCTTCTATATTTCATTATTCATACTACTTTTGATTATCTTAATCAAACCTATAATTATTTTTTCTTTAATTATTGTTATTTTTATATTCCGCTATTTTGTTTATCTCGAATTTTTCATATTTTGTTGTTTTGCTTATCTTGGATCGTATGATCACATCTCTTAATCTTTTCAAAGATCAAAGATTCATTACAATAAAGTATTTATATTTGCAAATATAGAGGCATAAAGTTAGAAGTTTGCAAAAACTCCAATGAATTTGAAATGCTCAAAATTTTGTCCAAAATTTAATGGTAGTTATTCATGTGTAAGTTATTTCCTAAGGTGCCATATTTATTTTCAAATAAAGGACCTTTATGTTATATAGGAACAAAGTTGTTAACAACATAACAGAACAAATTTAAAGCCATTATTCACTAAAACCAACAAAACAGAGAGCCAAAATATTTTAACATACATTCATCAAAGAAGCAAAATAGGAACAGAACAAATTATGGGTACACAACTTCAGTTGATATAGAAGCCAAAATTGGAACATAACAAATTCATAATAACAGAACTTTGTTTGTTCTAGGAGCAAAAATAGGAAGTCCTATAATGCCTTACTATAATGGCACTATAGGAACATAGGAATTACATATGTGTCACGACCCAAAATTCACTATAGGTTGTAATGGCGCCCAACGTCGCCGTTAGGCAAGCCAACACTTAATTATTCATTTTACCATTTTTAAAATCATGAATCTTATGTAGATAGAGAGGTCAGAGCAATAAAATAAATCGTATTTACTTACAGTTTTGTTAAAATAGCAGGGGAAAGTGTATCAATGTATACAATCCATAACAAATTCTAGAACACCCCCGAAATCCGGTGTCACAAGTGTATGAGCATCTACTAGAAGGTACAATGACAATACAACATCTGTCTGGAATACAAATTAGACAGGAAAAATGTAAATAATTCTGATAGAGACTTTGTATGTTGCGGATCACAACATGGGATGAAACTCACCATAAAGTCCCCACAATAGATGCGCCCAAAAGACCACAAGGAATATATATACCCGCACAATAAGTGTAGAAGTGTAGCATGAGTAAGTAAATCAACGCATACCCAGTAAGTATCTAGCCAAACCCAGGAGAAGTAGTGACGATGGGTCGACATTGACACTTGCTAGCGGTCCAATAAATCAAGTACAATAGAAAGTAAACATGTATGAGGCATGGTAACAAAAAGTGTAAACAAATATAGGTACATGGTATGATCCTCCTCTGAACAGTAAACACAAGCTCTCAATTATCGGTTACCTCCTTAACCGGAGTATGTATATATAAAATAGTCCCCACCAGATAGGACGTCGCAATTCAAATTAGGAAAACTCATGGATACACTGGCTTCTTATCAAATATTACGCATGATTCTGCTAAGGCGAATGACTTGATCCCATAAGAGAGTTTCATGAAGTTGGCGAGGCGAACGGCCCGATCCCATAAAAGTATTTTATAGAAATACTAAGCCGAACAACCCGATCCTATAAGAATATGATACTTCCGAGGCTAACGATGCGATCCCATAAGAGTGTGATACTGCTGAGACGAACGACCCGATCATATAAGAATATAATACTGCCGAGGCGAACGACCCGATCCCATAAGAATATGATATTGTATCCTGCCGAGGCAAACGACCCGATCCCATAAGAGTGTGGTGCATAATCCTGTTAAGGCGAATGTCCTGATCCCATAAGAATAAGACGATTTAACGGGTCCTTGACCCCACTCACTAATATACGTGTGAGTTATGAAATTTAAGGAAGCTTTTCGATGAAAACACAAAACGCGGGATAAATTCATAGGGGGAAAGAATAATTATTCTGCGGCTAATCAAGTAGCCCGTCAACTCTCTACAATAGCGAGTTTGTCACTCTACGCAAGCCTAGTCTTAGGTCGTAAGGTGAAATAAAGGTACTAAACAGGTATGGATAACTCCATTAGTATAATTAAAACATGTTGTGAACCTAAGTCTACCCGAACATAATCAGGAATTCTAGCATACGCACGGACACTCGTCACCTCATATGTGCGCATCTCCCACAACATGTAGCATATAACAAGAATATCACCTACAGGGTAAATTCCCCCTCACATGGTTAGACAGGAGACTTACCTCGCTCCGAAGTTCCATAACCGGCTCCAACATCTCTCTATTACCTCGCCCCGAAGTTCCATAACCGGCTCCAACATCTCTCTAACACCTCGAACTGATGGCCATCAATTCAAAACTAGTCAAACAATGTGCAAATCAATCAAAATATACCCCAATGCGTACAATTTAGCAATTTATAATGATTCCTAACTCCGCTCAAAAAGTTAACAAAGTCAACCTTCGGGCCCACGTGCCCGGATTCAAAAACTATTCGAAGATAAACATTACACATATCATTACGAACTCAAATATATAATTTATTCCTAATTCCATTTCCAAAATCCCGGTCAAAATCCAAAATTATCAATTCAAGGTTTCCTACCAAAATCCCACAATTTCCACTAATGTTCATGTTTAAATCCTTGAAATTAACTTACAATACGTGGGAAGTACTTACCTTGTAATAAATGATGAGAATCCCCTCTTGAAGAGCTCCAAAAATTGCCCAAACCAAAAAATAATGTGGGAGAAATGGGCTAAGTCTCGAATTAAAATCACCCTAGTGCCCATCGACTTTCGCATATGCGGTCAAATAGCCGCTTCTGCGGCTTTGCACCTGCAGAAAATCGATCGTAGGTTCAGCTCTAGGTCAAGCCAGTAGCCTCCGCTTCTGCGGCCCAAATAGCGCAGCTGCGCTTCCGCTTCTGCGGACAACAAGCGTTTTTGTGCTCATGCACCTGCGTGACCAAGTCCGCTTCGGTGGCCCCAGGCCTTTTTGTGCTCATACATCGCAGGTGCGGAATATTCCTCACACCTGTGATCCGAGGTCCCCTCCACATATTTCGCACCTGCTATGACCCCTTCCGCATCTACGTGACCGCACCTACGGCCACTCCTTCCGTAGGTGCAATGACACCAGTCTTCAGCAACACCAGCACTTCCTCAAATCCAACTCGAGGATCAATCTGTCCCAAAACATAACACGAACTGACTCGAGGCCACAAATCACACCAAACAAGATCAAAACTATGAATCGGCGATCGAAACTTTCTTTAAACGTTCAAACTTCCAAACTTCGACGAACGCGTCCAAATCGTATCAAAACATTCCGGAATGACGCCAAACTTTGCGTACAAGTCATAAATCGTGATAGGAACCTATTCCAAGGCTCGGAATCCCAAACAGACATCGATAACACAAAAGTACACTTCAAAACAAACATAGGAAATTCTAAAGCCTTCAAAATGCCAACTTTCCACAATAAGCGTCAAAATGCTCCCGAGCGATGATACTCAAGCCAAACATAAACCCAAGTCCGAAATTATCAAAAGAACCTATTGCAACCTTCAAATCTCGATTTCGAGTTTGTTTATTCAAAAGTCGAACGTTAGTCAACTCTTCCAACTTAAAGCTTCTGAATCGACAATTTGCCATCCGAATCAACTATGAACTTCCCAAACTTCAATTCCGACCATACGTACAAGTCCTAATACATGAAATGAAGCTACTCAAGGTCTCAAATTGCCTAACGATGAACTAGGGCTCAAAACGACCGATCGGGTCGTTACAATATGCTATAACCATATTTTGAAGTTTTTGAAAAATTTGTTAAAAAGAAGGTACCGGCAAACATATGCATATATCACATTACAACTAACAAAATAAAGTGCCAAAGTATTTTAATATACATCATACTTTTAATGATAGTTTCACATTACATTGAAAACAACATGTACGACCAACCTTAAAGATAGTAACAGTACTTTTAGAGACTTGTATAGGATAAAATATGCTATGCTAAGTGGATGAATAAGAGAGTGATACGTGGAGCTGAAGGCGGAGGATAGTTAAAACCGAAGACAACTGTTCTGTTTGTCAACGAAAGAATGACGCTCATAAAGATGCAATAAATACTTGTCGCCCGGTAGCATTTAATGGAGAGTATTCCACAGCATTTGTACATTGCCCGTTACAAAGAATTTATCATTTATGCTCACCGTTACACATTCTTCAACGACCCTCATAATTACTATTAAAGGAGGGCATGATCCTAGGACCTTATTCCCTAGGTGCAACTATAAATAGTAAGCTCTGTTATCATTGTAAAGGACATGAATTTTCTGGCAAACTTATGTTATAATCGATTCAAAGCTTTATACAATTTTATCTTCTTACTCCCCCGGAAGTCCTGCTCCTGGAATTACTATTTCTGCTATTTTATCTTCATTTCAAGGCAAAGTATTGCATATTTCTTCAATTATTTTATTATTTCATGATCAAATTAATACACTTGTCTAGAAACTACGTATAAATTCAACTATACCATTTTACGGATAAACAGTTTGGCACCCACCGTGGGGCCTAGACAGCCGTGTAATTAAGTTGATTCTTGCCTCTTTTATTAACGTGTTTTGATTATTTGTCGTAGCAAAAAATCACAAACAATTGTAGATAATGGTGTTAACAACACACACAGTCTTGAGGCCCAAGGAGACCAACCTCACCACGAGGATTGAGTCAGCGACACTCGCAATGAGGGAAATGATGCTACACCGGTCCACGACAGGCGGTACCCGTGATATGCACGGGAGGCGACCCCGAATGATGCTGAAGAGGAGCATGATGTTGAAGCGGTAAGAGTCCTGCAAGAGCAACAAGCGGATAGGCCATCTCACACAACATGATAAGGTTATGAAGGATTTGATGCAGGCGTTGGCGGGGGCTTCCAATAATGCGAATGGACGAGTTCCAGTTCCTCCCGGTGCTCCCGTGAATCAAACAACGCAGAGGGTCGACAACAACACCCCAAGTGGCAAGGTTGGCTGTGATGGGGCTGGAGGGAGCGGATCCGGCCCCAACAATAAGAATGATCCCTTCAAGAGAGAACTCTTACAGTTTATGAGGGAAGTGAACACCCGCATGGACCAAATCCGGGTGCACCACCGATATTGAAAGGGCCGGACTCAAAGAAGTATACTCAGTTGTCGTATAAACCAAGCTTGACACCATAATTAATCCCGAAGTGGTTTAAAATGCCCGACGTGCCAAAGTATAATGGAACTACAGGCCCTTAGGAGCATATTACCACCTATACAATGGAGGTGAAGGGAAACGATTTAGCTCCCCACGAGATTGAATATGTTCTGATGAAGAAATTCGGAGAGACTCTCATGAGGGTAGCCTTGACTTGGTATTCACTGTTACCCGAGCATTCCATAGATTCCTTTGAGATGCTCGTGGACTCTTTTATTAAGGCCCATGCCGGGGACAAAAAGGTGCAGGCCCAAAAGGCCAATATATTTAGAATTGCACAACGAGAGTCCGAGTTGCTGTGGGAATTCGTCACCCGATTCCAAAAGGAGAAGATGTTGCTCCCGGCTGTTCCAAATGAATGGGCGGCTAAAGCATTCACCAAGGGTCTAAATCTGAGAAGTTCAAACGCTTCCCGAAAATTGAAGGAAATCTTGCTTGAATTCCAAGCCACGACTAGGGTAGATGTCCACAATCGGTACGAGTTTAAGATAAGGATTGAAGATGATCATACTGGCTTCCTGTCGTCAGCAAAAGGACAAGAGAAGAATAAAGAAAAGTCAAAAAATAATTTCAACATGAACAGACGGTCTTCGAGGGACTTGTTTTTGCCCTACGAGCGGGCTGAAGGACGCGGCTGAGGTTTCTAGTCGGCAGACAAGTTCGTTACCGATAGAAGAATTGATCGCGGTTGGAACAACAGATCATTGCAGGAGAAAGAAACATCAGGTACACGGGATCCTTCCTACCCCAAGTTATCAGAATACAACTTCAATGTCAGTGTAGTAGATTTGGTATCGGCTATGAGGAACATTGAAGAAGCACGGTTCCCGAAGCCGATGATGTCCGATCCCAGCCAGAGGGATCCCAATATGTGGTGTGAATACCACGGGACAAATGACCACCGAACTGGGGACTACCGACATCTGCGTGAAGAGGAGGCAACAATACTGAAAAATGGGAATCTCAGAGAATTCCTATGTGACCGGGCCAAGAACAACTACGGTCGCAACCATGATAACGTGGAGACCTCGAAAGCAGGAGAAGATCCCCCGCACCAGACGATCAACATGATCTTAGGGGCGAACGAGATCAACGGGGTCACCTTCTTGGTAGAAACAAAGATGAAGGTATCAATAACCCATAGCAAGAGACTCTAGGAAATTACTGAAGTCGACATCACTTCCACGGAAGAGGACGTAGATGGACTACCGAGGAGAGATCCTGCTGCCGACGAATGTTGAATGAGGGATAAAGACTACTCTATTTGAAGTGGTGGACGATGATATAGATTATAATATTATTCTTGGAAGACCGTGGTTGCACGAGATGAGAGCCGTACCATAAACGTATCTTTAGTTGCTGAAATTCCCGACACCCGAAGGAATCAAACAGATAAGAGGCGACGAACCGACAACAAGGGAGATGAATGTGATTTCAGTATCCAGTAGCAAAGGGAATGAGTATGTGGCATAGCAATTACATGAATCGACGCCTGCTCCCGAATCAAGTGAAGTTAGACAGGGGAAAGAAGCGTCAGAATCTTATCAGGTGCCAAGATATTTATAGGTACCAGAAGAGTTGGATGCAATAAAATCCACAGCGGAAGAGCTCAAGTAGGTTGCATTATTTGAAAAGTTCCTGGAGAGGAAATTCCACTTGGGGACAAGATTTCACCCCGAGCTCAGGTCTAGCTTTATTGAATTTCTTAAATATAATGCCGATTATTTTGCATGGTCGCATGCGGACATGACAGGTATCCCAACGAAAGTGGCCATACAAAAGAAAAGCTTGGATCCCAACATCCATCCGGTAAGACAAAAGAAATGCCCTATTGCGGAGGCAAGGAATATATTCGTCAAAGAAGAGGTAACTCGCCTACTTGTTATCGGTTTGATCCGAGAGGTAAAATATCCAAACAGCTAACTAATGTACTAGTAGTTCCTAAGAAGAACAATAAATTTCGCATGTGTTTAGATTATAAGGACCTGAATAAGGCGTGCCTAAAAGACTTGTTCCCATTGCCAAACATCGATTAAATAATTGATGCGATGGCCGGGCACGAGTTAATAAGTTTCCTCAATGCTTATTCCAGGTATAGCAAAATTAAGATAAACCTGGAGGATCAGGAAAAGACTTTATTCATAACGAATTTGGGCACATATTGCTACAATGTGATGCCCTTCGAGTTAAAGAACGCCGGAGCCACCTATCAACGGCTCGTAAACAAGATGTTTGAAAAACAAACAGGGAAAACCATGGAAGATTTTATAGACGATATGCTTGTTAAGTCTTTAAACACAGGTGATCATTTTAAGAATTCACAAGAAACTTTTGACATCCTAAGGAAGCATAACATCAAGCGTAACCCTGAGAAGTGCGCGTTCGGGTCAGCTCCAGCAAATACTTAAGATTTCTGGTATCGCAAAGGGGAATTGAAGTAAACCCCAATAATATCAAATCCATCAAAGACATCCCCAACCAGATGTCGGGAATGAAAGAAGTTCAAAGGCTCACAGGGAGATTGGACGCTTTGAGCAGGTTTATTTCTCGGACATCAGAGAAATGCCACCGTTTCTTCTCCCAGCTCAAAAAGAAAAACAACTTCGAATGGACCCCGAAATGCCAGTAGGCTTTGAGAGATTTGAAAAGATACTTTTAAATCCCTTCATTACAATCAAAACCGAAGGAAGGTGAAACACTATTAGTTTGCCTCGTAGTCTAGAAGGTAGAGGTAAGTGTCATTTTAGTCCGTGAGGACGAAGGTACGCTGTAACGACCCGACCGAATGTTTTGATCTCTAGTGATTTGTTAGGCAGTTTAAGTCCATGAGTAGCTTCACTTCATGATTTATGACTTGTACGCATAGTCGGAATCAAATTTCGGGAAGTTAAGAGTTGATTCAGATTAAAAATTCCTAATTCGAAAGCTTTAAGTTAGAAGAGTTGACTAAATTTTGACTTTTGAGTAAACGGCATTGGAATCGAGATTTGAAGGTCCCAATAGGTTCGTAGGATGATTTCGGACTTGGGCGTGTGTTCAGGTTGAGTATTAGGTGGTCCGGCAACATTTCGGCGCTTATTATGGAAAGTTGGCATTTTGAAAGCTTAAGAATCCCTTAAGTTCGGTTTGAAGTGGTCTTTATTGTTATCGATGTCCGTTTGGGGTTCCGAGCCTTGGAATTGGTTCGTATTATGATTTGTGACTTAAGCGTAATGTTTGGCGTCATTCTGGTGTGTTTAAGTATAATTCGAAAACGTCGTCGATGTTTGAATGTTTGAAAGTTTAAAGAAAAGTTTCAATCATAGATTTGTAGTTTTGATGATGTTTGGTGTGTTTTAAAGCCTCGAGAAGGTTCGCGTTATGTTTTAGGACTGGTTGGTGTGATTGGACGGGATCCCGGAAGCCTTGACTGTGTCTCGGGATGGTTTCAGACCATTTTCCCTTTGTTTGTGATAGCTGGTTTCTGGTGTTTGGGTTGTTCATCGCGATCACGTAGTATTGGATGGGAGATGGCGAAGTTGTTTTTTGCGATCGTAGGGATAGGTTCACGATCGCAGAAGGCATTGGTCTGAGGCATGAAGGTTTGGCCTTCGCGTTCGCGGAGATGGGCTTGCGTTCGTATAGGCTGATCAGGCAGAGGTTCACGATTGCATAGCTTTTGTCGCAATTGCATAGAATGAAATCTAGGGCAGCTGAATTTGGCCTTCGCGATCTAGAAGGTATTCCCGCGATCGCGAAGAGGAAGGGCCTGGGCAAACTTCAATTTATTTCTGGTTTTGGCTCATTTCTTCTACTTCTCTCTTGTTTTTGGATGATTTTTAGAGAGCTTCAAGGGTAGATTTTCATCATCTATTTCCAGGTAAGTAATTCCCATATATTGTAAGTTAAATACATGATTTATATATGGATTTAAGCATGAAATATGTGGAAATTGTGGGATTTGGAGGAAAACCCAGAAATTTAGTATTTTTGGATTTTGACCACGAAATTGGACATGAAATTAGAAATAAATTATATATTTGGGTTCGTGGTGTTATGGATAATGATTATCTTCAAGAACCTTCGAAATCCAGGCACGTGGGCCCGAGGGTTGAATTTGTTGACGTTTCGAGCGTAGTTGAGAATCATTGTAAATTGTTAAATTATACGCATTGGAGTATATTTTGATTGAGTTGCACATTGTTTGACTAGTTTCAGATCGTTTGGATTTTAATTGAAGAGTTAGAGAGGTATTGGAGCCGGTTATGGAACTTCAGAGCGAGGCAAGTCTCCTGTCTAACCTTGTGAGGGGGAAAATACCCCCTAGATGATGTAATTATTTTGTTCTACTAGTTGTGGGTGCTACGTACGCACGAGGTGACGAGAGTCTGTACGTAGCTAAAGCATGTTTATGTTCGGGTAGACTCAGGATTCTATCATGTAATATTTGAATTATTTGAACTCCATTTGCTAGCTTAAATAATTGAATTTATAATTGAAATTGATTTATAAATATATATATATATATATATATATATATATATAATAGGCCGAGCTTTATCACCTTGAGTTGTTGGCCAATTATTTGAGAAACGGTAAAGGTTATATTCACATTATGCCCATGTACTGTATGGTAAGCACGTGTCTCGTAATTTGATAAGTTCATTCCTTTCTCGTGGAGTGGGCCGAATGCCTCAGCGGTATAATAGATGCATCTATGGTTTGTGCCGGTCAACCCTCGGCAGTGTACATATTATTCTAGATCGGGACGTACGACCTCGGCATAATCGTGCGTTATATCGCTAGTAATCCAAATATTCACGAGATTATCCCTCCACTGATGCTTGGCATTTTATATGGTATTGCTAATCCGTTTGATATTGGCACTTGATATATCTGAGTTGTTGAGATAGAATACGAGACTGGGAAATTTATATCTTTAAAAGAAATTTTGGAAGATTATGTAACTTACTGTTTTACTTCATTATTGTTGTTGTGCTTCATATCTACTTCTGATTTATCATATTGCTTTATTGGACCTCTAGTAAGTGTCGATGTCGACCCCTCGTTACTACTTCTCTAGGGTTAGGCCAGATACTTACTAGGTATGCGTTGATTTATGTACTCATGCTACACTTATGCACTAAATGTGCAGGATCTGACAGGTTCAATTGGTGGTCATCTTGGCGCGTAGGCGCAGCTGCTGAGGAGAATCTATAGTGATCTGCATTCCAGGCTATGTATCGCAGCCCACAGAGTCTCCATCGTACTATTTACTTTATCTTGTCTTATTTACATTCCGAACAAATGTTGTATTATTATTGTACTCCTTAGTAGATGGTCATGCACTTATGACACCGGATTTTGGGATATTTCTAGAATTTGTTTATGGTTTGCTTAACCTCGATACACTTTTACTTGTATATTATTTAAATTGTATTTATTTACGACTTTAACGCATTTATGTCTCCGCCCAACAAGATTCATGATATCAAAGAAATAATAAAATGAATAATTAAATTGATAGTTCACTATTGGCTTGCCTAACGGCGACGTTGGACACCATCACGACCTATAGTGGAAATTGGGCCATGACAGCTTGGTATCAGAGCTCTAGGTTCACTTGGGTCTCACGAGTTATGAGCAAGTATAGTAGAGTCTAGCGGATCGGTACGCTGACGTGTGTACTTATCTTCAAGAGGCTATAAGGCTATTAGGAGCACTTCCCTTCTTGATTCCTCATCATGCTATTTTATTCCATTGAAGCTTATGCCTTCATTTTCTTCCTAATCAATCATATGCGATGTAGAAAGCTTGTTATCAATTGGGCATCGAGGAGTTGTAATGGTACTGAAGATGTGGTACAGGATCTTTCCCCCTACGTATTTGATTGGGCAATTGTCGTCGCCTCATGGAGGGATGTTTTGTCATTCAGCGCAATGATTTGTGTTGCCTACGATTTCGCGGCTATGCACGGTACATTATGATGTTCATAAGTGGCTATCGCGCAGTGCTGGTGTAAATGGTAAGGTGCTTATTTATGTGCCGCGGCAATGAATGACTCGAAAAGAGGACTACTCGGTTCATGGTTTAGAGATTCGACATTAAATTCCAGCGGAGGAAAGACGATCGGACTGTGGATGTTTAGGCTTCGGTTGATGGAGTAACGAGACTTGATTTTTTCGAGAGTGGTGGAATTCTCATTTCTGATGTGGTGTCATTTTCTCTATTTGAACGCACTAAGGCTCATCGGTATTATGGTCTTCTTTGATTTGCCTTCAGGGCAGGGTATTGTGAAATGGTGCCTGAGAAGTGGTTGTCTGAGATGGCAGTGTGTAGCGGCTTCAGAATCGAATCGGTGTTTCTAATGCTGATGGCTCGAGAAAGATGATCTTCGAGGAGGCTTAGAGTTGGTAGCAATTTATTAGTTTAGGTGCTACAGAGATGGAATTTTTATTTAAGGCAGTATTTGGGTAGCGAAGGATGAGGAAAGACATGGTGGGAGGTGTCTCGCGGTGGTTGAATTGCTAGCAGGTCAAGTATGAAAAGCACAGGACGAGAAGTTTCTTAAAAGAAATGGTTTAACTGAAGTGGGAGTGGCAGAGTAGCATATGGATTCTATGGTAAGATAACCACATACTTTGAGGAAGTTTAGAGCGATTTAGGGATTATGGTGGTTAATGGCTAAGTCTATTAATTTCATTTGGGACGGTGGCTATTGTACTGAGGAAGATTGAATATGCCAGAGATGAGTTAACTTGAATGGAAGAGGGGTGTGAAATGCTTGCTTATCGTTTTTGGGGGCAACCTGACTTCAAATTTGAAACGTATGGATGGACTTTCAGTGGATGCTAATAGGGAATGAATAAACTTTTACAACTGGTGGACGAGCATGGGCTCATGAGGTTTTGCTGATTTTGTGGTAGTTGTAACCAGGGCAATATCGTTGGAAGATGTCGAAATGGAATACCACAGGCGGGTTATCTCCTGTTAGCAGGTTAGTTGTTTCGTGATTCTTGATGAAGCTCTATGAAGAGTTCTACTTTTTACACAGTGGGAGGCATGTACTGGGATGTGAGCTTAGATCGCTTGAAGAAGATGGTGCGACTGTCAGGAGGTCGAATGTGCGATTGTGGTTGATAATTCAGAATATTTTATGAAATGTTTAACATGAGATTGCGAGAATTTGGTGGGTTAACGGTGCTAAATCATGGTAATTACGAAGGAGGAATCGCGATTGTAGCATAAGGCTTTATGTGATTGTAGCTTAAGGCTAAGTGGGGGAGCCCACCGTCTATGATTGGATTGCTTGGTTATCTGCTTGTGTGGTTTCTAGTTATCGGTGCATTGGTGGATTATATATGACTAAGAAAAGAAAACATCAGGGGTAATTCGAGCAAAGAATTTGATGAATGTGTGTTATATTTTGCCTTATCGACTCATGTGCAGGTTTTGGGAAGACTCAGAGTTTATGCTTCTTGTGAATGTGATATACAAGGAAAAGTATCCATCTAGTTGCTTCTTTGGGAGTGTTCATGTGCTAGCAGAGCGTGAAGTTTGTTATATTCGGGATCAGGCCATGGTGGGTGACTTTGAACAGTGGTTCTAATAGGTTCAAGAATGTAAGCACGGTGCCTATAGATTTTGGGTTCGTTGTGTGGCTAAAGACCGGGATTTTGAAGCAGAGTGTGAAGAATACTTGGGGAATTTTTTATATTATCATCAGGTCTGCGGGGCAGTATTTGAGAAATGGGAGAAACAATTCCTAATTTGCGGAAGGTCTTTCAGAATGGGTGTACTAGTTGGAGATGCCATTGTGCGCGTGAGGATGGTATGAGATGGTTCATGGGTATTGAGACGATGTGGTCTCGTGAATTGGGTCACTCGGGATGAGTGTTGTTGAGTTTCGTTATATTTTTGAATGGAGCTATTATTATTATTTCTAATTCAAGTCAAGAGTAAATTCGAGGAAGTGGGTCGGTTAGTAATAGTTTAAATCAGCATGATTGTTGCAATGATCAGTTCCTTCGGCGTGTTAAGTTATACAGGTGGTTGGTGGTTGTACGTGCGGGCTTGACAGCCACCATAATTGTATTGATTTGGGAGGTATTTGATTCTAATGGCCTTGTTATGTATAATGGATCCCGTAAGAGCTATGACGGTTTAGACCACGACTTGAGGTTTGTATTTTCTGCGGTTATGAGAATTCAGTTGTGTGTTGCAATGGTTCTTCTGAAATGAGTTAAGTGAAAGGTTTCTAGGCAATGAAGTGTTTATTCTACTAGTAGTTCAGGGGTTATGATGAATTTTGGTACTCTCGTGTAGAAGCATGATAGGTGCAGTGAGCGGCATGGGAATTGGAAGTTGAGGATCAAGGTTGCGGCTCAGTGTTGATAAGAATGTCATGAACTCCGAGCTCGGATGAGCTAGGAAGAATTCAGATGTTCAGAGTAAGCTGGAATTATCTTAGTGTCGCCTAAGAATGGTGTTTTGTGGAAGAGGAATTGTGTATTGATTTGCGGATTCTTGATTTGCTTTACAGAATTAGTACGGTTGGCGGTATAGAAGTGCATACTTTGCTACCTGGTGTGGAAGGTCGTGGGAGCGTATCCCACGGGAAAATTGTATAAGTGTGACATGTTAGTCACTTGATTGTTAAGGATTGAAAACCAAGTATGTAGATTCTGGTACTATCGCTAATGTGAGAGTTTATGCCTGAAAAACGCTCTATACATTTGGTTGTGGACTGTGGGAGTTTGGTTTAGATTGGACGGCTGATTGTGTGTGTCATGAATAGGGCTATTATGGATCCTTGAAAGGTTGTTGGCCCAATATGGTATGATCAAAATCTGCTTGAGGTCCGTTGGTGGGTCTAATGTGGATGTGTTCTCTCAGGTCGGATGTGTTCATTCAGCATAGTGTTGCTTAGGGAGGAGTCTTTGATTGTTGGATGTTATCCCTGGCATAAGCTATTCTATGTAATACTCTATTATGCCATATGGGTTGTGAGACAGCTTGATTATTCGTGCATGTGTTGTGATCCCGTATAGCTTGTAGTATTATATGTGCAAGATGGCTCTCGAGATGCAAGACGTTTATTTCACCTTAGTCATGCTTAGGTGTTTTAAGCGTATGGCGCTATCCGTCTCCCCAGGGTTGTATTATGCACTTGGAGTGCTTATGGCCGATATTCGGGCATTTCGTAAGTATAAGCATTACGGCTTGATGGGTGTTTCCTTATTGATTGTTATGTGTGGATCGGGTGGCACGCCACCACAGATATGTTATTTGGATTGGATGGCATGCCTCCATAGGTATGTTGTGTGGATCGGGTTGCATGCCGCAATAGTGTCATGTTTGGATCGGGTTGCACGCCGCAACAATGTCATATTTGGATCGGGTTGCACGTCGCAACAATGAGATGTTAAGTATGGTTCCTTATACTTGTTTTGTGTGCCTTGTTTCTCATCGCTAAGATAGAGCCATAACATCGGTTTGGCCATTTTATCCGTTACGCAGGCAGGATGGTTCTTTGCCAGAGTTCGTTGATGGTAGGCTATAATTACGTATTTTAGTGCCTTATCGCACTCTAATTCATTGTACTTTATTCATGTTTGAGCTTTAATTGATAGTGTTTTGCACTTATTGTGTTTTTATGCCTTGTAGGAGTGATTCCGAGCTTTGTAGATGTTATGGAATGAATTCGAGCTATTTGGAGCTTTGAAGTATGAGTAAAAGCCCAAGGGAATAAGTCGGGATGGGGTTCGGTAGTTGTGGACCAAGTCTGGACGTCAAAAATCGAAGTTTAGTCCGTACTTTAAGAAATCCCCACTGTCATGTGTAAGGCTCAGTAAGATTTCGCAAAGGAAAAATAATGTTTCGTGGTGCCGAACTGGGCTTCGAAGTTTAGTCACAAGCTCGTCGCGGCTCGGTCTTTTTGGGTTGAACAATGCACTGGAAAGTAAAGAAAAAATATTTTTGGGTAGAAGAAATGCACTTCTGCATCCCACTATGCGGCCGCAGAATTACTATGCGGACCGCATAATGGTCGCAGAGTGAGACAGGCTTTTGGGCCATTTTTGATGTCATTTTCGTGGCCCATTATGCGACAGCAAAACCATTTCGCAGGCCGCACTCTGATCGTATATTCAGCTTTTAGATATTTTGTAGGGAGGTTCTGCGGCGCATTATGCGACCGCAAAACAGGTCTGCGGGCCGTATAATGACCGTAAACCGAGTCATATTTGCCCAGTTCTGGAGGGCAATTATGCGGCCTATTCTGCATACCGCATAAGTATTATGCGATCGCATATACGACCGCATACCCTGTTCCAGAGCTTCCTTTTTGGGTTTTTATAACCCGACCCTACTTCGATAAAACATAGGCCATAGTCAAATTTGAAAAACCTTTGAGACTTTTAGAGTGAGAAAGAGTGCTTAGTGTGGGGGAGTAACCTTCAACCTATTATCCATCAATTCTTCCTCAATCATTGATCATTAACAAAGAAAGTCTTCATCCTAAAGGTAAGATTCTTCACCCTAGCCCTTAATTTCAAAATTTATCTAAGAATGGGTAATTAGCAAGACATCCTTGGGTATGGGAGTTGTTATCTTGCATGCATGTGTTATCAAACATTGTAGGAAGGTTGTGAGCTAATAATGGTAGAGAATAAGTTGGGGAATGATGGAATCTTTCACAAAAATGCCTTAAAAATATTAATGCACACCTAGTGTTTGATAATGTGCTTAAATGAGCTAGAATCATGACCATCTTCCTAATTTTGGTCCAAGTTATTATATTTCTAAAATAGATCGAAGTTGCTAAGAATTCCGGAACGTTTTAGAGTTTAAAGGAAGCTCAATTGAGGTATGTTGGCTAAACCCCCTTCTTCTTAGAATTGAATCCCGCAGTGTTTATGTAATTGGTGTAAGTCCGAAATTGATCATAATAGAATTGGCTATTCCGAATGTACTTGTGTTGAAGGATATATGCTCAATATTTATTGTAAAAGCTTCATCATATCACCTTATCATTGAGAATGTGTTCAAAACATGGAATATGTGTTAAAAATGTTAAGACTTCAAGTCAAGATCGAAGTAAAGGTTGTTATGCCAAATTGTATGAAAAGCCTCTATGTGCCTAAGATTCCCATATTGCTCATATGTGAATTTAATGTCTTGAATGGGAAGCCTTATTGTTGTTGATAATGATAATGATGTTTGAATGTGGAAAGGGGAACTAGAATTATGAAATACAGCCAAGTGCCAAGAATGACTTTATAATTGTGTCCACTAGTGCCAATGAATCGAAAGTATATGATAGAAGTATGATGTGAGATGATTGACTGAAAAAGGTAATGTCTTGGATGAGACAGCCTAGCCGGTCGGGCCGTGATCAGATGCCATACTGCACACATGGTGGTGAGTATGCTGGAAATTATAATGAAATTGTGATTATGGTTGATGTCTCAAATGAGACGACCTAGCCGATCGGGTGGTGATCGGACTCCGTGTAAGAATACGGTGATATTGTGAATTATGGTATATCGTCACTAAAGATCACCCAACCTAATAACATGAAAATTGACTTGAAAACTTATGTGATCCTTAACTTGATGTTTTAGTATTATTTGAAGCTCTTATTGAATTCTTGACTGTTCCCCCTTGTATTATTATTCATTCTATTGAGATAGTATTTAGTTTTACATACTAGTACTATTCGACAGTACTAACGTCCCTTTTGTTGGGGGCATTGCATCTTTAATTGGATACAGGTGGTTCCATAGCAGGCAATATTGATAAGCGATAGTGGTACATCATCTTGCCAGCAGACTTGGTGAGCCCCACTTCATCCAGGAGTCACGTACTGTATCTTTTGTTCATATTATTATCACGTCTCGAGGTATAGTCGGGGCCTTGTTTCCGACACTATCATAACACTCTTTTGTATCTTTTAGAGGCTCTGTAGACACTATGTGGGTTGTACATGGGTGCTAGAAACGTCAAACAAGTTATGTTGTGTTTGATCATTTGTTCCACTCAAACTATAAGCATATGTGTATTTTGAGACTTAATAGTGAAGTAACTAATGAATGATTTAGTATTATGTACATGATCTCCCTATTGTCTAATTAACGAAATTATGTCTTCTCTTGATCAATGGTGAATTGGGTAGATAGCGTCTAATAGGCTTGCTTGACCCTCAAAAGATTGCATCGGTGAAGAATTGGCCTAGACTTATAATGCCAGCTGAGATTCGTTGTTTCTTGGGTTTAACAGGGTATTACAGGAAGTTTGTTGAGGGGTTCTCTACTCTTGCCTCTCCGTTGACTAAATTGACTCAGAAAGCGGTTAAGTTCTAATGGTCTGATGCTTGTGAAAGGTGCTTCCAAGAGTTGAAATCAAGATTGACTACGACGCCAGTGTTGACCCTGCCAGAGGGTACAGATGGGTTTGTGATATATTGTGATGCTTCAAGGATCAGGCTTGGGTGTGTGTTAATGCAACACGACAAGGTTATAGCTTATGCTTCGAGGCAACTCAGGAATCATGAGAAGAACTATCCAACACATGACTTGGAACTTGCGGCGGTGGTTTTTGCATTGAAAACTTGGCGTCATTATTTGTATGGGATCCATGTGAATGTATTCACGTACCACAAGAGTCTTTAATATATTTTAAAATAAAAAGGATTTGAATCTGAGGTAGAGAAGATGGCTTGAGTTACTCAAGGATTACGACATCGATATTCTATATCACCCGGGGAAAGCCAATGTTGTGGCGGATGCTCTTAGCCGGAAATCTATGGGTAGTTTGGCTCACTTGGAGGCATGTCGAAGGTCGTTGGCCAGGGAGGTTCACCAGTTTGCTAGCTTGGGAGTTCGTCTTGCAGACTTTAGTGAAGGAGAGGTAATTGTGCAAAATAGGGTTGAATCATTTCTTGTCGTGGATGTCAAAAAGAAGCAATACAACGATCCATTGTTGGTATAACTGAAGGAGGGTATTCGAAAACATAAAACTATGGCTTTTACTCTTTGCATGGATGATGGTACAATGACGTACCAAGGGCGTCTATGTGTTCCAAATGTAGATGGTCTCCGGGAGAGGATCATAACTGAGGCTCAAACTTCTAGGTATTGGTGTCACCCGGGCTCTACAAAAATGTATCATGATCTTAAGGAAGTCTATTGGTGGAATGACATGAAAAGGAATGTGGCGGACTTTGTGGCAAGATGTCCGAATTGTCAGCAAGTGAAGGTCGAACACCAACGGCCTGGTGGGTTGGCACAGAACATAGAAATTCCAATGTGGAAGTGGGAAACGATTAATATGGAATTTGTGGTAGGATTACCATGCACTCCTCGCAAGTTTGATTCAATTTGGGTGATTGTGGATAGACTCATGAAATCAGCACACTTTTTGCCGGTTAAGACTACCGACACAATAGAACAGTATGCTCGGTTGTATATCAAAAAAATAGTCAGGTTGTATGGCACTCCAGTTTCTATCATTTCCGATCGAGGGGCTCAGTTCACGGCAAATTTTTGGAAGAAATTTCAGCAAAGTTTGGGTACTCAGGTGAATCTTAGTACAGCCTTCCATCCATAGAGTGACGGGCAGGTAGAGCGGACTATTCAGACGCTTGAGGATATGTTGCGTGCTTATGTTCTTGACTTCAAGGGTAGCTGGGATGATCATCTTCCACTCATAGAATTTGCTTACAATGACAGCTATCATGCTAGCATACAGATGGCACCGTTCAAGGCTTTATGTGGAAGGAGATGTAGGTCTCCTATTGGGTGGTTCGAGATTGGGCAAACAGAGTTGATAGGGCCAGACCTCATGCATCAGGCTATGGAAAGAGTTAAGATCATTAAGGAGCAGTTGAAGACTGCTCAGAGTCGTCAGAAGTTCTATTCGGATGTTCGTCGTAGGGATTTGGAGTTCAAAGAAGATGATTGGGTAATCTTGAAAATTTCCCCCATGAAAGGTGTAATGTGATTTGGTAATAAAGGGAATTGAGTCCGAGGTATGTCGGACCGTAAAAAAAATTCAGAGGATCAGTGAGGTGGCGTACAAGCTTGAGCTACCACCTGAGATGTCATTAGTGTACCCGGTGTTTCATGTTTCTATGTTGAAGAAAGTAGTTGGAGATCCAACACTCATTGTTTCGGTTGAGACTATTGAGGTTAATGAGGAATTGACGTATGAAGAGATTCCAGTTTCTATTATTGATCGGCAAGTCCGAAAGTTGAGAAATAAATAAATTACCTCTGTGAAAGTGATATGGTGAAACCAATAGGCTGAAGAGGCTACTCTGGAGGCCGAAGAAGAAATGAAGAAAAAGTATCCTTATTTGTTTATATAGACATGTATTTATAAAGTTGTGTTCTATGAAAATTCTAAGGGTTACCTTCTATGAATTATGTATCATATGTACAAATTAACGTTAAGGGTGTTTCTTTTCTGGTAATATATTGCTTGCGAGGCCACAGTTGGTGTTGTTATGAGTTATGTTACGTCATTGGGTTATATATATATTTTGAGGATGTGTTTCTAGGGCTCTTTGATAGGTGGATAGGCCTAGTTACAGGAGAAACTCTAGCAATATTTTTGGAAATTTAGGGAGTTAGCCAAATTTAGAAACTACTAGTGAGTGTGAATTAACAGTTGGGACACATTTGATGCTAATAACAGATTTTGACCCTCATTCGAGGACGAATGATACTAAGTGGGGGAGAATATAAGGCCCCGTAAGATTTCGCAAAGGAAAAATAATGTTTCGTGGTGCCGAACTGGGCTTACGTATTTGAGGATTTTATGCATTACGCAGGCAGGATGGTTCTTTGCTAGAGTTCGCTGATGGTATGATATAATTATGTATTTTAGTCGCTTATCGCACTCTAATTCACTATAATTTATTCATGTTTGAGCTTTAATTGAAAGTGTTTTGCACTTTTGTGTGTTTTACGCCTTGTAAGAATGATTCTGTGCTTTGTAGATGTTATGGAATGAATTCGAGCTATTTGGAGCTTTGAAGTATGAGTAAAAGCCTAAGGGAATAAGTCGGGATCGTGTTCGGAGGTTGAGGACCAAGTCTGGATGTCAAAAATCGAAGTTTAGTCCGTACTTTGAGAAATCCCCACTGCCATGTGTATGGCCTAGTAAGATTTCGCAAAGGAAAAATAATGTTTCGTGGTGCCGAACTGGGCTTCAAAATTTAGTCGCCAGCTCGTCGCAAGCTCGCCGTGGCTCGAACTTTTTGGATTGAACAATGCACTAGAAAGTAAAGGAAAAAATTTTTTGGGCAGAAGAAATGCACTTCTGCGGCCCACTATGCGGCAGCAGAATCACTCTGCGGACCGCATAATGGTCGCAGAGTGAGACAGTGTTTTGGGCCATTTTTTATGTCATTTTCGTGGCCCATTATGCGACTGCAAAACCATTTCGAGGGCCGCACTCTGATAAAATATCCAGTTTTGAGATTTTTCGGAGGGAGGTTCTACGACGCATTATGCGACTGCAGAACAGGTCTACAGACTGCATAATGACCGCAAACCGAATCAGATTTGCCCAGTTCTGGAGGGCAATTATGCGGCCTATTCTGCAGACCGCATAAGAATTATGCGGTCGCAGGTTGGGTTTTTATTACCCGACCCTACTTCAATAAAACATAAGCCATAGTCAAATGTGAGCAAATTTCTGATACTTTTAGAGTGAGAAAGAGTGCTTAGTGTGGGGGAGTAACCTTCAACCTATTATCCGTCAATTCTTGCTCAATCATTGATGATTAACAAAGAAATTTTTCATCCTAAAGGTAAGATTCTTCACCCTTCCCCTTAATTTCGAAATTTATCTAAGAATGGGTAATTAGCAAGACAATTCTTGGGTATGGGAGTTGTTATCTTGCATGCATGTGTTATCAAAGATTATGGGAAGGTTGTGAGCTAAAAATGGTAGAGAATGGGATGGGGAATGATGGAATTTTTCACAAAAGGGCCTTAAAAACATTAATGCACACCTAGTGTTTGATAATGTGCTCAAATGAGCTAGAATCATGACCATCTTCCTAATTTTGGTCCAACTTGTTATATTTCTAAAATGGATCGAAGTTGCTAAGAATTTCGAAATATTTTAGAGTTTAAAGGAAGCTCAATTGAAGTATGTTGGCTAAACCCCAGTCTTCTTAGAATCGGTTCCCACGACGTTTATGTAATTGGTGTAAGTCCCAAATTGATCATAATAGAATTGGCTATTCCGAATGTGCTTGTGTTGAAGGATATATGCTCAATATGTATTGTAAATGCTTCATCATATCAACTTATCATTGTGAATGTGTTCAAAATATGGAATATGTGTTAAAAATGTTAAGACTTCAAGTCAAGATCGAAGTAAAGGTTGTTATGCCAAATTGTATGAAAAGCCTCTATGTGCCTAAGATTCCCATATTGCTCATATGTGAATTTAATGTCTTGAATGGGAAGCCTTATTGTTGTTGATAATGATAATGATGTTTGAATGTGGAAAGGGAAACTAGAATTATGAAATATGTCCAAGAGCCAAGAATGACTTTATAATTGTGGCCACTAGTGCCAATGAATCGAAAGGATATGAAAGAAGTATGATGTGAGATGATTGAATGAAAAAGGTAATGTCTTGGGTGAGACAGCCTAGCCGATCAGGCCGTGACCGGATGCCATGTTGTACACATGGTGGTGACTGTGCTGGAAATTATAATGAAATTGTGGTTATGGTTGATGTCTCAAATGAGACGACCTAGCCGATCGAGTCGTGATCGGACTCCGTATAAGAATACGGTGGTATTGTGAATTATGGTATATCGGCACTAAAGATCACCCAACCTAATAACATGGAAATTTTCTTGAAAACTTATGTGATCCCTAACTTGATGGTTTATTATTATTTGAAGCTCTTATTGAATTCTTGCTTGTTCCCCCTTGTATTATTATTATTCATTCTATTGATATGGTGTTTCGTTTTACATACTAGTACTATTCGACAGTACTAACGTCCTTTTTGCCAGGGGCGCTGCATCTTTAAATGGATGCACGTGGTTCCATAGCTGGCAGTATTGATCAGCGATAGTGGTACATCCTCTTCTCAGTAGACTTGGTGAGCCCCAATTCATCCCGGGGATACATACTGTATCTTTTGTTCATATTATTATCACGTCTCGAGGTATAGCCGGGGCCTTATTGCCGGCACTATCATAACACTCTTATGTATCTTTTAGAGGCTCCGTAGACACTATGTGGGTCGTACATGGGTGCTAGAAAAGTCAAATATGTTATGTTGTGTTTGATCACTTGTTCCACTCAAACTATAAGCATATGTGTATTTTGAGACTTAATAGTGAAGTAACTAATGAATGATTTAGTATTGTGTACATGATCTCCCTACTGTCTAATTAACAAAATTATGTCTTCTCTTGATCATGGGTGCTTTGGGTAGAAAACGTCTAACAGGCTTGCTTGACCGGGTTCACTCGGTTGGGTGCCGGTCACGCTCTCCGAGTATTGGGGCGTGGCACCATGGCGCATGGGGAATCGCGATTGTATATATCTCCGCTGCCTGTCAGAACTAGCTCTCTGGATTTCCCCACAAATGCCTCGCATAGTGCGTCGCCCCATACGGCGCACCAGTTTAATTTTTATAGAGTGAAAATCCTATTTTGGCTAGAAGAAGGTAGTTTCGTCTAGGCCCAACCCTACTTGGTATAAATACATGGAAAACGTTATTTTTTGGTATTGTGACACATATTCGACCGAAGGGGACTAAGGAGGAGTTGTAAGAACACGAGCACAAAGATTTCATTATTCCTTCCTCACTCAACACCTAATCAGTTTGGATTGAATTTATCTTTTCCTCTACTTTATCTTTATTTGTGATGAATTTCTCCATATCTAGGGAGTATTTCCTTCTTCGGTTTGATGGATTTTTTGTTTTGATGATGTTTTGTGGATTATAACTCTTGTTTTATGTATTAAAGCATTTTTGGATTATTTAATTATTGCATCTATATTCACTTGTTCATGTAATCGAGAGAGGCATAACTTGTGATATCCTTGCATTATATTGTTGGTTGAGTTTTTTAATTCTTCTTAGTAATCAAAAGAGGATAGTTGAATCATTGAATAAACCTAGTTAGGAGGTGATCGAGAGATGTTCTCCTAATGACCAATCCACTACGCATTCTTGCATATCTTCACGTGCTTAAATTGGTTCATATTGTGAGGTTAAGACTTAATCGAGAGAGGAATTTTTGCTAAACGTTTGAACTAATATTGAGTGAATTCGAGAGACTCACTTAAACATTAGAAGTGAATTATCTAGCCGCAAGTGTTAATTCGAAAGTGAAGGGCTCAAAAAATAAGGATGCATTGAGTGAGAAACACAGGTGTGGGGTGTACCCCAAGAAGGCTGAGAATAATTTGCCTGCATGGATGTGCGCAATAGTTTGGGCACGAGGAATGGAGCCAGACTTCGACTCAGAACCCGACTAGATATTCAGGGAAGTTTCCTTGACCTTATGCTTTTTAATTATGTGTCATGGGGACATGCCACAACTTAAAGTCCGGGGCGGGGGATATGTCTTATGTATGTATGTATGTATGTATGTATGTATGTATATTAGTTTTAGTTTTAGAGATAAAAAACAATTTTAAAAAATAATTATAATTTTAAAAAAAATTAAAATTTTCAATTTTTTCCGACGATGGATATCATCTACGGGTTTCTTGAGGGATTAAAGTCAGAAGGAAAAAGAAAAAAAGATTTTCTTTTGTTAGGTAGTGTAATAATTCCCCCTTGATTTTTCTTTGTGCCACTATTTTTTTCTAAGGGTTTTGTTTGAACTGGTGTAGTTCGTTTTTATTTTGTAGAGTAGTAGGAAACCTTATGCTGTGATTTGAATTAAAAGCAATATCTCTTGACTTTATTATGCCTTGAGAATAGTGAGTGCTTTAGTCGTGACGCTTAGGCTCAATTTTTTACTCTTGTATAAATACCTTAAATTGTTTGATCTTAACTTTGCTTAACTTCTTTGACTAGGGTGTCTTGATAATCCAAACTTGAGTGAGTTATGTGCCATGTATGTCTTGAGTAGTCCCCTTTTAGGATTTGATGGATTTGGTGTTTTGATGATTTTTTGTGGATTATAACTCTAGTTTTATGCATTGAAGTATTTTTGGATGATTTAATTGTTGCATCTATATTCACTTGTTCATATAATCGAGAGAGGCATAACATGTGATATCCTTGCATTATATTGTTGGTTGAGTTCTTTAATTCTTCTTAGTCATCTATAGAGGCTAGTTGAATCATTGAGCAAACCTAGTTAGGAGGATAATCGAAAGAGGTTTTCCTAAAGACCAATCTACTACGCATTCTTGCATATCTTCACGGGCTTCAATTGGTTCATCTTGTGAGGTTAAGACTTAATCAAGAGAGAAGTTTTTGCTGAACGTTTGAACTAATATTGAGTGAATTCGAGAGACTCACTTAAACATTAGAAGTAAATTATCTATAGTTAGATCCCAAACAATTATCTTGCACATATTCTATCAACCCCTATCTTCTCCCACTGATAACCTTCTTTGCTTGTTCCTTGTTTTAATTGTCACTAGTCAATAGCTTTAGATTCTTAGTTAATTTTAGTATTAATCAGATAAATCTCAACTGTTGATTTTCTTGAATAGCATACAAGCTAGAAACTACGAGAATACTGTTTAAATCCAATCTCGGTGGATACAATATTTTACTATATTATATTTGATTAGTGAGAATAATTTTAAGTGTGTGTTTCAAGCTCGTCATTCGTTCTTCCCTATGGGTCATATTCGAGTTGTAGCTTGTTGGCATTATATGAGATTTTAAACGGTGTTTGAGCTGGCTTATTGCCCGAGCAACTTGTATTGGGTGAGAAAAGGTTATTGGACCTGATATCAATGCGATCGGATTTATGCAGGATACATTAAATAGAATATATCGTTATTCAATTTAGAATGAGGTAATTGTTCTTATCACGTGGAGAGACCCCATGATTTATTGATTTGGCAGGTGGTTATGAGTTTCTATACGTCTCGTTCATCGTGACAGTATTGCGAGAGTTGGAACATGGCTATATGTGTTTTGAGGTGTATTACGGGCATTGGATTCATAAAATTGCAACTATTATGGTCGGAGGATGTTATTTTGGGCAAACAACTTATGCGGTGCATGGTGTGATTTCACCATAGGTGCATGATCATGTTTTGGTACAATGTTTGTATGTTAGAATCGGGTCTCGTAGAGAATCCCGAATGTTGGAATTTGGTTCTAATGCTTGTTAGCTAAGGTTATAGGGAAGATCTTTAGTCTGGCTCAAGCTAATGTGCTCACATGGGTTGTGGTGGCACGGTAGGTGCACAAGGTTTTAAACACTAAGTTTGGACAACTCCAAAACAGTTCATGGCACGTTTGAGGACGAACTTATATTTAGGTGGGGGAGAATGTAACGACCCGACTAGTCATTTTGAGCTCTAGTGCGTCGTTCGGCGGTTTGAGACCATGAGTAGCTTCACTACATGTTTTACGACTTGTACGTGTAGTCGGTATCGAATTTTAGGAAGTTCAGAGTTGATTCGAATAGAAAATTCTCCATTCGGAAGCTTTAAGTTGGAAGAGTTGACTAAGGTTTGACTTTTGAGTAAACGACCTTGGAATCGGGATTTGAAGGTCCCAATACGTTTGTATGTTAATTTCGGAATTGGGCGTGTGTTCGGATTGAGTGTCGGGTGGTCCGGGAGCATTTCGACGCTTATTATAGAAAGTTGGCATTTTGAAAGTTTAAGAATTCCTTAAGTTTGGTTTGAAGTGGACTTTGGTGTTATCAATGTTCGTTTGGGGTTCTGAGCCTTCGAATAGGTTCGTATCGTGATTTGTGACTTGTGCGTAAAGTTTAGCGTCATTCCGAAGTATTTAAGTATGAATCATACGCGTTGTTAAAGTTTGAATATTTGAAAGTTTAAAGAAAAGTTTCTATCATTGATTCGTAGTTTTGATGATGTTTGGTGTGATTTAAAGCCTCGAGCAGGTTCGTGTTATGTTTTGGGACTGGTTGGTGTGATTGGACGGGGTCCCAGGGGCTTCGACTGTGTCTCGGAATTGTTTCGGACCATTTTTCCTCTGTTTGTGATTGCTGGTTTCTTGTTTTTGGGTTGTTCATCACGAACACGTAGTGTTGACTGGGAGCTGGTGAAGTTTTCTTCATGATCGCAGGGATAGGTTCGCGATCCCGGAAGGCATTGGTCTGAGGCACGAAGGTTTGGCCTTCGCGTTTGCGGAGCTGGGCTCGCATTCATGTAAGCTGATCAGGCAGAGGTTCACGATCACGTTGCTTTTGTCATGTTTGCGTAGAGGGAAATCTAGGGCAGCTGAATTTGGCCATCGCGATCGCGAAGATGAAGGGCCTGGGCAAACTTCAATTTATTTCGGATTTTGGCTCATTTCTTCCACTTCTCTCTTGGTTTGGGCGATTTTTAGAGAGCTTCAAGGGGATTTTTTTTTTGGTAAATAAAAGAATTTATTACCAAGTAGTATTATGTACAAAGTTTCAAACTGCACATGACAAAAAAAAAAAAGAACCAAACACCTGCAAGCTGAGCATATCACTCCAACTGCTAGGTACTACCTATCTCACTAACATCTGCTACTTCAATGCCTAAGGATAAAAATCTAGTTCTTTCAATCTATTTGCTATTTTTGGCTTCTGATTTCCCCTACAGAAAATATCCTGAACTATCAAATGAAGGATCCCATCCACTGTCCTCTTCTTTTCTTGGAATAATGGAGCATTCCTTTCTAGCCATATGTAATAGACACAACCTGCAAATGACATTCTGAAGACTTCAGCCATAGCTTTCTTTCCATTCATTGTTGTGACTGCCCATTCAATTTCCTCTTCCCACTTCAGCACTAATCTATTAAACCTTTGCCATTTTAGTAATCTCCTCCACAACTCTTTATCCATCCTACATTCAAAAAATAAATGTGGAATGGTTTCACTTTCCTCATTACATAAAACATATCTTTGATCTATTGTCATACCCCATCCTGCCACCTTATCTTTTGTATGTAATTTCTCTTGCAATTCCAGATTCAATATAAAGCTCCGTCTAGGGATAGAATAGTTGTTGCAAGTTAGTCTCCTCTATTGTACTTTTGAAAAATCCCTTCTCTTCTGAAAATAAATCTTTTTGGTGGAGAAGGGGTTCTGTTTCAGCAAATCTGTGACTTCCATTCCTACCTTTTCTAGGTATATTCTGACCTTCTAAATTTTAAGCAGCACCCATGATGCTTGCTTCAGTTGCACCTCCCAAATGTGATTCCCCCTCTCATAGTATCAGTGGACCCATCTAACCCACAATTTGTCCTTTTTGGTGCATAGGTTCCACAGGAGTTTCAGGACTGCTGCCTTATTCTATGTTTCAATGTGAGTCACATTGAAACTTCCTGTTGTTTTGGGTCAACAGACTTTTTACCATGCCATCAAAGCTCTCTTTGATATTTCTGATGTGCCTTTCCAAAGGAAGCTCCTGCATGTTGCCTCAATCAGCTTCACAACTATTTTTTGTAGCACAGAAATTTGAGACCAAAAGACTTGAACTGAAAATAGCACATTCTTGATCAATTGAAGTTTTCCAGCATACGATACATATTTTGTGGTCCATGGGGTAATCCTTCCAAGTATCTTTTATACGGGTGGCTTCCACTGAACTAGGGAGAGTCTTTAGGAGTTCAGAGGGACACCTAGATATCTAATAGGTACTTTCCCTTTTGCAAACCCTAGTGTTGTCAGGATTTCCTCTTGCACCTCCCTGCTCACCCCTCTATAATAAATGGAGCTTTTGTCTTTATTTGCTATCATTCCTGAACACTTTGAGAATTCATTGAAGCATTTCATGAGTAATTGGACTGACATTATATCTGCTCTACAGAAGAGCAGTAGGTCATCAGCAAAGCCTAACTGAATAATCTGTAGATTTGAACATTTATGATGGAAGTTGAAGTCTGGATTTCTCTGCAATGTCTTGAGCTTCCTGTTGAGATACTTCATGGCAATAACAAAAAGGAATGGCGACAGTGGATCCCCTTGTCTTAGTCCTTTCTTAGCCTGGAATGGAGCACTTGTTATCCATTGATAATGATTGAATAAGAAACACTTCTTACACAGGTCATGATCTATTCTATAAACAGAATGGTAAATTCAGAGCATGCAAAATCTGTTCCAAGTAAGGCCATTCTAATGAATCATATGCCTTTGGCATATCAACTTTGATCATACACCTTGGGGATACTTCTTTTCTCCCATATCCCTTGACCAATTCATGGCTTATGATTATGTTGTCTGATATAATTCTACCAGGAACAAAAGTTGATTAGCTTTGATCAATTATATTATCCATTACACCTTGCAGTCTTGTTGTCAGTATTTTGGATATGGGTTTGTACAGGATTGTGCAACAAGATATAGGTCTAAATTGCTTGATAGTAGATGGGTTTTGAACTTTTGGTATGAGTGTGACTGTAGTATAATTTATAGGTAGGTAAAGGTTCTTTGTATGAAAGAAGTGTAGGACAACATGTGTTACCTCCTCTCCAATGATACTCCACGCTTTTTAAAAAAAGACAGAATTGAAATCATCACAGCCTGGTACTTTTTGATCATCAATATCTTTCAGTGCATTGACCACTTCCATCCTGGACACTAGTGCTATCAATTGAAGTTGCATCTCCCTACTCATACATGGCCTATCTTTAATAACAAGGTGATTAATTGTAGGTGTAGAATCAGCTACTGACCCCAGCAGTTGCTTATAAAATCCTATGGTCTCTTCTTGGATTGCCTTCTTAGTCTGCAACATCATACCATTCTCATCCATCAGGTTTCTGATTTTGTTTTGAGATATCCTATTCTTTACAGAGGCAAAGAAATAGGTTGTGTTTGCAACCCCCAATCGCAACCATTGGTTTCTAGACTTTTAATTTGTAACACTTTCTTCAATAAGGAGCCATTTTTCCAGTTGTTCTCTAGCTGATTTCTCTTCCTAGTTAAGTGCCTCTATCCTCCCCTTTAACCTTATTTCCTCTTATATTGCTAACAGTTGTTGCCTGGTTCTTTTGATCTTATCCTTAATACCTGAGTAATGAGTATTGTTAATATGCTTTATTTCTTGTTTAACTCTCTCTAACTTTGCCCATATACTTTGCATGTTTCCCTCTTTTTCCTTGTTATTCCATCTTTCTAACACTTTCTGTTGAAAAGCATTGTGTTCTGCTATAATGTTGAAGAATCGGAAAGGTCTATATATTTTACTTTGTTGATTCACCAGTTTGAGTGCTAGTGGACTGTGGTTTGATAAGTATGGTGTCATGACTATGACAACAAAGTGTGGGTACTTCAGCATCCATTCAGCATTTACAACTCCTCTATCTATCTTACTGCTCACTGAGTTGTTCGACCATGTGTGAGTTTCCCCTATGATTCTCAACTCTACTATATAACAGTCCTACATGAACTCTTTGAAGTCTGCAACCTCTGCTTCCTGGATCAAAGTCCCATTTATTCTATCCTCAATATGTATCACTGCATTGAAGTCTCTCATTGCTAGCCATGGTCCTAACTAAGCATTGTGAATTTGTTTTAAATCATGCCATAGACTTTTTCTGTCTCAAGTATACAAACTTGACCATGTATGTATTTTAAATGAGTGGCTTCTACTGTAAAACTAACCTGATTAGGATCCCATATTATCCAGATTCTTCCTCTATTTCCTGTCCCATAGTTATTGCACCAGCTCCATTGTGGAGCTATTTTATTTTTTATCTTCTTTGCTACTTCTTCTGTCGCTCTATGTTCTACTATAATTATTATACCTACATTATTTTCTTTCCGAAACTCCTTTATCCCCTTCTACTTGTAAACCTTATTCAACCCTCTAACATTCCATGTGATTAACTTCATCTTGGAATGGAGAGGTATTGCAACTCACTTCCCCTACTAGTGCTACATTGCCCTTGCTCCTGGCCCTGTTTTGAGAGACAGTAGTGCATAGACCCTTCTAGAACTAGAATATCAAATCCATCTTTGGTCTACATGTCTTGAGTTTGGTTCCTCATTGCTGGAGACTTGCTTGATGATTTTCCCCTGACCTCTGTCCACCCAGCTTCCTTTCCTACTTCTGTCACATTAACTGGCCCTTTCTCTGTAGTTGGGGCCTCTGTCGTCTTAGTTTTTTTAGGGATACTCTGCACCTTTTCTGTCTGAACTACCCCTTTTAAATGCCATTACTGCCTCTGCTTAGGAACATTTTTCCTTACATGCTTTGGTTGTTATTTTCCCATTTCTTAATTCTCCTTTGGCTGGCATGAATGCCCTAACTGCAAGCACACATTGCAGTATTGAGGGCACCAGTTATAAGTGATTGCATGCTCAAAGCATCTACCATTGGGATCCTTCACTTCTATCCTCTCTAGGAGACTTTTAGTAATGTCTATTTCAACTAGTACCCTTGTATAGGAGATTATCTCAGCATTAGTAGTGCAGTAATCAGCAAACAAGGTCACTCCTAGGCTGATAGCTATTTGACTCAGAGATGTTGTCCCCAACAATTCAGCGGTAAGTTTGGAAATCTTACCCATAGTGGCAATATATTCAACACTTCGTTTTTGAAATTGAAGTCACTTGTCCATTCCCTTGTAATTATCAGCATGTTGTTGATGGTATTGGGGGCTACATATAATGCCTTATACCTATCCTCTATGCTTTGAAATCTTATCAAAAGATAGCCATCATTATGGTAGTAGACTCTTGGCTTGGTATCAATCGTCCATTGGCTTGATACAAACCTCTCTACAGCCCCTATTGTTGGGGACTCACCCGCCACATAGAAGATAATTGCTTTCCTCCATTTTTCTTTTTCCTCTTCCACTTCAGCTTTCTCCAGTTCCACAATTTTAATTCCATCTCGTATAGTAGGTGGGATATAGCTCAGATTTATACTTCTGGAGGCATATTTGTTTCCTTCGAAAAGGTTCACCCATGCTTACATAGTATTTGGAGCTTGCCCTAGATCCAGCCGTCATTGCACCTTGTTCGTCTCTGCCTCTATGGTTTCACTCTGCTTGTCTTTAATAGCTATATCCTTTCCTTGTTCCGTTGTTCCTGCTGCCACCGATACACCGGAAACTGGCGTGTTAGTATTCTCTATTCGGCTAGGCAAAGTAGGCCACGGTCCTTCCTTTTTCTGTAATTGGTCTTTTGGTGTGCAGTTAGTCATCAAGTACTTGTGCAAAAGTCCCTTTTTGGTGGCGTAATATTCTCAATCACCAACTTTGCTAGTGCGGTACAAATTAGGTCACACTTTTCCCCAATTGGGTCTTCCTGTTCTTGCTTATCATTTCCCATCAGTCTTCGATTAATCTTTGTGAGCTTCACATTTGATAACTCAATTTTGTTCACTCCCTTTTTCGCCCAGCCCCTAGCCCTTTCCGGTGATGGCGCATGGTAGTAAATACCACTATCGTGTGCCTTGAGAGAATAGCTAGAGAGAGAAAATTAGATAGAGAATACCAAACCTAGGTCCTCTCAGCAAAATTCAAGGGAAGATTTTCATCATCTATTGCAAGGTAAGTAATTCCTACATATTGTAAGTTAAATACATGGTTTATATATGGATTTAAGCATGAAATATTTGAAAATTATGGGATTTGGAGGAAAACCTAGAAATTTAGTATTTTTGGATTTTGACAACGAAATTGGACATGGAATTAGGAATAAATTATATATTTGGGTTCGTGGTGTTATTGGTAATGATTATTGATCTCGTCCAAGTCACACCTCCATTTGAGGTTATGAAACGGTCAGAGCAATAATAGTACCCAACAAGGAGTCGGGGTCGATTTTTCACAGGAAGCTATGAATGGAACTTAGGAATATATATTAGCATGAATGAGCTTGAATTATCTCTAATTGTACTTCCACAGAGTTGGTTTTTTTCTAAGCCTATTTTTTACTAAGAATAACAACTAAGAAATGAAATTGGGAAATTGTTTTTGTTTGTTTTTCAATTGATAAAAAGGCCTAGGGCTATGACCTTCACTTACGTGTTAGCTTAATGGGTTGTAAGCCTTAAATATTATTTTATTGGTCGGGGTATATTATAGCTATCAACACTCAAGTAACCACTCAATACCTCTCGGTTAGAGAGCGATTTTGCCCAATTTGGCTTTGTCAAGTCCAAATGGGTATTGAATAAAGCAGTTGATAATAAGCTCAAGTCGAGTTTTACTATCTCTAGGTTCAACCCTATAATTAAGTTTATCAATCTCTCGATTGACCCAATTCCTTGCTAGCCAAGTTTTCCTAGACTAAGTCTCTTTTTCTCAAGTAGAGACCAAGTCAATTAGGCATGAAATAATGTTTGCAACCATTAAGTCTTCAATTAAAAGCAAGAACAAGGCTAGATAATCAACACCCAACCATAAACAAGCAATAAATCTAAAACCCATTAAGTTTACACACTAGGGTTGGGTCACAACCCTAGTAAAAATCTAGCTACTCATGCTTAAATTATAAGATAAAGAAGAAGATGTGATAATTAAACCCATATTAATGATTAAAATGATAAAACTAATATTCAAAAAGCTCAAAATAGCTAAAACTACTAAAAGGAGTAAAGTAAATGACTAGTGATGTCAAAATTTACAAAATTTGACCTAAAAAATAAAAATATTCAAATTATACAGTGCTGGAATTTTCGGACAAAATTGCCCTTTTTGAGGTTCAGCGGCCGCACAATTCCATGCGCGGTCCGCACTTTTCTTCAGCTTGGCAGGATTGGACTTTTGCAGCCACGCAATTCTGAACCGTGGCCGCATTTTTCTATTTCTGCGGTCCGCACATTTCTGAGTGTGGCCGCACATGGCTCTTTTGCGGACCGCACAAATGCAATTGCTGCCGCAGAAGCATCCGCATAGCTGATCTTCTGCGGCCGCACAATAATTGTACGGTCGACACTTCCGTGGAACTTTAATTGCATTTTCTCTGAACCTTCGACCTTTCCTTGCTTCTACGGCCGCACATTTCATGTGCGGACCGCACTTCTCACAGATCTCTGATGGGATTTGCTTCACAATCTGCGGCAGCAGATGAGAATCTACGGTCCGCACTTTAGAGCTCCTGTTCATGTTTTTGTCCTTGGTTCAGATTACTCATTTTTGAGTTGGATTTCATATTTGAGGCTCATTTTCTACCATTCCTGCAATTAAGCATATTTCATCAGTTTTCAGGAACACAATTAAATATTTTTGGACTAAAATGAAAGCAAAAAAATACTAATAAGTAGTCAAAATCCCCACTCATCAACTCCCCCAAACTTAAGCTTTTGCTTGTCCTCAAGCAAATAAGGTAATTCCCACTTCCACAAGTTAAGAGCTATTCCAGCCCATCATGCATTAATTGGGACCAACAATTACCCACACACTTATGAATTATTAACAAGACAATGGGTTGAGCTTTTAAGCACCAATAGTTCTAATATGACACTTGAGCATCAAGAGTTGACTTAATTCATCAAGGAAGCTCGCTCTTTCATGTAGGTTATTGTGGATCCCAAACTCCTCCTCATCTACTCTCCGTTTGCATATCTCACTTAAGAATGTAGCACTCAATTCGAAGATTTGTGAAAGGTTCGCTCATCTCTCTTAAAAGAATGTCACAAGTACGACTTTAAGTACCATAGGCTTGCCCCTCATGTAAATCATCACTAATGTCAGCTCACTTTGCTTGAAATCACATAGGGCTTTTTCGGAATGCAATGAAGGCTTTTAGACTAAGGTTTGTTCATCTTTCTTTACGCACTTCATTTTCTCTTATCGGCTCATGCTTTGCCACTTTTTTAGGCATTTCATTTTTCATAGGGGGATTAGAGAGACTTAGCATTACTCTCTCTTGGTCATGATATTCATTTTCTCCTTCTTTGTTTTCTCCATGCCTTGCATCACTACTATTCTTTGAAATCCCTTCAACTTTTCAACTTATTCACTTTCTTTTTGTATTTTTCTCTTTGTTCTTCTTTCTTTTTCTTGCATTTCCTTCACTTCATTTCTTTTCTCTTTTTGTGCCTTGATACCTTTTTCAAACTCCTCGTCTCTCCCCCAAACTTACGTTTTTAGCCAATTATTTCACAAGAGTGTTAAGGAAAGCTCGGGTGCCAAGAGAGGGTCGCGACAGAACGGGTAAAGGCTTGTAACATGGTGATTAAATGAGAAAGGTTTTAGGCTCAAACGGGTTGACTAGATATAACAACATTGGTGGGCCATGGAAAATTTCAAGCGGGTCAGGGAGAACCTACAATCTCTTCTCAAGCCAAGCAAAACTTAAAATTTTACCTAGAAACACATTCGGGGCAAGTTCTAGACCATTTGCATGGGAACTTTGACTTGCAACAAAAGTATCTCACCTCTCACGCAGCTGGATTGTTAAAGAAAAATAGAGTCAATGGCCCACAACAATCGTATTCAAGATTGAAAATCATTATGGCTCGATTAAACCACTTGATGATTGCCTAAGTCAACACAAGAGTCACAAGGTCACTAACTAGAGCTATTTCTATTTCAAAAACCTTATTTTTAACCATAAACACATAGCTAAGTGTGTTGGTACCAAGTGAAGCATGTTTGACTCTTCGAGCTTCGCTCAATTAGGTCTTTTTATTCATTACTACTGTTGTTCTTACCTAAACACCAAAAATGGACTCAATCCCTTAAGAAGGTTGTCACGCCATCCATCGTTGGGAAGAATCACCCGATTCACACAAAAACTACCTTTGAAAAGAATCATGGCATTAAGAAAATCAAAGTCTTATTGACCACTAAAAATATAAAAAGAAGCTATAAAATTAAAAAGAAGCTATTAGACTAAACGAAAAGCTACTGAATTTAAACATTGACTAATAAGAGAAAAAATAAAGAAGCTACAAGGAAAGCTACTAAAAGCATAAATGAATATACCTAATGAGAGAGGGAAAAAAAGAGAATATACACATCAATAGAGAGAGAGAGAGAGAGAGAGAGAGAGAGAGAAGAAGAATATATACATAATAAAAATAAAAGGGGAATGTTATCAGTTATTACAAACCAAATATTAAATTATCCAAATACCCCTCCCCCCCCCTCCCCGAATAAAAATAAGCATTGTCCCCAATGCTTAACAAAATAAGAATAAGGAAAGGTAAGAGTAAAGAGGACTCCCTATGTGGCCTTGGACATCTCTGTGTCCATAGCAACATCACCACCCTCAGCCTCCTCTAACTAGATCTCATCATCCTCAGCTCTGGGAGTAGTTGGGTTGGTGAACATCTATCGCACCGCCTCAGCAGTGTCGGCATCTAGGTCTGGCTCCTCAAAATGGCCAGCTGGAGCCACTGGTTTTGATGGTGCAGCCGGATCTACTGGTGCTACTAGATCTAACCCCATCAGCATATCAAATGGAAGGTCACCAGCTGCTGCTATCTTGGCCACCTCTATCATCAGTCTGTCAACTGATTTCTTGGACGCCTGCGATTTCTTCATTTTCTTTACTTGCTTTCCAAGCTCCTCAATCAATGTCCCATGTGCTACCATGGTGGTCTGCTTCTCCAAGATCTTCTTCAATGTGTCCTCCACTATCGAAGGAGTCTAGGGTTCCGGGATGGATGACTGTGCTACAACAGCACTGGATATGTCAGTCAACTTTGTAGTGGCTGTCTGCATCCAGTTGTTGAGGCTCGCCGGTATTTGGGAGACCCGCAGTGCAGATAGTGGATAAGTGGGCATGGGCACCGGCTTCAAAATCGATGTGGATGGCACTGATGCTGAAGGACCTGAAGAAAGAGATGAAGGCATAACTATTGCACTATTAGAAGGATCTAATGAAATAGATGGCATGCCAACTATCCTAGCAGCTTCCCAGGCAGGCTCATCAGACTGGCCTACAGTAGTAGAGGGCTGGCCCTTCTTCTTTGGGTTTCCACGATCCATCAAAGAATACCATGAGAAAGGCTTCTTCACCCTTACCTTGGTGTCAAAATCCCTTGGTTACACCCCCGCATCTGTAAGGTACTCAGTGATAGTGTTGGGATACGGGTAGGAGGTATCACCTTGCCTGGGAACCAAGGACATGTTGACCGACATCATAGCACCCACATTTATTGGGTACCCGGCCATGATCGAGGCGACTAGCACTGCTCGCGGGATTGGTAGATTTGTTTCAATCTGACTTAGGTCTATTCTACTACACACAAACGTCTTCCATTCCTTTGCCTCAAAATTCAGGGTGTTCTGCTGAATTGGAACCCCTGTTGTGATCCATGGTGGTGGTGGTCCCTGAGCTGCCAGAAGCTCAGCTAGCAATGGGCTAGCTACATCTCCCACATCCATCTATTCCAAGTATTCCACCGGCTCCACATCCTCCAACCCTAAGTATGCGTTCAGGGTGCTCTAGTCAAACCTCACTTTCAGATTTCTCACTTTCATCATTTTGGTCCCCTTCTTTATGTGCGCTACATTGGCGTAAAATTTCCGGACCAGGTACTCTTTGGCTTCTACCACATCTTGAGTGAACCATGTCCACCCCTTCCTCTCTCTGAACTGCCTCAGCACTGCTGGGTTATGTTTCTCAATGTCTTTCAACAAGAACTGATGCTTAAAAGTGAGTGATCTCGACGGCCACCACTCTCAGAACATATTGAATGTAGTTAGACTGATGAACCTATCTTCCTATATTTCTTTCTTCTTCGACCTCTCAAGGCCGGCAACTCTGGTATCACCCCCTCGACCATTTTTCGGGATATCATCTACATCCACTGTAGTAGCTGGTGAGTCGGGGGGCATGTGTGGATGAAGGCTCTGAAGCCTGATTGTTCCCTTCGGACCCCTCAGAAGTACTCTTAGAAGAGGTAGGCTCATTTCTCAGCTGGTATCTATCCTGAGGCAGCTGTGGCTGTGATTGCACAGCAAGCTGCTCGCACTGAATTGCCCTCTGATGCTTCCCTATACGGGGCATATGAACTTGATTTGGAGGGCTCCGGCTGTCTACCTCTGCCTGCTTTGGTTTTCTTACTGATCACTTTTTAGAGGGCGAGGGGTAAGGTGCTTTTGCCTCTGCCTCTGGAAGGTTCACCCTTTCCCTTTGATGTATCACCACGACCACGTGATCTAACTATATTCTGCACAAAACAACAGTAAGCGTCAGTTCTAGTTCAAGTGCAGGTAAGCAGAAAATTTGCATAACAAAACATGTTACAGGGTGGGAAAGTGCGGTAAGCACAATTACAAGTGTGGCCGCAGGTCTGGTTGTGCGGACGTGCTGCCGCAGAAATGAAACTGCGGTCCACACAATTTTGAGTGCGGCCGCACATCTGAGGTACGGACCGCACATTTTTGAGTGCGGCCACACATTGAAGTCCTTAAAACTGGCAACTCTCTGAAGATAGAGAATGCCCCGATCTGTGGCCGTGATTGATATTCTGCGGACCGCACAATTTCATGTGCGGTCCGCACTTTTGCCTAACCAAATGCCCTAAGCATGCAATTCTACGGACTGCACAATTCCTTGTGCGGCAGCACATTTCAAAATCAAATCGGGCACAGTGCTTTAGGTTTCAATTTTTAAGCACAAATTGGACATGGTAGAAGCAATTAAACATGATAAACCAATTACCCATTCCCCAAATAGAAACTAGGAGTCTACCTAACACAAATTACACCCCACATAGGCATGAAAATGACAATTGGTCAAACATAACTAATAAATTATAAATTAAGTAAGAAAATTGAAAACTTCTAGAAATAAATTGAACATACCAGTGATGAAGTGTTGTTAAGGAATGATATAAGATGCTCAATTAAGTGGCAGATGATTTACTTAGTAGTGTGCAAGATTTTAGCCTTTGTGGTAATTTCTCAGAGGGTGGAAAGTCTCAACAGTAGCCTTATGGCTACTATTTATACTATGCGGGCTTTGCTAAGGGTTCAAGAGTCGAGTGCGGCCGCAGAATTTGAAGTTGTCCACTTCTTTAGCATCCCGAGCTACATTGTATAGCTTTGACTCAGGGATTTTTCAGTTTTTGTGGCACATGGGCAAGGTTCAAAACACCCCTTGTCGGGAAGCATTTACAACATTAAGCTGGCCTGTAAAGTTATCTATGGTTTGCTACATGGCAGTCACCATGTCTGTATCTTGTTCCCTATGGGCTAAATCCTCCGCCTGCTCTTATTGGAGGTCCTCGAATTTGCCATAAATTGCAGGTGCCTCTGTGGCTGCCATTTGTCGGTCTCTTTCATAGTCGCGACTGATGTTTGCTATGTCAACTTCGGCCTACCGCATTCTGCACTCCAGTTGGTTCTTAGATCAGGCATCGTATCCATGATGGGTCGTAATACGTCAACCGTCTCTTCAAGGGCTACCATGCGATCCCCATGATTCACCATGGTCAGAAATGGTAGTAATGGCAATGTGTTCCCTCGTCCGATGTCGAGCCTAGGTTCTGGTACCAATTGTTACACATCGCCTTCCTAAGATTCCTTATAAGGGCGCCATAAGGCTAATCAACCGATGTCAGTGCCGTTACTATCTACCAACTGAGGTCCTCTCCATATGCTAGACGAGATTGTCAGTGTCGTACGGGAAAACCAATGTCAAAAGCAATTGAGAAAACACAATTGAGAATTGAGAATGAAAGATTGATTACATTAATGAAATCTATTACAGAAGGCTACGCGGTGTCGAGGGGGAGAGAAATCAGTACAGAGAATTGTTTGCTTGCTTGATTGTTTGATTGCTTGATCCCCCTCTAATAATTCTTAAAAAATAAACCAAAGTTACATGACTTGGCTTAGCTAAGCTAGAGAAACACAGTGAAAGTACATGAAATAAAACTACTATATATTTATAATGAAAAGGACTTAGTTTTCTACAAGGTAGAAATATATCTGTTGGTAGCAACCTTGTGTTTAGCATCAGGGTCTACGCGCACAGTGCAGTCTGCGCGCGCGACAGTATTGGCATCTGCCTACGGCTGGGCGCTGGCGATTAGCATCACAGTCTGCGCGTGCAGCGTTGTCTGTGCGCATGACGCTGTTGGAATCTACCTGCGGATGGGCGTTGGCGAGTCATCAGGGTCTACGCACCTAGCGTTTGTCTGTGCGAGTTGCACTGTTGGCATCTGCCAGCAGCTGGGCACTGGCAAGGGCTATCGGTGGGGCGACATAGGTAAATGCGTGTTTGCTAAGACCACGGGGCCGACCATGGCGTTGGGAATTGGGAAGCTTATCAGGACACCATGGGGCGCGTCCAAGGGGTCATGGGGCATGGCTGGAAAGCGGCCCATGACAAAGCACATGTTCAATGTACTTTGTTCTTGATAGCAACAACTTTCTATTTATCCTGTTTCAGACAATCTCCATTCCTAGAATTTATCGTGCTGGACCCAAGTTTTTTTTGTCAAATGGCTTAGACAAATCTTCCTTCAACTCGGCAATTAACTTTTTGTCTTGTCCTACAATCAGCATGTCATCCAAATATAACAAATGGATGACAAAGTTATTGTTAAAGAATTTCTTATAGTATACACATGGATCTGAAAAAGTCTTTGCATATGTTTGACTTCTCATGAATGAGTCAAACTTCTTGTACCATTTCCTTGATGCTTGTTTTAGCCCATAAATACTCTTTTTCAATTTACACACTGTGTGTTTCTTTGCCTTTACTTCAAAACCTTGTGGCTGCTCCATATAGATTTTTTCTTCCAAATCTCCATATAGAAATGCAGTTTTCACGTCCAATTGCTCCACTTCAAGATCTAGGCGAGCTTCCTAGCTCAAGATTGTTCGAATATAAGTCATTTTGACAACAAGTGAGAAAATTTTATCAAAATCAATACCTTTCTTTTGTTCAAAATATTGTACCACCAATCGAGCTTTGTATCTGACCAGCTTGCCATTTCCGTCTTTCTTGAGCTTAAAGAACCACTTACACTAGAGTTGTATTTTGCCTTTTGGAAGTTTAACCAATTCGTACAAGCCATTCTTTTATGGAGAATTCATCTCTTCTTGCATGGCTTCCATCCACTAGATTTGTTCTGGATAAGATAGCACCTCTTTGAAATTCTCTGGCTCCCCCTCATCAGTGATGGGGATATACTCTGAAGAAGGATACCTCGTGGACTCTACCTTCTCTCTTTCAGATCTTCTCAAACGTTATTGTCCTTCTTATTCATCTTGTAGACTAGGTTGCTCCCCCGCTCAGCAACCTCTTCATATACGCCTTTCGTGTGCCATTCTTCACCTGTGGAAGGATTATGTACAGGTACAGTAGGAGGAGTAACAAAGTTAGTAACTGTACCATTATCATTTTTGGTCATTTTGATTGATCACCATCAATCCCGACCATATCTTCTCTAAAGATCACATCTCTGCTTCTGATGATCTTTTTCTTTTTTGGGTCCCACAATCTATAGCTGAACTCTTCATCTCCATAACCGATGAAGATACAGAAAATATCTTTGTCATCTAGCTTCGTTCTCTACTTCTTCGGCACGTGTGCAAAAGCTTTACATCCAAACACTTTTAGATGGGAGTAGGACACCTCTTTATTGGTCCAGACTTTCTCTGGAATGTCAAATTCCAATGGAACTGATGGACTCCTGTTAATTAACTAACTGTCTTCTCATATCTGATTCCATGGCTTGAGCAGTAGTTTTCAAACTCATTTGAAGTATACTCTCCTATATTGTCTGTCCTGAGACGCTTTAATTTTTGACCTGTCTCCCTTTCCACCGGAGCATGGAATTTCTGAAAAACTTGAAATACCTAGTCTTTTGTTCTCAAGAAATAAACCCACAATTTTCGTGAAACGTCATCAATAAATGTGAGAAGATATTTGTTACCTCCCATTGATTCTACATCTATTGGACCACAAATATCAGAATACACTAAATCAAGTATATTTAATTATCTTCCATGAGTTGCTTAAAATGATATCCTGTGTTATTTTTCAAATAAACAATAATCACAAGAATTCATAGTTGTACCTTTTTACAAATGAGATGAGTGACTTCTTGGATAGGATCTGCAGTCCCTTCTCACTCATATGGCCCAATCTCCGGTGCCATAAATCTGAAGGCGTATCATCTACCGCCGCATGTAATACACTTTCACATATCTCAGCGGTTGTCTTGTACAATGTATAGGGAGCAACTCCTTTAGCAATCACCATCGTACCTGTCTCGATCTAGAGCGATCCCTAAAATCAAATTCATTCGCAGATCTGGTACGTGCCGCACATCTTTTAAAACTAATGTGCATCCTACATTTGTCTTGATACAAATATCGCCAATCCCCATAATCTTTGAGTGACTAGTATTTCCCATCCTGGCCATCCCAAAGTTTTCTGCTTTGTAACTACAGAAGAATTCTCTTACCAGTGTGGCATGGTAGGATGTTGTTGTGTCAACCACCCATTCTGACTCTTGGCTTGCTAAGTGCATGCATTCCTCCTCCTCATGAACGAAGAGAACCACTGAATTATCATTGTGCACTGCAGCAGTTGTGTTTCATCATTCTTCTGGTCACTACTCTCGCCTCGACCTTTCTTTGGACACTCTCTTTTGAAGTGACCGGGTTGACCGCAACTATAGCAATTCCTACCCTTTGATCGATTCCTGTACTTTTCATGAGTTTTGGATTTATCACGGCTACTCGATGGTCTATAAAAACTTCTTCCTTTTTTTCCCTGATAAGAGCATGCCCTTGATTTTCAGGCTTCTTCCTCATCTTATCATATAGTAGGATGGCTGATGTGATCTCCTTTAAATCGATGGTCTCTCTACCATGCAGGATGGTTGTTGCCAAATTATCATAGGAAGATGGCAACAAGTTTAGAAGTATGGTAGCGTTATCTACTTCAGTGACTGTTTCCCCAAGATTTGCCAGCTGCGTGATTAATCTATTGAACATATTTAAATGGGACAAGAAATTTGTACCTTCACTCATATGGATGGCATAAAGCTGCTTTCTCAAAAATAACTTATTTGTTAAGGATTTGGACATGTATAGACTTTCTAATATTTTTCAAATACCACATGCACTATTTTCATCCCCGACATTATTGAGTACTTCATCGGACAAGTGCAGTCTGATTGCACTAGCTTTCTTATCCATGTCTGCCCAATCCTCGGCTTTCATGTTTTTCGACTTGCCTCTTTACCATATAGTGCAATGTCTAACCCTTGTTGGATGAGTAGGTCATTCATCCTTCTTTGTCATATGGAGAAACCGTCATTACCGTTGAATCTTGTCACTTCATATTTTACTCATAACATTTGTTTTTGTCACAAAGTAAAATTGACCGTAAATAATATTTTTGTGAATGAGCAGAACATGTGCTCTGATACCAGGTGTTAAGAAAATTACCCCCACGGAAATAATATTGACAGTATATGATTGTAATAAATGTGGATTATTAAAATACAGTAACCAACGGTAATAATAAGAGAAACAAGAACACAAGATTTTACGTGAAAAATCCTTCTAAATAAGGAAAAAATCACGGCTCGAGAGGAGCAACTAATTTTACTATAGCAAGGATTTTACAATTTGTTGTACCGAATAAAATACTCCAAGACCGCTAAACACTCAAAAAGAAATAACCCTTTTTAGATTTTTCCACCTCACTACAATACCGCTCAAACTTTATATATTTGTGTTTCACGGAATATTTTGCTTCTTACTCTATAAATCACTTTTTTTTTTTGGTGTGATTACAAATAAAAATATAGATACCTATTTAAAGTTGCAGAATTATCATGATGATGTACGTAATGACATCTAACACTTATGCAAAAGTAAGCTTCTACGTGTGAAATCTAAGAACAAATGATGTCCAAATCTTTTCTATTATTGATTTGGTTGGCTTGAGATTCCAAAACCAAAGAAAACTTATCTTTTTTCTCGTGTGCATGGGATGGACCTAACAGGCTTTTCGTTTAAGATTGTCTACGGCTTTTACTTTTTACTGATATGCGACTAGACTTTACTTTTTACTGCAAAGATTGTGTAGGGCTTTGATTCTGATATTCTACTAGTCTAGTGAAAGATTGTACAGGGCTTTCATTTTTTTTTAACCAATATCCAGAGTAGTCTAATGAAAGATTGTTTCTTCAAGCTCATTCTTTTTCTCCATTGTAATAAATGTTGCTTAGTAATAAATGTCTCTTCCTTTTCTTGAAATTTGAAAATCTGATGTTCTCCGGCTTTCATTTTTATTTAGTGCACTATCTTTTTTTGCAATATACAAACTTCTCCATTCTTTAATGACCCCTAGTTTAATTTTTTTTTTTGTGCGTTTTTCTTATTCTTCCTGAAAACTTGTATCACAGACGATTTTAGAAAACGAAATACAAGAATATGCACAGAAAAAGTGCAGATAAGGAAATTGTATAGTTTATTGGTACTTGACAAGTAATGAGAACATTAATGTTGACAAAAACATCTGTATTGGTGCCTGATAAGTAATGATAACCAATGTTACGAACAATCGAGGAATCTAGAATTAGTATATATTTTAATTAAAAAGAGTACTTTCAAGTCACATCAATTATGGGGGCAGAAGCCTCAAAGGCAGTCATCTCCTTCCATAGATTTTGTCAAAATAAATTTAAGTTTTATTTAACAAACACATATTTGATCATAGATTTTGCTTACGTTTTGACAAAATTTCAAATCCCCAAACCAACTCAATAGCTGGTTTTGAGCCAAAATATCAGTATTACATTTTTTAAAAATTACTCCAAACTTTTTGTATTTTATAAAAGAGACCACCATTTATTATTTTGTAACAATGTTGCTTCGTCTTCTCGGTCACCTGATAGTGTATCATGTAGTTCATTATAAAAATGATAATTTTGTATTAAATTTATTTATATTCACGACTATGGTTTGCGATAATATAATGAATGTTATTGATAATGGTACTGTTGGGTATTTATGATAGTTTTTAGAACTTGTGGGTATAAGTCATGTTTCATGTTTTTTCGAAAATAAATTTGGGAAATATATTTTGAAAACTAATGTCCAAACACATTTTCATCTTCAAACCAAACTTCACCCAGATCAGATTTTTTAGAACAAATTTGGGAATCTATGACCAAACGTTAGCTAAGACATTTTCCCACTGCGCACTTTACCCCTTTTGTTATCTATTTCGTATATATCTCTATATGCTCTCATAAAATGATTTCTTATAATACCTTTTAAGAAATATTTGAATATATAAGCTTATGTATTTAATTAATTATCCCCTCCATTTCAACTTACTAGCTTTAATATATGCGCTTTACGCATATACCAATATCAATGAGTACGCAAATTTAAAAATTACATAAATAACTGTTAAATAATGTATTTTAATTATAAAATAGAATTAAAGAAAAAGTGCACATTCCTAAATAATAATAAATTTAATCCCATTTAACTAGCTCATTAAAGAAGAAATCCTACCACGAAAGTTGTTAGATGCCTTATTACTACGATTTTTGAAGACTCGTGTGAGAATATCCCATGAAAAATATTGTTATTTTTGTGGCATACTAAAAAAAAAAAACAAGTAACTCAAAAATACATAATAATTCTTCAAAGATTTATCAAAAAACACCAAAAATTTAAATCTTTTAGAGATTTCAGAATGGAGAGGTTGACCTTATATAGTTTCTAAGAAAAAGGTTAATAGTGACAATGTAATGTCATATTACTCAAGTTGTATTTTTACAAATTTGACTCTTAATACTATACGATAATCAATTTTTACTTTATTTTCTAATTTTTTTCATTATCAAGGCTCCTCTTTACTTTAAGAGTTTTATCAACTTAAAAAGTAATTTTACTTATACGATGAATTTGTAAACAAATTAATTTAATTATTAGCCATTTAGTTAATTCAATGTTTTATTATTTATTCTCAATATTAAAAATAATTAGTTTTTGGCTGATTCAAATTCTAAAATTAGCTCATCCGAAGATTTAAATAGTTAACTGCGTAGAATATTATTTTTAAATGGTAAAAAAAGTAACTTATCATTTTACTTTTGAATCTTTATTTTTGCAGAATAATTAATATTTTTTATTCATGTAAACCAATTCTTTCTCTCCTTCTCTCTATCTTTGTGATGACCCGATATGTCGTTTTGAGTATTAGCCTTTTTCTGTGTTCCAAGATCTTCCATAATATTATTTGATGAAGCATGACTTATGTGCATGGTTCGTGTTGTTTTCTCAAAAGTTCATATGTAAAAATTTAAAGAAATGTGATTTTTGGCTTTAAAAATGACTTGCGTTGTCCACGGTCAATATTTATGGTAAACAATCTTGGATCGGTATTTTGATAATTCCGATAGGTCTATATGATATTTTTGGACTTTTACGCATGTTTGGTTGGGGTTCCGGGTAACCCGAGAGCGTTTCGGCAAATTATGTGAAAAATTGAGTTTTAAACTTGAAAATCTTGAGTTTGATGATCGATTCTTGATATTTGATATTATTTTGATGATTTGAGTTAGTGAGCGAGTTTGTATGATATTATTACACTTGTTTAATGTTCAGATGGGAGCCCGAAGGGCTCGGATGAGTTTTGGATGGGTTGCGCATGATTTTTGGACTACTGAGAAAATCTGGTGTGTTGAACTTGCTGGCCTCGCATTTGCGAAGAGCTGATCGCAATTGCGAGCCTCGCATTTGCGATGTCAGGCTAGCAAATGCAAAGATGGGCTGGGGCTGGGACTTTGCTTTTTCTAAGGAAATATCGTATTTGCGGACTGGGGGAGGTCACATTTGCGGTTCGGGCGTTGCATTTGCGACATTGAACAGAGGCAGGCAACTTTACAAAACTTTGCATTTGCGGACAACGCAATTGCGAACAATAGTTTTCAATTACGATATCTGCAGCTGGGTAAATGTTGAAAATTTTGGGACTTACCTTTTTTAACGCCATTTTTGAACCTTAAACTCCATAGAGGCAATTTTTGGAGATCATTTTCTTCCCAAATTTATTGTTTAGTAACTTTAACTTGGTTTTTTTTTAATCAATTTTAATTACTTTTTCATGAATTTCATCATCAAAACTATGAATTTTAAAATAGTAATTTGGGGTTTTGGGTAGAATTTAGAATATTTATGAAATTGATATACAACCTCGAATTTAGGTCAGATTTAGAAATAAATCACATATCCGGAATCGGGGGTGAATGGGTAATCGAAATTTGGTCTTAATCTCGAATTTTTACCACATGGGTCTGGGTTGTCTTTTTCAATTTAGTTAAAGAATGAACCTTTTTCATTAGTGTGTAGTTTCTAAAGCTTGTTTTGGATTGTTTGAATGAGATTTGACTAGATTCAGTTGGTTTGGAGGCTTGTTCTAAAGGAAAAGCCGTGTTGGATTATTGACTTGCTTCCGGAAAGAGGTAAGTATCTTGGTTAACCTTGATTTGAGGGAATTAAGGTAGAATCGAGTCTATTTGATGTGTGAATTATGTACTAGCAATGTATATGAAAGGTGGCGAAGGTATATGCATTAGCCAATGGATAAGCATTGTCACGCCCCAAACTCGACGAGCGCGACCGGCGCTCAACCGAGTAAACCTGGCTGAGCAAGCCTGTTAGATTTTCTTCTACCCAAATTTAACCCTGAATAAAGAGGAGATGCACTCCATTAATCAAACACTAAAAATATTTCATTAACAACTCCTATTTCATTTTCATTGGTAGCTTTATTCATAATTTCCAACATATTACAAGTTTATAGATATAATGAAAAATATGTTTGCCAAATAGCAATATTTCTAGTTTAAATTCCAACATCATACACTACCCACAACCTGTCTACGGAGCCTCTCAGTGGAGACCGATCACGACCCGATCGGCTAGGCTATCTTATTTTAAGACATCAACCACAATCACAATCTCAATCACAATATCTGTGCAAATATACCACTGTGAATCTAGCACGGAGTCCGATCACGACCCGATCGGTTAGACTATCTTATTTGATGACATCAACCAAAATCACAATTTCAATTATAATTTCCTTCACAATCACCACCATGTGTGCGGAATGGTGTCTGATCATGACCCGATCGGCTAGGATGTCTTATTTGAGACATCATCCTTTTCTATCATCAATCTCCTCCCAAATAAGGGGAATAACTTTGTCATATCAATCTCATCCCAAATAAGGGGAATAAATTTGTCATATCAATCTTATCCCAAATAAGGGGAAAAACATTTTTTTTGATTTGTATACAAAGAAAACATAAATACAAATTTCATTTACGTCATGACCTTTCATATCATATATAGTTTCATTGGTACTTTTAACCACTTACAATATCATTATTTCATTGGCTATATGCATCATACATGTGATTCTTCTTTCATGTCATAATGGTCGTATTTCATATTCCACAATTTTATTTCTTTCCTTTCATAGATCATCATCATAATTATCAACAAATAGAATATTTCGAAAATCACAACTTTAAGTTCATTAGTAATGAAGGCTTTAAACACAATGGATATCTTTCCGAGAAATAGAGTAAAATGATTGGCAATCGAAGCACAAGTTAAAATCATATACAAGTAACACATTATTTATTCTTGAAGTACTTTTCCCTAAAAAGAAAAATACACAGTTTTCAGTCACGAATATGTAAGAACGCAAAACACATTAAAAATACTCACAAAGTATAGCATTAGCTAAAACAACTACATATGGGCATCACTTGAGTTCATAAGCTTTTAGGCAATTCTATTATCGAAGTCAATTTTGGAATAGTTGAATCAAAGCTCATTTCATAATCTTTCTCACATTATTTCATCTCATTGGCACCATTGGCCGCAAGTATAGCTTTCACTTATATCAATCATTTTATTCCATACTTCTTTCACATTTTTTCATTCCATTGGCACCACTGGCCACAAGTATAACTTTCACTCTTGGCACGTTGGCCACACTTTATATCCCCAATTCGCTTATTTCACTTCCGACCATTTTGATAGGTTATCAACAGTAAGACATTTCCAATCAAGACTTTAGGTACACATATGAGTATTTAAGAGTCTTAAGAATATTGAGATTCTCTCACACAATTTGGCATCATAGCCTTTATTTGAAACATGTCTCAAAGACGTAACATTTTAATACACATATCATTCTTGAACACATTCCTAAAAGATAACATAATATGATAGAAACAATCAGAACATGTTTTGAATACATAATTCTCGACACTTTGCTTATTCGGGGCAATCGAATTTATTGAGAACAACTCGGAACACAGAATAAGGAACTTGAGATAAAAATACTTGGAACTTACGGGAAGATTATGGAATTCATTTCTAAAAGAGTAATTTAGCCAACATACCTCAATTGAGCTTCCTCAAACTCTAAAATATTCCGGAATTCTTATAAACTTTAATCTATAATAGCAACATCCAATGGGACCAATATTAGTAACAAATTCCATAATTTAGGCCATTTAGGCATTTTATCAAACACCTAGTGGGCATGGATCTCTACACATCTTAACCATAGAATTAGTTCATTCAACTATTACCATTTACCAATAATTTATCCCACCATCATTGTTAAACAATTCATTACTTCCAACATCACATACATGACCTTCCATCCACACCCAACTAACAAAATTCCATCAAATAATTACCTTTCAATCTCTACAATGGTTATGTATTTAAATTGGGAACTTATGGCTTCCAATCACCATACCATGAGTTCCTATACTTAGTTCATACTCATATTCCCATAATATATCCATACATGTAAGTCTAAGGGTGTAGGATTACCTTTGGGAAGAAATCATGCAAAACTATCGTCTGAGTTCTTGAAAAAATTTCTTGAAGGTCTATGTATTTTATGTGTAGATTTCATCAATACTAGTGTAGAAATGATGGTATTTCACACCAAGATAATGTGGATTGCTTACCTTGAAGAAGAGGGGAGTTGGTAGTCTTGTGAGAGTGGAGAAGAGCTCCAAAATTCGTCCAAATGAAATGGAAAAAATGAACCCCGAAATTATAGTTATATGCCCAGATTTCTGGTATTCGGAAGCTGCCCCGGATGTTATGGCAGCACTTCACTGCCAGCCCTTCTTTCGGATGCGGCCTCGGATGCTTTGCATCCGCAGACTCCTCCGCCAGCCTTTGGTAATTTGGTCATAACTTCTTGTAGGAATGTCCAAATGACAAACGGTATGAAGCGTTAGAAACTATACTCAAAGACCTTTAATTTTATAGGTCATGCATCACATAACTCCTTATATATGTATATATGTTTGTCCAAAGTTTGGTCTTGTGCGTACTCATTTGGAACTTTAGTCTATCATGAAATTCCCAACTTGACTTGGACCTAACGCTCTCCTTATACCCCACATCACTTATAATATGTCTCGTACACTTATTGTCATATCCAATTGATATCCATCCTATTAATAGTCCTCGTCTTCACACAAAATAGTATAATTAGCGCACATCGACTTTCTTAATAGCGCTTAAGTACTTCAAAAATTTTCGGGGTGTTACATTCTCCCCCACTTAAGAACATTCGTCCTCGAATATTTCACAAGTCACTTCTAAGAATAGAGTTATCCTTCTACCTCCAACCTTTATACATAGGCACTTATGACTACCTCGATCTCATACTTCCTTTCCAAAATTTTAACTTACTTATGGCCCTTAAAATTTGGCTATCTTTACAAATTTGACATCAGAGTCGGAATGGAATTCCGGGAGTTGGATTAGATTCATAGTGTCATTTGTGACGTGTGTGCAAAATTTGAGGTTATTCGGACGAGGTCTGATAGATTTCGGCATCGGTTGTAGAAGTTTGAGGTTTCAAGTCCATTAAGCTTAAATTGGTGTGCAGTTCATATTTTTGATATTGTTTGATGTGATTCGAGAGCTCAATTGAGTTTGTATTGTATTTTAGGACTTGATGGTACCTTTGGTTGAGGTTCTGGAGGCCTCGGGTGTGTTTCGGGGTGAGTTTTGAGAAAGTCCGAGTATTTTCGGAACTCATGTATGGTTATGGTGCTTTGAATTTCGTGGACCTCAGCAGAATTTTGCGGACCTCAGCAGAATTTTGCGGACCTCAGCAGAATTTTGCGGACCGCATAATTCTGCCACGGCCGCACTCCGGGGAAAAGTTTTGCAGATCCCCAGGTCCGACTTCGGAAGCCTATATCTTTTGATCTACAAGGAATTTTAAGATTATGAAAAAACAAAAGTTGTAGCCCTTCGTGTTTAATTTCCAGATAGGTAAAGAAGTCATCATTTGGACATATGTAGAGAAAGTTATGGCCATAATACTAAAGTCTGGCAGTGCAACCACCAAGAAGTGCGGCCGCACCAGTTTTTCGCGACCGCAGGACCTGGGAGGCGCGCCCGCGCTTCGGATTTCGCGGACCGCATAGTGGGAGTTCAGAGGGTGCACTATATAAATGGGGTTTAAGGCATTATTTCACATTTTGGACCTAGGGAGCTCAGTTTGTGGCGCTTTTTCCTGGGTTTTTCAAGAAATTTATCGGGGTAAGTGATTATAACTTGAATATGGATAATATACATGAATATATCAATGGTTTCATCATCTGATTAGTACATTAAGGTGAAAATTTGGGGAAAATTATAGAAACTTGATAAAATGAATTTTTGGGATTTGAATGTCGATTCGAAGTCGGATTTGAGTGAAACTAGTATGGTTGGACACGTGAGTGAATGGATGTTCGTAATTTGTGAGTTTTACCCGATTCCGAGTCGTGGGCCCGGGGGCTATAATTTTGGGTTTTTGGTCTAAATTGGTAGTCTTTATTGTGGAATTCATTCCATTAGCATATATTGATGGTATTGTACTGATTGCGAATAGATTCAGAGCATTTGGAGGACGAGTCGAGAGGCAAGAGCATTGCGAGGTAGAGATTTGACCGGTTTGAGATAAGTAACGATTGTAAATCTAGTCCTGAGGGTATGAAACCCCGGATTTCGTATCATTTTACTATTTTGAGATGCACATGCTAGGTGACGGGCGTGTGGGCGTGCACTGTTGGAGATTGTGACTAGGTCCGTCCCGTAGCAACTGTAAAGTTGCATATTTTGTTGAAACTATATGATACTTATGTGTTTTAGAAAGAGTTTTCGTAAATTGGGTTGAATGCCATGTTTGGGCCTTGTGCCAGTGCTATTAGGTCCCTTAGGGGACTTTTCTTACTATCCCCTCACTGTTTTCGATTGAAAATTTATACTCAGTCACAATTATACCTGTTTACTGCATAACTCAGTTTTTATTACTCTATTTTGATGCATATAAATGTTGTTTTGGGCTGAATACCATGTTTTACTGAGAGCCCGAGTGGCTTGAGAGGTTTATGACTGAGTGAGGCCGAGGGCCTAATTTGTGAGGATATTTATGGGATCGGGTTGCGCGCCGTATCATGTTTGATATAGGCCGAGGGCCTGATTCATTTATGCTATGATTTGGCTTGATATAGCATTTGGGCTAAAGGAGCCCCTCTGGAGTCTGTCCACCACCCTAGTGAGCGCAGGTACCTATTGAGTGCGAGTGCCGAGTGCTGAGTGACTGGGAGGCATTAGTGATGGTGAGGTATGCCCGAGGGGCTCTATACGAGTGGCTGTGAGGTTTGCCCGAGGGGCTGTATATGAGTGATGTTTTTGCTCGGAGGGCTGTTTATGATTTCATCATTTTTGCTTACCTTGCATTAAGCCTTTGTTTGAAAACTGTTTAAAAATATCTTTAAATGATTTTACTGGAAATGGGTTTAAATGAGATGTTTTGATTCAAACCCTGATTTTAAAAGCATGTGGTATTTTACTGAGATTTCATGATATGAACTTTATATGCTTATTGCTCATCACTACTGCTTAGTTATTATTTATTGTTGTTACTTATTGATTTGGCGTACTCATGTTACTCCCTACACCTTGTGTGCAGATCGAGGTGTAGCTAGACACGGTAGTGGTTGTTCACTATTCCGGTTGTAGATATTCTCGAGGATAGCGAGGTAGCTGCCTGGCGATCGCAGCCCTGCTCTTCTCCCTTTTATCTTCCTTTAGTTGTATTTAGCTATTTTCCAGACTATGTTAGTCTCGATATTGTCAGATAAATTATAGTAGATACTCATGACTAGTGACACCCTGATGTCGACCTTTTCTTTTCGCACTTTTATTTTTGATTTGAACTCCTTTATGAAGGTTTTTATGTTAGATAGCCTTGAAATTATCTTTGAAATGAAAATAGCGGTTTGTTTTCGAAATGAGTTAGCTTGCCTAGTTCCACGATAGGCGCCATCACGACAGGGTTAGTTTGGGTCGTGACAAGTTGGTATTCGAGCCTAGGTTACATAGTTCTCACGAGTCATGAGCGGGTTTAGTAGAGTCTTGCGGATAGGTATGTAGACGTCTGTACTTATCTTCAAGAGGCTGCAGAACCTTTAGAAAACTCCACATTCTTGAATTCTTGTCGTGCGAATCTGTTGATTCTAGTAACTAAACATATGTTGTTTTATTCTCTCACAGATGGTGGGGCTCCTGCTACCGGTCAGGAGGGCCAGCCACCAGTACCACCAGCCAGGGCCGCGAGAGGCCGAGGCCGCGGTAGAGGCCATGGTAGGGGCATAGGTGTAGCCCGCACCACAGCCGGGGCAGTACTTGCAGATCCACCAGTTGTCCCAGATCTAGACCAGATTCTAGTTGTTGATGCACCGCTCAGGCACCACCTATGCCTATTGTGATTCCAGGCCTTCAGGAGGCCCTAGTTCAGATTCTGACAGCGTGTACCGGCCTTGAACAGGCAGTCTCTATCTCGAAATCCGCAGTTACTTCTCAGGCGGGGGAGGCACAGGCACTCAGACTCCCGTCGCTCGCACACCCGAGCAGGTTCTTCAGGGACTCCAAACACCGGGGGCACCACTAGCCCAGCCGGTTGCAGCTGCACAGGATTATGTGATTCCTGCTATGCCTGAGGATGATCAGTGTAGGTTGGAGAGGTTTGGGAGACTCCAGCCACCTTTCAGTGGCACAAAGAAAGAGGATGCTTAGGACATTTTTAACAGGTGTCGGAGGATACTTTGTACAGCTGGAATTCTAGAGACTTGTGGGGTCTCATTCACTACTTTTCAGTTTTTTGGGGTTGCACTCAGATGGTGGGAGACTTACGAGAGGCGTAGGCTTGTTGGCGCAGCACCCCTTACTTGGCAGCAGTTCTCCATGGTCTTTTTGGAAATGTTCGTGCCTAGGTCCCGCAAAGAGGAGCTGCGCAGACAGTTTGAGTGGCTTCGCCAGGGTGATATGTTTGTGATGCAGTATGAGATGCGATTCTCGGAGTTGGCCTGACATTCTATCTGGTTGGTCCCACGGACAGGGAGAGGATCATGAGGTTTATTGATGGTATCACTTTTCAACTACAATTGCTTATGACCAGAGAGAGGGTGTCTGGTGCTACCTTTGATGAGGTTGTCGACATTGCTCGGTAGATTGAGATGGTTCGCAGTTAGGAGAGGGTTGAGAGGGAGGCCAAGAGGCCTCGTGGTCAGGGTGGATTCAGCGATGCTCCTTTTGGGGGTCAGTTCCAGCATGGTAGAGGTCGTCATTTCGGACAGGCTCAGTCACCTTGGCCATTTCACCATGGTACACCAGCTGGCCATGGTTCTCACAGTAATCAGCAAGGCCGTTCATCTCTTAGTGCCCTTCCAGCGTAGATTTCTTCACGTGCTCCATCGGGTCAGAGTTAGTCTTTGACGGGTCCTTCTGCTAGTCATCTCGATGCTCAGGGCTCCCTTCAGTTCCTGCCACCAGCACCAAGGAGTTATTTTGAGTGTGGGGAGTTTGGGCATATGTGGAGGCAATGTCCTCATTGTCATGGAGGTCTATCTCAGTAGAGGAGTCAGCCTTCGGCTTCAGCACCAGTTACTTCACCACCCGCCCAGTCAGCTCGGGGTGGAGGTCAGTTAGCTAGGGGTCGCCCTAGAGGGAGAGGCAGATCAGGGGGTGGCCAGGATCGTTTCTATGCCCTCCCTGCCAGACCAAATGCTATTGCTTTAGATGCTGTGATTATAGGTATTGTCTCAGTTTGTCACAGAGATGCCTCCGTATTATTTGACCCTGGTTCCATGTATTCATACGTTCCCTCGTATTTCGCCTATTTTCTGGATATGCCCTGTGTGTCTTTAGTTTCATATGTTCATGTATCTACTCCCGGACGATATTGAGTATGGATTGGTTATCTCTATGTCATGTTGTTCTAGATTGTCACGCAAAGACCGTGACATTGGCGATGCCGGGATTTTCGAGGGTTGAGTGGAGCAGTTCTGTAGATTATGTACCAAGTAGGGTGATTTCATATTTGAAGGCTCAGTGTATGGTTGAGAAGGGTTGTCTGTCTTATTTGGTTTTTGTGAGGGATGTTAGTGCATGGACTCCTACCATTGATTCTGTTTCAGTGGTACGTGAATTTCAGGATGTGTTTCCTGCAGACCTACCGGGCATGCCGCATGACAGGTATATTGACTTTGGTATTGATTTGGTGCTGGGCACTCAACCCATTTCTATTCCACCGTATCGTATGGCACCGGCGGAGTTGAAGGAATTAAAAGAACTACTTCAGGAACTCCTTAATAAGGGGTTTATTCGGCCTAGTGTGTCACCTTGGGGTGCATCGGTTCTATTTGTGAAGAAGAAGGATGGTTCCATGAGAATGTGTATTGACTACAAGCAGTTGAACAAGGTCACAGTCAAAAACAAGCATCCCTTGCCTCGTATTGATGATTTATTTGACTAGCTTCAGGGAGAGAGGGTGTTCTCTAAGATTGATTTGAGGTCCGGGTATCACCAGCTAAAGATTCGAGACTCGAATATTCTTAGTACAACTTGCAGGACCCGTTATGGCCATTATGAGTTCTTGGTGATATCTTTTGGGCTGACCAATGGCCCAGCAGCGTTCATGCATTTGATGAACAGTATGTTCCAGCCATATTTTGACTCTTTCGTCATTGTGTTCATTAATGACATCCTGGTGTACTCTCACAGCCAAGAGGAGCATGCTCAGCATTTGAGGATTGTATTACAGAGATTGAGGGAGGAGAAGCTTTATGCAAAGTTCTCCAACTGTGAGTGTATTACAGAGATTGAGGGGGGAGAAGCTTTATGCAAAGTTCTCCAACTGTGAGTTTTGGCTTAGTTCAGTAGCATTCTCATGACACGTGGTGTCGAGTGAGGGTATTCAGGTGGATCTGAAGAAGATAGAGGCGGTGCAGAGTTGGCCTAGACCGTCCTCAGCCATGGAGATTAGGAGCTTTCTTGGTTTGGCGGGTTATTACCGCCGCTTTTTGGAGGGATTCTCATCTATTGCTTCGCCCTTGACCAAATTGACCCAGAAGGGTGCACCATTCAGGTGGTCAGATGAGTGTGAGGAGAGATTTCAAAAGCTCAAAACTGCTTTGACCACAACTCCAGTGTTAGTTCTGCCATCAGCTTCAGGTTCTTATACCGTGTATTATGATGCCTCGAGGGTAGGCATTGGTTGTGTTTTGATGCAGGAGGTAGGGTGATTGCCTATGCCTCACGTCAGTTGAAGACCCATGAGAAGAATTATTCGGTGCATGATCTTGAGTTAGCACCCATTGTTCACGCCTTAAAGATTTGGCGTCATTATTTGTGTGGGGTTCATTGTGAGATTTATACTGATCACCGAAGTCTGCAACATCTGTTTAAGCAGAAGGATCATAATCTGCATCAGCGGAGATGGTTGGATCTTCTTAAAGACTATGATATCACTATTCTGTACCATCCGGGGAAGGCCAATGTGGTGGCCGATGCTCTGAGTCATCGGGCAGAAAGTTTGGGGAGTTTAGCATATCTCCCAGCAGTAGAGAGACCTTTGGCATTGGATGTCTAGGCCTTAGCGGGCCAGCTTGTGAGATTGGACATTTTGGAGCCTAGTTAGGTAATGGCTTACGTGGTCTCCAGGTCTTCTCTTTATGACCGTATCAGGGAGCATCAATATGATGACCCCCACTTACTCGTTCTTCAGGACAGGGTTCGGAGAGGTGATGCTAGGGATGTGACTATTGGTGATGATGGTGTGTTGAGGATGCAGGGCCAGATATGTGCGCCTAATGTAGATGGGCTTCGGGAGTTGATTCTTGAGGAGGCCCACAGTTCGCAGTATTCCATCCATCCGGGTGCCGCGAAGATGCACCAGGATTTGAGACAACACTATTGGTGGAGGCGAATGAAGAAGGATATAGTTGGGTTTGTGGCTCGGTGTCTTAACTGTTAGTAAGTTAAGTATGAACATCAGAGACCGGGTGGCTTTCTTCAGAGATTAGAGATCCCATAGTGGAAGTGGGAGTTGATCACCATGGACTTTGTAGTTGGGCTCCCACGGACTTCGAGAAAGTTCGATGCTATTTGGGTTATTGTGGATCGGCTGACCAAATCCGCGCACTTCATTCCAGTTGGCACTACTTACTCTTCAGAGCGGTTGGCTGATATTTACATACGAGAGATTGTTCGCTTGCATGGTGTCCCAGTTTCTATCATTTCATATAGAGGTACTCAGTTTACATCACAGTTTTGGAGGGCCGTGCAGCGAAAGTTGGGTACTCAGGTTGAGTTGAGCACAAAATTTCACCCTCAGACAGACGGGCAGTCCGAGCACACTATTCATATATTTGAGGACATGTTGCGCGCTTGTGTCATTGACTTTGGGGATTCATGGGACCGGTTTCTGCCACTCGCGGAGTTTGCATATAACAATAGTTATCAGTCGAGTATTTAGATGGCTCCGTATGAGGCTTTATATGGGAGGAGGTGTAGATCTACGGTTAGATGGTTTAAGCAGGGTGAGGGTAGGCTCTTAGGTATAGACTTGGTCTAGGATGCATTAGATAAGGTGAAATTGATTCAGGAGCGGCTTCACACGGCGCAGTCTAGGCAGAAGAGCTATGCAGGCAGGAAGGTCTGTGATGTATCTTTCATGGTTGGGGAGAAGGTTTTGCTGAAGGTATCACCCATGAAGGGTGTTATGAGGTTTGGGAAGAGGGGCAAGTTGAGCCCCCGGTTCATTGGGCCTTTTGAGGTGCTTCAAAGGACAGGGGAGGTGGCTTATAAGCTTGCCTTGCTACCCAGCTTGTCGAGTGTGCACCTAGTGTTTCATGTTTCCATACTCCGAAAGTATATTGGAGATCTGTCCCATGTTTTGGATTTCAGCATGGTGCATTTGGAGGGTGATATGACTTATGATGTGGAACCGGTGGCTATTTTGGATCGGTAGGTCCGAAAGTTGAGGTCAAAGGACATAGCTTCAGTGAAGGTGCAGTGGAGAGGCCAGCCCATAGAGGAGGCCACCTAGGAGACCGAGCGGGAGATGCTGAGCAGATATCCACACCTATTTGAGACTCCAAGTATGTTTCTAGACTCGTTCGAGGACGAACGTTTGTTTAAGAGGGGGAGGATGTAATGACCCGGCCGGTCGTTTTGAGAGTTATAGCCCCGTTTCCTCCATTTCTACTTCTTTATGTGTTGTTCAGCTATGTTGTGTTGTATCAGGTTGGGAGGTTGGAGTGCGGAGTAGTTTCGGAGTGGAGTTAGACACTCAGTCTCTCATTTAGAAGGTTAAGTTGGAAAAATCAACCGGATGTTGCCTTATAAGCAAAAAATCTCGGATTGGGATTTTTTTGGTTCGGATAGCTCCATTAGGTGATTTTGGACTTAGGAGCGTGTCCGAAATATAATTTGGAGGTACGTGGCAGAATTAGGCTTGAATTGGCAAAATTGAAAATTTGGTGATTTTCTGTCGGTAGTGGAAAATTTGACATTGGAGTTGGAATGGAATTTCGGGAGTTGGATTAGATTCGTAGTGTCATTTTTGACATGTGTGCAAAATTTGAGGTTATTCGGAAGAGGTTTGATAGGTTTCGGCATCAGTTGTGGAGTTTTGAGGTTTCAAGTCCATTAAGCTTGATTTGTGTGCGATTCATGTTTTTGTTATTGTTTGATGTGATTCGAGAGCTCGATTGAGTTTGTATGGTATTTTAGGACTTGATGTTACCTTTGGTTGAGGTTCCGGAGGCCTCAGGTGTGTTTCGGGGTGAGTTTTGAGCGAGTCCGGGCATTTCTGGAACTCAGGTATGGTTCTGGTGCTTTGAATTTTACGGACCTCAACAGAATTTTGCGGACCTCAACAGAATTTCGTGGACCTCAGCAGAAGTTTGCGGATCTCAGCAGAATTTCGCGGACCGCATAATTCTGCTGCGGCCGCACTCCGGGGAAAAGTTCTGCAGATTGGCTGGTCCGATTTCGGAAGCCTATATCTTTTGATCTACAAAGAATTTTGAGATGATTCAAAAACAAAAGTTGTAGCCCTTCTTGTCTAGTTTCGAGAAAGATTAAGAAGCCATCATTTAGACATCTGTAGATAAAGTTATGGCCAAAATACTAAAGATTGTCAGTGCAGCCACCAAAAAGTGCGACCGCACCAGTTTTTCGCGACCACAGGACCTGGGAGGCGCAACCGCGCTTGGAATTTCGCAGACCGCATAGTGGGAGTTCAGAGGGTGCACTATATAAACAGGGTTTAGGGCATTATTTCATATTTTGGACCTAGGGAGCTTGGTTTGTGGCGATTATTCGTGGGTTTTTTAAGAAATTCATCAGGGTAAGTGATTCTAAATCAAATTTGGTTAATATACATGAATATATCAATGATTTCATCATGTGATTAGTAATTTGAGGTAGAAATTTGGGGAAAATTGTAGAAACGTCATAATATGAATTTTTGGGATTTGAATGTCGATTCAAAGTCGGATTTGAGTGAAACTAGTATGGTTGGACTCGTGAATGAATGAGCATTCGTAATTTGTGACTTTTACCTGATTCTGAGTCATGGGCCCGGGGGATGGGTTTGAGCTAATTTCGGGGTTTTGGTCTAAATTGGTAGTCTTTCTTGTGGAATTCATTCCATTAGCGTATATTGATGGTATTGTACTGATTGTGAATATATTCAGAGCATTTGGAGGACGAGTCGAGAGGCAAGAGCCTTGCGAGGTAGAGATTTGACCGGTTTGAGATAAGTAATGATTGTAAATCTAGTCCTAAGGGTATGAAACCCCAGATTTCGTATCATTTTACTATTTTGAGACGCACATGCTAGGTGACGGGAGTGTAGGCGTGCACTGTTGGAGATTGTGACTTGGTCCGTCCCGTAGCATCTGTAAAGTTGCATATTTTGTTGAAACTATATGATACTTATGTGTTTTAGAAAAGAGTTTCCGTAAATTGGGTTGAATACCATGTTTGGGCCTTGTGCCAGCGCTATTGGGACCCTTAGGGGACTTTTCTTACTATCCCCTCACTGTTTTCGATTGAAAATTTATACTCAGTCACGATTATACCTGTTTACTGCATAACTCAATTTTTATTACTCTATTTTGATGGATATAAATATTGTTTTGGGCTGAATACCATGTTTTACTGAGAGCCCGAGTGGCTTGAGAGGTTTATGACTGAGTGAGGCCGAGGGCCTGATTTGTGAGGATATTTATGGGATCATGTTGCATGCCGCATCATGTTTGATATAGGCCGAGGGCCTGATTCATTTATGCCATGATTTGGCTTGATATAGCGTTTGGGCTGAAGGAGCCCCTCTGGAGTCTGTCCACACCCCCAGTGAGCGCAGGTACCTATTGAGTGCGAGTGTCGAGTGCTGAGTGACTGGGAGGCATGAGTGATGGTGAGGTATGCCCGAGGGGCTGTATACGAGTGACTGTGAGGTTTGCCCGAGGGGCTATATATGAGCGATGTTTTTGCCCGAGGGGCTGTTTATGATTTCATCATTTTTTCTTACCTTGCATTGAGCCTTTGTTTGAAAATGTTGAAAAATATCATTAAATAATTTTACTGGAACTGGGTTAAAACGAGATGTTTTGATTCAAACCCTGATTTTAAAAGCATATGGTATTTTACTGAGATTTCATGATATGAACTTTATATGCTAATTTCTCGTCACTACTGCTCAGTCTTTATTTATTGTTGTTACTTACTAAGTTGGCATACTCACGTTACTCCCTCCACCTTGTGTGCAGATCCAGGTGTAGCTGGACATGGTAGCGGTTGTTGACTATTCCGGTTGCAGATTTTCTCGGGGATAGCGAGGTAGCTGCCTGGCGATCACAGCCCTGCTCTTCTCCCTCTTATCTTCTTTCAGTTGTATTTAGCTATTTTCTAGACTATGTTAGTCTCGATATTGCTAGATAAATTATAGTAGATGCTCATGACTAGTGACACCCCGATGTCGGGCTTTTCTTTCCACACTATTGTTTTAAATTTAAACTCCTTTACGAAGGTTTTTATGTTAGAGAGCCTTGAAATTATCTTTGAAATGAAAATAGCGGTTTGTTTTGGAAATGAGTCGGCTTGCCTAGTTCCACGATAGGCACCATCACGACAGGGTTAGTTTGGGTCGTGACAGAAATGGCCAAGTACGTGACACTAGTCGTCTCCTTGAGTGTAAGAAAAATCAGTTTAACTTGAAATGAGAATATTTTTGCACCCAAAATGTGATATGGGTTTCAAAATGCATGAAATTGCTTTACGCTCTTAACATTAACTGACACAAGGAATCTATATCACAAGCCCATGGGGATGAAAAAGAAGTTGAACACTTGTGAGATTATTATCAGTCTGACAGCTTAACCTTTCCGGATGGTTGATCCTATATGGGAGGGCTAGGGATACAACAAACTTGCCTTTCAAATCAATATGCTCATCATAAGGCTGCTTAACTTTCAACCTCACACAACTGAAATTATGTAGTTAGGACATCTTAATGTTGGGATGAAATCATGTATTGGTTAGAGAGAATGAACACTTTGCTATGAGCTAGACATGTTTTTGCCATAACAACTCTCAAGTTGCCATATCAGGCCATTTCACGGGCAACTACAATACTAGGAACAAAGTGAGTTACTCACTGAGGCATGCTCTAGGTGGACATGAAAGTCATATTGAGATGGGCGAACAAAAAGATATTTTTGTGACGAATTTGTGAAAATTTCAAATCTCCTAGAAACTTTATGCAGAAAAGTGACCCCTTTCAATTTATAGGTACACATATAATTGGTCTTGAGATATGCTCTCATGTTACTAGACAGTGTAAAGGATTCATGCTAATATACACAAAGGAGTAAAGTAACTGTTCCAGCCATATGAGCCACATACACCAGAGAGAAAAAGAGTGGCTCAAGAAGGATCTCAACACTAGGCCGCTATACATAAACTTTATGTCTGTGCATGCATAAACACAAGTGAGAAGATGTTATCCATTTGAATCAAAAAGGTTCTATAAGAAATTCATCAAATATAGTCCCTTGTTGAGAATTTAGGGAAGCAAGTGGGAAGAATTAGCCCAGGGTTATAACTCAATTCATGGAAATACTTATAGAGCTAAATTCCACACGAGGTTGTAAATAAGAGAATTTGTGATAGAGTGGCTTCATAAATAATGAGTCTCATTCAGAAAGTAAGTACATGCAATGTTTTATGATTCAACGTTTTGGTTAAGACCATATTTGTGTAGGCCTCTTTAATATGGATGTACATATACAACAAGGAAAATAATGCGGTATTCATAATGACGTACTAAGGAGTGCCTTACTTGATGACTTTAGATTGACAGGGCAGTACCTTAATTGATGCCTCTCTATTCCACATCCAAAACATACATTAGTACCATAGTGACACACCCACGAATGAAATCTCATGCACTTCACACAACGAGAATGGGATCCGCTAAACTGACTCGCCCCACTTACCTGATATTTACCCTTTTTGCATACATCATAAGCATTCTCCTCAGTCTTTCTCCAAGCCTTCATAGCGGGAGTAACAATCTTCGGAACAGCTCGTTGTATGGACTTTTGGAATTGCCCAAATCTACCACCCCTAAACACGCTTCTGAGCATGCTCACAACATGACACAAATTATTTTCGCCCGCATATCGGGCAGACCGGGATGGGTGTATCCAACCTAAGGGCATTTGTTCTTCTTGTGCCCCCTCTTTCCACAACGATAACATATTTCAAGAATCATCCAACATAAACCCGAGTGGCTATTATTTCATATTAAGCATTCTGGCTTATTGGTACAAACAACCCTCTTTCATTTCTTAGGTGCTCTTACCACATGATCCGGTGGTACGATAACATTAATAAGGACAAGGACACTTCACTTAGCAACTGGTTCTTTCATTCCCTCCTTGCTGACATGAACCCGTGGGTTACTCATATGGAAAATGAGACATGACGAGAAATTTAGCTTCCTATCTTGAGTTCTATCACACGATCTGGAGTATCAAAGAAGTGTGAAATTCCTAAATGTCCAACTAGCCTCCTCATTATAGATGTGGTCGACAATACACCGATAAGAAGGACTCTACCAGACACGGCTCCGAGACATCCTAGGACACTTTAAAACCTTAGGCTCTGATACCAAGTTTGTCACGCCCCAAACTCGGGGAGTGCGACCAATGCTCAACCGAGTAAATCCGGCTGAGCAAGCCTGTTAGATTTACTTCTACCCAATTTCATCCCTGAATAAAGAGGAGATACACTCCATTAATCAAACACTAAAAATATTTCATTAACAACTCCTATTTCATTTCCATTGGTAGCTTTATTCATAATTTCCAAAATATTACAAGTTTATTTATATAATGAAAAACATGTTTGCCAAATAGCAATATTTTTAGTTTAATTCCGAACATCATACATCACCCACAACCTATCTACGGAGCCTCTAAGTACAACAAAAGAGTAGTATGGAAGTACCAGCAACAAGGCCCCGACTATACCTTAAAACACAATGTACAACTCAAATGACATTAGGCCCAGAATAAAGTAGGGCTCACCAAAACCTGCTGAATAGAGAGTGACTGCTAACGAGGACCAAAGCTGCCCGCTGATGAACCACCTGCATCCATTGAAGATGCAGCGCCCCCGGCAAAAGAGACATTAGTACATACAGAATAGTATTAGTATGTAAAGCTAACTGTCCACTTTCAAAATAGAATGCCAATATAAGAAAGGGAAAACTATAGAAATAGCAAGTCACAATCAATGATATCCAAATGCCAAGTTAAAACATAATAATTTCCAAAATACAAACTTCATATACAATTTTGGTTAGGAGGTAATTAGCACCAATATATCACTGTTCACAATATCACCTTTTAAAATACTAATATTCATAATACCAATACCACCGTACTTTTAGCACGGAGTCTGATCACGACCCGAACGGCTAGGCCATCTTATTAGAGACGTCAGCCACAATCACTATCAATACCAATACCAGCATACTTTTAACACGGAGTCCGATCACGACCCGATCGGCTAGGCCATCTTATTTGAAGACATCAACCACAATCATAATATCAGTCAAAATGTATGTGCAAATATACCACGGTGAATCTAGCACGGAGTTCGATCACGACCCGATCGGTTAGGCTTCTTATTTGATGACATCAACCAAAATCACAATTTCAATTACAATTTCCAGCACAATCACCACCATGTGTGCGACATGGTGTCCGATCACGACCCGATCGGCTAGGCTGTCTTATTTGAGATATCATCCTTTTCTATCATCAATCTCATCTCAAATAAGGGGAATAACTTTGTCATATCAATATCATCCCAAATAAGGGGAATAACTTTGTCATATCAATCTCATCCCAAATAAGTGGAAAAACATTTTTTTGATTTGCATACAAAGAAAACATAAATATAGATTTCATTAACCTCATGACCTTTCATATCGTATATAGCTTCATTGGTACTTTTAACCACTTACAACATCATTATTTCATTGGCTATCTGGTCATACATGTGATTCTTCTTTCATGGCACAATGGTCGTATTTCATATTCCACAATTTCATTTCTTCCCTTTCATAGATCATCATCATAATTATCAACAAATAGAATATTTTGGAAATCACAACTTTAAGTTCATTAGTAATGAAGGCTTTAAACATAATGGATTTCTTTTCGAGAAATGGAGTAAAATGACTGGCAATCAAAGCACAAGTTAAAATCATACACAAGTAACACATCATTTATTCTTGAAGTACTTTTCCCTAAAAAGGAAAATACACAATTTCCACTAACGAATATGTAAGAAAGCAAAATACATTGAAAATACTCACAAAGTATAGCATTAGCTAAAACAACCACATATGGGCATCACTTGAGTTCATAAGCTTTTAAGCAATTCTATTATCGAAGTCAATTTTGGAATAGTTGAATCAAAGATCATTTCATAATCTTTCTCACATCATTTCATCTCATTGTCACCATTGGCCGCAAGTATAGCTTTCACTTATATCAATCATCGTATTTCATACTTCTTTCACATCTTTTCATTTCATTGGCACTATTGGCCACAAGTATAACTTTCACTCTTGGCACGTTGGCCACACTTTATATCCCTAATTTGCTTATTTCACTTCCAACCATCTTTATAAATTACCAACAGTAAGACATTTCCAATCAAGACTTTAGGTACACATATGAGCAATTAAGAGTCTTAAGAATATTGAGATTCTCTCACATAATTTGGCACCATAGCCTTCATTTGAAACATGTCTCAAAGATGTAATATTTTAATACACATATCATTCTTGAACACATTTCCAAAGGATAACATAATGTGATACAAACAATCAGAACACATTTTGAATACATAATTCTCGACACTTTGCTTATTCGGGGTAATCGAATTTATTGAGAACAACTTGAAATACAGAATAAGGAACTTGAGCTAACAATACTTGGAACTTACGGGAAGATCATGGAATTTATTTCTAATAGAGTAGCTGAGCCAACATACCTCAATTGAGCATTCTCAAACTCTAAAATGTTTCCGAATTCTTAGCAACTTCAATCTATAATAACAACATCCAATGGGACCAATATTAGTAACAAATTCCATAATTTAGACCATTTAGGTATTTTATCAAACACCTAGTGGGCATGAATCTCTACACCTCTTAACCATAGAATTAGTTCGTCCAACTATTACCATTTACCAATAATTTATCCCACCATCATTGTTAAACAATTCATTACTTCTAACATCACATACATGACCATCCATCCACACCGAACCAACAAAATTTCATCAAATAATTACCTTTCAATCTCTACAATGGTTATGCATATAAATTGGGAACTTATGGCTTCCAATCACCATACCATGAGTTTCTATACTTAATTTATACTCATATTCCCATAATATATCCATACATATAAGTCTAATGGTGTAGGATTACTTTTTGGAAGAAATCTTGCAAAACCCTCCTTTGAGTTCTTGAAGAAATTTCTTGAAGATCTATATATTTTATGTGTAGATTTCATCAATACTAGTGTAGAAATGATGGAATTTCACACAAAAATAATGGGGATTCCTTACCTTGAAGAAGAGGGGAGTTGGCGGTCTTGAGAGAGTGGAGAAGAGCTCTAAAATTCGTCCAAATTAAATGGAAAAAATAAACCTCGAAATTGTAGTTATATGCCCAGATTTCTGGGTTTCGGATGCTGCCCTGGATGCTATGGCAGCACTTCACTGCCAGCCCTTCTTTCGGATGCGGCCTCGGATGCTTCGCATTCGCAGACTCCTCTGCCAGGCTTTGGTAATATAGTCATAACCTCTTGTAGAAATGTCGAAATGACAAACAGTTTAAAGCGTTAGAAACTAGACTCGAAAACCTTTAATTTGACAGGTCATCCATCACATAACTCCTTATATATATATATGTATATATGCCCGTCCAAAGTTTGGTCTTGTACGTACTTATTTGGAACTTTAGTCTATCATGAAATTCCTAACTTGACTTGGACTTAGGGCTCTCCTTAGACCCCACATCACATATAATATGACTCATACACTTATTATCATATCCAATTGATATCTATCATATTAATAGTGCTCATCTTCACAGAAAATAATATAATTAGCGCACATCGACCTTCTTAATAGCGCTTAAGTACTTCAAAAGTTTTCGGGGTGTTACAAGCATGTAAGTGGAATTAGCCTTACTTGTACCATGTTATTTTGTGCATTATGTCTTCTATTCTTTAGATGAACTTTTAAGTCTTTGATTACTCGCTTTCATGTTATATTTTATGTTGAGATTGTTGTGATATTGGGTGTTGAGATCGTAAAATTTATTGATAGGTTATTGGTAGTAATTGTTGAAAGATACTCATATGATGAGTTATGTTCAAATACTATTGATGAAGTTGAATTTGCTTCCCAGCTTGCTTGGTATTATATTGTTGTGATTGCTTGGTGAGGAAGAGTGAAAGCACAAAGGGTGTTTTCGTACCTTATTTACATATTGATATCATTACTTGAGTAAATGTGAGGATAAAGCACGAATGGCGATACCGTGAACTTGCTTTCTTATTTTATATGTGAGGATGAGAGTAAAAGCACGATGTGTCACGATCCAAATCCCATAATAAGTCGTGATGGTGCCCAACAATGTTGCTAGGCAAGCCAGCGCGTGAATTTTCACTTAAATAATTATTTTAGCTTTTAAAACAGGAATTTCATTAAATAAAAGAATTAAATCTAAGAATTCATGGAAGCATATATTCTACTACCAAATTCCGGACATGAGTAAATGAAAAATGAAGTAAGAATAATAATATTAAATCAACTATGAACCTCCACTAGAAATCTCCAAAACCCGGTGTCACGAGTGCATGAGCATATACTAGGAAGTACAATACTAATACAATATTTGTCTGGAATATAAATTAGACAGGATAACAAGAAATGAATAAGACGGAGACTCCGTGTACTGCGGATCACATCATGGGATACAACTTACCATAAAGTCTCCTCAATAGTTGCGCCCAAATGACCACCAGAAATAATAAATCACTAAATTAGTATTTGAACTAAAAACTTTAATCATTCAAACGATATTAATAATAATGGATCATTAACCTTTTACTTTCCGCCACAAAACAAGAATTTCAATCTTTAAATAGTAAATAATTATGGTGTTCAAGTAAACAAGAATATTTTGCTAAGACTATAAAAAAGAAAAAATTTCAGAATACACTATTGTTTAGTGGTTATTAACTTCTTATAACTACCATATACATAATTATTTTCTATAGCTACTATTTAGTTGTTACGCGACTGTGTTCGTTGTATTCGCGCTATCGTATTCATGAATACAGTAGCGGAATTCGCCTAAAAAATAGGGGAGTCCAGTTGTGCGACTGTATTCGCACTACTGTATTCATGAATACAGTAGCAAAATTATCCTAAAAAATGGGGGAATCCAGTTGTTTAATAATGGAAAGAGGATCAATTAGCGTGTATCACTCCTAATTTAACTCAACAAAATTAATTATACATAAATTTCGCTGCTATTGTGCTGTATTTCATGTATTCGCACGACTATATTTATAAATACAGTGAGGTAATCAAGAAATAGGGTGTATACCATTCTATTCAATTCGACTGTATACATTGTATTCAATTCACATATATTCATTGTTCACTATTATACATTGTATTCAATTCACCGTATTCAATTCGACTGTATTCAAATAACAAAAAATCACAAAATATAGTGATATTCGAGTATATTCAAAAAATACAGACCTTCAGAATACATAAATATAGGCGAAAAATAATGTATTTATACAAAAAATATAATATATTTGAGTGTATTTGTACAGAATATAATGTATTTATATCATTGTATGTGACTAAATAGTAAAGAAGAGAAGAAAGTTCGCTGGAGATGGCATTTTTCGACCAAGTAAAATACTGTATACATTGTATTAAAACTAAAAATAGAGATGGACAAAAATCCGGCCCTCAAATCTACTGCAGCATAGCCATGGACATATCTGTTCACCAGCAGTCAGCGAGCTGCCTGGATGCGAGTTGATGGAGAATGTTGATCTGAGAACGTAGCACGAAAGTAGCAGCGCTAATATTACTTTTTCTTCTAGTCTAGAAGTTGGGTAAGTTTAACAACAAACCGAATCCGAGATGCCAAAAAGGTCGTGTTGTGTTTGAGGGTAAGGAGAGAGGATTGAGAATCTTGCTGATAGGGAGAGAAGGAAGAGAGAGAAAAAAAATATAATTGTCGTATTTCATGCCTCAATGGTAGAGTATAAAATAAATACTTATTTTGCTATAAAATTGAAAAGGCAAGTATAAGTAATAATATTTTGAAATTGTTTTGATTTATAATAAATATGGTGTAATAGTTTGCTATATGAGGTAAAATTTCCTAAAATAATAGGGACATTCCGCCAAAACCAATCCCGTTGGGACATATCGTGCAACCTTTTGTCAAGGGAATGAACGTCCTTATAAATAAACGGAGCCCAATGGGCCCAAATCCCCCACGCTTTAAACCTTAAATTTTTGAGATTTTTTCGTTCCTATACAATATTTGAAATTTATTTACCAAAATTATCCTAATTTTGTATATTACCCGCCCTAAATAAGGATTACTAACAAATTATATACATTCCACCTTAAAAGGCTCACAATCCATTATTAATACCTTAAATTAGGGGATTTAGTTACACCATTTTTTATTTTTTTTTCTCTCCTCCCCTCAATTTCCCTATTCTCTACTGCCTCTCTCCACCCAAAATCCCCGTAACTGAGAGACAAAATTTGTGGGCAGTGAAGCCACGCTTCATATGAAGATAATTCAGAACTTTAAATGCAATATCCTTTCTTGCCAAGTACGCATCTAAATGTTGCGCTATTTCCATAGTTGGCATATCAACTCTTCCTTTTAATTACAGAATTATTTTGCATTCCTTAGTTGCCAACATAGTTTTCCTTAAGGAATATAAATTATTTCTTTCATTGCAGAATCCTTGGTTGTCTTAACTGACTTATCTTTTTCCTTTTCACCTGGTTCATCCCAGATATTCGGAAAAGATTTGTGCCATCCTCCATGTCCTTTTTCAAAGCTCTTGTAACAATGGTGAATATCGCAAACAAGACATATATATCAATGATCTCGAGATTAGTTGGAGTTGAAGCGTAAGTAGAACGGAGAGTAAATTTGTATGGTAAAACAACATACAAATTAAAAAATAAATTTCGTAAAAATTTAATACAAATTTGATGCATCCACAATATCATATAAATTAAAAATAAATTTTATACAACTAATTATACAATATACAACTTATTTATAACTTATCTACAACTTTCATACATATTAAAAATAAATTTCATACAACTAACTATACAATATACACTTATTTACAACTAATCTACAACATTCATACATTATTTCTACCCAGTTAAATACAACTACAATATCATACAACTTAAATACAACTTTTATACAATATGTCTTTTGTATATTTTGTATCTGATTTGTAAATATTTTGTATATGTTGTGTGTTTCTTCCTCTCTAAAATTCCAATCAAAACTTTCTCTCTTAATACAATTTTGATACATATCAATAATATTATATAAAAAGATAGTATTGATAACTTAAATACAAATTTTATACAACGATTCATACATTATACCTTTTTTGACTTTCATACAATATTCAAATAAAACAATATATATATAACTAAAACAACATACAATTTACATACAGTTATACTACAACTTTACTACAATTTCGTAAGTATATTGTATGTCATGTGTTCTTTTTCTTCAAGTTTCAATCTGAAATTCAGCCAAAATCAAGTCTAATCTTCACCAAACACCTTCAAAATTGAGATATAAACTCCAAACAATATTACCAATTGTTTGCAACAACACCGAATCCAAACAAATAATGGTTTTTGAAAACCCAAATTCTATTTCATAGCTTCAAAGCTTTTTAATGGCTGTCAATGGTGGAGAGTCAAACACCTTCAAAATTTATTGATTGACAATTTCAATTTGAACACCAATTGTGCAACATGAAAAAAAATTGCTAAATTAAAACGATTGAAATCCACTGATAAATTTCATTAAAACTATATACAACAAGAAAGCATAAAAAACAGAGAACACTAAATGAAGAAAAATTGAAAAAAAGAGAGAGAAAGTGAGTAGAGAGACGAAGAGATAGATAGATAGAGATAGAGAGAGAGAGAGAGAGAGAGAGAGAGAGAGAGAGAGAGAGAGAGAGAGAGAGAGAGAGAGGGTGAGAGGGAGTGGACAAGTATAAAGGGATAAGGAAATAACTGATATTCTTTTTTCAATTCCTAATATAAAGGGATACTAATTTAAAATTTATTTGTATATAATTGGTAAATTGTATATGACCATGTAATTAAATTGAAACTTGAGTAGGGAGGGTAATAAGGTTTCAAATAATATATAGGAAGGTAAAAATTCCTAAATTTTTACCAATACTTATATGGACTAGGCAACTAAACATACAATATATATATAATAAACAAAATTTAATAATATATAATAAACGTTAAGAACAAAAACCGTTTTAATGGAGGTAAAAACAAAACAGACCTCTAGCTCTCGCTCATGCAAAACACTTGTGTTTTTTTTGTTGTTGTCAATTTAGAGTGTTTCCCCATATTCTTGTTTGCTTCAAACCTGTCAATTTACTCCCTTTTGGTTAAATCCAGCAAATTAATTGGACTTCTATTAGTAATTTTAGCAAATTCTTGGTATTCTATGAGTTACAACCTTTTGTTTTAAAAATAAAACTATTCTAGTTTCAGAAGCTTTATTTATTTACTTATTTATTTAGAATAATGGTGGTATTTAGCCAGCTTTTCTGAAGTTTTATTTATTTATTTTGGATAATGGCGGTGTCCCTCTCAGTGGCGGAGCCACATTGAACCAAAGGGTGTCGAGCGACACTCCTTCGCTAAAAATTATATTATATTGCTAGATAATTTTTTTTATTTAATGTATATTTACTATACGTTGACTCTCTTTAACTTTTCGATATATCTAATTGTTTATATTTTAACACCCTTTGATGAAAATCTTGGCTCCGCGTCCCTCTGGTTTTCCCTGCACCTAAGATTAATATATGTGGTACCAGTTACCTTTGACCAGCATAGATACCAGTTACCAACGTGTCACACTCTTTGAGTGCGAGTTTAAAAACTCTATCACTAACTTGTTATCTTACCTTTACTTTGGTTGTTAAGCTTTTTGTTACCTTTGATTACTACGTGAAGAATGAAGCAATAATATAATGAGTTTAAGTTTGTCCTGCATAATTTTGAGCAAAGAATCTGTATGTTAATTTGGAAAAGGGGCAAAGATAGAGAATTGCTAGATAAAGGGTGAAGGCAGGCGACGATTTCAAAAAAGGTAGGACAGTACGTCAAAAGATGTAGCTTGAATATCTTTTTTTTTCTTAATCAAGAGGTATAGCTTGAGTATCTTTTACGCGCATAAGGTCAGATATTGCTTGTACTTTTCAAATAAAACCAACACTATAACTAATGGAGCAAGTCCAACTACTTAGTATTTAAACTTTTCACAAAAAGTAGTTGAAGCTTGCAACTGCCTAAGTTTACACTGTAAAACTGGTTCTGCTTGACATTTGACAGAACTGGCCCAAGGATCCTTTGGTCCCTATTAATGAGGATTCTCTTGAATTTTGCAGGCTAAGGGAGAAGTCAAGGATATGATCAGTGAACTTCCAAATTGCCTGCTAGCATCCAACCTCTCTCTTTTAAGCATAAAAGATGCAGTCAAAACTAACGTATTGTCCCACAGATGGAGACGTCTTTTCATGCTGATCCCCAACCTAGTAATTGACAGTCCTAATATTTTTAGTGATGATCAAGACCACCGGAGATTTACTCTTTCAAGTTATGAGGCTTTTGAGAAGGAAAGGCGTGAGTTTGTTATGCGTGTCGATCAATTCATGCAGCTAATGCACATGGAAGGCATATACGTTTCTTTACAGTCGGTTTCTTCATGCATAGTGAATTCTCGTCTCATTTAGATGGTTAGCTGAAAGTTGCAATTGCATCTGGACTAAACTGATGGGTCCATCCCATGTGAAAGGAAGATAACTTCTTTTGGCAAAGTCTGCACGGTTCAAATCCAAGTTTGTCAAACAAATAATTGTGTGCAGGTATGTAGGTCAAAATCTACTACTGAACATTTAGGGCGAGAGAAAATTAAGAAAAAATAAGCTGAGGTCGATCAAGAGATGGCGAAGTTCGTGGTTGGGATGCTTATAACAGTTGAGGACGAAGTTTGCGGAAGGAATCGTAACGACTAGTTTTTAGAATAGGACAATAGAGAAAATATTCTAAAAAATATTCTTTGTACATGTACTATTAGGATTTACTAGGGGTTTGTCCCTTATAAGGAGGAAAAAGATAAGGACAAAGGATTACGTAATATTGATCTGATAAGAACATTTGGCTGGAAAAAGATTCTCCCTCTCTCTAGAAAAGATACAAACATCATCTTTTTATCAAGATCCTTATTCATATTATTTCATACTTTTCTATCAGATTTGAGAATAGTTCGAACTGTCTTAAATTTATCTGTCACTCATTATTGTCAGAGGGCACAATCATGCATCTAATCCATTCTTTATTGGGTGAATCACTTCTCCTATTTACTTAAATGTCATTTATTGCTATTTATTATCAGTTACTCTTCCATTATTGCTCATACTTTATGAATATTTAATGCTTGTTATTGTCAACCTCTTATTGGATTTGTCCCACCCTATACACGTTTTCAGGATTCACATCTAGAGATATTATCATTAACTAGGTTTAACCTATTATTACATATATACAATAGTTTCAACCGAAAGTTATACTTTTTGGTCAAACAATTTGGCGCCGTCTGTGGAGATTTCCTAGTTAAATTTTTATTCTCCTCTAGATCTATAACTAACGCGAATCACTAACGTAAAAAAAAAATCAAGAACAAGATCCCCTTTTCTTTGTATACACAGATCTAATATGGCAGGTAACAGAGAAGAAAGAATGAGAATAACTAGTAACCTCCCAACCAATCTCATGAATATCATCAATGAGAGCTCCGAAGCAGTGGACGAGGACGCAACACCCAATACCTCCCCCAGGCGTGGCGGGTCGTACCCTTCTCACTGTAGCATCACAAAATCTCTTGGTAAGGGAGCCTCCACATCCGTGTTAGAAGAGACACCACCGGCAGTAAAAAACTATTCTTGAAGCTTGGCTATCCGACACGCTAACCAGTGTCCTCCATAAGCCCGTTCGGGATGCGGCTACGAAAATGTGAGGACTTGCATTGTACCACTGGCGGATGAGCAGCATGATCAACTTCCTCCTCCGACGATAGGTATTACTCACAATGTAGTTAGTAGTGGAGGTGACGACACTCTCGCAGCTATTCTGAAAAGGATGGAGTAAATGGAGAATGAGAACAAAACACTTCGAGACCAAATGAGAGAACACCAAGAAAGGGTAGATAAGATACTAGGCGCCCCTAAGCTCTTACCTAAGAGAGATGCCGGTCAGTTTGTTGAGCAGCCGTACAGTGATGACGCCGCCCCACATGCCATACCAAAGACCTTTAAAATGCCGCCCTATCTAAAAATATATGATGTCACGACCGACCCCGAAGACCATGTGACTCACTACGTCACCGCCGTGAAAGGCAATGATCTCGCCAAGGAACAAGTATCCTCCATTTTGTTAAAAATATTCGGCAAGACCCTCACGGGAGGAGCGTTGACATGGTATTCACAACTACCTGCGCATTCTATTGAAACCTTCGAAGAAATGGCCGATAAGTTCGTAGCAGCCATTCTGGGGCCAAGAAGGCCGAGGCCAGAGTAAACGACATATTTGCTATCAAACAGTCTCTGGGAGAGGGACTTCCTCGCCCATTTCAACCGAGTAAGAACGACCTTGCCAAAAGTATCAGAAGGATTGGCGGTCGCAACTTTTCAGAACAGACTTAGCAGGAATGGTTCAGGGCAACGAGAAAGTTTTTAAGTCGGCTTATGAAGTACCCCCCAACTACTTGGGATGAAACAATGCGTATTGTGCTGAGGTCTGAGAAGACGAGGATGACCTCAATGGGCCGACTCATAGGTTGACCTTGATACAAGCCGAATCGAAAAAAGATTGAAGAAGTGATATCAAAAGGGACCTCCCAGCTCCGCGACCCAACAGAGAGCGGCATCTACTGTATGTCAGAACCGACATTGCGCCCCCTTCCTGCCATGAAGAGGGCCCACCCCGATCAAGAACAGGGACTCACCAGAACGAAAGAGGTATGCCCCATTTATTATCCGCTCACAATATTTGTGTGTCACCTATAGAAATAGTCTACGCCTTGGAGAAGCTCGAACCAAAGGTGAAATGGCCGCAAAATATGAGGTCGGACCCGAGTACCAGAAAGTCGGACATCCTATGAGAGTTCCACCAAGAGCGAGGACACAAAATCGAGGATTGCATCGCTCTAAGATAGGAAGTCGTATGACAAGGACACCTCAAAGAGTTGCTGAGCGACCGGGGAAGGATCAACTTTGCCAGGGGTCGTGAACAATATCAAGGACCGCCAAAATCACCCTCGCCGACCCACGCCATCCACATGATCATTAGCGGTGGTGACGATGCTTCCATCAACAGTGTGAAATTCACCACAACCCACAAGCTCAAACGGTCGATCACCCACGAACGGTATGATGAACTCAAAGAAAATATCATCTTTGATAAGTCAGATACCAACAATTTGGTTTTCCCTCACTATGATGCTCTTCTTATCACTTTATGAATTTTAGATACCGATGTGAGATGCATTATGGTAGAGGATGGGAGCGGCGTATGCATTATCCTCCCTCGAGTACTTGCACAAATAAAACTCGAGGATAAGATAGTGACGCACTGCATCATGCTAACGGGTATTAACAATGCAGTAGAACGAACATCCGGCAAGATCGCACTCCCCATCCTGGCAGGTGACGTCACTCTAGAAACCACATTCCATATCATGGACTAGGATACAACATACAACGCCATAATAGGGCGGCCATGAATACACACCATGAGAGCCGTCCCCTCCAGCTTGTACCAAGTCATTAAATTCCCAACTCCATAGGGAATATTCAGTATACGAGGAGAACAACGCACATTGCGAGAATGCTACCGCATCTCTCTAGACTGCACGGTCACTCAGCAAATAAAGGACAGAGAAAATGAGGCATAGCAATCAATAGGGTCGGGGTCGGTGCGCGATGATAGTGAAAACGTCATCAGAGACAGTGATACAGTCGAAGCCGCAGGATCGACCGTAGAAGACCTCGATCCCGTTCAACTAGACAGCAACGACCACAACAAGAAAGCTTACATTGGCTGTAAGCTTCAGGAACTAGGTAAATTTCATCAATTCTTAACTGACAACACGGACTTGTTCGCTTTTAGCCATGCAGATATGCCAGGTATCCCGAAAGAAATCTCCACTCACAAGCTGAACATCGATCCATTCCATCCCCCATTGAGGCAGGTTAGACGTAAGTTCAACTACACAATTAATGACGTGGTACGCAAAGAAGTGAAAGAACTATTGGAAAACGACTCCGCCAGGGAGTTGAAATACCCCCAATGGGTCGCCAACGTGGTCATGGTGAAAAAGACGAATGGGAAATGAAGGATATGCGTAGACTTTACAGATTTGAACAAAGCATGCCCCAAGGATTCATTTTCGTTACCCCATATCGACCAACTCATCGACGCGAAGCCGGGCATGAAATACTACGTTTCTTAGATGCCTACTTGGGTTATAATCACATCCTAATGGAAGAAGAGGATCGGGAGAAAACCACTTTCATCACCCATCAGGGGACGTACTGCTACATGGTCATGCCCTTCGGGTTGAAAAACGCAAGGGCAACTTACCAAAGGTTAGTGACGAAGATGTTCAAAAACCAACTCGGCAAAACGATAAAGGTCTATATAGACGACATGCTGGTCAACCACCTAAGAGAGACCTTCGATATACTTAAACGATATGGAATGAAACTAAATCCCGAAAAGTGTGCATTCGACGTGGCCTCTGGAAAAGTTTTAGGTTTCTTGGTTTTGCACCGAGGGATTGAGGTCAAACCTGACCAAATCAGAGCCATTGAAGGAATACCAGAACACATCACCACCAGAAAATAGATTGAGAGATTAACTGGCCATATCGCCGCCCTTTCTAGGTTCATCTCGTGATCATCGGATAGGTGCCACAGATTCTTCAGCGTGCTCAAAAAGGATAACGGCCTCCAGTGGACTTCTGAGTGCATCCAAGCCCTGAAGGATATTACATTAGCAAAACAATAGTCGATGCCGAGACGAGATACCCTCACCTCGAAAAATCGGCTCTGGCCTTAGTCATACCTTCAATAAAGCTTAGACCATACTTCCAATGCCACCCCATCTCGATCGTCTTAACTTTCCCCTAAGAATAATTTTACATAAACCCGAGCTATCGGGCAGGTTAGGCAAATGGGCCATCGAACTGAGCGAGTATGTTATCACATATCAGCCGCGAACAACGACAAATTCACAAGTCCTTGCAGACTTTATCACCGACTTCAGCGCAAAAATAATGCCCAAAGTAGAAAAAGAAGCCGACCACGCTTCTCCCCAAACACAAGACCTCTGGGTCCTATGCACTGACAGCACGTCCAACACGTTAGGGTCCGGACTGGGACTCATACTCGAGGTCCCAATCGACGAACTGATTCACAAGTCCATAAGATGCCCGAAAATGACTAACAATGAGGCCGAGTATGAGGCCATAATTGCAGGGTTGAGACTAGCAGTCAAATACGGGGCGAAGCGGCTAAGACTACGCTGTGATTCCCAAATCATTGTCAACCAAGTCGCAGGAACTTTCCAAATCAATGAACAGAGGTTGCAGAGATACCATACCGAAATCTGCAAGCTGCTGCCCGAATTCGATGAATGTCAACTCGACCAAATCCCCTGAACATAGAATACCGAGGCAGACAGCCTCGCCAAATTAACTGCAGCCACCAAAAACATTGCAACTGGAGACAGAAGTGTAGTCCACCTTCTTAACTCATCGATAGACCTAATCGAGGTAAGAACCATAAACCTAACTTGGGACTGGAGCAACCGTATTGTCACATATTTGTAGGACGACGTACTCCTAGGTGATAAAAAAAAGCCAAGAAACTAAGAATGCAAGCAACCAGGTATAGCATCATCTGTAATGACCTGTATAAGAGAACGTACGGCAGTCCTCTGGCGAAATGCTTTGGCCCAAATCAGATGCGACGCATTCTTGAAGAGGTCCATAAAGGCCATTGCGGAGCTCATTTCGGCAATCGGGCTTTTGTCAAATGCCTCATACGGGCAAGATACTACTGGCCCACCATGAAAAAGGGGGGCCGCGGACTTCGTGAAAAAATACGAGCAATGCCAAAAGTACGCCCCAATGATTCACCAAGCAGGCGAAAACCTTCACTCAGTCACTTTCCCTTGGCCATTCATCAAATGTGGAATGGACATCTTAGGCCCCCTCCCGGCCGGACAAGGTAACGTACGATTCCTTTTTGTTTTCTCTAAATGGGTAGAAGCAGGAGCATTCGCCCAAATACGTGAACAGGAAGTGATCGCCTTCATATGGAAAAACATCATATGCCGAATTGGCCTCCCCAAAGAGATCAGCTGCGACAATGGACCCCAATTTACAGGAAAGAAAGTCGCTGAATTTTTTGAAAAATGGCATATCAAAAGAATACTCTCAACGCCATATCATCCCGTGGGCAACGGACAAGCGGAGTCCTCCAACAAGTCGATACTGAACATCATGAAGAAAAAACTTGAAAACGCCAAAGGGCTGTGGCCAGAAATACTACCAGAAGTACTCTGGGCCTACCGAACAACACCGAAGACAAGCATAGGAGAGACGCCTTACTCAATTGTCTATAGGACTGATATAGTAATATCAGTCAAAGTCAGGGAGCCCAATCTAAGGTACTCCCACGAGAGCGGACCGGGGAATGATGAAAGCAGAAGGCAGGAGCTCGACGAAGTCGAAGAACGAAGAGATATGGCCTACGTAAGGATGATCGCCCAAAAAATAACAAGCAGGACATTATTATAACAAAAAGGCAAAGGTCAGGCCGCTCAAAGTTGGGGACTACGTGCTTAAATCTAAAACACAACCAAGAAAAGACCCACGGGAAGGTAAACTGGGAAAGCTACTACCAGATAACTAGAACATTACCCACCTCAAGTACTTCAACTTTTAAGAGACAAAGCGTCCCCCAAGTCGTACTCTTTTTCCCTCACTTGAGTTTTATCCCTACTGGGTTTTCTCAAGAATGTTTTTAACAAGGCGACGAAGAGGATGCTTCAGGTCGAAGTACGCACGGACGGAGGCACATGATGGCTAGTTTATTGCCCAACCTCTTAAGACCTCTCTAGGCCAGCCAATAAAAGGACTAGATAAACTAGGATTGGAATTGGAACGCCAGCCAACGCCCGAGAAAAGATGTAAATTTCTCCAAATGCATGAACAAAGCGCAAATGCATGAAGTTTATTTCTATTTCTCTGGATATACAACCAAGGCAACGTGCCTCAAAGTTTACAATGTCGACAAATGCCGCACCTAGAAACATAACTAACTAAACATAGGTTACATTCGACCTCATTCGAATTAACACCTAACTGGCCCTCCACCATGATTAAACTTAGGTTATATTCAATCTCGTTCGAATTAACACCTAACTGGCCCCCGGCCATGATTAAACATAGGTTATATTCTCGTTCGAATTAACACCTAACTGGCCCTCGTCCACGATTAAACATAGGTTATATTCGACCTCGTTCGAATTAACACCTAACTGGACCTCGGCCACGATTAAACATAGGTTATATTCGACCTCGTTCGAATTAACACCTAACTGGCCCTCGACCATAATTAAACTTAGGTTATATTCGACCCCGTTTGAATTAACACCTAACTGGCCCTCGACCATGATTAAACTTAGGTTATATTCGACCCTATTGGAAGTAACACCTAACTGGCCCTCGACCACGATTAAACATAGGTTATATTCGACCTCGTTCGAATTAACACCTAACTGGCCCTCGACCACGATTAAACATAGGTTATATTCGACCTCGTTCGAATTAACACCTAACTGGCCCTCGACCATAATTAAACTTAGGTTATATTCGACCCCGTTTGAATTAACACCTAACTGGCCCTCGACCATGATTAAACTTAGGTTATATTCGACCCTATTGGAAGTAACACCTAACTGGCCCTCGACCACGATTAAACATAGGTTATATTCGACCTCGTTCGAATTAACACCTAACTGGCCCTCGACCACGATTAAACATAGGTTATATTCGACCTCGTTCGAATTAACACCTAACTGGCCCTCGACCATAATTAAACTTAGGTTATATTCGACCCCGTTTGAATTAACACCTAACTGGCCCTCGACCATGATTAAACTTAGGTTATATTCGACCCTATTGGAAGTAACACCTAACTGGCCTTCGACTGCAATTAAACTTAGGATGCATTCAACCTCATTCGAGCTAAACAATTACGGCCAAGAAAATCAAAAATTCATACGAGCACGAACCAAAGAAAAAGAATCGGGTACAAGTAACAAAGTCGGTAATTCATACTTTGAATAGTTTTTACAAAGGCTTGTAAAGATTCCTATAAAAAACGCACAAGTCTGCGACAAAACAAATAAAAGAAAAAGAAACTATTGGTGGCCACTAGGACCATTAGCGCCATCGGCTTGACCATCTACCCGCTCACCATCACGACCACCCTCAGGGTATGCGTCTTTGTACCAGGCGTCCTCTTCAATCCAATCCACATCCACATCCCTCTCATCGTCATCGGCCTCTGGCATAGCAGGATCATATCCGCAAGTAATCCGAGTTTCACGGGCCTTAACGCAAGCATCTTCAAGGGCGTCCTTAGGAACAGACCTCGCTGCGAGCAAATATCGAAATACGTCCAACTGGGCCTCGGCATGAATCCATTCCTCGTACAGGCCCTGAGGCACATTTGGAAAATCAGAAGTATGAGAAGACGACGGTTGTGCAAGCATTTGAGCCTTCTCGACCTCTAAGGAGGCCAGCAAGTCCTAAAGAAGGGAGTTGTCTTTCTCCAACTCCTTAATCCTCTCATCAATCCTCTATTCTTTAAGCCTAGCCGTCTCCAAGTCAATTTCTCGCTCAGAACAAAGAATACATATCACTACCTCCAAAGCTTCCGCCTTCCTCAAAGCCCCCGACCGAACAAATTCGGCTTTTCAGGGTCTTCTTCCTTCTAGGAGACCTTACCGCTCAGATTATCTGCTTTGAATTGCCATTCCTCCAGTTGGGCGCGCAGAGAAACCACATGGGCTTAGAGGTCGCCGCACTGCGCTTTGACCTCCCTGCTAACCTCAAGCTCTTCCTTTTTATTTCTTAGCGTCCCCTCGAGGACGCTGCATTTTTCGATGACTAATAAGTGGGGATTTTGACTACTTATTAGCGCCTATTAGATTTTGTTTTAGTCTAAAAACATTGAATTGTATTCCCAAAACTGATGAAATATGTAAAATTGCAGGAATGTTGGAAGTTGGACTCCCGAGATGAAATCTGACTCAAAAAGGAGTAATCTAAACACAAGGCAATAAATGGTATAGAAGCTCACAAAGTATGGACCACAGAATTCCATCTGCGGCCGCAAACAATGAAGAAAACTCCCAGCAGGCTTTCTAGCAAACTGCGGACCGCACAGGAATTGTGCGGCCGCAAATGACGAGCTGGATATCAACTTCAAAGGGTGTGCAAATTTCCTAAGTCCAAGTCCCTCCAAATTGCTGACCGCACAAGAATTGTGCAGCCGCAGAAGAAGTGCCATGCGGCTGCAGAAGTAAAGATGCGGACCCCAGAAGATCAGGTTGTGGCCGCAGTGCTAAATCTGCAGACCGCAGAAATATGGCCTCGCGACCGCAGTTCAGAATTGTGTGGCCGCAGAATCCCAGTTCCTGCAAGATGGAGAATTCTGTGGACCACACATGGAATTGTGCGACCGCCGAACCTCCCGAAAGGCATTGTTGTCCGAAATTTCCAGCCTTGTATAAATAAACGAGTTTCACAAAATTAGGTTAAGTTTTGATATCAGCAAGTCCTGTAGCCGTTTTTCTTTGCCTCTTTTAGAAGTTTTATATATTTTGGAGTATTTTACTATAGATTTTATCATTTTAACTTTACAATATGAGTTTAATTAGTATTTCTTCTTCTATATCTTCAATTTCAAGCATGAGTAGCTAGATTTTTACTAAGGTTGTGACCCAACCCTAGTGTGTAAACCTTATGGGTATTTAATTTAGTTGCTTATTTATGATTGGGTATTTATTATTTAGCCTTGTTCATGCTTTAATTTGTGGAATTTATGGTTGCAAACATTAAAAAAAATTGGGTCAATCGAGAGATTGATCAACCCAATTAAAGGGTTCAACCTAGAGATAGTAATAACTCGACTTGAGCTTTTATCAACCGTTTTGTGCGATACCCATTTGGACTTGAGAAATCCAAATTGCGCAAAATCACTCTCTGACCGAGAGATATTGAGTGGGTAATTGAGAATTGATAGCTATTATACACCCCGATCAACAAAACAAGCATTAAGGTTTTTATCCCATTAGGCAAACACCTAGGTGATGGTCATAGCCCTAGGCTTTTTACAAACTTGAAAAACAACAAAAACAATTATCCTAGTCTTATTCCTTTAGTTTACAGTCTTTAGTTTTAAAATAGAAATAGAAACAACACCAATTTGTGGAAGTGCAAATTAAGATACTTCAAATTCACGCATTATAATATATACTCCTAGCTCCCATCTAACTCCCTATTGATTCGATCCCGACTCTTCGTTGGGTTACTATAATTGTAATCGACCGATTAATACCTTCTTTTGAAGTATGTATTGTGCGCGATAGGTCAATTTTCGGTGCCGTTTTTGAGAAGTTAAAAATGGTGTTAGCTATATATTTGGGTATGTTTTTGGAGTATATTCTTTTCCTTCCTTGTCACTAACGTGTTTGAGAAATTGTAGTTGCAATCAGGGCTAACAATGAGCTCGGAAACATTCCTTTGGGGGATGTGGACGTTGAGGATGATCAAATGGATGAGGTTCCCCTTGAATCTCAAGCCAATAGACAAGGCCGAGTACCTCATGACATTTTTGTGCAAGAAGATAGTGGGTTTGAACAAGATGACTCTTACAATGACCAAGAAGAAGAGGTCCAATATGTGAACAACTTTCAAGGGCAAAGAAACAACTTCCAAGGCCCAAGCCAACAACAATGGAGACCTCAAAACAATCAAGGAAATTGGAATTGTCACAACCAAGGTAATTGGAGTGGTGGAAATAGTCAAAACAATTGGAATAACAACAACAACAATCAAGGAAATTGAAGTGGTGGCAATAATCAAGGGAATTGGCATAGCAACAATAACCAAGGAAATTGGGAAGGCAACAATCAAGGTGGTTGTAATAACAATCAAGGAAATCGGGGGTTGGGTTTTCAAAGGCCCCCGATGTATCAACAACCAAGAAACCTGCCTCCTTATCCTTACCATTGTCCTAGATCTTCCAACAATGAAATGGGACGTATTGAGAACATGTTCAAGCAAATGATGGAGAAGAATACCAATTCCGATGCCCAACTTGCCTCACACAACACATCGATCCGCAACTTAGAAGTGCAAATGGGACAAATCTCTCAAGCTCTAAATTCTCGTCCTAAGGGGGCATTACCAAATGACACAGTGGTGAACCCAAAGGGTAGAACAACACGGGGCATGCCATGGCCGTTACTACAAGAAGTGGAAAAGGTGGGAATGCACCCACCTCAAGTCAAAGACAACTTGTGGATGATGAGCAAGTGGTACAAGAAGTGATCCCGAACAATGTAGTGCAAGAAAATGATGAAGTGCGGATTGATATTGATGATAATGTGGAAGAGACTCAAGAGGAAGTGAACCCGTCTAGATTATGTTATTGACATACCAGAACCGGTAGTGTAAAAGGCTAAGGCACCATTGCCTAAGCCTCCTCCTCCATATCCTCAAAGGCTTGCCAAGCAAAATAGCGAGAATCAATTCAAAATATTAATTGACATTATGAAATGTCTCTTGATCAATGTGCCAATAGTTGAAGCCTTGGAAAAAATGCCTGGTTATGCAAAGTTTATGAAGGATTTGGTGACAAAGAAACTGTAGCACCCCGGAAAATTTTGAAGTACTTAAGTGCTATTAAGAAAGTTAATGAGCGCTAATTATATTATTTTGTGTGTAGACGAGGACTATTAATATGATGGATATCAATTGGAGGTGATAATAAGTGTACGAGGCATATTATATGTGATGTGGGGTATAAGGAGAGTCCTAAGTCTAAGTCAAGCTGGAAATTACATTATGGACCAAAGTTCCAAATGAGTACGCACAAGACCAAACTTTGGACGAGCATATTTACATTTATATAAGGATTTATGTGATGGACAACCTATCAAATGAAAGATCGTTGAGTCTAGTTTCTAAAGATTCAAACCATTTCTCATTTGGACATTCTTACAAGAAGTTATGAATAAATTACCCAAGGCTGGTGGAGGATCCTGCAGATGCGAAGCATCCGAGGCCGCGTCCGAAAGAGAGGCTGGCAGTGAAGTGTTGCCATAGTGTCCAGGTCCGCATCCAAGCTTCAAATAGGAGTGAAGTGGTGATGCGAAGCATCCAGAGCCGCATCCGAAACCCAGAAATCTGGGCCTATAAATACAAGGACGGGAGGGGAGTATTTTGAGTATTTGGGGGTTAGGGTTCTTGAGGTGAAGGTGTGATTTTGAGCTCAAATCAAGTCCAATCGACCAAGGTAAGTTGTAAATGATATTTTGGGTTGATTATTACTCAATATACATGAGTTCTAATATCATTCTTACATCCAAATACTAGATTTCTTCATCAAATCCTCCAGAACACAAAAATCACCAAAGTTGTGATTTTTCAAGATTGATCTACTAGAGGTAATTCCAATGCTTCAAACTCATTTATTATGAGTAGTTAGACGTATTTGAAGCATTTGTTACAAGTTTTAATGGTCGAAAGATTGGATTATAAAACTATAGTTCATGGCATGAATAGTACTTTTGAGAAAATAAGAGAGAAGATGAATGGTAATCTTGACGATGAAATTTATGAATACAATGAACCCATGGAAATAATTGTTAGCAAAAGATGGAAGTGATCAACTAAGTAATCACCCGAATTATATATTTTGCAAGTGTTGATAATGGAAGACGATGAATAGTAACTTGGTGGCAATGGACAATTGATGTAATATCATTAATGACTTCGAATGGGTATTAAAACATAAGAATGAAGTTCAATGGTCTAGCATATAAAACAATTTGGCGATTTGAGTTGTTGGAGGCTTGTAGCCAATTATGAGCCATATATGGAAGTTGATCAATATCTTAGGTCATATTATGATGTAATTAGGATATCTAATTATAGATATCGACTTGTTGATGATGTTGAGCATTTTAATAAAGATTGGAATGATGGAGGAGGATTGAAAGCTTGTGAATGTTAATAAAGCAAAAGCGAGGTAAGTTGATTAAAACTTACTCTTCTTGAGGGACTTTCTCTAAAAGCATGTTTCGAGTTAATATTTTAGTTGTTTGCAAATGTGTTTTCGTGCTTGTGGGGACAAACAAGTACCAATGTCTACTAGAACATTATGTTGCATAGGTAATGTCATGTCGTTTTATAAAATTTTATTTATAACCTTGTTGGCAGAACGACACTCAAGGTAAATGTTATAAGTTTTTATCAAAACTTACGTATTGACAAGAGTATACATATTTGAGTGCTAAAGATAAGTTTTCATGGAAAGTACTTCTTTTGGAAATTGACGAACATAATAGTACTTGTGGTATCTTTTAAAGATTGATGTTAAATTGCTAAAGGTTGTAGCATGTAAAAGGTTGTTTATTTAATTTTTGTTCAAATGATTTAGATTTCCTATAAATGTTATGAGTTGATAAAAATAGATCATTTGAAGCTACTATGCTATGAATCTATTTTTGAAGTATCAAATATTTTGGAAGTTACTTGTGTTCACTGAGATTGACTTCGGATATATCGTGTTCGCTGTCATGAAACTACACGTGCCTGTCACGACCCAAACTAACCATGTCGTGATGGCGCCTATCGTGGAACTAGGCAAGCCGACTAATTTCCAAAATAAACCGATATTTTCATTTCAAAGATAATTTCAAGGCTATCTAACATAAAAACCTTCGTAAAGGAGTTCAAATCAAAACAAAAGTGCGGAACATAGTCATGAGTATCTACTACAATTTATGTGATAATATCGTGACTAACATAGTCTGGAAAATAGCTAAATACAACTAAAGGAATATAAGAGGGAGAAGAGAAGGGCTGCGATCGCCAGACAACTACCTTGCTATCCCCGTGTAAATCTGCAACCAGAATAGTCAACAACCGCTACCGTGTCCAGCTACACCTGGATCTGCACACAAGGTGCAGGGAGTAACGTGAGTACGCCAACTCAGTAAGTAACAACAATAAAAAAAGACTGAGCAGTAGTGACGAGCAATAAGCATAGAAAGTTCATATTATGAAATCTCAGTAAAATACCATATGCTTTAAAAATCAAGGTTTGAATCAAAACATCTCGTTTAAACCCATTTCCAGTAAAATCATTTAAAGATATTTTTCAACAGTTTTCAAACAAAGACTCAATGCAAGGTAAGCAAAAATGATGAAATCATAAACAGCCCCTCGGGAAAAACATCACTCATATACAGCCCCTCGGGCAAACCTCACAGTCACTCATATACAGCCTCTCGGGCATACCTCACAATCACTCGTAAACAGCCCATCGGGCATACCTCACCATCACTCATGCCTCCCAGTCACTTGGCACTCGCACTCAGTAGGCACCTGTACTCACTGGGGGTTTGTACAGACTTCGGAGGGGCTCCTTCAACCTAAGCGCTATATCAAGCCAAATCATGGCATAAATCAATCAGGCCCTCGACCTATATCAAACATGTTGCGGCGTACAGCCCGATCCCATAAATATCCTGACAAATCAGGCCCTCGGCCTCACTCAGTCATAAACCTCTCAAGCCACTCGGGCTCTCAGTAAAATAGGGTATTCAGCCCAAAACAACATTTATATGCATCAAAATAGAGTAATAAAAACTGAGTTATGCAGTAAACAGGTATAACTATGACTGAGTATAAATTATCAATCGAAAACAGTGAGGGGAAAGTAAGAAAATGCTCCTAAAGGTCGAAATAGCACTGGCACAAGGCCCAAACATGGCATTCATCCCAATTTACAGAAACTCTTTCTAAAACATATAAGTATCATATAGTTTCAACAAAATATGCAACTTTACAGTTGCTACTGGATGGACCCAGTCACAATCCCCAATAGTTCACGCCCACACACCCGTCACCTAGCATGTGCGTCACCTCAAAATAGTAAAATGATATGAGATCCGGGGTTTCATACCCTCAGGACTAGATTTACAATCGTTACTTACCTCAAACCAGTCAAATCTCTACCCCACGATGCTCTTGACTCTCGACTCGGCTTCCAAATGCTCCAAATCTATTCACAATCAGTACAATACCATCAATATATGCTAATGAAATGAATGCCACAAGAAAAAAATCCAATTTAGACCGCTCTGAAGAGTATGTAGTGCCAACTGGAATAAAGTGCGCGGACTTGGTCAGCCGATCCACAATAACCCAACTAGCATCGAAATTCCTCGAAGTCCGTGGGAGCCCAAATACACAGTCCATGGAGATCCGCTCCCACTTCCACTCTGGGATCTCTAATCTCTGAAGAAAGCCACCTGGTCTCTGATGTTCATACTTAACCTGCTGACAGTTGAGACACCGAGCCACAAACCCACCTATATTTTACCACGAATGACCCAAACTAACCCTGTCGTGATGGCGCCTATCGTGGAACTAGGCAAGCCGACTCATTTCCAAAACAAACCGATATTTTTATTTCAAAGATAATTTCAAGGCTATCTAATATAAAAACCTTCGTAAAGGAGTTCAAATCCAAACAAAAGTGCGAAAAGAAAAGCCTGACATCGGGGTGTCACTAGTCATGAGCATATACTATAATTTATCAGACAATATCGAGACTAACATAGTCTAGAAAATAGCTAAATATAACTAAAGGAAAATAAGAGGGAGAAGAGCAGGGCTGCGATCGCCAGGCAGCTACCTTGCTATCCCCGAGAAAATCTGCAAACAGAATAGTCAACAACCACTACCGTGTCCAGCTACACCTGGATCTGCACACAAAGTAGAGAGAGTAACGTGAGTACGCCAACTCAGTAAGTAATAACAATAAATAAAGATTGAGCAGTAGTGACGAGCAATAAGCATAGAAAGTTCATATCATGAAATCTCAGTAAAATACCACCTGCTTTAAAAATCAGGGTTTGAATCAAAACATCTCGTTTAAACCCAGTTTCTAGTAAAATCATTTAAAGATATTTTTCAACAGTTTTCAAACAAAGGCTTAATGCAAGGTAAGCAAAAATGATGAAATCATAAACAGCCCCTCGACACAATATCACTTATATACAGCCCCTCGGGCAAACCTCACATTCACTCGTATACAGCCCCTCGGGCATACCTCACAATCACTCGTAAATAGTTCCTCGGGCATACCTCACCATCACTCATGCCTCCCAGTCACTCAGCACTCCGCACTCGCACTTAGTAGGAACCTGCGCTCACTGGGGGTGTGTACAGATTCAGGAGGGGCTCCTTCATCCCAAGCGCTATATCAAGCCAAATCATGGCATAAATCAATCAAGCCCTCGGCCTATATCAAACATGTTATGGTGTGCAGCCCGATCCCATAAATATCCTCACAAATCAGGCCCTCGGCCTCACTCAATCATTAACCTCTCAAGCCACTCGAGCTCTCAGTAAAACAAGGTATTTAGCCCAAAACAACAATTATATGCATTAAAATAGAGTAATAAAAACTGAGTTATGCAGTAAACAGGTATAACCATGACTGAGTATAAATTTTCAATTGAAAACAGTGAGGGGATAGTAAGAAAAGGCCCCAAGGGTCCAAATAGCACTGACACAAGGCCCAAACATGGTATTCAGCCAAATTTACAGAAACTCTTTCTAAAACACATAAGTATCATATAGTTTCAATAAAATATGCAACTTTACAGTTGCTACGTGATGGATCAAGTCACAATCCCCAACAGTGCACGCCCACACGCCCGTCACCTAGCATGTGTGTCACCTCAAAATAGTAAAATGATATGAAATCTCATACCCTCAGGACTAGATTTACAATCGTTACTTATCTCAAATGCTGAAGACGCTGGGCAGAAGCTTAAAGTTCGGGGTTTCGCTATTTTTAGACATTTTCGAATTTTGGAGCTCGGTTTAGGGCGATCTTGGAGAGGAATGTTTCCACACAACTTGGGATAAGTGTTCTTGACTACCCTGTGATTATATTCCATGATTTAATCTTTGTTTTCGACGTTAGATTATTTATTTTTCAAGAGAAATCGGAGAAAGTTTCTACAATTTCATAAAATAAATTTCTGAGATTTGAACATCGATTCGGAGTCGGATTTGAGTGAAATTAGTATGGTTGAACTCGTAATTGAATGGGTTGTCGAATTTTGTAAGTTTCGTCAAATTTCGAGATGTGGGGCCCACTGTCAATTTTTCGAGCGTAGTTGGGATTTTCATAAATTGTTAATTTGTAAGCGTTGGAGTAAATTGTGATTTATTTGCACATTGTTTGAATATATACATATCGTTTGGATTGAATTGTAGAGACAGAAAGCATTCGAAAGTTGATACACGCAGAATGGAAAGAGCGTTGTTAGCTTGCTCGACATTGGATTCGGCTTGTTCGGGGTAAGTAACTCTTCTAATCTTGGAGCTGAGGGTATGAATCCTGATTATACGTGTTATGTGTTTGGTGTTGAGGTGACGCACATGCTATGTGACGGGCGCGTGGGCGTGCACCGTGTGAACTATGACTCCGTAATTCCTGTGGTACTGTTTAGTTACCTGAACTTATCTGTAATCATGAAATCTCTACGTACTAGAGTTATCGAGTTATGATTCATGTTAGAAACCATGTCTAGGATACATGCTTATTCTGTTGGGACCCATTGTTGAGTTATTTGCTTACATTGCAATTTCATACTCAGTCATGTTCATTCATTTCATATCATATCTCACTCTCTGTTACTACATATTGACACATTATATCATTGTTTTCGGGCTATTATCACGACATTGTGAGCCCATGAAAGAGAGACTGGAGTGATTGCTGATTGAGTGAGTCTGAGGGCCTGATTATGAGTGACATTTATGGGATCGAGTTGCATGCCACAGCAGTTATACTGATTCATGATAGCGCTTGGGATGAAGGAGCCCCTCTGGAGTCTGCACATACCCCTAGTGAGTGTGGTTGATTTATATTGAGGGATGGATCTTCCGTGAACATGGATCTTTTCTGAAGCATTTTTACCTGGGATGGATCTTCCCCACGAGCTGGATTGGCCCTACTCAGTACTGAGTGACTGATGGTTAGTTGATTTATATATTCCGGGATGGATCTTCTCTGAGCCAGATTGGCTATATACAATACTGAGTAATTGAGCATGATGAGTGGAAAGTGTGAGACAGTGAGATTGAGTACTCTGAGAGTGTGAGTACACGAGTTCATCTCTGAGATGTGTTGCATTGACATGCATACATGACATACAGGCATAGAGATGTATTTTCCTCATGTTGTACGGTATCACGTCGTTCATGCAATTTCTCACACAGGTTATGTTTATTACTTATTGAGTACATGGGGTCGGTTGTACTCATACTACACTTCTGCACCTTGCGTGCAGATGTTGGTTGCTGATGTTGGTGTGATCGATGGGAGTTGGAATTGTAGACGTACTTACGTTCCGGTTGTAGCTGCCTCTTGTTCATGGTAGCCTTAGATTTATAAATCTTGTTTATGTACATTTCGAACAGATGATGTATTTATTTCATACCAGCTTTGTAAATTCTAATCGTAAAAGCTCATGATTTGTACTACAAGTTCTTGGGGAAATGTATCAGTTTTAGATATTTTCTTTTAATTAATTGCCTTATTAATTTCATTGGAATTGGTTAGTTGTTAATTATCTTACCTAGCGGGTTGGGTTAGGTTCCATCACCACTAGTTGGATTTTTGGGTCATGACAATAAAGAATTTCTCTAAAGTGGTGAACCCGTAGTGCAAGCTCTTAGAGAAAGATGCTAAGTTTCACTGCAATGATAATTGCATGAGAACCTTTGAATTGCTGAAGGTCAAGCTGACAACCACTCCCATTATCACCGCTCATAATTAAAGTATCCCTTTTGAGCTCATGTGCGATGCTAGTGATGTAGTGGTTATGGCTATTTTGGGGCAATGCATCAACAAGATTTTTCATCCTGTCTACTATGATAATAAGACCATGAATAGTGCCCAAGTCATCTACACCGTTACAGAGAAAGAGCTCCTTGCCATTGTGTTTGCAATTGAGAAGTTCTGCCACTTCGCTATCTTATGAGCAAGAAAGATTCAAAAGCTCGATTGATGAGATGGGTGCTATTGTTGTAAGAGTTTGATATTGACATCCAAGATTGCAAAGGGAGTGAAAATCAAGTGGCAGACCACTTGTCTCGTTTGTAGGAGGAGGGGAGGCCGTATGATGGCCTTGAAATTAATGACTCCTTCCCCAACGAGCCTCTTGGCTATTTCAATGAAGGAGGTACCCTGGTTCGCGGATCTAGCAAAATTCCTTGTGCGTGGAATCATCCCGAATGAGTTTTCTTTAAATCAAATGAAGAAGCTCAAATGAGATTGTCAAGATTATTATTGGGATAAGCCATACCTTTTTCGGATTTGCACCGATGGGGTGATTAGAAGATGTGGACCGAAAGAAGAGCAAAGTGATATTCTTGGGGCTTGCCATTCTTCGCCTTTGGTGGTCACCATGGAGGAGCAAGAACAGTGGCCAAAGTGCTTAGTAGCGATATCTATTGGCCCACTCTTTACAAAGATGCAAGTGATGTGGTGAAAAGATGTGATGAATGTTAACAGGCCGGTGGAATCTCGAAGAAGAATAAAATACATCTCACTAGCATTTTGGAGATTGATATCTTTGATGTGTGGGGTATTGACTTCATAAGTCCTTTTGTGAGTTCTTGTGGAAACACCTACATCTTGGTCGCGGTTGATAATGTGTCTAAATGGGTTGAGGCCATTGCTTTACCCAACAATGAAGCGAGAAGTGTGGTGGCGTTCTTGAAGAAGAATATTTTCACAAGGTTTGGTACTCCGCGGGCTATCATAAGCGATGGGGGTCGCATTTTTGCAACAAGATTTTTGACACTTTGCTTAGCAAGTATAGTGTCACTCATAAATTTACAACTCCCCATCATCCACAAGCTAACAGTCAAGCGGAACTCTCCAACCGGGAGACAAAGAGTATCTTGTCCAAAACAGTGAATGCTAACCAGACGGATTGGTCAAAGAAGCTTGATGATCCATTATGGGCTTATCGGACTGCTTTCAAAAATCCTATCGGAATGTCTCCATACCGGTTGGTGTTCGACTTTTTCTTGTCATCTTCTGGTGGAACTTGAGCACAAAGCTATGTGGGCTCTAAAGAAGTTGAATCTTGACTGGGATGCAACCGCTAACTTGAGGGTTGCACATTTGAATGAATTGGATGAGTTCTAATACCATGCCTATGCACGTTCGTCCTTGTACAAAGAGAAGATAAAGTACCTTCATGACAAATACATTTGGAACAAAGAATTTAAGGCGGGCGATCTTGTTTTGTTGTTCAACTAACGTTTGAGGATGTTTCCTGGAAAGCTGAAATCTAAATGGAGTGGTCCCTTTGAAATTGCAGGTGCGACACCTTTTGGTGCATTGGACTTGAAGAACAAAAACAATGAAGTATTCAGAGTCAATGGTCACCGGGTGAAGAATTATTTGGGAAAGGTTGGTGATGGCCATGTTGTGGCCGTGATTCATTTCAAATGATAGTAATCTGCATCGTACCACGACGTTAAATCGGGCGTTTCTTGGGAGGCAACTCATGTTTATTATTCTTTTCTTTTCTTCTTTTGTTGATAGGTTTTATTTTTGTGCTAACTGGATTTTAAGTGTGTTGCAGGAATGAGTGTGTTTAACAGGAAGTGTGCCCAGAAACCTGGTTAAGTGTGGACAAATTGCGGACCGCAATTGTATTGTGCGGACCGCACAATTTTGATTGCTACAGCAAAAGGTATTCTGCAGCCACATAATTGAATTGCGGACCGCACAAGTTGAAGGTGGAAAATGTCAAATCTCTGAAGTTGGTTTGTCAGAGAAATGGCCAATCTGCAGCCGCAACCCAAATTCTGCGTACCGCAATTGAATTTACGGCCGCACAACAAATTATGCAGACTGCAAAACAAAAGGGCATCCGAGGCCCCCAGGTAACAGAGTGTGGACCGCAATAGGAATTTTGCGGCCGCACTCACTTCCCCTAGCCTTGCCAGAAACCGTGCACTATAAATAGAAGAGGCTAGGGCATTGTTCTCTTTTTCCCTCTCTGAGCTCACAAAGTGCACCAATTTGAAATTTCTTGTTAAATTAGCTGCTCACAAGCCTAACAGTTGTTGATCACTCATCCCTTTAATTCATTCTTATATGGTATGTTTCATCATCTTGATTAATTTCTTTTAATTTTTAGATTTTTAGTGAAATTTCGGACCATTTGTCTATTGAATCTATTTGAACAACCATGTGGGGTAATTATGTAGTGGGTAGACTGGAACACTGCTCTAAGGGGAATGGGTAAATAGATTCTCATTCTTAGATGTTGTTTCCATGTCAAAATTGTGCAAAACTTTCAAGCCCTAGGTAAAAATGACCATCTATTCGTAATTAGTTGGAATCTGCGGCCGCACAAGAAATTGTGCGATCCGCAGAAGTTAAAGTCCAGGGCACTATAGTAAGGCATGGTTCTGCGACCGCAATGAAAAATGTGCAGACCGCAAAAATCCTATTGCAGCCGCAGAACAACCTAATCTCTGTGATAAGAGAGTTGTCATTTTGGTGATTCTCGCAGAACACCAATTTATGGAAGTGAAAATTAAGATTATTCAAATTCACGCACTAGAATATATAATCCTACCTCCTATCTAACTCCCCGTGGATTCGATCCCGACTCTTCGTTGGGTTACTATAATTGCAATCGACTGATTCATACCTTGTTTTGAGGTGAGAATTGTGCGTGATAGGTCAATGACCCTCACTAACTCGTCAATCTTCTCCTTCAGTTCATCTCGAAGAGCCTGGAAATTGCCTCTCTCACCAAACCGCCTACAAATTTCCCGATGCTTGCCACAGTACTCGCGATATTTTTGCTGCAACTTCATAAAAATAAACTTTCGTCACTCCTCTCTGCAGGCGCTTTTGATTTCCAGGATAACGGTCTAAAAAAGAAAGAAAACAAAGTAATAACAAATCCTGAACATTGAGCATAACGAACAGAAGCATCGAAAGGCTTACCCTGAGAGCGAGGCCGTCAATGCTCCTTGATAAGGTAGCAATATTCAGCTCTTGGAGAGTTCGACTCTCCATATCGGAACAAAAGGGACCGAGGGCAGGAACCACGTTCTCAGAATCTTTCAGCAAATCCCTATCCATGGGGATCGCAATAGTCCACGTGGACCCCTCTAGTCTCACCTCCAGTTGAGTAAAACCCTCCTCAATCATCCTCATCTCGTCATCAGAACCCATCTCGTATCCATCCTCGGCAATGCCTTTGCCTCTCTCCTCGGCCAGCAGAGAAGCGTCGTTAGCCAGCTGCGAAGTCAACGGTCCCTCCTGCCGTAAATTCTCAGAAGCCACAGCAGCTGGCCTTTCGACTCCTGTCGCCGATATCGGAACATCATATGTCATTTCGACATTGTCCTCGAGTGTTATGGTCGCAGTCGCACGGATGACAAAATCAGCCCCTGCTGAATCTACGGCCCGGGAACTCCATCACCAATATCAACCGATCTTCTCTTACGGGGAACCAGACTCCCACCGCTCAGCGACTCCTCCTCCTCATCCACTAGACGGTACAAAGGGGAAATCAGAAGCTCTACTGTTGAGATATCCGCAAGCGGAGAAGAAACCGATGCTAAAGCAACAGTAGATGGAGCTGACGACCAAGCAGAACTAGCCGCGATTGAGGAAGGAATAGAGGCAGGCAATCGAGCAGGTTTAACCGCGATCACAGCAGGAATAGATGCTGAAGAAGAAGTAGCCTTTCTCTCACGAAACACGGGAGGAGGAGCCCTCGGCCTTCTTGAAGATTCTCGAGCTAAAAAAGAAAAAAGAAAAAGATTACCATCACCACCAAGAGGAAACTACAATGAGTAGGCGACCATGAGGCCAAAACAACGAAAACATAGATAGATAAACTCACCGGCCAAGGAAGGAGCAGGCCCAAACTTCTTGAAAAAGCCCTGCCACTCACGAATTCCCGCGATGTGAGGAAGAATCCGGCCAACCCAGTCAGAAATGTCCCCGATCAAAGGAGGGGTTGTAGCCGTAGATGCACAAAAAATGGATAAAATGTTAGAGCGTATGACTAAAGCAGACAATTAAAACATTTTAGAAAAAGAATAGGCACTTACGAGTGTAGTTCCAGGTCTCAGGGAAGTCATCCGCGTTGGCCACCATGCCTTCGATTCTGACGAAGAAGAAGTTGTGCCAGAATTGATGACTTGCCTTGTCGTCCATCTTCACCACCAGGTATTTACCTCCCCAATGGCGAAGGTTCAATAATGTCCCTCTATAGAAACTAGGGACGAAGAGATGCAACAGATGCCATAGTGTGATCTCGACCCCGGCTGGCTCCGTGAATTTAGTAAGCATCCCGATGAGCTTGTAGATATATGGGGCAAATTGCACCGGGAGCATGCCATAGTAGCGACAGAATTCCTCCGCCAATAGGAGAAGAGGAAGAGCGTAGCCGACCTGAAAGAGACATGCATAAAATGCGCAATAACAATATTTTCAGTGGCGACAAAGACGCCATCGGAGTCAGAAGGCATAAACACTGCCAAAGGGACAGGATCAGTCCCCACACCGGAACCAGAAGATACATTAACCATATTTTCGATAAGAAAAAAGGGATTAAGAGCAACGGGAAGCACCAACACCGGGAAAAAGACACACAGTGAGGGAGAAAAGAGAAGAAATCACAAGGTTTTGATGGGAAGAACACGTAAAGAACAAATGGGTATCATCACATCCCTATTTATAAGAATTCAGGCTTTAAAACAAAGAGATTATGCCATCATTATCCAACACTGGAATCGAAACGGTAGCTCCAATTGACAGTGGCACGGTAAATGACACAAAGCATCTGGAAAATGCTCCATAATAACGCATGATGTTGTGACATCATTCTAGCACAAAAATGACAGTTGCGGCTCTCGAAAGGCCACGTTGCCAGCTCGCCCCAAGCTTAAATGCCCGACCCACTCGTCCACAATGTTGGACCATAACCAACAAAGTCCGCTCATCGAGGTCATTCGAGGATGGCCTCAATAAGCGGTGGGACTAATAGTATAGGTCAAAATCTACTACGGAATATTTAGGGCGACAAAACATTAAGGAAAAATCAGCCGAGGTCGATCAGGAGATAGCGATGCTCGTGGTCGGGATGCTTATAATAGTCGAGGACGAAGTACGCGGAACGAATCGTAACAACTAGTTTTTAGAATAGGACAAAAGAGAGAATATTCTAAAGAATATTCTCTGCACATGTACTATTAGGGTTTACTAGGGGTGTGTCCCATATAAGGAGGAAAATGATAAGGACAAAGGGTTATGTAATATTGATCTGATAAGAACATTTGGCTAGAAAAAGATTCTCCCTCTCTCTAGAAAGATACAAACATCAATTTTTTTATCAAGATCCTCGTTCAAATTATTCCATACTTTTCCATCAGATCCGAGAATAGTTCGAACTGCCTTGGATTTATCTGTCACTCATTATTATCAGGAGGAACAATCATCTAATTAATTCTTTATTGGGTGAATCACTCTTCCTATTTACTTAACTACCATTTATTGTTATCTATTAATTAGTCACGCTTCCATTATTGCTCATACTTTATGAATATTTAATGTTTGATATTGTCAACCTCTTATTGGAAATGTCCTACCTTATACACGTTTTCAGGATTTACATCTAGAGATATTATCATTAACTAGGTTTAACCCATTATTATATAAATACAATAGTTTCAACCGAAAGTTATACTTTTTGGTCAAACAGCAAGGAAAGTCAAAAAAGGAAGGAAGACAAGTTTGGTTCACTACTTTTTGATGTCACCCATGACATATTTGAGAGGTTCTTCACCTCTATAAATAAGGAAGTATTCCTTCATTTGTAAGATAAACCAACAAAGAGAGAAAGAAAGAGTGAGGTATCACAGACAGGGTATAAGAAAATAGTCTATGAGAAAAATAGAGAGTGAGTGATATTGTAGTGAGGTGGGAATATCAAAACAGGGTTATTTATTTTGAGTGTTGTAATGGTATTTGGATTATTTTACTCGGACCTACAAAGTGTAAAATTCTTTGTTATAGTGATATCAATTTCTCCTCTCAGGGCCGTGGTTTTTTCCTTATTCAAAAGTGTTTTCACTTAAAAATCTTGGTGTCGTTGTCACTCTTTTATTCTTGTTAATTACCGTATCTCAGTGCTATGTTATTATTCCGCTTTTATTACCGTGAGTACTATTTCTGTGGGGGTTTATTCCCAACAACTGATATCAGAGCACATGTTTTGCTCATTCACATAAATATTATTTACAGTCAATTTTACTCTGTGACAAAACAAAATGTTATACAGTATAACTCTGTTATGGTAATGACATTCTAGATAAGATTCACTGGTAATGACAGTTTTTTCACATGGCAAAGAAGTTATACTAGAATTCTTATCTAGAATCTTTAGGTTAAGTTGACCATAACAGAGTTATACTTTATTAAATTACTTTAATAAATTTAGGTGTCCTAATTCACCATAATTAATTAGGTAGCGACTCTATAACTTTAATCAAACGCGGAATCACCTATATGTTATACCTTACTTTAACCAGTTTAAAATGGGGTATAACAATGGAATCATGAATAATAACCAAATTCGAGTAAAAAACACTTACCCGAATCCACGTAGTGAAAATCCCCACAGAAATCTCCCAAATTTGAGCTCCCAATCTCAAAATATGATAAAATAACTCAAACCCTCGAAAATGATATGTCATAACACTGCCCAACGATACCTTCGTGATCACGAGACCTACTTCGCGATTGTGAAAGCCAAACTATTGCTCAGTTACTGCCCCTTCTTCGCGAATGCGAGGCCCCCATGCGAACGTGATGCATCATAAACGCGAATAGCTAAAGGCATGCCACCCCAGCCGGCCTTCCTCAATGTGAACCTGATGGTTTTCGTAAGTTATAGAAAGTTCAGTATAGCATGAATGAACTTAGAGGATTCTAAGACTAGGAGCATTTAGAAGAGATGGAATGGTGCCCTAGTAGTAGAATAAGGGTGTAATTGTGATAGATAAGAGGATGACATTTAAGCATTTGATAGAGAAATTAGATTTTTAAAAAAAGAGGGGATTTCATGAATTGCTCGGGAGTAGAATACCCCCATAAGATGAATCACATTGGGATGCTATGAAATACAGTTATTAGAGTATAGTATCGTCCCTAGGTGGAGCAGGCAAATCACTTCAAATGTTCCTCGATGCGACGTGAGCCCTAGTGACAATGTCTTATGTAAGAGGTTTCAAGTTATCGATGGTAGATTATAGATAAACATTGAGGTGAATCAACAATGGATGGATAAAAGTTACAAAGTATGAGATCAGATTAGGCCATCATTCTTAAGATGAACAATAATGAGGAAGCACTAAAGGACTTAGATTTATGCATATAGTATAAGCAACGAGAGTAACCTAGATGTTGGTAGCAGACCTCAGTAACAATAAACCGAAGTAAGAGTTATGGTATAGTATGACCTACTTAGATGTAGTACAGCCATAAATATAGATAACCGAGTCTATGAAACAAGATATAGCAATAGTTGTAAGTTCGATAAAGTACCGAGCAGAGAACTTCGGTATACCTATAGATTCCCAGAGGGACAACTTTTCATTGTTCTGTATATGTTCACAAAGTGAGGCCTAGAGATTAGCTAAAAGCTAGAGCAAAAAGGAGAGAAGAGTCGTATAGGCGCACATACAAGGACAAAATTGTACAGATTGCATGATAGAATGTAGCAATAATTACAAGATTAGATGAATTTTGACCACAAGTCGTGGTGTGAGAAGAGGCCTAAAGAGGGGAATGCCCTGACGTTTGGATTTATTCACAGAACAATTGCTTAGATGGCAAGGACAGTATTAAAGTATTTGTAAGGACTGTTGGTTATAAGACTGATAAGTGCTTCAGTCAACATTTGAGGACGAATGTTCCAAAGGGGGGAATGATGTTACTCCTCATGTTTTCGTACGCAAAGGTGCGTCGTAAGTCAATTAATGTAAGCTCGGAAATGATAACCTTTTTGAAAGTATATAAAGTAATTTAATGATATTACATCCCGTATTTCCATTCAACATACAAACGACTAGGTTGAGGATGAATGTACTTAAACATGAGAAACGAAATTTTGGAAAAATAAAAATGAGCTTCTTGCGTACCCGACGTGCCTGCTTCACCAACTTACTTTTCTTCCTACTTGCTTGAGCTACTCGACACATGTCGAAATTATTTAACGAGGATGAGACACATGTTTCAAAATGGAAAAAAGAACCAACATGTATCACCTACTTGATTAAGTAGGTGACAAGTAGGTAAATCACCTACTTAGAGCTTGTGGACCAAATTAAAAGGGAATGGAAAAGGATAGAGGTGGGAAAGTCTTGGGGCATCCCAAGACCCATCTGCCCAAGCCCATTAGTGGGGCCATATAAACATAGATATATCTCAATTTCACTTAGAAAACAATTCATAATCCCTTTCTCTCTATTGCAATGTGAAGAAGCTCCAAAATATCACCCTAAAACCTCTCTCAACGTTATCTTATGGTTTAAGTCCAAATCTACAAGTTGGTAAGGCAATTTCTCTCTTGGAAGATCAAGATCACCTAATTATCTCTCTACTTTGTTGTTTGGGGTAAAGATCTAATTTGAGCTTGAAGTAGAGCTTAGTTGGACGAGTATTCTTGCTGCCAAGGTAAGGTTTAACTTCTCATATATGTATTTAAGATCATCTATGTATAGCTAGTTAATTTGATAAAGGATACTTGTGAAATAGGTTGAACATCATGTTGCAGTGTTATAGTTGATGGACTATTTTGGAGTTGAAATTTTGATGTTTTATGGCTGGAAATCAGTAGAAATAACTTAAGAATATTATTGCTATTGTTGTTGATGTGTTTGGATGAAGAGAAGGCTTGGAAAGCGCAAGTTAGAACTTGGTTGTTGGGTGAGATGGTGTGGACTGTTTCGGTGATGTATTGTCATGAATATGAGGTTATATATATATATATATATATATATATATATATATATATATATATATATATATATATATATATGTGTGTGTGTGTGTGTGTGTGTGTGTGTTTGTTGACATTCTTGACATGTTGGTCTTGTTGTTTGATTTGAGGAAAATGAAAAGAATAAGGGGTGGTGCTGTCCAAAATTTCGTAGACGAGCTTGTCGCTCATTTGTGTCGAGTTCTAGATTCCGTAAGCTTAATAATGGTCTCTTATTGTTTGTTGAAGATTGAAGTACTAACGGTCTGAACCGACGTCGTGTGGTTAAGTAAACGACAAAGGTATGTTAAGGCTATCCCTTCTTTCCTTTGGCATGATTCAGATGATACAAACTAAACAAGCAAATACGTAACTTTCATAAATGACTCAATTCATAGAACTACTAGGGGTGCCTATATTCTTGATTCCCCATGTGTCCTATTATTATATCGTCTGTTCATGGGTTTCTGAAAATACGTAAGTTGATAAAGATTATCCGAAGGCATATTGATCTTATGACATTCCGAGAGATCTTATTGACTTACTTCCTTATGCATTGTATTCATTTATACATGTACATCGACCATGACTAGATGGCATTATATACGGGTATATTATATGTATATGGCGTATGGGGAAAGGTTACGGCGTTATATACGCACTACCACCTGATCAGCTAGTATATGTTGATGATTTCGCCCACTGAGGCCGAGATGATATGATGGGATGCCTTCAGAAGCTTGATGATGTTATGTACGCATATACCTATGCATGATATGACATTTATATGCATATGAATGACATTATAAACATTTTATATTTCATAAAGCTATTCAGACTTATAGGTTGAGTTCTTTACTCCATGTTTATTTCATGTCTTTTATATACTACTATTCATATCTTACATACTGAGTACTTTATTCATACTGACGTACCTTTTTCCTAGGGATGCTGCGTTTCATGCACGCTAGATAGGTTGGCAGTCCTCCTAGTAGGCTATCAGCTCAGTGGAAGGTGTTACACACTCCACTAGCTCCAGTGTTGTCTATATATTCAGTATACTTTGGACATGTATTGATTGGTATAGCGAGGCCCTGTCCCGACCTTGATGATTCTTATGTACTCTTAGAGGCTTGTAGATATATGTCATGTATATGGATGATTGTATGGCCTTGCCGGCTTATGTTATGAGTGTCAAATGATGTATAAGGTTTTATATTATTTTGGGTCATCCTATGTCTAGTATTCCCTTATATTTTATTCTGGTTATCTCATGACGGCCCTTCTGGCCCATTTACCCATGATGGTGTAATAAGAAAGATACGTTACGTTAGTACTCAGTTGAGTAAGGCACCGGGTGCCGGTCGCGGCCCTCCGATTTGGGTCGTGACAAAAGTGGTATCAGAGCAGTTCTGTCCTAAAGGGAGTCTACAAGCCATGTCTAGTAGAGTCTTGTTTATGGGTGTGTTGGGCACTACACTTATAAGTAGGAGACTACCGGGCATTTAGGACTGTCACTCTTTCTTCTTACTCTAGATTGTGTGGTAGAGCTCAGTTGTAAGAATTCAAACTCCTAAATTCTATTTTATTCGTAATACAACGATACCTACATCTAGAAAGACAGTTGGTAAGGGATTGAATGTAGTTGTGGAAGAGTTAAGTCAGAGGAACTCGATTTTGCATTATGCTTATGATGAGTAATTGTAAGGTCTTCAGCAGATCATGTGTGTACTAAGACATGTAAGCTTCTTAATAAGGAGCCCTAAGGCATGGATATCTATCCACCCATATGGTAAAAAGAAACGAGAGAATCAGAAGGTAGATACAAGTTTTAACAAGTAAAAGAAGCAAGGTGAAGAAGGGTACGAGGTACCCTGTTAATGAAGATTATCAGTATTTACAATTCAAGCAGAGAAATATAAGCATTTTGAGTTTACCTTCAACAATAACAGAGGTATGTACAATTGGCCATACCCATATCAGGTATGCCCTATGGGAACTAACAGATATAGTTTAAGAGAAGGACGGGATATCAGGATCCAGCTGGGGTTAGAGTAACCCAAAATAGTGGATGGATTGTTAGCGTTAACTAACATTTTCGAAGGATAATGCAAATGTGGCAATAGATCTCCTTATGAGACACCCAGATGGTGCACTCTAGAATAGTACAGTTAGATATGAATACTAGCATGTTCATAAAATTTAGAAGATAGGCACTGGAATACTAGAAGGGATAAATATTTATCTTAGTATGGCTCCCGTCCCTAGTCAAGAGAGAATGTTAGGCGACCCGAAGAGCTAGTGGATGGAGCAATGGGAGCTAAAAGCGAAAGAATGTATTGTTGAAAATTTCAGAATAAAATGATATACAGAAATATAAGAAGGAGAATAAGAAGAGAGTAAATGAAACATTATGAGTAAGATGTGATAAATGAGTGATCATGGTAAATCAAAATATGATAGGATGACAAAGTCTCTAGTCAAGTGAAGGAAAATACAACACAAGAGTATAAGCCATGAAGTCATATCCCCATTTCGAGAAATGAGTTGGTGACTCCAATGTGATTACCAAAAGGAAAAGTTAGACTCCCGAAGTAATAGAAATCAGTATGGGCTAGTGAACAAGATAAACTAAACATGAATTAGGGACCGAAGGATTTTATAATAGTCGGCATCCTGAGAATTTCAGAGATAGCATTACGGCAATAATAGAATGGACAACAAAATAATAACCTTTAAAGTTCATTCAGGAAGACACTTCCCTAAAGCAAGCACCGTGAGCAGATTTAAGCTTAAGGGACTAAGTGTGCCAGTTACACTATATGTCACCCTTATGTGTAAGAAATTTTGTTATCCTTGGTACAGAAGGGTTACCGCAAGGCGAGAAGGAGTCAGTGAAGATGTGAAAAGACGCCAAAGATGAATATAGGGGGGAAGATGGTGTGATATAGTATTAAGTCGCTGTTATGTGGTTCAAGTAACTATGGAATAGTAAAGGAAGAATGCGGTAAAAAGGTAAAAAGAATAAAGTTTCAATTATTCAGATCCTGCAGATATGTTACGACTCCAGAACATTATGCAAGCACGATGCCGGGGAGAGGCAGTAAGGATTCCCGCCCAGGATGTTCTTGATAAATAAGTGTGAATGAATATTTAATACATAAGGAGCTAGTGCGAGAGGTAAGTTAAGACAAAGGAAATAACCCAGGAGAGATTATGCGGAATATAGATATGAGAATTGACCAATGAGTAGTTAGTAGTTGATTCATGAAAAGTCTAGTTATGGCTAGACAAGAGGATACAGATAAATCAATAGATCGTGCAAGATAAACATAGTGAACTGCAACATAGGGAATTCGGTCTCGCAGATATGATATCGGGATCCTTGAGAAATATACAGATAAGAGTTGGGGTAGTTAAAGGTACCGTATAAGTGTTACAGAAATAATAGAGAGGAGATAGTCAAAATTTAAGTTTAGAAACAACCCTACGAGAACAAGGACATGGAGACAATTAACTAAGGATAATTATATGCGAGGAAGAACATCAAAAATTCCGTCGGGTAAACGATGTAATAAGCTCGCAGCCTTACAAGAGTCAGAGGGTCTTCCCCAAGTACTACAACAAAAGACTAGCTAAAGAAATAAGGAAGAAGGATTCAACCTAATCATAGTAACTTGAAGAAGAAATGGTCTTGTAACAGCAGTCTCACTACAACATTGTATGCACTCCATAAGAAAGTGGCACCTATCGTGGCTAATGAGTGGGAAGTAAAATCAAAAGTAATATTTGAGATCATATGAGTTTCACAAAAATTATGGCATGCGTGGGAACTAAAATAAGCCAAGTATCCATGCAGCAAGTGGCAGAACAACTAGGAAAAGTAATTGCTTATGTATAAAGACAACTGAGAAGGCACGAAAGGAAATCTATAGTGCTATCAAGTTAAAGGAAGGTTGCGAGTAGTATAAATCGATATGTGTAGGTCGCAAGCTAAAGTATCGTAGAGCGACAAGGTTTTAGGTAGATAGGAGTAAGGATTAAAAAAGGGAGTGAAAAGGTGTCAAGAATAGGTAAGGCCTTGGGATTAAGCCCATCAAAACAAGAGATCTGATGGTTTCCGTAAGTTATAGAAAGCTCAGTATAGCATGAATGAACTCATAGGAGTCTAAGACTAGGAGGATTTAGAAGAGATGGAATGCTGCCCTGGTAGTAGAATAAGGGTGTAATTGTGATAGATAAGAGGATGACATTTAGGCATTTGATTGAGTAATGATCTAAAAAAAAAAGGGGATTTCATGAATTGCACAGGAGTAGAATACCCCCATAACATGAATCACATTGGGATGCTATGAAATATAGTTATTGGAGTATAGTAGCATCCCTAGGTGGATCAAGGAAATCACTTCAAATATTCCTCGATGCGACGTGAGCCCTTGTGACAATGTATTATGTAAGGTTTCAAGTTATCAGTGATAGATTATAGATCAACATTGAGGTGAACCAACAATGTATGGATAAACGTTACAAATTATGAGATCGGATTAGGCTGTCATTCTTAAGATGAACAGTAATGAAGAAGTATTAAAGGACTTAGATTCATGCATATAGGATAAGGAACGAGAGTAGCCTGGAGTTGGGTAGCATACCTCAGTAACAATAAACCAAAGTAAGAGTTATGGTATAGTATGACCTACTTAGATGTAGTAAAGCCATAAGCATAGATAACCGAGGCTATGAAACAAGATATAGCAATAGTTGTAAGTCCGACAAAGTATTGAGCGTAGAACTTCAGTACACATATACATGCCCAGAGGGACAACTTGTCATAATTCTATATATATTCACAAAGTGAGGCCTAGAAATTGGCTAAAAGCTGGAGGAAAAAAGGAGAGAAGAGTAGCATAAGCGCACATACAAGGACAAAGTCATATAGACTGCATGATAGAAGGTAGCAATAGTTACAAGATTAGAAGAATTCTGACCACAAGTCGTGGTGTGAGAAAGAGGCCTAAAGGGGAGAATGCCCTGGCCTTTGGATTTATTCACAGAATAGTTGCCTAGATGGTAAGGACAGTATTAAAGTATTCGTAAGGACTGTAGGTTATGAGACTGATAAGCGCTTCAGTCAACATTCGAGGACGAAATCGCCCAAATTTGAGCTCCCATTCTCAAAATATTATAAAATAACTCAAACCCTCGAAAATGATATGTCATAACACTGCCCAACGATACCTTCGTGATCACGAGACCTACTTCGCGATTATGAAAGCCAAACTCTTGCTCAGTTACTGCCCCTTCTTCGCGAACACGAGGCCCCACGCGAACGTGATGCATCATAAACACGAATAGCCAAAGGCATGCCACCCCAGCCGGCCTTCCTCAATGTGAACCTGATGGTTTCCGTAAGTTATAGAAAGCTCAGTATAGCATGAATGAACTTGAAGGAGTCTAAGACTAGGAGCATTTCGAAGAGATGGAATGGTACCCTGGTAGTAGAATAAGGGTGTAATTGTGATAGATAAGAGGATGACATTTAGGCATTTGATTGAGATATTAGATTTAAAAAAAAGGGGATTTCATGAATTGCACGGGAGTAGAATACCCCCATAAGATGAATCACATTGGGATGCTATGAAATACAGTTATTGGAGTATAGTATCATCCCTATGTGGAGTACGCAAATCACTTCAAATGTTCCTCGATGCGACGTGAGCCCTAGTGACAATGTACTATGTAAGAGGTTTCAAGTTATCGGTGGAAGATTATAGACCAATTTTGAGGTGAATTAACAATGGATGGATAAAAGTTACAAAGTATGAGTTCAGATTAGGCCATCATTCTTAAGATGAACAATAATGAGGAAGCACTAAAGGACTTAGATTTATGCATATAGGATAAGCAACGAGAGTAACCTAGATGTTGGTAGCAGACCTCAGTAACAATAAACCGAAGTAAGAGTTATGGTATAGTATGACCTACTTAGATGTAGTACAGCCATAAACATAGATAACCGAGGCTATGGAACAAGATATAGCAATAGTTGTAAGTTCGACAAAGTATCGAGCAGAGAACTTTGGTACACCTATAGATGCCCAGAGGAACAGCTTTTCATTATTCTGTATATGTTCACAAAGTGAGGCATAGAGATTAGCTAAAAGCTGGAGGAAAAGGAGAGAAGAGTCGCATAGGCGCACATACAAGGACAAAATTGTATAGACTGCATGATAGAATGTAGCAATAATTACAAGATTAGATGAATTTCGACCACAAGTCGTGGTGTGAGAAGAGGCCTAAAGAGGGGAATGCCCTGACCTTTGGATTTATTTACAGAACAATTGCTTAGATGGCAAGGACAGTATTATAGTATTTGTAAGGACTGTTGGTTATAAGACTAATAAGTGCTTCAGTAAACATTTGAGGATGAATGTTCCAAAGGGGGGAATGATGTTACTCGTCATGTTTTCGTACGCAAAAGTTCGTCGTAAGTCAATTAATGTAAGCTCGGAAATGAGATCCTTTTTGAAAGTATATAAAGTAATCTAATGATATTACATCCTGTATTTCCATTCAACATACAAATGACTAGGTTGAGGACGAATGCACTTAAACGTGAGAAAGGAAATTTTGGAAAAATAAAAATGAGTTGCTTGCTTACCCGACGTGCCTGCTTCACCAACTTACTTTTCTTCCTACTTGCTTGAGCTACTCGACACATGTCGAAATTATTTAACGAGGATGAGACACATGTTTCTAAATGGAAAAAAGAACCAACATGCATCACCTACTTGATTAAGTAGGTGACAAGCAGGTGCATCACCTACTTAGAGCTTGTGGACCAAATTAAAAGGGAATGGAAAAGGATATAGATGGAAAAGTCTTGGGGCATCCCAAGACCCATCTGCCCAAGCCCATTAGTGGGGCCATATAACATAGATATATCTCAATTTCACGTAAAAATCAATTCATAACCCCTCTCTCTATTGCAATGTGAAGAAGCACCAAAATATCATCCCAAAACCTCTCTCAACATTATCCTGGGGTTCAAGACCAAATCTACAAGTTGGTAAGGTGATTTCTCTCTTGGAAGATCAAGACCACCTAGTTATCTCTCTACTATGTTGTTTGGGGTAAAAAGCTATTTGAGCTTGAAGTAAAGCTTAGTTGGACGAGTATTCTTGTTGCCAAGGTAAGGTTTAACTTCTCCTATATGTATTTAAGATCATCTATGTATATCTAGTTGATTTGATAAAGGAAACTTGTGAAATAGGTTGAACAGCATGTTGAAGTGTTATAGTTGTTGGACTATTTTGGAGTTGAATTCTTGATATTTTATGGCTGGAAATTAGTACAAAAAACTTAAGAATACTATTGCTATTGAGGTTGAAGAGAAGGCTTGGAAAGTACAAATTAGAACTTGGTTGTTGGGTGAGATGGTGTGGACTGTTTTGGTGATGTATTGTAACGGATATGATATATATATATATATATATATATATATATATATATATATGTGTGTGTGTGTGTGTGTGTGTGTGTGTGTGTATGTGTGTGTGTGTGTGCATGTGTGTGTTCGTTGACATTCTGGACATGTTGGTCTTGTTGTTTGATTTGAGGAAAATGAAAAGAATAAGGTGAGGTGATGTCCAAAATTTTGTAGACGAACTAGTCGCTCATTTGTGTTGAGTTATAGCTTCCGTAAGCTTAACAATGGTCCTTTATTGTTTGTTGTAGATTGAAGTACTAACGGGCTGAACCGACGTTGTGTGTTTAAGTAAACGACAAAGGTATATTAAGGCTATCCGTTCTTTCCTTTGGCATGTTTCAGATGATATAAACGAAACGAGCAAATACGCAACTTTTATAAATGACTCAATTCATAGAAGTACTAGGGGTGCCTATATTCTTGATTCCCCATGTGTCCTATTATTATATCGCCTGTTCATGGGTTTCTGAAAATACGTAAGTTGATAAAGATTATCCGAAGGCATATTGATCTTATGGCATTCCGAGAGATCTTATTGACTTACTTCCTTTTGCATTGCATTCATTTATACATGTACATTGACCATAACCAGATGGCATTATATATGCGTATATTATATGTATATGGCATATGGGGAAAGGTTACGGCGTTATATACATACCGCCACCTGATCAATTGGTATACGTTGATGATTTCGCCCACTGAGGCTGAGATGATATGGTGGGATGCCCTCAGAGGCTTGATGATGTTATGTACGCATATACCTATGTATGATACGATATTTATACGCATATGCATGATATTATAAAGGTTTCATGATTCACAGAGCTATTCAGACTTACTGGTTGAGTTCTTTACTCCATATTTCCTTCATGTCTTTTATATACTACTTTTCATACCTTACATACTCAGTACTTTATTCATACTGACGTCCCTTTTGCTTGGGGATGCTGCGTTTCATGCTCGTAGGTCCTGATAGACAGGTTGACAGTCCTCCTAGTAGGCTATCAGCTCAGCGGAAGGTGTTGTGCACTCCACTTGCTCCGTAGTTGCCTATTTGGTCAGTATGCTTTGGATATGTATTGACTGGTATAGCGGGGCCTTATCCCGGCCTTTATGATGCTTATGTACTCATAAAGGCTTGTAGATAGATGTCATGAATATGGATGATTGTATGGCCTTGTCGGCCTATGTTATGAGTGTCAAATGATCTTGTCGGCCTTATAGACCCGTATATCACATGTATAAGTTTCTATATCATGTTGGGTCGTCTTATGTTTAGTATTCCCTTAGTATTTTATTCTAGTTATTTCATGACGGCCCTTCTGGCCCATTTACCTATGATGGTATAATAAGAAAGATACGTTACGTTAGTACTCGGTTGAGTAAGGCACCGAGTGCCCGTCGCGGCCCTCCGATTTGGATCGTGACAGTTACATACTTATGGTTCAAAATTTCAAGATTTTGTCCCAATGTAAAGGAATGAATTACATTCTATTGAGTTTTTAGTTATATATATATATATATATATATATATATATATATATATATATATATATATATATATATATTAAGTGGAAGTTTGATTTAATTTGTTAGAAGCGGTTTGTAAATCTTTAAATGTACACAATTTCTTTTGTTTAGTGAACTTGTGATTAAAGGTTATAACTGTTAGAATCGGTTAAGAATAGATCACAAGAATAAAATTATTCCAAGACATCTAATTTTGGCTACGTGGAATATTGAGAAACTAGTTACTGGTGTGACTAGTAATGGTCTTCTTCCAAATATATGCCTAAGTAGGCATTCAGACATAAGAATTGTAAAATTTTGAAATCTAAGTGAATATGATATTTGAAAATTAGAGTTTTGTTTGGACATGAATATAGTTTTGGATTTTTTTTGAATTTTTGTGAGTGATCTGAGTGAAAATTTTGAAAAACAGCTCTTTAAATTTTTTCTAATTTTTAAAAAATTTTAAAATTCATATAAAGTGAAAATTAAAAATTTTATGGCTTAACACTAATTTTAAAAAAAATAAAATGGTAAATTTTTCGAAAAAAGTCAAAAAACAATCATGGCCAAACAAGCTCTAATTTTGTTGCCTAAGAACACTTCATGCTACACTTCATGCTGGTAATCAAAAAGTTAAATTATATTCATTTGTATAAAACTATATCTTCTCAATATACAACTATAGTATTTAATTTTTTTTTATGGTAATTAGCAATTATAAGATGAATTTTAAGATTTAATTTTAATTTTACCTTTTTATTTTTAAATACTCCTTAAATCATTCTTAATTAGATATATTTAAAATGATCCAAACGAGTGAATAAAAGCATATGACTATAATTAACCCCAAATATATGTTGTTTATGAGCATTTTTTTTCTCATAGAAAAGAGAGAAAATATGAAATAAATTATTAGCTTGACAATTTCATAAGTTTTTAAATATCTTTTATGACCGCGCTTTCCCTCTCCTCTCTTCGCTCTATATGCTTCTATGGCAGTGGAATGACTGAGTGCCATTCTCTCGCTGGCACTCTCAGCGACGAAAATGGGGTTCCAGGTCTATAAATAGACCTACTGAGAAGAAGATTAACAAGCAGCAATCAAAAATCATATACTGTATTTGTTCAACCAAGAAAATCAAGATCACATATTCCTCTGATCGCCTCTTCTCGCTCTTCTTCTTCTTCTTCTTCTTCTTCTTCTTCTTCTTCTTCTTCTTCTTCTTCTTCTTCTTCCATCTTCTTCTACATCTTCTTCTTCTTCTCATCTGATTCTTTCTCAAAATCTCAAGATTCAAGAATGGTTTTCAAGATAACAATTAACACCAAAGAAGGGATACTCTGTACCATTGGGGAAGCTATCGCCCAAGGGCATCCCCAAATTGGATTTGTCATTTCATCAGCCCTAACCTACAATGATTACAAGGAAGTTCGGAACTCAATCATAATTGAGAATATAAGCAGGAGGAGGGGTGACTTCATTGTAAATCCCCGCCCAACAGAACAGCAAGATTTCCCTGTAGTTAGAGTTACAACCCTCGAGGAATTGGAGGAAGCTAGAAGAAAATATGTAAGAAGCTTCGTCGTCCAAGTTCCAAAATCAGTTCATGAAAACACAAGAAGTGCAATCATGAGCACCGCCAGGTTCAATGACATTGTGTCGTTTAGTTAAGGTTGCATATATAGCTTAGTAGCTCTTCGTTAATAACATTGTGTCGTTTTAGGTACAAGAATTAAAGGACTTTTACTTTTTTTGGGTATCTTGTCTTGTCAAAATATGAGAGAAAGCAGACAGAGTCGAAAGAGAAAATTGTATAATTACGCAATAGAATAAAATCAGATGAGACATCTGGCGGTGAATGTTATCTTTTGTGGAGTTACTATCTTTTCCCTTGTTAGTAGATTTTGTTCTTTTTGGTTAAAGAAATCCTTGTTTTTAAGTCATAGACATTGATGTACTTTTAAGACCATAACGTGATGGCTATAATTGCACTTTGACAATATAATTCGCAAAGCTTTCAGATTTATCTGTTTTGTTTTGTCATTTCATGTTTAATGCATTTCTCTTCTTTCTCATTTCTACTTTTAGCTCTCCACTCCCAATTTTTGCAATCACAACTTGGAGACCATGGCATGATGTGATGGATGATTGATAAAATTACTTTATGACATGATATATGAAATTCCACTCATGATTTGTCAGCAGGCTTTCGTATAGCATGCAGGGTTCTCATTAGTCATTACCATCTAAGTTGTGATGTTATTAATTTAATTATAATGGAGTAGTAAGAAATTATAAGATTCTTGATAATTAATGTCTTGTATCCTGGCTGATGCTGCAATATTTTTTATGGGTGCCTATTCTTACAACTTAGGTGACTCGTAAAAAAAACAGTTAAATTAGAGTGACTCGTAAAATTAGAGTAAGTAAATGACTTTTCAGGACAAGGTTAAGTTGTACCTCCGGATCTCATTTATGGGTGCCGGCTCATGTTATCACTATGGCGCTCAAATAATGTAGCTTCAGTTCTGTTAAATTCTCAACTGTATCCCATTAATTTGAATAATTGAAGAAGCTGGGTCTGGATCTCCCCGTTAAAGTAGCTGTGAATCAGGGCCAACTTGTGATGTTAATTTTTGTACTTTTGGGTTTGGTTTTCTCTCTCTAAAGATCAGGATGTTAGGAGAAAAATTTCTTAACATCCACTTTGTTGCTTAGCTTTATATGAAGTATCTTCCACTAGCAAAGTATATTTCGATTGGGAGTAAGGTATGCATTTGTGAGTTTTGCATAATATTAAGATTGTGTTTAGTTCGATTGATCGTTATAGACAAGGATACTTTCATATTTGTTACAGTTGCTGAATGTTAATTGTACGTTGTGATTTACTGTTGAGAGAATCTATATGTATGTAGCTCCTGCTAGTAAAAGATACTTCAGTTTGTGTAAAAGTTAAGAATTAATTTTGTTACATTTAGATCATGTATGATTCATTGAACTTGCGTAGAACATCTTCTATAGAATATTCAAGAAAAGAATCAATCGAAATTCATGGAGAAATGAACTAGAGAATCACGAAATGTAGCTTTAAACAGAATAGGCGAGTTGCACTAATTTGAATTTCTGAAGTTCTGGTTCTCCTTTTTGGGTCTTTGGCATCTTATTTTTGCTTGGTGAATCAATGATCAACATTGTTTTGTTGCAAAGAATAATAAGATTGTGCACATGAAATCTATCGTAGATATTAGATATCTTATAGTACCTTTTTTTTTTGGATTTAAATACTACTTTTCTCGCTTCGTTGTTTCTTAATTCATGTGCAAAGTGTTGTTGCCACCCCTACATGAATTTCATGCTACTGGTATGTTGCACCAGATCTTTAGCAAATGACAACCTCTAAATGTGGCAAATGACAACACTCAACCTATATGATATAACAAAAGCTTTTATGTTATCTTTAAGTAGTTTCTAGTGCATCTGCTATGTGTCTTCTCTTTCACTTTCGCCTGTTTGGATTAGTATTATCATAGGCGCACTTAAAGTGCGCTTAAGCCTTGAAACGAGGCTCATAACATGTTTAGCGCTTCGCCTCGTTTAGCGGGCGCTTCTGTGTTGTCATCAAGACTCTAAGGCATACTTTTCTTTGCCAGTGAGCATAATTTTAAAGAGGCGACACTAAGCAATTAATATTTCATTTTATCATAAATTTTCTTCAACTTTCTTTTTTATATATTTGGTATTCATGTTAATAGATTTTAGTCTTGGACTATACATACATATTTGTAATTTTTCTCCATTTGTACCTTTCTTCATTAAAGCCCACATTTTATTTGCGCTTAAAGCTCCAACAGACCTTAGACCTTTTTTACGCTTTCACCTTTGACAACACTGATTTGGATTATCACGTTCAGCACAGAATTCTGATTCCATTCAATCGTTGGCAGTGGTTGTAATTGAGATGGCTCTTAGCCACTGAAGCTTTAGTCAGAGTCTATGCTGTCGACTGCGATTTAAAGGTACTTTTAGGGCATGTGTGTTGTGCAAATTGCAAATTGTATGCTTAGCACACAAACGCTACTTTGACGGGTACTTCTATCTCGTATTAACTTCAAATCTTTTCAATGTCAAGTTACTTTTCAAGCATTGCAGGTTAAACTCATGAGTTCCTGAATCCTAACTATTGCAAATTACAGAGCTGAGATTATAGATATAACTGCTAAAGATTTAGATGGATTTTCTTGTTCATTGGATAATGTACAGGTATTGCTTGAAATTCAATTCCATGGTGCGTACCTACTGGAATGTGAAATGGACTTAAACTTATTGTGCTCATATCTTTCCCCCAGAGTTTATTGTACTCTTTCGTCTCTATTCTTCATAGTTTTAGAGAAGTCACCGAATTTTCTTTCTTTTCTTAAAATATGTTGCTTTTACCGCTTTGGAGTTGGATCATATCGGTACTTGATACATCATTATGTCTTCAATATAAGGCCTTCTTTAAGTTACTTGAGCAAAGTAAGTAGTGGATCATTGAGTCTCATGTTATTTTCTCAACCCTGCTGAATATTGCCCTACTCCATCCTCACTTTGAATTTCTATATATTTTGTGTGAGAATTGTAAGTACAAACATTTCCTTACATGATTGAATATATAAACATTTGAAAGAAGTCCTGAATCATTTTGTGATGGTATGTTATGTACTATGCTTTATTATTCTATTTGGGAGAGTGGTGGTAGTGGTTTGTCTTCCTCTTGTTAACGTAATTTTCCTAGCTTTTGTTCCTTATGCATGTATAACTAAAGAATATATCATGTTACAAGTTCTCTAAGTGAATGGTATTGTTACTTGCACGAGTTTTGAAATAGTTTATGTTACGTAGAAACTGTGATAGCAGGGCGCTCCTCATAATTTTATGAAAGATGCATGTACTACGATGAATCTTGTTCATTCTAAAATTGAGCTTAAATTGATGATATCATACCATTTGTTGGACAAGAGCTTATGAAAAAAAATTGTTTTTCTAGTTATATTTTTGCTTCTTGACTGATCAATTTTAAATTGTCTCCCAAGAGCCAGAGATGGTAATGCTGCTTGTTCAGGATACTACTGTGTGGAAAATTAGACATTGTTAGTGTTTACCCGAAAAATCGGATAACGTTAAATTTATGTATGGTTCTAAGGCTAAGTAGATTCCTTTTATCTGAAGATAACAATACACGTATTTATGATGCAAGATAGAAAATGATGAACAAAGATACTTAGTGAGCTTTAGAAAGATAAGCACAATGAATTCTTAATTCCAGGGAAGATGTCTTCTATTACAATCTATCTTGCCTTTTATAGCCAAGGATCACTACTTTATCTATAGCAACATAAAGGAATAATATTACTAGTGGAGGACCCATGATGGTGTGTCTCCTCCTTAATTCCCGCCAAAATTCTCTCCTTTGGTGCGGTTGTAACAACTTTTTGTCTGTGAGCTCGATACCGACTCGAGCTCAGTGTCGGATCGGAACCTCGGCCTTGGTTTCGAGCTTGGTGATCACTTTCGGGCATCGATGTTCGGGACCTGTATCGGTCGATGTTACCTCGGTCGATTCGGACGCCCCGAGCTCGACGCCCCCATCTCGAAATTCGTTCGGGTTCTCCATGAAGATACCCCTTGACTGAGATGCCATCCTCGATCGATCTTCATGATCGAGGATCGGTTTTAACCGTATACAGATATCCCCCTCGTTTCTTGAAAAGGAGATGACGAGAAATGATGTGATTTCCCTAAGGTTCGACCGAATCAATGATGACGTTTCTATCGACTTTGACTATGACGTGCGTGATAGCTGTCCCATCGATTTGGTTTTATCGAGGCATTTAATGAGTGTCAGTCGGTGGTCGTCCACCGCTAGAAACGAATCGCCATGCCTTATAAATAGTTTTCCCATATAATGTTTTCCACTTTTGTGCTTCCTCTTTTCCCAAATTCCCTTTGATTATTTTCTCTACTTCATTGCTTTAGTGCCGCTTATACCAGAGTTTTGGTGTTGTCCCCTCTTTCACTTTCCTTTGCGACTTTTTCTTCTCATATTGATGGCGAAAACTTAAAAAATCGTACCTCATAAGGAGAAAGCTTCCTCCTCACGGCCGTGTGACGATAAGGCGCCGACGGAGCCGTCCGTTCAAGATTATATTCCCAGCCCGTGTATTTTAAAAACTAATTTTAGGGTGGAGAACCCTTCGTCTGTTCCGGGTCAGTGTGAGCACGTATCGATGTATACGTGCTCTATAGCGGAGGTTCACCTCGAGGCCGTCAGAAAAGACTGCGGCTGGGGTTCTGAGGTTGTGTTACAAATCCTATCCTCCGATGAGAGCGTCACTACCTACGTGGAGGGATTTTTACATGTTTACACCTATCCCTTTATGTTGGGAGCTGTCGATCCCGTGATTTTTGATTTCTGCAGGAGATATCAGGTCACCCTCGACCAAATTCATCCTTCCGTATGGCGTATAGTCATCTTATTGCGTTTCTTCTCTATCAAAGCCAGAGGGTTGGATTCTTCTCTGAACCACCTTATACGACTGTATCGGCCTCAGATTTATCGTGGACTAATTAGGCTACATCGTCGAGCATCGAAGGCTTTGATGTCGAGCATCGATGAAGATAAGGATCGAGGTTGGATGGGTCGATATATTCGAGTGAGGACTCGTGATCTTATCCCGAAGGAAAAGATGCCGTTTCCTGAAAAATGGAATTTCGACCGTAAGTGATTCATGTTTGCTTTTCGTGTCTTTTTCCGTTTTTGTTAATATTATTTTCTGATTTCCAGCTGCACCTTGGATGCCATAAGTTGTGCCTGATCTCGAGGATTGGGTTCGAAAGTTAGCCTCGACTTCATCCTATGCCGAGCGCGCTTGGCGTGATTTGGCTAAAGGTAGATGGGAGGCCAAGAATCATGGTGAGGTTTGGTTCTTGTTTCCCTCGAGGTATATTCTGCGTTCATTTCGTTATCGATTTTTCCTTTGTATATAGGTGTAACTAGGGATGCCGCTTTGAGGCCTTTGAGCGGTGATGAAGAAAACAAGTCCCCGGTCCCGGAACAGGGAAAAGAAAAGAAACGAAGGGCTTCCTCTCGGCCGGAGGACCCTAAGCCCAAAACTCGAAAGGTGAGGAGAAAAATCATTGCCCTTTCGATCGACTCGGTCCAACGACTGAGGGAGGAAGAAGAAGAAGAAGAAGATAGCTCCTCGGCTTTGGTAGTCCGACCTACTGAGGCAGTCGAGGTTGCTAGAGCTGCTGAGCCGATGGCGGCCGTGCCTATCGGGGTTGGTTCCGAAGACCTAAGTCTCGATCGGAGTACTCCGAGTGATTTGCTTGGGGCAATGGCAATGGGTCATTCACCTTCTCTTCCGTCTTTTTCTGAGGAGGCGTTGAAGGAGGCTCGAGAGCTGAAGACTCCCGATATTGGTGTTGGCTCAGGTGCAGCGGATCCTTTTAAGGAATGTTTTACTGGTGTTGATAACAGTTCCGATATCGATGATGCTTCTCTTTTGTTAGAGGAAGCTCAGCGTTTTATTACTCGGGTAATGATTCTTCCATACTTGGCTTCTGTGTTCTTTTCCATACTTGACAGTTCCGATATCGGTGATCCTTCTTTGTTTTATTGGTGTTGATGACAGTTTCTAACTATGCAGGCCATCGGTAGGTTTCGAGTTGATCTTAGCCAGTGTGAGGCCGAACTCCGGAAGGTCCTAGGTGAAAGAGATGACCTTCGGCTTCTTTGTAGCAAAAAGGAGGAGGCTATAAAGGATCTTCAAGCGGATTTGGCTAAGGTTCATGAAGAAAGGGTCGAGCTCGATCAGCAGGTGAGCCTCGTTCTGTTAAAGTATGGATTCGACTCGACTGTGGAAGTTAACCCTTCGTTGTCTCAGTTGCAGCAAAATATCGAGAAGATCGGGCTACTTCGAGAGGAGGTCGATCAAATCCGGGCCGAATGCAACCAGTGGAAGGAGACTATTGACCGCCTGGCAGCGGAGAAAGAAACCATCTTAACAAAGTTATTATCAGCCAACGTTCAGCTTCGAAACGTCAAGTAAAAGGTGTCGGTTCAGGCTAAGAAAATCGATGAGCTTGAGATACGACTTGCTGAGGCTAAGGCGGAGGTTGAGTCGTCGAAAGTTTTGGCGGATAAGTCTATTGCTGTATATCGAGTTGATGCTGAGGCCACTCAGGTGGAGGCCCGGGAAGCGGCGAAGATTGCCGATGCTCGAGCTCATTGGATTGCCGAACTTGTTAAGTGTAGATCTCGGAGGGAGACCCTCGAGGAGATACATGCTCGAGGTTTCGACCTTACCGAAGAGGTAAGAAAGGCAAAAGAGCTTGAAGCAGAAGCTGAAGCCTTGGCTTCTGATGATGATGACGATGATAATGATGATGGTAGCAAAAGCGGGTCCGAGGGTGGGGAAGACCCCGACCCAGAAGCTTAGAGTCTAATTCTCCATATCTGTAAATTAATTACGTAGGCAATTTTGTATATATATAACAAGGTCAATTTTGATCGATCAGATTTGGAGTGACGTTTTGCTTGTTGAGTTGATGATAATGTGGTGGTTAACGTAAACTCTGAGTAAACGTAGCTTTTTCAATGTTTCAAACTTGATTGGGTCCTTGTTCGAACTCGGCAGCCCGTAGGCTTTAACATTTGAGTGTTTATTTCGAACTCGATATAGAAGTAGCCCGTAGGCTTAATATTCAAGTGTTTATTTCGAACTCGAGATAATGTGGTAGCCCGTAGGCTTAATATTCGAGTGATTATTTCAAACTCGAGATAATGTGGAAGCCCGTAGGCTTAATATTCGAGTGATTATTTCGAACTCGATGTTGAAGTAGCCCGTAGGCTCAACGGTCGACTGAGTATTTCGAACTCGATATAGAAGTAGCCCGTAGGCTTAATATTCGAGTGTTTATTTCGAACTTGAGATAACTCGATATGCCCGTAGGCTGGTTGCATAATAAATCTCAAGTCATTGTACATATGTTTTGGGGCAATCTATATGAGCATGGTTCATTTTGACCATTTTGGCTCTTACAATTTTTCCTCTATTGTTGTGAGAAGACTTTGTTGCATCTGAACTCGATGTATTTGAGGGCCTGGTGCCCCCCCGATATTCTAGGCCATTCGGGCTAAGGGTCGAAAGCCTCGGATACTGTTTTAAAAGAGCAGCACGATCGATGGTTGCCTCATTAAAAACCTTGCCGCAAAAACCCATTTGGGAAAAAACCGGTCTAAGGAAAAAAGAGTGCAACACGTGCTTTTGAGTAAAAGAATACTTCTGTTCTTTGTTCGAACTTCTGTACGAGACAGTTGAATAAATATGGGAAAGGTCGGACCTTAGCAGTAGTATCATTTTAGATGTGATACATTCCAACTGCTTGATAGCTGTTTGCCGTTTATGATGTCGAGCCTGTACGATCCTTTCCCAAAGTTCTCAAGCACCTGGTACGGTCCTTCCCAATTTGGTCCTAGTTTTCCTTCGTTTGGATTCCGAGTATTGATGGTGACTTTCCTTAACACCAAGTCCCCTGGCTTGAAGTGGCGAAGTTTAGTTCTTCGATTGTAATACCTTTTGATTCGTTGCTTTTGTGCAGCTAACCGGATGAGGGCAGCTTCTCGTCCTTCGTCTGATAATTCAAGGCTGGTGTTCATAGCCTCATTATTTGATTCTTCCGTCATGAATCGAAATCTGGGACTAGGCTCTCCGACTTCGACTGGTATCAATGCCTCGGAGCCATATACTAAGGAGAATGGGGTCTCCCCTGTACTGGATTTCGATGTTGTTCGGTATGCCCAAAGGACTTCGGGCAGGATTTCTCTCAATTTTCCCTTAGCGCCGTTCAATCTCTTCTTCGGGTTTTGAAGAATAGTTTTGTTTGTTGATTCGGCTTGTCCGTTTCCGCTGGGGTGGTATGGGATTGCTAGTATCCTTCTTATTTTGTGGTCTTTGAAGAATTTTGTGATTTTGTTGCCAATGAATTGCTTCCCATTATCACATACTATTTCGGATGGTATCCCGAATCGGCATATGATATGATCCCACAAAAAGTCGATAACCTCTTTTTCTCTTACTTTCTCGAATGCCTGTGCTTCAACCCATTTAGAAAAATAGTCAGTCATAAACAAAATAAATATGGCTTTACCTGGGGTCGATGGTAGGGGGCCGACGATGTCCATTCCCCATTTCATGAATGGCCATGGGGATAGGACCGAGTGAAGTTGTTCTGCGGGTTGATGGATCATTGGAGCAAACCTTTGACATTTATCGCATTTACGAACAAATTCTTTTGCGTCTTTGCCCATATCGATCCAATAATACCCTGCTCTGATCACTTTTCGAACTAACATGTCGGCACCGGAGTGATTGCCACAAGTGCCCTCGTGTACTTCCCAGAGGATGTAATTGGTATCTCCTGGACCTATGCATACCGCCATCGGTCCATCGAATGTTCTTCGATATAACGTTCCGTCCGCAATCAAAGTAAATCGAGCAGCTTTAGTTCGAAGGGTCCTGGACTCTTTGTGGTCTGAAGGGAGCTTTTCGTTTTTTAAGTATTCAATATACTTGTTTCTCCAATCCCAGGTTAAGCTAGTAGAATTTATTTCGGCGTGCCCTTCTTCGATTACAGATCTTGAAAGTTGAACGACAGTTTCCGAGTTCAAATCATTCGCCTCGACCGATGATCCCAAATTAGCAAGCGCATCGGCCTCGTTATTCTGTTCTCGTGGAACATGTCGTAGACTCCATTGTTTGAAATGGTTCAAAGTAATAAGCAGTTTGTCCAAATACCTTTGCATTCTGCTTTCTCGGACTTCGAAGGTTTTGTTTACTTGACTCACCACCAGCAAAGAGTCGCAACTGGCCTCAACGACCTCCGCTCCCAAATTTCTAGCTAGCTCGAGACCTGCAATTATGGCTTCATACTCAGCCTTGTTGTTAGTTACCCGTGGGAGATTTTAAAACTATGCCTAGCCCGGACCCCTTTACATTCGAAGCTCCGTCCGTAAAGAGGATCCATGCCCTCGTCGATAAATTTGATTTTAACAGTAGTTCTTTTTCGACTTCGGGTACAAGGGTCGGCGTGAAATCGGCCACGAAGTCTGCTAAAATTTGAGACTTGATGGCTGTTCGAGGTCGATATTCGATATCATACCCGCTGAGTTCGATGGCCCATTTGGCCAATCGGCCCGATAGTTCAGGCCTATGTAAAATATTACGAAGTGGGTAGGTGGTTAATACGTTTATGGGGTAGCATTGGAAGTACGGTCGTAACTTCCTAGAGGCGCTAATCAGCGCAAGCGCCAATTTTTCCAAGTGCGGATATCTAGTTTTCGCTTCCCCTAAGGTCCGACTTATGTAGTAAACAGGAAATTACGTACCTTCCTCTTCTCGAACCAGGACACTGCTTATGGCAACTTCTGATACCGCCAAGTACAGGTAAAGTTGTTCGTCGGTTTTTGGAGTGTGCAGCAGTGGTGGATTCGATAGATATCGTTTCAGTTCTTGTAACGCTAGTTGGCATTCCAGTGTCCAAGCGAAGTCGTTCTTCTTTTTTAGTAGAGAGAAAAATTTTGTGGCTCCGATCTGATGATCTCGAAATGAATCGGCCTAAGGCTGCTATTCTTCCTGTTAACCTTTGTACAGCTTTCACGCTGTTCACGATGGTGATGTCTTCAATGGCCTTGATTTTGTCTGGGTTAATCTCGATTCCCCGATTTGACACCATGAAGCCGAGGAACTTACCCGAGCCGACTCCGAAAGCACATTTTTCGGGGTTGAGCCTCATGTTGTATTTCCTCAGAATATCGAATGTTTCCTGCAAATGGGTCAAATGGTCCTCTGCGCGCAGGGACTTGACAAGCATGTCATCAATATAGACTTCCATTGATTTACCTATTTATTCTTCGAACATTCTATTTACTAGGCGTTGATAAGTAGCTCCTGCATTTTTTAGCCCGAAGGGCATTACGTTATAACAATATGTTCCATATCTGGTCACAAACGAAGTCTTTTCCTCGTCTTCCGGGTTCATCTGGATTTGATAATACCCGGAATAGGCATCGAGAAAAGTAAGGATCTCGTGGCCGGCCGTGGCATCGATCAAGTGATCGATGTAAGGCAGTGGATAAGAATCTTTGGGGCATGCTTTGTTTAAGTCCTTATAGTCTATACACATTCTAAATTTGTTTCCCTTTTTAGGCACTACGACCACATTGGACAACCATTCAGGGTATTTTACCTCTCTAATGGATCCTATTTTGAGCAGTTTAGTTACCTCATCTTTTATGAATGTGTGCTTCACCTCCGATTGGGGTCTTCTTTTTTGCTTCATAAGTCTGAATCTAGGGGACACACTTAGTCGATGTGTCGTTATGTCCGGCGGGATTCCTGTTATATCTAAATGGGACCAAGCAAAGCAATCAATGTTATCGATAAGAAATGGAATGATTTTCTTCCTGAGTTCGAGGCTCAAACCCCTTCCCAGGTATACCTTTCGTTCGGGCCAGTGTTCGATCAAAATGATTTGCTCCAATTCCTCAATAGTTGATTTGGTGGCATCGGAGTCATCGGGGGTCACGAAGGATCGAGGGATCCGCTGATCATTATCTTCTTCGATGCTCTGCTTATCTGGCCGGGTCGAGGCCGATGTCTTTGGTTGCTATTTGGCATTCCGGTCTTCGACTGTGCCTCCTTTTGAACCCGATCCATTCACCGACGAAGACGAAGATGTTGGTTTTGCTTTCTCGACGGAGAACATTTCCTTTGCGGCTGGTTATTCTCCGTGCACTATTTTGACACCTATCGGTGTTGGGAATTTGAGGACCTGGTGTAGGGTCGAAGGTACAGCTCTCATGTTGTGGATCCACGGCCTTCCGAAAAGGGCGTTATATCTTATATCGCCTTCGATCACGTGAAACTTTATTTCCTAAATTGTTCCGGCGACGTTTATCGGTAGGGTTATCTCGCCTTTGGTGGTTTCGCATGCCATATTAAATCAGTTTAAAACCAAATTTGCGGATACGACCCGGTTTTGTAGGCCGAGCTATTTTACGACCTTCGATCTGATGATATTGACTGAGCTACCTGGATCAATTAACACGCGCTTAATTTTAATTTTATTTATGAGTACGGATATTACCAGTGCATCGTTATGGGGTTGGATGATTCCCTCTGCATCTTCATCATTGAACGATAAAGTCCCTGAGGGAGTGTAATCTTGAATTTGAGATCGCTTTTCCCTCACAATCGACGTTTTAGTGCGTTTGAGCATAGGTCCCTGAGGGTTATTGACGCCGTTGATGATCATGTGAATGATGTGCTGTGGTTCTTCTTCTTCGTTTTGCTTGCCGAAGTCCTTGTTTTTAAAATGGTTCTTCTCCTTATCACTCAAAAATTCCCTAAGGTTCCCTTTGTTGAACAAGCGGGCTACTTCCTCTCTTAGTTGTCTGCATTCTTCCGTTTTGTGACCATGGGTGCCATGATACTTGCATATTTGATTGGGATTCCTTTGGCCCGGATCGGTCTGCATGAGTCGAGGCCATCTGGTATCTTTGATGCGTCTGATAGCCGATACGATGCCGGATGCATCGATGTTGAAGTTATATTCCGATAATCGAGGAACTTCTATAGGATCGGCATATTTATCAAAGCCTCTGTTGCTCATAAGTCCCTGAGAATTTTGCCCCCGATCATACCTGCGGTTATTCCTAGCTGTCTCATGTGCCAAACCGTGGTTCACCCGATCTGTGACGTACGACTGGTATCGGTTTCTGTTTGACCTTTGTTCTCTGTTGGTTTCCTTCAGAATTTTAGTGGTTGCGCGGTTCTGACGCGTGGGTTCATACGGAAATCCCAATTGATCATCTTCGACCCTGATTTTCGATTGATACCGATTGTGTATATCTGCCCAAGTTATTGCAGGGTATTCGATCAAGCTTTGTTTCAACCGACGTGATGCTGTCGAACTCAACCTGTTCAGCCCTTGGGTGAAAGCTTGTACGGCCCAGTCGTCTGTGACTGGTGGCAAATCCATGCGTTCTATTTGAAACCGGGATACGAATTCCCTCAGTATTTCGTCACCCCTATGTTTTACTTTGAATAGATCTGATTTCCTCGTTGCTACCTTTATGGCACTAGCATGTGCTTTTACGAACGAATCTGCTAACATGGCAAAAGAATCGATAGAATTTGGTGGCAAGTTGTGATACCAGATCATTGCTCCTTTTGCGAGGGTCTCTCTGAACTTTTTCAATAATACGGACTCGATCTCATCGTCTTCCAAATCGTTTCCTTTGATGACACATGTATAGGAGGTGAGATGTTCGTTAGGATCGGTCGTACTATTATATTTGGGAATTACGGGCATACGAATCTTTTTTGGAATCGGTTTCGGGGCCGCGCTCGATGGAAAAGGCTTTTGTATGAATTTCTTCGAATCCAGCCCTTTCATCATGGGCGGAGCCCCCGGGATCTGATCGATCCTAGCAACATATGTTTCGAATTTTTTGTCGTTGGCTTCGACTCGTTTTGTGAGTTCCTCGAGCAGTTTAGCAATTTCAGGAGCGGTTCCTGATTCTCGCTCGTTCGATTTCACTGTGTCGGGCTCCGTTCTGGGGGTTACTTCTCGAAGAAGTGGATTGGAGTTTGGATTACTTTGCATATGAGTTTGGCTCTGCAACTGAGCTATCGCTACTTGTTGGGCTTGTAGCATTTCGAAAATCATACGCAAGCTGACCCCGATTTCCCCCGTGCTGTGGGTGTCTCGGGCTATGGGTCGAGCGCCACCCTGAACGCTTCTTTCCTGCTCGGAACGCTGTTTCGCTTCTAGAGCTATTCGTGAATTGATATCTACTGGTACTTCGGCTCGAATTTCGGGTTCCTCGATTCGATCCTCGTTGCCGTTGTTGGGTAGCCTTTCGGCCACAGGCACCAAGTTGTTGGTTTGATCCTGAAGGCCGGCTTCGAGGTCGATTGGTAGAGCCATTGCTGGTATGAAGTTGTAAGCTGGAGTGTACTGTATATTTGTATCAAATAATCACTTGTTATCCTTAACCCCACAGTGGGCGCCAAACTGTTTACCCGAAAAATCGGATAATATTGAATTTATGTATAGTTCTAAGGGTAAGTAAATTCCTTTTATCTGAAGATAACAATACACGTATTTATGATGCAAGATAGAAAATGATGAACAAAGATACTTAGTGAGCTTTAGAAAGATAAACACAATGAATTCTTAATCCCAGGGAAGATGTCTTCTATTACAATCTATCTTGCCTTTTATAGCCAAGGATCACTACTTTATCTATAGCAACATAATGGAATAATATTACTAGTGGAGGACCCATGATGGTGTGTCTCCTCCTTAATTCCCGCCAAGATTCTCTCCTTTGGTGCGGTTGTAATAGCTTTTTGTCTGTGAGCTCGATACCGACTCGAGCTCGGTGTCGGATCGGAACCTCGGCCTTGGTTTCGAGCTTGGTGATCACTTTCGAGCATTGATGTTCGGGACCTGTATCGGTCGATGTTACCTCGGTCGATTCAAACGCTCCGAGCTCGACGCCCCCATCTCGAAATTCGTTCGGGTTCTCCATGAAGATACCCCTTGACTGAGATGCCATCCTCGATCGATCTTCATGATCGAGGATCGGTTTTAACCACATACAGTTAGGTTGGGGAATCTCACCACTTCGAGATGAGTGAGACTTCAACTTTTGGATTGCTTAGTTTTTCGAAAGCATGACTTGAAACTTGGACTAATGTATTTCGAACAACCTAGTATGTTGTGGGACGAGCGCATGCGAGGTTATTATGCTATTTTCAGCTCAAACATTTATGTTAATACTCTCGATATTGTTAAGACTTTAAGCATGATTTAACGCTATTTTCTAAAAAGTGAGCATGAGATCTAAGAGTTGTGTGGACATGGATCATGCTAGGGTTACTTGGTATGGTTTTGTTATATGCATTGCTAAGCAAGTTGCTTATGATATTCACCTATCGATGCTAAATCTTGTATTGCCTATTGTACATGCTAGTTGTGAGAGTTGATTATCGATGTTAGACTGCTAGGTCTAACATATCCCAGTATCTGTAGCAGATCCCCAGTTTCCGCAAGGTCCCATTGATATTGAGTGAGGTCTAGCAGTCTTATTTGCGAGGGCATGATACTGAGTAGGGGTGGCAAAATGGTTAAAAGAAAATAGTTAATCACCCATATTATCCACTAAAAAATGGGTTGGATAATGAACTTTTTAAAAACATGTCAAATATGGATAAGAACCATATTATCCATTTAGAAAATAAATAACCATTAGATAACTAATGGGTTTAATTTTTACATTTGTAAAGCCTCAAATTGGGGGTTCCTCAAGTTTGAGAGACTAGGAATTCTCCCAAAAGTGATCATATTTAAAAAGGCATGGGTAATATGGTTACCCATATTATCCGTCGGTTAACCCATTTTTTATCCGTATTAAACATGGGTCGGATCAGATAATTTATTCATTTTTTAATTACCCGTTTAACCCATCCCATATCCACCCCGCCCCGCCCGTTTGCCACTCCTAATACTGAGTTAGGTCTAACAGTTTTAACCGTGAGCATCCGTGGTCGTATTGTTAGGCCTAGAAGTTCTAGTCCACGAGGGCCACGGTTTGGTATCAGAAATGGTTTGACTTATTGCCCATTTGCTAAAAATCTTGCTTGATTTACATTAATGTATGCTATATATTATTATTATTCCTTTCATACATTATTTTTAAAAGACTTGCTCCGCGAGTAAGACATAGGAGCGGGTCGAAGATCTCACTGCTCCTTGCGGCTCATCAAAGTTACTTTCCTGCTCCACGCATATTCTACTAAAAGTGCTACCACGGGACATCCGTGATCTATTAGTTCTTGGTGGTATTCTAGTTTAGTTGAGGTGAGCCAACCACTAGCCTTTTTTGGCCAAGCTTCTCCAATCCTAGATACACTTTTTTTTTCAAAACAATTGCTTATTTTTCAATGTTGAAGTGTTTGACCAAGCTTTTTGAAGAAAAATAAAGTATTTTTGAGGAGAAAGAGAAACAGTTTTAGAGAAGCAGAAAAAAGTAGCTTCTCTCCAAAAGCACTTTTATAAAAAGTACTTTTGAAAAAAATACACTCACAAGTAGTTTTTAAAAGTTTGGCCAAACACTAATTGCTTCTCAGAAGTGCTTTACAAATTAATTGGCCAAACTCAAACTGCTTCTTACCAAAAGTACTTTTGAGAAAAAACACTTCTCAAAATAAGCTGACTTATGCCGCTTGGCCGAACAAGCTACACTTCTCTCGTGGGTGGCATATTCAAACTCTTATGTCTTTCCTTTCGGACCACGTCCCTTGATTTTTGTACTCAGACTATCTAAATAGATGTTCCTTGACAATCTTACAATGGGTTTTGGGTTATTTCCTAGACGTTGTATTATCGGAGAATTTTCAGAAACCACTAATGTTTAGTAAATATTAACTTCTTATAGCTATCATATACATAATTACTTCCTATAGCTATTATTTAGTTGTTACGCGACTGTATTCGCTGTATTCGTGCTACTGTATTCATGAATACAGTAGCAGAATTCGCCTAAAAATAGGGGAGTCCAGCTGTGCGACTGTATTCGCTGCATTCACGCTACTGTATTCATGAATACAGTAGCGAAATTTGCCTAAAAAATAGGGGAGTCCAGCTGTTTAATAATGGAAATAGAATCAATTAGCATGTATCACACCTAATTTAACGCAACAAAATCAATTCCACATAAATTTAGTTGCTACGCGATTGTATTCGCGCTACTATATTGATGAATACAGTAATAAGGGAATCCAGTTGTGCGACTGTATTTGCATTACTGTATTCATGAATACAGTAGCGAAATTTGCCAAAAAATAGGTTAGTTCAGCTGTTTAATAACGAAAAGAGGATCAATTAGCGTGTATCACTCCTAATTTAACTCAACAAAATCAATTCTACATAACATTTCGCTGCCACTGTGATGTATTTCGTGTATTCGTGCGACTATATTTATAAATATAGTGATGTAATCAAGAAAAAGATGTATACCGTTCTATTCAATTCGACTGTATAAATTGTATTCAATTCACATATGTTAATTATTTACTATTATACATTGTATTCAATTTACCGTATTCAATTCACTGTATTCAAACAACAAAAAATCACAAAAACAGTGATATTCGGCTGTATGAAAAAAATATAGACCTTCGAAATACATAAATATAGGCGAAACAATAATGTATTTATATAAAAATATAATATATTTTAGTGTATTTGTACAGAATACAATGTATTTGCATCATTGTATGTGACTAAAAAAGCAAAGAAGAGAAGAAAGTTCGTCGGAGATGGCTTTTTCCGGCCAAGTAAAATACTGTATATATTTTATTAAAACTAAAAATGGAGACGAACAAAAAACTGGCCCTCAAATCTTCTCCGGCATAGCCATGGCCGGATCTATTCGCCTAATAGGATGAGTCAATAGTGGATAATGACACCGACGATTCTGACTCATAGTTATGTAGAAATTGATGATTCATCGTTTTAAGAACTTCTGCCCTATTATTCATCCAACGTTCATGTTGGTGTACACACTATAGATTGACTGAACCTATAGAAGTATTTTCAATTGCAGTTTCAATTAATAAGTTTCAATGATGAAAAATAATACTCCCTCCGTTTTAATTTATGTGAACCCATTTGAGTGGGCATGGAGTTTAAGAAAACAGAGAAGACTTTTAAATTTATGGTGTAAAATGAGGCATATATATTTTGTGTGGCTATAAATCATTACATAAAGGTAAATTATTTCCAAATAAGGAAAGGGGTCATTATTTTTGGCACGGACTAAAAAGGAAATAGGTTCATATAAATTGAAACAGAGGGAGTATATTACATTTGGTGCATGATCACAAGGAATAAATTAAAGGATTCAAGAAGTTAATAGATTAAGAAAATAATCGATTAACGGGGGATCTAAAAGCAACGCAAGGAAAAGAATCAATGATTAGCGATGAAAAAGGAAGAAGCAGCGGAGATCCGGCAAGAAGAATCAATTAGTGATTGACGGAAGCTATTACTGGAAAGTCCCAAATCAAAGGGAAACGAGATCGCAAATGGATGTACTGAAAATCTATGAAGCCAGAAATCAAGGGATCCGACGAATATGCCTCAAGTAACAAAAGGGTATGCCTAGCGGATGGAAAGCTCGTCAAGACCATAAATCAAGGAAGATCAACAGAAACTTGACCTTATTCTTGGAAAGAATTAATCTATGATTCCTTTCAAGGATCAACTCCCTTGGGTTTGTAATCTCTCAAGATTCTCATCATTCAAAAGTCAAGAAGGCCTCATGGAATGTATATATACATATGTTCCAGACATGAAGAGGACATACTTTGAACGAACAATTTTCACTCCTTTTGTTCTACTACGAACAAGCATTATAGTTCTTATAGATCTGTTGTATAATTGGTGAGAGAAGAAAAAGAGATAAACACTGGTGATACATTGTATCAAGAAAAAAAAAAGAGGCATATAGATTAAGTTGTTGGTGTAAAGCTACATCAACAATTCCGTACTCAAGAAACTTCGATTACAGAAAGAGAACTACCTTGAAACCCAACGGAACTGAACTAGGATTCACATTGAATCTGAACCAGTATAAAATTCTGGAATCTTTGTTTCCTGTATTTTATTTCTGCATTTGCTATTATCCTGCTCTTATTTCTAGTCGACTAATTGGTAAACTAGTCAACCACTTTATACTAAGTTTTTTAAATAAGCAATTCACCCCCATCTTGTACTCTCAATTGGTATCAGAGCTAGTCTCACATTTTTTGCTTAACAGCTTGTGAGAAAAGATCATGGCAAGTCAAGTTATTATTGGAGCACTTTTTCAAGAAGGAATATCGCAAGTTAGGACACCATATTTTAATGGACAACACTTTTCTCACTGGAAAGTGCGTATGGAAATATATGCAAAATCCTATGATGTCAAAGTATGGTGAGTTATCAAAAAGGGAAACTATCCACTACAGCAACTGCTCAACCACCTGTTGATCCAAAGATATAGATGAGTACACAAACGAGCAAATGGCAGTTGTTCAAGTCAATGCTAAAATAAGAAACTTACTCTATAATGCTATAAGTGGAGAGGAATATGAAAAATTTCAAGTTGTGACACAGCCAATGAAATGTGGAATAAACTGAAAGTTACTTATGAATGAACCAGCAAAGTGAAAGAAACTCACATCAACATGTTGATTCATGACTATGAACTCTTTCAGATGAAATAAGGAGAATCCATTGAAGAAATGTTTGCAAGGTTCAACAAAATCATTAGCGATCTAAAAGCTTTTAGAAAACCATACTCAAGTGGTGATCAAGTTCGGAAAATTCTAAGGAGCCTACCTACCACTTGGCAGATAAATATAGTTGCACTCGAATCACAAGATCTAAACAAACTTTCATATGACGAACTTCAAGGAGATCTCATAGCATTAACGAAAACTCACCTCGAGTAAAGAAGCTAGGAAGAAAAGAAGAAAATAGTCGCCTTCAAAGTTACAACTGAAAGGACAGAAAATGATATTGATGACGACCCTGAAGCTCTTGAAGAAGATATTGCCATTGTATCAAGGAACATGGATGGTTTAACGAGGAGATATAGAAACACAAGAAGAGGTAGAATGTCACTCAGGCGAACCAGGCAATATAATGAACATGTAAGGCCCCGTAATATTTTGCCTAAAACTCGGAATTTCGTGGTGCCAAGTTAGATTTATGTGTTGGCGAATGTAGAGATTCTTCGCGGTGAGCAAGCTCACCGCGGTACGGACATTTTGGGTTGAACAGTGCACTGGGGAGTAAAGGAAAAGTTTTTGGCAGAGAAAGTCATTTCTGCGGCCCACTATGAGGCCACAGAATGGCTGCGGAGTGAAGCAGAAAACTGGGCAAGTTTGGATGATATTGTGCGGTGAACTATGCGATCGCGAAACAGTTTTGCGGGCCACACATCGGCCGCAGAACCAGCATTAAAATTTTTCGGAGGGAGGTTCTGCAGCACACTATGCGACCGCAGAACAGGTTTGCGGACCGCATAATGGCTGCAGAGTGGGGCGGAACTGCCCAGTTCTGGAGGGCTATTTTGTGGCCCATTTTGCGGACCGCAGAAGCATTATGCGGTCACATATGCGACCATAAATTATGTTTTGGAGCTTCATTTTTCTGGTTTTATAAGCCCGACCCCATTCTTATAAAACAATGTTAAGGGTCATTTTAGAATGTTCAAACTCACATTTGAGAGAGAGAGGAAGGTAGTCTAAAGTAAGAAGAGGAGTTCTAAGTTATTTGTTCATCAATCTTTTTTCAAATCTTGAAGATTTATCTAGGGTAACTCACAAGGTCTTCAACCAAAGGTAAGGCTCTATACCCTAACCCTTAATTTCGGAATTTAGCTAAAATGGGTAATTAGTAAAGTAATTCTTGGGTGTGGGAGTTGTTTATTTTGCATGCATGTACCATCTAGGGTAGTAAGGGGATTGTTGAGCTCTTTTGAGTGAACTTTGGGTTGTGGGGTGAAAGAATCTACCATAGGAGAACCTTAAAACCTTAATGCACGCCTAGTGTTTGGCAAAATGCTCAAGTGAGCTAGAATTATGAACTCCTTCCTAATTTGTGTTTGATTTTGCTATATCTCCAAATAGATCGAAGTGGCTAGGATCTCCGAAATATTTTTGTAAATTAAAAAGCTCGAGGCAAGGTATGTTGGCTAAACTCCTCTTTTAAAATTGAATTCTCATGATGATCTTGTAAGTCCCGAGTTGTCCATTAGGAATTGACTTTTCTGAATAAGTTTTGCGTCAGATGATGTATACATATGAATATGTTCAAGATGTGTTCCAGAATGTTCTTATCATATTGTGTTATTCTTCAGGAGAGTATTTGAAGTGTGAGTATGTATTAAAATATTGTGACTTCAAGTCAAGTCCAAGTGAAAGTGATCACATCAAATTATATAAGAGATCATATGTGCCTAAGACCCTAATTTGTCCAAGTATGTGTTTAAAGTCTTAATTTGAATAGACTTGTTGTTGATTATCCATGATAATGATTAAAAGTGAAATAGCAAGCATGAATTAAGAAATACGGCCAACGTGCCAAGAATGATATTGCATTATGGCCCATGATGCCAATAAAATGAATAACATATAGAAAAATATGAATTGAGTGGTAAATACTTTTAGTAATAAATGTTTTGGGAGTAGCGTTTAGCCACCGAGGAAGGGTAGGTCGGACCAACCTAACCCCGAAACTACATGTGCCGGTGTACGAATAATTGAGGGGCAAATCCTCATGCTAATGTGATGAGGTTGTTTCCCCTTATATGGGATGGGATTGGTATATTGAGATGTTTCCCCCTTAAATGGGATAAAATTATTGCTAGCAAGATGTGATGTGATGTGATGTCGACCCACACGGCATTGTGGTGAGACGGCTTAGCCGATCGGGCTAAGATCGGACGCCGTGCTGCGCACATGGTGGTATTGTGAGTGTATGTCTCTGGGTGAGATGGCTTAACCGGTTGGGCTGAGATCGTACTCCATGCTAAAATACTGTGGTATATCGGTGCTTAATATCTCCCAATTTAAATAAATGAAACTTACTCGGAATATACTTTTCCCTAACTTGACACCTTGTTACTGTTTGAGTCTCTTATTGACTTTTTGTTCCATTCTCTGTTTACTGTTGCGTGTTTTATTGAAAGGGTGTTTAGTTTTCATACTAGTACTATTCCTTATATACTAACGTCCCTTTTGTCGGGGGCGCTGCATCTTCAATGGATGCATGTGGTTCCATATCAGGCGATAGTTGCCAGTGATAGCAGTACACCCTCTCTTCAGCTGACTTGGTGAGCCCCACTTCATTTCGGGGTCCAGTGTCTCTTAACCTTTGTACTTGTGTTTTGAGGTATAGCCGGGGCCTTGTTGCCGGCACTGTCATAGCACTCTTTTGTTTATGTTAGAGGTTCCGTAGACATAGTGTGGGTTGTATCTGTTTTGGGAAGGTTAAACTAAAAATGTTATAATCGCATCATCCGTTCCACTTTAACTATGATTGTATAATATACTGTTTTTTAGACGTGTTAGTGGCGTAACTAATACAAATGAACTGGTGTTATTCACGTGACCTCTTACTATAAAATTAATGAAATGTATTATTCTCTTTATTCATGGGTAAGTTGGGTTAGATGGCACTGTGCAGGCTTGCTTGACCGAGGTAACTCTGTTGAGCGCCGGTCGCGCTCCCCGAGGCCGGGGCGTGATAGAACAAGACAAGAATCATGGAAAATGTTATGAGTGTGAAAGATATGGGCATGTTTAAGCTGAATGCCCAGATCTTCAAAGAAACATTTCCAGAGGATTCAATAAAAACAAATCATTTGGAAGCTGGAGTGATGAAGATAGTTCAGAACATGAAGAGATAGCAAATCTATGCTTCATGACAATCCTGGAAAATGACATAAACAAACTCTCCGGTTGCTGGACCGATGAAGGTGTATCAGACGACGAATGCAAAGACGATAATGAAAATTTTTTTATGGCACGAGGGGAAACCAGCGAGGTAAGATCTTATAAATGTGATAGATGTAATGAATTGCAGGATATTCTTGACCTTACTCTAAAAGAGTCTCAAAAAATGATGAATGAACTAAGGAGACTCAACAGGGAAAAGAAAGACTTGAACTCAAGCTTGAAGTATGTAAAATTAAAAAGGAGGTACTTCAAGATGAAGTTCAGAAATTGCAAATGCAACTCAATGGCATGCACAAGTCCACCAGTCACAGTTTTATCAAGTCTAACCAGGCGACTTAGAAGTCAACTGGAAAAAGGACCAGCTAGAACTGAGTCCACAAGTACTAAACACAAGTGGAGGATCTAAAAATGGATCAGCCCCTATGTGTCACTACTGTAATAAAAGTGGACATAAATATTCTTTTTGTCGATTTCGTAAATCTAATGTTTCAGGGTGGATTTGGAAACCCAAAAATAACCCTGATCTTAGTAGAACTAACCAAAAAGGACCCAAGCAAGCTTGGGTACCGAAACGAAAGTGATAATTCTATTTTGTAGGAACAACACAGGATGAGCCGTAAAGGAAAATTGTACTTAGATAGTGCGTGTTCAGTCATATGACAGGTGACAAAAACTCGTTCAAAGAAGTTACAAAGATAAATGGAGGAAGTTTTAAATTTGGCGATGACTGAAAAGGAAAGATAGTTGGCACTAAAATGGTTCCATTCAATAACAATTCTGATATTACTGAAGTATATCTTGTAGATGAACTTAACTACAATCTCCTGAGTATAAGCCAGCTATGTGATTCAGGGTACGAAGTTAAATTCAAGAAAACGGGATGTGCTATTGAAGATTAGACAGGTAAAATAATCCTCCCAGGAAAAAGGAATGGAAATGTTTATATTCTTGATGGTTTTGAAAATCTAGATAGTCACATCTGCTTAGCATCTATATCTGATGATCCATGGTTATGGCATAAGAAACTTAGTCATGCAAGCATGTATCTTATTGAAAAACTCTCCAAGCATGATTTAGTTATTGGTCTCCTTAAACTCATTTTTTCTAGAAATCATGTATGTGATGCATGTCAGATTGGTAAACAAACCAGAAACTCCTTCAAAAACAAAGACATTGTGTCTACCTCAAAGCCTTTTCAATTGCTTCATATGGATTTGTTTGGACCCACCAGAACTGCTAGCATGGGAGGAAAACGATATATTTTTATTATTATTGATGACTGCTCATGTTTTACATGGGTGATTTTTCTATATCACAAAGATGAAGCATTGAAAAACTTTGAGATTTTCTATATGAGAGTTGAAAGAGAAAAGGGGTACTAGAATATTCCTTGCCAAACCACTTTTGGGCAGAAGCAGTAAGCACAGCATGCCACATTCTTAACAGATGTCTTATAAGACCTATCTTGAAAAAGACTCCATATGAACTATGGAAAGGTAAACAGTCCATCATCCTTTTGGCAGCAAATGTTTCATCCACAATAATGGTAAGTACAATCTTGAAAATTTTGATCCAAGAAGTGATGAAGGTATTTTCCTAGGTTATTCTATTAATAGTAGATCTTTTAGAGTTTATAATAAACGCACTCTATCTGTAGAAGAATCAGTACATGGAATATTTGATGAAAATAACACTATGATCGAGAAAGGAGTTATTGCTGGTGATGAAGATATCAGTCAAGAAACACCACAGTCAAGCAAACCTCAAAAGTCGACTAAAAGTCTAGACGGTGTCACAGAGTCAACTAATGAGCTTGTCAATAGTCAACTAGAATCACAAAAGGAGTCAACTACTCATACGAGTGCAACACGTCCAAATGAGTGGAGAAGTGAACCAGAATATCCTCAAAAGTTTATCATAGGAGATCCGAGTGAAGGAATGAAAACCAGGGGAGCTTACAACATAAAGGTAAATGTAGCACTAATCTCCCAGATTGAACCAAAGAAGGTAGAGGAAGCCCTAAAAGACTCCAACTGGGTAAACGCAATGCAGGAAGAACTGGATCAATTTGACAAAAACTAAGTTTGGAAATTACTGCCTAAGCCTGCAGATACTACTGTGATTGGACAAAATGGGTTTCCAGAAATAAGCTTAATGAAGATGGAAAGGTTGTGAGAAACAAAGCTGGATTAGTAGCTCAAGGGTACTCACAGCATGAAGGAGTCGACTATGATGAAACTTTTACACCAGTAGCTCAACTAGAGTCAATACGAATTCTTCTTGCATACACATCCTTCAAAAGATTTAGACTTTTTCGGATGTCAAAAGTCCATTCTTAAATGGATTTATTGATGAGGAGGTATATTTAAAACAATCTTCTGGTTTTGAAGATTCAAAGTTCCCTTACTATGTGTATAAGTTGACTAAGGCTCTGTATGGACTCAAACAAGCTCCACAAGCCTGGTACGAAAGACTTAGCTCATTTCTACTTGATCACGGGTTTATAAGAGGTAAAGTAGATACTACACTATTCATCAAAAAATCATCGGAAGGTAATCTTATTATTCAAGTTTACTTTGATGATATTATCTTCGGTAGTGCTAACCCTTTTTTGTGCAAGGAATTCGCTAATCTTATGCAAAGTGAGTTTGAAATGAGCATAATGGGAGAGCTCACGTTTTTTCTTGGACTTCAAGTTCAATAATCTGAAGAAGGAACGTTTGTATGTCAAACAAAATATACAAAGGAGATAATTCAAAAGTTTGGTATGAGCAGTGCTAAAGCAATTGGTACACCAATGAGTCCTTCAACAAGTCTTGACAAAGATGTAAAGGGAAATCTTGTTGACGAAACCAAATATCGTGGAATGATTGGCTCTTTGCTCTACCTAATTGCCAGTCGATCAGATATTATGTTTAGTATATGTAAATATGCCAGGTTTCAATCAGCTCCTAAGGAGTCACATCTGACTGCAGTAAAGAGAATAATTCATTATCTCATCGGAACTATTTCTTACGGACTATGGTATCCATGATTTAACAGTTTTAAGCTGGAAGGTTTTTCAGATGCTGATCCTACAGGTGATAAGGAAGACAGAAAAGGCACAAGTGGGGACATGTCAGTTACTAGGAAAGGCACTAATATCAGGAACAGTAAAAAAAAAAAGGATTAGTTGCACTATATACAACGGAGGCTGAATATATCGCCATTGGACAATGTTGTGTACAGTTACTATGGATGTCTCATCAACTGGGTGACTATGAACTATTTTTAAAATTTATTCAAATATTTTGTAATAACTCTAGTGTTATATATCTTTCAAAAAATCATGTGCATCATTCTAGGGCGAAGCATATAGACATCAAACATCATTTCATTGGAGATCATGTCCTCAAGGGAGATATAGAATTATCATTTGTTGGCACTACTGATCAATTAGCAGATATTTTTACTAAGCCTTTACTTGAGGATAGATTTTTCTTCCTAAGAGAACTACTTGGTATTATTTCTCTTGATCATAAAAATTAGGACCTATTTGATATTTTTAATTCTTGTATGCCTAATGTTTTAAATTCTGTTTGTTTGTGTAAGTACGCATTAATTTAGCGCCTCTGATTTCCCTCTCTTTTCCCATCAGTTGCAGCTTTCAAGAAAGGAAAATCAATCATCATGACCCTTCACTGACACCCTTTCCTTTCTTGCACTCAACCGTCAAAATCCGGTCCTTTTAATCCTCTAAACAACTCTTCTCCATCTTCATTGTTTCTATCGCTCAAAAACCCTCCTCAGAAATCCCTCAAACTCCTTCTCAAAAGTTTTCCATGGCTAAACACTCCAAAAATCCGCCTGCCCCCACTAGAAAAAGTACTCGCTCCAAGGAAAAACCCTCTTCTCAGCCCCCAGATCTAGTAGACCTAGGGTCTAACCGCTCAGAAGGGTTTGCCTCTTCTCAGGAAAAACTATCTGATCACACTCACCAAATAGGATAAAAAGCCCTAGGAAAAAGGCCTATGGAAGACCCCCTTGAATCTCCTACCCCCAAGAAATTCAAAATAGACCTCTCGAGTTCTCTAGAATACAATCTCAATTTCTGGGATACCCCAAATAGAGATTTCTTTGTTGCTTTGAAAGACAAGACCATTTCTCATGGTAGAATAGTCGACCTTGACGATATGAAGGACCTCAATTGTAAGGTAAAGGATCTGTTTGTTTTTCAAGGATGGTCGAAATTCTTCTCTCTACCCCCTCCCAAAGTCTATGAACCCTTAGTGAGAATGTTTTTTGTAAATCTTCACTCTAGCAAGTCTGATAAGTTGGAATCCCTAGTTTTAGGTAAATACATTGTCCTTGATTGTGCCATGTTTGACTCAATTTTTCAGTGTAAGTGCTCTGGCTTTCCCATGATTTTCAAAAATACTTGGCCTGATGACTTTGAAATTTCTTTTGATCAAGCAAAACGCTGTATTGCTGAGTGTCCATCTGATTTCCTTCCTAACCAGTTAGGTCCTAGTGATGTTAGTTTTGAAACCCGAGTTTTGGCCCACGTTGTTTCAACCACTCTTCTTCCTCGTACTGGATCATTCTCCACCTTCTCTCAACGAGATACCTTTCTTGTTTACTGTCTTGTGACCAAACTCAAGGTTAAACTATCCTTTTGGTTCATAAATTTCATGATTAAAAGTGCTAATGATCCCACCAGTTTGCCCTATAGTACGACTATCACTCACATTTTGGAAGCCCACAACATCTCTATCTCAAAATACAGTTTTGTCTCTATTTCAAAATCCTACAATTCTAGAGCTTTTGCCAGTATGGGTTATGTGTGTGCAAAGGGCTCCTGGGTGAAGAAACGGAAAGGTGAAGTCAAGAAAGTTCAACATGATCCCAAGACCAAAGCCTCTATTTCCCATCACATCGTAAGTGATCCTGATCTTGCTGAGTAACTCACTGCCATTGACAACAAGCTGACCATCATCAAGGACCTTCTTGCTGCAACTCAATCCACTGTTGGGGACATCCATGCGATCTCCAAGGAGACTGGGTCTGATGTTTCAAAGATGAGGGTTAAAATTCTCAGACTTGGAGAAAGTGCAGTCAAAGCATTCAAGGAAGTACATGACAGGATTGATGGAGTGACAGTTTCAGCCAATGCCAGCTTTAAACGACTGAAGGAGGCGATTTGCAACACTCTTACTTACTTCTTGTGTCGCTAGTTGTGGAAGTTTCAAACAATTTGTTTTTGATATTTTGCTGTTTTGGACTGGATAACCAGTCACTGGATGCTTTTCTTTATTTTTGCTAAACCTTGCATGCTTATGATGTCTGATATACTGTCTATAATGTTTGCCTAGGATGTGACTACCTTTACATTGTTTGTTTTAGTTACTATATCTGTATATCCCTCTTTGCTGATGTGAAAAAATGGGGAGAAAGAAGTGTTACATTGCAGGAGTCGACTGAAGTGTAACACACATCCTATTGAGGGGGAGTCGACTAACTATGCAGATGTAGAGCCAACTAATGTATGCAGCACCTGTCGAGGGGGTGTCGACTAAAATATGCAGCACCCGTTGAGGGGGAGTCGACTACAGGGAAGCCAACTGTTTATATATATATATATATATATATATATATATATCATCAAAAAGAGAGAGATTGTTAATTATATGTTTCAATGATAAAAAATAATATATTACATTTGGTGCAGGATCACAAGGAATAAATTAAAGGATTCAAGAAGCTAATAGATTAAGGAAATAATCTATTAATAGGGGCTCTAAAAGCAACATAAGGAAAAGAATCAATGATTAGCTATGAAAAAAAGAAGAAGCAGCGGAGATCCGGCAAGAAGAATCAATCAGTAATTGATGGAAGCTATTATTGGAAAGTCCCAAATCAAAGGGAAACGAGATCGCAAATAGATGCTTTGAAAACCAATGAAGCCAAAAATCAAGGGATCCAGCGAATATGCCTCAAGTAACAAAAGGATATGCCTAGCGGATGGAAAGCTCGTCAAGACCATAAATCAAGGAAGATTAATGGAAACTTGACCTTATTCTTAGAAAGAATCAATCTATGATTCCTTTCAAGGATAAACTCCCTTGGGTTTGCGATCTCTCAAGATTCTCGTCATACAAAAGTCAAAAATGAGGCATGTAGACCATTTTGTTGGTGTAAAGCTACATCAACCATTTTGTACTCAAGAAACTTCGATCACAGAAAGAGAACTACCTTGCAACCCAAGGGAACTAGACTAGGATTCACATTGAATCCGAACCAGTATAAAATTCTGAAGTCTTTATTTCCTGCATTTTATTTCTGCATTTACTATTATCCTGCTCTTATTTCTAGTCGACTAATTGGTAAACTAGTCAACTACTTATAATAAATTTTTGAAATAAGCAATTTACATCCCCCCCCCCCCCCCGTGTACTCTCAATTGATATCAGAGCTAATCTCACGCTTTTTGCTTAACAGCTTGTGAGAAAATATCATGGCAAGTCAAGTTATTGTTGGAGCATTTTTTCAAGAAGGAACATCATAAGTTAGGCCATCATATTTCAATGGACAACACTTTTCTCACTGGAAAGTGCGTATGAAAATATATGCAAAATCCTATGATGCCAAAGTATGACGAGTTATCAAAAAGGAAAACTATCCACTACCAGCAACTGCTCAACTACCTGCTAATCCAAAAGATATAGATGAGTACACAGACAAGCAAATGGCAAATGTTTAAGTCAATGCTAAAGCAAGAAACTTACTCTATAATGCTATAAGTGGGGAGGAATATGAAAAAATTTCAAGTTGTGATACAGCCAAAGAAATGTGGGATAAACTGGAAGTTACTTATGAAGGAACCAGCAAAGTGAAAGAAACTCACATCAACATGTTGGTTCATGACTATGAACTCTTTCAGATGAAAGACGGAGAATCCATTGAAGAAATATTTGCAAGGTTCAGCAAAATCATTAGCGATCTAAAAGCTTTTGGTAAACCATACTCAAGTGGCGATCAAGTTCAAAAAATTCTGAGGAGCCTACCTATCACTTGGCAAACAAAAGTAGTTGCACTTGAATCACAAGATCTAAACAAACTTTTATATGATGAGCTCCGAGGAGATCTCATAGCATTCAAGAAAACTCACCTCAAGAAAACAAGCCAGGAAGAAAAGAAGAAAATAGTCTCCTTCAAAGATACAACTGAAAGGATAGAAAATGATATTGATGATGACCCTGAAGCTCTTGAAGAAGAGATTGCCATGGTATCAAGGAACATGGATTGTTTAATGAGGAGATATAGAAACATAAGAAGAGCTAGAATGCCACCCAGGCAAACCAGGCAATATAATGAACAAGACAAGAATGATGGAAAATGTTATGAGTGTGGATGATATGGGCATATTCAAGTTGAATGCCCAAATTTTTAAAGAAAGGTTTCCAGAGGATTCAATAAAAACAAATGATTTGGAAGCTGGAGTGATGAAGACAGTTCGGAACACGAAGAGATAGCAAATCTATGCTTCATGACAATCGTAGAAAACGACATGAACAAATTCTCCGGCTGCTGGACCGATGAAGATGCATCAGATGACGAATGCAAAGATAATAATGAAAATTGTTTCATGGCACGAGGTGAAACAAGTGAGGTAAGATCTTATAAATGTGATATATGTAATGAATTGCAGGATATTCTTGACCTTACTCTAAAAGAGTCTCAAAAAATGATGAATGAACTAAGGAGACTTAACATGGAAAAGAAAGACTGGGAACTCAAGCTTGAAGTATGTGAAATTGAAAAGGAGGTACTTCAAGATGAAGTTCAGGAATTACAAATGCAACTTAATGGAATGCGCAAGTCCACCAGTCACAGTTCTGTCAAGTCTAACCATGTGACTTACAAGTCAACTCGAAAATGACCAGCTAGAACTAAGTCCACATGTAACGACCTGATAGGTCGTTTTGAGGCCTAGCACGTCGTTCGGCAGTTTGAGGCCATGAGAAGCTTCACTTCAGGTATTATGACTTATATGTGTGGTCGGAATTGAATTTTGGGAAGTCCGAAGTTGATTTAGAAAGAAACTTCTCATTTCGGAAGCTTTAAGTTGGAAGAATTTATTAAGGTGTGATTTCGAGTAAACGACCTCGGAATTGAGATTTGAAGGTTCCAACAGGTTCGTATGATGATTTTGGACTTGGTTATATATCCGGATCGGGTTTTGGATGATCCGGGAGCATTTCGGCGCCTATTGTGAAAAGTTGGCATTTTGGAAGGATTTCATAAATTTGGGTTGAAGTAAATTTCATTGTTATCAATATCCGTTTGGGATTTTGAGCCTGGGAATAGCTCTGTATGATGATTCTGGACTTAGGGGTGCGCCCAAAAGTGAATTTGGAGGTCCATAGGTCGTTTCGGGGTCATTTGGCAAAAAATGGAAATTTGAAATTTTTGGAAAGTTTGACCGAGGGTGGACTTTTTGATATCGGATTCGGATTCCGGTTCCGGAAGTTGGAGTAGGTCTGTAATGTAATTTAAGACTTACATGCAAAATTTGGCATCATTCTGAATTGATTTGATAAGAATCGAACGCACGGGAGTATTTTTATAAGTTTTTGAGTTCATGAGTTAATCCATGCGTTTGGCGTTCGATCCGTGGATTTTGATGTTATTTTAGTATTTCGATCACTCGAGTGAGTTCGTATGATATTTTTAGACTTGTGTGTGTGTTTGGTGCGGAGCCGCGAGGGCTCGAGTGAGTTTCGTACGTTCGGGAGGATGAGAAAAACTTCAGTTTTTCTGGTGTTTCTTGGCAGCTATTGCAGGTCTCGCAAATGCGAGAATTTGTTCGTATTTGCGAACCTCGTATTTGCGAGAAAGGCTTCGCATTTGCGAGAAAGGTTTCATATTTGCGAAGAAGCCTGGTCTGGGCATAGCTCGCATTTACGAGAAATCAGTAGCATTTACGACCTTGAGAGGGTTCGCATTTGCGAGTCCTTGGTCGCACTTGTGACCTTGGCAGTGGGAGCCCAGTTCGCATTTGCGATATTTTTGTCGCATTTGCGAACCAGATGTCGCAAATGCGACATCTGAGACCTGTGCACAACTTTATTAAATGCGGGACTTAGGCCATTTAGATCAATTCTTTCTTCTCTTGGGCGGTTTTTGGAGCTCTTGGAAGAGGGTTTTCACCTAGCATTTTGAGGTAAGTAATTTCTACACAACATGAGTCAAATACATAGATTATGGGTAGATTAATATGTAAAAATTTGATAAAATCAAGGGTTTAGATGAAAACCTAGATTTTGGATAAAAATGGGATTTGACCACGAAATTAGTTATGGAATGCAGTAAAAATCATATATTTGAGTTCGTGAGGTTATGATTAACATATTTCTTCAAAAATTTCCGAAATCCGGGCACGTGGACTCGGGGGTGAATTTTAGGAATCTTACATTAGGGATGGGTAATCACTTTAATAGTTGGAATATAAACTTTTGAACATGTATTGATTAGTTTATATACTATTTGATTAGTTTTGGATTGTTCGGCACCGAGTTGAGGGTTTAAAGCACAATTGTGGACCGGAAAGTAACCTTTGAGGCGAGGTAAGTCTCCTATCTAACTCTATGAGGGGGAAACTACCCCTAGGTGATATATTTAATGTGTAACTTGATACGGAGGCTACGTACATACGAGGTGACGAGAGTCCGTACATAGCTAGATTCATATTACTGTCATGGTAGACTTAGGTTCACACCATGCTATACTTGCACTATAGAGATTATCTTTGCTCGTTCAATTCTTTTATTTCGCATTATGACTTGAGACTAGATATGCGTAGAGTGATATACTCGTTATTGTAGAGACTTCATGAGTTTCATGATTAGTCACGAAACAATTGTACTCCTCTTATAAAATTGTGTTCGCGATATATATATAAACAATTGTACTCCTCTTATGAAATGGTGTCCGCGATATATATATGTATGTTTCATTGAAAGATTTTTCGTTAAAGAAATTATAACTCACACGTTTATTCGTGAGTGGGGTCAGGGACCCGTTAAAGCTTCTTATTTTGATGGGATCGGGCCGTTCGCCTCGGCAGAATTTATGTACCACACTCTCATGAGAGCGGGCCTTTCGCCTCGGCGGGTTAATAGATGCATCTATGGTTCGTGTCGTTCGACCCTCGGCAGTACACAGATTATGATGGGATCGGGCCGTACACCTCGGCATTTCTATAAAATATCCTCATGAAATCGTGCGTAACATTTGGCAAGAAGCCAGTGTATCTGTGAGTTCTTCTTGATTTGAAGTATAACGACCCATTTTGGTGAGGTCCACTATATATTTATATATATATGCTCCAGTTGATATATATATATATATGCTCCGGTTGAGGAGAAAATTTGCTAATTGAGAGCTTGAGCCTATTGTAAAGAGGAGAATTGTACCACATATTTATATTTATTTATTTTATTTATTTACTCTGCCTCATATTTGTTCACCTCTATACTGTACCTGATATTATTGGACCACTAGTGAGTGTCGATGTCGACCCCTCGTCACTACTCTTCCGGGGTTAGGCTAGATACTTACTGGGTACACGTTGATTTACGTACTCATACTACACTTGTTGCACATTTTTGTGCAGGTACTTTTATGTCTAGTGGTCCTTTGGGCGCGGAGGCGCAGATGATGCGGGGACTTACCGCGAGCTGCATTTCATGTTACGATCCGCAGCCAGCGGAGTCTCCTTTAGAGCTATTTATATTGTCCTGTCCAATTTATATTCCGGACAGATGTTGTATTTTATTTTACTTCCTAATAAATGCTCATGCACTTATAACACCAGATTTTGGGGATGATTATGGGTTGTTCCGTATTGTTGTTGTGAAGATATTATCGTTTACTCTGTAAAATTTTATCTCTTACTATTTAATTGAAGGAAATTTACGATTTCAAAAATACTAAAATGAGTAATTAAGTTAAACTTTTACTGTTGGCTTCATGACAGTGGTGTTAGGGGTCATCACCACCTTTAATAGATTTTGGATCGTGACACCACAAGTACTAACACAAGTGGAAGATCTAAAAATGGATCAGCCCCTATGTGTCACTACTGTAATAAAAGTGGACATAAATATTTTTTTTGACGATATCGTAAATCTAATGTTTCAGGGTGGATTTAGAAACCCAAAAACAACCCTGATCTTAGTAGAACTAACCAACAAGGACCTAAGCAAACTTGGGTATCTAAAAGAAAGTGATAATTCTGTTTTGCAGGAACACCATAGGAAGAACCGCAAAGGAAAATTATACTTAGATAGTGCGTGTTCCAGTCACATGACAGATGACAAAAACCCAATCAAAGAAGTTACAAAGATAAATGGAGGAAGTGTTAAATTTTGCGATGATTCAAAAGGAAAGATAGTTGGCACTGGAACGATTCCATTCAATAACAATTGTGATATTACTGAGTATATCTTGTAGATGGACTTAACTACAATTTTCAGAGTATAAGCCAGCTATGTGATTCAGGGTACGAAGTTAAATTCAAGAAAACGAGTTGTGCTATTGAAGATGAGACAGGTAAAATAATCCTCCCAGGAAAAAAGTATGGAAATGTTTATATTCTTGATGGTTTTGAAAATCTAGATAGTCACATCTACTTAGCATCTATATCTGATGATCCATGGTTATGGCATAAGAAACTTGGTCATGCAAGCATGCATCTTATAGAAAAACTTTTCAAGCATAATTTAGTTATTGGTCTCTCTAAACTCAATTTTTCTAGAAATCATGTATGTGATGCATGTCAGATTGGTAAACAAACCAGAAACTCCTTCAAAAACAAAGATATTGTGTCTACCTTAAAGTCTTTACAATTGCTTCCTATGGATTTGTTTGGACCCACTAGAAACGATATGCTTTTGTTATTGTTGATGACTACTCAAGTTTTACATGGGTGACTTTTCTATCTCATAAAAATGAAGCCTTGAAAAACTTTAAGATTTTGTGTAAGAGAGTTGAAAGAGAAAAGGGGTATCTTATATTTTTTTTAAAAAAATATTTGGATCTACAAGAATGTTTGTTTTCTCTTTCGTTTTCAATTTACATATTTTTTGCTTTTAAATATTATACAATTTTATTTTAATTTTCATGATATTTTATTTATTAGTTTTATCTACCCTAAAAGAATTCGTAGGTTTTAATTCCCTAACCTCACTGCCCCATCCCCATAATAGATAATTGGCCTGTGCCTAACCCCACCTTTTACAAATTACAATACTGATGGTTGCCCATGTTTAATTTTGTAAACAAAAAGGACAGAGAGTAATTAAAAGAAGGTATACATGCCGTCAAGCGATGGTCTCACATAGTCGGGTAGGTTCAAAATTTTCAATTATCAAGCTAAACTAATGGTGTCGGGTTTTTAAATCTATAAACCAAACCAAACTAAGCCCTAAAAATATCCCCACTGCTTTTCGCCTTTTAAAATTCTTACCGAAACCTTATCTGGATTGGACAACTAAAATACAATATAATAACCTTTTCATGAGTTATGCAGAGGTAAAGTGAATTTGCACCTCTCTTGTAGTAGCATGGAGGAAACGTTAAGAACAAAGACCGTTTTAATGAAGGTAAAAACAAAACAGACCTCTAGCTCTCGCTCATGCAAAAAACTTGTTTTTTGTTTTCTTTTGGTTGTCAATTTAGAGTTTTTACCCATATTCTTGTTTGCTTCAAACCTGTCAATTTCCCCCCTTTTGGATAAATCGATTATGTTAATGGCCTGCTGAAATCGACACCGTAATTCTATAGCCATTCTGTAAAATCCAGCAAATTAATTGAACTTCTATTAGTAATTTTAGCAAATTCTTGGTATTCTATGAGTTACAACCTTTTGTTTTAAAAATAAAACTATTCTAGTTTCTAAAGCTTTATTTATTTATTTATTTATTTACTTATTTAGGACTATGGTGGTATCGAACCAGCTTTTCCGAAGCTTTATAGTATTATTTTGGATAATGGCGATGTCGTTCCCCGCACCTAGATTAATATATAGGTTAAGGGTTACCTTTGACCAGCATAGATACCAGTTACTTTGTTCACCAACGTTACTTTGGTTGTTAAACTTTTTGTTACCTTTGATTACTACATGAAGAATGAAGCAATAATATGAGTTTAAGTTTGTCCTACATAATTTTGAGCAAAGAATCTGTATGTTAATTTGGAAAAGGGGCAGAGATAGAGAATTGCTAGATAAAGGTGAAGGTAGGGGACGTTGTCAAAAAAGGGAGGACAGTATGTCAAAAGGTGTAGCTTGAATATCTTTTTTTTTTAATCAAGATGTATAACTTAAATATGTTTTACGCGCATAAGGTCAGGTGTTGCTTGTACTTTTCAAATAAAACCAACACTACAACTAATGGAGCAAGTCCAACTACTTAGTATTTAAACTTTTCATAAAAAAGTGCTTGATGTTTGCAACTGCCTAAATTTACACAGTAAAACTGGTTTTGCTTGAGATTTGTCAGAATTGCCCCGAGCACCCCTTTGTCCCTATTAATGAGGATTCTCTTGAATTTTGCAGACTAAGGGAGACGTCAATGATATGATCAGTGAACTTCCAAATTGCCTGCTAACATTCATCCTCTCTCTCTTAAGCATAAAAGATGCAGTCAAGACCAGCGTATTGTCCCGTAGATGGAGGCATCTTTTCATGCTGATCCCCAACCTAGTAGTTGATAGTGCCAATATCTTTAGTGATGATCAAGACCATAGGAGATTTACTCTTTCAAGTTATGAAGCTTTTGAGAAGGAAAGGCGTGAGTTTGTTATGCGTGTGGATCAGTTCATGCAGCTAATGCGTGGAAGGCATATACGTTCCCTGACGGTGGGTTTCTTCATGGATAGTGAATATTCATCTCATCTAGATGGTTGGTTGAAAGTTGCAATTGCATCTGGACTGACCAAACTTGAACTCTTCCTCTCATTGGAGCAGAATTTCTTGACTCAATTTATAGTTGATGAGCATCGCCTATACAATTTCCCCTATTGGCTCTTTTCAGAATCAAATACATCAATGTTGAGCCATTTGCGGTTAGAAAACTGTGTTTTGAGGACTCCAGGCGACTTCAAGGGCTTCAGAAATTTGAGAACTCTTGAACTGAACGATGTGATTTTGGCTGAAGACTTTGCCACAGAAATTCTCCCTAGTTGTTTGCTACTTGAACAATTGACCTTTCTTTGGTGTAAGCTAAAATCAACCTTATGCTTTGATCATGCATCTCTGTCACTGAAGCATCTGAAGGTGCTTCATTGTTGTCCTAAGACAATTATTAAAATATCTTCCATGAACCTCACAACCTTTGAGTATGATGATATGATGAAGATCGCATATCTTTATGCTCCCCAGTTGAAAGAAATATGTTCAATAAATACACGGGGTCCTCTTTCATTTGCCCATTTCTCTAGACTTCCTCAACTTGAAATCTTACTTCTGTACGTGGATTATCTCCAAGTAAGTGTCATTTAATTTGCCATTTCAAGAATGATTGTTTCGTTGCTTATGTTTTCATTCACCTCAGATACAAAAAATTCCAAGAAGTCTTGACACTATGGCCAGTCTTAAGAAACTGAGTTTGTTTCTGCTGTCTGCGGATGATGATTTTGACCTTTCATGGGTTATAACTGTCTTGAAAGCTGCACCCTTTCTTCAGAAGCTTGTGTTGACCGTAAGTCATCCTTTCCTGTGAAACTTACTACTATTGATTTTGATTCAAGATATTCTTCCTACGATTGAAAAATCACTCTTAAGAAAAAAAAGTCATTAACAAGGCATACCCCTGAACATTTACATAAAATTGGATGGTATACCCTATGTTGTTCAGTTTACCTTCTTGTAATTTTTCAGACAGTTATATGCAACAAGAGAAAGACAAGGTGGTAATATTAAAATTCAATATAAACAGTGGTGTTCTTTTCTCCTCTTTGGCAGTATATTGTTTAGCACTCAACTGTTATATATATATATATATATATATATATATATATATATATATATATGATATTTTGCAGCTCTACTATTTTTATAGTTCAATGCGCTTTACTGCTGTGACTGTACTTGCCTGAGCCGAGAGTCTCTTGAAAATAGCATCTCTACCTGCATAAGATAGGGGTTAGGTCTGTGTACGCACTATTCTCCCCAGTCTCCACATGTGAGAATATACTGGTATGTTGTTGTCCAGAAAAAGTACAACCCATCAAATACTTGACTATGTGTGACAAATTCACAAATTTTATCCCATTCCCACATCTGTATCACGTGTTGTTTGGAGTCCGCCACTGAGCTTGACTCTACCGGATGAAGTTCATACATATACATTGGCCGTCTCTGGCTAATTAGTGATGTTCATCTTTGCCCACTTGACCCAACCACTAATCCCTGCAAGGTTGTCTTTTTATCCATTTACAGATTAGCCACCCCCCCCCCCCCCCCCCCCAAGAAAATTATCATGGTGAGTCTGTTTTTTTCCAATTTACCTTGCTAGTGTTACTCAAAATTACCTTCCCAAATTTGTTTCGTACTCTGTCCATTGTGGTCCACAGAAAACTATTATGGTGAAGGTATCAGTAACTGTCCTTTCATAAAGAGTATGGCGTCTCTCCTGGCTCGCTTCGGGAATACCATTATATATTTGGTCTCGCAAGATATATCATTTTCTATTAGTTATATCATGGGACTAATTTTGAAATTTCTAAGCATGCGTAATTTCTAAGACGGCGAACATGTTAATTGATGTGAACTGTAAATTGCTCAACTCCCCTTAATTTTCTTGCAGTTGCACGGAGGTGAAAGGAATGCAGATCAAAAGGAGATACGAAAATTAGACGGAGTCCATCATGATCAACTAAAAGAGTTTGAGATGCATGGATGTGCTGGTAATTGGTACGAAATGGAGCTTCAATTGTTTGTATTGAGTAGGGCAAGCAGATTGGAGCGGTTAATTATCAGTCCTTCAACAAGTATGTATGCTGGGAATGGAAGATGGGTCGATATTTATGAGGGAGCTCGCTGCTGGAATCAATCTTGCCAAGAAATGGTAAGGAATCAACTTGAGGGTCACGTTCCCCAAGGGGTTCAATTGGTATTTCTCTAATCCTTTTAAGCATGCACATGAGTGTTTGTTGTCAGTCCTAATCCTTCAGTTTCCATATTCGGTTCCTAGTAACCTTTATTTCAAGATCCATTGGATTTCTATGTAAATTATTAGTGATTGTTTTTCTTAAGTACAGGCTATTTTTGAACCTATCTTGTGACCTAATCAGATCAGAGTATATTAGCATGATATCCAGTTATTCTTCGCTCGTTGTCTATCACAGTTTCTCTCCTCCCGCTTAGTATATATACCCAAATCAGGTGGTAGTATCATATTACTATTTATTTTTGGCAAAATGGCTTCCGGGCCACTTAAACTTGCACCCGTTTTTCAATCTGGTAAAGAAACTTATGCATTTCTCATTTGAACACTTCAACTCATTCATTTGCATAATTTTAAACCCCTCTGACCGTTGACCATGATTACATGGCAGCAATGTAACTGACGTGGCAAAATGTGTGTTAATCACGCTTGTGAAGCGCATGTATACAATGAATATGAGAGAAAAAAAATGCTAAAATTACAAATAATAAATAAAATGAAGTAAAAGCAAAAAATAAAATTAAAAAAAATAAGGAAAAAGCCCCTCCCCGCTCCCCCCCAACCCCCTTTTTCTCCGCCGTCATCTGCCCCTCATTCCTTCATCATCTTCTCCCCCCCTTTTTCAGCATTCATCTCCCCCTCATTCCTTTCATTTTCTCCAAAAAATTTTCCTCTCTCCCTTTCCTCCAACTCAAGCACCACATTCAAAATCACCATCATCACCTCTTTCATCACTGCTAATCCAAACACCATTTTCAACCATTGACATCTAGAGCACACTTTTTCTATAATAAACAGATCGCTAGGGGAGACGGACAGAATACGGACGCCGACGAATGCGATATTGAGGAAAGAAGTATAGGGATTGGTCAGAATAGCCATTCTGGGGATCTTTTTTTTATGGGTAGAGAAGGTTTGAAATTTGTCCAATAACAGAAATCACTCCGGCGAGCTTGTTGTGCCGGTAAAACTTCGAACAGTGGCTAATCCATTTTCAAAGGATTCGAGATCTGTCTCAGAAGGGAATATAACAAAAAAAAATTGAATTTTTGCTGAATGAGAAGGAATCAGAGGGCTAACAACACTTCGCAGAAATTTCCGGTGAAATATAATTGGAATTGTGATATCGACGATAATAAAACTGAAGAAGAATGGTGGGAATTGATTGGAATACTCATGCAAGACCTTCAGTAACTCCTATTAATAATTTTTCACTGATTTTGGTAATTGATTTGGGGGGTTTGAGATTAGAGGAAGGAGGTGTTCATGGTGGAAGGCGCTAGTGGCCACCCGAGGAATAAGAAATAAAAGAATATTTTCAGAAATTTTAATAAAATGATTATATAAAGATTAGGACCCACAAATTATATCAAACAATAATAGGCGAACAACGTGATGTGTCAATTATGTCTAAGTAATTGAGGCACACGATCAGTTTGAGGTGCTTATTTTTTGTATTTTTATCAAGTTCCGGTGTTCAAATGAGAAACACGTAAGTTCTTTTACCGTGTTGAAAACTGGGTACAAGTTTAAGTGACTCAAAGGCCATTTTGCCTTTATTTTTTGTGTATAACAGATTAGAGGTGACCGCACCAAACCGATAAGTCAAACCAAACTGATTTAAAAATCCGATTAGATTTGGTTTGATTTGGTTTGATATTGAGTAAAAAAATTCGTACCAAACCAACATATAAATATATAATTTTTACATATACTTTTAAGACTTTTATAAAATTTTCTTTAAAAAATATGTAGAAATATTTGGAAGTCTCCTATGGTATGCAATATTTAATAGAATCTCCATTTTTATTAACTTTAATTAATGGGTTGTATGATCACTTTCTTATCAAGTCTTACTGAAATGTGTCAATCTCTTTGTTCTTCCATATTCATATGTAAGTATCTATTAAATTCTTGGATCTTTTTCAAATTTGAGGTCATATTTCGATAATTTAAAATTAAATAAAATATATTATTATTTAGGTATCATATTGATTTTTATGTTTAATTATTAAATTCGGTTAACCTTGAATGTGTACATCAACGAAAAATTATTATCAGACGACTAAAAAAATAACTATTATTGTTACTAAGAAAATTTTTCCATAAGAATAGTTTAATAGATCATATGTTTGCTAATTTTTTAAATTTTTACTAAATATATATTTACTTATTGAAAATTTAATAAATTAAGATTAAAATAATATTCATAAAAAAATCAAAAAATTTTTGAGAAACTAGACAAAACCGAACCAATCCAAACCGATATAGTTGGTTTGGTTTAGTTTTGATAAAAACAAAACCAATCCCGTCCCTGTACTAAAATCCCCAAACACTCCCGTGTCAGCAAGTTGACCGCCTCTTCTATATAATAAAATATATACACTAGTTGACGAATGCGCACAAAAGCCAAGACCTAATTGAATAACATAGGTTAAGAGTATGGATTAATCGAGTTAGACCACATGTACTGTAGCCATGCTTGGGTGTGGGGGAGGGAGGGAAGAAGCAAATTAATTGACCTGGACACATAAGTAACTCATGGCATCAGAAGAATTGTGAGATTCCATAACAAATCCTTATTTAATGTAACTATTGGAACTTTGTAAGGGGCAACAAATATATTATTTGCAAATATGAAGAATAGTTCCTCCCAGACCACTATTAGAAGTCTGGTGAATGCTCAAGGTAAGATGATACATAGTGATGCAGGTATTAAATAGGAAGTCTTAAATTACTATAAGGCACTGCTTGGGACATCAGCAACAACTTTGCCTGTTATTAACCCTTTGGTTATTAAACAATGTCCAGTGTTGAATAGAGGGCAGTAAAGAGAACTGATCAAATCGGTCACAGCAGATGAAGTGTACCACGCTCTAACAGATATAGATGATATATGAAAGCCATAGGAGTTATAGTCTAAATGTTTTTCTCTTCAAAAAAGCATGGGTTATTGTAGGATAGGAAGTCACGGAGGTTGTTCTGAATATCTTTAGCCCCTTTAATATTTTCCAGGCAATAAATTGCACTTCAGTAATACTTATCTCCTAGAGGTCAAAAATTCGGCTTTTATAAAAGATAATAGGCCAATATCATGTTGCACTACATTGTATAAGATAATCTCTTAGATTTTAACAAAGAAATTATAGTTGGTCATGAAAATCTTGGTGGATAGTTGCCAATAAGCTTTTGTACCAAGGAATATTATCATAGACAATACAATACTTAGTCATAAATTGGTCAAACGCTAAGGGAGGAAGGTATTTCACCAAGATGTATGATGAAATTGGATATGCAAAAGGCTTATGACTCCCTTGCATGGATATTTATAGAACAGATTTTGAGTGGTATCACATTTCCTGATACTTTTGTGAGGTGGATTATGATGTGTGTGCAAATTGTCTCTTACTTAATACTACTGAATGACAAGCCAACAAAACACTTTCATGCAAGGAGAGAGCTAAGGCAACGGGATCCCTTACCCCCTTTTCTCTTTATTTTTGCCATGGAGTACTTGACCAAGATTTAAAATAAATATTAGATTTCAACTATTACCCAAGATGTGACAAGATGCAAATAGTGCTACTAGGCTTTGCTGATGACCTTCTCTTATTTTGCGGAGGTGATTTGATTTCAATGAAACTATTGTATGATCGTACTGCCTCAAAATTTTTGAGCTTTAGGACTTTCTTTAAATAAAGCCAAAAGCTGTATATTCTGGATAATGTGAGTTTCCTCTTGAAAGATTTAAAATAAATATTAGATTTCAACTATTACCCAAGATGTGACAAGATGCAAATAGTGCTACTAGGCTTTGCTGATGATTTTCTCTTATTTTGCGGAGGTGAATTGATTTCAATGAAACTATTATATGAGTACTTCCTCAAATTTTTCGAGCTTTAGGACTTTCTTTAAATAAAGCCAAAAGTTGTATATTCTTTGGAGGAGTACAAGAAGTTACACAACAAGCTATTCTGAATAATGTGAGTTTCCTAACGGTGAGCTGCCTGTAAAATACCTAGGGTTCCTCTTAGCACCAAGATGTTGCGGTATATAGTTAACCACTACTAGACAGAATATTGGAGAAAATTACTTCATGGACCTCTAAATTCTTTTCCTTATGCTGGGATGTTGCAGCTTATTAAAAGCATCATGTTTTCTATACAAACCTTCCGGTGCCTAATTTTGTTCTACCTAAGAATATTTTACACTTGGTAGAAACTATGTGTAGAAAATATCTCCGGATTGATGGTAATGAACTGAATAAAAATCACAGCTATAATAGGAAAAAATATGCCAACAAATACCAGCTTGAGGGTTTAAATAATCAATATTTACATATAAAATAAGGCAGTAATCTGTAAGCATTTTTGGAATCTAAGCGCAAAAAAGGATAGATTGTCGACCCAACGGAAAAATCTATTATGTCAAAGATAGATTGTCGACCCAATGGGAAAATCTATATTGTCAAAGGTTAATTTTTATGGGACACTAATTTTACACAAGCTTCCTGGGTGGTGAGAAAGTTACTGAAGGTAAAGGGGACTTTTGAAGCAGTTGGGTATAACTACGAAGATCTGGGGACCATGCAACAATTCTCTATAAAAAAACTTTATAACAAGTTGAGATGAGAGTTTCAGAAAGTTCGTTGGAAGAGAATGGTGTGTAAAAACTATGCCTGTCCTAAATGGATTTTTATGCTATAACCGGTAGGTCATGGAAGGCTACACAAAGGACAGGTTGTCAAAATGGGGAATTGTTCAAGACTTAGTATATCATTTACGTGATAGTGAAGACAAATTAATAAAGCACTTATTTTTCAAGTGTGCTTACTCTATTGAACTATGGAGAAGACTGCTCAAATGGCAGGGGATTCAAAGAGCACCAATTGAATAGGGTCATAAGCTTAACTGGGCAGTCACAAATGCAAAATATAAAAACAGGAATCTACAAAATGACTGTAACTAATAGACTGGTCGTTTTGGGAATTAGCGCCCCGTTAGAAGGCTTGAGGTCTCGAGAAGCTTCGTAATGTGTATTATGACTGCGTGTGTGGTCGAGATTGGTTTTCAGATGATTCGGGATTTAATTGAAAGAATAATTCTTATTTTTGAAGTTTAAATGAAAAAAGTGGACCGGAGTTTAACCTTTGAGCAAACAACTCCGGGATGGAATTTTTATGATTTCAATAACTTCGTATGATAGTTTTAGACTTAGGCGTATGTCCGAATTTTGATTTGGAAGTCCGTAGGGCAATTTGATGTATTTTGGCGAAAGTTGAAAAAGTTAAAATTTTGGAAGGTTAAGAGGTTTGACCGAGAGTTGACTTTGGTGATATCGGGGTCAGATTTCGATTCCAAGAGTTGGCTTAGTTTTGTTATGTCATTTGGTATTTTCATAAAAAAAAAATTGACGTCATTCCGGATTTATTTGACATGTTTCGTCATGAGTTTTGGAAGTTGGAAGATTTGAAAGTTCATAAGTTTGATTTATGATGCGATTCGTAATTTCGATATTGTTTGATGTGATTTGAGGCCTCGAGTAGGTCCGTGTGGTGTTATGAAACTTGTTGGTGTGTTTGCTTGAGGTCCCGGGGGCCTCGGGTAGATTTCGGATGGTTATCAGAATGAAATTTGATTTGGATTAATGGCTGAAGTTTTATGGTATCTCTGCCTGGTTTGCTTGTACGCGATTGCGTAGACAAGTCCGCGATCGTGTAGGCTATTTGTTCGGTAGTGGAAGTTTGTTCTATACGATCGCATGTTTTGGGTTGTGATCGAGTAAGCTGGAGGAAGCAGTGCATCGCAAACACGTGGGCTGAGTCGTGTTCGAGAAGAGGAAGTGAGGCAACTGAGCTCTGCGTGGTTGTTATTCGCGAACTCGAAGAAGTGTTTGTGATCGCATAGTTTTGTATTGGGTAGTCATCGCGTTCGCGTGGGTATTTACGCGATCGCGTAAGGTTAAATTTTGGGGCAGCATAGTAGTGCTTCGCGATCGCGATTAAGGACATCTGGGCAGATTTTAAATATTTCAAAAATGAGGGTTTGAGTTTATCTTACTAATTTGATTTTTGGAGCTCGGTTGGAGACGATTCTTGAAGAGATTTTCAAGGGAGTGATTAGGGTAAGTGATTCTTACTTAGTTTTGGTGAAACTCCATGTTTATGTCTTTGATTTCATCATTTAATTATTGATTTGGGTTGAAATTTTGGAGAAAAAAATGGAGGAAAGTCCATAGGCCGAATTTTGGGTATTTGAGCTAGATTTTGGTATCGAATTTGTGTAATTCTTGTATGGTTGGACTCGATATCGAATGAGTGTTCAGTTTTTGTAATTTCTGGTCATGTTCCGAAATGCGGGCCTGAGTCGACTTTTTGGAGTGATTTTTTAATTCTTAGCTAAGATCATTATTTTATTTTATTTAAATTATTTTTCTATAGTTATATTTAAAGTATAAAATTATTTTGTCTAGATTCGAGCCGTTCAGAGTTGGATAATCGAGGGAAAGACATTCTAATTAATTGATTTAGCATGAGTTGAGGTAAGTATCTTGCCTAACTTTGTGTAGGGGAGCTACCCCTTAGGATTCGAGTCTTTTGTTCTAATTGTCGCATGTGTAGGCCGAGTACGCGAGGTGACGAGTACGTGCCCGGACTTATTTGTGGAAATTTGACCGTCTAGTGCTCTTAGGTTCTTATGTCCCTTAAATATGAAGTTGTTTTGTCATGTTAAATTCCTCCTTTACTAAATTCACACTTGCGTGCATTAATTCGAATTAATTTCTTCATGTTCTACCTTTATTGCCGATTAAACTCTTATGTGCCTTAACTGAAGTTGTTGCCTCTTTTATTATCATGCTATCTTTCCGTAATTGCTTAACCTTAATTGAAATCATTGTTATGTTTCCATAATTGATTAAACCTTAATTGAAATCATTATTATCTCTTCCGTAATTGCTTAGCCTTAATGGAAATTTGTTACATCTTTCATTATTGACGTATTCTTATTTTGGATCATTGATTCATGCTATCTCTCTTGTTATCAAATTGCACTTTCGTGGAATCATTGTTACACATTACCTCTCCCTTGTTGACCTATTCTTGTTGAGACTATTATTTCACTGTTGTGTCTTTCTCTATCAGTTCGTTCTTTCGTTTCTTTGTGTTCTAAAGTTCTTGTGTTGATTTACTTGTCGTGTTCTCGTGTTATTGTTGTTTTTGATGTTTATTCCGCGTTGTTGGGCCGAGGGCTATAAGTGGTTGTGATATTGAAACTATTTTGAGGAAATGTTGTGGCATGTGGGCACAGAAGATGTAAGTCATTTATTTGGGTTGTTATGTTTTTGACATACGTGTTTTGTTGAGAAAATTGTTATGTGTTTTGCACGAGGTTTTTGCCATGCGGTTGTTATTGTGTTGCACGAGGTTTCTGCCATGCGGTTGTTATTGTATTACACGAGGTTTTTGCCATGCGGTTGTTATTGTATTTGCAAGAGATTTTTGTTATGCGTTTGTTATTGTGTTGCACGAGATTTCTGCCGTCTGTTGTTATTGATACGTATGCGGTGGTATAAGGTCTGGGTGTTGAAACGCATGTGGTGAGATAAGATGGGCTTGAAATGCGTGGCTAGTATGGGAACTACTAGAAGCCATGCAGTGTGATAAGGTGGGCTAAAACGCAGGATGCTATTTCGGAAAAATAATTTTCAAAAACTAAATATAAAGGCTTCTGCGGTGATATAAGAAAAGTTGTGATTCATTTACAATTTGAGACTACGAGGCGATACCTCAGGAGTGCTCTTGTTGAGATTTCCCCTTTTCTTTGCACTTGTCTTTGATTGTTGTTTTCCTTAGCATACTATTAATTATTTTCCTCTGTGTTGCATTATTTGCTCAGCTCTGTGTAGCTAATCTTGTTGTGCGGTTCGCTGCTTCAAACTTCATTGCTGCTTCTGTTAGACCGTACATTTCGTGGTGATCGTTGCTTATGTGCCATTTATTGACTCTACTCTTAATTGTTGACTGAAATTATGGTAGAACACTTGCACAAGTATACACGTAATTAAATCACCCATATCGATTTTAAAAGGTGAATCCTAACGACATTAACCATTATACATACTCTTATCTTCTTGCCTTCTGTGTGAGGATTGTGCTATTGGAACGTGAGTCGTCCGTGCGGCTATGAGTTGTAATGTGGGCACAAGATGCCAAGTGATTAAGGCTCATGAATTGGGACCCGTGAGGTGTAATTATGTGGTTCGGTACCTCGTGAAAATGCTTGAACATATTTGGTGTGAAAGCGGTTGTTCTCATTGAGTTATTGCGGGTTTTCCATTTATTTGATTTTCACGGACATAGACTATGATTAATTACTCTACAACATTATTACCTGACTGCTTCATGTTAAATAATGTTGTTACTAGTGTATCATTGAGAGTATTGTGTCACGACCCAAAATCTGCATGTCGTGATGACGCCTATCTCAATACTAGACAAGCCGATAATCTCAATAAACCATAATTTCTTTTAAGTTTGAAAATATAATATTTAAATTCGATACTAAAAGTCTCAAAAATATCGACATAAAACATTCCCAAAACCCGGTGTCACAGAGTGCATGAGCATCTAAATTATAACAAAGTCTGACTGATAAAAACACTGTCTGAAAGTATAGAACAGTACAAAAACTAAAAGGAAAGAGAGTCAAGGTATACGGACATCAAGCAGTTACCTCGATAGTCTCCAAAAGATAAAGCTCCAAAAAACTAGCAACCGCTGTGTCCGAAAGCACCTGGATCTGTACCACGAGGTATATGGTGTAGTATGAGTACAACCAACTCAGCAAGTAACAATACTAAATAAAGAGCTGAAGATAATGACGAGCTTCGCAGCTAAGTCCAATTATAGTAATTTCCAACATAGAAAGGTAGGCATGCTTTCAAGTTCAACATTTAAAACTCAAACAGTAATTTCATATCAAATTCGACTCAAACAAAAAATAATGTCTTTCAGAAATTTCCAAAAGAGTGATATATGACAGCTGAAGTGCAATAATAATGAAATCAATGCATCCTTTCAGAGTAACAGTCGCTCAGTCCTCCCAATCACGCCAACCTCACAATCAATCTTTCCTCAAAGTCACTCATTCCTCTCAATCACTCGGCACTTGCACTAAGTAGGTACCTGCGCTCACTGGGGGTGTGTACAGACTCCGGAGGGGCTCCTTCAGCCCAAGCTCTATAATAATCCAATCATGGCATAAATCAATAAATCATGTTATGGCGTGCAGCCCGATCCATAAATATCCTCACAATTAGTCCCTCGGCCTCACTCAATCATCAACCTCTCCAGTCTCTCGGGTTCTTAGAAATCATGATAAACAGTCCAACATCAATGATATGATGCATCTATAATAAACAGGAGAGACTGAGATATAATATGCAAGTAAAAATCGTGACTGAGTATGAAACAATAATTTAACAGATTATTCAACATGTACACGACCTTTGTGGGTCCTAACAATGTCAACACATAGTTTAAACATGATTTATAGATCAATTTTTCTAATACGTGAAAAAATATGCGGATATCAATAGATTATTCAACTACACAGTTCCGTGGATTTGACCAGGTCATAATTCCTACGGTGCATGCCCACACGCCCGTCACCTAGCATGCGCGTCACCACAAAATCAATCACATATCACAACAATTCGGGGTTTAATACCCTCAGGACCAAATTTAGAACTGTTACTTAAATCAAACCGTGTAATTTTTTATTCTGCAATGCCTTTGCCTCGTGAATCGGCCTCCAAACGCCTCGAATCTAGCCACAAATAATTCGATTCAGTTAGAACAAATTATAGGAATTAATTCCATATGAAAATACTAATTTTCCAACAAAATCCGAAATTTCACCCAAAATTCGCACGTAGGGCCCACGTCTCGAAACCCGATAAAAGTTAGAAAATCCGAAAGCCCGTTCAACCACGAGTCTAACCAAACCAATTTTACCTAATTCTGACATCAACTCGACCCTCAAATCTTCAAATTAAACCAAGAGGGTTTTCTAAATTTTCTAACTTAATTCACCCATTAACTATTTAAAACAACCATGGATTCGGGTAATTTGACCAATATTGAGTTAAGACCACTTACCCCATTGTTTTCCTTAAAAATCTCCCGAAAATTACCTCTTTCCGAGCTCCAATTCGTCAAAAATGGAAAATGGAATCTTAATTATTCTGTTCAGGTTCGCATTTGTGGACAAAAACTTCGCATTTGCCAATGAACAGTAACCTCCCATGAACAGTGTTCGTAATTGCGAACTGCACTAAAATCCAAAATCATCACAATTGTGATAAATTGTTCGCAATTGCGAGTAAACAGTAACCTCCAATGAACAGTGTTCGCAATTGCGATAAATTGTTCGCAATTGCGAGTGAACAGTAACCTCCAATGAACAGTGTTCGCAATTGCGATAAATTGTTTGCAATTGCGAATGAACAGTACCTCGCCAGAAATCATCAAACTCAAACTTATCCGAAATGATCCAAAACTATCCCGAAACTCATCCGGAACCTCCCAGACACAAACCGTATATGAATTTCAATTATAAAATACGCTACGGACCTGCTCGCGCACTCAAAATACTGAAAAGAGGTCGTCTTGACCCGATATTGATCATGGTCAAACTCCCAAATTTCTTAACTTTACTAGTCTCTCAACCAATGATCCAAAAATACACCCAAGCCCCTCGGGACCCCGTCAAATCATACCAATAAGTCCTAAAATATCATACGAACCTAGTTGAATATTCAAATCACATCAAACAAAACAAGAACCACAAATCATACCCCAATTCAAGTTTAATGAAATTAAGAAATTCCAACTTCTACATTCAATGCCGAAACCTAACAAATCACGTCTGATTGACCTCAAATTTTGCAAACAAGTCATAAATGACGTAACGGACCTATTTCAATTTTCAGAATTGGATTCCGACTCCAATATCAAAAGATCAACTCCTCGATCAAACTTTCCAAAATTCAACTTTCGCCATTTCAAGCCTAACTCCACTAAGGACCTCCAAATCACAATTCGGACATGCTCCTAAGTCCAAAATGACCCAACGGAACTAACAGAACCATCAAAATTTAAATCCGTGGTCGTTCACACATAAGTCAATATCCGGTCAATTGTTTCAACTTAGGTTTTCAATTATGAGACTAAGTGTCTCAATTTACTCCGAAATCCTTCCGGACCCGAACCAGCTAACCCGGTAAGTCATAAAATAACTGTAAAGAAGAAATTGAGCAGTAAATGGGAAAACTGGGCTGTAATACTCAAAACGATCGGCCGAGTCGTTACGTATTGTCTTGTATTCCTTATGTGGCTTGGCTTTATATTAATATTATTTTCTTCGTTAGTTCATCTACACACTTTTTCAAGTTGTTTAGTCCGGTAGGTGTCTTGACTGTCCCTCGTCACTACTCCACTGAGGTTAGTCTTGATACTTACTGAGTACCGCTGTGGTGTACTCATACTACACTTTTGCATATTTTTGTGCAGATCCAGGTGCGTCGGTTGTTATTGATTATTAGCTGGTTGGTCAAGCTGTGGAGACTCAAGGTAAACCTGTCGTCGCGTTCGCAGACCTTGGAGTCACCTTTTGATATTTTCATTGTACCGTTTAATTCCATCCGAACAGTTATATTTAGGAATTTTTTAGAAAACTCAATAGAGCTTGTGACGTGTACTACCGATTTTGAAAATTATAATTTGTATAAGATTGTTATCTCATATTTTTCATTTGATGGTTGGATTATTCTAATTATTTAGTAAGTGTCAGGAGAGGTACCAAAGAATCTTTCAAGGAAAACAAAGAGGCATTGATCTTATCAACAAGCTAATAATCCAGGATATCCATTTTAGAGGAATATGCCAAAATTACTGGACAATTGACACATTTAAACTTTTACCCCTAGGGCAGGGCAGTGGATGTAAGAACATAAATAGAGGGTGGCGGGAGAGTTAGTTGCTAGCAGTTGTACGAAGCTGAAGCTGTTCAACTTTCCTTGTTTTGTTTTGTTTTGTTTTGTTTTGTTTGTACATAATGTTTTCCCTGGTAAATTTACAATTGCCAAAAACAAAAAAACAAATATGTGAGCACTAAGATTTATGGAAAGGGGTTGACTAATGAGCGTAATTTTCTCCTTTTATGTTAATTCCATGCTTATATTCCTATTCGTTCTGTCAATTCAAAATTTACTAACTTTCATTCTTCTTTGCCCCCTTACTATTTTTTGTTGAAAGCTTGTATCCCCAACAAACTTAGAAAATGAAAAGTATGAAACCGAAAAATATACATAAAAGAAAGAAAGTTCAACGATGATAAGAATATTATAAACTTTAGTACTTAATTGATAAGTAATAATAATATCAATGTTAGCGTAAAGTGATGCATATAGATATATTTCAATCACTTCAAATATGCATTTTGCATAAGATCAGTGTGAACTTCCACATTGCCTGCTTGTGTCCATCCTCTCTGGACTAAAGCATAAAAAATGCAGTCAAAACCAACATTTTGTCCCGCATATGGAGGCATCTGGCCTGACCTAATTGACCATGCTAATATTTTTAGTGATGATCAAGACCATCCGAGATTTACTCTTCAAAGGTTTGCTTATCATTACCTTATTACAGTTATTCCACCAAATTCAATTGAAACAAAATCAACATATACCCATTTTCTGTATTCCCAATCTAACTATAACAAAAGAGTAATGTAAAACATAGCGTATGTATATATATGTGTGGATACATATAATACCAAAATATTTAACGTGATAATCTTTTGATTATAGAACATATACTTAATGTGACGCACATCATGCTATATTATAAATGTGAAGACTTTTAGGTAATGTTATTTTACCTTTTCATTTTCTATAGAAAAAACTTATGAACTTCTTACATGTACGTTACATATATCTTTTCTTCCAATTAGGCCGTTTATAATTGCCATTGTCACCTTTTTCCATTGTCCTTTAGACCTTTATGTTTTTTTCCTACATGACTTTTGAGGTTCTAGCTAATTTTAAGGTGTTCTTCGTGGTTTACAGGTACAGTTGCTACACAAAACTTTTTCCTGGATTGTCCATTGTCTGGAACGCAATCGTAGAAAATTTAAACCAAGTTGTTCAAATATTAAGATTCAGTCTTTTTTATTTTGTTTATTTTTCGTTTTCTTCCCTGTTTTCTTTTGTTTTTCCCTCCCAAATGTGTTAGAAAATAGCAGAATATAGGACGAAATAATTAGGCCTTGATAGTGTAGTCGTTGTCCTTAAGGAATTTAAGCCTCCCACTTTCGTTGCTATAGGGATTATGGTAGAATTCCTCCAAAATTCTACAAAGCCTCTGAAATTCGAGTATCAGCAATTAATTTGAATTGATACTCAAATTTCCTCTAGAATAAACTTTATGAATTGTATATAGCAGAAAGAGAAGAAGATGGAAAACTGTTGCTTTTCTTATGATTTTCGTTTTGGAGATGAATGGGATATTTATAAACCCTTTTAGGTGTCTATTAGAATTACAGACTCAACCTTTGCCAACAGGTATCTTTTCAAAATTAGTAAACAACGTTTTATTAAATAACAAAATTAATTAGTGACTAAAAAAGTAAATTTTGGACTATTTTAATTGGCCCAAGAATCTTGACTATTAATAATATAGCCAAATTCTAGTTTATCTCTAAAACACCTTCAAAATATTAGAACCATATATGACAAAGAAGTGTTTTAAACACTTCTTTCTTTTTTTCTTTCTTTTTTCAACGAGGGACAAAACAACCTCTTCTCAAATATTCTCATCAAATACTAATTAATCTAACAAAATGTTCTTTGAGTTTTCTTTTTTCTTTTTCGGTATGGAAGACAACATTTATGTGAAAATATTTTCTTGATAAGATTATTTTTTGTAGTTGGTCATCTTGAATTATAGAAAATATGAGCTTAATTCTGAAATATTTCTTTCCGTACTAACATTATTGTTATGATTCATCATGCTGTTCACCAGCTTATTGACCTAAGCGATATTCGTCTATGAGAGCATACACAAAATCAAACTTCCCATGTAAATTTATTTCTTCTTTGTTAATGCACTTTTTATAAGTGTCTTGCTTATTCTATATATGATTCTCTTCTTGAATATATTTTCGTATCTATATCCGCGAAACTCGAGATTGTTGTCTGTGCATATTTAGTCTTGGAAATGATTCTTAACTACTGTTTTCAATAGAAAGTATTGATATCTCTGTTACTTTATTTTTCTACTATTGTAGCCATAAACCGATGGCATTAATTGGACGTAAAGTCAAAAATCATAAGAAAGTTAACTTTCTAGCTTTCCACCTTCTACCGTACTTAATCTTCTTACTTAAGCAATAACCTAAGAGGGGCAAAATAAATTAAGATTAATTGAGATTTCGGTCAAGAACTGCTTATTCATGATAAATAATATTTTCTATATTGTTGTAAAGTATCTTTTAAATCTTTTTGAATTTCATAATTTTGAACCCTACTTTAATCTGCACTTCTGTCACGCATCATGAATTCTACAGGCTTGAATTTTCACCAAAAGCAATAGTTATTTTCTAGGTTTAGTTCTGATGCGTACTAGCAACATATGCAATAACAATGGTATTTGTTCTTTGTGTAGTTATGCCAACAAAGTGACTTGCTCTTACTTTGACAAAAGAAGCTTGTCATTGGCTTCAATATATGTCACGACCCAATTCCCATTCTAGGTTGTGATTGCGCCCAACGCTGCTGTTATGCAAGCCAACGGTGAAATATCTATTTAGTTGTTCATTTTATTAGTTTAAAGTCATAAATTTTACTTAACAGAGAAACCAAGAATAATTAACCATGGTGATGTAAAACATAAAATAAAGAAAACGAGGTGAAAGGATAATTATTAATAGACTAGATCATAAATATCTGCTACCAACTCCCAAAACCCGGCGTCACAAGTGCACGAGCAAACTAGTAGAATATAAAAACCTCCTACAACTATTGTCTGAAGTAAGATAAACAGATAAATTAATACAATAAGAAGGAGACTCCGGGTGCCGCATAATGGAGTATAGGAAGCAGCTCACCACTAAGTCTCCGGGTACGTGGATCGCACCTGACTGGCCACCAGATGTACCTGTTTTGGTAGGCTAGAAACCCGTATTTTAGTCATAGTTTGTATGCTAATTACTGTATTTTACTTGTGTTTAAGCTTAAATGTTAGTGCATTACACTTATTATGTATTTTATGCCATGCAGGAAGTGATTTCGAGTTAAAAAGATAATTAAGAGCTTAATCGAACAATTTGAAGCTTTAAAGTCTGAATAAAAAGTCTCCGTTGTACTGCCTTGCCCCGAAGTTTGGGGTAAAATCTCCTCATATGACCAAGCTCCTCGCCCTCATAGCAACCTCTCGGTGCGGAAGATGTCAGACCCTGGGGACCTGAACACCCACTGGAAGAACCCTGAACAGTCGGTGGACGGTAGGAGCTCTCTGGAATTGCGCTGAAATAGGATTGCACTGGAGAACCCTGAGAAGGCAGTGGTGCTGAATATGTGGGCCTGCTAGACTACTGACCTCTGCCCCAAGATGTAGCACCACTGAATCCTCCCGAGTATTGAGGCCGCTTCTCTCGGTGCATGATATCAACCATACTGACAGATACCCTCGATCCTCGGATCTATCTCCACAACCTGCTCGTAAGAAGTCCCCATCTCAACCCCTTGGGCCATAGTAACCTGGATGCCATAATGCAAGCCCGCAATAAATCTCCACACTCACTCTGCATCTATGGGAGTATCATAAGTGCGTGGTGAGACAACTCAAAGAACCTCGCCTCATAATCGGACACCGATATCTGTCCCTACCGGAGCCGCTCAAACTGATCCCGCAACTCTTCCCTCCGATAGGGTGGGATATATCTCTCTAGAAAGAGACGTGTGAACTGGTCTGAAGTAGAAGGTGGTGAACTTACTAGCCTACTACAGAGATAAGACTGCTACCATCTATGGGCCGTGCCCTATATTTGAAATGTGGTGAAGTCCACCTCGTTGGACTCCAATACCCCTATGTTGTACAACTTGTCTCTACAACGATCAATAAAGTCATGTGGGTCAACCTATCACTTACTGCCAAAGACAAGGATGTATCTTGGTCTATCTATCCAACCGCGTCTGTTGCTCAATGGCCACGGCTAGTCTGGGCTCTGGTATAATCGCTGCAACTGGCTGAGCCCCGCCTGCAGGTAGTGCACTTGGGGTGTGACATACGACAACAGAGTGTCCTGGAACCTGAGCGGTAGGGGTCTGTGCTCCCCCCTCCCCCCGCGTGAGATGTGGCTGGGTCAGATGGAAATAAACCAGTCTGCGTCATAGAGTCCATTAACTGCAACATACCTCCCATGACTTCCTGAAATCCCGGTGCAGTCGTGAAATCTACCGGGGCCGGCTCACCTGCAGGCGCCTCATCCTGCTCCTCAATAACAGGATCCTCCATTGGTGGTACGGCGGGGGCAACTCTAGGATGCCCTCATCCTCTAAAAGGAGCTAGAGCCCTCCTTCAGCCTCTGCCTCTACCTCTAGAAACAGGGGGGCAGCTCGTCTACCGCCGGGTACATCTGCCGTATGCGTTCTCACCATCTGTGAGAGAATAAGAGAAAGATACTTAGCACAACATTAATTGCACTATAGAAGATGAAGAAGGAGAAGTTCCCTAACACCCTATAGCCTCTCGAAGATAAGTACGGACGTCTCCATACCGATACGCAAGACTCTATTAGACCTGCTCATGACTTGTAAGACCTATGTGAACCTACTGCTCTGATACCAAGCTATCAAGACCCAATTCTCATTATAGGCCGTGATGGTGCCCAACGTCGTCGTTAGGCAAAACTATCCATTTAATTATTTATTTTATTAATTTAAAGTCATGAATTTTACTTAAAAGAGAAACCAAGAATAATTAACCATGGTGATGTAAAACATAAAATAAAGCATACGAGTTAAAGTGTAATTATTAATAGACAAGATCATAAATATCTACTAAAATAAAGCATACGAGTTAAAGGGTAATTATTAATAGACAAGATCATAAATATCTACTTTCAACTCCTAAAACTTGGTATCACAAGTGTACGAGCAAACCAGTAGAATATACAAAACCTCCTACTACTACTATCTGAAGTAAGATAGACAGAAAAATAAATACAACAAGGAGGAGACTCGATGTGCTACAGAACGGAGTATAGGAAGTAGCTCACCACTAGGTCTTCGGGTAGCGGGGATACGCGCCTAACTGGCCACCAAATGTACCTGCCTCAGATCCTGCACGATTAGTGCAGAAGTGTTGCGTGAATATGTAAACAACATGTACCCAGTAACTATCTAGTCTAACATCGAAGAAGTAGTGATGATGGTTGACATCGACACTTACTAGAGGTCAATAAATAAAGTATAGGAATTATAAATAGGCATGGCATGCAGCAGTAGCAATGAAATGGAAAATAATAAATAATGATTCTTTAATACAATATCAATTTAAAACCTCCAAGTATCACATGCCAATATTAACCCGTAAAAAATCACCAAGTAATTATCAAGTCTCATGTCGAAAAAGAGATATCAAGTATAATCGGACTTCTAGCAACACCACGTGTGATTTATGGCGAAGTCGTAGCCCGATCCAGAATAGTGTGTATACTGCCGAGGGTCGATCGGCGTGAACCATAGATACATCTAAATATACTGCCGAGGTATTCGTCTCGATCCACAGGAAATGGAGAAACTCTACGAACTCTTATCAACGACTACTACACAAGATTAATACTCAAAGAGGGCATAATTTCCATTAACAATCAAGTATTCTGCCAATACTCAAGGCAATAAAGCTCGGTCTCGTAAAATCCCATATCCAATTTCAATTATAAATTCAAGTAATTAATCTAACAAGTTGGGTTCAAGTAATATAAGTATTGCAAGGTAAAGGCCTAAGTCTACCTGTACATAAGCATCGTTTTAGATACGTAAGGACTATCGTCACATTGTGCATATGTAACACCCATAATTATTAGCAAACAACAATTTAAAACACCTACGGGGACAATTCCCTTATACAAGGTTAGGCAAGAGACTTACCTCGTTTTCAAGTCTTCTTCCCGATCCACAATTCACACTAATAGCCTTAAATCAGTGCCAAGCAATCCGAAATTAGCCAAAAGGTCGTGCAAACTAATCAATATATGCTCAAAAGTTTATAATTTAACTATTAGAGTAATTACCCAACTCAATTTGGAACAACAACAACAACAATATACCCAGTCTTATCCCACACCGTGGGGTCTGGGGAGGGTAGTGTGTACGCAGACCTTACCCCTACCTTGTGAAGATAGAGAGGCTGTTACCCAACTCAATTTGGAAGATTCCTAAAATTCACTCTCGGGCCCATGTGCCTGGATTTTGGAAATTTTCGGAAATAAATGTTACCCATAACCTTACGAATACAAATATATAATTTCTATTAAATTCCATAATCGTTTTCGTGGTTTAATTCCATTTTTACCAAAACTTAGGTTTTTCAACAAAATCTTAAAATTTTCACAATTCACATGTTAAAATCTACCCATAATCTAGGTATTAAACTCACATTATGTAGAGATTACTTACCTAAAGGTGTTAGGTGAAAACTCATCTCCAAAGACCTCTAAAATTTGCCACAAGTTGAGATACATGAACGAAATGAGCCTAAGTCCCCCTTTTAATCAATTTACTACCCAGTGAATCCTTCTTCGCGATCGCGACAATACTATCGCAATTGCGAAGGCAAAGCGACCAAGGCTTTGAAAAATGAACGAGAACGCGATGCAAGTAACACGAAGGCTTGCCTAACCAACCCTATGTGAATGCGAGGGGCTCTTCGCAAACGCGAAGACCAACAGCCTGCCCCCTCCCCAGCTGGGCTTACCCTACGCGAATGCAAACCCAAGCACGCGAACGCGATGACCAGTGGCCCAGAGCATCGTGATCACGTGCTCCTTTTCGCGAATGTTAAGAACATTTCCCCAGTCCAATTCCTTCATCGCGAACGCGAGGCCTTCTCCGCGTTTGCGAATAAGGAAACCAGAACAACAAATTGCATAAAATTGAACTTAGATCTTGGTGGTTCGAAACTCACCCGGGCCACCCGGGACCCTGTCGAACTGTACTATGAAGTCCATAAATATAATACGGACATGTTCGGACCCTCGGAACACATAAAATAATATCGAAACTAAAGATCGCACCTCAAAATCAAATTAATCAACTTATGAACTTCAAACTTTTTCAACTAGCTCCGAACGGGTCGAATCATACTTAAACAACTCGAAATGACGTCAAATTTTGCATACAAGTCATAAATCACCATACAGATCTATTCCCATGTTCGAAATCCCAAACGGACATCGATAAGATCAAAGTCTACTTCAAACCAAATTTAAAAAATTTGAAAATCTTCAATGCGGCAACTTTCAACATTAAGCGTCAAAACGATCCCGATCACCTGAGACTCGATCCGAACACACATCCAAGTTCAAAATTATCATATAAACCTATTGGGACCATCAAATCCCAGTTCCGAGGTCATTTACTCAATATGTTGACTCAAGTCAAACATGGTCATCTGGGCTACTATTAAGGAACTAAGTATTCTGATTTCAACCTGAACCTTTCAAAAACCAAACCAACCATCCCCACAAGTCATAAAACAGTCAAAGCACATACGAGGAGTCTCAATTAGGGTGAACGAGATCTAGAAAGCAAAACCACATGTCGGGTCGTTACAATATAGGTAGAAGAATTATTCATTTCTTCAAAATATAATGCATCATTGGCAAGAATATAGTACTGATATTCTATTTGCATTCTTTTTTCTAAAAAAAAAACAAGAATACGTAACTTATACACTGAAATTGCATTAAGGCATATGAGGCAAAATTTCTTTTTTTATTGAACTAAATAGGATTATCATTCATAAAAATTACTCTTTTTATTTTTATTTTATAACTCAAATATATTATTTAATAATATTTGTATGTTCTTTAAAATTATTTACTCATTGATGGGTTGTACGCGCAACACGCGTGTCCAGAGACTAGTTTACTAATAGGTAGGAAAGGAAGAGAACCAATTTATATAAGTTTTTAACCTGATCTAGTATATACATTTAGTAACGGAATGAACAGGCACGAGATTTGTCATTATTAAATATTTAATATGAATTTGGCCATATTTGGGCTTCACATCATGAAAGAGAAATTCGACAAATATTATGATCCGATCGAGCTATTTGAACAAGCTGAGTCCAAATCAAATGAATATTCTGCTTCTCCAGCTTTCACTCAAACAAATTAAGAAATCTTTATTTAATAAATAGAGAATTTGAACTTCGTGAGGGATAACAAATATGTTAGAAGTAAGATGCATGGCAAGGAATTGATTACTGAGTGTAATTTTTTCTCTAAATTAATTACCTCTTAGAAGAATTTCGTACCTATTCATTCTTCCAATTCGCAGTTTTACAAGCTTCAATTTTTTCTTGTCCCCTAATCTGATATTTGTAAAGTAAGGCTAACGTCTGGATTCTAATCAAGCAGTTGATTTGTAAAATCCCTTTGGATTGGGCACTGCATGAACCATACATTAGTTGCAACATTACAGATAATTTTTCTTCTTCTTATTCTTCCCTTTTTTAAGTAGCACTGTAAAATTTAAATTTGTTAATTACAAGCACCGCATCGGTCAAAATTAACTACTAAGTACTTTTTTATAAATATTGCAATCATTTCAACAACAAAATATTGTGCATAACGTCTAACTATGGCGTTTTGTCTAGTACTTTGATTAAAGTCTGTAACCTTAATAAGTATCTTAAAACTATATATGTGATTTCAGGGGAGGAGCTAGCCCATTAGTTACGGGTTCGGTCAAACCCAGTAGCTTTGGTTCAAATTTTGTATTTGTTTTAAGAAATTTATTAAATATACACCAATTGTTAATATATAACCCAGTAGTTTAAAAGCATTAGAATGAACTCATAAACTTCAAATTTTGGCTCCGCAAGTTTGACAAAGAGGATCCAAAATACATTTAGTTAAACGATAATGGATTAGATTAATGGTCATGCCATAATTCCGTGTGTTAGAAAGAGTAGGAGATTCTTGTTGCCTCGTTTTCAAGTCTACTCCGCCACATTCCTTCCCACCATTGGCTGTCGGAGACCACTCTGGAAATCGGCTAGCTCTCCTTATCAACCCCGCTGATCCAGTTGCAACATCAACAAACTATGCTGCAACAGTTGGAGGACGAACGACCGGAGGAATGAAGAAATTAATTAGGCTTGAACCCAGACCCTATGAATTTGTGGATGGGAAGGCCAGGGTGACTTTTACCAAAGAGGAAGATGACTTACTGGCAGAGAAGTGCAGACTTACGGTGGTAGGCAAGTTCCCTCGAACTCGTCCCCAAATCGATAAACTCAGAGATGAGTTTAAGCGGCTTGTGTCTCTGAAAGGATCTTTCAAGATTGGTGTGAAGGATTGGAGGCACGTTTTTATTGATTTCACGGATGAAGAAGATTTTAAGAGATTCTATGGCAGACGCTCAATGCCAATCTGTGGAATGCTAATGAGAGTTAGGAGATGGACGCGTGATTTCAAGGCAGACATGGAATCTACCTTGACACCAGTATGGGTAACACTACCAGACCTCCCATGGCATTACCATGATTGGCCAGCATTAGAGAGAATTCTAGACCCAATTGGAACTCTGATTGCCTTGGACAAAGCTACGCTTGCTCGCACTAGACCGACAACGGCCAAAGCTCCAATTGAAATTGACTTGACTCGACCTAGGATCAACGAGGTTGAAGTCGCATTGATTGATAATACAGGAGAGATTCAAACCTTCCTTCAACCAGTTGAGTACGAGCAAGTTTCAGATTTCTGCTTCTTTTGCAAAATGCAAAAACACTCAGACAACGAGTATAGGATGCAACTGCCTAAGGATGCTTTACAAGGTCCATCTAAAGAAGGAAAGCTGAAGGAAGTTGTGCAGCATGATAATAAAAAGAACGAAGAATGGGTGGAAGTTACGAACTCTAAAAAGAATGCTTCTGGTAAGAAGAAGCAGAATCAGGAAAAAGAAAGTGGCAATACACATACTCTAAAGGCCCAAGGAACTCGACATAATACAGTAACTTCACTAAAACTTAGCAATGATTTCAGTCCCATGGAGGTCATTGATTCAGAAAATCAAGTGATTAGTGAAGACACACCAATGCAAGGAGATAAGGAAACGGAGGAAGCCTCATTGATGATAATGCAAAACCATGTGAATGGAACTAGTGAATTTGTAGATGTCCCTGCTTCACTGATAATTGGTAGAAATAGCGATGGTTTGGCCATGAAGAAACATAAGAAAGGAAAGAATAATAAGAAAGGGGAATTAAAGACTTCTTCGATTACAAAGTCAAAAAAAGGGAGGAAGAGGAGTACTCAAGCGCCTGAACAGATGGAAGAACAATTGCAAGCAATAAGGCAAGAATTGGTTACTATATCTGAGCATCAAACCAGAAAGTTAACTTCCAAGAAAAGGCAGAAGTTCAAGTCCAAGGCCACCTTGCAAGGACTACCTGAATCTGACCTGCCGGAGCATAATGGTGGAGATATGGCTTTTCCAGTATTGAATTTGGAGTGTAGGAAATCTCCTCCTAAGGGTCAGAGATGAATGTTGAATACAGAAATAGAACTTGCCGTCCAGGCAGAGACTCCTGGGATGTACTCAAAGTTGGGATCTATTATGCCAAGTGATGATATGGTGCAAAACACAATGTTGACACAAATTGATGAAAGAGGAAACATAGATAATCTAAATGAAGATATGCTCCAACTACAGGATGTAGAAGTCGAGGTCAGGTCAGATGATGAATATGCAAGAAGACCTCACAGATAATTAAATTTCGAGGATGAAGACTCTTCACAGAGTGTACAAGATAGGATAGCAAAGTTTAACAATCTTTCTCCGAGAGGATCGCGAGGGGCTGGTGGAGCAATTCCTACATGGCTTGCACTTAAGGCCCCAAAAACAAATAAGAAGAAGACAAACACTTTAACCCGTGATGTTTCTCATGATTAGTTTATTATCATGGAATATTAGGGGCATGAAGGCCCAAATAGCTTCTGAGAAACTAAAAACTCTCATACTTCAACATCATCTTACATTTATTGCATTACAAGAACCCATGACAAGGTCTTTGAGATAAGACGTTATCAGACACAACTTGGGGTCCAACATAGTTTTTTTAACTGCAACAACAAAATATGGCTTTTTTGGACAGACGACCACGTAGTGAATATTGTGGAAGATACTGAACAACAGGTAACATGCCAGATTAGTCAACACATGAGTTCTACGCCATTGTATTTGACAGTAGTGTATGCAAAGTGCAAGGCTCACTTACGACTGCAGTTATGGGAAGAGTTGAGAGGTATAGCAAGCAGAATTCAAGGTGCATGGGGAGTGGTTGGTGACTTCAATGTGATCACTGATTGTACAGAGAAGAAAGGTGACAGCCCTTATAGATTAGAAAAAAATGTTAATTTTCTATCTTGTATTGATAATTGTGGGCTTCAAGATGCAGGTTTTTATGGTTCTATGTACACATGGAGCGACAATAGAGGACCCCCTAATACTATATGGAAGAGGCTAGATAGGTTGATATTTAATATGGAATGGTCTGATGAATTTTCAGAAACTTCAGTGGAACATCTAGCTAGAGTTTGTTCAGATCATGCACCTTTGCTACTCAACATGAGAAAAGCAACCACTACCTATCCAAAATATTTTAAATTTCTAGACTTATGGACTAAATATGAAGAGTTTCTTTCCGTAGTTCAAGAGGAGTGGCAGGAACCTATACATGGTAATGTTCTATGGATTTTACATCAGAAATTAAAGAGGGTCACTAAAAGATTGAGTTCTTGGTCGAGAGAAGCATTTGGTGATATATATGAAGAACCAAAAAGGCTTGAAAAGAAGATAAAAGACTTGGAAGAATTACATATTGCTGATACTACATCTACACATAGGTCTGAATTGAATGAAGAAAAGGCTAAATATATGCAGGTTCTGAAAATACAAGATGAGGTATTGAGACAGAAAACAAAAGCGCAATGGCTTGAGGAAGGAGATAAAAACACCGCATACTTTCATAGTGTCATAAAAGGAAGAAGGAGAAGATTATCAATACAAAATATACAAGATGAAAATGGACAATGGAAAGAAGGGGAGAGTGAAATTGCACAAGCTGCTATAAACCATTTCCAGGAAATGTTTAACCATGGTGCTGGTTCAAATGACTTCTCTGCATTAGAGTGTATCAATCCAAGAGTGACAGATGAAGAAAATGAGATGTTAACTGCCTTGCCCATCTTGGAGGAAATCATAGAAAGTCTTTATTCAATTGATACGACTAGTGCCCCAGGTCCAGATGGGTTAAATGCTCTATTTTTTCAAAAATGTTGGACTATTATTGCTGATGATATACACAATACAGTTTTGGCCTTCTTCGAAGGTGCCACCATTCCTAGATTCTTCTCTCACACTTGTCTGGTCATGATGCCAAAGGTAGAGTTCCCACAGAAATTGCCAGAGCTCAGACCAATCAGTTTATGCAATGTGTTAAGTAAGATAATATCCAAGGTACTGAATGCTAAGTTGGCTCAAATATTGCCCAAGATCATCTCAGGAAACCAGTCAGGCTTTATCAAGGGGAGACTGATTTCAGAGAACATGATGCTAGCCAAGGAGATCATAAATGAATTCCCAAAATCAAAGAAATGGAGTAATGTAGTCATGAAATTAGATATGGCTAAGGCATATGATAGAGTAGCCTGATCGTATCTTTATCATATGATGAAGAAGTTAGGCTTCTCAGAGAAATGGGTAGATTTGATTCGAAGGCATATCTCATGTAACTGGTACTCTATTATTGTGAATGGTCAGTGACACGGTTTTTTCAAATCAGATAATGGGCTACGACAGGGAGATCCCATCTCACCTTCATTATTTGTTATATGTGCTGAATTCCTGTCTATTATGCTGAACAACCTACACAACAATAGAGACTTCACTGGTTTCTTTATGTCTAGAAGGAGGCCTCAAATAAATCACCTTACATTTGCAGATGATCTTATTCTTTTTTGTAGTGGAAAGAAGAGAACAATCAAGCTAGCGATGAATACCTTGGCGGCCTATCAAGATGCATCCGGTCAGTTAGTAAACAAGACTAAGAGTTGTTTCTTAACGACAACTGGTACTTCAGACAGTGTGGGAAACAGTATTTGGCGATGGACGGGAATGCAACAACAAAACTTTCTAATCAAATACTTAGGTTGCCCTTTGTTTGTTGGAAGGCAACGGATTGCATATTACTCAGAGATGATCACTAAAGTAACTAACAGGATAAGAGGCTGGCACTCTAGGTTATTGTCTCCAGGGAGTAAAGCTACTTTGATCAGACATATTCTTCTTGCCCTCCCTGTACACCTGATTTCAGCCTTACAACCTCCTAAGGGTGTTCTTGTTCAATAGAGAAACTACTGGCAAAATTTCTTTGGAGTTCTACAAATGGCACAGTTAGACACCACTGGGCTTCATGGTCTAATTTATGTTATCCATATGCGGACGGGGGTGCGAATTTCAGGAGCTTACAAGATATATGTAAAGCACTCTCATCCAAGATATGGTGGAATCTAAGAACGGGCAACTCTCTGTGGAGGGACTTTATGCTAGCCAAATACGGCAGTAGGTACCAACCTGTAGCCAAAAAATCTAGCATGGGGATATCACATAGTTGGAAACAGATGTGTAAGATCAAACATAAAGTAGAGGAGCACATGATATGGTTAGTGGGAAATGGTGAAGTATCGCTCTGGTATGATAATTGGACTTCACTAGGACCACTTTGCAAGTATCTGGGAGATGAAGCGAGACCCAAAGACATAAAGTTGAGGGACTTCTTCGTAAATGGTGAATGGAATGAGAACAACACTGGATTGACTTGGCCAGAATCCTTAAAGAATATCGTGAAAAATATGGATTTGGTCCTATGTCCTGACAAGCCGGACAAACCAATATGGGTACCAGATAGCAGAGGAACCTTCACGACATCATCAGCATGGAACATATTTAGATAGAGAAGGGGACCTTCTACTACGGATATTAGGATTTGGCATAAGTCAGTCCCTTTTAAAATGACCTTTCTCACATGGAGAGCAATTCATGATAGACTATCTACGGGTGATAGAGTATCCAGGATGGGTATTTCTTTGGTGGCAAGATGTTATTGTTGCAGATCACCAACCCCTGAAACGACCGAACATTTATTCTGCTCAGGAACTTTTGCAAAAACAATATGGTCTAATTTTTGTGCTCCATTTGGTATTTCTTGCAGGGATACTCACTTGTTACAACTACTTCACTCCTGGTGGAACCTTAGAGTTTTAAATATAGTAGCTTCTTTTATAGCCAAGATATTGCCGCAAATAATTATGTGGGAATTGTGGAGGTCAAGGTGTGCCAGTAAGTACGGCTCTGAGCTCCCTTCTATCCCAAGATCTATGGCTATGATCTCTTTCAATCTCTCATGTTTGGTTCAACAGAAATTCGGACAGTTACAGATGGAAACAACATGGGAAAAGCTGATAAGAATTGTTGACCAACCTATTACTCATAGAATGTACAAAGTGGTGAAGTGGTCTAGACCTCCTCCTTTTTACTACAAGCTTAACAGTGATGGAAGTTGTGTGGAAGGGGCTTGTGGAGCTGGTGGAGTAATTAAAGACTGCAATGGAACACTTGTCATGGCGTACTCAGTATACTTAGGTCAAGGGAAGAGCAATTGGGCAGAAGGGCATGCCATGCTCTTGGGACTACAACATTGTATATCGAGAGGATTGGATAAAATAATAGTGGAAGCTGATTCAAAGGTATTAGTTTCTGCGGTCAATGAAGAATTAAGCACACCATGGAGGCTGCTGCAAATTATGGATAAAATCAAGCAGATTGTAAGTGAAAAAGGAGCAGCAGTAAAGCATTGCTACAGAGAAGCGAATAAAGTCGCAGACAAACTAGCATCAATAAGCCATCTCCACAAGCAGGCCATTGTATTTTCGGACTTTACTGGATTGCCGAGACAAAGCAGAGGGTTGCACCAGCTGGATAGATGGGAAATGGCTTCCTTCCGAATCAGACAAAGGAAAACTTCAGAGATATATTTTGAACCACCTTAAGGTGTGCTGCTAGATAGTAGTCTATGTATTTTTTTTGTAGTAACTAGCAACAGAGCATGTGCACCAAGCTCACAAAGGATACGAAAGGATCAGGTGAATGCCCCCCTTTCCCAAATGTAGCAGCTCTTTCCACTCGTTAATAAAAGTTTTGGTTAGTTAAAAAAAGAATAAGTAAGTAAAGAAACAGTATGAATTTCATGGAAAATGTGGGAAGTAAATTAATTAAATGTAGTAAACAATTCCACATTTTCTTCTTCGGTGGAAGGCATAGAAATGAATTATTCTTTTCTACATCACTTTCTGTGGCATGTATGAAGCCTCTCTTCTCCATTTTTAAATTAAACTATATTTATAATTTATAATTAACTAGAACACATAAATGGGGCTGTAATCTAGTCTTCCATTAAGTTGATGATAATTGACTTATTGAACAAACCGAATGATGGCCGTTTTGAAATTTTAAAGTATTATTTCACTGATTACCTTCTTTAAATTTCCTTTTTAGCTCAATTAGCTTTAAATAACAAATGCTTTCTCCTTCCAATTTTCTATTACATTTTCTTTCCTTTTTAATTTGCACTAAAGATTAACATTTTTTTCATGTACTATGGGGAAACTATGTAATCTTATAATTCCCATCTATTCTTGTTGGAGGAACACGTTGAGACTCCATTCATATATAAAGCCGATCTTTTACTGGACTAACGTTGAAAGGACATGTGAAATAACTCTTATCATCTCTCATTTTCATATTTTTATTATTTTCTTCGTCCCAAAAACAATGATACAATTCAAAATTTGAGAATCAAAGGAATATTCTTTTATTATAATATTTTCATATGTCTTTTAATTATTTTAAATTATTAATTATTATGACTTATAGTGGTTTTTATAAAGTTTTCAAACAGGTAAATTTATTTTTACAAAAATTTAAAAATTCTATATTCGAATTTGCGGTTAAAATTTAAAAAATTGACTCTCGAAATACAAAAGGGATATCTGTATAGGGTAAAATATGATATGACACGTGGCTGACTAAAAGGAGGACACGTGGAATACAAGATAGAATGGCTGAGGACCGAACGCAGCTACTGCGCTTGTCACCGGAACGGATAACGTTCATAAAAGTGTATTAAATGCCCTGCGCCCAGTAGCATTTACTAAGCAATATTCTATAGGATTAAGAGCGACGGTCCGTTACAGAGAATTTGGTATTTATGCTCAACGTTACATCTTCATCAATGACCCTCATAATTGGCATTAAAGGAGGGCACGATCCTAGGACCTCTTTCCCCAGACATAGCTATAAATAGTGAGCTCAGTTACCATTGTAAAGAACACGAATTTTCTGGCAAGAACATATACTATATTTTATATAAAACTTTATACAATTTTATTTTATTGCTTTTAGATCTCATCATTGATGTGTTCGAAAACCGTATTTACGGAATCATCATCTTTGCTATTTCATCTACATTCTAAGGCTAAGTATTGTGTATTTCTTCAATTATTACATTATTTTAGGATCAAATTAGTTCACTTGTCTAGAAACCACGTATAAATTCAACTATATTATTTTACGGGTAAATAGTTTGACGCCCACCGTAGGGCCTAGACAGCCGTGCAATTAAATGGATCCTTGTTTTTTTACTAACGTGTTTTGACTACTTTGTCTTAGAAAAAATCGTAAAAAAGGCAGATAACACTGTTAATGATGCATACAACCCTGAAATTCGAGGGGGTCAGCCTCATTTCGAGGACTCAATCAGTGACACCCACAATGAGGGGAATGACGCCACGCCGGTGCATGATAGATGGTACCCTCGACAGGTTCGGGAGAGAACTCCCGATGATGCTGACGAGGAGAAAGTAGCAGATTCTCTGAGGATCCTGCAAGAGCAACATGCAATCATTGTAGGCCATCTCACGCGGCAGGATCAGGTTATGACAGAACTGAAGCAGGCGCTATCAGGTGCTTCAAATAATGCGAACAGGCGCGATCCGATTCCTCCTATTGTTCCCGCAGACCAAACAACACAGAGGGTCGATAACAACACTCCCAAGGGTGAAGTTGGCTCCGATGGGGCTGGGGGGAGCAGATCAAGTCTTAATAATGAGAACAGTTCATTCAAAGATGAGCTTTTACGGTTCATGAGGGAAGTAAATACTCGCATGGATCAAATCCCGGGCGCACCACAAGTATTGAAAGGCCCAAACTCGAAGAAGTATATTCAATTACTATACAAGCCAAGTGCGGCACCAGTACTGATCCCGAAGCGTTTCAAAATGCTTGAGGTTCCAAAGTATGATGCAACTTCAGACCCACTGGAAAATATTACCACCTACACAATGGCAGTGAAAGGAAATGATCTAGCTCCTCACGAAATTGAATTTGTGTTACTAAAGAAATTTGGCGAAACTCTCACGAGAGGAGCCCTAACGTGGCATTCATTATTGCCCGAGTATTCCATAGATTCATTTGAGATGCTTGCGAATTCTTTCATTAAAGCTCATGCCAGGGCCAGAAAGATGTAAGCACGGAAGGCCGGCATATTCATAATCGCACAAGGAGAATCGAAATTGTTACGAGAGTTTGTCACCTGATTCCAGAAAGAAAGAATGTTGCTCCCAGCCGTCCCGGTTGAATGGGAAGCTGAAGTATTCACCAAAGGATTGAATCCAAGAAGTTCGGACGCTTATCGGAAGCTGAAGGAAAGCCTGCTTGAGTTTCAAGCAACAACCTGGGCAGATGTTCACAACAGGTATGAGTCAAAGATAAGGATCCAAGATGACCAGGTAAGTTTTACATCATCGGCCAAAGGACGGGAGAAGAACAGAGAAAAATCAAAGGATGACTACGACGCAGATAGGCGGACTACGAGGGGTCGATTTTTGCCCTGCGAGCATATCGAAGGACATGGCAAAAATTTCCGAGCAGCAAACAAGTTCACCATTGATGGAGGGACTGATCGTGGTCGAAATAATAGATCACTTCAAGATAAACAAACGTCGGGGTATCGAGATCTTTCTTACTCCAAGTTATCAGAATATAACTTCAACGTCAGTGTAGTGGAACTGGTGTCAACCATGAGGAACATTAAAAAGGCATGATTCCCAAGACCTATGAGGTCCGATTCCAGCCAGAGGGATCCCAATTTATGGTGTGAATACCACGAGAAGAACAGTCACCGGGCAGGGGACTGCCGACATCTTCAGGAGGAGGTGGAACACTAATGAAGAATGGTCACCTCCGAAAATTTTTGAGTGATCGAGCTAAGAACAATTACGGTCGCAATAGAGACAACGCGGAATCCTCGAAAGCAGGAGAGGAAACCCCATGCCAAATGATCAACATGATCTTTGGGGGGAACGAGATTAACGGGATCACCTTTTTGGAGGCAAAGAAGACTAAAGTATCGATAACTCACAACAAAAGACTCTGGGAGGACGATATCACTTTCACGGATGAAGACGCAGACGGATTACTATTACCACACAACGATGCACTGGTAATCTTATTAAATGTGTTAGATTTAAAAATTAAGCGTGTTCTAGTGGTTCCAGGAGGTTTGGCCAATATCATACAATAGAGAGTATTGGAACAATCTAAACTGTCACGACCCGAAATTCCCTCCTTCGAACCGTGATGGTGCCTAATATTTCACTTGCTAGGCAAGCCAATGTTGGAATAATATTAACTAATTTTTAAATAATTTTTAAATTTATTAATAACTAAGAACAATTGCGAAAGTAAAGTCTGAAATATAGTGAATAATCCATAAAAACAACGGTGTCTAAATACCATCCCAGAATTTGGTGTCACAAGTGCAAGGGCTTCTAAAATAATACAAATAAGGGCCTAAATAAAATAAAGCTGTCTGGAAAAAATACACAGCTAAAGTAAAGTAGACGGGGATTTCAGAACTGCGGACGTCGTGCAGTTATACCTCAAGTCTTCTCTGAGTAGCTGAAATTCGAGCAAGTCTATGGTACGCCGCTGGGACCAACTCCAAAATCTGCACAAGAAGTGCAGAGTGTAGTATCAGTACAACCGACCCCATGTACTGGTAAATGCTGAGCCTAACCTCGACAAAGTAGTGACGAGGCTAAGGCGGGTCACTTACATTACCTGTACGCAATATTAGTAACAATAACAATAATAGAAATAAGTCAGGTAACTCATTTATAATAATTGAAGCCAATTCAGCAGTCATAACCAATTATCATTTCCATCAATTCTATTACAGCGTGCAACCCGCTCTCACAATATATTCATATTTAATTCTGTTGCAGCGTGTAGCCCGCTCTCACAATATATTCACATTCAATTCTGTTGCAGCGTGCAACTCGCTCTCACAATATATTCATTTTCAATCCTCTCGTATAATTATTTTTAATCAAGTATATATATTAACTTTTAAATAAGTCTATTGCGGCGAGCAATCCAATCCCCCAAATATTGACTTTTAATAAGTCTGTTGCAGCGTGCAACCCGATCCTCCAATATGGACTTTTAAATAAGTCTGTTGCGGCGTGCAACCTGATCCCCCAATATGGACTTTTAATAAGTCTGTTACGGCATACAACCCGATCCTCCAATATATCCATTTCAATCAATTTTGTTGCGGCGTGCAACCCGATCCTCCAATATATTCATTTACCAATTCTTATAGAAGACATTTTCCCAATAAATGCAATAATTAATATAAAATTATAAGACAACAAGCATACAATAATTATGATTTAATTATGAAACAAACAATGACAAATAGCAAATTATTATGGATATCAGGGAGAAAATAGGCAGTTTAATATTTAATATGCTAAATGTCAAATAACAATTAAGACACATAATTCAAATAGCATGTAACAATTAATGCAGGAATTCAAGAATTAATATTTGACAAAGAATAGGAGAGAAATAATTATTATAATAATAAATTCATGATTTAAAACGATTTAGAATTTTTCAAGTAATTATGCAAACAATTAATTTGACGATGTATAGACACTCTTCACCTCGCCTATACGTCGTTCACATGCATTTCACATAATAAATAGTTTAAGGGTTCTATTCCCTCAAGTCAAGGTTAACCACGACACTTACCTCGCTTTGCATATTCCAATCAATTACTCGACCATAGCTTTTCCTTTTAAATTTGTCTCCAAAAGCTTCAAATCTATTCATAAACAAGTCAATATACTCAATACGAATCATAGGAATTAATTCCATATGAATTTACTAATTTTCCGGATATAAATCCGAAATTCATTAAAATATTCGATAGTGGGACCCACGTCTCAAATCTCGAAAACACTTACGAAATCCGAACACCCGTTCCGATACGAGTCCAACCATACAAAATTTATCAAATTCCGATGTCAAATGGACCTTCAAATCTTAAATTTTCGTTTTTGGAAGATTTTATAAAAATCTGATTTTTCTTCCATAAATTTACGGATTCATGATATAAACGAGTATGAAATTATGAAATATAATCAATATAGGATAAGGAACACTAACCCCAATATTTTTCCGTGAAAATCGCCCAAAAATCGCCTTACCCGAGCTCAAAAATGGAAAAGGGTTGAAAATGGGACGAATCCCATTTTCCAGAACTTACGTTCTGTTTCTCGGATTTTTACCCTTCGCGAACGCGGTCAGTGCCTCGTGTTCGCGAAGCACATTTTTGTGCTGCCAAAACTTTGCTCTTCGTGAACGCGAAGGCAATGTCGCGAATGCGAAGCCTTGCCAAATTTGGCCTTCGCGAACGCGATACACCCTACGCGAACGCGAAGCTTTATCGCTTGGTGCCCGGCCAGGCATCGCCTTCTACGCAAACGCGAACGCTTCCACGCGTTCGCGATGAACACTACCCTCTTTCCTTCGCGAACGCGGCCCTCTCTTCGCGAACGCGAAGAGTAATTTTCACGTGCCTCTAGTTTCTTCTTCGCGAACGCGAGCCCCTTCTCGCGAACGCGAAGAAGGATACCAGAAGCAGATTTCTGCAGATTTTCCCAAGTTTAAAAATGGTCCGTTAATCACCCGAAACCAACCCGAGCCCTCGAGGCTCCAAACCAAACATGCACCCAAGTCCTAAAATATCATACGAACTTGCTCGCGCAATCAAATCGTCAAAATAACACCAAGAACTACGAATTAGACACCAAATCAAAGGAAAATTTCAAGAAAACTTTAAAACTTATATTTTTACAACTGGACGTCCGAATCACGTCAAATCAACTCCGATTCGCACCAAATTCGGCAGATAAGTCATAAATATTATAGTGAACCTATACCAGGCTCTGAAACCAAAATACGGACCTGATGTCAATAAATCCAACATCAGTAATTTCTTAAAAATCATTAAGCTTTCAAGCCTTTAATTTTTCATCAAAATTTTATATCTCGGGCTAAGGGCCTCGGAATTCTATTCCGGGCATATGCCCAAATCCCAAATCACAATACGGACCTACCGTAATTGTCAAAATACTGATTCGAGTTTGTTTGCTCAAAATGTTGACCAGAGTCAACTCAGTTGAGTTTTAAAGCTCTATTTCATATTTTTATCCATTTTTCTCATAAAAACTTTTAGGAAAATTATACGGACTGTGCACGCAAGTCGAGGAATGATTAATGGTGCTTTTTGAGGTCTTATAACATAGAATTACTTATTAAATTTAAAGATGACATTTTGGGTCATCACATTTTCCACCTCTAAAACAAACATTCGTCCTCGAACGGAGTTAGAGCATCTCCGACTCGGACTCCTAGGTAGATGCCTCTACCGACTGACCTCTCCATTGCACCCGAACTGAAGGATAACTCTTAGACCTCAACTGTCGGACTTACCGGGCTAGAATAGCTACCGGCTCCTCCTTATAAGTCAAATCTTTGTCCAATTGGACTGAGGTGAAATCTAACACATGAGACGGATCACCATGATATTTTCGAAGCATAGACACATGGAACACCGGATGAACCGCTGATAAACTAGGTGGTAATGCAAGCTTGTAGGCCACTTCACCCACCCTTTCAAGAATTTCAAAGGGTCCGATATACCTAGGGGTTAACTTGCCCTTCTTTCCGAACCTCGTTACACCTTTCATAGGTGAAACTCTGAGCAATATTCTTTCTCCAACCATGAATGCAATATCACGAACTTTACGATCGGCATAACTCTTTTGCCTAGACTGAGCTGTGCGAAGTCGATCCTGAATAATCTTGACCATATCCAAGGCATCTTGTACCAAATCGGTACCCAATAATCGAGCCTCTCCCGGTTCAAACCAGCCAACTGGCGAACGACATCGCCTTCTGTATAATGCCTCATATGGAGCCATCTGAATGATCGACTGGTAGCTATTATTATAAGCAAACTCTACAAGTGGCAAGAAATGATCCCAAGTACCTCCAAAGTCTATAACATAAGCGTGAAGCATATCTTCCAATATCTAAATAGTGCGCTCTAACTGTCCGTCTGTCTGTGGATGAAATGTTGTACTCAATTCCACTCGCGTGCCTAACTCACGCTTTACAGCCCTCCAGAAATGTGAGGTAAACTGCGTACCTTGATCTGAAATAATAGACGCAGGCACACCGTGAAGGTGGACAATCTCATGAATGTAAATTTCAGCTAACCTCTCTGAAGAATAGGTAACTGCCATTGGAATGAAATGTGCTGACTTGGTCAACTTGTCCACAATGACCCAAGCTGCGTCAAATTTTCTCTGAGTCCGTGGGAGCCCAACAACAAAATCCATAGTGATATGCTCCCACTTCCACTCAGAAATTTCTAACTTCTGAAGTAAACCACCAGGTCTCTGATGCTCGTACTTAACTTGCTGACAATTTAGACATTGAGCTACATATGCAACTATATCCTTTTTCATTCTCCTCCACCAATAATATTGCCACAAATCTTGATATATTTTGGCGGTACCTGGATGAATAGAGTACCTGGAACTTTGTGCCTCTTCAAGAATTAATTCACGAAGCCCATCCACATTAGGCACACAAATATAACCCTGTATTCGCAGAACTCCATCTTCCCCCACAGCAACCTGTTTGGCATCACCATGTCGCGCCGTGTCCTTAAGGACAAGTTAATAAGGATCATCATACTGCCTCTCTCTGATACGCTCATATAAAGAAGACCAAGAGATTGTGCAAGCCAGAACCCGACTAGGTTCTGAAACATCTAACCTTAAGAATTGATTAGCCAAAGTCTGAACATCTGCAGCTAATGGCCTCTCACCAACCAGAATATACGCAAGACTGCCCATACTCACACCCTTTCTACTCAAAGCATCAGCCACCACATTGGCCTTTCCGGGGTGATACAAAATGGTGATATCATAGTCTTTCAACAACTCCAACCATCTTCTCTGCCTCGAATTAAGATCTTTTTGTTTGAACAAGTACTGAAGGCTACGATGATATGTAAATACCTTACACGAGACACCGTAGAGGTAATGCCTCCAAATCTTCAGCGCATGAATAATGGCTGCCAGTTCTAAGTCATGAACAGGATAATTCTTCTCGTGAACCTTCAACTGTCGCGACGCATATGCAATCACCCTGCCATCTTGCATTAATACTGCACCAAGCCCAATGTGAGATATATCATAATATACTGTATACGATCCTGAACCTGTGGGTAATACCAACAATGGCGCCGTAGTCAAAGCAGTCTTGCGTTTCGGAAAACTCAACTCACACTCGTCTGACCATCTGAATGAGACACTTTTCTGGGTCAGTCTAGTCAATGGATTTGCTATAGATGAAAACCCTTCCACGAACCAATGATAATAGCCTGCTAAACCCAGGAAACTCCGGATCTCTGTAACCGAAGTAGGTCTAGGACAATTCTGAATAGCCTCAATCTTCTTAGGATTCACCTTTATGCCTTCTGCCGATACAGCATGCCCCAAAAAGGCAACCGAGTCTAACCAAAACTCACATTTTGAAAACTTGGCATATAACTGATTATTCTTCAAAGTGTGAAGCACACTTCGAAGATGTTGCTCATGCTCCTCTCGACTGCTGGAGTAAATCAAGATATCATCAATGAATATAACCATAAAAGAATCCAAATAAGGCTTGAACACCCGATTCATCAAATCCATAAATGCTTCTGGGACATTTGTCAACCCAAATGACATCACTAGGAATTCGCAATGCCCATACCGAGTCCGAAAAGCTGTTTTAGGGACATCAGATGCTCTAATCTTCAACTGATGGTAACCAGACCTCAAATCGATGTTCAAAAATACCTTGACACCCTGAAGACGATCAAATAGGTCATCAATACTTGGCAACGGATATTTGTTTTTGAAAGTGGCCTTATTCAACTGCTGATAATCTATACACATTCGCATTGAACCATCTTTCTTCTTCATAAATAATACAGGTGTACCCCAGGGCGAGACACTGGGTCTAATGAATCCCTGATCAAGCAAGTCTTGTAACTGTTCTTTCAATTCTTTCAACTCCGGCGGAGCCATACGGTATGGTGGAATAGAAATGTGCTGAGTGCCCGGAGCCAAATCAGTACAAAAGTCAATATCTCTGTCGGGTGGCATCCCCGACAAATCTGCAGGAAATACTTTTGGAAATTCACGAACAACTAGTACTTAGTCGATAGAAGGAACATCTGCACTGGGATCGCGAATATAAGCCAAATAGGCTAGACACCCTTTCTCTACCATACACCGAGCTTTCATATAAGAAATAACCCTGCTGATAGAATGACCAGGAGTTCCTTTCCACTCTAACCGAGGTAACCTCAGCATAGCTAGGGTCATTGTCTTGGCATGAAAATCCAATATAGCATGATAAGGGGACAACCAATCCATACCCAAGATGACATCAAAATCTACCATATAAAGAAGTAGAAGATCCACACTAGTCTCAAGATTACCAATAGTAACCACACATGAATGATAGACATGATCTACTACAACAGAGTCTCCTACCAATGTAGATACACACATAGAAGCACTCATAGAATCACAAGGCACAACCAAATATGAAGCAAAATAGGAGGACACATAGGAATAAGTAGATCCTGGATCAAATAGAACTGAAGCATCTCTATGGCAAACTGGAATAATACCTATGATCACAACATCAGATGACTGGGCCTCAGGCCTAGCTAGAAAAGCATAAAATCGGGGATGGCCCCCACCATTCTAAATTGCGTCCCTAGGACAGCCTCTAACTGGCTCGCCTGCACCTCTAACGGTCTGACCTCCACCTCTAATGGCCTGACCTTTACCTCTAATGGTCTGACCACTACCTTTAGCTGGCTGAGCAGGCGGTAAAGAAACCGGTGCAGATATGATGGCACGAGAATCTTGCCGAGATCTGTTACTTGCAAATCTAGGGCAATACCTCCTGATGTGACCAATGTTCCCACACCCATAACACCCATCCTGATGTCGTGGCTGCTGAAGTTGAAGTTGACCCAAATGGGCTGGATAACTACCGTAGTAACCCTGGAGTGGCGGTGCACTGATAGGAGCTGAATGTGCACTAAATGCTGGTTGTTCATAGTAAGGCATAATAGGATCGTGACTCTTTGAAGCACCGGGAGATGCATGAAGTGTTGAATGAAATGGTCTGGGAGGATGACCCCTACCAAAATTATCCCTACCTCCAGACGAGGAACCACCGAAACCACCGAACTGACGAGGCCTCTTATCAGACCTCATCCCTCTCTCCTGTGCAAGAACCATCTCGATCCTCCTTGCAATATTAGCAGCCGCCTGAAAAGAAATCTCACTTCCGATCTCCTTGGCCATCTGAAGTCTGATAGGGTGAGTGAGTCCCTCAATAAACCTTCTTACTCTCTCTCTCCGTCAGTAGGTAGTAAAAGGAGAGCATGATGGGCCAAATCCACAAAACGGGACTCATACTGAGTAACAGTCATACGGCCCTGCTGTAGACGCTCAAATTGCTTGCGGAATTTCTCTCTCAGTGTGATAGGGAGGAACTTCTACAGAAATAGCTGAGAGAACTGCTCCCAGGTAAGTGCAGGCGATCCGACTGGTCGGGTCAATGTATAATCTCTCCACCACCTCTTGGCGGAACCCGTCATCTAAAATACAGCAAAATTAACCCCATTGGTCTCAACTATACCCATGTTCTGCAGCACCTCGTGGCAGCGTTCAAGATAATCCTGTGGGTCCTTAGAAGGTGTACCACTGAAGTGAACTGGAAAGAGCTTAGTAAACTTATCCAGTCTCAATAAGGCCTCAAAAGACATGGCGGGCCTATCACCGATCTGTGCCGTAACAACTGGCTGAACTACCCAAACTGGCGGGGCTGCTGGAGCCTGATTCTGGGGAGCCATATGCTCCGGAGCAGTAGTAGTGGGAGTTTGTGCTCCTTCCCCATCCTGTGAGACGACTGGTGCCACTGGAAATGTACTATTCTGGGCCACGCCCTCCATAAGACTTACCAAACGGACTAGAGCGTCCTGAAGTACTGGAGTGGCTATGAATCCTTCCGGGACCTAAACTGGTCCAGCTGGTACATTCTGAACTGGAACTTCCTCCTGAAGGTCCACTTGAGGTTCTTCAACAGGTGTAGCTGCTCGAGCTCTGGACTGAGCTCTACCTCGGCCTCGGCCTCGGCCTCGGCCTCGGCCGCTAGCACGATCCCGACCTCAACCTCTACCCCTGGCCATAGTTGATATCGGGGGTTCTGGTCCCTGTCCATCGGTAGAGGTATTACGTGTTCTCACCATCTGCGGGAGAATAAGAGTAGAATGGTTCAATCATCGATGATAGAATAAAATTGCACGACAGAATAAAAAAGAAGTGATATTGTTCCTAAACTTCATAGCCTCTGAGAGATAAGTACAGAAGTCTCCGTACTGATCCTTCAGACTCTACTAAGCTTGCTCGTGACTCGTTAGACCTATGTAACCTAGTGCTCTGATGCCAACTGTCACGACCCGAAATTCCTACCTTCGGACCGTGATGGCGCCTAACATTTCACTTGCTAGGCAAGCCAACGTTAGAATAATATTAACCAATTTTTAAATTTATTAATAACAAAGAACGATTGCGGAAGTAATGTCTGAAATATAGTGAATAATCCATAAAAACAACGGTGTCTAAATACTATCCCAGAATTTGGTGTCACAAGTGCACGAGCTTCTAGAATAATACAAATAAGGGACTGAATAAAATAAAGCTGTCTGGAAATAAACACACAGCTAAAGTAAAGTAGACGGGCACTTCAGAACTACGGACGTCGTAAAGTTATACCTCAAGTCTCCTCTGAGTAGCTGAAATCCGAGTAAATCTATGATATGTCGTTGGGACCAACTCCAAAATCTGTACAAGAAGTACAGAGTGTAGTATCAGTACAACCGACCTCATGTACAAGAATTCCAATCTGTACAAGAATTCCAATCAATTACTCGACCACATCTTTTCCTTTTAAATTTTTCTCCAAAAGCTTCAAATCTATTCATAAACAATTCAATATACTTAATACAAATCATAGGAATTAATTCCATATGAATTTACTAATTTTCCGGATAAAAATCCGAAATTCATTAAAATATTCGACAGTGGGACCCACATCTTAAATCTCAAAAAACTTACGAAATTCGAACACCCGTTCCGATACGAGTCCAACCATACAAAATTTATCAAATTCCGATGTCAAATGGACCTTCAAATCTTAAATTTTTGTTTTTGGAAGATTTTATAAAAATCTAATTTTTCTTCCATAAATTCACGGATTCATGATATAAACGAGTATGGAATCAAGAAATATAATCAATATAGGATAAGAAATACTTACCCCAATGTTTTACCGTAAAAAGCATCCAAAATCACCTTACCCGAGCTCACAAATGGAAAAGGGTTGAAAATGGGACGAATCTCATTTTTCAGAACTTAAATTCTGTTTCTCAGATTTTTACCCTTCACGAACGCGGTCAGTGCCTCGCGTTCGCGAAGCACATTTTTGTCATGCCAAAACTTTGCTCTTCGCGAATGCGAAGGCAATGTCGCGAACGTGAAGCCTTGCTAAATATGGCCTTCGCGAACGCGATATACCCTACGCAAACGCGAAGCTTTATCGCTTGGTGCCCGGCCAGGCCTCGCCTTCTACGCGAACGGGAACGCTTCCACGCGTTCGCGATGAACACTGCCCTCTTCCCTTCGCGAACGCAGCCCTCTCTTCGCGAATGCGAAGAGTAATTTTCACCTGCCTGTAGTTTCTTCTTCGCGAACGCGAGCCCCCTCTCGCGAACGCGAAGAAGGATACCAGAAGCTGATTTCTGCAGTTTTTGCCAATTCCAAAAAGGGTCCGTTAATCACCCGAAATCAACCCGAGCCCTCGGGGCTCCAAACCAAACATGCACCCAAGTCCTAAAACATCATATGAACTTGCTCGCACGATCAAATTGCCAAAATAACACCAAGAACTATGAATCGGATACCAAATCAAAGGAAATTTTCAAGAAAACTTTAAAACTTATATTTTTACAACCGGACGTCCGAATCACGTCAAATCAACTCCAATTCTCACCAAATTTGGTAGATAAGTCATAGATATTATAGTAGACCTATACCAGGCTCCGGAACCAAAATACGGATCTGGTGTCAATAAATCCAACATTAGTAATTTTTTAAAAATCATTAAGCTTTCAAGCTTTTAATTTTTCATCAAAATTCCATATCTCGGGCTAGGGACCTCGAAATTTGATTCCAGGCATACGCCCAAATCCCAAATCATGATACGCACGTACCGAAATTGTCAAAATACTAATCCGACTCTGTTTGCTTAAAATGTTGACCAAAGTGAATCCAATTGAGTTTTAAAGCTCTATTTCACATTTTAATCCATTTTCTCATAAAAACTTTTCGAAAAATTGTACGGACTGCGCACGCAAATCGAGGAATGATAAATGGCACTTTTCGAGGTCTTAGAATACAGAATTATTTATTAAATTTAAAGATACTATTTTGGATAATCACATAAACTCACTGGAAGTATTATTCCGGCGACAAAACTCCTTGTTGGATTCAACCTTGCGAGCGTGACGACCCGAGGGAGATCTTGCTGCTCACAACTGCTGAAGGAGTAATGAAAACAACTCTTTTCGAAGTAGTGGATGGTGATATGGGATACAAAATCATCTTAGGAAAGCCATGGTTACACGAGATGAAAGTTGTACCTTCGACGCATCACCAAATGCTAAAGTTTCCAACGCCCAAAGGAATCAAGTAGATAAGAGGTGACCAACCGGCAGTAAGGGAGATGAATGCAATCTCAGATTCCAGCAGCAAAGGGAAGGAACGCACGGCATAGCAATTACAGGAACCGACGCCTACTCCTGAGTTAGAAGAGGTTATTCCAGAGGAAGAATCGTCAGAACAATATCAGGTGCCGAGATATTTCCAAGTTCCGGAAGAAACGGACGCAACGAAATTCACGGCAGAGGAACTAGAGCAAGTGTTATTATTCAAAGAATTCTTAGAAAGAACATTTTACTTGGGAATAGGACTGCACCCCGAGCTCAGGTCTGGTTTTATTGAATTCCTTAAAATTAATGCTGATTATTTTGCATGGTCGTACGAGGATATGACAGGTATCCCGACAAAAATAGCTGTGCACAAGTTGAGTTTGGATCTCAACGTACCACCGGTACGACAGAAGAAGCGCCTATTGTCGAGGCTAGGAATAAATTCGTCAAAGAAGAGGTAAACCACTTGCTTAAAATTGGTTCTGTCAGAGAGGTAAGGTATCCAGTCTGGCTAGCCAATGTAGTAGTAGTTCCTAAGAAGAACAATAAATTTTGTATATGTGTAGACTATAAAGATCTTAATAAGGCATGCCCGAAAGATTCGTTTCCACTGCCAAATATCGATCAAATGATTGATGCCACGGCGGGGTACGAGTTAATGAGTTTCCTTGATGCATATTTTGGGTACAACTAAATTAAGATAAACATGGAAGATTAGGAAAAGACTTCGTTTATAATAAATTTCGGTACATATTGTTACAATGTAATTAACTTCGGGTTGAAGAACGCTGGAGCCACTTATCAACGGCTCGCAAATAAGATGTTTGAAAAACAAATAGGAAAGACCATGGAAGTTTATATAGACGATATGCTTGTTAAGTACTTGAATATAGGTGACCACCTTAAGCATTTGCAAGAAACATTCGATATCCTGAGGAAGCATAACATGAAACTTAACCCCGAGAAGTACGTGTTCGGGGCAGCTGCAGTAGGTTCTTGGGGTTTCTGGTCTCACAAAGGGGAATTGAAGTAAACCCCGACAAAATCAAGGCCATAGACGATATCCCGGATCAATTATCAAATGTGAAAGAAGTTCAAATACTCACAGGAAGGTTAGCAGCTTTGAGCAGGTTCATTTCCCGGTCGTCAGAAAAGTGCCATCGCTTCTTTACATTGCTCAATAAGAAGAACAATTTCGAATGGACGCCGGAGTGCCAGCAGGCTTTGAGGGACCTAAAGAAGTACTTATCAAGCCCTCCATTGCTCTCAAAAGCAAAAGAAGGCAAAACATTGCTAGTCTATCTCGCGGTTTCAGAAGTTGCGGTAAGTGCGGTTTTAGTCCGGGAGGACGAAGGTACGTAGTTTCCTATTTATTACGTTAGAAATATTTTAACGGGAGAAGAAACTCGCTACCCACATTTGGAAAAACTGGCCTTAGCTCTCGTAGCCGCCGCTCGAAAGCTGAAACCCTATTTTCAATGCCACCCAATAGTTGTGGTGAGTACTTTCCCTTTACAGAACATCCTTTATAAACGGAGCTCTCGGGCAGATTGGCCAAATGAGTGAATTCGACATAGAATATAAATCGAGGACTGCAATTAAGTCACAAGTCTTGGCTGACTTCGTGGCTGATTTTAGTCCGGGACTGCTACCTCTGGCAACCAAGGAGGCAGTAATAGTGTCGGAATTGACATCAGGAGTTTGGACATTTTTTACGGATAGAGCCTCGAACGTAAAAGGGTCTGGGCTAAGAATAGTTTTAATCGCGCCTTCGGGGGAAACCTTAAGGCAAGCCATTAGCACGATCCTTTGAACTAACAACGAAGCAGAGTATGAAGCTTTGATTGCAGAGCTCGAATTGGCCCGGGGACTTCATTCCGAGGTTATAGAAATCAAATGTGACTCACAGCTAGTGGTAAATCAGGTTTACGGGATCTTTGATACCAAAGAAGAATGTATGAAACAATACATGGTAAAGGTCCAAGCTCTTTTGGCACGATTCTGTGAGTGGTCAATAACTCATATCCTGAGAGAGGATAATGCAGAAGCGGATGCATTAGCAAACATAGGTTCACCGACGGAAATAAAGGGATCGGAGTCCGGAACGGTGGTACAAATGATGAGCTCAGTCCTTGATACGGATGGTTACTACGAGGTGAATTCGGCTAGTCTGGTTTGGGACTGGAGGAACAAAATAATCAACTACCTCGAGCATGGGAAGTTTCCCGGCGATCCCTAAACATCACGGGCGTTACGCACCAAAATTGCATGTTATAGCTTCATTAAAGGCCAATTGTATAAGAAATCTTTCCAAGGCCCGATGTCCTGGTGTTTAGGAGCGTCAGAAGCTGACTATGTCATGAGAGAAATCCACAAAGGGATATGTGGCAATCACTCAAGCGCAGAGTCTTTGGTGCTGAAATTGATACGGGCAGGATATTACTGGCCTCGTATGGAACAAGACGCCAAAGATTTCGTATGAAAATGTGATAAGTGCCAATGCAATTCATCACTAGTACAGCAACCGGCATAACCTTACATTAGGTTTTGTCCCCATGGCCGTTCATGAAATTGGGGATGGACATCGTTGGACCGCTGCCACTGGCTCCCGAAAAGGTAAGGTTTCTTTTAATTTTGACTGATTATTTTTCTAAATGGATGGAAACAGGTTCTTATTAGAAGATCAGAGAACTCGAAGAGCTCGATTTCCTGTGGGAAAATATAATTTGCAGGTTTGGAATACCAAAAGAGATAGAATGCGACAATGTGTTATAGTTTATCGGTGCAAAAGTTACAAAATTCCTCGAAGACTTGAAAATTAAGAGAATCACATCTTCGCCTTATCACTTGAGCGCAAACGGTCAAGCGGTGTCGACAAACAAAGTGATCATTCAAAACTTTAAGAAAAGGTTGGAAGTAGCAAAAGGCAAATGGCCCGAAGAGTTGCCCGGAGTTCTATGGGCCAACCGAATAATGGCCAAATCAAGTACAGGAGAAACTCCTTTTTCCCTCGTATATGGTGTCGAAGCCTTAATCCCGATTGAAGTGGGCGAACCCACCTTGAGATATTCTCAGACAAATGAAGAATCAAATAACGAAGCAATTTTAATCAACTTAGAATTGCTCGAGCGACGCAGGGACTTGGCGCAGGTAAGAATGGAAGCTCAAAAGCAGAGGATGGAGCGATATTATAATCGAAGAGCCAATTTCTATTTTTTCAAAGTAGGAGACTTGGTTCTAACGAAAGTAACACAAAATACCCGAGAGCTCAACGCAGGAAATCTAGGTTCAACATGGGAAGGTCCCTACCGGATTTCAGCTGTCACTAGGAAAGGTTCATAAGAGTTGGAGAACCAAAATGGGGACAAGTTGCCCAACAACTAGAACGTGGCACACCTCAAAAGATATTATTGCTGATGAAAAATACTCAAACAGAAAGTATGTGCTGCACTCTTTTTCCCTTCGTTCAGTTTTTATCCCAATTGGGTTTTTCTAGCAAGGTTTTTAACGAGGAAGCAACAGAAAGCATATTACGAAGACATCAGTAATAAGACCTTTGATAGCAAGGCAAACGAACAAGCTTCCACTCGGGGACGATTAGGTAATCTTTGGTTCGATAGCAAATTTCCAACGGGAAATTAAGTTTGCTACCGAACAGAGGTTACCCGACCATTCACGAGCAAAAATCACCAGAGGACTGTTAGGTATTCCTTCGCTCAATAGCATGGATTCCTAAGGGGAAACAAGACATGTTGTCGAGTGAAGGATTACCTAGTAATTCATTGGTAGGACCTTCAAAGATACAAGACTTCTAGTGTTCCAATTCGCATCCTTCACATTCAAACACTGGGGGGATAATATGAGGATACGACAACAATGACTATCACGTCAATCAGGAATGAAAATTCGGAAATAAAATACATCATAGGGACCGGGGACTACGCAGCCAATCCCGTAGAAACAAGTTGTACAAGATAGCCACAAGTAATGACAATTTCTTTTCTGCATAGCAAAATACTTATGTAATTTCTGAAAATAGAAGGAATAAAATAAAATTCTTTTGCTTTAATCTTGTTTATTGTCTGAACGATGAGCTGATTTTGTCATTTGAAAGTTAAACAAGTACTTCAAATGTTAGTGCCATAATGAACAGGAGACGTCCTCTTCAAGAGCACCGTAAACATAAGAGGGCCCTCTCTTATAAAAACCTTCACGTTAAAGGGCTGGTTCCAGAAGAATCAATGCCCAGAATCTAAAATGCTATCGGGGAAAAATACACCTGAAGCCGCATATGAAAAGGACGCAAAAATGCGCAAATATTCATAGAAACCCTCATGTAAAAGGGAAAACATGCGCAAATATTCATAGAAATCCTCATGAAAAAGGGAAACTTGTGAAGATATTCATAAAAACCCTCACGTAAAAGGGTTGGTTCCGGAAGAATCAATGTCCAGAATCCAAAATGCCATCGGGAAAAAATACACCTGAAGCCGCATATGAAAAGGACGCAAAAATGTGCAAATATTCATAGAAACCCTCATGTAAAAAGGAAAACTTGCGCAAATATTCATAGAAATCCTCATGAAAAAGGAAAACTTGTGAAGATATTCATAAAAACCCTCACGTAAAAGGGATAATACTCGAAACCAAAATGCTTCGAAGAAAAGGCATCAGAGACTACACATAGTAAAGCGCGAATTGAATAACATGCGCAGAATGCTCGAGCAAATGCAAAAGTTAAAGGCGTGCATGGATATTCAAATGAAAGTAAGACTCAAACGACACTTGAATAAAATAATGTGTCTTTATTTACAAGAACGGGCCAAAATGTTACAAGTACAAAATGAGAAAAGAAAGGAAAAGCTAAACTGTAGCGCCCCCGGGACCAGGAGGAAGAGAAGTATAAGCATTGTCGGAAAGAGTAGTTGGTTCCACCGATGGCTCAATGCTTTCCCCAGTTTGGCCTTCGGCCTCATTGCCTTTCGATCCTTCTTCAGTTTTCGAAAACTCGGAACCAGAATCAGAAGAACCTGGAGCATCAGACTGCGCCGGGAGTTCATTATATGCAGCCAACAACTCAAGCTCTCAGGCCTTAGCAATTTTGGCATCAACATCAATACAGAAGAAACGTGGGAATTTGTCTAATGAACCCTTCTAATAAAAAGGTCTTTTCTCTTTGATTTAACTATTTCTTTTAATTTTTTTAATCTAAATATTGCAGATTTTTGTTTTCATGTACATCATCTCCCTCCTTCCCTTATTTATTCATTTTTTTTATAAAAACAAATGCTTTGTTTTGCTTTCAATGCATATCCTACCCCCTTCCCTTTATTTGTTAGATTGCGTATCTACTTATTTTCTTTACTTTTATTAGTTAATATGTTTTAATCAATTCTTTATTAGATGTTTTAATGTAACGACCAGGATGGTCGTTTTGAGTAATACAATCTCGTTTCCCATTTACTCCTTAATTTATGCTTTACAGTTATTATGTGACTTGCTGGGGTAATTGGTTCGGGTTCGGTAAGGTTTTGAAATGAATTGAGACACTTAGTCTCCAAAATAAAAACTTAAGTTGAAAGGGTTAACTGGATATTACCTTATATGTAAACGATATAATTCCAAAATAATCTCATTCCCGAGCTTACGTCGATTAACTTACGACGAAACTTTAACATACAAAAATGCGGGATGTAACATCGCATTTCCGAGCTTTCATCAATTTATTTATGGCGTACTTTCACGTACGAAAATATGGGGTGTAACACCAGAGCAGCGAATCCACGTTGGTCAGGTTCCAGGTGTCATAGCGACACAGCCTGTCGTGCCAGTTCATCCTGTGGTCAGGGCAGCAGCATATGAGGAAGAACAGCTTAGACTTGCAAGGTTCAAGAAATATGACCCTCCTACATTCAGTGGTTTGGCTTCAGAGAGTGCACAGGATTTTCTGAAGGAGTGCCACTGCATTCTAGGTGTGAAAAATTACTAAAGGGGCTGGGACCACATTTGCGGCAAGGGGGGCCGCACCTGCTTGTGCGCGCCTACGGAGCACTGTCCGCTTCTGCGGTCATTCACAGCGGTGAAGCGATCACTCTATCGCATCTGCGGGCATCGCAACTGCGAAATTAACCTCGCACCCACGACCCCTGGCACATCTCCAATTTTTTGCTTCTGCGCTTCACTATCCGCACGTGCGATCCCGCACCTGCGGTCTCCCCGCCGCAGGTGCGAAAACACCATATGCCTGAAGACTTCAGAAACAACACAAACCCATAAGCCTCTCTTCCATTTTGGCCCTCTTCTCCTCGGCAGTATTGGCCTTCTTGGTTTTGGAGCATAAGTTGGACTTCAAGTTATTAAGTTGTTCCTCGAAGGCATACTCGCGCTCGGCAGCGGCGCTTACAGCATCCTGAAGCTCGACCCACTTAGCCTTAGCCTCTCTGATATCTTCATGAAATTGGGTAGCCTCTTGGCTATGGGCCATTTTATCTTGCTCAATTTGTTGTAACCAAGCCTCAAGCTCGCTCATCTGTGCAACTTTTGCCTCCAGCACTTTGAGGCGCTCGGCGAGCTAGTTTCTTTCAGCCAAAAGTCGATCCCGCTCAAAAGAAAGCTCTTGTTTATCCAGAATCAATCTTTGCAGGACCTCAGATTTGAGGCATGGCAAATAAATAATTAAATATATACCAAAAATTATCCAATTTACTACACAATATTCCCATGACTTTAACTCAATAAATTTTGCACATATAAGACGACCTCTTTTCAGTGTTTTGAGTGCGTGATCAGGTCCGTAGCGTATTTTATGATTGAAATTCATATATGGTTTGTGTCTGGGAGGTCCCGGATGAGTTTCGGGGTGAGTTTTAAGCGAGTCCGGACATTTCGGCACTCTAATATTGTTCTGGCATTTCTGGGAGCGCAGACTGTATATTTTTGGGCGCTGAGGCGAAGGAGGGGCGCGGACCGCACATAAAAGTGCGGACAGCAGCAGAATTTTGTGGCCGCAGTCATGACATATTCACTATCCGAATATGCTCTGCCACAATATCTACCATATACTCCTCCACGAGATCCTCCTCATGAAAATCCTCCAAACCCGCCTCCTCCGAGTCCTGGAAATCCACCTCCTCCCAATCCTGGAAGTCAGCCTGATGGTTAGATAATCTTTGGCTCGATGGCAAAATTCCTAACTGGAAACGAAGCTTGCCATCGAACCAAAGGTTATCCAACCGTTCACAAGTATTTTTCCTTAAAGGAGCAAGACTTCCAGTATTTTGATTCCCATTCGAACACTATTTTACCATTGACATTTTGCAATTCCTCCTCTACGGATATAATTTTTTTGTTATATTTAAATTGGTAAAACTCTTAGCTAAATATCTTATTATTAATTTTATAATTAAAGCTCAATAAAATTTAACTAGAATAATTCTTTTATGAATTTGTAACAAAAGTCATCATTATTCCTTTTTATTGTTACTTTAATATTAAGTATAAATTTAAATTGTACTTTCTCTTTTATTATATATATATATATGATTTCCATGCTGGTTCTGTGATCAGTGTGCGGCCAATGAAATAGTTTTGCGGTCGCATAATGGGCCGCGAAAGGACATCCAAAAATGGCCCAAATGACTGCCTCACTCTGCGGCCATTCTGTGGCCCGCATAGTTATTTTGTAAGGATATTGACACTACAGCACGTGAGTTGTCCGTGAGGATCCTGATATTGATATTATAGCACATGAGATGTCCATGAGGATTATAGCGCTTGGGCTGTATGAGCCCCTCTAGAGTCTGTACACCCCCAATGAGCATGGTTGATTATAGTGCATGGCATAGTGTCCGATCACCACCCGATCGGCTAAGTCATCTCCCCACAATGTCGTGTGGGTCGACATGGTGATATAAACATGTGTTAGCAACAAACTCATTCTTAACGTTTTCCATAGCCTGATGCACGAGGTCTGGCCCTATCAACTCCGCTTCCCCAATCTCGAACCACCCAATGGGAGATCTACATCTCCTACCATTTGCTTCAAACCCACCAAAATCACATTTTCTAGTCTTCACATACTCCCAAATTCGAGATTGAGGGCTTATGGCTTCCGATCACCATCCCACAATCCCCACCTCTAGGCCTCACTTTGTGAACATATACAGAGCTTGACAAGATGTCCCTCTGGGCATCTATAGGTATACTGAAGTTCTTCGCTCGGTACTTTATTGAACCGACTTCAATCGGTTTTATTTAATTTATATAAATAAATAATATTTAATAATTTGGTGATATATACATATATATATATATATATATATATATATATATATATATATATATATATATACACACACACACTTTAATGTTAAAAAAATATTTGACCGTTTGACTTCACAAATACCGATCGAATTCAGTCGGTATTACAATTTTAAAATATTAATTTAATGACTAAACCGACCGACTTCGGTTGGTTTTATTTAACTTATATAAATATATTTTAAATAAATAATAACTAATACTATATATATATAAATAGATTTTAAATAAATAATATTTAATACTTAATATATATATATATATATATATATATATATATATATATATATATATATATATATATCGACTTAAAAATTTATTCCAAAAAGTCAACAAAAATCAACGCGGGACCCGCCTCTCGAAATCCGGGAAAATTTTCACGAAATTTGATCACCCATTTCAACACGAGTTCAACCATACTAAAATTATCAAATTACTCCCCTTTTAAATTAATTTATTTATACTTAATAATTTACAATAAATATTTTCAAAGTATTTTCCAGTAATGAATAATAAATCTTATCCATACCTTATAGCTTAAGCTAAGTGTATAACAATCTCAGAATATACATAAAATGATACAAAGATCCAACCGGCTTAGGGCATGCTTACATTAGCAGTCATGAGTTCAATCAGGTGATTAATAAGCTTCTAAAATCAACAAAACCACAAAGGCATGTCAAAGAGATAAAACTAGCTTAAAGGTGATGAGCTAGTGTAGTTTTAAAATCAATCATTTTATTTATTTGCCCAATTTTGTCTTTTCTCTTTTGCTTAGACTAATTCATATAATTCGAGTTTCGCCGGGACCCACCGTCGTGGACCTCGAGGAGTGCCTAACACCTTCTCCTCGAGGTAATTTGAGCCCTTACCCGATTTTTGGTGACACGAACTGGTTAATCCAGAGTTATTTGCAAAATAGGTGCCCTAACGCACCTTAATCCGTTAGGTGGCGACTCTCTCTTTTAATACCTCCTTTAAAAGAGTTGTCACACGTCGAGGTTTGTAGTACGATCACTCATAGGTGCTCAGCCATACTAGGCTCTGTATCTCGGCCATGCTGGGCTCGCTCATAGGCGCTCGGCCACACTACCAGCTTTGGCCTCTTCCAAGGTTTTTCTCCTCATGCTATACATGGAATAATATTTTTCAACAATGAGGGAAGCCGCTCGACGCTTAAGATCTTCTTCGAGTTAGGTAACCTCAGCGGAAAGGTTTTCCCTGGCGGATCTAGCAGATTGGAGGCTGACGTTGAGCTCACGGACAGTTGAACTAAAGAGCCTATTATGCTCAATAGTTTTCCTATACTTCTCTTCCAGCTGGGCATGTTTCGCCTCCACTGCACCAAGCTCTTCACTTTTGGAGTTCAAGGCTACTTCCAAGTTAATCACTCTTTTAGCGGAGGCAGCCTCGTGGTCGATTGCAGCAAGAACGGCATTCTAGACATCTGCCCATTTGGCCTTGGCCTCATCAAATCTAATCCTCAGCGGCCCAATTTCTTGGCTAAGATTTACCACTTCTTGCTCGCTTTGCTGCAAATGAGCCTCTAAAATAACGGCCTCAGCAGCTTTGGTTTCCAGTTTCGAGAGGCGGAGAATAGTCTGGTCCTAATCCGCCAAAAACTGATCCCGTTCAAAGTAAGTTCTTTCTTCTCGCGAATCAATCTTTGAAGGCCCTCAGAAGCAAGAAAGTTGGCCTATAAAATAAGAAGAGGTAATTTTTAGAATGCATTTGTTCAAAGTAGAAGAAATAACAGAGGAAGGAAGGAACGTACCACTGCGGCATTATGAATAGCACTGTTCAACAAACACTCTCCCGAGAGTGTCTGAATCTTTTCCCAGTCTTTTTCTGAAGCCAAAGACTTTAGGCAATTAGCAAGCTCCACCGGTCGTGATAGAAGGTTGCACCCGATAGAGAGCGAAAGAGTGATGTTCCTCCTCCTTTGTGGATCTTCAGAAGGAGCAACATAATTTTGCCCCAAAATCCCATGAACTAGGGACTGTGGAAGAGGAACACCTTCTCCATGTTCAGGTGCGGCCGATGGAGATGGTGTAGCAACCGCTGGCGGAAGAGTAGACAAAGATAGAAATGATGTAGCAGTTGCTGGTGGTTGTGAATGTGGAGATGAAGATGATTGAGTTGAAGAATGAGAAGCAGCTGCATCCAATGCAGTGCTGGTTGTTTGATGCTTGCCAACCAAAGAAGGCAGGGATCCGGTACTCAGCCTCGCAGCACTGGTTACAGCAATTGGGGCCCAAAAGCGGGAGTTGGCATATTCTACTAAATCAGATTCTTCCCAAAGTGTTGAGACGTCGTCTTCAGCTGGTGCAACTATCTTAACAGGTTGAGCATCCTGTTGAGATGATGAGGATCGTCGCCTTCTGTGTAAGGAAGATCCCTCATCAACAACTTCATCATCATCATCAATCATCACGGTGTCTACGACCGGCCCAGAAGGAGGACCAATCTTCATCGCAACCGGAGACGATTTGTGGGCATCCGTCTTTGCCCTTTATTCTTTTCCCCGACCGCGGAAGAGTGTCTTCTCTTTGTTTGTTTATCCTCCGGCCGGGGACTCCGTAAAAAATTTTTGCACCTGAAACAGGCCCGGATATACCTGTTCGAGTAAGTGCTTCCTGAAGCAACCTCGTTGCATCAGCAGGATCAGCCAGAACGTCCTCATCGGGGACAGCAACAGAGCCTGCAGGTAGACCTAATTGCACGAACAAAGTCAGAAGGGTTCAACCAAGTTCTTCATATACAAAAATGAAAGCAAGGTAAATTAGAGTTACCATGATTTTTGGCCTTCCACCCGTACTTAAGGGATAGTTCTTTCCACGAACGAGTTTCGGGCGTTGTGACGTCCAAAATCTTCTGAACCCACCAGTTCAAACCTTTCACCACCGGTAGGAGCCATCGAGTTGTTGAAACATATGGAGCGTGAAGAGATGATACGGCCATAGAAGAATATCTGGTAAGAAGAATATTACACAAAGAACTTACGAGTGCGGTTCCAAGCAACCGGAAAGGATGAAGTCATTGTCAGAATGATGTCATTGGTGGTAACTGCAACGAACCATTCCATCCATCCACGGTTGTTGTCATCATCCATGCTAGACAGCAAAGCATGATGGACATGCTTGCAAAGGTTTATCATTCCCCCGCGAAAGATTTTGGGGAAATAGAGATTCATCACATGAGCAAAGGTTAGCTCCTCTCCAGTTTCTCGGCACATGCGTCGGAGGCAGGTGATCGTCCTCCACACTGAAGGACTTACCTGTGACAAACTTACCTGGTAGCGAAGGCAAAACTCCGCAATCACGGAATCAAGCTCTCCGCTCAAAGAAAATGCACCCACAGTAAAGAGATACGTGAAAAATTATGTAAAACCTTCCTTGGGAAGGGTCACTTGCTTCGATAGATCAAGAGCGATAATTTCCAACTTATTGTAGCGGCAACCCTCCTTCACAACAGGAATACTGGAAGGACGAATAGAATAAGGGTACCTACTAACAGCCCATGTACGAGGGTTAGTAGTAGAAAATTTCTCTTCAAAATCCTTCGAAGTGCTAAGCATTCTTAGGATGATGGAATCCACTGTTGGAGGAACGGAATACTTGGTTTTATTCTTATTCTTTGTAGTACCACTACGTTTGGAGGAATAAGCCATTGGAAAAGAATAAGGTAAAAAGTTTATGTTTGGAGAAAGTTAGAAAAAGGATGGAAAACAAGGATGCAAATTAGAAGCTCAAGCAATTGTGAAATGCTAAGGAAAAAAAAGTTGCTTATAAGGAAACTTTTGGCGGCTAAATTCATGGCCATGATTATCTCGATAATCGGCCAAAGTTGGGTTGAATCATGGGATGGCGCGTGTTCGAGGCATTAAATGCGGAGAGACGTGCATTTAATCAACTATTAGAGACCTTCGGAGGGAATTATAGTAATTCCCGCCAAAAAGGTGTCTCTACCAACTTACCGGTAACACAAAGTTATGTCATCGGAAAGCAGAGGCACTATCTGTATAGGGTAAAATATGATATGATACATGACTGACTAAAAGGAGGACACGTGGAATACAAGATGGAATGGCTGAGGACTGAACGCAGCTACTGCGCTTGTCACCGGAACGAATAACGTTCATAAAAGTGTATTAAATGTCCTGCGCCCGGTAGCATTTACTAAAGAATATTCTACAGCATTAAGAGCGACGGTTCGTTACAGAGAATTTGACACTTATGCTCAACGTTGCATCTTCATCAATGACCCTCATAATTGGCATTAAAGGAGGGCACGATCCTAGGACCTCTTTCCCCAAGCATAACTATAAATAGTGAGCTCAGTTACCGTTGTAAAGGACACGAATTTTCTGGCAAGAACATATACTATATTCTATATTACAAAACTTTATACAATTTCATTTTCTTGCTTTTAGATCTCATCATTGCTGTGTTCGGAAACCGTATTCACAGAATCATCATCTTTGTTATTTCATCTAAGTATTGTGTATTTCTTCAATTATTACATTATTTCAGGATCAAATTAGTTCATTTGTCTAGAAATCATATATAAATTTAACTGTACCGTTTTACGGGTAAACAGATATGTGTCAAATATTCTTTGCCGTTTGAATCCGTTTGAAAACAAACATGATCACATAAATATCAAATATTTATGCTTGATCAAATATACAATATCAATATATGAGAATGTTTCGTTTAATTTATTTTAATCCTAGACGTCAAGTCTCCAAATGTATGATTAGCATCTATGATGGAGTTGGTGGGATGCGGTGGCTCGAAAACGTAATGTTTTTGAAGTGGAAATTGGAAAAGGGGGGAAACATTATAATTAGAATTTAGACGTAAGGTTTTTGAACACTGTTGGGATCATCAACTGTCTGGTGGCTGTGATAGCTTCTGTCCACATTAACTAAGATTACAAGGGCGCATTTACAGCTAATTAAATTACGAGCTAGTTCGACAAACTTCAATAGCTTGCTTCAGATTCTATATTTTTGGTTTTGCATTTAAGACAATGGTGTTTCCAAAGTCCAATGGTTTATTACTACTTATCAAAAAAATTCCATTGGTTTATTTAATACAAAAACGCCCTATTTTCAAGTGGTATATTCCCCAAGACCACATCTGTTTGCTTATAATAAAACTTTTTAAAAATATTTTCAAAGATCTTGCTTACATTTTTTTAGTAAAGGACTTTCAATAAAAAAAAGTGCCTCATTACCATTTTTTTTTTAAAAAAGGTTTTTGAAGTACTTTCTGAAAATATTTTGTTCATGTTCTCTCTTTTTGTATTAGTTAGTTGCAAACACTTTGTGCCAATACTATTTTCCTCCTGTCCTGCAATATAATCATGTTATGAATAAAACGTCCCTTCCTTCCACAAATATATGGTTTTAAAGAACAAAATAATAAACAACAGTAGCAGCTAGCAATGAAAAGGTACTAAATAAAATCATGCCCCTCGGAAATTTATCTACCTTTTGAAAAGCGAAAACAAAAGGGTCCAGAATTACTTTCCTGGAAATATCATAACTTAATAAACAAAATTATAATTTTGTCGTGCAATTTGCAAAGCAACAAGAGAATCTTTTTGAAGCCTAGTGCCATTTTAGCAATTTTATATATAAGTCACACTGTCACAGTGCTTGTACAGCAGCAAGTTGTTTGGTACTACCTCTATAAAACTCAACACAATTCAAGATTTTTATTTCAGCTATAACACAGTTTCAACATATATAGAGAGAGAGAGCTGAGAAAATTATAATCATGAGGGCTGTAGCCACAAACTCAACCTCCATCTCCAATGGTAGTACTATGAGCTCAAATGGTAGTACTTCATTGTTGCATTGGAGATCTCCACTTCCTTACCTTTTTGGAAGTTTAGCATTAACGTTAACACTCATTGCCGTGGCACTTCTCTTCCTCGTTTGTTCCTATCGTAAACGGTCGTCTTCCACGGCAACTGACGACGAGAAATCTGCATATTCTGATCACAAGACAAGTGGTAGTGTGGAGATGACTCCAAAGATCGTCGTTATCATGGCTGGTGACCAGAAACCGACCCACCTCGCTGTTCCACTTTCTTCATCTTCTCAACTATAGGTGACAAATGAACGGGTTGAATCACATTTGGACGGGTCAAAATATATTAAACGAATTATGATTCAACCTAGTTAAAGTTCACTCAAATAATAGTGGATAACTGAATTGGTCCAACGTAACTCACTTTTCCTTACTTTTCTTATTTTGGTGGTGGCTCTAATCGGATCCATTAACTTGGTTCCGTCAAAATTTTGCTAGCTATTGGTCTCCTAGTAGAAGCTTGGGATTCTTTTTTGTATTTGTACGGGAAATGTAAAACAATTTTGAGCAATAGTACTAAGTGTTCTAATATTGAGTTTTTCACGAATTCTTCACTTGGTTGGAATTTCAGTGTGTATCACTATTTATACTTTGATATCCCACAATCTTCTTCTCAGGAGGTAAATCAACAATCTCCCGTATCTCAATCTTCTGTGTGTAAAAATTCTTTACTAATATTGCCAGAGTTTTATGCATGTCTGGACCCGCTCATCTCGTTTTCTTTTTCATTTCCGGCTCTTTCGGTGGTTCGTCTCGTGGATAATCCTAAATAACTTCTTGCGACCTTTATTAATTATTAGTAGGAACTTTATTACTCCCTCCGTTTCAATTTAGATGAGGTAGTTTGATTCGGTACGAAATTTAAGAAAAAAAAAAGAAGACTTTTAAAATTTGTGATTTTAAGAGCTTAAGGGGTAAAAGCTTTATAGGGCCATGGCATTGTGTGGTTATAAATTTTTTTTATTAAGGGTAAAATGGATAAAATAAAGAGTTTAAAGTAGAATTATTTCCAAATTTAGAAATGTATCATTTATTTTGAAACAGACTAAAAAGGAAAGTACCTCATCTAATTTGAAATAGAGGGAGTAGGAGATACCAACAGTGGGAGATGTATTTTTTTTTCATTTTCTGTTGAGAGAGGTTAGACGACGTTAGCTTGAGGCGGATCTAAAATTTTAAGCTTATGGGTTCTTACAACAATTTTAAATTAATATATATGATAATTGAATATTTCAAGCTAAGTATCCTTATACTTTTAATGAATATTTTTGTATAAATATAAGGGTCTACACAAAAGTTATTAGGTTCATGTGAACCTCTAACCTTTGCACTAGATCCGCCCATGACTTGTGAATAGAATGAAAGAGAAGCAGAAAAGAAAAAAGAAAAATCCTTGGTAAGGTTGTATAATATATATATATATATATATATATATATATATATATATATATATATATATATATATGTGTGTGCGTGTGTGTGTGTGTGTGTGTGTGTGTGTATATGTAACGACCCGACCGGTCATTTTGAGATCCAGCGCGTCGTTCGGCGGTTTGAGGTCTTGAGTAGCTTCACTTCAAGTATTATGACTTGTACGTGTGATCGAAATTGAATTTCGGGAAATCCGGAGTTGGTTTAGAAAGAAAATTCTCATTTCGGAAGCTTTAAGTTGGAAGAATTGACTAAAGTATGATTTGTAAGTAAACGACCTCGGAATCAGGTTTGAAGGTTCCAACAGGTTCGTATAATGATTTTGGACTTGGGCGTATGTCCGGATCGGGTTTTGGATGATCCGAGAGCGTTTCAGCGCCTATTGTGGAAGTTGGCATTTTGGAAGAAACTTCATAAAAATTAGATTGAGGTGTATTTTAATGTTATCGATATCCATTTGGGATTTCGAGTTTGGGAATAGCTCTGAATGGTGATTCTGGTAATGGGAGCGCGTCTCGAAGTGGATTCGGAAGTCCGTAGATTATTTTGGGGTCATTAGGCGGAAGTGACAAATTCGAAGGTTTTTGAAAAGTTTGACTGGGAGTGGACTTTTTGATATCGGGGTCGGATTCAGATTCCGAAAGTTGAAATAGGTCTGTAATGTCAATTATGACTTGTGTGTAAAATTTGAGGTCAATCGGACGTGATTTGATAGGTTTCGGCATCGAATGTAAAAGTTTGAAGTTCTAAAGTTTATTAAGCTTGAATTGGAGTGCGATTCATGAATTTGGTGATGTTTGATGTGATTTGAGGCCTCGAGCAGGTCCGTGTTATGTTATGGGACTGGTTGGTGTGATTGGACGCGGTCCCGGGGACCTCGGATGTATTTCGGGATGGTTTCAGATCAATTTGAATTGTTTTGGAACTGTTGTTGCTGGTATCTGGTTTCCTTCTCCGCGAACGCGAAAGGAGTCCCGCGTTCGCGAAGAGGAACTTTGAGGATGCTGGGATTTGGCCTTCGCGAACGCAAGGCAGTGGATGCGAATGCAAGGCGGTAGTTGGGCAAGCCTTTGCGAACGCGGCCAAGGTGACGCGAACGCGAAGAACAAAGGGGAAGATGGGCCTAAGGCCATTTGGCCTACGCGAACGCATTGAAGGGAACGTGAACGCGAGGGGTCTGGGCAGCTGGCCTTCGCGAATACGACCAGGATGACGCAAACGCGAAGAGGAAATTTGGAGGCAGTGTTTCCTTGGCCTTCGCGATCGCGATGGTCTTTCCGCTATCGCGAAGAAGGGTGGACCTGAGTTGGGCAGAATGATTTTAAAGCGGGGTTTGGGTTCATTTCACCCATTTTTCACACGGCCTGGGCGATGTTTTGAGCTTTTGAAGAGGGAATTTCATCATCAAGCATGAGGTAAGTGATCTCTACTAGTTTTGAGTTACATACATGGTTTTTATATGGATTCAAGCATGGAATTTGTAGAGATTTGGGATTTTGGTAGAAAAATCTAGAAATTTATATTTTTGGATTTTGATCACGAATTTGGGCATGGAATTGAGAATAAATTATATATTTGGGTTCGTGATGCTATGGGTAATGTTTATCTTCGAAAGTTTTCGGAATCCGGGTATGTGGCCCCGAGGGTGATTTTATCGACTTTTCGAACGGAGTTGGAAATTGTCGTAAATTGAATTATAATGAGTATTAGAGTATATATTTATGGGTTTGCACATTTATTGACTAGTTTTGGAGCGTTGGTCATCGATTTGAGTTGTTGGAAGGTCTTAGGAGCCTGTTGTGGAACTTCAGAGCGAGGTAAGTCTCCTTTCTAACCTTGTAAGAGAGAATTAACACCATAGATGAATCAAATTATTATGTGCTTCTATTTGTGGGGGCTACGTACGTACGAGGTGACGAAAGTCCGTGCATAGCTACTATTATGCTTATGTCTGGGTAGTTTAGGACCTATATCATGTTGTACTTGCGATGTTGCGCCCTACTTGTTAATTTAATTGTTTAAAACATTTAGAAACTCGGTAAAGGAATTGTAAAAAGGTTAAACTTTATTTACTTGACAGTTAAATGGAAATTTGAAATTCTTGGAATATTTGCCCCTTAATAAATCTTGAATTGGTTGTTTAATGTATTTTTCTCTTTTGTGGAGCGGGCCGAATGCCTCGGTAGCAGATAGATGCATCTATGGTTCGTGTCGTTCGACCCTCGGCAGTGCACAATTTAAATATTATGTTGGATCGGGCCGTACAACCTCGGCATGATATGCGCATGATATAGTTTTTTGGAATTGATAATAATTGATATTGCTTTCATTGGCCCGAGATACAAAAAATGTTAAATGAAGAAAATAAATTTGGAAATTTCTTATGAACAAAAATATTGTTTACTTATTTCATGTTATTGAGCTTACAACCGTTCTACGTAATCAATGCTTAATTATATCATTGATATTTTATTTATAGTCCATAGTAAGTGTCAAAGTCGACCCCTCGTCACTACTTCTTCGAGGTTAGGCGGGATACTTACTGGGTATACGTTGATTTACGTACTCATACTATACTTACTGTATATTTTTGTGCATATGCATATATGTCTAGTGGCCTTGTGGGCACAGAGGCGCGGTTATTGCGGGGACTTAGGTAAGCTGCATTTCACGTTACAAGTCCGCAACCAGCAGAGTCTCCTTCAGAGTATTTATATTTCTCCTGTCCGAATTTGTATTCCGGACAGATGTTGTATTTTATTTTACATTCCTAGTTGAGGGTCATGCACTTGTGACACCGGGTTTTGGGATATTTTTGGTTGTCCTATATTGAAATTGTTAAAAATATTATTATTTACTTTGTAAATTCCATCTTTTACTATTTAATTGAAGGAAATATGATTTCAAAAATATTAAAATGAGAACCAAATTAAGTATTTATTTTTGTCTTGCCTGACAGCAGTGTCCGACACCATCACGACCTTTAATGAATTTTGGGTGGTGACAATATGGTATCAGAGCACTAGGTTCACTTAGGTCTCACGAGTCATGAGCAAGTCTAGTAGAGTCTTGCAGATCGGTATAGAGACGTCTGTACTTATCTTCGAGAGGCTACATGACTGTTAGGAGCACTTCCCTTCTTGATTCCTCATCGTGCGATTTGATTCCTTTGAGGCTTATGCCTTCATTCCCTTCCTATTCAGTCTTATGCGACATGAAGTGCTTGTTATAAATTGGGAATCGGGGAATTTTAATGGTACTACAAATGTGGTTTAGGATGTTTCTCCCTGCGTATTTGATTGGGCTATTGTCGTCGCCTTGTGGAAGGTCGTTCTGTCATTGCAACTCAGTATCAGTATTACCTAAGATTTTGAGATTTGGCATTGATTGTTATGACGATTCGTGCGTTGCTATCGCACAATATTTGAGTAATGGTAGGATATTTGTCTATGTGTAGGGGCAGTGAATGACTTGAAAGGAGGTTTTTCTCAATGCATGATTCAAGGGTTCAATGTTTTATTTCCAACGGAGGAAAGGCATTTGGACTAAGACTGTTCAGGTTTGGGTTGATGGAGTAACGAGACTTGGTATTTTCGAGCATAGTGGAATTTTCATCTGTGATGTGGTGTCATCATCCTTGTTGAATGCATTAAGTTCGCCGGTGTTATGGTCTTCTTCAACTCGCCTTCGGGGCAGGGTATTGTAAAATGGTATCGGGGAAGCGGTTGTCAGAGATCGCGGTGTGCAGTAGTTTAGGATCGAATCGGTGTTTCTAGTGTTAATGGATCGAGAAAGATGATCTTCGGAAAGATTTAAAGTTGGTAGCGATCGATTGGTTCAAGTGCTATAGAGATAGATTTTGATTTAAGGAAACAACTGGGCAGCGAAGGATGAGGAAAGACATGTGGGAGGTGTCTTGTTGCGGTTAAGTTTCTAGAAGGCCAAGTGTGAGAAGCAAAAGTCGAGTAGTTGCTTAAAGGATAGGGTTTGACCAAAGTAGGAGAGTGGCAGAGTATCAAATGGGTTCTGTGGTAGGACAGCTACACGCGTTGGAGAAAGTTTAGAGTGATTTGGAACTCATGGTGGACAGTGACTAAGTCTACGAACTTAATTTGGAATATTGGCTGCTATACGGAGAAGGGTTGGATACGACGGAAAGGACTTGCATGATATGAAGAAGGATACAACATGACTTTGGATTGGAATGTATTGTCGCACCTTTGGTTGATGTCCATGAGAAGTGAACGGACTTGTACAGCTGGTGAATGAGCACGGGCTCAGGATGGTTTATTGGTTTCGTGGTAATTGTACTCGGTGCAGCGTTGTTGGAAGATATCGGCATGGAATTTCCCATGTGGGTTATTTATGGTGAGCAGGTTAACTGTTGCATAGTGTTGATGAAGCTTCTACGAAGAATTTTACTGGCTATCCGGTAATAGGTCGAATATGTAAATGTGGCTAGTGATTCAAAGCGTTCATGAAATGGTTAACAAGAAGATTTCGAGGAATTTGGCGGGTCGATTTTGCAAGGTCATGTGAGTAAGGAAGAAGGAATCTTGGTAGGTTCCAGGGTCATGTAATGGTAGCTTCAAGCTTAAGTGGGAAATCCCTACCGCCTACGATTGGATTACATGGTTGTCTACTTGTGAGGTTTCTAGTTATCGGCATATTGGTGGGTTGCTATGACTAAGGAAAATAGAACATCAGTGGTGAATTGAGGAATGTGTGTTATATTTTATCGGTTCATGTTCAGGTTTTGGGAAGACTTAGAGTCTATGCTTCGTGTGGATGTGATGTACAAGGAAAGGAATCCAGCCGGTTGATTCTTTGAGAGGGTGTTCATGTGCCAGCAGGGCCTTGGAGTTTTATTATATTCGGGAACAAGTCAGAGTGGGCGACTCTCAACAATGGTTCTAGTGGGTTCAAAAAAAAAATTCAAAGTACGGTGACTAAGGATTTCGAGCAAGTAGTATGGTTAACTATCAAGCTTATGAAAGGGGCTTAGGGTGTTCTATGTTATCATCGGTCTGTAGTGTAGCATTGGAGGAATGGGAGAAAATAATTTCAGATTCATAAAGGAATTATCAGAATGGTGTACCAGTTGAAGATGCGAATGTGAGCACCAGGAGGGTATGAGTTAGTTTATGGTTTTGAGACAACATGGTCTCGTGAAATAAGGTCACTCAGATGAGTACGGATTTGGGTTTCGTTATGTTTTAAATGGAGCTATTATTATTCCTAAGGCAAATCTGGAGTAAAATAGAAGAAGTGGCTCAGTTGGTAATGACTGAATCAGCACGGTTATGGCAGTGACCAGTTTCTCTAGCGTAAAGTTATACATGTAGTTTTTGTTTGTACACTTGGGCTTGAGCGCCACCACAACTTGGTTGATTTGGGAGGTATTCGATTCGTATATCTTTGTTGTGTAAGGGGATTTCCGGAAAAGTTATGGCAGTTTAAATCACGACATGAGGTTGTATTTTCTGCGATTTGGGAATTTAGTTGCATGTCGCATTGGTTCTTCTGAAATGAGCTAAGTAAAAGGTTTCTATTTGATGAAGTGTTTATTCTATTAATGGATCAGGGGTTATTATGGAATTCTGGTACTCTCACGTATTGGCATGTTAGGTGCAGTGAGCGGCATGGGAAATTGGAAGCTGAGGATCAAGGTTGCGGTTCAGTGTTGACAAGAATGTCACGAGCTCGGATGATCAGGGAAGAATTCAGATGCTTAGAGTAAGCTGGTATTGTCTTTAGTGTCACCTGAGATCGGTGTCCTGTGTAAGAGGCTTTATGTACTAATCTGCGGCTTCTTGATTTGCTTTACAGCATTAGTGTGGCCGGTGGTATGGATGTGCAGACTTGTTACCTGGTGCGGAAGGTCGTTGGAGTGTATTCCGCGGGAAGATTGTATAAGTGTGATATGTAGTCACTTGATTAATTAAAGATTTGAAACCAAGTCTAGAGATTTGGTACTATCGCTAATGTGAGAGTTTAGGCCTGAAAGGCACTCTATTCAGTTGGTTGTGAATTGTGGAAGTTTGTTCCGGATTTGACGGCTGTTCTTTTGTGTCATGGGAAAAGGGGTGTTGTGGATCCTTGAAAGGTTATTAGCCCAGTGCGGTACGATCAGAATCGACTTGAGGTCTATGGATGGATCTAAATGTGAATATGGGCTCTACATCAGGCCGAATATGTTCATTTCAGCATAGCGCTATTTTCGGAGGGGTCTTCGGGCCTTGGATGTTATTTTTGTTGTCGGCCCTTTCGTGTAGTCTCTATTGTGCCATGTGGGTTGTGAGGCCGTTCGATTATTCGCACTCGTATTGAGATCCCGTATAGTTTGTGGTGTTATATGAGCAGGATGGCTCTCGAGATGCAGGTCATTTATTGTACCTTAGTTGTGCTTGAGTTTTATAGCGGATGACGTTACCCGTCTCCCCAAGATTTGTATTATGAACTTGGCGTTCTTATGATTGATATTCGGGCATTTCGTGAGTATAAGCGTTACGGCTCGATGTGTGTTTTCTTTCGATTATTATGTGTGGATCGGGTGGCACGCCACCAGGGGTATATGGTTGGATTGGGTGGCACGCCGCCAAGGATATGTTGTTTGGATCGGGTGGCACGCCGCCACGGGTATCATGGTTTGATCAGGTTACACGCCGCAATGGTATCATGTGTGGATCAGGTTGCACAATGCAACAGTGTGATGTTGAGCACAGTTCCCTATATCTATTCTTGTGTGTTTTGTCCCACATTTTCTGAGAAAGATTCATGACACCTTTTCGGTTGTTTAATTAGTTACGCGGGTTGAGTAGTTCTTTCCAGAGTTCGTTTTCCTTATGTACCACATTCGAGTTTGTGAATTGTTGGTACATGGTGGAATCATATGAGACCTTTGGTAGTGTTTGTGGTGGCTTATTGCCGGAAAGACTTGTATAGGGTAAGATGAGATTTTTGAACCTGGGAATAGTGCGATCAGATTTATATGAAGCATGTTAGAGAGAAAATATCGTTATTTGGTTCATAATGAGGTAATGGTTCTTGTCAAGAGAAGAAACCCAATGATTTGTTGACTCGACAGTTGGTTATGAATTTCTGCACATCTCTTCCGTCGTGGCAGCATTTCAAGAGTTGGAACAAGACTTATACGTGTCATGAAGTGTATTGCGGGAATCGGTTTCGTGGAATTTCGGCTATTGTTATCGGAGGATGTTATTATGGTCATGTGAATTATACGGTGCATGTTAAGCATTTAGTAAGGGTATACAATCGTGTTTGGTGCAGTGTGTAGTAAATTGATACGGTGTTCGTATATTGGAAACAGGCCTGGTGAAGAATTTCGGATGTTGGAATTTGACTCTAAGACTTACTTGACTAAATAAAGAGGAAGATCATCAGATTGGCTCAAGCTAATGTGCTCAACTGGGTTGTGGTAGCACGGGTAGGTGCACGAGGTGTTGACCAATGATTTCGGACAACTCCAGAGCAGTTCTTAGCACGTTCGAGGATGGACGTATGTTTAAGTGGGAGAGAATGGAATGACCCGACCGTTCGTTTTGATCACCAGTGCATCGTTCGGTGGTTTGAGGCCTTGAGTAGCTTTACTTTATGTATTATGACTTATACATATGGTCGGAATTGAATTTCGGAAAATTCGGAGTTGGTTTAGAAAGAAAATTCTCTATTTGGAAACTTTAAGTTGGAAGAATTGACTAAAGTGTAATTTTTAAGTAAACGACCTCGGAATCGGGATTTGAAGATTCCAACAGGTTCTTATGATGATTTTGGACTTGGGCGTATGTCCGGATCGGGTTTTGGATGATCCGGGAGCGTTTCGGCGCCTATTGTGGAAGTTGGCATTTTGGAAGAAACTTCATAAAAATTGGGTTGAGGTTATTTCAATGTTATCGATGTTTGTTTGGGATTCTGAGTCTGGAAATAGCTCCGTATGGTGATTCTGGTATTGGGAGCGCATCCGAAAGTTGATTCGGAGGTCCGTAGGTCATTTTGGGTCATTTGGCGGAAGTGAGAAATTCGAAGGTTTTTGAAAAGTTTGACAGGGAGTGGACTTTTTGATATCGGGGTCGGATTCAGATTTCAGAAGTTGGGGTAGGTCCGTAATGTCAATTATGACTTGTGTGCAAAATTTGAGGTCAATCGGACGTTATTTGATAGGTTTTGGCATCGAATGTAGAAGTTTGAAGTTCTAAAGTTCATTAAGCTTGAATTGGGGTGCGATTCATGATTTTGGTGATGTTTGATGTGATTTAAGGCATCGAGCAGGTCCGTGTTATGTTATGGGACTGATTGGTGTGATTGGACGGGGTCCCGGGAACCTCGGGTGTGTTTCGGGGTAGTTTCGGATCTGTTTGAGCTGTTTTGGAACTGCTGTTGCTGGTATCTGGTTTTCTTCTCCGTAAACGCGAGGCAGTGGACGCGAACGTGAGGCAGTAGCTGGGCAAGCCTTCGCAAACGCGGCCATGGCGATGCGAACGCGAAGAGAAAAGGGGGGGATGGGCCTAAGGCCATTTGGCCTACGCGAACGCGTAGAAGGGAACGCGAACGCGAGGGGTCTGGGCAGCTGGCCTTCGCGAACCCGACCAGGATGACGCGAATGCGAAGAGGAAATTTGGAGGCACTGTTTCCTTAGCCTTCGCGATCGCGATGGTCTTTCCATAATCGCGATGAAGGGTGGACCTGAGCTGGGTAGAATGATTTTAAAGCGGGGTTTGGGTTCATTTCACCCATCTTTCACACGACCTGGGCGATTTTTGGAGCTTTTGAAGATGGGATTTAATCATCAAGCATGAGGTAAGTGATCTCTACTAGTTGTGAGTTACATCATGGTTTTTATATGGATTCAAGCATGAAATTTGTAGAGATTTGGGATTTTGGTAGGAAACCCTAAAAATTTATACTTTTGGATTTTGGCCACGAATTTGGGCATGGAATTGAGAATAAATTATATATTTGGATTCGCGATGCTATGGGTAATGTTTATCTTTGAAAGTTTTCAGAATCCGGGAATGTGGGCCCGAGGGTGATTTTATCGACTTTTCAAATAGAGTTGGAAATTGTCATAAATTGAATTATAATGAGTATTAGAGTATATATTTATGGGTTTGCACATTTATTGATTAGTTTTGGAGCATTGGTCATCGGTTTGAGTTGTTGGAAGGGCTTGGGAGCCGGTTATGGAACTTCGGAGCGAGGTAAGTCTCCTTTCTAATCTTATAAGAGGGAATTAACCCCATAGGTGAATCAAATTATTATGTGCTTCTATTTGTGGTGGCTACGTACGTACGAGGTGACGAGAGTCCGTGCGTAGCTACTATTATGCTTATGTCTGGGTAGTCTAGGACTTATATCTTGTTGTACTTGCGATGTTGCGCCCTACTTGTTAATTTAATTATTTAAAACATTTAGAAACTTGATAAAGGAATTGTAAAAAGGTTAAACTTGAAATTCTTGGAATATTTTCCCCTTAATAAATCTTGAATTGGTTGTTTAATGTATTTTTCTCTTTTGTGGAGCGGGCCGAACGCCTCGGTAGCAGATAGATGCATCTATGATTCGTGTCGTTCGACCCTTGGCAGTGCACAGTTTAAATATTATGTTGGATCGGGCCGTACGACCACGACATGATTTGCGCATGATATATTTTTTTGAAATTGATAATAATTGATATTGCTTTCATTGGCCCGAGATACAAAAAATGTTAAATGACGAAAATAAATTTAAAAATTTCTTATGAACAAAAACATTATTTACTTACTTCATGTTATTGAGCTTACAGCCGTTCTACGTAATCCATGCTTAATTATATCATTGATATTTTATTTATAGTCCATAGTAAGTGTCAAAGTCGACCCATCGTCACTACTTCTTCGAGGTTAGGCGGGATACTTATTGGGTACGCGTTGATTTACGTACTCATACTACACTTGCTGCACATTTTTAGTGGCCTTGTGGGCGCAGAGGCGCGGTTATTGCGGGGACTTAGGTGAGCTGCATTCCACGTTACGAGTCCGCAGCCAGCAGAGTCTCCTTCAGAGTATTTATATTTCTCCTGTCCGAATTTGTATTCCGGACAGATGTTGTATTTTATTTTACATTCCTAGTTGAGGCTCATGCACTTGTGACACCGGGTTTTGGGGTGTTTTCGGTTGTCCTGTATTAAAATTGTTAAAAATATTATTATTTACTCTGTAAATTCCATCTTTTACTATTTAATTGAAGGAAATATGATTTCAAAAATATTCAAATGAGAACCAAATTAAGTATTTATTTTTGGCTTGTCTGACAGCGGTGTCCGGCGCCATCACGACCTTTAATGGATTTTAGGTCGTGACAATATATATATGTGTATGAGAACCAAATTAAGTATTTATTTTTGGCTTTCCTGACAGCGGTGTCCGGCGCCATCACGACCTTTAATGGATTTTGGGTCGTGACTATATATATATATATATATATATATATATATATATATATATATATATATATATATATATGCGCGCGCGCGAATGAAGTCAAAATTATTCAACTGCAATTCAAAACATTAGAGTGAGAAAATGATAAACGCAAGTCATAAGACACTCATTTCCTTTCATTTTATATGACGGCTTTAACACATAGTTTAAGAAATTAAAAAAAAAAATCACATATTAAAAAAACTTTTATTAGAAATTTAAAACGTGTGGCTTAAGTATACTAACTATAAGAGCTTATAATTATATAAGAACAAAACTAGAAACTTAAAGTTAAACTTTGTAAATATCAAAATATATTATTATTTTTTAAAACAGATTAAAACAGATATGATTTAAGCTACATACACTGATATTGTAATGCTTTTTTATTGTTATTAGTACGTTTTAACCTATACTAGCAGATAAGTTATCATTTTTACCAAAAAATAAGTAGTACTTATCAATATATGTATCTATATTTACTTAATAAATGATCTGATTATATAAATAATTTTTACACCAATAATGCATCGCTCAGCTTCTTTGTTTAATGAAGGCACATTCCCCTGAGATAGCCCTTGCTTTGGGAGGGAGTTTAGCATGCATAAAACTTAGACGCGAAAAAGTAAGAGTGTCATGGAAAAGAGTCCGGAATCAAAATATTTTTTTGGACTCAAAGCACAAAAATAGGTTAAAAAAAGAACTGATGACCAATTTATATATAATGTATTTCTTCAATGCGCTATACCTTACCAACATGTTTGTCCGTTAAGGTATATCGCATAGGTTAAATGCGATATATTTAAATTTTAAATTGGCGAGCAAAATAGATATATAGCGCATATGCAGGATGCGTTATACAAGAAGTTGAAAAGACAGGTAGGTATATATAGCGCACCAATATATGCGCTATACATATATAAAATATCGGGCTCGTCTCCTTCCCTGACCAGACAGAAGCAGAAGGTGAAAAAATGTTCACCAAAAACAGTCCCCCCATCCCCTATTTTTTAACCAAAAAACTCCATTGGAGCCCACCCGTCCCCCCAAAATTGTGTCTTCTCTGTATTTTAGTAAGCTAACACATAATTCAAGGCGTTGTCGTATAGTGGATCTCGTCTATTACTCGTTTCGGCTTCCAAATCATCAAATTTTCACATTTCAAAAAACTTTAAATCGAGGTATTCCGACTCACGTTTTGGTAAAACTCATGTATATAAAATGGTTATTAGTTGTTATTTACTGTGTTGTATGTTTTTGTGATCGTTTTGTGATTTAATTATGTTTTTTGTTTTTTATCCGTATTAGTTTATTTATGTGCTAAGAAATTAGTAAAAATATATATTGTTATTTTATGAATAATTATTGTTATATGTGATTTTATTGTTGTACGTATATTAATATGTGACTTTATTGTTGTTTAGTGCCCTTTAGTGTTATGTTGTGCCCTTAATTGTTATGTAGTACCCTTTAGCGTAGTAAAAGTGATAATAAATTTTAGCTTATGGTAATTGACTTTGTTTATGGCCATTTAGAGTAGTGTTACTTTAGTGCACTTTAAGATTCCATTGTGTAGAATAAAAACTATGTGCTCTCCTTAACAAACTCGGATAGAGTACTAAATTATGAATTTAATGTATTAGTAAATAATTATCAAATATTAGATATGAATTTTAGAATAATCAGTTGACGTTAAAAAAGAGATGATGTCGGGAAATTTGCACAAAATATGACAGTTAACAAATAAATCGTTAAGAATGAAATAAATTCAATATTATTTCTATTAAGTTTGTAGTATTTTTTATATGAATAATTATTGAATATATCTTGATTACTTATGAAATTTTAATATTTAATTCTGTTATAATTCAAAAATAACTTTAAAAAGATGATAGTTCAAACAAAACCATGTAGAAATTTAGTAGAAAAATGTAGTAAACTAATATATAAAATATTAATATAGAAAATTTATCAACCTAAGTATTTGTTATATGAATAATTACTAAAATATCTTTTTAGTTATTGAAATTAATTATTTAATTCTCTGTTAATCCCAAAAATATCTGAAACAAGATGATAGTTCATACAAAAACCCTCTCGAATTTTAGTCAAAAAATGTAAGAAAATAACATATAAAACAACAATATAGAAAATTCGTCAAACTAAGTATTTTATTATATCATGTATAGTTATGGAAATTAAGTATTCTATTATACCCAAAAATAGCTGAAAAGATGATAGTTCAAACAAAACCCTACCGAATTTTAGTCAAAAAATGTAAGAAACTAACATATAAAATAATAATATAGAAAATGTATCAACCTAAGTAATAATATAGAAAAATTATCGATTAAATATTAATATAACGTATATTGCAATATATTTAAAGATGTTAAACAATTAAACATAAAAATACTTTAATTAATATTGTTCAATTTACAAACATCGTCATGAAGCTTCCCCTATGCATCTCGGACCTGCATCTCGAGAGCTACTATTGCTACAGGGCAACTATAGGTCTTCACACATCTGGGATGGCCAGTGTTTATCCCATATCTTCCGCCCCAGACGTATAGATGATATGTGGGAGTTCATTAAGGACTACCCACTGCATCCCCGTATAGTTAGATACCTTCAGGGGACGGGTTTTTATAGGATCGTAGAGATCGGCCGGTTGTAGTTCGACTGGGCGTTGATCACGGCTATGATAGAGCGGTGGCGACTGGAGACACACACATTTCATCTACCCATCAGCGAGGCTACCATCACGCTAGAGGACGTGGAGGTTCTTTTCGGGCTGCCCGTTGATGGTATACCTGTAGCTTACCCACATGCTCTTAGAGACTATACGGGAGATGATTACCTTCATATGTTACAGCAGCTAACCAGTTTCCAGCCTGAGGAGCCGACTGCGTTGAGCGGGGCTAGTCGATTATAGTTAACGCCCGTTCGGCAGCATCTGGTGGCGATGGACGCGGAGATTACTGATGATTCACCGCCAGAGGATATCGACCGACACACGAGGTTGTTGCTACTGATAATGTTTGCTGGTATACTGTTCCAGAATACTTCAGGAAACCTAGTCAGCTTGTGATTTCTATATCATCTGGAGCGGCTAGATGATTTATCTGGTTACAGGTGGGGTGCAACTGTTCTACCTTACCTGTATAGGCAGATGTGTCGGGCATGCATGGGTACCCAGAGAGACGTTGCCGGTTTTTTACCGCTGTTGCAGGTGAAAACATAGTCAATTCTTTTCATGATTATAACATACATAGTTGAAAATGCCTTAAATTTTACGTCCACAATCTATATTAGGTTTGGGCCTGGGAGCGATTACTGCAATTCCAGCCATCGATAGCTCTGGATGCACCACCTCAACCGTTTCTCCCGCTAGCTTGGAGGTGGGTTGATAGGCGAGGCCATGCCGCAAGGTCGAGGCTCGACACCATCACCCTTATTACAGGGATTTGTTGGATTTACTAGAAGGCCCTTAGGTACATATATACTTAAGTTTACTTGGCCTTGCTTGATATGTGTTGCGTTTACTCACGATTCTTGTGATTAATAAATAGTTTGTATGGAGGCCATACAGCGACACGCTCAAAGCTGGATTGCCAGATTAATGCTCCCGCGGTCGAGCTTTGTGGAGCTCTTCTGTCCCACTGATATGTCTTGATATAGTCGAGCATCATGCCACCGAGCGAGTCCTTCACTAGTTTGGTCGACCTCGGCTTGTACTTATGCAGCCCACTTGGCACATGACACATTACCAGCTGGATGATTGTTGCAGGGTCGACCAGACATACTTGCCTGACTAGAGGCCCAGATTAAAGATTGGGACCAGAGGTATGGCTTGATTCCGCCATACCCTCCACCTGACTGTATGAAGGGCGAGCATGACTACATGGGTTGGTATCGCAGCGTTACCCGACTACTCGTCGGGAATCCCGTTCATCACCCTGGTGGTCCGTACATTCCATACGCCGGGAGGCATAAGGCACTAGTATGTTATTTGTTATACTAACTTGTAATGTTACATTCGCCTTCCGTAATTAATATTTTATATGCTATGCAGGCTATTGGCTTACACCAGTTATACCAATTGGGACTGGAGATACTACAACATACAGGCGAGGGAGCGGCAGTTGTGCATGGGCTTGGCCACCGGGTTACTGATCTTGCTGCTGCCACATTGAGACGTGCCAGAGAGGATGTGCCTTAGGATACGAGGCTGCTAATGTGCCGCCTATCGAGTACCATCATGGGCCACAAGTGGCGCCTGAACGTGGTAGACATGGCAGGCATGGCCAGAGAGGAAGGGGTGGCCCATGTAGTCGTGGTGGTCGGCGAGGACAGGGTCCCCAGCAAGGGGGCGCTGAGGCACCCATGGAGGATATTAGAGATGATCAGCAGGGTGACCACCCTAAGCCACACGATGCTCCTCATGATATTCCGTCATTCAGCCTTCAGAGGTCACCAGGGACTTTGCAGGTGATCCCGTCAGCTCCATTGTTGATTGCGGGCACGGCCATTACGCAGCAGGAGTGGGTTCAGTATTTTCTTGATCGTCCAGAGCCATCGATGGTTGCTGCTGATCATCCGATACAATATATGCATAGTGGGCGACGACTGAGTTATGGCTCATCACCGAGGGATGCTGAGGATCTTTCATATACTTCATCTACTCCAGTGCACCTCGATGTTCTGACAAAGCATTGTGTCGCTACTCATGCGCATGTTTGTCTGTATTACTATTATTTCAATTTGTTTTTACCTTATAGATTCACCAGTAATATCTAAAGTGTTTTTATTTTTTTAAAGATTTCATCATCGCCCATCACGGAGGCCACATTATGCGATACTAACTTTCCAGAGACGAATAATCTTATTCAGGAGCCCGCTGAGACCATGGTATGACCATTAATATTTTTTTGCTAACACGTACATTAGTATTTTATATTTCATATACTAAAATATCTTATTATTCTGTAGGTTACTGCTGGCCCAACAACTGCTTCTACCGAGCCTGCCAGCCTTACTGACGATCATGCTGCAGCGCATCCTCTAATAAAGAGGCGACGTGATGAGGATGATCCTGATAGCGTAGCCGGGAGGGATGGGGTGTGCCTCAGGCCAGCCAATGCTTTAAAGCATACAGGCTGTGGGACTCCTTGATATATATTCTTAGTTGTATATATGACATTAAATATATAATAACAAAATTATTTATGTTTTACATAATTTGCGCATGTGTTTTTATTTTTCGGGTTATTTATTAGTTTAACACTAGAACAAAAAAAAAGATAGCTTAACATAAATTTAAATTCGTTAACAATTAAAGATAATAGATGACACGTACAACATAAAAATAAAAACTACACTAAACGCATCCATATGTTTGTTTAGTCACTATCACCCATTATTATATGCTTCAACCACTTAATTTCTCTTCCAACCGATTATTTTCTTCTTCTGCCTCTTTTAGTTTCTCCTTCACTACCGCAAGTTATTCTTGTAGTTCCAAGATCTAGAGTTCGTACTCACCGGTTATATTTCAAATATTTAGCAAACATGATTTATAGTATTCCTGGTTAATGAGTTCATCATACCATTCTTCAAAACCATTTTGATTTTCGCCCTACCAATGGGGATGATAACAAAAGATACGTATCGCGTGCTAATAATTCTTTAGGGTACAAGTGGGTGCAGCTTTTCAGATCGACAGCTTTTTTAGGTCGACAGCTTTTCCAGGTCAACAGCTTTTTCAGGTCGACATGACAATACACATAACGCATATTGGTGATGTGCTACGTTTCACGTGATAATGATTCTTTAGGGTACAAGTGGGAGTATCTTTTCAGGTCGATAACTTTTTCAGATCGACAGATTTTTCAGGTCGACATGACAATACACAAAATGCATATTGGTGATGCGTTACGTTTCGCGTGATAATGATTCTTTAGGGTACAAGTAGGTGCAGCTTTTGAGATCGACAGCTTTTTCAGATCGACAGCTTTTTCAGGTCGACATGACAATACACATAACGCATATTGGTGATGCACTACGTTTAATATACAAGTTCGTGCAGTTTAGTTCTTCTTAAGTTGCACCAAGAGATCAGTATTAGAAGACCATTTCAAGAACCATTACAATATCTATTTCAGAAATGCCACTAACATTTAATAAGTGATTTAAGAAGAGGCAAAAAGGTGAAGGTAGTTCAACAGATCCACATGGAACATGTCATAACACAATCGATCCCTACCTTGAAAAAAATATGCTAGGTTGCTATACTGATTTGGTTGATGACAAGTGGTATGGTGTTCTACGTCCCTTGGAAAATAAGTCTATCAATATACACACTGATCTCAAAGTTGCAGGCCACATTATTGAGGGCGAAGCACATTCTACAAAGCCTGAAGGTATACGAATTTGGGGAAAAAAACTATAAATGGGTTCCCCTTTACTCAAAACGGTGTGATTATGAAGTACTATGCCACTGGCATGGACTAGTTGTACCACAAGCACTGTCTGCAACCTTCCAAACAAACACACACAAAGATGAACCAGAAATGATTCGGGATTTGATGAAGGAGATTTTAGAGATGAAAAAGGCACTAGATGTTCATCATGCACTAGATGATCTTAACTACCTGCAAGGAATGGAGGATCAGTATTGGGATTTATTAAAAAATAAAAAATTGCATAGAGACATTGATTATCCTGTTTTCCCAACAGTTGTCGAGTGGGAGGGACTACCTAAGTTTCTACCACAGATATTGGACGTAGGAGTCTCATATTATTGTAGAAATCAAGCAAGTGGTCTTATTGATGATAGCAATGAAATACGAGAAATGTGTGTCAATTGGGGCCTAGATTACGATGCCTTCGGTTCAGAAGGGTGTGTACAAGATGTTGACGAAGAAGATGAAGACAGTGACAATGAAATAGTGCCAGACAGTAACGATAATGGTGAATGAAAATTGTTATTTATTTCTTGGGAAATATTTTAAATTGTTGTATTGAATCTTTAATGCTAAATATCAATTAGATTTAACCCTATTGGAAACATAATTTTATATTAGAAATTCTGCAAACTGAACCTTTACAGACATTTAGTACAACAAAAATACTGTAACAAAACACTACGTTTATCCTTGATAATTGGGCACATTGGATGAACTACCACCTGGAGCTGAATTATCGCCGCTTCCCAAACCAGTTGAAGGACATTTACGACGATCGTGTCCTATTTGGAAACATATGCCACATTTACGCGCATAAACAGTATCACCAACATCCATTTAGTTTCATATCCGCATTCATTTTTTCACTTGCCATTGACGCACATAATCCTTGTTACACACCATTTTAAATGGTTCCGGCGGCCAATAATGCTCAGCACCCACTGGCTGCAATTGTCCACTATAGGTGTTTACGTATGCAGCAACACTATATTCTTAATCAACGTACCTCGTTGCCGCGAAACCTATATGTTGAAAGAACTTCATGGCATGCAAGCATGGCAAGTGATAGATTGACCATTTTCTACACGAGCATAATCTTCTGGATTCATTGACTATGTGTATTATTCCCGTAGTTTTGATGCAGACTAGTGGTAACTTCTAAAGTATTTCGCTCGCTGCAATACTGCAAAAATATATGATATTGTGCTCGCTTCCTATATTTCTCAAATCGTTTCATTGGATGTGGCATAAATTCAACACCCATTTCCATCAATGACGATGCACCTCTAGATCTTTCAACAAACCTCTCCGTCATCTGCTTAAATGACATCCGCACTATGGCAGTGACATGCAATCCACGTGCAGACTTCAACAACCCGTTGAAAGACTCTGACATATTTGTAGTCAAGATTTACCATATTCTACCACCATCCTTATGCAATGTCCACTTGTTAAGCTCATGTCACATCAACTAACGATAGGCTTCTAGGTCTTCCTACCTAATCAATTCCATTCGCCTCCTGAATTTACACTCTTGGTGATCTGTTGCAGCCATCCACATTAAATCATGTAAGTCCTTGTTCGGATGAGCCCACAATAACGGTGGTAGGCATACGGCTCCTATCATGCATGCATATTCTGTACAGAACTTAAAATATTGCCATGCCAATCAGATATTAGACAAATACATGAACGTTGTCTCACAACGTGCTCCTTCAAGTGGTTCAAAATAATGTCTGTGTCTCTTCGATTTCATTGGCACAAATAGCAAATGCGAGGGGAAATATGCTTCCATTAGCATCTACCACAACGGCGATCAACAACTTAATATCATACTTTCCATATACATGAGTGTCGTCTATGGATATTACCAACCGACAATGCACAAAACCATCAACGGTTGGTTTAAATACCCTGAACACATATCTGAATATAAATTCTTATATTCCCGGACTCCGCTCAAGCTTCCATTCAACAACAGTCTCGGGGTTAAAGTGTTGCAATGCAGCCATGTACCTAGGTAGAGCGGCAAAGGACTTATCCCAGTTACCATAAACAATCTCAAACGCATGTTTACGCCCAAAAAATGCATTTCTTTTGGTAATGGTACATCTATATACCTGGTGGACAGATATTATACATTATTTAAACTTGTACCTTATGGACGATTCAATGTGTGGAATCAAGACAAGAGAAATCAAGTCAACATTCAAGTTAAAATGATTCCCACTGAATGTGTCCATTTCACAAGTATGGATGCCAATGTATTTTCCCACAATCCACATATTTATTTTCAACTTTCTCGCATACAGCATCCATGTACAACCTTGAAACCATCTACGATAAATAACCGTGTATACTTCCGGAGATGACTCATGAACCACGATCTCACGACACTCTTTTAAGTTGTACATTCGCACTGCCCTACTTAGGCGCGATTTATCAGCAAAAAGCATATTCTCTGACAACACCATTAGTCTAGATTCATCCCACATTGTTGTCTGAATGTCGTCAAGATCCCTTGTGAGGGCATGCACATCCGGCAAATTGGGAAACTGATCAAGGTAGGAAATCTCCCTTGAATGAAATGGCATATGGGACTCGTACACTCTCGGTCTAACGGGAGGTAGAGTCTGCATATATGGAGTACGCTCATTGGTGGCATCATTCTCCCTCGTCAAATCAGGTTCATCATTCTCGTCCTCATCATCATCACCCTCATCAGGGAAGGGTATGTCATCACCAGACTCATCAACATTGTTGTCATAATCACTATCATCTTCCTGACTCTGCGCATATGTCAAATCCTGATTAAATATATCGTCTTTGGGCAATTGAGTAAGGACAGGACCTTCAAGTTGCTCATTTTCACTGCACAACCAATAAAATAATGAGTTTTTCAAATTCATCCAAACATTACATATAAACTTTATCACTTAACTTATAAATCATAATCTATTGATATCCCATGATGCACATTATCCTGTTGCTGATGACTCCCAGATGGACCACCATGATTCAACACACCAAAATTAGGCATATTCTAACTGTCCGTTGGTTCATAACTTGTAAACTTCATATCTGGACGGTACACCCTTTGGAATATATGAGTATTAATACAAATACAATACATAAAACAAATAGCGTAATACAAAGAAAATTTAAAATTTACCACTCGGCTTGTGGATTATGTAAACTTGGTGAGAAATTATGTCATCGCTCCTCATTCGCCCGTGGAGATAAGCTTAGATCTGACCAAACTCTTTCAAACGGAACATGTTCGGACAAAACTACTCCAAAAAAACCAGCAGATGATTGAGGGTTATCTCTTTTTTGCGGAACCTCAATATTGCGACTGTCTTCAGCCTTGATATACATTTTCAATATTTTTATCACAATAAGTTCTCGGTGTTCATCCGGAGTCCTCAAAAAATCTGTCAGAGTTTCATCGTCTTCGATGTTAAACTCAACATAACAAGCAACCCCTTGCGAAGTAACAGAATACAGATATCTTCTGATTATTTTAATATTAACCGAGCGTTTCCACACACTCATTTTTTTTTACATAACAACGATACCAATCGTACTCCAGTGTAAGTGGCAACTTAACATGACACTGTGGAGAACAATTATAGCGTAATGAGTTATTCGACCACCACAACCTCACCTTCCCCTCCCCCTCCTAAATATAATGCAACCATAATTTTTCACTCTTCGGATATTATGACAAAATACAAAATAAGTTAAGCAACAAATATTTCGAAAGACCTGAAGGATCCTGAATGGATTTTTACTAAAATTCTGAAACTCCTTAAATAAGCAAAAAACCAGTTCGGGGTACAATAATAGAAGGGTATAGCACATGCAGCGCGTATTATGCATGCGTTATACCCTCAATTATTGGTGGGTCAGTAAAGTTCAGGTGAATTATTGGTGAGTCGATAAAATTTTCATATAGTGCATGTAACCCATGCTCTATACTTTAACGGACAAACGTGCCGTTAAGGTATAACGCATTGAAAAAATAAGTAATATATAAATGGGTCCTCGGTTGTTTCTTCACCTATTTTGTGCCTTCGAGTCCAGAAAAGCAACACTTTGGTTCCGGTTATACTCTAGAGTCTAGTCACCTAAGTCCTAACAAATGAAGTAATGAACTTTTTGCGAAAACAATGATAGGGATGCAGCGAACCGCTCGCCAAAAAGAGAGGAAGATGTTAAAATGAAAGAATGAGTAGATGAGACAAAGAAAAAGAGAAACGGTCATTGGAAAAAGAGCAGAGCAGGCAAAGGAATTAATTGTTTAACGCAAAAGTATCATTTTTTAAATGCAAAGGTGTCATTGGTGTTACTACTGTGAATAATGGGGGTAGGAGTAGACATTGGAACAGAATGAGTTCTGTTTTTGCTGTAGCACCCACAAACACAATTTTCTGCTTTTGGTTGGTGACTTATCAGTGGTGTTTGCTTCAAATAATTCAAAAACAAAAAACTTTATGCACCATATCTCCCATGGGATATTTCGTAGTCTAATATTCCTCAAAATTTCCCATTAAACGACCAGACCACCTGAGATTTGTCTATAAAAAAAGATTGTATATATAAACTTGTTTATTACAATATGATCACTCTATTAGGAAAGATTAATATACTCAATCAAAGGCCATTAGAAAAAGAACAATTTCACACTGAAAGTAGTGCACCAGCATAATCAAATTAAGATCAAGCATTATATATTATTTACAACTTCGATAGAGCCACAATTCTTTTTCAGGCTATACCCAACATAAGTCTAAATTCCAACAGTATAGTGGGGCCAAAATTTGCTATTCAGCGTGCCTAAAGTAAAAGTTAAAGAAACATTCGGATATCTCCAATTAGGGTTCTCGTACCCTGTCCTATTAATTCTAGGGATAATTTACTTGGTCTACCTTGTTAAAAAAACTAGTTAACACAGTATACTTTTAAAATATTTATTTTATATTCTATACCTACTTTATAAAACTTTATTTACTTTTTAAATTTTTAATATCAGTATATTCCATTAAACATATCCCACTTTTTAAGGGACTAGATTATCTTTCACTCTAACTTAATAAATTCCTTAAAAACTCCATCATCCCACGGAATTACGATTATACATTTTCACCAAAAAAATTTGAACCCTAATAATTTCTCTTGTTCTAAATAAACAATCCTCTCTATTCTTTTCTATGACATGTGGACGCAGAAGGAAGAAGAATATTAAAATGGAATATTTGTTAGACATTACCTCTTTACCATTTATTTGTCAGATGAAGTGTTTCATCTTTTTTGTTTTTTTCTTCTATCTATGTAATCAAAAGAAAAGTTAAAATAACGTAAAAATATTTTAATTTGGGATACAGTATCTAAACTAAAAAACATATTAGAATATACTAGTATTCTAACTAATATATACACCACAATATTCTAATAAAAATTATAATATTCAAATCAAACATGACATAATATTCTAATTTGGAATACAATAATCAAACTAATCATACCACAATTTTCTAATAGAATATGATATTCAAACTAAACATACCACAATATTTTAACGTGGGATATATTATCCAAACCAAATTAAACGTAACAAATTACAATAGATTAATGAAGAATATAGTATTCAAACCATCATACCATAATATTCTAATAAAGAATACAATATTCAAAATCAAACATATCACAATATTTTAATTTGAAATACAGTATTCAAACCAAATATACCACAATATTCTAATTTAAAATACAGTATTCAAACTAAATATAGAGCAGTATTCTAATTTGGAATACAGTATTCAAATCAAACATACCTTTTATTTTTATTTATTGTGTATATATTGTTTTACTTGGAATATTAACATACTTTAATAGTATACAATGACTAGTTTACTGTATAATTTTTTATTGTATACAAGAAAATAAGGACGAAGGTTCCCATAATTAAAAAAAATTAATGGATAATATTTTTTTATTCTTTAATTTTATGTCGAAGTTTAAAATGGATGTAGTAAGATTTTGGATTTGCTTCGTATATATAATTTCTTTTAATTTAGGCGACAAATTTGTTAGGTAGTTATTGCCCTTTGACTAATTGAATATGTGGAGTAATTGATTAATGTGTACTACATGTAATTTTATAACTGAAGTATATAGTGTTAGTTGTTCTTTAGAGGGGGTATACCGTGTAAAATTCTAACTCCCCTTGTACCTTTATTGGTATGCGGCCAATCAACATTCCTTCCGGCTTGAATTACTCCGAATCATGGGCCTAAATGTTAGTCCCTCCATTTTAATTTTTGTAAAATCATTTGATTGGGCACGAAGTTTAAGAAAAGAGAGAATACTTTTGAACTTGTGGTTTAAATGAGGCACATATATTTTGTGTGACTGTAAATCATTGCATAAAGGTAAATTATTTCCAAATAAGGAAAGAGGTCATTATTTTTGGCTCATACTAAAAAAAAAATAGATTCACATAAATTGAAACAGAGGGGGTAGTATTTTTGGACTCAAGAGCCCAAAATAGGTGAAAAAAAAAAAAGAGATGAGTACAATTTTATATATAGCGCATGTAATACCTTAAAGGCCAATTACCCCGTTAAGATATATCGCATGTATTCCAACTGCCATGTATAACGCATATATTGTAGTAAAAATTGCACGGGCACCCTATTTGGTCGCCTCCATTTAACCTGTACCCATTTTTAAAATTCTTTTTAACTTATACCCATTGTTTAAACAACTTCATGCATTTTTCTTCTTCTTCTTCTTCGGGTAATAGTGATTTTATATGGTGTTTGTGAACCTATTTTAAGGTATTTTATAATATTTTACAGTGATGAGCTGTTGTAGCACTTTATGTTTTACTATTGCTTAGGGTTTCTTCTTTTTCTTTTTCTTAATTTCAAAATGGGTTCGTTAGATTTATTATTATTTTGACAAATTAATGATTGGGTTTGTTCTTGAAGATATTTGGAGGTTATATTTTAAATTTGAGCTCATTTGGAGTAGATTTAGGTATTAAATCGTATATTGGACTGTTAAAATTCGAATACTAAATTTCTGTTTCTCGGCAATTTGCAGTTCACGCCAATTTGGCCTTAAGTGTATGAAAACGTTGGTTGCACTTCAGACCTTTTGGCCTTAAGTGCATCTGAAGTACAATTTTTTACTTCAGACTTATTGACCTTAAGTGTAGGAAAACGTTTGTTGCACTTCAGACCTTTTGGCCTTAAGTGCATCTAAAGTATAATTTTTCACTTCAGACTTATTGGCCTTAAGTGCATGAAACCATTAGTTGCACTGCAGACCTATTTGGCCTTAAGTACATCTGAAGTACAATTTTTTCACTACAGACTAATTTCTTTTAATTTTAACTTCAGACTGATAAGTCAGAATTTGATAGTAAAGTGGGTAGGCTTGCAAAGTTTTTTGCAAAGTGGGTATAGGTTCAACTGTGACCTTAAAATCGGGTATAGATGCAAAAGTCCCTATATTACATACACTATAGCTGAACTTCAAAAGCCTCTTGGGTATAGCGCATGTAATACATGTGCTATACATCAATAAATTAAACTCCCTTCTTCCCCAGGCATTCTGCCGTACGTCGGTCCCCCCTCCCTCGCTCCCCCCTCCTCCCCTTTTCTATTTTTTTCCTCCATTGGATCCCACCTTGTCCCACAAAAATTATGTGTCTCTATAATTTCCGAAAAAAATGCAAGATTCAAGGTTAGATCGTGGTGTAGAACAAGTATTGAGGCCGATTTGCTAGAAAAGGCGACGTATATTCACCGTTCAAAATTTTCAAAAAATAGGCATTTTGTTGAACTCTTTTCGCATACATTGTTTATATTTTTTGTGTAATTTATTTATTTTTAATTTATGTCGTTGTTTTGTTGCGTGTTTTGTTAATTTTTGATTTTTTGTAATCTAATTTTTTTTATTTTAATTGCTATGATATTTAAATTCCATAAAATAAAGTTAAAAAATTGGATTATGTATAAGGATTTTAAAATTCTAAAATTTTCATAGAGTAAAAAAATTAAAAAAATTACCAAAATAATAACATTACTTATAATTCCGTGTAATTTGTGATAATATGTGATAATTCATTGTTATATTTAAGGATTTTAAATTCCAGAAATTTCATAAAGTAAAAAAAAAAACACCAAAATAAAAAAAAAATAACATTACTTATAATTCCGTGTAATTTGTGATAATATGTTATGTTTTATGAAATTGTGGTAGAATTTACTTATTTATTGAATTTGTTGAATATTGTCTAATTGTTGAATATTTAATTTATTGAATATTATCGAATTGTAGAACAATAATTATATGTTTGTCATTAACGTAGTCCTCTATTACAATCAATTACGAATTATGTGCTAATAAATTAGTAATCATATACATACTAATCAATTACTAATCTTATAGTAAAAGAATGATCATATACCAATCAATTAGAATACGATAAGTTAAATAAACTAAATATTTAATGTTCATTGGCTGACGAATAAAAATATAAATAGCTGTCAGTACAAATGAGACTCTGCTTTTTTTTTTAATCATAAAATCTAAAAGCTAACATATAAACCGTTACGAATTAAATAAATGATAAATAATACTTTATATCAAAATAATTAATAAAATTATTTAAAAATATCTAGATAAGTTAAACAAATTAAAAGTTTAGTATTCTTTTAATGACGAATAAAAATATAAAAATAGTCAGTACAAATGAGACTATACTGATATTTGGTCGTAAAATTTTAAAAACTAACATATAAATCTTTATGAATTAAATAAGGATAAATAAATACTTCATATCAAAATAATCAATAATATAAAAAGTTATGAATTAAATAATAATATAAAAAGTTATGAATTAAATCAATAATTAATAATACTTCGTATGAAATTAATCAATAAAATATTTCAAGATATCTCGAGACCTCAAACGAGTAAAGAGAACATACGTTTAATTAATATAATTCAATGTATATATATCATTATGGATCGCCCAACTTTTCATCCTGGACCCGTTTCTCCTGAGCTATTTATGCTTCAGGGAGGCCATAGGTTATCACATATCTGGGATGGAGAGTTTCTTAGCCAGAACGTCCACCCACGACGCATTGATTACTTCTAGGAGTTTATTAGGGATCACTCACTACATCAGCGCAAAGTCGTGTGACTCACTCGGACTGGTTCTAACCAAGTCGTCGAGGTCGGCCAGTTGCATTACGTACAAGTGCGTACATGCCTTTTTCAGATTGACAAGACAAGGCATGCATTTAATTTGTATTGTTTTTCTAAATTGCTACATATCACATATTGTACATGTGCCATGCTGAACTAGTAAAGAAATCATTATGGTACAAGTGCGTACAGGCTTTTTCAGATCGATAAGACAAGGCATGCATTTAATTTGTACTGTTTTTCTGAAATGCAGCATAATGCATATTGTACATGCGCCATGTTGAACTAGTAAAGGAAGAATTATGGTACACGTGCGTATAGGCCTTTTCATATCGACAAGACAATGCGTGTATTTAATTTGTAATATTTTTCTGAACTGCTGCATAGCGTATATGCAACGACTCGGCCGGTCATTTTGAGTATTACAACCATGTTTCCCCATTTACTGCTTAATTTATTCTTTATATTTGCTTATGACTTACTAGGTTAGTTGGTTCGGGTCTAGAATAAAATTGGAGTGAAATGAGACACTTAATCTCATAATTGTAAATTTTAAGTTAGAAAAGTGACAGGATGTGGACTTATGTGTAAACGACCTCGGATTTTAATTTTGATGATTCCAATAGCTCCGTATGGTGATTTTGGACTTAGAAGTGTGCTCGAAAAATTATTTGGAGGTCCGTAGTGGAATTAGGCTTAAAATACCGAAAGTTGAATGTTTTGGGAAGTTTGACCGGGGGGGTTGACTTTTTGATATCAGGGTCGAAATCCAATTCTGAAAATTTGAATACCTTTGTTATGTCATTTATGACTTGTGTGCAAAATTTGAGGTCAATCGGATGTGATTTGATAGGTTTCGGCGTCGTTTGTAGAAATTGAAAGTCTGAAAGTTCATTAGGCTTGAATCTATGTGTGATTCATATTTTTAGTGTTGTTGGATGTGATTTGAAGACTCGACTAAGTTCGTATGATGTTTTAGGACTTGTTGGTGTATTTGGTTGAGGTCCCGAGGGCCTTAGATGAGTTTCGGATGGTTAACAGATCAAAAATTAAACTACAACAGCTGCTGTAATTTCCTTCTGCTAGAAATTCCTTCTGCCAGAAATCGAGCCTAGATTCGAATCCAGAATCGAGCCTTAAAATCGATCCCAGACAAGCCACGATCGAGCCCAGGGTCGAGGGCCACGATCGAAGGCAGGGTCAAGGACCAAGATCGAAGCCATGATCGAAGGCCAGGATCGAGGGTCAGAATCGAGGCCCGGGATCGAGGCCTAGGATCGAGACCCAGGATCGAGGATCACGATCGAGGACCATGATCGAAGGCCAAGATTGAGGCAGGACCGAGGCTATCTGGGCAGTATTATAAAGCAGAGGACTTCGTCCCATTTGCCATTTTTGACGAATTGGAGCTTGAGGAGAGGCGATTTTTGATAGATTTTCAAGGAAAACTTGAGATAAGTCCCTTGTGATCATTTCTGCTCCATAATATTGAATTATCTTTGAATAATCCGACTAGATTACATATTTTTTAGGTGTAAATCGGAGATTTAAACTTAGAAATTTGGAAATAAGATTTGATGATTTGGAGGTCGAGTTGAGGTTGGATTTTGGTAAAATTAGTATGGGTAGACTCATGGTGGAATGGGCTTTCGAATTTTGTAACTTTTGTCGGGTTCCGAGACGTGGGCCCAACGGGCGATGTTTGAGCTAAATTTTGGATTTTTATGAAATATTTGCATTTTCTTATGAAATTAATTTTAATAAATTTTATTGACTGAAACAAATTATTTGTGACTAGATTCGAGGCAATCGGAGGCTAATTTACGAGGCAAAGGCATCGCAGAGTAAAAGAACTTCACGTTTGGAGGTTAGTAACAGTTATAAATCTGGTCCTAAGGGTATGAAACCCCAGATTTTTGTATCATGTGATTACTTGGAGATGACACACATGCTAGGTGATGGGCATGTGGGCGTGCACCGAGGAGATTATGACTTGGTCCGTTCCGTGAAACTGTAAAGTTGAATAACTTGTTGTTAGCTATATGCTCTCTATGTGTTGTGGAAAACTGACTGTAAGGCATATTAAAAACCACGTTTAGGCTATATGTTGGTACTGCTGGGACCCACAGAGGTCGTGTACATGTTGAATTATCTGCTAAATTATTATTTGATACTCAGTCATAGTTTACTTGTTTATTTTATCTCAGTCTCTATTGCTCATGATTGATGCATCATATTATTATTGTTTGGGCTGATTTCATGATTATTAAGAGCCTGAGAGACTGGAGAGATTTATGATTGAGTGAGGCCAAGGGCCTGATTGTGAGATATTTATACTATAGCACGTGAGTTGTTAGTGCAGCACCTGAGTTGGCCGTGCAGATTCAGATATTGATACTATAGCACGTGAGTTGTCCGTGCAGCACGTGAGTTGGTTGTGCGGATCCAGATATTGATACTAGGGCACGTGAGTTGTCCGTGCAGCACGTGAGTTGGCCGTGCAGATTATAGCGCTTGGGCTGTAGGAGCCCCTCCAGAGTCTGTACACCCCAGTAAGCGCGGGTACCCATTGAGTATGAGTGTTGAGGGTTGGGAGCCAAGTGAGTGATTGTTGTCCTGAGAGGTTGTACTTGTTTTTCATTGGTTGATGCACTTGGTTGCTATCTGTTGTTGTGGTGAAATTTCTGAAGGATTCTATATCCGGATTACATGAACTTGAATTGTATAAAATTGATTTGACTTAAACTACCGGATTGGAAAGCGTGTCTATTCTTTGCTGGAATTACTGAAAATGAATTATAATTGTATAGCTCGTCACTATTTTCAGTTCCTTATTTATTATTGCTACTTGCTGAGTTGGTTGTACTCATACTACACCCTGCACTTCGTGTGCATATCCAGGTGCTTCTGGACATAGCGGGTGTTGATTCTCTCGCACGGTTGATTTGTTTCCGGAGATTCAGAGATAGCTGCCGTGTTTCGTAGACCTTGTCTCTCTTTCCCTACCTCCTTGTTTAATGTATTTGGTCTTAGACTATTATAGACCGTATTTTACAGACTTGTATTCATATTAGATACTCATGTACTCAGTGACACCAGGTTTTGGGGAGTGTTCGTATCAGTATTTGTGGGATTTTGTATTGTATTTAAATATTATATTTTCAAAACTTAAGAGAAATTGTGGTTTATTGAGATTATCGGCTTGCCTAGTATCGATATAGGCGCCATCACGACAGGTTGGGATTTTGGGTCGTGATAAGTTGGTATCAGATCCTAGGTTACATAGGTCTCATGAGTCATGAGCAGGTTTAGTAGAGTCTTGCAGATCGCTACGGAGACGTTTGTACTTATCTTCGAGAGGCTGCAGAACCCTTAGGAAAATTTCACTTTCTTGTACTCTGTCGTGCTAAATTGTTGATTCCGGAAACTAAATTTCTGTTATTCTATTCTCTCACAGATGGTGAGGACACGTACTACCGGATCGGACAGTCAGCCACCAGTTAGGGCCGCGAGAGACCGAGGTCGTGGTAGAGGCCGGGGCTGAGGTAGAGGTCGAGGTATAGCTCGTGCAGCAGTTGGAGCAGCACCTAGAGGACCACTGGTTGCTCCAGCTCAGGAGCAGATTCCGGATACAGTTGAGCCAGCGGGACCAACTCAGGCACCAGCTGCACCTATTGTGATTCCAGGCCTTCAGGAGGCTCTGGCCCATATATTGACAGTTTGTAGTGGTCTTGCTCAGGTGGTTTCGGCTCAGGCTGCACGTGCCACTTCTCAGGCCGGGGGAGGTATTCATACCCCTATTGCCCGTACTCCAGACCAAGTAGTACAGGGACTTCAGATACCGGGGGCACTACCAGCCCAACCGGTTGCAGTTGCTCAAGCCCCGGTAGTTCCTATTATGGCAGATGATGAACGGAGGAGACATGAGATATTTGAGAGGCTTTGACCTCCACATTTAGCAGTACTGAGTCAGAGGATGCTCAGGGTTTTCTGGATAGGTGTCAACGGATGTTTCAGACAACGGGTATTCTGGAGACCAGTGGGGTCTCATTCATTACTTTTTAGTTTTATGGGGCTGCAGTCAGATGGTGGGAGACTTACAAGAGGCGTAGGCCTGTTAGTGCAGCACCCCTCACTTGGCTGCAGTTCTCTGTGGTGTTTTTGGAGAAGTTCGTGCCTCAATCCCACAGAGAAGAGCTGCGCAAATAGTTTGAGCAGCTTTGCCAGGGTGATATGTCCGTGACGCAGTATGAGATAAGATTTTTTGAGCTGGCTCGTCACGCAGTATGGTTGGTTCCCACTGATAGGGAGAGGATTAGGAGGTTCATTAATGGCCTCACATATCACCTGCGGTTACTTATGACTAGAGGGAGAGTATCTGGTGCTACTTTTGATGAGGTAGTTGACATTGCTCGGCAGATAGAGATGGTTCGTAGCCAGGAGTGTGGAGAGAGGGAGGCTAAGGGGCCACGTGGCCTAGGTGATTACAGTGGTGCTCCTTCAGGGGGTCAGTTTTACCACGGTAGGGGTCGTTCTTACAGACACGCTCAGACGGGTCGTCCAGCTCATCGTGGTGCATCAGCTAGCCACAATTCTTATAGTGCTCGCTCAGGCCAGTATTCATTCAGTGAACTACCAGCTTAGAGTTCTCATCATGCCTTGTCCGCTCAGGCTTCTACAGGTAATTCCTCGGGTTATCAGGAGCAGCAGTTTTGTCAGAGGAGGGGTTATTTTTAGTGCGGAGAATTTGGTCATTTCAAGAGAGACTGTCCTAGGCTGTTGAGTGGGGTTCCACAGTAAAGTCCTCGACTGATGGCACCAACACCAGCAGTTCCACCACCCGCCCAGCCAGCTCGGGATGGGGGTCAGCAGCTAGGGGTCGCCCAAGAGGGGGAGGTCGATCAGGTGGCGGTCAGGCCCGATTCTATGCTTTTCCCGCCATGCCAGATGTTGTTGCTTCAAATCCAGTGATCACATGTATTATTTTAGTGCGCCACGGGGAGGCTTCTCTATTATTTGACCCTGGTTCCACTTATTCTTATGTATCATCGTATTTTGCTCATTTATCTGGATATGCCCTATGAGTCCTTAATTTCACCTGTTTGTGTATCTACACCGGTGGGCGATATTATTACTGTGGACCGTGTGTATCAGTCGTGTGTGGTAACTATTGTGGAATTGGAGACTAGAGTTGATCTCTTATTACTCGGTATGGTTGATTTCGATGTAATCCTGGGTATGGATTGGCTGTCTCCATGTCATGCTATTCTGGACTGTCACGCAAAAATCATGACGTTGATGATGTCGGGGTTGCCAAAGGTTGAATTGAGAGGTTCTCTAGATTTTGTTCCTAGCTGGGTAATTTCTTATTTGAAGGCCCAACGTATGGTTGGAAAGGGATGTTTGTCATATTTGGCCTTTGTGAGAGATATTGATGTTGATACTCCTATTATTGATTCAGTACCAATCGTGCGAGCCTTTTCGGATATATTTCTTGCAGACCTGCCGGGTATGCCACCCGACAGGGATATTGATTTCGGTATTGACTTGGTGCCGGGCACTCAGCCTATTTCTATTCCTCCGTATCGTATGGCACCAGCTGAGTTAAAAGAATTAAAAGAGCAACTTCAGGAACTCCTTGAAAAGGGGTTTATTAGGCCTAGTGTGTCGCCTTGGGGTGCACCGGTGTTCTCCAAAATTGATTTGAGATCTGGGTATCACTAGTTGAAAATTCGGGTTTTGGATATTCTAAAGACGACATTCAGAACTTGTTATGGCTACTATGAATTTCTTCTGATGTCTTTTGGGCTAACCAATACCCCAACAACATTTATGCATTTGATGAATAGTGTATTCCATCCATATCTTGATTCATTTGTCATAGTATTTATTGATGACATCCTGGTGTACTCACATAGCCAGGAGGAGCATGCACAACACTTGGGTATTGTTTTACAGAGGCTGAGAGAGAGGAGAGACTTTATGCCAAATTCTCTAAGTGTGAGTTTTGGCTTAGTTCAGTGGCATTCTTGGGACATATAGTGTCCAGTGAAGGAATTAAGGTGGATCCGAAGAAAATAGAGGCAGTTCAGAGTTGGCCCAGGCCATCTTCAGTTACTGAGATTTGGATTTTTCTCGGCTTGGCCGGTTATTATCGTCGTTTCGTGGAGGGATTCTCGTCTATTGCATCACCTATAACTAAATTGACCCAGAAAGGTGCTCCGTTCAGGTGGTCGGATGAGTGTAAAGAGAGATTTCAGAAGCTCAAAACAGCTTTGACTACAGCTCCAGTATTAGTGTTGCCTACAAGTTCAGAGTCTTATACTGTGTATTGTGATGCGTCGCGTATTGGTCTTGGCACGTTGCTGATGCAAGACGGTATGGTGATTGCCTATGCGTCCAGACAGTTAAAGGTACATGAGAAGAATTATCCAGTCCACGATCTTGAGTTAGCAGCTATTGTTCATGCCTTGAAAAATTGGCGGCATTACTTGTACGGTGTCCAGTGTGAGGTATATACCGATCATCGGAGTTTACAACATTTGTTTAAACAGAAGGATCTTAATTTGCGGCATCGGAAGTGGTTAAATTTGCTTAAAGATAATGACATTACCATTCTCTATCATCCCGGAAAGGCCAATGTGGTGGCCGATGCCTTGAGTCGTAAAGCGGAGAGTTTGGGCAGCTTAGCATACTTACCGGTAGTAGAGAGGCCTTTAGCCTTGGATGTTCTGGCCTTGGCCAACCAGTTTGTTAGATTGGATGTTTCCGAGCCGAATCGAGTTTTGGCTTGTGTGGTTTCTCGGTCTTCTTTATATGATCTCATCAGAGAGCACCAGTATGATGATACACATCTGCTTGTCCTTAAGGACACGGTTCAGCACGGTGATGCCAAGGAAATCACTATTGGAGATGACGGTGTATTACGGATGCATGGCAGACTATGTTTGCCTAATGTAGATGGTTTGCGTGAGTTGATTCTCCAGGAAACTCATAGTTCACGGTACTCCATTCATCCAGGTGTCGCGAAGATGTATCAGGATTTGAGGAAGCACTATTGGTGGAGGCGAATGAATAAAGATATAATTGGGTTTGTAGCTCGGTGTCTAAATTGTCAACAGGTAAACTACGAGCATCAGAGACTTGAAATTCCGGAGTGGAAGTTGGAGCGTATTACCATGGACTTCGAAGTTGGACTCCCACGGACCTTGAGAAAGTTTGATTTTGTTTGGGTGATTGTAGATCGGTTGACCAAGTCCGCGCATTTTATTCCAGTTAGTACTAATTATTCTTCGGAGCGGTTGGCTGGGATTTATATTCGCGAGATTGTTCGCCTACACGGTGTGCCGGTGTTTATCATTTCAGATCGGGGTACGCAGTTTACCTCATAGTTTTGGAGAGCAGTGCAGCGAGAATTGGGCACACGAATTCAGTTGAGTATAACATTTCACCCTCAGACAGACGGACAGTCCGAGCGCACTATTCAGATATTAGAATATATGCTACGCGCTTGTGTCACTGATTTTGGGGGTTCTTGAGATCAGTTTCTGCCACTCGCGGAGCTTGCTTACAATAATAACTACTAGTCAAGCATTCAGATGGCTCCGTATGAGGCTTTATATGGGAGACGGTGTCGGTCTCCGGTGGGTTGGTTTGAGCAGGGTGAGGCTAGACTATTGGATACTGACTTGGTTCAGGATGCTTTAGAGAAGGTCAAAATGATTCAGGAACGGCTTCGCACAACACAGTCTAGTCAGAAGAGTTATGCTGACATAAAAGTTCATGATGTCATTTACATGGTTGGGGAGAAGGTTTTGCTCAAGATTTCACCCATGAAGGGTGTGTTGAGATTCGGGAAGAAGGGCAAGTTGAGCCCTTGGTATATTGGGCCTTTTGAGATACTAAAGAAAATTGGGGAGGTGGCTTATGAACTTGCTTTGCCACCTAGTCTGTCAGGTGTGCATCCAGTGTTCCATCTATCCATGCTCCAAAAGTATGTCGGGGATCCGTCTCATATTATGGATTTTAGTACAGTACAGTTGGACGGTAATCTGACTTATGATGTAGAGCCGGTGGCTATTTTAGACCGGCAAGTTCGAAAGCTGAGGTCAAAGAACATAGCATCAGTGAAGGTGGAGTGGAGAGTCCAGCCAGTCGGGGAAGCTACTTGGGGGATTGAGCAGGAGATACGGAGAAAGTATCCGCACTTATTTGACACTCCAGGTATTATTCTAAACTCGTTTGAGGATGAACGTTTGTTTAAGAGAGGGAGAATGTAATAACTCGGTCGGTCACTTTGAGTATTACAACATTGTTTTCCCATTTACTACTCAATTTATGCTTTATATTTGTTTTATGACTTACCGGGTTAGTTGGTTCGGGTCCGGAAAGAAATCGGAGTGAAATGGGACACTTAGTCTCATAATTGAAAATTTTAAGTTAGAAAAGTGACCGGATGTGGACTTATGTGTAAACGACCTCGGATTTGAATTTTGATAATTTCAATAGCTCCGTATGGTGATTTTGGACTTAGAAGCGTGTCCGGAAAATTATTTGGAGGTCCGTAGTAGAATTAGGCTTGAATGTCGAAAGTTGAATTTTTTGGGAAGTGTGACAGGGGGGTTGACTTTTTGATATCGGGGTAAAAATCCAATTCTGAAAATTTGAATACCTCTGTAATGTCATTTATGACTCGTGTGCAAAATTTGAGGTCAATCGGATGTGATTTGATAGGTTTCGGCGTCATTTGTAGAAATTAGAAGTCTCAAAGTTCATTAGGCTTGAATCTATGTATGATTCGTATTTTTAGTGTTGTTGGATGTGATTTGAAGACTCGACTAAGTTCGTATGATGTTTTAGGACTTGTTGGTGTATTTGGTTGAGGTCCTGAGGGCCTCGGGTGAGTTTCGAATGGTTAACGGATCAAAAATTGAACTACAACAGCTGCTGCAATTTCCTTCTGCTGGAAATTCCTTCTGCCAGAAATCGAGCCCAGAATCGAGCTAGTCAAGAGAATGAAAAATAAGCCAAAGATGTTTTACAAGTGAGCTAGGTCGTGTATTAAAGGGTTTGGCGGTCGAAAACATGAAATGCCAAAACTGCCTAGTTTCTGCCTAGTTATAATGCTATGCGATTGCGTGAAAAAGCATTGCAATCGCGGTGAACGACATATGATAAGCTTCGCTATCTCACAATAAACCACGCATTCGTGTAGTATAGTTGACCAGCTGCTAACCAGGTTTTCTTTTTCGTGTTCGCATAGCTTCAACCGCATTCGCGAGGTACATTCTCCCGGACTTCCGCGATCGCACAGAGCATTAACTAGCAGTGGTCCATTTTTCCCAATTTAACACATTTTGACTTGTTTTCGTATCTTCTCCAAATCATATGATACCTGAAATATGCCAATAAGCCTCAATAAATGCCTTAGTTTCTCAACAAAATCATACAAAAGTCTAAGTATCAAGAAGAGGTAAGTTTGTAAAAATACCAACTTATCAAACCCCCAAACTTAAACTATTGCTTGTCCTCAAACAATTCAATAACTAAGAACGTCCTTCAATAAAATCATCAATTAAGCTCAATGATATACCAAACATCATTTCAAGTTAAAAAGGTTCAAATTAAACACAATCTAGTGACTTCAGTTGGTGCCAACAATTAATCCAAAGCATATGAATCGCCAACAACTTCTCACAAATTTCATTTCAATTCAAGTGGTCAAACAACACATTAATCAAAGTAGCAACCAAGTCATGACACTAAAGCTTCAAAAATTGCCTCATTATCACAAATAATTTTCTTTTGTTCATTCCTCCCAATTGCAGATTGGATTAAGTTCACAACCCAAAATTTCATGTGCCCTCACACTTAAGAGAGAATCCCAACTTATAAATTGCAATTTAAACACAAATGGGATATCAAATGGAAAGAATTAACTCTCTCTCTCTCTCACACACACAAAGATATTCAAATGCACATAAGTAGTGTCATAGGCTTACCCTTCATGTATTTCTCCACTAATATAGACACTTGGTTCAAATTCAAGTAGGACTTAAAGGATTGTAATGTAGGTTTCACTGGATAAGAGTGACTCAAAACCTCCCTGAGCACTACAATTTATAACAATTAAAGAACACTTCCTTCAAAAACTCTTTCCATCCTTTCTTCACTTTTCATTCCACACCTAATCTTCCCTTTATTTACAACTCCTTACTTTTCCTTCCTTTTTCTTCTTTCTTACTCTTTTTTTTCAAAAATAAAGGAAGGTTCCATTATTTGTTTTATTACCTTTCACCTTTTAAGCAACTTCTACATCACAACTTTTCCAACCTTCACCCCCAAACTTAGGCTTTTAGCCTATGTTTATACTTTTAAAGTACTTAGGGAGATAGGATGCCAAAATATAGATCAATAAAGAACGAAGAGTTAAAGCTTATAACATGGTTTCCAAAGAAAATGTTTAAACGCTCAAAAGGGGTTGACTAGGGAAAATATGCAAGGGTAGGAGATTTAAGGCACAATAATGGTCCAAGGAAGGCCTAACATCATTTTTCAAACTAAGTAAGTCTAGGATTTCATCTTGAAACACATTCTGTGCAAGTTCTAGACTACAAATAATGCACAAGAACTCAGAACAATTCTCACCACACATGGCACATGCAAACTCGAGTGAAATATAAATCAAAAATCCAATTAAAACCAATGAACTCAAAGAAAATCGCATATAACCCAAAAGACTATTTAGTGAATCTAAGAGCCAAATATAGAACCTAAAAGTCACAACAAGGATTATCACTTCAATCATTTTTCATTTTAAAGATTAAAAATTCATATGCTAAAGTTAAATCATTTTGGTACCAAACAAGCCACACGTTGGTTTATGGACAAAAAGATCACACCCAATAACTAATTTATTCATTACTAGCTACTAAACTAACTAAAAAAAATTTAACCTTAAAAGAGAAAAACTAGACAAGACTAATCCCTTAAAAGAGTTGTCACGCCATCCATCATGGGAAAAGTCACCCGGTTCAACTCAAACTATTTCCTTGGAAAAAAACCGCGGCATAAAGAAAAACTAAGGAGTTTAATAATACTACTACAAGTAAGGAAAGCAACAAAATGAGAAAATAAAAACTAATGCTAACATGCTAGAAAAGAACTACAAAATATCACTAACAAACTACAAACGTTAACCAATCTACATAAGACACAATATAGTCATGCTCCACACACATCATCACATATAAATGAGCCACCCCAACCTAAAGTGTTGCACTGTCCTCAATGTAACTAAACAAAATAAGATAAAATGGAAGAGGTGCTCCCTGAAAGTGGTATCACTTGAAGCTGGAGGTGGTGGGAAATTTGAGCTCCAAATCCTCCTCATCATCGTCCTCTAATTCATGTGAGCCACAGAATGAACTCAACTTGTGTATCATTTTGGACAGGAATTTGCTTTTCTTTTTCTCATACTCATTTAGCTTCAGTTGTTGCCTCTCCATTTATCCTTGCCTCCGGCTCATGTCTTTAAACCTGCTTTTGATTGCTTTTTGCTCATTAACTACATCATCCAGAGATGGCTTCTTACCAGTCCCAGTAGAAGTGCCCTCTCCAGATGGACCAAAAGGAACGCCAGCTACAAGTCGGAGAATGTGTGCATCGACGCCATAGATTTGACTGAAGAGGTCGAGCATAGTGGGAGGTCCATAAGGAAATGGAGCAATAGGGTCATGTAGCCCTGCTGCAGCTGTGGAAGAACCATCAGGCTCAGTGGGAGTCTCAGGAAACTGCCTGAATGAAGGAGATGGTACATCAATCCTCCTCTTCTTCTGCCTTTTTGTGGGGCCCTTTCTAAGGAATGGATGAATTTTCTTGTCTGGGCCTTCTTATAATCATGTGGGTCCTTTAGGACTCCAGCATCATAGCACAACTGAGTAATCAATGAGGGAAATAGTAGACCCTTCGTCCTCCCGTTACATGCTTTCTCAATCTCACTCACCATATGCTGGCCCACGTTCACTGGCAAGTTCTCCATAATAGCAGCAATCATCAATGTCTTATCAGGCGTCACCTCCGACTCATGTTTAGACGATAAGATTCTGGAACCAAATATGGACAGGCAAGTCTTGGCTTCAGCTGTGAAATCAGAAGAATCAACCAGTTTGTACAATCTTTCCCAAGTCGGTGTTACCCCATCATGAAGCTTCTCCACCAACCATTGGCTTCCTCTATCCCTTGCTCTGGCTCTGTATACCTCATTGTCAGCATTGGGAAGATCATAGTGTGTATTTAGTACCTTCGGACCAAAGTTGACATGCTTTCCCCTAACAAAGGTAAATACTTCCCCTTGGAAGTCGGTCTTCAAGACATTTGTCACGACCCAAAACTTAGCCTGTCCTGATGGCGCGTAACGCGGTACTATGCATGCTGACACTTAAAAATACTTCCACATTTTAAATGAAAAAAGAATAACACAGGTTTAAATCAACAAAACTCTCAAAACGGATAGAAAGTCAAAACCAATACAGAAATTCCCAATATCGGGGTATCACTGAGTACATGAGCATCTAAACATCACAAATCTGGGAGTACTGTCTATAATAGTCAAAAACTGAATACATAAAGCGGACAGATAGGGAAGGAGAGACAAGGTCTGCGAAATGCCAGGCTGCTACCTTGAAGTCTCCACACGATCAACTATGCAAAGAAATCAACAGCCACTGTGTCCGGAAACACCTGGTTCTACACACGAAGTGCAAGATGTAGCTTGAGTACAACCAACTCAGTAAGTAACAAGACTAAATAAAGGACTGAAAGTAGTGACGAGCTTCACAGTTATAGTTTAATTACAGTAATTTCAACATATGAAGGTAGGCATGCTTTCAAGTTCGACAATTTAGGCCACAACAGTTAATCCATGTCAAGTTCAAGTGAAACATAATATATTATCTCTCAGAAATAACAAGACGGTGATACATGACAGCTGAAATGCAACAGAAATGAAAATCAAATGCATCCTCTAAGAGAAATAGTCACTCAGTCCTCCCATTCACTCCAACCTCACAATCACTCATTCCTCTCAATCGCTCAGCACTCGGCACTCGCACTGAGTAGGTACCTTCGCTCACTGGGGGTATGTACAGACTCCGGAAGGGCTCCTTCAGCCCAAGCGCTATAACAAGCCAATCATTGCATAAATCAATGAAATATGTTGCGGCGTGCAATCCGATCCCATAAATATCCTCACAATCATACCATCGGCCTCACTCAGTCATCAACCTCTCCAGTCTCTCTCGCTCTTAAAAATCATGATAATCAACCCAAACAGCAATGATATAATGCATCAATAACAAACAATAGAGACTGAGGTGTAATATGCAAGTAAAACTGTGACTAAGTACAAAACAATATTTTGGCAGATAATTCGACATGTACACGACCTTTGTGGGTCCCTACAGTGGCAACACATAGTCTAAACATAATTTGTAGTTCAATTTCTCTAATACGTGAAGAATGTACGAATAACAACAGATTATTCAACTACACAATTCCATGGAATTAACCATTGGTGCACGCCCACACGCCCGTCACCTAGCATGTGCGTCACCTCAAAACCAAACACATGACACATAGTACGTTGTTTCATACCCTCAGAACCATATTTAGAACGGTTACTTACCTCAATCCGAGCAAATCTCTACTCCAACACACCCTTGACTCGCGAAAAAGCCTCTGAATGTCTCGAATCTAGCCATAAACAATTCTATATAATCAACACGGGCTAAAGGAATCAATTTCAGAAGAAAAATACTAAGTTATTAATCAAGAGTCAAAAATCGACTCGAAATCCGGGCCACGTCTTGGAATCCGCTAAAAGTCACAAAACCCGAAAGCCCATTTAACCATGATTCGAACCATACCAAATTTACCAAAATCCGACACCAAATCATCACCCAAATCCCCAAATTCAACTCTCCAAAACCCTAGCCTCAAACTCCCAAATTCCACCTTAAATACACACAAACTAGGTGGGAAATTAAATGGAGAAACAAGATTATTGATAAACAATGAGCACAAGGGACTTACCTCAAGAAACCCCTCAAACATTCTCTCAAGGATCGCCCAAACCAGAGCTTGAAATGTTTAAAATGAACCAAAATCGCGAACCCTTGAATTTAAGTGTTCTGTCCAGCCCTTTCGCTTTTGAGCCGCATCTGCAACGTCACAGAAGCGACTTTCCACCCGCTTCTGTGGTGAACCACTGGAGCTGGGCCTCCACTTCTGTAGTCCTCTCCCTCGCATCTGCGCAATCGCATGTGCGGAATTTCCACCGCACCTACACAAACTTCGCTTCTGCGCCCATCACGCCGCACCTGCGGCCATGCAGGTACGGAAAAATACTCACACCTGCGACCACAGTCCTCTCCAATCTTCGCCACATCTGCACTCCTCAGCTCGCACCTGCGATCAAAGCTCCGTAGGTGGGATTACACCAGCAGACTCCCCGCTTCAGCCATGCACCAAGTCCCATTTTCGATCCGTTAACCATTCGAAATCAACCCGAGGCCCTCGGGACCTCAACCAAATAAACCAACAAGTCCTAAAACACGATACAAATTTAGTGGAGCCCTCAAATAACCTTAAACAATATCAAAAACATGAATCGTACCCCAATTCAAGCCTATTGAAACTAAGGAATTCCAACTTCTACAAACGACGCCGAAACCTATCAAATCACGTCCGATTGACCCCAAAATTTGCATATAAGTCACATTTGACATTACGGACCTACTCCAAATTCTGGAATTGGAATCCGACCCCTATATCAAAAGTCCACTCCCGGTCAAACTTTCCAAGAATCCAATTTTTGCCATTCCAAGCCTAATTCCACTACGGACCTCCAAATCATAATTCGGACACGCTCTTAAGTCCAAAATCACCCAACGGAGCTAACGGAACCATCAACACTTCTTTCCGGAGTCGTTTACTCATAAGTCAATATCCGGTTAGCCCTTTCAACTTAAGCTTCCAACTTTGAGACTAAGTATCTCATTTCATTCCGAAATCCCTCCGGACCCTAACCGACTACCCTGACAAGTCACATAACAGCTATAAAGTACAAAATGAGCAGTAAATGAGAAAACTGGGCTACAACTCTCAAAACGACCGGCCGAGTTGTTACATCCTCCCCCTCTTAAACAAACATTTATTCTCGAACGGGTCTAGAAACATACCTGGAGTCTCAAATAGGTGTGGATATCTGCTCTGCATCTCCCGCTCGGTCTCCCATGTAGCCTTCTCAATTGGTTGACCTCTCCACTGCACCTTCATTAAAGTTATATCCTTTGACCTCAACTTTCGAACCTACCGATCTAAAATGGCCACCGGCTCCACATCATAAGTCAAATCACCATCTAACTGAACCGTGCTGAAATCCAAAACATGAGACGGATCGCCGACATACCTCTGGAGCATAAAAACATGGAATACTGGATGCACACTCGACAAACTAGGTGGCAAGGAAAGCTTGTAAGCCACCTCTCCAATCCTCTAAAGTACCTCAAATGACCCAATATACCGAGGGCTCAACTTGCCCTTCTTCCCGAACGTCATAACACTCTTCATGGGTGAAACCTTGAGCAGTACCTTCTCCCAAACCATCTAAGCAACATCACGAACCTTTCGGTCGGCGTAACTCTTCTAACTAGACTGTGCCTCACGAAGCCGATCCGGAATTAATTTAACCTTGTCTAAAGCATCTTCAACCAAATCAGTACCCAATAGCCTAGCCTCACCCGGCTCAAACCAACCCACCAGAGATATACACCGCCTCCCATACAAAGCCTCATACGGAGCCATCTAAATGCTCGACTGGTAGCTTTTATTGTAGGCAAACTCCGCGAGCGGCAAAAAAGGATCCCAAGAACCCCCAAAATCAATGAACAAGCACATAGCATGTCCTCCAATATCTTTAAAAGTGCGCTCGGACTGTTCATCCGTCTGAGGGTGAAATTTTGTGCTCAACTCAACCTGAGTACCCAACTCTCGCTGTACTACTCTCCAAAACTGAGATGTAAATTGCATGTCCCGATCTAAAATGATGGACACTGGCACACCGTGAAGGCGAACGATCTCGCAGATGTAAATCTCAGCAAACCGCTCTAAAGAATAAGTAGTCCCAACTGGAATGAAGTGCGCGGACTTGGTCAGCCGATCCACAATCACCCAAATAGCATCAAACTTCCTCGAAGCCCATGGGAGCCAAACTACAAAGTCCATGTTGATCTACTCCCATTTCCACTCTGGGGTCTCTAGCCTCTGAAGCAATCCACCCGGTCTCTGATGCTCATACTTCAATTGCTGACACTTTAGGTACCGAGCTACAAACCCCACTCTATCCTTCTCCACCAATAGTGTTGCCTTAAATCCTGGTACATCTTCGCGACACCTAGATGAATGGAATACCGCAAACTGTGGGCCGCCTCAAGAATCACCTCACGTATCCCATCAACATTAGGCACACAGATCCGACCCTGCATCCTCAACACTCTATCATCCCCAATAGTAACATCTCTGTCATCACCGTGGAGAACCGTATCCTTAAGGACAAGCAAATGGGGATCACCATACTGGCGCTCTCTAATGCGATCATATAAGGAAGACCGAAAAACCACATAAGCTAGAACCTGACTGGGCTCCGGGACATCTAATCTCACGAACTGGTTGGCCAAGGCTTGAACATAAACTGCAAGAGGTCTCTCACCAAAAGGGATGAATGCAAGGCTACCTATACTCACCGCCTTCCTACTCAAGGCATCAGCCACCACATTAGCCTTACCGGGATGATACAGAATAGTAATATCATAGTCCTTTAGTAGCTCCAACCATTTCCGCTGCCTCAAATTTAGATCCTTTTGTTTGATTAAATGCTGGAGACATCGGTGATCCGTAAATACCTCACAGACACACCGTAGAGATAATGCCTCCAAATCTTCAATGCATGAACGATGGCAGCCAACTCCAAATCATGAATAGGTTAGTTCCTCTCATGGGGCTTTAACTGGCGCGAAGCATAAGCAATTACTCAACCTTCCCGCATCAAGACACACCCAATACTAATCTGAAAAGCATCACAATACACTGTATAAGAGCCTGAAGCGAAAGGAAAAACTAGAACTCGAGCTGTGGTCAAGGCAGTCTTGAGCTTCTGAAAACTCTCCTCACACTCATCCGACCACCTGAAAATAGCACCCTTTTGGGTTAATTTGGCCAAAGGCGATGCAATAGATGAGAAACCCTCCACGAAGCGACGATAATAACCGGTCAAGCCGAGAAAGCTATGAATCTCCGTAGCTGAGGACGGTCTGGGCCAACTTTGAACCGCCTCTATCTTCTTTGGATCCACCCGAATCCCTTCACTGGACACCACGTGCCCCAAGAACGTCACATAACTAAGCCAAAACTCACATTTGGAGAATTTAGCATAAAGTTTCTCGTCCCTCAACCGCTGCAACACAATCCTTAAATGTTGGGCATGCTCCACCTAGCTACGAGAGTACACCAGGATATCATCAATGAACACTATGACAAACGAGTCAAGATAAGGCTGAAATACACTGTTCATCAGATGCATGAATGTTTGGGGCGTTGATCAGCCCACACGCCCGTCACCTAGCATATGTGTCACCTCAAAACTAAACACATGACACATAGTACGGGGTTTGATACACTCATAACCAAATTTAGAACTGTTACTCTCCTCAATCCAAGAAGATATCTACTCCAACACACCTTTTCCTCGCGAAACGGCCTCTGAATGCCTCGAATCTAGCCATAAGCAATTCGATATAATCAACACGGGCTAAAGGAATCAATTCCAAAAGAAAAATAATAAGTTATTAATCAAGAGTCAAAAATCGACTCAAAAGCTGGCACTTGGGCCCATGTCTCGGAATCCTCTAAAAGTCACAAAACCCGAAAGACCATTCAACCATTAATCTAACCATACCAAATTTACCAATATACGACACCAAATCGTCACCCAAATCCCCAAATTCAACTCTCCAAATCCCTAGCCTTAAACTCCCAAATTTCACCTTATATACACACAAACTAGATGGGAAATTAAATGGAGAAACAAGATTATTGATCAAAAATGAGCACAAGGGACTTACCTCAAGCAACCCCTCGAAAATCCTCTCCAGAATCGCCCAAACCCGAGCTTGAAATGTTTAAAATGAAGCAAAATCGCGAACCCTTGAATTTAAGTGTTCTGTCCAGCCCTTCCGCTTCTGTGGAAACGTAGCCGCATCGGCGGCCTTGCAGAAGCAACATTCCACCCGCTTCTGCGGTGAACCACTGGAGTTGGGCCTCCGTTTCTGCAGTCCTCTCCCTCGCATATGCTCAATCGCATGTGCGGAATTCACATCGCACATGCGCGCACTTAGTTTCTGTACCCATCACGCCGCACCTGCAGCCACGCAGGTACGGAAAACTCCTCGCACCTGCGACCACAGTCTTTCCCAATATTTTCCACATCTGCGCTTCTCATCTTGCACTTGTGATCAAAGCTCCGTAGGTGCAATTACACCAGCAGACTCCCTGCTTCAACCATGCACCAAGTCCCATTTTTGATCCGTTAACCATTTGAAATCAACCCGAAGCCCCCGGGACCACAACTAAATATACCAACAAGTCCTAAAACACGATACGAACTTAGTCGAGCCCTCAAATCACCTTAAACAACATCAAAAACAAGAATCGCACCCCAATTCAAGACTATTGAAACTAAGGATTTCCAACTTCTACAAACGACTCCAAAACCTATCAAATCACGTCCGATTGACCCCAAATTTTGCACACAAGTCACATTTGACATTACAGACCTACTCCAACTTCCAGAATTGGAATCTGACCTCTATATCAAAAAGTCCACTCCCGGTCAAACTTTCCAAATATCCAATTTTCGCCATTTCAAGCCTAATTCCACTACGGACCTCCAAATCACAATCCGGACATGCTCCTAAGTCCAAAATCACCCAACGGAGCTAACCGAACAATCAAAACTCCATTCCGAAGTCATTTACTCATAAGTCAACATCCAATTAGCCCTTTTAACTTAATCTTCCAACTTTGAGACTGAGTGTCTCATTTCATTCTGAAATCCCTCCGGGCCCGAACTGACTACCCCGGCAAGTCACATAATAGCTATAAAGTACAAAACGAGCAGTAAATGGGGAAACAGGGCTACAACTCTCAAAACGACCGGTCGGGTCGTTATGTCATTATCATAGAATTATCGTACTACTCGGTAAATGGCTTTGATTGGTTCAGGAGCGAAGCAAATCCATCCACTGCCAGTCAATCTTCGAAACAAATCTGGCTTCTTAGCCTCAAGTTCTTCCAAATGGATTCCCCTTTCTTTGATGATGCTCTTTATAATGAGTTTTTCATAGTTTCTTTCACATCCAACAGCTATGAATATGTCCCAATCAAAATATTCCTCTTCCATAGTTTGGGGAATAGGAGATTGCACAATTTCATCATTTCCTAAGGCTATTTTATGCACAAAGTACCTATAAAAGTAGACCACATGTTAAATGTTTGTATGGGTACTTAATACACTGTATTATGATATATTTAGGCCAAAGAGAATGACCAAAAAACATCAGCATTCAAATCTTCAAAGTTGTTGGTTTGCTGCCTGGAGGTTAAACCAATGTGATCGCGGAAAAATTCATGCTATCGCGGAGAGCATTTTGTTTTCCTCAGTTTGAAAGCACTGCGATCGCGGAATAGTCAACGCGATAGCGAAGGGCAATTTGGTTCTTCAGCAGAATTAGACCTATGCGATCGCGGAATGGGACATCGTGATTGCAAGGGTCTTCATCCTCACCTAGTAACAGTTCTCTCAGGCATTTCAGCAAGCACAAAGAGGGCAGTGGATTTTCATAGCAATTTTACAACATTGACTCAAATATCTTACCCAGAAATTTCACCACACAACCCTCAATCTCTTAACCAACCTCACCCAGCAAGCAGGCACACATTCACATACAATATTCACATCAAAGACCTAAAAGTTCAGCCCTAACCATGAAATAAAAAAGAAAAACCATGGCTGCTCATTTACACCTGTAGCACAAAGAAGAATTGAAATTCAAGAACGAGTAGAGTGACGAAGCACACTCCTCTGAGATTAAACCTTGAATATTGATATTGAATTGAAAAGAGAGGAAGTTTTGAGATGATTTTGAGGAATAGGGAAGTAGGAAAGAGTTGCTTCTATTGTTTGGGAAGAAGTAGTTTTGTTCTTTAGTTCCAGTATTTTAATTAGACGGGCAATTACCTGATGAAATGTGATCGCATAATGGTCCAGCTTTCGCGAAGAACAAAAATTTCCCTCACAGTCGCGATCGTGTTTCCTCTTCCGCAATCGCATAAGGTAAGAGAAATAATTATTCTACGCGAACACTTTGCTTTCACGCGATCGCGGTTCTCTGCAATTTTCCTCAGCTACTGGTTTTAGGCTTTTCGGGCACTTAGACCTGCTCAAATCAACTCCAAAAATTCTAAAACTTGGCAGATTAGTCAAAAACAATAAACTAAGCTATTCTAAAAAAAGAAAATGTCAAAAATGACTAAAAGTTTTGAAAATGAAAGGTGTGTGCTTGGTCAATGTACGACCGCATTTTTAGTCGCATAACCATTATGCAGTCTGTAGAATCGGCATTCCACCGCCTTTTTGAGTGACCATAGCTAATGAACTTTTAACTCATTCCGCGACCAATATGCGGTGTGCATAACCACAATGCGATCGTATTATTTTGCCGCAGAAAAGCAAGCTTAGCCACTTTTTCTTCACTTTTCCTGCACTCTAATACACACCCACACACAACAAAATGTTCAACAAAAATAACTAACCTACGAAAATAAAAATCTAACAACAACAGTTGAAAACGATGGGTTGCTTCCCACCAAGCGCCGCATTTTACGTCGTGGTACGACGCGAATCAACTTTACCACTTTTTTCTCCACTTGGAAGATATGAATTGGGAAACCTAACTTGGAATCAACCTTGTGACCACGAGCAGCAGTGGGTGGTAAGTAGATGATCAAGCCAAATACCATTTGCTTCATTTTGCATTTATTGGCTTTCATGTAAGGAATGTCATTTTTGCCTTCTTGTACCTTCAAATTGTAAGATGTATAGACATTGCCTCTCCTCTTCTCAATCCCTCATTGACTCGTGTAGTTCAATTCTCATATCACCACACAATTCCAATGTTGAGAAATGCTTGGAATGTAACATCAAGCCTCCAAATTGCAATTCTTTCCGGATTTTGTCATCCTATTGGTCCCCCGAACTAGAGTTAAATTCAACCATATTTTCAATTATACTGGTTGACTCTAATTCTATATTTTTCTCGGCATCACCAACAAGCATGGAGTCGGTTGGAGGAAGTTCAATTCTTGATTCCTCAAAATAAGGCTCACTTTCTTCCTCGAAGTTGGACTTTTCTTGAACTCTTTCCACACTCTCAAGTTGGTGGGCATAGTGAGCCTCAACAAATATTTTCATTTGATCTTACAAGGTGCGGATATTCTCATTATTTTGAGTCAGTACTTGTTCTAAGTCCTCGAGTACCAAGTTGTGCTTCTCCTCATTTTCAAGAATGACCTCCAACATGACCACCATCCTCTCATTTGAGAGTTCTTCTTGGTTTTGATCAAGTGTCAAAGAAGGATTTTCGGATTCAACCTCTAAGGAAGGTTCTTGGCTATCACTCACGAGGCATTTTGGACCTCTAAAGCTTCAAGCATTTCTCCTATTTGTAAGTTCAACCTTTCAAGCGCCAAATCAGTTTGAAGACTATTTTTCAAAAGCTCCTCCAAGGCATTTTGCTCTTTGTTTCCTACTTCAAGTAGGCATTCCATCATGAGTTTGAACTCTCCATTTTGACCATGCTCAATTTCTTCCACTTCCATATCCCTATACTTGTCATCATAAAAAGTAAAATCATCATAGTGGGGGTTCGGATAAGGGAAGGAAAAATAAGCACAATGGCCCACATGGCCATTTTGACCACCACACTTATCACAAATACTCCACTCATGGGTTTGATATTGTGCGCACAATCCGCCCCCGGGAGAATTTAAATAATTTTTCCACGAGTGTGGTCCTCCACAATAAGGACAAGGGTCATCAAAGTATAAACAACTACCATCCGACCAATTTTCATTACATGATGCTATTTTTCAAAAACTAAGAAAATAAACAAGAAACAAACAAGAAATGTAAACAAAGATAAGAAAGATAATTACACAAATATTCACAAGTTTGGAACAAAGCACGTACGCTTATTTCTCAAACAGCCTAAATACGCCAAATTGTTCCCCGGTAACGGCGCCAATTTTGATAACATCCAAATTCTCTACTAAAAATTAAATGGACACGGTCGCAAGCAATATAATATACCCAATTATGAGTTGGGATCGAATCCCACAGAGAACAATATGTAGGCGATTAGGCGTGTAAGAGAATTATCACTTGTTATGCTAAGCCAAACACTTAGAAAGGGTTTTTGAGAAATATTTATATCTATATGAAAAAAAATATAAACTAACCTAGAAATCAAGTAAAATGATCAGTGGTTACAAGCAAGGATACACGGGTAATTACACTCAAGTAACGATCCAATGTATTTCACGATTTTATAAATATTAGCGAGTTCGTGTTAATTAGCCTCGGGTAATAACTCTTTATTAGATTCTTCCGAAGACTAACAAGACATCCTAATTGAATTATCCCTAAAACAATTAAGATATTAAGCACACCTGAATATGGCTACAAGTAGTTCAATCCTATCCCTAGGTAGAATCTATAAAGTGAGGGTTAACGCCTCAAGTTCTTGTTAATTAATCTTTCCCAACCCCAAATTATCTTTTTCAAAATTAATTTGAAGTTAATGGGTGAGTCCTAGGGTTAGCTAATCCCTTTGAAAATATTAAAGAGCAATAATAATTAAAGAAATAATAACTCACTTCAATATAAATAAAAATCATTCAATACATAAGCACAACAAGATATTTAATCCTCACTTTAAATATGAATATTCCGATAAACAAGATTCAAGTGTTGAAAAAAATACTACACACTTAGACATTCAATACAAAGTAAGGAAAAGAGATGAACATAAATAGGTAAGAAATTCTCATCCAAAATCTTCAAATCTTCAAGACCTAAGTGTGTGTGCAAGAACCCTAGCACCCAAATTTGTCTTCTCTAGTCAAGAAACTGAAAAATAAGCCAAAGATGTTTTACAAGTGAGCAAGGTCGTGTATTAAAGGGTTTGGGGGTCGAAAACGTGAAATGCCAAAACTGCCCAGTTTCTGCACAGTTATAATGTTATGCGATAGCGTGAAAAAGCATCGTGATCGCGGTGAACAACATATGATGAGCTTCGCGATCTCACAACAAACCACGCATTCGCGTAGTATAGTTAACCAGCCACTGACCAGGTTTTCTTCTTCGTGTTCGCATAGCTTCAACCGCGTTTGCGAGGTACATTCTCCTGGACTTCCGCGATCGAGCTTAACACTTGGCCTGACGAACTCCATTGCTAGCAACTCCTCAAGCTGTTCTTTCAACTCCTTCAACTCTTTCGGAGCCATACGTTATGGTGGAATAAAGATAGGCTGGGTAGGCGCCAAATCCACACATAAATCAATATCACGATCTGGTGGCATGCCTGGTAGATCAGAAGGAAACATATCGGAGAACTCCCATACTACGAGCACTGAATCAATCGTGCGAGTATCTGTAGTAGTATCCGAAACGTAAGCCAGATAAGACAAACAACCCTTCTCGACCATCTGTTGAGCCTTCAAGAAATAAATAACATGGCTGGATGTACTGATAGATGAACCCCTCCACTTTAATCTAGGCAACTCTGCCATCACCAAGGTAACCGTCTTGGCATGTTAATCAAGAACGTCATGGTACGAAGACAATCAGTCCATGCCCAGGATGACTTCAAAACCGATCAAGTCGAGCAACAGAAGATCCGCTCTGGTCTCATAGCCACAAAATGTCACAATACAGGACCAGTAAATCTGATCCACAATAATAGAATCGTCCACTAGTATGGACACATATACAGGAGTACCTAAGGACTCACGAGAAACACCCAAAAATGAGAAAACAGAGATGAAACATATGAATACGTAGACCCTGGATCAAATAGTACCGAAGCATCCCTACCGCAGACGAAAATAATACATGTGATCATAACGTCTGAGGCTACTCCATCTGGACTGGCTGGAAAGGCATAGAACCAAGCTGGAGCACCACCTAACTAGCCTCCACCTCTAGGGCGACCCCTACCTACCTGCCCTCCACCTCTGGCCGGCCGGACGGCTGGTGCGGCAGCTGGTATGGTGATCATGGGCTGATGGCCCTACTGTACTGCCTTGCCCTGAAGCTTGGGGCAGAATCTCCTAACATGACCAAGCTCCCCGCACTTATAGCAACCTCTCGGTGCAGAAGATGACTGACCCTAAGTCTAACCCTGGGGATCTGAACACCCACTAGAAGAACCCTGAATAGTCGGTGGGTGGTAGGAGTTCTCTGGAATGGCGCTAAAATAGGGCCGCACTGGAGCACCCCGAGAAGGCGGCGGTGCTGAATATGTGGGCCTGCTAGACTGGCTCTGCCCCCAGATGGAGCACTACTGAACCCTTCATAATATCGAGGCCGCTTTTCCCTCAGCGCCTGCTCTCGACCCTGCTGACGAAGACCCTTGATCCTCCGAGCTATATCCACAACCTTCTCGTAAGGAGTCCCCATATCAATCTCTCGGGCCATAGTGACCTGGATACCATAGTGCAAGCCCTTGATAAACCTTCACACTTGTTTTGTATCGGTGGGGAGTATCATAAGTGCATGGAGAGACAACTTAGAGAATCTCGCCTCATAATCGGTCACAGACTTCTGACCCTACTTGAGCCGCTCGAACTGACCCCGTAACTCTTCCCTCTGAGAAGGTGGGATATATCTCTCCAGAAAGAGACATGTGAACTGGTCCAAGTCAAGGGAGGAGAACCTGCTGGTCTACTTAGAAGATAGGACAGCCACCATCTACGGGCCCTTCCCTTCAGTTGAAAGGTGGTAAAGTCCACCCCGTGGGACTCCGCTACTCTCATATTTTGCAGTATGTCCCTACAGCGTCAATAAAGTCTCGGGGTTCTTCATGTCGCTCACCGCTAAAGGCAGGAGGATGTAGCCTGGTCCATCAACCCAATAGCTTTTGCGGCTCACCGGTCACGGCTGGTCTAGGCTCTGGTATAGCCGCTGCAACTGGTTGAACCCCACCCGTAGGTAGTGCACCCGGAGTCTGATATACGGTAGCAGCATGCCTTAGAGCTTGAGCGGTAGGGGTATGTGATCCCCCTCCCTCCTGAGATGTGGCTGGTTCCGTTGGAAATAATCCAGCCTGCGTCATAGAGTCCATGAACCTCATCATACGACCCATGACCTCCTGGAATCTCGGTGCGGACATGAAATCTGACAGGGCCGACTCAGCTGCAGGTACCTCGCCCTGCTCCTCAATAACAGGATCCTTCACTGGATCCACTGGGGGCATAACAAGAGAACCTATAGGATGCCCTCGTTCTCTGGCAGGAGTTGGTGCCCTCCCTCGACCTCTACCTCGGCCTCTAGCAATAGGGGGAGCAGCTCCTTCACCGCTGGGTACATCTGCCGGGTGCATTCTCACCATCTGTGAGAGAATAAGAGAATGATACTTAGCACAACATCAACTGCACGATAGGAAATGAAGAAAGAGAAGTTTCCGAACACCCTATAGCCTCTCGAAGATAAGTGTGGATGTCTCTGCACCGATCCGCAAGACTCTACTAGGCTCCCTCATGACTTGTGAGACATATGTAAACCTATTGCTCTGATACCAAGTTGTCACGACCCAATTTCCACTATAGGCCGTGATGGCACCCAACGTCGCCGCTAGGCAAGCCAACGGTGAACTATCCATGTAATTATTTATTTTAATATTTTTAAAGTAATTGATTTTATTTAATAAGAGAATGAATAATAGATGATTGTAGTAATGTAAAGCATAAAATAATGAAAGATAGACAGAGAAAACTAGTAGAATATACAAAATCTCCTATACCACTGTCTAGAGTAAGAGAGACAGAAAAATAAATACAACAAGTCTCCGGGTAGCGGGTGTACGCGCATGTATGGACGCCAGATGCACCTGCCTCAGATCATGTACGATTAGTGCAGAAATGTAGTGTAAGTACATAAAGAACATGTACCCAGTAAGTATCAAGTCAAACCTCGAAGAAGTAGAGACGAGGGGTCGACATCGACACTTACTAAGGTCAATAAATAAAGTACAGAAATTATAAATAGACAAGGAATACATTAGTAATAACACAGTAATGAACAATAAATAAGTGGTTCTTTAACTAAATATCCATTAAAATCTCCAACTATCACCTACTAACTTCAACAAATAAGATCCATCAAGTAATTACAAATTCTCAAGTCATGGAAGAAATATGAGGTATAATTTGACTCCGAGCAATATCACGCACGATTTATGTGGAGGTCGTACGGCCCGATCCAGAATAGTGTGTACACTGTCGAGGGTCGACCGGCGAGAACCATAGATGTATCTATTATAATGTTGAGGCGTTCGGCCCGATCCACAGGAAGAGAGAATACTCGACGAACTCCGATTAATGGCTACTACATAAGAATAATACTCAAGGAAGATATAATTTCAACCAACAGTCAAGTAACCAGCCAAAACTCAAAGTAGTGAAGCTCAGTCTTTACAAATCCTTTATCCAATATTCAAATATAATTGAAGGAATTAAACTAAAGTTGGGCACAAATAATACAAGAAATACATGGTAAAGTCCTAAAACTACTCGGACATAAGCATAATTTTAGCTACATACGGAATCTCATCACATCGTGCGCACGTAACACACACAATTCACAATAAAGCCTAAAATTGGTGCCACGTAATCCGAAACTAGCCAAATATTGTATAAATTAATCAATATATGCTCAAAAGTCTAAAATTTAACTATTTGAGTAATAACCCAACCCAAATTGGAAGATTCCTAAAATTTACCCATGTGCCCGGATTTCAAAAAAAATTGAAATAAAAGTTACTCATGACCTCACGAAAACAAATATATAATTTCTACTCAATTCCATAATCATTTTCGTGATCTAATCCCATTTTTATAAAAACCTAGGTTTTTCAACTAAATCCTATAATTTTCACAATTTATATGTTAAAATCTACCCATAATCTATGTATTAAATTCAGATTGGGTAGGAATTACTTATCTTCAATAGCTAGGTGAAAACCCCTCTCCAAGAAGCTCAAAAATTGGCCAAGGGAAATGAAAATGAGAGAAAATGGCCTAAGTCCCATTTTTAAAATAAGTCTTTGCCCAGGCATTCCTTCTTCGAGATCGCGAAAAGGGCCTCGCGATCACGAAAGAAAAATTCCGCCACACCCAGAAAACATTCTTCACAATCATGACAAGAGCCTCGTGAATGCGAAGGCTTGCCCGGCCTTCACTATGCGAACGCGAGGGCTTCTTCGCGAACGCAAAGACCAACAATGTGCCACCCCCAGCCCTAACTTCTTCTACGTGAACGCGGGCACAGGCATGCGAACGCGAAGAACAATGGCCCAAAGCATCGCGATCGCGAGCTCCTCTTCGCGAATGCGTAGAAAAAAACCTCCCCCAGTCCCATTCCTTCATCGCAGACGCAAGGCAATCTCCGCGTTCGTGAAGAAGGAAACCAGAACCAGCAAGTGCAGAAGTTTTGGACTTAGCTCGGGGCGGTTCAAAACACACTCGACCCGGGACCCCGTCCAACTGCACCAACAAGTCCCTAAATATAATACAGACCTGCTCGAACCCTCGGAACGTGTAAAACAACATCACAACTAAGAATCGTACCCCAAAATCAAATTGAATCAAATTATGAACTTCAAACTTTTCAACTTACTACGAACGCGCCGAATCATACTTAAACTACTCAAAAGGATACCAAATTTTGCGTACAAGTCATAAATTACCATACGGAACTATTCCTAGGATCGAAATCCCAAACAGACCTCAATAACACCAAAGTCTACTCCAAATAAAATTTAAACAACTTGAAAACCTTCAATGCGCCAACTTTCAACATTAAGTGCTGAAACGCTCCTGGATAATCCGAAAACCGATCCGAACACATGCCAAAGTATAAAATCATCATATGAATCTATTGGAACCGTCAAATCCCAGTTCGAGGTCATTTACTAAAAATATTGACTCAAGTCAAACTTGGCCATCTTAGGGCACTATTAAGGAACCAAGTGTTCTGATTTCCATCCAAACCCTCCCAAACCCAAGTCAACCATCCTCGCAAGTCATAAAAAAGGAAAGGCACATACGAAGAGTCTTAATTAGAGGAACGGGAATCTAGAAAGAAAAATAATCGATCGGGTCATTACATTGTGGATCCGAAGTCCCATTATAATTTGGTATATCTAGAATTTTGAACCTTTTCGGGATCAACTCTGCACTTGGTTTATATGGCAATTGCGTGTACTTCCTAGAGCTTGGACCCTTTAACACCGGTGTCGCGCCCGGAATATGATCCATCCAAGCATGAAACTCTTTCACGTTCTGGTCGATTCGTTCATTCATCTCTCTCATGAATCTCATGAGCTCGGTTTTGAAAGGGTCATCCAAGTTATTGTTTCTAGACCCACTACTAGTACCCCCGACTCCTTCAAAACCGGCCTCATCCCTTGTGGTGGTGTTATCGGTCGTTTGTGTCGTCTGATTCGCAGGAACGTTGGGATAAACTGGGGGCCCTCCATTAGCCTTATTAGAAGCATTCAATAACGCCATGATCCTGCCTTGATAGGTGGTCCGTGATTGCTCTTTGCTACTCTCCCAAGAGTTTAACCGGTTGCGCAATGTGTTCGTCCTCCGCATCATCAAGAGTTAGGCCCCACACATATAGAGGATATTGTCCTACGCGAACCAGGGTTGTCTCATCCACATCGTTGTGGGTTTAGATGATGGAATCATCATGCTGAGACACCTCTTCCCGTTCATCATGTGCTCTAAAGTTGTGAACATTATTGACATCGTTTGTTGTCATATCTGACTTTTATTTAAGAAAAAAACAAAATTGGATAGTAACAAACGAACGGATCAAAGCAATTACGTTGTTGTCTATGGACCACGTAGATGCCAAATTGTTTACTCGTAAAACAGTACAGTTGAATTTATAGCATGGTTTATAGACATCCAAAAATGATAAAGAAATTAGAACAAAAATAAGATTAGCGACTGAAATTAAAAAAAATAGCAAGCCTGATTTTGAGCTCGGTCTTTCCTAGGGCAAAAGCAGAAGCAATGATAAAATTCTTTAGATTGAGCGTAAAACAATTTGCTATAGCTTTTGTGTGCAGAATATTCCATATCCTTACAAGAGTTATCAATTCTGATATTTATAGCTATCGTTAGGGAGACAAGATCCTAAAATCAAGCTCCTCTTGAATGAGAACAAAAACGTCATTGATGGGTGCATAACGACGGGCTTTGAATATAGATATTCTCTGTAACGACTGCTCATTAAATTATATCTGATGTCAAGCCTTTGAATCTTTACCATCGGATGTGCTTCCTTCGGGATCCATCCTGTATCGGTTATGTACTTTATAATTGGTGTCGATTATCCGCCGACTCATCTTTTGTCATTTCTCGGTTCCATGTGTCACTTCGCTATTTAGCCACTTGCTATCAACCAATTTCACCCCATACAATATATATGAATCACTCCATACAATATATATGAATCATGTATATATATACCAACTAAAAAGTAAACAGTAAATCCATCCGGCTATTTATGTAAAGATCCCATAAACAACGGGGCTCCTTCATTGGGCAAAATGAAATTTTAGACTCTAATGCTAGGACTTGGAGATTTGTTTTGTATTAATCGCCGCTTGTTATTTTGTCGAGGCTGATGCTTAACAGTAGATTTACTACAAAATTTAAGATTTTAATGTCCTCTTTCAAACATTACTTTGTACTGTTGTTCAATAAAGCACAGAGTAGTTTTACATTCATAAGATTTTGTCATTTCAGTAAAGTGAAAAAGAAGAACCCATTAGCCAAGATATTAAGGGTTGAGTTTGCATATGATATGTGAAAATTTATCTCCAAGTTTTCCCAAATTCACCATTGTTGCTCATGTTCTCCCATGGTTAAGTGATAAATTATTGTGAGAATCTCTATTAATTAACTATGGTTTAACGTTAATAGTGTATTGTCATGACCCGAAAATCCCACCTTCGGGGTCATGATGGCGCCTAATATTTCACTTGCTAGGCAAGCCAACGGTAGAATAGTTTATCCATTTTTAACAGTTCAAATTAAATAATAATAAAGAAACCGAAATAACTAAAATAAATTCTGAAGTAAAGTACGGAAAACCATAACAACTGAAATATCTAATACTGCCTCGAATCTAGTGAAGAGGAAGGGGACTTCAAGGTCTGCGGATGTCAGCATATCTACCTCAAGTCTCCGAATGATAATCCGAGCTAGTGCACCTCACGTACAGTAAAGAAAGAAATGAAATGGCAAGGCATCACCGTTCGTGCTTTAATACTCTCCCTTACCATGTCGTAATGAATACACAAATTCGGGAAATAAATAACGCAAGGGACGTACTTTACGTCAATTATGAATCCAATATACCAAACCTCAACTTCCAAAAATACTCAAATATTACCAATTAGTCCATAATTACGGAAGGAACAATCATATAGTAATAATCTAACCTAAGCATGGATGTCATAATTAAAGAGGCAATAAATCACAAGGAAACAAGTTCTACCCCCATACTTTAACCCAACAATAATGTACAAGTACCCATCACCTTACATATACGTTGTACCCACACATTAACACGTAGTAAATAGGCAAACAAGTCTTAATCCATCAAGTCAAGGTTAACCACGACAATTACCTCGCTCCGCAACCAATTCAAAGTTCAACTACGGCCTTGCCTTTCGAACAAGCCTCCGAACCAACCAAATCTAGAAAATTATCAACCAAACAATTTAAAATAAGCCTTAGAAACTACCCACAGATAGGTTCAATTTAGATCATTATTGAAAAAGTCAACAAAAGTCAACCCCAGACCCGCTTAGTCAAAACCTGAGGTTCGGACCAAAACCCGATCACCCATTCATCCGAGGCTACTCCATCTGTTGCGAAACCTATTTGTCCTCCGCATCATCAAGAGTTGGTCCCCGCACATATAGATGATATTGTCCTTCGCGAACCAGGGTTATCTCATCCACATCGTTGTGGGTTTAGCTGATGGAATCATCATACTGAGACACCTCTTCCCGTTCATCGTGTACTCTAATGTTGTGAACATTATTGACATCGTTGGTTGTCATATCTGACTTTTACTTAAGAAAAAAACAAAATTGGTTAGTAACAAACGAACGCATCAAAGCAATTATGCTATTGTCTATGGACCACGTGGATGCCAAATTATTTACTCGTAAAACAGTACAGTTGAATTTATAGCATGGTATATAGACATAAGAAAATGATAAAGAAATTAGAACAAAAATAAGATTAGCGACTGAAATTAAAAAAAATAGCAAGCCTGATTTTGAGCTCGGTCTTTCCTAGGGCAAAAGCAGAAGCAATGATAAAATTCTTTAGATTGAGCGTAAAATAATTTGCTATAGCTTTTGTGTGCAGAATATTCCATGTCCTTACAAGAGTTATCAATCCTGATATTTATAGCTATCATTAGGGAGACAAGATCCTAAAATCAAGCTCCTCTTGAATGAGAACAAAAATGTCAATGATGGGTGCATAACGATGAGCTTTGAATACAGATATTCTCTGTAACGACTGCTCATTAAATTATATCTGATGTCAAGCCTTTGAATCTTTACCATCGGTTGTGCTTCCTTCGGGATCCATCCTATATCGGTTACGTACTTCATAATCGGTGTCGATTATCCGCCGACTCATCTTTTGTCATTTCTCGGTTCCATGTGTCACTTCGTTATTTAGCCACTTGCTATAAACCAATTTTACCCCATACAATATATATGAATCACTCCATACAATATATATGAATCATGTATATATATACCAACTAAAAAGTAAACAGTAAATCCATCCGGCTATTTATGTAAAGATCCTAAAAACAACGGGGCTCCTTCATTGGGCAAAATGAAATTTTAGACTCCAATGCTAGGACTTGGAGATTTGTTTTGTATTAATCGCCGCTTGTTATTTTGTCAAGGCTGATGCCTGATAGTAAATTTACTACAAAATTTAAGATTATTATGTCCTCTTTCAAACATTACTTTGTATTGTTGTTCAATTAAGCACAGAGTAGTTTTACATTCATAAGATTTTGTCATTTTAGTAAAGCGAAAAAGAAGAACCCATTAGCCAAGATATTAAGGGTTGAGTTTGCATACGATATGTGCAAATTTATCTCCAAGTTTTCCCAAATTCACCATTGTTGCTCATGTTCTCCCATGGTTAAGTGATAAATTGTTTTGAGAATCTCTATTAATTAACTATGGTTTAACGTTAATAATGTATTGTCACGACCCGAAAATCCCACCCTCGAGGTCGTGATGGCGTCTAACATTTCACTTGTTGGGCAAGCCAACGTTAGAATAGTTTATCCATTTTTAACAGTTCAAATTAAATAATAATAAAGAAATCGAAATAACTAAAATAAATTCTGAAGTAAAGTGTGGAAAACCATAACAACTGAAATATCTAATACAACCCCGAATCTGGTGTCACAAGTGCACGAGTTACTAGAAGTTCTACAAATAGAGTCTGAAATAAGTACAATTGTTTCGAACGAAATGAACAGTAAAAAAGGAAAGAGGAAGGGGACTTCAAGGTCTACGGACGTCAGCATATCTACCTCAAGTCTCCGAATGATAATCCGAGCTAGTGCACCTCACGTACAGCTCGGACCAGTACCAAAATCTGCACAAGAAGTGCAGAGTGTAGTATGAGTACAACCGACCCAATATACTCTATATGTGTCGAGCCTAACCTCGACGAGGTAGTGACGAGGTTATGACAGGACACTCACATAATTAAACTTGTACATATATAAATATATGTACCGAACCGCAACAACATAGAGATTTAATATGTACATTTGGGAGGGGGCATGCGAAAGGGAAAAAAGATACGATAACTACAACAGGAAAGACAACACAGACAGTCAAATAAATCATCAACCAAAGAGGATAAATAACATACGATATGAAAATGGCACAGCATCACCCTTCGTGCTTTTACACTCATCCTTACTATGAAATGATGGCATAAGAGAAATAATATGGCACGGCATCACCCTTCGTTCTTTTACTCTCGTTCTCACCATGGAACAGTGAATAACTTATATAGATTGGCACGGCATAATCCTTCGTGCTTTAATTCTCTTCCTCACCATGTATTAATCAGTAAAGAAAGAAATGAAATGGCAAGGCTTCACCATTCGTGCTTTAATACTCTCCCTTACCATGTCGTAATGAATACACAAATTCGGGAAATAAATAACGCAAGGGACGTACTTTACGTCAATTATGAATCCAAAATACTAAACCTCAACTTCCAAAAATACTCAAACATTACCAATTAATCCATAATTACGGAAGGAACAATCATATAGTAATAATCTAACCTAAGCATGGATGTCATAATTAAAGAGGCAATAAATCACAAGGAAACAAATTCTACCCCCATGCTTTAACCCAACTATAACGCATAAGTACCAATCACCTCACATATACATTGTACCCACACATTAATACGTAGCAAATAGGCAAACAAGTCTTAATCCCTCAAGTCAAGGTTAACCACGACACTTACCTCGCTCCGCAACCAATTTAAAGTTCAACTACGGCCTTGCCTTTCGAACAAGCCTCCGAACCAACAAAATCTAGAAAATTATCAACTAAACAATTTAAAATAAACCTTAGAAACTACCCACAGAGAGGTTCAATTTAGATCATTGTTGAAAAAGTCAACAAAAGTCAACCCCAGACTCGCTTAGTCAAAACCCGAGGTTCGGACCAAAATCCGATCACCCATTCTCCCGAGGCTACTCCATCTGTTGCGCAACGTATTCGTCCTCCGCATCATCAAGAATTGGGCCCGCACATATAGAGGATATTGTCCTTCGCGAACCAGGGTTATCTCATCCACATCGTTGTGGGTTTAGCTGATGGAATCATCATGCTGAGACACCTCTTCCCGTTCATCGTGTGCTCTAATGTTGTGAACATTTTTGACATCATTTGTTGTCATATCTGACTTTTACTTAAGAAAAAAACAAAATTGGTTAGTAATAAACGAACGGATCAAAGCAATTACGTTGTTGTCTATGGACCACGTGGATGCCAAATTGTTTACTCGTAAAATAGTACAGTTGAATTTATAGCATGGTTTATAGACATCCGAAAATGATAAAGAAATTAGAACAAAAATAAGATTAGCGACTGAAATTAAAAAAAATAGCAAGCCTGATTTTGAACTCGGTCTTTCCTAGGGCAAAAGCAGAAGCAATGATAAAATTCTTTAGATTGAGCGTAAAACAATTTGCTATAGCTTTTGTGTGCAGAATATTCCATGTCCTTACAAGAGTTATCAATTCTGATATTTATAGCTATCATTAGGGAGACAAGATCCTAAAATCAAGCTCCTCTTGAATGAGAACAAAAATGTCATTGATGGGTGCATAACGACGGGCTTTGAATACAGATATTCTCTGTAACGACTGCTCATTAAATTATATCTGATGTCAAGCCTTTGAATCTTTACCATCGGTTGTGCTTCCTTCGGGATCCATCCTGTATCGGTTATGTACTTTATAATTGGTGTCGATTATCCGCCGATTCATCTTTTGTCATTTCTCGGTTCCATGTGTCACTTCGCTATTTAGCCACTTGCTATCAACCAATTTCACCCCATACAATATATATGAATCACTCCATACAATATATATGAATCATGTATATATATATACCAACTAAAAAGTAAACAGTAAATCCATCCGGCTATTTATGTAAAGATCCCAGAAACAACGGGACTCCTTCATTGGGCAAAATGAAATTTTAGACTCTAATGCTAGGACTTGGAGATTTGTTTTGTATTAATCGCCGCTTGTTATTTTGTCGAGGCTGATGGTTAACAGTAGATTTACTACAAAATTTAAGATTTTAATGTCCTCTTTCAAACATTACTTTGTACTGTTGTTCAATAAAGCACAGAGTAGTTTTACATTCATAAGATTTTGTCATTTCAGTAAAGCCAAAAAGAAGAACCTATTAGCCAAGATATTAAGGGTTGAGTTTGCATATGATATGTGCAAATTTATCTCCAAGTTTTCCCATATTCACCATTGTTGCTCATGTTCTCCCATGGTTAAGTGATAAATTGTTTTGAGAATCTCTATTAATTAACTATGGTTTAACGTTAATAATGTATTGTCACGACCCGAAAATCCCACCCTCGGGGTCGTGATGGCGTCTAACATTTCACTTGTTGGGCAAGCCAACGTTAGAATAGTCTATCCACTTTTAACAGTTCAAATTAAATAATAAAAATAAAGAAACCGAAATAACTAAAATAAATTCTGAAGTAAAGTGCGAAAAACCATAACAACTGAAATATCTAATACAACCCCGAATCTAGTGTCACAAGTGCACGAGCTACTAGAAGTTCTACAAATAGAGTCTGAAATAAGTACAATTGTTTCGAACGAAATGAACAGTAAAAAGGAAAGAGGAAGGAGACTTCAAGGTCTGCGGACGTCAGCATATCTACCTCAAGTCTCCGAATGATAATCCGAGCTAGTGCACCTCACGTACAGCTCGGACCAGTACCAAAATCTGCACAAGAAGTGCAGAGTGTAGTATGAGTACAACCGACCCAATATACTCCATATGTGTCGAGCCTAACCTCGACGAGGTAGTGACGAGGTTATAACAGGACACTCACATAATTAAACTTGTACATACATAAATATATGTACCGAACCGCAACAAAATAGAGATTTAATATGTACATTTGGGAGGGGGCATGCGAAAGGGAAAAAAGATATGATAACTACAACAGGAAAGACAACACAGACAGTCAAATAAATCATCAACCAAAGAGGACAAATAACATACGATATGAAAATGGCACGGCATCACCCTTCGTGCTTTTACACTCATCGTTACCATGAAATGATGGCATAAGAGAAATGAAATGGAACGGCATCACCCTTCGTTGTTTTATTCTCGTTCTCACCATGTAACAGTGAATAACTTATATAGATTGGCACGGCATAACCCTTCGTGCTTTAATTCTCTTCCTCACCATGTATTAATCAGTAAAGAAATAAATGAAATGGCAAGGCATCACCGTTCGTGCTTTAACACTCTCCCTTACCATGTCGTAATGAATACACAAATTCGGGAAATAAATAACGCAAGGGACGTACTTTACGTCAATTATGAATCCAAAATACCAAACCTCAACTTCCAAAAATACTCAAACATTACCAATTAATCCATAATTACGGAAGGAACAATCATATAGTAATAATCTAACCTAAGCATGGATGTCATAATTAATGAGGCAATAAATCACAAGGAAACAAATTCTACCCCCATGCTTTAACCCAACAATAACGCATAAGTACCAATCACCTCGCATATACGTTGTACCCACACATTAACACGTAGCAAATAGGCAAACAAGTCTTAATCCCTCAAGTCAAAGTTAACCACGACACTTACCTCGCTCCGCAACCAATTCAAAGTTCAACTATGGCCTTGTATTTCGAACAAGCCTCCGAACCAACTAAATCTAGCAAATTATCAACCAAACGATTTAAAATAAGCCTTAGAAACTACCCACTGAGAGGTTTAATTTAGATCATTATTGAAAAGGTCAACAAAAGTCAACCCCTAGACCCACTTAGTCAAAACCCGAGGTTCAGACCAAAATCCGATCACCCATTCACCTCGTGCCCGGTTATGTAGTTCAATTTAAAATCCGACCTTAATTTGAGGTCTAAATTTCAATTTTACAAAAGTCCCTAATTTTACCCAAATCTCTAATTTTTACCATGGAAATCCTAGATTTAAGGTCGAAATCTTATGAAATGAAATGGGAAATTGAAATAATGTAGATTGGAGCCACTTATCAATGAATTTAGGAAGAAAAGCTCTTGGTAAAATCGTCTCTAAGGTGTTTAGGGTTGAGAATTTTGAGAGAACTAGCTAAAATCCGTTTTTCTCAGCTTTTGTCCAGGCGCAAATGTCGCAATTGCGACCTGGAGTTTGCAATTGCGAACCCCGCAAATGCGAGAATAGCTTCGCAAATGCGAACTCTGGGACTCAGCAAATGCGACCTTTTGATCGCAAATGCGATCTATTGCTGACCCATCCCCTCTTCGCAAATGCGAACATGACAGGAATTTGAATGTTCGCAAATGCAAGAACTGACCTCGCAATTGTGAGATCAAAAACTTGCACCAGAACCAGATTTACCCACAATTTTTCCTAAGTCCAAAACCACTTCAAAGCCTATCAGAAACTCACCCGAGCCCTCGGGGCTCCAAACCAAACATGCACACAAGTCTAATAACATCATACGAACTCACTCGCGTGATAAAAATACCAAAATTACACCTAAAACAACGAATCGGATAGCAAAACAAATGAAATTTTCAACGAAACTTAAGAACTTTCAATATTTCAACCGGGCGTCCGAATTATGTCAAATCAACTTTGTTTTGCACCAAATTTTGCAGACAGGTCATAAATACAATAATGAACCTATACCAAGTTCCGGAACCAAAATCCAAGCCTCATAGCAACAAAGTCAAACTTTGGTCAAACTTATTATTTCTTTAAACCTTTAAGCCTCTAATTGTCAATAAATTGCAATAATTCGAGATAGGGACTTTCGAATTCGATTCTTAGCATACGCCGAAGTCCCAAATCATGATTCGGACCCACCGGGACTGTCAAAACAATGATCCGAGTCCGTTTTCTCAAAACGTTGACCAAAGTCAACTCAAATGAGTTTTAAAGCACGATTTCACTTTTTCGTCAATTTTTCACATAAAAACCTTTCAGAAAAAGATACAGACTACACATGCAAATCGAGAAAGGTTAAACTGAGCTATTCAGGGTTTTAAAACACAAAATTGAGGGTTAAAGCAATGAATGACCTATCGGGTCATCACATTCTCCACCTCTAAAACAAACATTCGTCCTCGAATGGACATAGAAAAGTACCTGGACTGGTGAAAAGGTGTGGATATCTACTCTGCATGTCCTGCTCGAACTCCCAAGGGGATGCCTCGATCGACTGACCTCCTCACTGCACTTGAACTAAAAGATAACTCTTAGAGCTCAACTGTTGGGCTAGAATAGCCATCGGCTCCTCCTCATAAGTCAAATCCTTATCTAATTGGACTGAGCTGAAATCTAACACATGGGACGGATCACCGTGATACTTCCGAAGCATGGACACATGGAACACCGGATGGACTGCCAATAAACTAGGTGGCAATGCGAGCCTGTAGGCCACCTCTCCCACTCCCTGAAGAATCTCAAAGGGTCCGATATACCTAGGGCTTAACTTGACCTTCTTTCCGAACCTCATCACACCCTTCATGGGTAAAACCCGGAGCAATACCTTCTCTCCGACCATGAATACAACATAACGAACTCTACGGTCGGCATAACTCTTCTGCCTAGACTGAGCGGTGTGAAGTCAATCCTGAATAATCTTGACCTTATCCAAGGCATCCTGTACCAAATCTGTACCCAACAATTGATCCTCCCCCGGCTCAAACCATCCAACTGGCGAACGGCACTGCCTCCCGTATAATGCCTCATAGGGAGCCATCTTAATGTTCGACTAGTAGCTGCTATTGTAGGCAAACTCCGCAAGTGGCAGGAACTGATCCCAAGAACCCCCGAAGTTCATAACACAAGCGCGAAGCATATCCTCCAATATCTAAATAGTGCGCTTGGACTGTCCGTCCATCTAGGGATAAAATGATATGCTCAACTCAACCTGCGTGCCCAACTCACGCTGTACTTCCCTCCAGAAATGCGAGGTGAACAGTGTACCTCGATCAGACATGATAGACACGGGCACACTGTGAATACGAATGATCTTGTGGATGTAGATCTCAGCTAACCACTCTGAAGAATAGGTAACTACCATAGGAATGAAATGTGTCGACTTGGTAAACCTGTCCACAATGACCCAAACCGCGTCAAACTTCCTCTGAGTCCGTGGGAGTCCAACAACAAAACCCATAGTGATACGCCCCCACTTCCACTTAGGAATCTCTAACTTCTGAAGCAAACCACTTGGTCTATGATGGTCGTACTTAACTTGCTGACAATTTAGACACCGAGCTACATATGCAACAACATCCTTCTTCATCCTCCTCCACCAATAATATTGTCTCAAGTCCTGATACATATTGGCGGCGCCCGGATGAATAGAATACCGGGAATTGTGGGCCTCCTCGAGGATCAACTCTCAAAGCCCATCCACATTGGGCACACAAATATGGCCATGCATCCTCAAAATCACATCATCTCCAACCGTAACCTGCTTGGCACCACCGTGACGCACTGTGTCCTTAAGGACAAGCAAATGAGAATCATCGTACTGACAATGTCTGATGCACTCATACAAGGAAGACCGAGCAACTGTGCAAGCTAAAACAAGACTGGGCTCTAAGATATCTAACCTCACAAACTGATTGGCCAAAGCCTGAACATCTGCAGCAAGCGGCCTCTCACCAACTGAAATGTACGCAAGGCTGCCCATACTCACAGCCTTTCTACTCAAGGCATCGGCCACCACATTGGCCTTCCCTAGATGATACAAAATGGTGATATCATAATCTTTCAACAGCTCCAGCCATCTCCTCTGCCTCAAGTTGAGATCCTTTTGTTTGAACAAATAATGTAGACTCCAATGATCCGTGAATACCTCACACGGCACACCGTAAAGATAGTGCCTCCAAATCTTCAGCGCATGAACAACAGCTGCCAACTCTAAGTTATGAATAGGATAATTCTTCTCATGAACCTTCAAATGCTGCGACACGCATGCAATCACCCTGCCATCCTGCATCAACACTACACCGGGCCCAATACGAGATGCATCACAATACACCGTGTAGGATCCTAAACCTGTGGGAAACACCAACACTGGCGTCGTAGTCAAAGCAGTCTTGAGCTTCTCAAAGCTCAACTCACACTCGTCCGGCCATCTGAACGGGGCACCCTTCTGGGTCAATCTAGTCAACGGGGCTGTTATAGATGAAAATCCCTCCACGAATCGGCGATAATAACCCGCCAAACCCAGGAAACTCCGAATCTCTGTAGCTGAAGTAGGTCTAGGTCAGTTCTGAACTGCCTCAATCTTCTTGGGATCCACCTTTATGCCCTTTGCCGATACAACATGTCCCAAAAAGGCGACTGAGTCTAACCAAAACTCACACTTTAAAAACTTGGCATATAACTGGCAATCTCTCAGAGTCTGAAGTACAATCCAAAGATGTTGCTCATGCTCCTCTCGGCTGCGGGAGTAAATCAAGATATTGTCAATGAATACAATCACAAAAGAATCCAAGTAGGGCTTGAACACCTGGTTCATCAAATCCATGAGTGTTGCTGGGGCATTTGTCAACCCAAATGACATCACTAGGAACTCATAATGCCCATACCGAGTCCGAAAAGTTGGCTTAGGGACATCGGATGCCCTAATCCTCAACTAATGGTAGCCAAACCTCAAATCAATCTTCAAAAACACTTTGGCACCCTGAAGCTGATCAAATAAGTCACCAATCCTCGGCAACGGATACTTGTTATTGATAGTGACTTTGTTCAACTGCCGATAGTCTATACACATCCCCAACGACCCATCCTTCTTTTTCATGAAGAACATGGGCATGCCCCAGGGCGAGACACTAGGTCTAATGAAGCCCTTATCAAGTAAATATTGCAACTACTCCTTCAATTCCTTCAACTCAGGCGGGGCCATATGGTATGGTGGAATAGAAATGGACTGAGTGCCCGGAGTCAAATCAATGCAGAAATCAATATCCCTGTCGGGTGGCATTCCCGGCAGGTCTGCAGGAAATATTTCTGGAAACTCACGAATAACTGGTACCGAATCCATAGATGGAACCTCCGCACTAGAATCACGGACATAGGCCAAATAAGATAGACACCCCTTCTCGACCATACGCTGAGCCTTCATATAAGAAATAACTCTGTTGGTAGAGTGTCCATGAGTCCCCCCTCCACTCTAATCGAGGCAATCCCAGCATGGCTAAAGTCACCGTCTTGGTGTGACAGTCCAATATATCATGATAAGGTGACAGCCAATCTATACCCAAGATGACATCAAAATCTACCATATCGATGAGTAGAAGATTTACACTAGTCTCAAGACTCCCAATGGTAACCACACACGAGCGATAGACAAGATATACAGTAATCGAATCTCCCACGGGCGTGGACACATACACGGGAGCACTCAAGGAATCACGAGGCACAACCAGATATGCAGCAAAATAGGATGACACATAGGAGTAAGTAGATCCCGAATCAAATAGAACTGAAGTATCTATATGGCAAACGGGAACAATACTTGTGATAGTTGTATCAGATAACTCGGCCTCAGGCCTAGTTGGGAAAGCATAACATCGGGGCTGGGCCACACCACTCAGAACTACGTCGCTGGGACGGTCTCTAGCTGGCTGGCCTCCACCTCTAACGGCCTGACCTCCACCTCTAGCTTCCTGACCCATGCCTCTAGCTGGCTGAGTGGTTGGTGGAGCAACCAGTGCTGGAATCATAGCACGAGAGCCCTGTTGTTATACGTTTCCTTGGAACTTGACCTGAGGACTTGAATAACCACTTTGATAGCTCTATATTGGAGGTGCGCTGATAGGAGCTGGTGGTGCACTGTAGGTTGGCTGTCCAGAATGAGGCACGTAAGGACCACGGCTCCCTGAAGCACTGTGGAACGCCTGAAGCGCTGAATGAAATGGCCTAGGAGGATGTCATCTACTAAAAGCACCCTTGCCTCCAGATGAGGCATCGCTGAAACCACCGGAATAACAGGGCCTCTTATATGACACTGACCCCCTCTCTTGAGCACGAACCAACTCGATACATCTAGAAATATCAACAACCATCTAGAAGGAAATATCACTCCATGTCTCCTTGGCCATCTGAATCCTAAAAGTGTAAGTGAGCCCATCAATAAATCTCCTCGCTCGCTCTTTCTCAGTAGGAAGCAAGATAGTGGCATGGCGAGCTAAGTTCACAAATCGAGTCTCGTACTGGGTGACAGTCATACTACCCTACTGAAGTCGCTCAAACTACTTGTGATACTCCTCTCTCAGGGTGACAGGGATAAACTTCTCTAGAAATAGCTGTGAAAATTGATCCCAAGTAAATGCAGGCGACCCAGCTGGTCTAGTCAACATATAATATATCCACCATATCCGTCGCAAATTATATTTTTCTTATTTTATTTAATAAAATACATATTGTTCAAGCATATTTAAGATACTCTTAATAATAACTGAAATTCATAGAAATTAATATTCTACAAGATCCAAAATAGATACCAAAATGCAAATGTATAATTAAGATTAAAATATTTACAATTCTAAAATAAAGTTCAAACAAAAATAGTTAATTACTGAGAGACTGGAGAGTGAAGGTCGTCATCAGAAAGCGATGCATGAACCCCGTTAATACCAAAACATCTATAATACCAAAATAAAGTTCAAATAAAAATAGTTAACTACTGAGAGACTGGAGAGTGAAGGTCATCATCAGAAAGCGATGCATGAACCTCGTTAATATTAGTAGTAGGAGGAGGAGCTGGAGGTGCCATAGCTGATGGGTGATCGGTATGATTATCTTGCCCATGTAATGGTGAAGCTATCAATCCTCTTACTCGCTCAGCCAACACAGGAAGCATGTGATCAGTCAGTACAGGAACCATATGATCAGTCAATGCAGGAATCAATCGCATCACTAACTCATCCAAATTCTCCATCGGTGTTGACTGAGCATTCGGAGGTGCTGCTGATGAAGAAGCATCAGATCCAGAAGAGGCACGAAGATTCGACCCATAGAAATATTTTGCTTGAGATCCAAGACCATATATTCTTCTCTTCTTTTCCCCTCCCGCGGCTTGATAAAATGCTAAAGATTAATCAATATCAGATTAAGTTTGTGTTTGTTGCTGTAATATTTGCTGATATTTTTCCTGTAAATACCATAAAAATTAGTGAAATTCATTAATGATTAAGATGAACATTAGGGGAAAAGAAACGTTAAAAGCATAAATAAATTAACTGTTAAGTTCTTCATTCAAACAAAAGTTAGCAAAAATCATCTTTAGGACTGAAATAGGTGCTAAACAAGTAGTTCAAGTGGGACGTGAATGTCATATACAAAGTCAGTAAAATTAGAGGATTTTGGACTTACATGTACAAGTCGGAATCGCTCACTAACAAAAGATTATTCATCATGACCATGTGTATGGATGTGCAAGTGTAGCTCACTTGGTGTTGGATCTCGGCCCTTTTCAATAGCCTATACAAAAAACAAAGAACTTAATTTCCTTTGATAAGGTGAAACAGTTTACTAATGGACGTACCAAGAAGGTATACAACAGTACAAGTACAAGAAGAATAGCCCCAACAACAGTTTTCAGATAACAATTTTAGAAGTTGAGTTAAAAGATTCTCATTTAAAACTCGAGTGAGGAGTCAATCAACAAATTTCCTGATAAAAAGAGAACTTATGTGTACAATGACCATTTTTAATTCTACATAGTTGTACCAGACCATGGATTTTTATTAACTACATGTAACATCATTGGCTTTGGCTATATTCCCAGTAAGCACTTAAAACTGATTTTCCCTTATCCTTTGGAGGATTTAATCCAATTTCTCCAGTAAAATGAAAAGAGAAGAGCAAAGTTTCCCTAACTATTCTCTTTCTATCCCAAGTTTTTGCACATTATTAACTCAAGACGGGCTATGGCAAAACGGAGCAGAAAAATAAACATAACCAAAGAAAGCAACATAAAAAAGAGCTAAAAGGATAATGTCAAAGAACTAAACTACAACCTTTTCCACCCCTATCTACTTTATAACTCAACTCCTCCTTCATTGCAGGATTACTCATCAAAAGGATGTGTTAATGACAAATCGTGTGACCTCATCGGCCAATTTAAATAATTGCAACAACACCACAACAACTTACTAATCTATCTGTTTCAGCTAATAATAATGGGGATAATTCACTCGTTGGATGTCAAGGATCCGATGCTAATAAGCTGCTAAATACAACAACTGTTTCTAGGAATATTAATGCTACAGTTCCTGTTAAAACAGCCTTGGGGAGGGTTTCACAGGACTTAGCTGCAGCTGGGCAGATTGTGCAGCCTATGGATAGTGTTTCACAGGCTGTAAATGCAAGTTTGGAGACTACTAGTGCTGTGAATGCAACGTGAGTGAATGTTACAGTTGCTACAGGTGATAAGGCGGTGATCAAGGAGGATCAGTTGCCTAAATATTTGGTGCGCGATCGACCTGCTGCTGTAGTTGGTGAATCAGCTGATAAATCAGCAGGCCTTAAAGCTACTGTTGTGGCTGATGAGGGGAAAGATCAGGTAGGTGTTATGGCTTTGGAGTGTGCAGCTACTACAGGTTCTAAAGCATCAAATATAGAGGCTATACATCTTCAACTTTTAGCTGGAGTTGAGCAGCCTACTTCTGGGAGTTTGAAACCTACTATTGCTACTGCTGGTGCGTTGAATATAACAGTTGATCGAGATGCTACTGATGTTGTTGAATCAGTGTTTCAAGGAGCTAGGGTTTCTAATGTTATTCCTACAGGAGCTGGGAAAAACACCACTAGTAAGAGGCAGACTAATGTGCCAGAAGCATCAAAGTTGTTGTTGTTTGCTAACTCTTTTGGTGTTGATCGTGAGGCAACCTCAAAAAATTATAGGCAACCACAATCTCCAGGCAGTAGCAAACAACAATAACTTTCCAAGAACATAGGTGGTCGACTAGTTGTTTAATCACCAAATATCACCAAAATTGAAACTCAAATTTTTCTTGAGCTAAAAACACAAGTAGTCAAATACTTAACACTTAAAAATAACTACTAAGTAACCTGTTAACCCACCCGGATGAACCATAATCATCTCTAAGAAGGACTTCTGCAAACACTTTAGAGAATATACCATACAAAATCGTTTAGGACAGTTTTTCTCTGTCACACATGCTACTTCATTAAAAACAGAAATTACTATGCATTCTTATCGCTTAATAATGACAACAGAGAGGTCTAGAAAAAGATACAAACACTTGGTCGGTATAATTAAGTAGAAAATTAAAAGGATCTCAAATAAATTAGCTTAAGGGACAAGAATGGATTGGGTGGGTTTCACCAAACTAATAACAACGGGTGAGACTGTGAGTGAAGGCTAACTTCGCTCACACAGATCTAAAGATACCTAACTTTGATTTAAATCACCAAATATCACCAAGATTGTTATAAATCAAGAGTTCAACACAAAAGAAACCCCCAAATCAAATTTTAACAACACTAAGTAGTAAAAATATAAATATTTATGCACAAATAAGACATACCCAGAATATGTCAACTCCTACTTTATATTTGACTTCATATACTACAAAGAAAAAGAGGGGAGAGGTAAAATGCTTGATTTATTTTACATCTACCAAAACCCTAAAACATTTACTATAGAAAATTTGCTAATAAACAGAGAAAGAAGTAGAGACATACCATTTTTTTAGAAAAGAGATGACTTAGTAGCGCATCTGGGAAGATTAATGGAAGATTAGAGGAGGAGGAGAAGAAGAAGAAGAAGAAGGAAAGGGGATCATTACTCACGAAGAAGGAAAGGGGCTCGTTACTGTGAGGGAGGGTCTTATGACAAAGTGAAAATATTGGATGCCTTTTTTTTTTAATGCCTAGCGACAAACAATTCCGTTTCAACAAGGGAAAGATAGTTTCATTAAAGAAGCAAGATTAGCGACAAACTCGGTCCGTCGCTAAATACGTCGCTACAATGTAATAAATTTTGTCATCCAGATTTCCTCACTTATTTTGTTGCTAAATTATGGGCGCCATTTTTTAGCGACGGATTTTTTGCTTTGTCGCCATGTTGTCGCTTAATTAGATACTAATTCATCTATTTACCTTTTCTGCGACCAAACTCTATTTTCGTAGTTAATCCGTCGCTACTTAGCGACGGAAAAGTATTTGTCGCGGAAATCTATCACTAAATCAAGTTTTTTTGTAGTGACCACGACACTTACCTCGTTCCGCAACTAATTCAAAGTTCAATTACGGCCTTTAGAAACTACCCACGAATAGGGCTGCTTATCGGGCGGATTGGGCGGTTAATTACTCTTAACGGTTTGGCTTAACAGTTATCGGCTTTTAAATGTATTAATCCGCTAGCCACCCGATAAGATATCGGACGGATTGGTATCGGTTTAACTCTTATCGGGCGGTTTATCGGCCTAATTAAATCTATATTGCGTGCATTAATTGTTTGTTGACCGCCTAGCATACAAATTCATAATAGAAAATTACACATTGAGTCCCGACAAACATGTCTGCTAACGCCTACATAAGAATGATGTAGTGTGTCATGTGTTGTAGAGTGAAAAAAGTAGAACACATTGTAGGCTAGATTACATCCCAAAACAGACTACATATGAGTCCAGATATACATGTATGTTAACGCCTACCATTAAATCCCAAAGCAGACTACATTACATGAGTCCAGACATACATATGTCTGTTAACGCCTAGCATACAAATTCAGAATAGGAAATTCCAGTCTATATTCAAAGTGAGTCCAGGATATTTCAAAATGATTAATCCATAAGTGAGCAGAATACACAGAAATGTTTGGCCTGCAGCTAACGCCTAACAGAGCTTGAATTTATGCAGCTTCAAAGTTCAAACAACAACTTCAAATTTCTAACTTAAACTCTCAACCAGGCATTTCACGCTATATCATTAACCATACAAACAACATCGAGCAAAAGGCAGTTATGTATAGAAATAGGTATGGATTATAAGTAGTAAACAATTTACAGGAAACGCAGATGCGCTATTTTCCCAGAACATAATTCAAGACAGTACTATCGTTAATATTGTGGGATAAAAGTTGTGGCAACAACACTGTTGTTCTTCTATTAAACATAGACAACATGCATTAGTTTTAAAAAACAAAAGCAGAGGTGAACCATAGACAACAGCTTAAACAATCTTATAGTAGGGTGGGAGAATAAGCTAAGCAAATAGCTGGAAGAAGTGGAAGAGTTTTTGATATTTAATATATGTATGGATAAAAATAAATTTTATATATATATATATATATATTCTTAACGGGTTAACGGATTATCCGTTAAGAAAATTGAATAATCAGCCCCCAAACCGATAAGCCGTTAATAAAAAAATTTCAATCCGTTAAACCGTTAACCCGATACCAATAAACCATTAAGCTTCGGTTTCGGTTCGGTTTTCGGTTTCGGTTCGGTTTTGAATACCCCTACCCATGAATGAAAGAGGTTCAATTTAGATCATTATTGAAAAAGTCAACAAAAGTCAACCTTCAGGACCGCTTGGTCAAAACCCGAGGTTCGGACCAAAACTCGATCACACATTCACCCCCGAGCCCGATTATGTAGTTCAATTCGAAATCCGACCTCAATTCGAGGTCTAAATTTCAATTTTACAAAAATTACTAATTTTATCCAAATCCCTAATTTCTACCATAAAAATCCTAGATTTAAGGTTGAAATCTTATGAAATGAAATGAAAAATTTAAATAAAGTAGATTAGAGTCACTTACCAATGAATTTAAGAAGAAAAGCACTTGGGAAAATAGTCTCTAAGGTGTTTAGGCTTGAGAATTTTGAGAGAATGAGCTAAAATCTCGATTTTCTCAACTTTTGTCCAGGCACAGATGTCGCAATTGCGAATCCCGCAAATGCGAGAATATCTTCGCAACTACGAAGAAGCTCACATATTTGCTATCATCTCATTTGCGATGATTTGTTCGCAAATGCGAACTCTGGGACTCTGTTAATGCAACCTTTTAATCGCAAATGCGATCTATTACTGACCCATCCCCTATTCGCAAATGCGAACCTGACAGGAATTTGAATGTTTGCAAATGCGAACAATGACCTCACAATTGCGAGATCAGAAACTTGCACCAAAACCAGATGCACCAGCTATTTTTTCTAAGTCTAAAACCACTCTGAAGCCTATCCGAAACTCACCCGAGCCCTCGGAGCTCCAAACCAAACATGCACACAAGTCCAATAATATCAAACGAACTCGCTCGCGTAATCAAAATACCAAAATAACACCTAGAACTACGAATCGGACACTAAAACGAATGGAATTTTCAATGAAACTTAAGAACTTTCAATATTTCAACTGAATGTCTGAATTACGTCAAATCAACTCCGTTTTACACCAAATTTTGCAGACAAGTCATAAATACAGTAATGAACCTATACCAAGTTTCAGAACCAAAATCTGGATCTGGTAGCAACAAAGTCAAACTTCGATCAAACTTATTAATTCTTTAAACCTTTAAGCCTCTAGTTTTCAATAAATTGCGATAATTCGAGTTAGGGACTTCCGAATTCGATTCTGGGCATATACCAAGTCCCAAATTATGATACGGACCTACCGAGAACGTTAAAATACTTATCCGGGTCCGGTTGCTCAAAACGTTGACCGAAGTCAACTCAAATGAGTTTTAAAGCACGATTTCATATTTTCGTTAATTTTTCACATAAAAACTTTCCGAAAAAAGATACGGACTACGCACACAAATCGAGGAAGGTTAAACGGAGTTATTCGAGGTTTTAAAATACAGAATTGAGAGTTAAAGCTATAAATGACCTATTGGGTGCAAACATGTTCTATGCATTCATTGAATTGATATAAGCATGTGGTATGCATTCATTGAATTGATATAAGCACCGGGTGCTAGTAAGTTTGGATAGTCACGAGAAATCCGGCTTAACTTATTTCCTTATTTTTGACGCTTTCCTTTCGAGTAAAAGACCTAATTAGGCTCCTTGTAATGCTTAATTGTGTATTATAGAAAAAAATTTGTTAATGACAAACTCTTAGTAGAAAGGAATTTATGAAAATTCTTTTAGAGAAAGAACTTCATTGCTTGATGTCAAATTAGGATATGGGCAGAAAAATAGATGATCTATTCCCTTTTTTTTTTTAAAGTCATCTTGAAAATTGTGTGATGCTTACTCTCAAGGGATGCGTAACTGTTGGTAATTTCTAGTTGGCAGTAATGCAAAGTAAAAGATTCTTTGTGGGTATTGTTTTTCTTCGTTGTTTGTCTTATGTAACATATGAAAGATTCATATGGATCAGGAAAACTCTCTTTTCCTCCATATATTGAGTTGTCCTTTATTGGGCTAGTAAAAGAGAGTGGCTTCATAGAATATGTATATTATATATTAATATATAAAAATTATACACTTTGTCGGCTATTATTTTTTAGAGCTGCTATACTCATGTATAGTTTTTCCTAATTTTAATCCTTGTAGCAGTTGTGATATAATTTCTGTAACAACTACAAATTATTAATTCTTCCTTTTGTAAACTAGCTAAATGACGATAAACTTGTACATCAATGGTCCAACGTATATCAACATATATAGGAAGCGTCCATTGACAGCAAGGAACTGGTCGAAAATATGAGCAGCACATAATCAACATGGATAAGTTCTCTAGAATATTGAGAAAGGAGACAACTCAAGATTACGTACCTTTCTTTTCGATTAAGCAAGTTCTGATAAATGCCGTCTGTGCAGCTTCAGAGCTTACCCGCAGACTGTGAACTGAGTTAAGTTTATCAAACGTCATTTTTGCCGAAAATATTCATTAAATAATTAACATTTTTCTAGAAATAATATCTACATATATAATAAATTTACAAGCTTTAATTAGATCCTCTCTAGCGCCATATAAGAACACATACAACTATACAAGCTAGTTCAATACAGTTCATGCAAGGCGTGCACGCTGATGTAGGCAAATGTGAAAATCGCAAATGAGACAAGCATATATCGAGTCAAATTTACCAGAAGAAAACGTGAAGATCGTGTAACTTTGCCAAAAAATGGGATAAAGTAATAACAGACTCCAGAACACCAGTTACGTACATGTCGCCTAGCTCACTACTTTTCTCTACATTCTTTTTATATTTTTGGTTTAATTACTATCACATTTCATCCGTGCCTTCATTCTCTTGTTATTTAAAGTCAAATATTTGCCCCTTTTTTTAAAAAATCTTTTCACTAGAATTTTGAGTAAACGAATAATGACGGAGAAATTCAGGTCTCTAGCATTCTTGATTATACTCTTGCTCTTTGTCCAGTCAGTCAAATCAGAATTTCCTCTGGCACCAGCATTATATGTTTTTGGGGATTCATTATTTGACAGTGGTAATAATAATCTTTTGCCAACTTTTGCTAAGGCTGATTTCAAGCCTTATGGTATAAATTTCAATGGAGGAGCTACTGGAAGGTTTACAAATGGGAAAACTGTAGCTGATTTTATTGCTGAATTTCTTGGATTGCCGTTTTCTCCACCTTACTTGAGTTTACGAGGTTCAGTAAAACTCACAGGGTTAAATTATGCATCTGGGTCGTGTGGTATTTTACCTGAAACAGGAAATATCATCGTAAGATCATACTTTTTTGTGTTTTTGTTCATTTGCTTTTGTTTAACTTCACATTTGGAAGGAAATGAATTACTAGCTAGCTGTTCTAATCCTAATAGTTGAGCTTTTATATATAGCATGAAATAGTTTTTATAACGAGGCGCTTTCATGAATAGGGATTTTCTGCTAACGGACTTCTCTTTTTAGCACTTCATTTCGTTTCAAAAGAATTTTGATTTCAGCCGACTGTGCTTTTGATTTCAGCCGACTGGGCAAAGGGAAAGAAGAGATGGGTGGTCCGAGAACAATAACGAAAGAGTACTCATAGCCCCACTCTCAGTCTTCCCCGCGCCTTTTTGTTAACCCAACCCGGAGTAATGCAGAACTCCTTTTTTAATGTATAGATAGAGCCAAGATCATCTAAAAAGATAAACCATAAATAACTTAGATACATAGTCTAAAGGGGTTCAATTGAATCTCTTTCTCATCCAAAATTTATATTGTGCAAATAGAATAAAACTATTTTGTTTGTATAAATATAGATATTTTTTAGTGTAGTGGTAAAGGTAGTTTTTCTTTCCCTTTTTTTTTTAAAGTCATCATGTTCAAATCTTAGTTATGGCATTTTTGCAATTTTTCCCTTATTAGAAAATTGTATAAAGGGGTGAGATTTGAATCTCTTTCATCAAAAAATTATTCTTCCAAATAGAATAAAAATATTTTTTTTTGTATACATATAGGTAGTTTCTATTGCAGTGGTAAAGGTAGTTTATTTTTTTAAGTCATCGGATTCAAATCCTAGTTATGGCATTTTTGCAATTTTTCCCTTATTAGAATGAGATCTTTGCACAAATAGCCGGTCATATTCATTATTTACTTTTTCTAGCCATATATATAGTTTATATAATGATTATATATAATTATACACATATAGTACATAAATTATACATATATTATAACTCCGCCGGCTATTTTTAATTTAAGCGCTTGGATGAGCGGCTATTTGAGTTAGTTCTTCTATTATAATTTTGTCACTTAATAGCTATATAGTGGAACTAGTTATCTTAAAAATAAAGCTATATAACTTCTTAAAACATATTGAATTATAGTTATAAAATTTATTTATATTTCAGTGTATCTAAGTTAAATCCTAATCCAACTAGTCTGACTTATTTCTTTTCCTGATTTTTGGCAGGGGAAGTGCCTGCATTTGTCTGAGCAGGTTGATTTATTCCAGCGAACGGTGGAGCAAGAATTGCCTAAGCAATATGATGATCCTGAGGAGCTTTCCAGTTATTTGTCAAGGTCCATTTTTCTCATCTCCACAGGCAGCAATGACTACGTAAACAACTACCTACAGCAAAACTTCTATGACAAAAGCAAACACTACAGTCCTGAATCCTTTGCCAAACTTCTCATTGATGCACTTTCTCAACAATTTCAGGCAAGCCCTAGCTCCTTCTTAAAAGTATAAATAACTTTTATACTATCAGTGTAATTTAATCTGGTTTAGCAAATTACCACATGTTAAAATAGGTTAAATTAGTGTTTATCAGTGAATATTGTGGGTTGTGCAGAGGTTATATCGACTAGGAGCTAGAAAGGTAATAATGTTCGAGATAGGGCCAATTGGTTGTATTCCATCACTTACAAAGCAGCTAAAGCACAATGGACTTTGCGCTGAAGAATATAACAATCTTGCAGTAATCTTCAACAACCAACTCAGTGACATGCTCAAGAATCTCACTTCAACTCTCCGAGGCTCGGCACTTATTCTTGGCCATGCTCACTGGCTTGGCTTCGACGCTGTCACCAATCCTTCTACTTATGGTAATACAGTCAAATCTCACTGTAACATTCTCATTGGTTTCGATATTTTTTTGTTACTATAGTAAAGTGTTGTTATAGAAAATATATATTATAACATAACATGAAAATTTGGTTCCAAAGAAATTGGTTATTATGAAGTGTTGTTATATAGGATGATTGTTATAGAAAGATCTGACTGTATATAACTAAAGTGATAGATTAATTTTACGTATGATTATGCATTGAACCACGGGTCTATTATAGAAAATCATTAAACTAAATTTCGTAGCTAACAAGTACATTTATGTAATCTTATATTTCACATCAAAATGAAAATCACAAGAAATTCACTAATCTAGCGTCGGAAATTACAAATAATTAAGCTGCCACATTAGATAAGACTATCAAGTATGCACCACTACGTCACACATCAAATCCATATCCACGTCACAACACATATATGTTGTCATCATTTTCCCATTTCTCTCAATTATTTACCTCCATTTAATACATAGTTTCCCGTTTTTAAAGTTGAAGTTTATTAGCAGACATAAGATATTGCAACGCTTATTTTAGTTTAATTTTATCTTATGTGGCAACTTAGTTGTAATTTCCGGTGCCGGGTTGACTAATTCTTTTGGATGATTTTCGTTTTATGCGAAGTATAGGATACTTAAGCTTGATGTAACTTACTTTTTTTTTTTTGGTTAAAAAAATTAATTTTATGACTTTGTTGCAGATTGATGATCATATGTGAAATCAACCGATCCAATTTATGTGTATTTTAGTCAAACATGATTAATTGCTTGGAAGAAAATTGAAATATTTTCTCTTTTGTAGGTTTAATGGATCTAATTGGCCCATGTTGCATCACCTGGGCAAATGGGACATCAGCTTGCATACCTGAACTTTTGCCCTGCCGCAATGCAGAAAAACACTACTTCTGGGATGGTTATCATCTTACTGAAACCGTATATAGGGTTATTGCCACAAAATGTTTCAATGGGACTGATGTTTGTATTCCCAAGAATATTAAGGAGCTTGTGGAAGATTGACAAATTAAAGACTGTTCATTAAGGAAAAGAGTTATATATATATATACAAGTACAACTACGTGCATGTAGATCATGGAAAATGGACTTGGAAGAAGTTAGAAAGTTGAAAAGCGGACCAGTAGAAGTTTGATATGAAGGATGATTTAATTACATAGTGTTTTCATTTATAAAAACTCCGTTTATAATGAGAGCTCTCTTGATATACAAAGAGTACATTATATATATATGATGAGTAATACTCGAACAGTTATATCAAGTTTCTCTGATATTTCTGTCTTGGTTATAAGCGCGGAGTCAGAGTGAATTTAAAGTTTATGGGTTTGAGATTCTAGGCTTTTTAAGTTAATGGGTTCTAAATTAGTAATTTGTACATATTAAATAAATTTCTCAAAATAAATATAGAGCTTAGATCACACCCCTAGGAGTGCGGCTCTTTCCGGACCCTGCGTGAATATATGCGGGATGTTTCGTGCATCGGGCTACCCTTTAGAAGCAACGCTAAAGTTGTCTCTGTGTATCACGGGTTCGAGCCGTATAACCAGTCACTAATGTTTGTATTAGAGTAGGATATTTACATCATACCTTTGGGGTGCGAGCCTTTTCTGAACCATACCTGAATAAGCGGGATACTTGTACATGAGGCTGTTCTTTAAATATAAAGCTTAAATCAAAGTTATTGAGTTCAGCCGAACTCGTATCTTCAAGGCAAACTCTGTCCCTTAAGCGGCTCTTTGGATTTAAATGGGATTTTTCATATTTACTAAGTGAGGAGTAAAGCTATTTTTATCAAAAGATTTTTCATTTTCAGAAATTAGTTCGGCAAACGGACTTGAGATAACGAATAGTTAAAACAAAACAAAAAATAATCAACAGGTAAATTAGTTTTGATTTGTTAAGATAAAAATTCAACTGAATATCTTGTTAACCAACTAAAATTTCCTAAGTTTCAATTTATATGTTCTATTATTCTTTTTGGTATGTTTTAGAAAGCATGTAATATTTCAATATTAATTCTACTATTTAAGTTTTACCCTTAATGACATTGATATTTAAGATTAAAAAATTCAAAAAGTATTTTAAATTTATTATACATGTTTTTGGTTTAAGATTTTAAGATATAATGTTGTTAAATCAAACTAAAATACATGTAAATAAAACCGAGTAATGTAAACTAAACATATCGTTAAAATGGTATGCCACGGACCCATGGTGCTACAAGCTGTACTACGAGCACTTTAGATGGACATTACGAGGTAATCATTCACACAGATTAGCTCCTTACACAGACGCGTGTCAAACAAAAACACCAGAAAAAAAAATCTCTTTTTCTCCGTACAACTTCCATACGTCTTAACGCCTGATTCCATCCTATACTTTTATCATCAACCTCAACAAAACATATGCATAATTTGTGATTTTGCAAAGATAGCCGTATTTTAATTGAACACAACATAATATAGCGTTCAAATTTGCAGGCTTTGTCCAAATCACCCACATACATTTGTAGGAAGGCGAAGCTGTTCTTGCAAACATATTTCTGTACGTATACAATTTAAACATATCAATTATTTGGGAGTGATTTTTGGATAATTGATTCGTTATACTGCAATTGTTTTTTCTCTCAAAGTATAGTTGGTCCAAACGCGGATAAAGGAAGATGGTGTTAAAATAGTTGTGGGGTTATTGATTGATTGATAAATTGGTATATACATTAGATAGGGGAAGCGATGGGAGCTGTAACGTCGTCGATGGCGGCAAAGTTTGCATTTTTTCCGCCAAATCCGCCGTCGTATGGGGTGGCGGTGGAAGAATCAACGGGAAAACTTAAGATGACAGAGGTGGTGCAGAGGGAAGACGTGGACATTTTGAAGCTAGGAACGAAGAGAGGGACGGAGATTATGGCCATGTACGTGAGGAATCCGGCGGCGAAGCTGACGCTGCTATACTCTCACGGCAACGCGGCTGATTTGGGGCAGATGTACGATTTGTTCACCGAACTTAGTCTTCATCTCCGGGTCAATTTGATGGGGTATCTTTCTTTCTTGCTCCTTTTTTAAAAAAAACTCTCTGGTTACATTTTATATGGCATTATTTGACTAGATATATAGCTTTTTAAAAAAAAAAAAAAAAGCCTTTTCATAGATGCCAAAAGTATTGTATAGTTCTTAAACATGCCATGACATCTATATGGCTATAAAAATATTTTGTTGAAGATAAATTGAAAAGTTTGAAAGTTAAATTATTTTTAAATATAGAAAGTTATTATTCTTTTTAGAAATAACCAAAAAAAATTAGTGTCAGATAAAATTGAACAAGTCAGAATAGTGTCATATAACGCATTAGAATTAAAACGAGGCCAAAAACAGCAGAATGAGCATAGAGATTCAGAATATAATATTTTAGGATGTGTTATTGAAGCTTGTTCTGTTGGAGCAGAACCGAATTATTGGTTCAACAGAAGATTCAATTACTATACAACAAGGTGGATGTGTTTATCAAGACTTTTGCTGTCTGTAGAGGAGGTTCGTGAACTCCAAAGCAGTACTCGAGCTTCTTAGTATTTGCATCTGTGTGTACATATTTACATAGTAAAAGAAGATTTAAATTTATATCGCACTGTATAATTTTCTACATATATACACATATATAGTCTAAATTCAAAACAGTGAGTTGTTTATATGCTGGATTATATATGTGCTTGCTAATTTAAAATAGAATGAAGCTACCTTAAGTGTAATGTAGTTGATTAATCCAGAGATTCAGGAATAAGCTTGTGGTTGCTGCAGTAAATCTTTTAGTATCACTATCTGATGTGTAAACTGACCCCGAGGAGATAATCTATTATTCCTAGTTGTTTTGTATATGCTCTCTTCATGCAGAGACAATAGTGGATAAATGATCTCCTCACTGTTGTTGTGATATTACCCTCCCCCGCTATGAAAATTTGACATTGCAGTGATACTTTCACGTGGTTTAGGAACTACTATTTCCAACCTGACCTGGTGGATATGCCTTAATGTTGACAAAACTTGCTTCTTTTATGGTAAACATAAGCTTTCGTCTTAGTTATGTGGTTTGTAAAAAGTGACAGAACATGTAACATTGACATATATCATCTTGGAAATCTCTCATGCTCGTCAGAGACTTCCTGGTCTTCAAAGTCTGGGAGATGCTCACTTTTCATTCTCCACTGGATTTCTTCCTCTCCTCGCTTTTAATCTGAGTGCCTAATTTTATTTGAACGGCACCTTTGGGCAGAGGAAGCTTGAAGGAACAGTTGCTGCAAGTTTTGGAAAGTTTGCTTAGTCTTTCTTTTTGTGGAACACTGAAAGTTTTGACTTTAAATCCCACCCTTAATTTATTTAATAAAAGATAGACATATGGATCCAAATTACCTCAAAATTTCTGAGTTTCCTCTCTTTTCTGGCAGGTATGACTATTCAGGGTATGGACAGTCCACTGGCAAGGTATGAAATATTTCTTTAGATGATTAAGTTTAGGTAGTTCAAGAAGAAATTATTTGATTCTGTATTCTTATTTTGCTATAGCCAAGTGAGCAAAACACTTATGCCGATATAGAAGCTGCATATAAGTGTCTTGAAGAGACATATGGGGTGAAGGAGGAGGATATAATATTGTATGGGCAGTCTGTTGGTAGTGGACCAACATTAGATTTGGCATCCCGCTTATCAAGATTGAGGGCCGTGGTTCTACACAGCCCAATTCTCTCTGGAGTTCGCGTCTTGCATCCAGTTAAGCGGACGTACTGGTTTGACATATATAAGGTTAACGTTCTATTCGTGGCAGTTATGTGGAGCTTTGTTTGACCTGATTTTTTATGTAATATTATTTTGTATTTAGCTGCTTTTCTTTCTTTTCTCTATGCAGAATATTGACAAAATACCATTGGTTGAGTGTCCTGTCCTCATTATCCATGTGAGTATCCATTTTTTCTTCATAAATATATCACATTTCCTTAGGAAGTTTTTTTGTCAAGGATTGGTTACTGTTGATAAGTAGCAAAACTGGTTCACTGGTTCAAGCCTGCAATGGAGCAGGCACCTCTGCCTGCGATCACAGCTGAACATCTGTTTGGCAGTTCCTCCTCCAATTTCCATCTTGTTGCTCTTTTACGACTCCTCCATATCTGCTGAGTGCTGTCCTTATTCTAAGCCAAATTCAATGTGACTTTTGGTTACAAACTGATGAGTCACATGTTTTTACGGGTGGTTGTGTTTTGGGGAAGAAATTAGAGGTTGGACTAATATCGCGTGTTCTTTGCTATTGTGCCTCCGGTTTGACCAAGTTAAGCCTCCCAATAGGAAACTTGTAATCTCATGAGGGAGTTACAATTCAATTTGCTCCCTTATTCCTCTTCCTCCTTCCAGTCTTCCCCTGCCAGCTTCTACTACACTCATGTCCCTGCCATTTTTCTCCACTTTTTTTTGTAATGCATTTTGTTCGTCTCTTTTCCTTGTCCTTACATGATTCCTTATCTCAATGACAAAAGTCTTGTTTTAGTAATTAATCATGAAGTTATGCCTTTGTTTTTCAATTGATTGTTTTCCAACTAGTGAATAGTGTAAAAAATTAACTCTATATCATGAAGCTATCCTCAGAAATTGAGTCAGTATCCGAGAGAATGGTAGAGATAGAAGACCTGTATAGTTTGGATGGATTGATTCCTTGGGCAGAATCAAGTACTGATATGGTAGCACTTGATTCTAGAATTGCTAGCTGACATTCCCATATGAACTTTTTTGACATTAATTTCTAGGGCACTGCAGATGATGTTGTGGATTGTTCTCATGGTAAGCAGCTGTTTGATCTATGCAAGCAAAAATATGAACCGTTGTGGGTTGAAGGTGGTAACCATTGTGATTTGGAGCTGTACCCCGAGTACATAAAACATCTGAAGAAGTTCTTATCAGCTGTTGAGAAATCTACGGTTTCTAAAAATGGAAATGCACCAAGTACGGACCAAATAGATAAACTTGAAACATCGAAATAGCAGAGATTGTAGATGCAGGCCATGCAAACACCAAAAGGAGAAATCTAGACCAAGTACAGAAAAGCAAGAGAAACCCTATAAACAAGCACATATCAGAGAGATTTATCAAGAGCTACTAGCATGGACAGGAACGAAACGTCAACAAAGAGTATCGATCTAGCAGAAAGGACCAATAACAATTTGAACCCACCAGAGAAAGCAAGAAACATGTTTGTATAGATTTTCTACTTTTTGGTATACTTTGTGTACAGGAGATTTTCCCACTTCAATGAAATTAATTTTCTTCATAAAAAAGGAAAGCAAGAAACAGCATTTATCTTTCATATTATACTAGCTGGAGTGTCTTTCATCTTTTGTTTCCTTGGGCTAATTAGCATGATCTGAAAATAAAACTTAAATCATATCACCATAGAGATCAGAGGGGGTTTCGATTTTGTCTGGCAAATTCGTGTTGTGTATGGTTAAGCTTTTAGGTTTCAAGACCTTTGCAGATTCTTGAATTTAGTTCTCTTTTTTAAGTCTTTAGCTACCACTATCTGTTTAATAACACCAATTTTGAGATAAAAAACATTTAACTGTGTATGTTCTCCCCTACGAATGAAGTTGTGGAGACCCTTCCCAGGTTTTGGCATCTTTCATTCCCATGAAAGAGATCCCAGGTGTAGTGCCTGTTCACTTTGAATATCTCGAGGCTCGAATTTATTGATGTTGAAGAATCAGCAGATGAATAGTGGTTAGGATAAGATATCAATCAAGCGAATAGAGAGTTGCCCTTTTTTGATTAATCTGGTGATAAATTTGATTGTAGTCAAGTTGTTTTGAGTTTAAAGACGAAGATGCCTCCAACTACTTAGGGAACCTGGCCAAATATGCATAATAGTGTAGGGATTCAGGTAGCAAGTCCCATTCTCAGACCGGTTGTGGGGGAGGAAGACTCCACACCGTGGTTCTTAGCCACGTGCTCTATTTGAAAAAGCATTTAACAGTATGTTTTTTAAATTTTTTCATTTATAAGGTAAAATTTTGTTACTAATAAAGTACCAAGATGGTACAACATAGTACAAACCGCAAACAGGAACCAAACAAACAGCCTACTCATTTTTCCTCCTAGCAAATCCATATACTGATTCATATTCTCTAGAAGACTGCTGTTACACCAAAAATAAAGATTATGAAGACAAACTATTCCTAGTTCTAGAGAGATGCTCCTTTTGCTCATCAATATTCAACCCAGCAAAGCAGTATGTTCTTTAGTTACCTTAACATTTACATTTGGTACAGACCCAATTAGATTATTTCACTTGATTCGCACAAAATTCTGAAAAGGGTCATTTTCTTAGAACAGTTAAAGTTTAATTATTATATGAAAATATTTTCATAAACTAAACTAGTGAAATTGATTAATTTTAAGATCACTCATTCGATAATCATTTAGTTGGAAAATTTAGAAATGACTAATTTTGGTCCTCCACAAAATCAAGAATCATTGCAGCACACGATATTGGATTGGTGTAAACACTAGGTAGAGTAAATTCCCCCCCCCCCCCCCCCCCCCCAACAAGAGCAAGATACACAAAAAACTATTGTACCCAAAAACTGAAAAGATGAGTCAAGAGTAAAGACAGAACAAAAGAATCATATATATTGCAAAAATAAAAACAAGCAAAATCCAACAGAAGTTCTTCCAAAGACTTCTTACCGGGATTTTGTTAGTTGTATACTCAATAGCCTCCTTTCTATTTGACCTTATCAAAAAAAAAAAAAAAATAGCCTCCTTTCTATTTGAGATAAACAGTTGCTAAATTCATCTTTTTATTTGTATGGAGTTTCTTGATGACATACAAAAATCAAGTTCGATTCAATCCAGCAACAGCTTTGAGGATGTAACAGTAGAAACAAAAAGAAGAATTACAGTTGATTCATGATGATGGAATTTGGCACACAGACTGCACTTTGGATTCCAGCAAGGAAACGTACTTATCAAGCATCGAAATTACAGCTTCAAACTCTGTAACTTGCTGCTCTATTGTATCAATTTGTTGAACGTACTCGTCAAAGCTGCCACTTTTAGACTTCAATTGCTCCACAAAGATCCTCAATCCTGAAGCCACATCTCCAAAGCCTTTATATTCTTCAGCAACTCTTGTATTCATTTTCTCCACTATTCCAAGTACATTGTTGGTTTCCTGGTATGCAATTCGCAAAGCAGCATTATGATAAAAGCAGAAATTAACTTCAGTACCAGCACAACAAGTAACAGTTTTTGGATTTTAGACTAACATAATCCATTTTGAAAGTGTATTTTAATATTAGTGGCTGTACTCACAAAGACCTATCTACTGGATATGTCACTACGATGCAGGATTCATTTTAAGCGATGAAAAACGAAGATGCTAGAAGGTTCATGGTAAAGGAAAACTTTAAATCAAAAGAAGACAGAACAAGTAAAGCTAAGCAAACAAGAATTCTTCTATGCTCTTGTCTGGATCTAGCTTTGCTTGCTTCCTCAAACGAATGGCTAATACTGCTTTTGAGTGAACTAAAGGGAGGAATGAGGGAGTTACTGAAACAACAAACACTTCTTTGCCTTGGATGAAACAATGGGGTCACTCATCCTATCTGAGCAAAACAACTGGTCAGGTTCCACGAAACTTTACTTAATCCATGATCTTGAATTGCGCAATAATGATTTCTAATAAACCAGAGGCGGGAACGAAATATGAACCAACAATTTCACAATAATTTCTCCTTGCAACGAATAGTTACCATTAACTGATCATTTGTGAGCTAAACATCTTGTCAGATTCATCAAAAGAGCAATCTTCCACTTTATCCAGGCAAATTATTTCTTAGCTGCCTGCTAAGGAAAACTATACGGCTGTTTTTGGGATGGCAACCTTGCAGTATGTTTACAGTGAGAAACATGTAAGGAACGGTAAAATTCCTTACAAAATTATGTCCATGCTGCTAAGGTAAGTTAAACACTAATTGCAAATTCAGTAATTAGTATATGCAAAGGCGGGACAACATATGAGAAAGAAAGAAAAACTAATTTATACAAAAGTTTATCATATCTAGGCTAATGAGAAACCCATCCAACCCCCCGCCCCCTTCACATCCCCAACAAAAGAAAGAAAAAGAACCAAAAGATATACAAAGCAGCATTTTGAAAAAAAATTCCAAAAGCTTTCTTATACCTGGAGCTCGCCTCTTATCATCATGGAAACATTGGTGAAAAGATCATTGAGTGACTCGGCCAAGGGGTCCTGCTCCATCTTTTGAAGCAATTCACCGTCTAAGAGCTTGATGGGTGAGCAAAAGATATTGCACTTGCTGTTGGAGTATTTTAAGAAAATAAAAGCAACAAAAATAACAATTTTGGTATAATTTGAGGATACAATGCCAAGAGTGAAATTTCTAATGAAGAGATTGACTGTAAATTAATTACGTCAGGGCAAACAAGAGAAAGCCAGGCAAGACATTTGATCGGCTTCAATTATTACTTGAGTGCTAATAATACATGAATATTAAAAGAATGTCTAAGATGAGGAAAACTACTGCTCAATGTTTGGAGCATAAGTGGAGTAGACTAGAGAAAGTTCATACTAAACATCAAGATAGTATGTGAAGAATAGCTGTTGCTACCATTGCCTAAATCTTGCCTCATGTCCTGAAGCCACCATCACTCAATTCATTATCAAGTTCGACAGTTCTATCTAAACACGTAACTTTGCTTATTTATAAATTCAGTTTCAGCACTTGATGTTTATCAACTACTTTTAAACAGCTAATCCAAATGGACTCTAACTTCCCAATTAATGAGCGAGAGTCGTTATTTTACAAACATCCCAACTCTTACTCGAATCACTCGCTCAAATCAATACTTACACATTATTATCAGTTTTAATACTAAAAAAATTCATCAAAACACTATCTAATTTGCCAACATTATTATCAACCTTTAATTAAAAAAATCAAGAAATATCGTCCATTCACCAGCCAAATACTAGAAAACAAGTGAGAAAACCACTTATTTTCCTAGAAAATAGTTTCCTCATACCATAGGACTCTTACCTCTTTCAAAATAGAACCCCCCCAAAAAAAACAAAAGGGCTTCAGTTTCTTGTGAATTTTGATGCATCCATGAAGTCCGAAGCTAGTAGTAAAGAAAAATCTCTACTTGTCCTATACCACTAGTATATTTCCTATTTGATCAAAACAGTTATTATTTTAAAAAAAAAAAAACAGAGTTTGCATCAGGTTATCATAATGCTATTCACAATAACCTATGTATAGTTCAACAATCGAACTCTCTGGTTTTCATGAATTAAAAGAAACAGACTGTTTATAACAAACTTTGAGAAATTTGTTGACAACTCATTATATAAGCAACAATTAACACTCGAACGCACGATTTTCTAACCAAAGCTTCCATTTTTGCCCCTTTTGTTAAAGAAGAAAATTTCGCTTTCAATTGGGTCCAATAATCTTCAACAAACGGATTCAATTTGAGCTAACTCTTTCCACAGTTTATGAGAGAACCTGAAATACTGAACTATAAAACGAATCGACAGACATATAAAGTAGAACTATAGATACCTTCTTCGGAACCGGAGAAAGATAAGTATGAACGGAGAGTCCCCTTCTGCTGATGATGAACAAAATAGGGAGTCAGCAAATCAGAGGACAAAGGGGACATTTGCTGGGTTCGTATCTCCTAAACACAAAATTGATTTATATAAGCTCACATAGGCGAGTAGCATATTATTAGTACAACGAGTTTAACTGTTGTGCACTGCGTGTAATAATTATTTACCTAATCAGTTCATTTAAAAAGATAATAACAAATAATTTTATCTATTAGTTTATTAGAGACCTAAAATAATATTAATAATAATCTATTATAATAGGTTAAATTGTATAAAAAAAAATTATTACACCATCAATATATATAACTTTAAATGACATCACATTTAAACTCGAAATGATAATCTATGCTATGCTGGTAGAAGGTTACGAATTGCTAGTGCCAAACTATTAGACGAGCATAAATTGGTCCAAACATTAGTATTATTAAAAAAGTAGCTTTTTTTAATCAAAATAAAGAATATAATAAGTTTAACTATGTGTTATAATTTAACCTGGCACATCAATGTTAGTCAAAATGTGCTAAATCATTTTAAGAGTCATGACATAATTTCCAAAGTTACTCAGTATGTGCTAAATAATTTTAAGAGTCATATTTTTTCTTATTAATATAGGTTGGGTCAAATATTTTGGATAGTGTACATCATAGTCTAACCAATCTATTTGACAAGTTAAGATTCAAACCATTGAAACCAAATCGTTAATTATACAACTTATTAAACCTTCAAAATCACTTACTAAACCATCAAAATTTGGACAAGTTAAAAGGTGTTACATAAATTTGAATTAACGAGAACATCACTAGCTCAGCAATGACGTTGAATACCAGTCCATCTATATAAGCATTTTTGGAGCGATTGACATGCTGTAAAAAAAATGTGAAGAATTAACCCAAATAGCTGTACATCTAATCTTTTAAATTAAAAATAGCCGGTGAATATATAATATATGTATAATCTATATATAATATATGTCTACCGACTAGAAAAATTAAACATTGAATCTAGCCGGTTGTTTGTGTGACAATCCCGAGTTATATCACCATTAGCTAATTTGGCATCTTTAATCTGATTTAAACTTAATCTTTATATCTAAGTTTGTTTGTACTTTAGTTATCTCTCAATCTGTCCAAATTCGTTGGATATTTTTCACCTCACTATTCAAACTAAGTGAACTTTAATCGACATTTTAGATTGTATTGAGTTTTTTCAAATGTTTTATTTTTAAAGTACTCCCTTCATATGGTGATCGACTATAGAGATAAAATTTCACCCACTCACTCATCGCCAATATCGTAAGAAAGTCCTGTACAAAGTGTCAGAGTGTAAAAATTAAGCCTCTGGACACGAGATTTCAAATTTGAAATTCAAGCCATTTTTTTCCACCTCTGAACAATATAACTGAAATAAATGAAACATGCATATCCAGCAAAATATGAACCACATTGGGTTTATATTGTTTCCACGGTTCGTGACATCCTGGTCACATGAAGGCAACAAGAACCTTTGTATCGAGGCCTCCCTTTAGGGGGGTCCCAATGCATAAGCAGAAATTCATATGAACCAACATATAAGTTGAACTTCAGACCAGCTTACTACGTCTAACAGAGCAGTCCGTAAAAGGAAAACTGCCAAGATTACGAGCTCTAAGTGAGCTTTGCTTGTCCTCCATGGAGGATTCAGAAGTTTCTAGAATATGCAACTCGAAGAAAGAGAGGGAGATGAATAATAGGGAGTCTCTGATTTGGGAAAATGAAAACTGAACGAACTATTATTGAGCAATGTACACGTATACACATAAGCGACCAAAAAGAGTGAAGAAAAAGTAACAGCTAAGCCAACACATCTAAGCTAACAGCTGGAAATCCACTAACTAATTAACTGTCTAATGATATGCTGACTCAGCAAAAGTATACAAGTATAAAATATAAATATAATCTCAATACCCTCCCCTCCCCCCCCCCCAAGTTGGAGGTGAGGCAATCACAGCCAACTTGCCAAGAACAGAAGAATGTTTCACCCCAGTGAGAGCCTTAGTGAGGACATCTACAAGTTGCTCTCCAGTGCCAATGTGATGCAAAGAAACAAGGCCCTCCTGAAGCTTGGTGAGCACAAAGTGGCAATTCATTTCAATGTGCTTTGTTCTCTCATAAAACATATGGTTTCTAGCAAATTGTTCGGCAGACTGGCTATCAAAATGCACAGGTATGGGCAAGGAGACTAGAACAGTGAGTTCATTAAATAACCTGTGCAACCAGACTAGTTCCCCAACCACCTTCCTAAGTTCTCTATACTCTGCTTCTGCTGAGGATAGGGAGATGGTTTTTTGTTTCTTAGACTTTTAGCTCACAGGGCTGCCACTTAGGAGAACAATGTAACCAGACACTGACCTCCTAGAACCAGGGCAAGCTGCCCATTCAGAGTCACAGTAAGCAGTAATGGAAAGATCAGTTGCATTGCTAAAATATAAACCCAAGGTAGGATCTTTCTTGAGGTAACTCAATATGTGGTAAGCTATATGTAGACGGGGTTCCTTGGGGTCTTGCATAAATTGACTCAATTGTTGAACCTCATATGTTATATCTAATCTAGTGTTGGTAAGGAAATTTAAATTTCCAGCCAATTTTCTATAGAATATAGGATCATACAGGGGAGAACCCTCCTTAGCCTTCAGTTTAACTATTGGATCAAGAGAAGAGATTAGGCTGGTTGAATGTAGACAGGCATACCCCTTTAGTATATCCAAAACAAACTTTCTCTGTGAGATAATGATGACATCTTCCTTGTAGAGGACCTCCAGTCCTAGGAAATAATGTAGTTGCCCCAGATCATTAATTCTGAATCTATCATGTAAGAAAGCTTTGAGCTGATCAATTTCCTCTGAATCAGTCCCTATGAGTACGACATCATCAACATAAGCTGCTACAAAGACAGCGGAGGGCTCATGTTTCTGGTAGAACAGGGAATAATCATGAATGGAATGTGTGTAGCCCCTTGAGTACAAGGCCTCAGTTAATTTAACATACCACTGCCTGTTGGCCTGCTTCAATCCATAAAGGGACTTATCCAGCTTGCAGACTTAATTTGGTGACTGTACCTCTAGTCCTGGTGGGGCCTTCATGTAGACTTACTCATGAAAATCTCCATGGAGGAATGCATTTTTTACATCTAGTTGGTAAATCTGCCATCCTTTTTTAGTTGTAATGGTAATCAAGGACTTCACAGTGGTCATCTTGACCACGGGAGAAAAGGTCTCTATGTAATCTATGCTAGTTTGTTGTGTGTACCCCTTTCACAACTAGACTGACTTTGTATCTTTCTATGCTACCATCATATTTATGTTTGACCTTGTACACCCACCTACACCCAATAGCTTGCTTCCCCTTAGGCAAAGGAACCAAGTCCCAGATATTGTTGGCATACAAGCCTTTAAATTCTTGACTCATATCACTTTGTCAAGTAGGATACATGGCTACCTCTTCATAAGAAGTTGGTTCTCCATCATGACAAATGTTTCTTACAACATGATGACTATTAGGGTGTAAATTATCAGGATCAATATGATTATTTTGTGAGAACATAGCATGAAGGGAAAAGGTAGAATTACACTTCAAATTGGGTAGTTTGCATACATAGTCATTCAAGTGAAAAGGGACCTTATGCTCCCTGGTAGATCTTCTCTGGCCTAAAGGCTCTATGGTAGAAGAATGAGACTGAGTAATTGGAGGTGATGTGTAGTTATGGAAAGTCTCAACAGGAGCTTGTGACTCAGAATAACAGGGTGTATTGGAGGAAGATATGGGTAACACATCAGAGAGAGGATGTGTGGTATTAGAGGAAGAAGGGGGTGACAAAATCGTGTCCCCTTGGTAAGTTGTAGGATATGTTGAAGAGATAACAGTGTGCTCAAATGGATTATCAGCAGTAGGAACAGTAGAAAAAAATTGGGGTAAATTCTGCACATCTGAAGTAAGGGTGAAAGGAAAAATGGATTCATGGAATAAGACATCCCTAGAGATAGATATTCTCTTAGTAGCTAGACTCAGTACTTTGTAACCCTTTGTTCCAAAGGGATACCCAGAAATACATGTGGAGTAGACCTTGACTCAAATTTATCCGTGAGAGGTTTAGGCACAATAGGGTAGCATAAACAACTAAAACTTCTCAAGTGAGAGTAGGTAGGTTTCCTCCCATACAATAACTCAAAAGGATATTTATTCTTTAAAGGTACTATTGGGATCCTGTTAATTATGAAGGTTGTTGTAAGGAAACATTCTCCCCAGTATTTCAATGGTAATTTAGACTGGAAAAGGAGTGACAGAGCTACCTCAAGTAGGTATTTGTATTTTCTTTCTACCACCTCATTTTGTTGGGGTGTGCAAGGACATGTTTTTTGGTGATTTATACCCTTTGATTGGAAGAAAGAAGAAGCCTTATTGTTATCAAATTCAAGTTCATTATGAGTCGTTACACACTGGATGTTGATTTGGAATTGGTTTTCTGCCATGCTCACAAATATTTTTATGACCTGAAGTGCATTACTCTTGCAACTCAGAAGGTGTGTCCAGGTTGACCTACTGTAGTCATACACTAAGGTGAGAAAATACTTGAAGTTATTATGAGTAGCCACATGATAGGGAACCCACAGGTCAACATGAATAAGTTCAAAGATTTTGGTGGTACTACTTGTTTTCTGAGGAAAGGGGAGTCTGGAGTGTTTGGCTATGGGACAAATATAATAAATAAAAGGTTGTTTGGTAGAAAATGATGCATTTATAATGGAAATGCCTCTCATCTTATTGAAGCATACATGACCAAGTCTATAATGCCATAATAGATCCACACTATCTCTGAGGGAAGGAGAGGAAAGTAGAGTAAAAACATTGTCTTTATTATTGCATATGAAATTATTTACAGTAGGATGGTGGGAATGGGATAGACAGTGCATTGCATTCGTATCACCAGAATGACTAGAAAAATAAGGAAATGCATATTTTGAAATAGAAGTGAGATTATCTTTCTTTAGACATTGAGAACAGAGAAAATAGAGTCTATCATACATCTTACCAATCTCCAGAGGCCTCTTCAGTGAAGGGGACTACAACAGACATGAAGTGTCAGAAAAGGATGCAATACACTTAAGATGTACTGTTAGTGAACTAATGAAAACCAGGTTAAATTTGAAAAATGGTATAAACAGAACTTTGTGTAAAGTGATCTTAGGGGCCAGAAGAACATCACCAATTTGAGTTACTTTAACTTTGTAACCATTTTGAAGTTTAACAAGCAGGGGATATGGTAGACTTATGATATTTTGTACATGAGTTTTATTAAAAGTCATATGGTGTGAAGCTCCTGAATCCAATATCCACAAGTCAGCTTTTACATTGAAACACTTGCATGATGGATTATAAAAATTAATGGAAGCAGTACATGCCAACGGCTAGACAATAAGACCCCGTGCACATTAACTATATCTTCTTAGTGACAACCTTAATCGAATGTGTAGGATAGGTGGGAGGTGAGAACCGAGTTGTGTTGATTGATGCTCCAATCGAAAACAAATTAGCGGGGCCATGCCGGTACGACTGAATATGCATTAGAAAGGTCAATAGCCATACATGAGCAGTTGAGTACATTACTATAACCTATAAAGTTCACAGAAGCTCCACCAGAAACACTTGCATTGTTTTCCCCTACATTCCCAACTTGAAAGTGCTGCAATAGGCTGAGAATCTGTCCATACTGTTCTTTTCAAAGGCTCATGTTCTGGTTGTCTCCTTGATGATCTGATTCTTCTCCTTTGGTTGATAGCATATCTGATGATATTCTATGCACACTTGCCACAGTGTTTGCCACAGTGCTCTTCCCCTTATTGAACCTCATGTTGCTATTGTTGTTGTACCATGTGAACTTTGTTTGTACTGCTGTGGACCCTGGCCAAAGCCTTGAAGGTATCCATGTAGCTTGTAACATCTATCTTTGGTATGTCTTGGTCGTTTGCAGTGGTCATAAAATGGTCTAGGTATGTTGTTTGGAATCTGATTCTCACCATATGAGTAGTTTGTCTTGAAGGTTCTTCCTCCTAAATTGACATTCAATGTAGCAGAATCAAAATTCAGTTGGTTTCTAGGGCTTGAATTCTCTCTGCTTCTCCTCCTGTATCATCAAATCAAAAGCATATGCCATGGAAGGCAATGGGTTCATCATGAGTATGCTTCCTCGAACAACTGTGTAAACCTCATTAAGTCCCATTAGGAACTATATCATTCTTCTATCATGATCTGCCTTGTGCATGATTACCTTTGCTCCACAAGTGCACACACAGCTACAATGAGTTTTGGCACTTGGTGTATTCAACTATTCCTAGAGTTTCTTCATCTTTGTGTAGTAACATGTGATGTCAAGTACTCCCTGACTCAAATCATCAATCTCTTTCTGGATTTGGTACAACTTAGCTCCATTCGTCTAATTATATCGATCCTCCAATTCCTTCCACAACTCGACGAAATTATTCACATGCTCAACACTATCTGTGATATCCTTTTCCAAGGAGTTCAGAATCCACGAAGTAACCATGTCATCATACCTCTCCCACTGGTGCAAGCTTGGAGATGTCATATCGGGACTTTTACACTCTCATTTGATAAAACCTAGTTTATTGTTTTCTGAGAGAGATCTCAACACTCCTCTTCTCCATGAGCGATAACCAACTACATCGAAAGGAACATGTACTAATGCAGAGACCCTAACTATCAAAAGGATGAATGTAAATAGGACTAGTCGCATCAATTACCGTTTGTGTGGTAGCCATCGTTGTCGTTTTGCCGCTTTGATCCAGAACCACCATGGAAACAGTGGTAATTACCGATTATTTTGGACAAAATATCTGGATTGTTGCTCGTGTAGCTGGAAATAAGATGAAAATCCTCTATTCACTGATGAATTGGTGATGCATGTGTCGATTAGAAGTTTTCCCCAAATTATCTGATACCATTACGAGCTCTGAGTGAGCTTTGCTTGTCCTCCAATGGAGGATTCAGAAGTTTCTAGAATATGCAACTCGAAGAAAGAAAGAGAGATGAACAATACAAAGTCTTTGATTTGGGAAAATGAAAACTCAACTAACTATTTATAACGACCCGACCGGTCGTTTTGAGTATTTGTACTTCGCTCGGTAGTTTGAGGGCATGAGTAGCTCCGTATGATGTATTATGACTTGTGTGCATTATCGGTTTCGGTTTCTGGGTAATTCGGAATTAGTTTGGAAGAATGAAAAATTCATTGTTAGAGCTTTAAGTTGGAAGAGTTGAGCAAGATTGACTTTGGTGAATTTGACCTCGGAACGGAGTTTTATGGTTCCATTAGATCAGGATGGTGATTTTGGACTTGGACTTATGCCCGGATTTACATTTGGATATTTCTAGAAGGATTCGGCATTAATTGGCTAAAGTTGGAAATTTGAAGGTTTGGAAAGTTCATAAGTTTGACGAGAGTTGAATTTGAGAATATCATATTCAGATTGTGGTTCCAGGAATTGAAATAGCTTTGTTATGTCATTTGAAACTTTTGTGCAAAATTTGAGTTCATTCTGGATTGATTTAATAGGTTTTGGCGCGAGTTTTGGAAGTTGAAAGTTCAAAAAAGTTCATTAAGTTCGATTTGAGGTGAGATTCATCGTTTTGTTATTGTTATGCGTGATTTGAGGCCTCGAGTAGGTACGTGTTATGTTATGCGACTTGTTGGTATATTTGGACGGGGTCCCGAGTGGCTCGGATGAGATTCGGACGACATTCGAGTCATTTTTGTGGTATGTTTCATTTGCTGAAGGAGGTTGGTTCTGGTCAAAGTCTGGTATAGCCGTACCTGCGTACCACTGGGAGCAGGTGTGAGAGTCGCGGGTGCACGGAATGAGGCATAGAAGCGGAACTGGAGGGCTGGCACTGTGGTCACAGAAGCGAGAAAATTGGCGCACCTGCGATAGTGGAGGTGCGATGAGTTGGAGCGCAGACGCGAAGAGCTTTGCAGAAGCGGAATTTGTTTACCACAGGTGCGATGGAGTACTAGGCCAAGCTGTTTTTGTAGAAGTGGAGAATTTTTCCACAGAATCGAACGTCACAGAAGTGACCTACTGTCTGCAAACACGAACAGTGCTGGGCATAATGCTTTAAGTTCGACGGTTCGATATTTTTACCCATTTTTGGATTTTTGGAACTCGTTTTGGGCGGGTTGGGAGAGGAAATTCACCACATGGATTGGGGTAAGCCTTCTTGACTCTCTTGTGATTATATTTCATGAATTAATCTGCATTTTCGGCGTATGATTACTGATTTTAAAGAGAAAATCGGAAGAATTGTCTATAATTCTATAAAAATGAATTTTCGAGTTTTAAACATCAACTTGGAGTCGGATTTGAGTGAAACTAGTATGGTTGGACTCGTAATTGAATGGTTTGTCGGATTTTGTGAATTTCATCGGGTTCCGAGGTGTGGTCCCGGGTTTGACCTTTTGGTTGACTTTGGACTTTTGATTAAAGATTCGACCTTTATCATTTGGAATTGTTTCCTTAGGCGTTATTTGATGTATTTGAGTTGCTTTTGGCTAGTTTCGAGCCGTTCGGAGGTCGGTACGCGCGGGATAGCATTTTTGGAGTATTGTTTGGCTTGCTCAGTATTGGATTTAGTTTGTTCGAGGTAAGTAACACTTCTAAACTTGGTGCTGAGGGTATGAACCCCTTGAATATACGTGATATGTGTTTGGTGTTGAGGTGACGGGCGTGTGGGCGTGCACCGTGTGAATTGTGACTCGGTTATTTCTGTGGTACTATATAGTTACCTAATCTTATTTTTATCCATGAAATCTCTATGTGCTAGAGTAATTGAGTTGTGATCCATGTTAAAAACCATTTCTAGGTTATATGTTTTTCCTGTTGGGACCCACTGAGGTTATTTCTGTTGTTGAGCTATTTGCGTACATTGCAATTTCATACTCAGTCATATGCATTCATTTGCATATCATATCTCATTCTCTGTTACCATTTATTGATACATCACATCATCATTTTGGGCTGATTTTCATGACATTGTGAGCCCGAGAGACGGGAGAGATTGATGACTGAGTGAGGCTGAGGGCCTGATTGTGAGCATTTTGATGGGATCGGGCTGCACGCCGCAGCATGTATTAATGATTTCATGTCATGATTGGCTTATTATAGCGCTTGGGTTGGATATGCCCCTCCGGAGTTTGCATACCCACAATGAGCGCAGGTACCTACCGAGTGCGAGTGTTGAGTGCGAGTGCCGAGAGCGAGTGCTGAGTGATTGGGAGGACTAAGTGACTGTGAGGACTGAGTGACTGGGAGGACTGAGTGAATTGATACTCTGAGAGTAGCATTGTATTTGACATGCGCACTTGACATAGAGACATAGAGATGCATTTTTACTCATGTTGTACGGTATTACGTCATTCATGACTTCTCATACACATTGACATGTAAGTATAGAGATGTACTTCCTCATGACATCCGATATTGAAACATATACCTGTTGAAAGTTTTTAGGGAAAAATCACAGTAAACCTACTCATACTTTGGTGATTTCGATAAAAGATTTGGGTTTTATTGTTATACTTGAAAACATGCATATTTTTCGGAACTGTGAACGAGCTGAACATTTTTCCTTTGAGTTATTACTTGTACCGCTTTAGTTATATTGTTATGAGTTGTTCCTGGTTGTTGATGTTAGACTCTGACCCTTATCCAGGCTCGTCACTACTTTCAACCTAAAGTTAGATTTGTTACTTATTGAGTGCATGGGGTCAATTGTACTCATACTACATTTCTGCACCTTGCGTGCAAATGTTGGATGTTGATGTTGTTGTGTATGGCGGGAGCTAGATTTGAAGATGTACATGCGTTCCGATCATAGCTGACTCTTGATCTTGGTAGCTTTAGAATTTTAAATCGGTTCATGTATATTGCAAACATATGATGTATTTTATTTCATACCAACTTTATAAATTCTAAATCTTAGAAGCTCATGATTTGTACTACCAGTGCTTGAGAAATGTATAAAGGTTCAACTATTTTATTATTCATTTGTCTCAATAAATCTCATTAAATTGGATAGTCGTTAATTGGCTTACCTAGCGGGTTGAGTTAAGTATCATCACGACTAGTTGGATTTTTGGATCGTGACACTATTACTGAGCACTGTACACTTATACACATAAGTGACCAAAAAGTGTGAACAAAAAGTAACAGCTAAGCTAACACACCTAAGCTAACAGCTGGAAATTCACTAACTAATTAACTGTCTAATGCTCTGCTGACTCAGCAAAAGTATACAAGTATAAAATTTAATATAATCTCAATAAAAACGAAAGGATGGATTACCATGTAAACTCCATCAACCATCACACAAGTGGATACCAATACATGAAACAAAACAATATATACTAGTACAAAACTCAGGCATAGCCAAGTCGCGGACTCTGTGTTTTCTCATTCCACTTTACAGACATAATTTATGTAATACAACCTTTAACTTGATGGTACATGGATACCAAGATTTGATACAATCTTGAGCAGACCTACTCAAGTTTTGATATCTAGTAGTACATACAAACTTTATTAAATCACGAACCAGCAACCTCAAGGAAATGCACTATCTCTTGTGCCGCGATGATCCTGTCATCAGTCTATCTTTCCCGAGAGTGCAACTGATGGTTCCATCTCATTGTTGCTAGCAGACAACATGAGAAATCACTCACGTGGTGATGAACTCTTCTTAATCAAGGCATAAGCATCACTATATATGGCCACCACATTAGAAAAGACAGCAAGGACAATCATAAATATGCACAAGATCTTGTCCTTCTTCGTTGCTATGCCATACCGATCCCTGGAACATGAAAGACAGCAGCTAAATCAGTAAATGGTTGACCATATACATCCTGGAAAGAGAAGCGATTGGGGGGGGAGGGAGAAGAAAACCTATGGCAAAACTAAAATTAACAGTATGCATGATCTTAGTAAAATCTTGAATATTTGAATTTTGAATTATAAATGAATTCGGGGTGAACCAGTTACACCGAGTTGTCTGTTGATAAACAACAGTGCCAACAATGCCAAACCGCAAAATTACAATACCAAAAACTCAGCTTTGTCTTATGAAGGTCTAATTGTTAGGTAACATTGAGAAAAAAGAATAGGAAGGGAAACACTTTTTGCATGTGTTATTCTTCAGCTTCAGTATCTGTTCAGAGAAACCTGTTCACAAGTTGCCAAATTCTCGTCCTTTCAACGGATTTTAAAAATGAAGATTAATGACTGTTCTACTAGCAGATATTTCTCCAGATGTGACCTCTTTACTCCCCAAGAAGCCACGTATAAGCAGGAACTTTCTAAACTAGGATGTAAATATCCATTGTTTTAACTCCCCCCAATACAGAAGTTAGATACGCATGTTTTTAGTTCCAACTTACCCATTTCAGAAGGGAGAGGAAGGTGCACATAAGCAGGAACAACTACCTCCCGACTTAACTAAGTACACAAATAGGAAAGTAAGCAGACTCAAAAATTAAATGAGAGGCTTCCGTTGGAAAACGACAATACGCATGTTAAAACCTAAAGTTATAAGTTCATCAAATGCACTAGTATCTGACACACTGTCACAGGATGACAATAAATGCACCACAACCAAAAATTTCAACGACATCAAAGCACCAATGAAGCTGTTCTTCTGTTTTTTATTGAACAAACTCTAGTGAATGTTTAACTCCAACATGTAGAACTTAGATATGCCCCTAAATGAGCATCCTTATGTTCCCACGTTCTCTTTTTGTTTGGCTGAGGGAGTTAGGAAGATCGCTAAGCAAGACTGGGATCCCAGGTATTGAAAGAGAAAAACATGAGAACAAGTGAACACCCTGGAATAAATTCTCAAATAGAAATGTTTTTTACCTGAGAGTAACAGCAGCAGGAAATATGAAGCCAATGCAAACCGCAGCAGTTGCCCCTGTGAATTGAAACGCATCCCAGATGCTTGGGATGAAATTTGCACCCAGAAAGATGACAGCAATGAGCCCACTGCTGATCAATGCAAATCTCAAATTGTCAAAAGTCAGAGGCCTCGCAGAAGGAAAGAGAAGACCATCCAAGTTAAGCCGCAACGGATAAAAGACAATGGGGAAGACAAGCATCAGGTGGGCAGCATAGCTGACACGAACGACATCATTGAGCAAGGAGCCTAATGGAATTCCAAGATTGGTATCGAAGTTGGCAAGCACGTCATCAAGGGTTGCATCACCAAAGAGGAGAAAACCAAACAGGCTTGTCAACACATACACAGTTGAGCAAAGAGCAAGCGAGCTTTGCACCACTGCTCTGATCTGTGTGTTGTCTTCAAGTTCATTTTCTATTGAATGAACTGCAAAACTTTCAATTTTCAGAATGTTGCATTTCTAATTGTATGATGACACAGAATTAACTCTATGATGACACAGAATTAACTCTCCTATAACTATAAAATCATCTAATCTTACTAGCATTCTGATCAGGGAAAATTGGACAGGATATTAAATTGAAGTCAATCAGAGATGTCTAAGATAATATATAAAATGAAATAGTTGGTTGAATGAGTGTAAACGAAGTTCAAAACAGCACACAGTAGGATTATTAAGTTAATATCAATTCTTCAAGATGGTATGTGTTGCAAGTAATAAACAAATAAAATATTAGGATAGACTAAAAGAAAAAAGTAAGGCAATTTAAATGAATGCAAGGATTATTAAGCTTGAATAATGAAATATCATTCACGACAGGCATTAATCATCAAGTGTTAAAATGCCCCAAATAACCAGAATTTTGCAATAATAGAACTTTCAATGCATTACATTGTACCTGCACTTACATTTGAAGTTATCTTTCTGTGAACACAGAAACTATGGTGAATTTAAGTTTACCAAGGACAACTAATGATGACACCATACTATAAATACTTCAAGTAACGTTATCTCGTTTGGCAGAAAAAATCTTTATAGCTTTTTCTTTCAGTGAAGTTTAGAAATGGCAACATATGTATAACATTATAGTTGGGCTATAGGAGTACATACCATTATAGTGGCATATATATGCTGTAACGAGTATAGGAACAACTGTAAAGAGCTTAAGGAATGATGTCAGATCATACGCATCAGGAAGCAATCTGGGCATAAGAATGGTCCCATTCATTAGCTTGAATACGGTAATCCCGACAGTCACGACCAGGAATACAACAGCCAAGGCGACTGATAATGCAGATGTAAATCTCAATGAATCTGCAATAGCAATATAAGGAGCTTAGACTTGCTACACTGCATAGCTAAATTTAGGAAGACAATTCTATTGATAATGAGACTACTGCTGGATTACTCTAAACAGTTTCTGTTTAGAGGAAGAAGGATATGAGCATGAACACCAACTCAGGGGTGAATAAAATACATATCTGATGTGAATTCTACTCCACAATCACGTCTGAATGAGTTTTTTTTTTTTTTTTTTTTTTTGAGGGGGTGGGGGGGGAACAGATGATTGCTGAAGCATGTCATTGCAAGCTCACATTAGACACCTCAAGGTCTTAAAGCTTGTCAAACGCTTCTAAAGTGATTTAAAGAAATGAAAATTCTAAACTTATTTTTGTCTACATATTTTTGAAAAAGAGCAAGACTCCAGCCACAAACAAGATTGAGTGCTAATCCGGGCATGTATTTCTACAAAAATCATGAAATTGAATTTTATTGAATTCACCAAACAGAAACCAGGTTCCACAAATACCCAATTGATCAATTCTGAGATTCGAGTAATAGAAATAGCATTGAAGGTAAGTATTGAAAATTAAAGTGTACTTTCGAGAACCTGAGATATCTCTTGAAAAAACTCACCAATACGCTTCAAGGAAGCCAATGGCGCAAATATGCCAAGAGTGGTGACAAGAAGAATAAAGAACCGACTATTCCACCAGTGGGCCCCAAACCACTCTTCCAGGACACCAGCATGGTGAACTCCACTTGAATTTGTTCCAGAGAGCACATCACCTATAAAGAGTGATTACCATAATCTATCATGGATTAAAAAGCGAAAAAACAACCTTACATAGTTGATAAATGAATGTAAGTCTCTAAGAAGCTTCACAGCTATTAACTGATACCTACCTATGATAATCATGTATACAACAAGTACACCTATGTTGTTAACAAGTACACATATTTGGAGCAGCATCTTCCCATACTTTCCAAAGGTGTCGCCCATGAGACCCCCATAAGAAGCTGATTTAGAAGTCCTGCTAAATCTAATCAACAACTCAATCGAAGACTCTGTCAGAAAAGCCATGAAGACAATCATAGCAATCCCAAGAATAAGACCCAACGACTTCATAGTCGCAGGCAAGGCCATGATTCCAGCACCAACAATTGTGGTTGATAAATTAAATACAGCCCCACTAAAGGAAGCCCCGTCAAACTCATCGAATCCAGCATCTTCCTTATGCTTTGTCGGCAATAATGGTGAATGCTCATCAACCACAGCTTGTTTGCTCTTTCGGGATTTCTTCTCATTTGCATGTTTAAGGCTTCCAATCGTCATATTCTGAAACTCTAAGAGATCGAGGCTTGTAACTACACTAACTTATAAACAGCAGCTTCAACCTTTCGGTTTCGTAAGAAAAATATCTGCACTGACAAATACCATATATCAGCTATTATATATTATTATAATTATTATTATTATTATCAACAACAACAATGCCACTTTAATCCCAAAATAGTTGGGTCAGCTATAACAATATCAGCCATTATTATAACATTCTAACTTCCAGAAACACTGGTATCAGAGACTTAAAACACATTAGAACAATGAATTAAACTAGTGAAGCTCCAAGAATGCCATAATAGTTCACTTTTCCAAAATGAAACAATACTATGGAATAAAAATCAAATCTTTAATGAAGCCTCAAATATGAAATTCACCCTACCAATATCACTGTCAATAATTTTGATTAAGATCAGTTTTTTTTTCCTTCCTTTTTCAGGAAGAAATCAGTAAAGCAAATAAGCACTAGACAAAATTAAACATTCACCAAAACAGCATCAACTTGATCTGCGAACTTTGAAGTACTCAGAACTTAAAACATACCAGAAATCTATGAAATTTAACTAAAAAGCAGGAGAATTGAACAGAAAAATTAAGACCCAATATAGAATTGTTCAGTATATGGGACTTAAATCAAGAGAATGAATCAAATCAGTAACTAACCAGGAAAAATTAAAGACAAAGAACCTCTGTAAAGATGAAATTGATATGGGTAAAATCAATAGGCTTCGTCTTAATATAAGAGGCAAGATAGAGAGAGATGCAATGAATTATTGTAGTTATTCATATGTACAGTTCCATTGACAGCGACGTTAAGAAAATTAAAAAAATATAGTAGGCCACAAAATATTTCTGATTTTGAAGATGACAAACTAAAAAACGAGTGGTCTTGGAGGGATTGAGCAAAATCCATTAACTGATATAAATGAAATGAAGTTAAATACAACAAAATGGATAAAAGGATTCATGTAATTAACTTATCTTAACTAAATGAAAAATGGATGCAGTGAAGTAAAAGATGATGATACCTTAACATGAGAAGGGTGTGCCTATTAACGAGTTGTTAATAGATCCACCCTTCTTCTCAAAGAAACACGGATTGAAGTTTTGTACTGTTGTTTCTCTGCAGATTACCTATATGTGAATTCCAATTTCTATTGGGTTGGATTCTTTTATTTCTTTTTGATAATAAAAAAGATCTTCTGAGCAACTACCTGACCCAAAAAAAGGAAGGAAAAAAAGAAAAGAAAAAAGCAACGCCAACCTGTGACCACCAATGGTAGTAGTTATAGTAGCGTGAATTACTTCCTTGCACCTGTTTACAGTTTATTGCATAAGATCGAACAATCTCATTTTAAGATATAATCTCCTAGTTCATTATTGACTTTGTACGCCCCTTAATAAATAATACATAAAATACATAATTTATCATGATATTTATATTAATTGGTGTGTAAACTTAACGAATTTAAAATAAGTAATTAATGTCAAGGACAAAATAGAAAAAATAAATTATTTTTCTCTTAATATGCGAACAGAAATAGTACATATTAAAGGAAAAGTACATCTCACCTAACCATGGAAATCAACTCCATAATCAATTCATTCAAAAGTAAGTATAATCAAACACATAATTTACAATATTCATGATTTGATTTTAAATCATTTTCAAAATCAGTTCCTCTAAACTCAAATCTAAATTCCACTTACTATTTTATACATCAATAGTGTCACGATCCCAATTTTCCTCCTTAGGATGTCGTGATGACACCTAATCTCTAAGACTGGGTAAGCCTAACAATTGAGAGAATATGACTAAAATAAAAGCTGAAAACATGATATAAACTAATAATCTCATAAATATCTCAAAAACTGAATCGCAGTTACAATGCTCCCAAAACATGGTAAGACTGAGTCATAAGCTATACAGAATGTTCCAAAACATCTACTATAATAATGTCTAACAAGGAAACAATAATACTAAAAAGATAACAGAAGGTGACTCCAAGACCTGCGGACGCCGAGCAGGTATACCTTGAAGTCTCCGGAAAATAGCTACAAGTCAATCACTAACGTCCAGTACGGCAGACGTACCTGGATCTGCACAAAAAAATATGCAGAAAGCGTAGCATGAGTATACCACAGCAGTACCCAGTAAGTATCAAGAATAACCTCGGTGGAGTAGTGACGAGGAACAGTCAAGACACCTACTAGACATAATAACTTGTACAAGTATGAGTATAAAACAAACATGGAACAATATATGGCTAAACATGGTAAAAATAATGTTACAATACTTGCAATAAGAACTAGAAACAACGATTAAAAACAAGGAGCAAACAGGTAATAACGTCGTAAAGTAAGCAGAATACAGTTAAAGTCTGGTGAAACCAAGTAGGAAAAAGCAAGTAACAACCCAATAAGACAACCGCTTTCACACAAGTTTATACAAGAATTTTTCCACCTCATAATCACAATCACAGGTCCCAAATCACGAACCCTAATCACTTGGCATCTTGTGCCCACATTACAAATCACAACCGCACGGACAACTCACGTGTTGCACGGACAACTCACGTGCCAATATCATTAATACTTCATATCTGCACTGACAACTCACATGCTAGGAGAGTAACAATATCCCATATCCGCACGAACAACTCACGTGCTAGCAGTAACAATATCTCATATCCGCACAGACAACTCACGTGCTAACGGTGCAACTCACGCACAGAAGGCAGGTATACATTAATACATGTAAATGATCAATAAACATTAAGGTTCATCTTCTTGGACTGATATGAGTGACTAATTACGGCATATGCTTGTGCAAGTGTTCTATCACTGCTCGAGTCAACAAGTAAGATTAGAGACAACGAATGACACATAGAAAACAACACAATAAAACCGTAATATGCATAACTCACACAAGGTAGGTACACTATTATACAAATATCATCTAATACAATGCCCCCAGGCCATCACAATTCATCACAAATCATCCCTGACATAGACCACCTTGTCTCGCAGCGTGCGCAATAATAAAGTAAATGCCCGCCTTATCTCGCCACATAATAATATTCTCACCTTGTCTCGCCACATGCGTAAACCCATATATATAGCCTGCCTTGTCACGTCGCATGTGAAAATATCAACAATAATAATAGCACGGGTATCTCACGTGTGAACACCCCGATAATCTTTCAATAATACCACGTGTGCCAAAAATATAACAATACAATATAACAACTCGCACCACATGTGCACATATGCTACAACATTTCCTTAGAAATAATTTCAACCACAACCACACATAGCCTTCGGCAACAAAAACAACAACAACGACGACGACGACGACGACAATAACAATAACAACGACAATAACACGGGAGTATGGCAAGTAAATCAACACAAGAATTACAAAAATATAATAGAACGAAAGAATGAGCTCACAATGAAAGACACAACAAGTAATAATGGCTTCAAATAAGAATAACTCAGCAATGAGAGAGATAATGTGTAACAACGATATCAAATAAGAATAACTCGACAATAGGAGAGATAACATATAACAAGGATTTCAACTAAGAATAACTCAACAATATGAGAGATAACATGTAATAACGATTTCAAGTAAGGAAAAATCACAATAGAAGAGATAACATGTAACAATGACTTTAAATAAGGATAAGTCAACAATGGAAGAGATAACATGGCAATAAAAGAGGCAACAACTTCAATTAAAGCATATAAGAGAATAATTGGCAATAAAGGGTAGAACATGAACAGGTAAATTTAATAATGGAGGATATACATGATAAGACAACTTCATTTTAATGTACATAAGAAACCTAAGAGTCTAAATCGGTCAAATTTCCACATATAAGTCGTGTACACACTCGTCACCTCGTATACACGTCTTTCACGTGTTCAAATAATGCAAACAAATCAATCCCTACGGGGTAGTTCCCTCACACAATGTTAGGTAAAATACTTACCTCAAAAGCCCTCAATCAATACTCTAAAATAGCTTTTCCTTTACAAAATACCTTCGTTCGGCTCAAATCTAACCAAAATCGACTTGATAACATCAAATAATTCAAGAAAAATCAATCCCAATAAATAAAGTTATGGTCTTTGCAAAATTCCTCGAAAGTTAACAAAAGTCAACCCCGGGCATACCCGATCAAAACCTGGGTCCAGGGGTAGATTTTGACTACCCATAACCCCACGAGTCTATACATATTTTTTTGTTTCAAAATCCGAGTCCAAATCGAGTCTCAAAACTCAAATTCTCATTTTTCAAAATATAGACAAAGTTTCTCAAAAATTTCACTTTGATTCTCATAATTTGATGTTAAATCTCATATATAATCATGTAAAATAGTTAAAAATTGAACAAAATCACTTACCCAAAGATTGTAGATGAAAATCCCTTTTCAAAATCGCCTCCTACCGAGTATAGGGTTCCAAAATATGAAAATGAGACCAAAATTCCGTCCCTCGGCTTTTATGTCCAGTCGCAAATGCGACATGGGATTCGCAAATATGAACCCCGCAAATACGAGAAAATTATCGCATAAAGCAAAACCCCTCAGACCCCTGCTGTCATCGCAAATGCGACAAGAAGTTCGCAATTACAAATAGTGGACCATCACAAAAGCAATCAAGATGATCGCAAATACGATTACTGTTAAGCCCAGATCCCCTTCGCAAATGCGAAAACAAGGTTCGTAAATGCGAACCTAGAAGACTCACGCCAAATATCGCAAAATGCGATCCATATCTCGCAAATGCGAGACCTAAAGCATTTGTGCAAAACCAGTAGAACTTAAACTATATCAAACATTCTGCAACGCGTCCGAAACCCACCCGAGCCCTCAGGGCTCCAAACCAAACATCAACACAAGCCTAAAAACATAACATAAACTCGCTCGCGTGATCAAAACATCAAAATAATATACGAAACCATGAATCAGACCTCCAAAACACATAAAATTAACATGAAACTCAAGAACTTCTAAAAACACAACCGCGCATCCGATTCCTATCAAATCAACTCGGAATGACGCCAAACTTTGCGGATAAGTTCCAAATAACAAAAGGGACTTATTCCAAGTCCCAAAATAGAAATTCAAACACGATAGCTATAAAGTCAATGTACAGTCAAACTTATCAAAATTCTAAGTCATTAAATTACCAACCTTCGGCATAACAACACAAATCAAACTACGGACCTACGAATTCAATTCTAGGCATACTCCCAAATCCAAAATTATGATACGAACCTATCTGAGCCATCTAAACACCGTTCCGGGATCGTTTTCACATCGGTCAAACATCGGTCAACATTTCCAACTTAAGCTTCTAAAGTGAGATTCACTCATCCAAATTCAACCTGAAACATCCGAAAAATCAAATCCGACCATGCGCATAAGTCATAATACACAATATAATGCCGCTTAAGACCTCGAACCACTGAACGGAACCTTAAAGCTCAAAACGACCGGTCGGATCGTTACATTCTCCCCCTCTTAAACAAACGTTCATCCTAGCTCGAACGTGCCAAGAGTCATTTTCAAGCCATTGAATCACGATATAAACTCCCCGTACACATATACGCGGGTGATCTTACATCACCCCAATCCAAATAAGCCCGACAACACTATCCCAACCGAAGATTGTTCCTTCCACTCATGCCAATAAGCCTTAGAATCAAATTTTTCACATCCACTAAGCGCCCTATCATCGCGCAAACACTCAGTAAAATTCTCAACTAGCTGCAACATCTTATGCATACATCCACAAGATACAACCACGCGACATAACACATTACCCATATGCCCATAACAACAACTCTGACCATAATAGTTGCCCATTACCAAATCCAGCACCGGTAAATAATCTCATATCAACTAGAACTATGTTCCAAACCTCCACAACACTAACAATGATGTAAGAAAATACGAAGATATCATAACCACTCACCCAACCAATAAGTCATACCCAACGCCACCCGGACACATACCTCGCAATCTAAACTCAATAAGCACAACTCGAATATGACTGAATATGAAAAGAGAAACACATGAGAGAACTACCGAACAGGTCCAACAGGTACGACTCCCTACTGATACCATAATGTGAATCCAATCCACAAGGAAGAAGCAAGACACACGCAACAATACAACAAATCTTACCTTAATATGACCTCACTGCGGCATAAACCCGGCACAAACACATCTATTCGCAAAGAACACCAGGTCACCATCCTCTATTCGGAATCACGAGTAAGATAAACATCTTAGCAACTAAACCATTCTACTAACTTCATCTCGTAGAATCAAAACCACAACACGTAACAAACTCTCATACCTGTAGAATACACGAATCACAAGTTGGACCAAACCATCCAGAAATCATATCAAAACCTATGATATTAATTAACAGAAAGTCCGCCCAAGCTTCTTGACCCTCAATAGCAGCCAAACCAGAATGATAGACACGGGCTATCACAATAGAATCCCCCAACTGGCGTGAACACCTGAACAAAGTACAAGAATTACAAAGCACAACCATCCGAAGCAAGGTAGGATGGATCTTACCAATTAATAGGACCAGATCAAAACAAGACAAATGCATCTCTATAATCAATCGAGACCATACGTGTAATGACATTATCTGGTGCATCGGGCTCCGCCCAAATAACAAGAGCATAACAATGGGCCTGACCTCCCCCTCTAGAGCGACCTCTACCCGCCTGACCTCCACCCCTAGCTGGCGGTGCAGGTATAGCAGTATCTAGAGCAGAACTCATAGCCTGAATACCCCGTTGTGACACATATATCCGGAGTCTGAGACAATCTCTCACCATGTGGATGGTATTTCCACACTCAAAGAAATCTCTCTGCTGACGTGGCTGTGTGAGCTGTCCGGTACGGGTACTCTAGGACCCATGGATATCCGAAGCACCACGTGAAGCCTGAAGTGTAAACTAAACCGGCTGACCCACAAAACCTCTACCATGATGTACCTTGCCTCCAAAACAGGGATCAGTAGATCCTCCCGGTCCACGAGGCCTCTTAGCCTCCCTGTCCTCTCTCTCCTGGCCCCGCATACCCTCTAATCTGCGAGCGATCTCTACCACCTACTGAAACGTAACATCCATCTCTAACTCCCGAGCCATGCTGAATCGGATACCATAATTGAGCCCCTCGATGAACCTGCGGACTCGCTCTCTAACTATAAAAACCAAAGCAGGTGCATGACGGGACATCTCACTGGATCTGAGGGCGTGCTCTGATACTGTCATAGTGCCCTAACGCAGCTGCTCGAACTCTGTGCGCCATACATCCCGAAGGGTCTGGGGAACAAACTCCCTCAAGAACATCTATGAAAACTGAGTGCAAGTGAGTGGCGCTGCATCCGCTGGTCTACCCTCCTCATAAGCCTGTCACCACTGATATGCTGCTCCAGACAACTAAAATGTCGTAAAAGCAACTACATCTGTCTCCACAATACCCATGGTACAGAGAATACGGTGGCACTTCTCTAGAAAAACTTACGCATCCTAGGTAGTTAGGCCATTGTAAGTAGGAGGATGATACTTCTTGAACCTCTCAAGTCTCAAATACTCCTCCTCAGATTCCCCTGGCCTGACCTCAGGCTGAACCAGAATAACAGGCTGTGATGGCATAACACCCGGAACCTGACCAATATGGACTCGTTGCTTTGGAGTACGAGCGGCGGGAGTCTGAGCTCCTCCCCGATCTATGAAGTAGCTGGTGCAATCGGAATCAATCTGAGCCAATGTAACCAAAGCCAATAATTTATTGATAGAATTACATGCGTATCCTATTATTTTATTTGAATGATTAGATGAGAGAAAGTTGTGGCAAAGTAAGTCCAAAGTGACACCATGTTTTTAATGGCATGTTTTACCAATTGCTAATAATTTATTAGAATCTACTATAGCTAACTTGCTTAATGCATATCCTCAATAGAGACAATACTTGTGGGCTGTAACAGATCATTAACAGATCTTAGTACTAGTAGTAGCAAGTAAGTAAGTAATTTGATTCAAAAAGATTCCTAGGTTTGATGGAATCCAGCTGTTCGTCCCAAATTTGCACGAGGCCGTCCTTTGTTATATGCTTTCCCCCTCAATTGTTGGATGGAAGGAAGCTAGCTAACTGTTAGTAGCTCAATTGCCTCATACATCATCACCATTCACCAATATCTCGAATAGTTTGTGAACGTTTAATATACTAGTATTTACAACTAAAATACATCGTTAAATAATTTACTTAGACAACATATTTGCGCAAAATGTCTAAAACAGCAAAGAGTACAAACTTAAATAACAAAATGATACCAAGTAGATTTTACTTGGGGTAAGAGTAAGGTCTGCGTACACACTACCCTCCCCATACCCCATTAATGAGATTTTACTGAGTTGTTGTTGTTGTTGTTGTATACCAAGTAGAAGAAAAAAGGAATAAAATGAAGAGCAAACACAAAGTTTTTCCCAAAACCGACCATTTATATGTGTGTGCAAGACGTATACTTTGTATTGATTTATTTGGTGTAAACACTGAAAGCAAATATTTTTTTTGTTTTTTGACTACTGTTTTGGATTAAGATATATAATTGTTGTAGTTGTTGTATTCTTTTAATGACTTTAATCATGCAAGTGATGTTCAATTTGTTATGTAAACTACCTTCTTTTCCTCTTCCTACTTTCTTATAATAAAACATGTGTTTGTCCCCGTAAACATCACAATTATATTAGAAAACAACTTGCTGGAATTAAAAAGTTTGAAATCGCCAATGATACCAAAAATCAGAGTTGGTCGCGGTGGGTTGTAAATTTTGTCAATTTTCAATTGACAGCAAGGAGGCATTAATATTGTTTTTTAAATATAAACATAGGGCTATGGTTGTGACAAGCAAGAGAAGAATGACTAGATTGGCAAGGATCTACGCAATTTATTTCAATTGGTAAGTTGTGATTCATCAGCTTTTAGGAGCAAAAAATTACCAATAGACTAAAAGCCTGTTTGGATTGGCTTTTAAGCTGGTCAAATCAGCTTTTAAGTCATTTTTAACTTATTGAGGTGTTTTGCAAATATAAAATTTGCTTAAAGGTCAAATAATTTTAAGCCAAAAGGTTCAAAATAAGTCAAAAGTGATAAGTTGGGTAATCCCAAATATTTTTTAAGCTTAAAAGTCACCCCTCTTTGATTAAGTATTTTACATTGCTATCCCTGATACTTATGTATAATTTTTAAAATACCCTAATCTTTTCTTTTTCTCATTTTCTCCCCCATTTCCAATCTCTACCTTCCAAATTCCATCTCTGCCGAACTGAAGTCCTTGATGCCTTTTGTTTTTCTTTAAGCAAGTCTTTGGTTGATTATTTTTTGTCTAATAGATAAATTAATTCTAGTGACTCTTTTGGTTTTGGATTCCTGAGAGTGAAAAATGAACAACGTTTTGTCCTTTCTAGAGTTATCTATTTCCTTTAGTGGGTGGCTTTGAGTTGGGAAGAATGAAGCTTTTCTAAATGAATATTGGGCGAAACTGAAAAATCTATACGAGAATGAGAGAAATGTGAGATCTATTTGCCTATTTGGTGAACCATGTTATAAAATACCATCAAATTATTAATTATAAGAATATGTTATTCAAATAAATAGCTTATGAAATTAATTAGAGCTCAAATTGAATTGAGACATAAAATTTATTTATGTTTGAATTAAGTTCAAATTAATTAGTCTTCATAGTTTCAGGGCATTTAAGTCATTTTAACAAAAAAAAATGTTTATGAGCATACTTTTTTCAAACACATCAACTGCTTATTTTCACCTCCATCACATTTATCCAAACACATAACTGCTTATTTAAAAATTAAGCTCAAACACATAAAAGGTGCTTTTAAGCACTTGATGCTTAAAAACTACTTAAATTCAACTAATCCAAACGGGCTCTTAAGCCTAATTACCTTGTCGTTTGAGTAATACACTTTCTGTCATCTAGGCAATTTATTTTCATTGGTAAATGGTAAGTTGTGATTCATCAATTATTTCTAGAGCAGAAACAGTGGACCATGTATAAGCTTGTCCTATTTCTTAGGTTAAGTGGTTAGACTGATAACATGAGTCATGCACAGAAGAATATCTATTCATGTCAGATTTTTGCAGCAAACCAAATAATTTAATTAATTTATATTTAAAAAGTTAAAAGTTGAAATAAGAATGTACATGATCCGGTGATGTGACAGACCTTACCCCTATCCTAGGGTAGAGAGGCTGTTTTCGATAGACCCTCGGCTCCCTCTCTCCAAGAACTACCCACTTGCTTTTGGGGTGACTCGAACTCACAACCTCTTTAATAATACACATTTTCCTAATTTCTCAAATTTTTGACTTTCTTTTTAGGTGCTATATGCCTTTCGGGAAATGAAACAGTGTGTCCTTTCAAAGTTAAAACATCTACATGCATTTTAATTAAAAACAGTTGCCTATGGGGAAGTGAAAGAATGTGTTCGTTCAAATGTCTCTTAATAAATTGAAGACTACTAGATGTGAACCCAATTTGGCTTTCTCTTCGTTTTCCACTGCCAATTCTGAAGATGCTCCCAAGAAAGTCAAGCATCGACCCAATCCATTTTTAAGGTAATTAACAATATTTTATTCCATTCATTGACAATTATAAATTACATTCCATAATTTATGCACTAGATTTTTATTTTTGTTGTAGATAATTGAAATCGGTCATTATATAGAGTTCAAATGTACTTTGAATCTTGATAAGTACAACATTTTACTATATAGTATTTAATTATTTTTAATTTTAGGATTTAACACAATTAGTTTTGCTTCCTTCTTTTCTTAAAGTATTTTTGTTAACTGATTTTTTTTTTTAATTTTTCTTTCTAATGTTATGCTTTGAGAATTAGTGAAATGCATGAGCAATTACTGTGAGGCAAAAATCATATTTTTAATTGTAGGATTTACACAAGATTAGTTTTGGTTCTTTTTCTTATTTTAAGTTTTTAACTAATATTTTATCAACTTGAGTGGTATGTAAATACTTTCTGGCTTTTATTCCTTAATGTGTGTGTCATTTTCTTTAATATAATGCTGGAGTTACTCAATAAAATAAGTATCTCAATGAATGCATATCTATGTATTATTTTCTAATTTCTAATTGAAAGAAAATTTATTGATAATATGAAAATTAGAATATTAGTATATAGCAAAATTAAAGGTTCACTTTCACGTTTAAAAGAAGAAAAATAGGGGGAGGGAGGGGAGGGGGAGGGAGGGGGAGGGGAGAGAGAAGAGAAGGAATATTTGACCACTCTTGCATTTTTTGATCATAATATTCTATTCTCAATTCTATAGTTCTCTTATTTACTAGAAATCTTTATACCCTCCAAGAACATGAATACAATACAAAGGTTTCAAAATTATGTTGCAATGACAAGAGGCGGTAGTCTTTCCTAATGATTATTTGATGCTAATAAAAATCTTTGTATTTCATTTATATGATCTGCTTCTTGTAATATACAAATAATAAATTTAAATGTTATTATATGTGTAATTAGTAGCTTTAAAATGAAATTTATGCAATTTTTATTCTATTTTTTTAAATCTGCTAAATCTTTATTAATTGTATAAATAATTTTTCTTGGTAGTGTATAGTAAACTATATATAGCATTGCTTATAAGTACTTGCTCGAAATAAATAAATTTATGAACTAACATGTGAATTAACCCAAATATGTATTGTTTAAAAGTGTTTTCTTTCTCACAAAAAAAGAAGATGATATAAGTTTATTAATAGTCTGCTAATCTCTTTGTAAATTCACTGATGTATCGCGCGAGTGATTTTACTAGTATATTTATAATTTAATGCAAACATTATGTGCAAATAAAAAGAATCCACCAATAGTGTCTTTTTTGATTTGTATGATGGGGCCAAAGGTTTACAAAGTAATTTTGGGTTATGGCCACTTGGGGGCTGTCAGGCTGCGTGTGTTCTATGTAATGTTATTACTTTGTCTTGAGAATCCATTTTGTTTTTTTGAAATTTGTGGTATTAAATATGTTATAATATTTGTATTTTATACGACTATAAAAATTTATTATTATAAATAAAATAAGCATGTAAAATTATACTATTTTTAACTTTAAAAAGAAGGTACTATTTTTGGATTAGATTAAAAGGAATATAAGGTCACATAAAATTGGAATAGAGGAAGTTGTTGCTTTAAGAATCTCATTTCACTTTTATATAAATAGATTTATAAAGTAGCATGGCTAGGTAAAAATCTCATAGTATTTTTTTTGTTGTAAAAATGACACAAGGTAGCTACTCTAAAGGGCTGTTATTTAGGAATTAGCTAGTGCGTCCTGAATTTTAGTTTTTCAGGTCAATTTTTTAGGACAAAAATATTCTGAATTGTCGTTAAGTTAATATTTTTAGTTTAAAATTTAAGAACAAAGGCTAATCTCTAAATAGCATCATGAAGTGCAAGGTCAAGAATCTCTACTCTCCAGTAACTCCAAACGGGTTTAGTGGTAAGATACTGTATTTTCATGGGCCGGCCTAATAGCAGATGAGGTATTCAGTGGCCCAATATATCAATCCACGGCCCAATTTAGACCATTCGGCTAAAGGTTTAAGCTGACAACATAACACGTGCCCAATTTACTCACGTGACATCACGTGCATAATATTGAAGATTAGGCTGCAATATAATTAAGTGCTAAAGAGTAAAATTTCAGGTGAAAAAACAAAACCAAATTCACACTCTCTAACCCGCGAATATACGAGGAGGTATGTTTTTTTTTATGAGCTTGTATAATTTTTTCTTAGTAATATCATTTCATATTTATTCATTAGCTGATGCCCATATACTTCTCGAGTAAGTAGGCAAATTTGCTATAGTTTTTCCTTATCCTGTAAAGCATATTTTTTTTCTTGATCCTGTAGAGTATTTCTTTTTTCTTTTTATGATTAAATTTATCATTTTTTCATCGTGTTTGCTTTAATTTCCGAATTTTTGAGATGGGTTCTGAAATTAAATTTTCAAGGAAGTTCTGGAATTAAATTTTCTAATTTGGATCAGGGGTTTCTCAGATGATGTGAATCTTGAGTGTTGGGAAATGTTTTATTTTTTCTTGGAGTAGTAGACGATTTTCTTTTAGTTTATTTGGATTAATTATTGTAGTTGGGTGTGTTAATAATACTATTATGGATGAGAAATGGCATAATGGTATTTTGCTAGTAAGCATGTAATAAATGGTAATATAACAAGGTGGAAAATAGGTTATAAGGATAGTGTATTGGTGATGATTTGGAGTATTAAATATTGAAAACTCAAGTTATGTGGAGTAACCTTTTGGAGGAAAATATCTTTAAACACATTTTCAGTAATTCAAGGTAAAAGACAAAAGAAAAGGATTTGTCACGGAAGACATTTTATGGGAAAATATATTTCAACATGCCAAATGAAGGTAAAAGGAAGAACAGAAAATATGTATTTTTATTTGGTTGAAACTGATAATAAACTATAAAATGAAAGAGATAGAGTTGGAGGTTGCAAAGTAGGAGGATTATTACAAGCAAATTATAATTATGCTTTTGCTGATTTTTTGGAATTACGAAAATGTGAAAGCGAGTATTTCATCCTAGGTCTCTGCTCAATGCATTTCAAGCACCTTTGAAGATTTTGATGCTCTATGTGCACTATTTGTAGCTTAGTTACGTGAGCAAGTCCTCTTACGAAAAGGCATGACGAAAACATTTTCTAGATCCTCCCAAAATTGAGCGAATAGTATAACAAAAAACTATGTAGAAGAGTGTTGTTAGAAGTTTGTTATCCAAACATATAAGCTAAAGTATATTCTTTCCTTTGATCATTTATAAGCAAAAATATTATTTTAGCTGCACTCAAGGGTGTGGTCTAATGGTCAATGAAGTGTGTGTGGGGGAGGGGGGAGCCATGAGGTAGCGGAGACAAAAAAATACTAGAAGATTTCTTCCCATCTTAGCGTTGGTGGGTAGAGTTACCCGGTACCTATGTTGGTGGGAGATAACATATATCCAGTGGAATTAGTCGAGCTGCGTGCAAGCTGGCCCGGACACCACTGTTACAAAAAAAAAATGGTCGTTAGCTTTCTTATTTCAAAGCCTCTGACATGGCCTAGTGGTCAATGAGGTGGGTTGAGCACCATGAGGTCTCAGGTTCAATTCCCAGCAGAGACAAAACACTAGGTGATTTCTTCCCATCTGTTCTAGTCTTGGTGGATAGAGTTACATGGTACTTATTGCTAGTGGGAAGTGGCAGGTATCCCGTGAAAATAGTCGAGGTGCGTGCAAGCTGGCCCAAACACCACGGTTATCAAACAAAAAAGGGTCTCCGACATGGTCTGCTATATTCATAACCATACTGGGATACATTAATGCTTTGTTTATTTGGTTTTTGCATGGAGCTCATCGTCACAGTCTTAGCTCTGTGGTTATCATTTATCTTTTAGCTCTCCTAAATTGTTGTTTGACGGTTCAAGCCTCAAGGTGTTTTGGAATGATAGTAATTCTCAATTTTTTCTTAAGTTTTCAGGCTAACCTTTTCTTACTGTATTTGCTTTTATTTTTTTGACAAGTAACGCGTATCCATCTGCTACTTATGCTTTTGTACTTATTTGTTTTGTGTTCTTTCTTCTTCATTTCCTTCAAATAAATGAGACTTTCTTTTGCTTCTACTATGCAAGTCCTCTTCCTCCGCGGCCTTTTAATTCTGGGATTCTCTGTTGCTTATCCCTTCTACTCTCTTAGTACAATTACTAAAGTAACAAAATATTAAATTGAGTGCTGCAAATTAATCATTTTATGGTTGAGTGATTGAAAATGAAGATTAAATTTATGATTGAAGTTATCTTTCAATGGCCTTGTTGAAATTATATTTTAATGATGTTTCTTTGAGGAGTTGGACTAATATCGTCATCACTGTATATTGGATGCTGATATTAGTAATTTCAGTTGTGATTTGATTATTAAATGTACTAAAACCATATATGCTTATTAGCAATTTTATTTTAATCTTTGCTGAACTGTGCGCTTAATTGAAATCAGTGTGTGCTTCACTTCTTGCTTTTTGCCTCCAAGTTTTGTCGACTTTCTTGCTTTTAAAGATATTGGTACGGATTCATTTTTCAGGTTCAAAAATCCGGTTTGACTAATGGATGCTGACACAGAGAATAATGGATCTGCTTCCATAGAAGGTGTTAATGTCAATGAAGTGGAGGTAGAATCAAATACTGTTGACTCTCTTGAGGTTTTGTCATCCAGTGGTGATGTCATGCAAGAAGTAGAAAGTGGGGAGATTTTAACAAGGCTTGAACTAGAATTAGCATGTTTCTCCGAGAAACTAGTTAACTTAGATATACTTGTGATGCATGTGGCAACAAGAGAAAGTGATTTTGAGGCTTTTGCCTCCGAGAAGGAGCACACTTCAAATGACATCGTTGAGAAGGCAATAGAGTTTGATCTTTTATCTGGGGTACTGGATTCAGAGGTGAAGGAACTCGGTGGTTTGTTGTCCTCTGTTGCAATGGAGATTGACAATGTGCGGAAGATCATTTCTTCACGTGGGTGTGTGGATGAAACTTCCGTTTTAATAGAAGAGAAGTTACATGACTGTGAAAAATCCCTCAAGCAGTCACAGGACCATCTTTTAGAATTAAGGGCGCAATGTACCAACTTCCATGGGATTGTCCTCACCTCAATGGGAGATCAAAATTGTGAGTTTATTTTTATTTTACATTCTGCTATCAATAAAACAAAAAGGATTTCTTTACATCCTGCATAATGCTGAATAGCTTCTGAAGCTTCAGTTGAGGAAGTCTTGATTTGTGCTGCTCAAAATCCACTGTGGTCAATCCATTTCAAAGCAATCAAAGATGGGCTTTGGCAGAACCAACGCAAAGTGAATGGATCTCTGGAGCTAAGATCCGACTTAAATGATCTTTCTACATGGATGCCTGTTGTTATTGTCATAATTGTCGTGTTCTTCGTCGTCATCATCATCATTATTGATGTGTTGTTGTTGTAGTTATTGTTACTACTATTATTATTGTTATATGCAAAATCTTCTTGATAAGCGGATGCCCTGTTAATTTCTTGTTGATTATAATGTTTTATGCTCTATGCAATTTTACTTATCCCAACAACCTCACCGAAGCCGACCATACTTTAGAGTTATAAAGGAAAAAGGAAAGAAGAATGTCTGGAAATAGTTAATAATTTTTTCTTTTTGCTCTGCATGTCTGAACTAGAATTAAGTTGATTGCTGCTCTTTGCATAAGTACATATTGTTGCTATTATGCGCTTGAAAACAAGTTGATTGCTGCTCTTTGCATAAGTACATATTGTTGCTATTATGCGCTTGAAAACAAGTACCATCTTTGGTTTTTAATCCTACTTCATGCTGATGCAATTTGACAGGGCAAGGTGGCAAGGCAGTGGAGCACTTCAATGGGGATTCACTTTTGACTCCAAAGACAAAGATAAAAATGCAGACTGTTGAACAGCAGAGACACATTCTGTGGATGCTGGAGAAGTCTTTGGCCAGAGAGTTAGATCTTGAGAAAAAGCTTACTGAATCTAGACAAGTTGAAGAAGAATTAAATGTCAGATTGCAGCAAGAAACTTTCTGCATGGAGGAAGAAATTGAAGCTGCTTGGCACAGGTTGTTTGAGGGAGAGAATGCTGCTGAAGTCCTGTTAGAAATTTCGAAAGAACTATTGGGTCGATTCCAGATAGCACACTTTAATCTGAACGGTATGATTCAGAGAGAAAGCAACTTACAATCTAAGCTTCAAGAAATGGAGGAAAATTTAAAAACAAAAGACAACTTACTGCGGAAGTCTGAAATTACCTGTAAAGAGCACGGGGACAAGGTTAAATTTCTTGAACAACGATTGGAGGACTCTGAGTTTCAGCTGTCCATTTATGCATCATCTGCAAAGAAAAATCTGGAGTTGGAATCTGAGTGCAAATTATTAAAAGAAGCTAATGTGGAACTTGACAAAGAGCTGAACCTCCTAAAAAGCAGTAGTAGCATTAAATCTGAGAGGATAAATCTACTAGAGAAGCAGCTGAGGGATTCTGAGCTTCGTCTTCAGCATGCAGTTGCATCTGCAGAAGCTAGTCAAGAGAAGCAAATCATGTTGAATTCAACAATCGAAGACATGGAAAATCTGATTGAGGATCTAAAAGCAAAGGTTTCAAAAGCAAAAAGTTTGATGGAGAGTGCTGAAGAAAAGTGCATTATGTTGTCAGAATCTAACTCAGATCTCAATGAAGAATTAACTTTTGCAAGGGAAAGGATGGCATGTTTGGAGGCATCGTTACGCCAAGCTGAGGAAAAGAAGAAGGCTACTGCCCGAGATATTAACTTCCGCAGTAAATTGATAACTGATTTGATTTTGCAATTGGCTCTTGAAAGAGAGAGACTTGAAAAGCAGGTTTGTCACTCGCTATTGACTCTTATTCCTGTTAAGGCTGGAAATATCTTTATAACATCTGTGACTTCCCTTTTCCTCCAATCTATCCAGTTATTTGAGTTTTTTGTCTAATTGACATGGTCAATGGGCCTAAATGCAGATCAAGTACTGTACGATCTTTTCCCCTATTGTATTGAATCAATAAAAAAAAGAGGCTGTGACTAATTGAATACTAGTTACTAAATCTGAAACAGCCTAGAATTATGCCTTCTTGTTCCAGTGAGATGGCTTCTCTACAACATTAACATTTTGTGTCAAAAATAGATTTTTATTCATGGAAATGGACTTCGAACCTTAGCAACTTCATAAATTTAATCTATAAAATTTCAGTTGTTGTGTGCGCAATCCTGTTTATATAATTTGTGCATGACTTCATGATGAAAGAGAATTCATTTGGAATAAAAGTTAGAATAAGGGAATTGTTTGAAGATAATTTTATTTTGGGGGCGGAACTGTCAACCTTTGAAGTCTAGAACACAAGCACATAACATATCCCCAAGCGTCTAAATAGTCCGCTCTGCCTGCCCGTCAGTCTGCATGTGAAAGGCTGTACTAAGATTCACTTGAGTACCCAAACCTTGCTGAAATTTCTTACAAACTTTAGCAGTGAATTGTGCTCCCCGATCAGAAATGATGGAAACTGGGGTGCCATGCAACCTGACTATTTCTTTGATATACAACTGAGCATACTGCTCCGCTGTATCGGTAGACTTAACCGGCAAATTTTCATTCAGATTAGTGTTTTTGTTGCAAATATTCAGATAGCTTTGCTGATATTGGAAAATAAGGCCCAGAAGAAGCATTTTCAGCAGAAGGATAAAGTTCCTTCTTTGTCTCCACGAAGTGATGGCAAAGATACCAAGGAATCCGTGCTTCCCAAGGCTGAGACAATTTCTGTAACTTCTTCAGATGAAAGCAAGGAAGAAAAAGTCAAGTTCTCGTCGCCAACTATTGTGGTACGTGGTTTGTTTGGTCTTATACTTATTTTCATATGCGAGTCGTATGCTCTTCTGTTTAGTTTAGTATTTTGATTTACTAATTTTGATGGCAATTAACTATTCGCGTCTGATGCCGTACATCCCATTATCAACCAAAGAGCCTTAGCTGTGCCTCTAACTGAAAAAACCTCAAGTTTACTCCAAACTAATTCGCAATATTTTTTAACAGACTATTTTGACAAGGTTATAAAGAAAGGCACCTAGCTCCATTGTGACACTGTTGTTTCGTTTTTGTTCATTTTCAGGAGGAGAATGTTGCTGGAGACTTTTTGATGAGTGAGTCAATAGAAGAAATTACTGATTCGTCATCCGGACTTGATGCCTCGAGGGACATAGATGCGCGGAAGCTTAATTTCAAGTATGCCCTTGCAGCAGTTCTCGTGTTTTTGATATCCGCAATGGTAGCTGTTTTAGTGCAGCATCAGAGTAGCCAGTTTTGACAGCTCTGGAGATTTTTGTTACTCTCTCGAGAGTTTAGCTGCGCTTCTCAGAAATCTTTTTGGACCTTCATCGCGTCTCCCCTCACTACTGGTCACTGGTAGATATCACCATATAGAGCGACACCTTTGCGCATCCAAAAGAGAGGACGCTGGAACTCGTTCCTCAATACATCAGGCTTTTCCCCCCTCTGTGAGACTATAAATAGCAGTTTCTTACGTATGCATAGTTTTTCAATTCAGATTTTGTCAACTCCACAAATTAGCTTTCATGTAGAATTTTGGAAAGGAGCGAAAAGTCAGCTGTAATAGGCGATAGTTGCTGGATAGAAGAGGCTCTGTGGCCTTCATTTCCATCTATGCATGGAAACTTCTCATGCTTTTACTTTTCGAATCATCTCTTTGTACTTTGCAAGCAAAATTTGCTAATGCCAACTAAGAGATGAAGGCGAGTAGATTCTACCTACAGTTTTATTAGTAATCTAGAAAACCATACACACATTTAAGGGCATTTTGTTCCCCTCTTTCTTGTTTCTTGCCAAGTGCTTTAAGATCATTTCTTTGTGTAGTTATTCAATCTGTCCACGTTTCTCATCTCTGCAACTTCTTTCCAGATTCCTGCCAGCAGCATGGCTATTCGTTAGCAGCAAATACATGCACTTGCGCCTTAATCACAGACAACTTAGGATCGACTATATTAAATTTTCACTATGTTACTCTGATGTTATATGAGATAAAACTAAGAAAAAAGCACTTAGAGCAATAAAACTAAGAAAAAAGCACTTAGAGGCAATACAAGTACAATATAACAAGTGTCATCATTAGAAAAATTAATTTTAAAAAGCAAAATAAATAAAATAAAATACTTGAAAAAATTCAAGGATAGGATGACAAGTGTTAGAAAATTTAAATTTTAAAAAGCAAAATAAATAAATAAAATATTAAACAAAATTAATAAATAAAAACTTGTATGCACTTAGAAAAATTAATAAAATTCAACACAAATTGACAACAGCTACAAAAGTGAGGAATACAAGTGCAAAGTGTGTGTGTGCTATGCTCAACAGATACAGAAGAAACATTAACTCACTTGTTCTTTAAATGCATCTACTCCAAGACTATATGGCAGAAACTACTTCACTGGACAGGAATGCAGAGACAAGTGCGATCATGGAATGACGAACTAGTATGGTTGTCAAACACAACAAGAAGCAAGCATCCAAAAGCAGCCATCCTTGCCTTCATATTTGCAGCCACAGTCTATCATCTTTGGATGGAAAGAAATAACAAAAGATTTCAATAACTAAAGAGAACAAATATAGACAGACTGAAAGAAATAACTCTACAAGTGCATATTATACGGCAAAGATACTCCAAATAGCAGAGTGAACTAGATAAACTAATAGGTTATTCTGGCTAATAGCTACCTGATGATTCTTGCTGCTACTACTGATACCCTTCCTAGAAGGCGAGCAGTTGTAGAGCCTGAAACTGGTATTAGTTAGTCTAGCGAGAGTTTCATAGTTATTTTTGTGTGATCCTGTCTCTAGAGTCCAATGAGCAGGTGTGCTTGTATATAATTATACTTGGACCAAAAACAAATTAATAAATTTAAAACGGATGGGATGACAAGTGTCATCACCAAAAAAATCTCAATTTTAAAAAGTAAAATAAATAAATAAAGCACTTAGCAAATTTCAAGGAATAAAGCACTTAGCAATTTAATTTCTATTTTAAATTAGTCATAGGTCATTGATTACAAGTTATAATTTATATTATATGAAAAACATATTTAAATATTGTTAAAAGAAGAATTTATTTGTTGGATTCTATTTGCTTAAATTTTATAAAATATTATTAATTCATATTTTTAAAATCTAATTTATGATCAATAATACTCTTTTAAATAGTAATATTAATATTATATGATAGAATTCTATAGAAAAACTTTAAAACAATATGGAGAAAAAGTCACTTAGAACTTTTAGCACCAAATCTAATAAGATTTTTGATATAAAAAATTATAGAAAATAAAAATTATAGGTGACATATTAATTTAAAAAATTATAATATTTAAAAATAAAAATTATAGAAAGACATATTGTAGATTGAGATAACTTATGACGATTTATACTTTGGGGTAGGTTAAAATATAAAATAACGCAAATAATGTTACTTAAGATATTAAAGCTTTGATGACTTTGAAAATTGAAAAACATTCAAGCAACAAAATAAGATCTTAAAAAAATATCTTTATTATAGAGGTAATGTGAGAGTATTTTAATAATAATACTCAAAAAATATATGGATAAATTAAAATAATACCTGGAAATTTTTGGCAATATTAAAGTGAATAAATTAAATTTTCAGGAGTAGAAAAGATATAAAAGGAAAAGTAGAGAAATTAGTCGCAGCTATTGTTCTGCCACATTGACATTTCCATGCATCTTAGGGTGTATTTGGTATTAAGGAAAATATTTTCCAGGAAAATGAGTGATTTTATCACTTATTTTTCCTTGTTTGGTTGGTGAGGTTTGGTGAAAAATGTTGAAAAAGAGTTTTGAAAAATATTTTCTCCTTTTTTGATTGAGCTCCAATGGGAAGAAAATGAGTTCATGAGAAAAACAAATTCCAAAACATTTAAGTCAACCAAACATGAAAAAATTAAAAAATATTTTTTTATTTTTAAGGAGAGGTGTCGTGGTGCATGCTATTTGCAGATGATATTGTATTGATTGACGAGACACGAGACGGTGTGAATGCGCTGGAATCGCAGGTCATCCCTAGGAGAGAGAGTTTTAAGTACCTTGGGTCTATTATTCAGGGGAATGGGGAGATTGATGAAGATGTCACACATCGTATTGAGGCGAGATGGATGAAATGGAGACTCGCTTCCGGTGTTTTGTGTGACAAGAAGGTGCCACAGAAACTTAAGAGTAAGTTCTACAGAGTCGTGGTTAGACCTACAACGTTGTATGAAGCTTAGTGTTGGCCAGTCAAGATCGCGCATGTCTAGAAGATGAAGGTAGCAGAGATGAAGATGTTAAGATGGATGTGCAGGCACACTAGGTTAGATAGGATCAGAAATTCGATTATTCGCGACAAGGTGGGTGTGGCCCCTATTGAGGACAAGATGCTGAAAGCGCGACTTAGGTGGTTTGGTCATATGAAGAGGAGGAACACAGACGTCCCCGGTGAGGAGGTGTGAGAGGTTGACATTGGAGGGCCTACATAGAGGTAGAGGTAGGCCAAAGAAGAGGTTGGGAGAGGTAATTATGCAAGACATGGCGCAACTTCAGCTGACCGAGGACATAACCCTTGATAGGAAGGTATGGAGGTCGAGGATTAGGGTAGTAGAGTAGGTAGTCTAGAGTGTTCATAACAATAGTATTGGCATGCAATCTCGCTTTCTATTAGTAGTAGGTTTTTATGACTGGCCGTTGTTTTCTTTCATTGTTGATCACCTTACTATCTTATTGTTTCTATTATACTTTTATATGGCTTTTTGGTATTGTCCCTTATTGTGTATTTTTTTATTAATGTGGTACTATGCTTTCCTGAGCCGAGGGTCTATTGGAAACAACCTCTCTATCCTCATAAGGCAGGGGTAAGGTCTGCGTACACACTACCCTCCCCATACCTAACAGTGTGAGATAATACCGGGTATATTATTGTTGTTGTATTTTTTGAAAAGTAATTTCCTTCATACCAAACACACCCTTAGAGATTCTAGATTGATTTCTCTATATTACACTGTCAACTTACAAAGTCTTATATTGAAACAGATCCATTGCAATATTGCATCACTCTCGGCTTAACCTTGTAGGTTTGAGGATTCAATTTGATCAAGCACTTTCGGTTCACACTTTGTTTACCCGAAAAATAGATAGAGTTGAATTTGTACGTAGTTCTAAGGATATGTGGTATAACTTGACACAAATCGTAAGAGTAAATGAAAATATCGAATATTGACTGTAGATAATAAAAAACAAGCAAGGTTGAAAAGAGAATAATTTATAAATTAAGCAAAATAAATCAATCTATGAGGCTAAAAAAATATAATTCTTCAATATGAGAATATATGATATCTGAGTTACAATGTAAGATCCACTTGCCCTTTACAGAAAGATAGTCATCCCTTTTATAATGGGGCATTCTACTTTAGATATAATTAAAAATATATAGTGGAAAACCCATGATAAATCAACTTTTTCCTAATTTTCGCCAAGATTCTCTTCCTCAGTGCGGCTGCAACGGCTCTTGTCCATGAGCTCGATCTTGATCGGACTCAAAATTGGTCGGTATTGGTCGGTTTCCTAGTTTCAGGGCCCGATGCGGGGTGAGATCGATGCTGATTCGGGGTCCGAAAATGACTCGGGCTCGGTATTGATTGGCCTCTGACCCTTAAGCTCGATTCTATCACATCTCATCATAATTTGATTCGGACCCGAGCCCGATAATGACTTCGAGCTCGGTATTTGATCTGTCCCAAAAAATCGAAGCTCGTTCGTGCCTTCTTCGGATCACATCTCAATATTATGAAGACTTTCTTCGATCCATTATGTTTCAATCTCGATCAGACGTACGAAGGCCGAAATCAGTTTCGAACGTATACAGATAGTCCCCTCATTTCTCGGAAAGGATGTGGTGAGAAATGATATGATTTCTCAATGGTTCGATCAGATAAAAGTTGACGTTTACATCGGGCTTGATCATGACGTGTGTGATAGCTGTCCTGTCGGTTTATTTTTTCAAGGCATTAAATGCGTGTCGGTTAGTGGTCGGCCACTAGCACCACTGAACCATCGCCGTGAAACTATAAATACCCGTTCCTTATTTGAATCAAACGCTACTTTTGCTCTAATCAAACCTCTAAATCTTCTTATTCTTTTCGTCTCCTCCTTTTCGCCGCTTGTAGAGCCATCTTCGTTAGTACTAAAACCACAAGTTTTTTACCTTCCTTTGCTCTTCTTCACTTATTCAAATGGTGAAAACTTCAAAGAATATACCGCAGAAGGAGAAAGCTTCTAGCTCATCTTCCCAGCCGGCCGGCGGCAAGGCGTCAGTGGAGCCGTTTCCCCACGAGTATGTTCCCGGCCCGTGTATTCTGAAATCCGACTTCAAGTTCGAAAATCCTTCATAGATCCCGGGCTGATGTGAGCATGTGTCGATGTACATGTGCTCGATAACAGAGGGCCATCTCGAGGCTGTGAAGAGGGACTGCAACTGGGGGCCCAAGGTCGAGGTGCATATTCCTGCTCCCGAAGAGGGTATCACCGCTTATGTGGAGGGGGTTCCTAAGTGTTTACACTTACCCCTTCACATTGGGTCCCCTCGACCCAGTGATTATCAATTTTTGAAAAAGGTATCAAGTCACCCTCGGCCAAATCCACCCCTCTTTATGGCCTATAGTGATTATGCTGCTCTTCTTCTCTAGCAAGGCTGAGGGACTAGAGTTTACTCTAAGTCACCTCATGCGGTTGTATCGGCCTCGAATCTATCGAGGACTAATCAGGCTCCAACGCCGGCCAACGGAGGTCTTGACCTCGAGCATCGATGAGGACAAGGATTAGGGTTGGATGGGCCGTTTCGTATGGGTGAGGACCCATGATATTATCCCGGAAGAGAAGATGTCGTTCCATGAGGAGTGGAACTTCAATCGTACGTGATCCTTTTAAATTTTGTTCTTCATACCTTCTTCGATTTCGCCTAATATCACCTTTCGATGTGCAGCTGTCTATTGGATGCCTCATGCGATACCATACCTTGAAGATTGGGTTCGGAAGTTAGCCTCGACTTTTACCTACGCCGAACGCGCATGGCGTGATTTGGCAACGGGCAGGTGGGAGGCCAAGAATCATGGTAAGGATCTCCCTTTTATGTTCTGAATCATTTTTTATACCTCGTATGTTACTAATTTTCTTTCATGCAGGCCTGACAAAGGATGCCATTTTGAGGCCCTCAAGTGGTGAGGAAGGAAACAAGTCCCCGGTTCCGAAGCAGGGGGAAGACAAGAAGAGGAAAGCTGTATTACAGTCCGAGGACCCCAAGCCCAAACCTCGAAGGGTGAGGAGAAACATAATCGCCCTCACGATGGACTCGGTCCAAAAATTGAGAGATGAAGAAGAGGAAAACGCTTCGGCGCTGACGGTCCGACCTATGACAACTGTTAAAATCAAGCCTCGTATCGAGGAGGCTCCTGAAAAGAAATCGGGTGGGGATCCCGAGTTACCAGAGGTCGAGGTCGTTTCTCGAAAAACTACAGCTACACTGGATGGAGCCGGTTCTGAGACCCCGAAGGTTGATCAGAGCATTCCGAGCGACTTGCTCGGGGTCATGATAGTAGGCCACTCGCCTTATTTTCCTGCCTTTTCTGAGGAGGCGCTAAGGGAAGCTCCAGAGTTGAATGCCCCCGATATATGCGGAGGCTCTGGTGTAGGGGATCTCTTTCGGGACTGCTTTACTGGAGTTGATGATGCCTCCGATCTTAGTGACGCTTCGATTCTTTTAGAAGAAGCCCAGCGTCTCTTATCTCGGGTAAGAATTTATTGTGTAGACCTTCGCCAAACTTGTGCAGGCTTTTGTCAAGCTAACTTGTGTTTTCCCTTTTTGTGCAGGCCTTTGTCAAGCTTTGAGCTGACCTCAACTAGTGTTAAACCGAGCTCCAAAAGGTCTCAGAGAAGAAGAATGCTCTGAAGCTTCTTTGCGGCTAAAAGGATGAGGCTATAAAGGACCTCCAAGAGGATTTGGCGAAGGCTCGTGAGGAAGAGGCTGAGCTAGATAAGCAGGTGAGCACTCTTTTGATAGAGTATGGACTTGACCCAACTGTGAAAGCTAATACTTCGCTATCTCAGCTGCAGCAAAAGGTTGAAAGGATCGAGTTACTTCAGGGAGAAGTCAATCAGGTCAAGGCCGATTATGATCGGTGGAAGGGTAACATGGACCGCCTGGCTGTAGAAAAAGAAATTGCCTTGGCCAGATTGTCATAGGCCGAGCTTCAACTTCGGGGTGCCAAAGAGAAAAGTTCGACCCAAGCCAAGAGGAGTGAAGAGCTCGAAACTGGGCTTGTTGAGGCCAAGGTGGAGGTTGAGAAGACAAAAGTCGTGGCGGATAAGTCCATCGCCATGTACCGGGCCAATGCTGAGGCTGCTCAGATGCAGCTAAGGGAGGCTTCTGACCGAGAGCAATGGGTTATCGACTTGGCAAAGTTTCAATCCCGGAGAGAAACCCTCAAGCAAATTCATACTCGAGGTTTTGACCTCTCCGAGGAGATAACCCGAGCCAAGATGTTTGAGGCCGAAGCCAGGCAGCTTGTCTCCTTAGATGATGAGGACGATGAAGAAGAAGGCAGTCGAGGCGGATATGATGAGGGTCTTGAAGGAGAAGTTGTTCCCAAAGAAGAGGTCGAAACCGGCCGTAGTTAGAACTTAGTTTCCTTTTTTGTAAGACCCTTATCGGTCCCTTGTAAATAACTTCTTCTGTCGATATATAATAGGAAACTTCTTTTGAATCTCAAATGTGTTTTGTGCTTTTGCTTTGTGAAAACTCTGTAGTTGTAGCTTCTGTAATCGAGTGAATGCTAGTTCGGACTTAGAACAAAACCCTTAGGTTTTTTAGGTACGCCAGGGTGAGTCCCCAAGTTCAATAACATGTTCAAGATTTCGGATTGCTTGATCAATGCCATGACCGTGCTTCTTTTATAACTAAGTTCGAGTACGTTTAGGATAGAATAAATCCTTAGATTTTTTTTATCAAATAATGGGTAATTTTCAACTTGAAGTAACATACCTTTTGAGGTTTTATGGCGGATCCTTGAGCTAAGTTCAAGTCAACTTTATTTCAAACTTGGACTAGTGGAACCCTTAGGTTTGAGTTGAGTGAGAACAACGTCTCGAACTCTAAATATATTGGCCCTTAGGCTCTTTTAGGTTAGACCCATATGGCCTCTAAAAGACGGCTATTATATCCCCCTTTCGGCTTAAACTTCCGTAGGCTTAATGATTGAGTGAGATAGTAGTCGAGTGAGTGTTTGCTCGAACTCGAAGTAATGTAGCCCGTAGGCTTAATGATTGAGTGAGTGATTTCTCGAACTCAAAATAAGAGTAGCCCATAGTCTTAATAGTCAAGTGAGTGCTTGTTCGAACTCAAAATAAGAGTAGCCCGTAGGCTTAATAGTCGAGTGAGTGTTTGCTCGAACTCGAAGTAATGTAGCCCGTAGGCTTAATGATTGAGTGAGTGATTTCTCGAACTCAAAATAAGAGTAGCCTGTAGGCTTAATAGTCGAGTGAATGCTTGCTCGAACTCAAAATAAGAGTAGTGCTTGCTCGAACTCGAAATAATGTAGCCCGTAGGCTTAATGATTGAGTGAGTGATTTCTTAAACTAAAAATAAGAGTAGCCCGTAGGCTTAATAGTCGAGTGAGTATTTGCTCGAACTCGAAATAATGTAGCTCGTAGGCTTAATGATTGAGTGAGTGATTTCTCTAACTCAAAATAAGAGTAGCCCTTAGGCTTAGTAGTCGAGTGAGTACTTTGCTAGAACTCGAAATAAGAGTAGCCCGTAGGCTTAATAGTCGAGTGAGTGCTTGCTCGAACTCGAAATAATGTAGCCTGTAGGCTTAATGATTGAGTGAGTGATTTTCCGAACTTAAAATAAGAGTAGCCTGTAGGCTTAATAGTCGAGTGAGTGTTTGCTCGAACTCGAAATAATTTAGCCCGTAGGCTTAATGATTGAGTGAGTGATTTCTTGAACTCAAAATAAGAGTAGCCCATAGGCTTAGTATTCGAGTGAGTGCTTGCTCGAACTCGAAGTAATGTAGCCTGTAGGCTTAATGATTGAGTGAGTGATTTCTCGAACTCAAAATAAGAGTAGTCTGTAGGCTTAAAAGTCGAGTGGCAATCCCCGATTTGTGGGGTAATGGTCGTCCCTTGAGCCTGTTTGTGTAGTAGATCATGAAATAGAGGATGGGATGTAAGACACGAGATATGGGCAAATAAGCTTCTTTTCATGTCGTTATACATGTGTTTATATTTTGTACCAGGGATCGAGCAACCTAAACAAGCATGGTTCGTTTTGACCATTTGGCTCTTATAATTTTTCCTATCGGAACCCTGTTGTTATGAAGTAACTTTCTCGCATCGAACACTTGATATATTTCTGGGTAATTCCCCACCAGTATTCGAGGTTGATTATAAAGAGGCCTTGGATACTGTTGAATTTCTCTAAGTTAGCACGATCAATGGTTGCCTCATTAAAAACCTTGTCGGAAAACCCATTTGGGATAAAACCGATCTAAGGGGAAAAGAGTGCAACCCGTGCTTCCAGACCTAAGGCTTCGTGTTGAATGATCCATCTTTGTTCCTGACCGGACTCCTGCAAGGGTTAGTTTCGAAATATAAAAGAATATGGGTGGGTCGTACCTTAAAAGTAATGTTGTTTTAGGTGCGACACGTTCCAGTTGCTTGGTAGTTGTTTGCCGTTTATAATACTAAGCTTATAGGATCCTTTGCCGACGTTTTTGAGTACCTGATACGACCCTTCCTAGTTTGGACCCAATTTCCCTTTATATGGATTTTGGGTGCTGAGGGTGACTTTCCTTAGCACTAAGTCCCTAATTAATGGCGAAGATTGGTTCTTCGATTATAGTATCTTTCGATCCGCTGCTTTTGGGCGGCCAATTGGACGAGATCAGCTTCTTGTTTTTCATCCAATAATTCGAGGTCGGTATTCATAGCCTCGTGATTTGACTCTTCTGTTGAATATCGAAACCTGGCACTGGGTTCCCCGACTTCAACTGGAATTAAAGCTTCAGAGCCTTATACTAAGGAACGGGGTTACCCCCGTACTGGATTTTGATATTGTTCGATATGCCCAAAGAACTTCGGGTAGAATTTCTCTCCATTTTCCCTTAGCGTCGTTCAACCTTTTCTTTAGGTTTTGAATGATAGTCTTGTTTGTCGATTCGGCCTGTCCGTTCCCACTAGGGTGGTACGGTGTTGATAATATCCTTTTTATTTTATGGTCTTCGATGCATTTCGTCACCTTGCTACCAATAAATTATTTGCCATTGTCACACACTATTTCAGCGGGTATCCCAAATCGACATACGATATGATCCCAAATGAAGTCTATAACCTCTTTCTCCCTTATTTTTTTGAAAGCCTGCGCTTCAATCCATTTAGAGAAATAGTCAGTCATAAATAAAATGAACTTAGCTTTACCTGGGGCCGAAGGCAGAGGGCCGGCGATATCCATCCCCCATTTCATGAATGGCCAAGGGGATAGGACTGAGTGAAATTGTTCTCCGGGCTGATGGATCATATGTGCAAACTTTTGGCATTTGTCACATTTTCAAACAAACTCCTTTGCATCTTTGTTCATGTTGATCCAATAATAGCCTGCCTTCATTTTTTTTCGGACCAATAAATCGGCACCGGAATGATTTCCACAAGTACCCTCATGAATCTCACGTAGGATGTAGTCGGTGTCTCCTGGACTTAAGCAAAATACCAACGGTCCATCTAATGTCCTTCGGTATAATGTTTCATCTGCAGTTAATGTGAATCGAGCAGCTTTGGTTCGTAGGGCCTTCGAATTTTTAGGGTCCGATGGGAGCTTTCCGTTCTCCAAGTATTCAATATACTTATTCCTCCAATCCCAGGTTAAGCTTGTAGAATTTATTTCGGCATGACTTTCCTCAATCACGGATCTCAAGAGTTGAAAGATAGTCCCCGAGTTGATTTAGTATTCTTCGACCAATGATCCCAAATTTGCAAGTGCATCGACCTCACTGTTTTTTTCTCGAGGTACATGCTGTAACGTCCATTCTTTGAAACAGTGCAAAGCTACCTGTAGTTTGTCCCAATACCTTTGCATTCTATCCTCTCGAACTTCAAAGGTTTTGTTTACTTGATTTACCACCAATAAAGAGTCACACTTGGCTTCAATGACTCCTGCTCCCAAGCTTTTAGCTGGCTCGAGTCCTGCAATCATGGCCTCATACTCGGCTTCATTCTTAGTCAACCTAATAGTTTTAAAAGATTGTCTAATAGTGCTACCCGTAGGCGGCTTTAAAATGATGCCTAGCCCGGATCCCTTCGCGTTTGAAGCCCCGTCTATGAAAAGGGTCCATACCCCCGATGATGTACCCGATTTCAACAAGAGTTCCTTTTCGACTTCGGGTATGAGGGTTGGCGTGAAATCGGCCACGAAGTCCGCTAAAATTTGAGACTTGATGGCCGTCCAGGGTTGATATTCGATATCGTACCCACTGAGTTCGACGGCACATTTGGCCAATCGACCTGATAGTTCATGCTTGTGCAAAATATTACGAAGTGGGTAAGTGGTTAACACGCATATGGGGTGACATTGAAAGTATGGTCTTAACTTTCTAGAGGCGCTTATCAGTGCAAACGCCAATTTCTCCAAGTGTGGATATCTAGTTTCTGTTTCCCCTAAGGTTCGACTTACATAATAAATGGGAAATTGCGTACCTTGCTCTTCTCGAACTAGGACACCACTTACCGCAATTTCCGATACTTCCAAGTACAAGCAAAGTTTTTCGTCTGCCTTTGGAGTATGAAGCAGTGGTGGGCTCGATAGGTATCGCTTCAATTCCTCCAATTCTTGTTGGCATTTCGGGATCCAGGCGAGATCGTTCTTCTTTTTTAGTAGGGAGAAAAATTTGTGACTTCGATCTGATGACCTTGAAATGAATCGGCCTAAGGCAGCGATCCGACCCGTTAGCCTCTACACCGCTTTTACACTGTCCACGATGGCGATATCTTCGGTAGCCTTAATTTTATCGGGATTGATTTCGATCCCTCGATTCGACACCATGAAGCCGAGGAACTTGCCCGAACCGACCCCGAAAGCACATTTCTCGGGATTGAGCTTCATGTTGTATATCCTTAAAATCTTAAATGTTTCCTGCAAATGAGCCAAATGGTCCTCTGCGCGCAGGGACTTAACTAGCATGTCATCAATATAAACTTCCATTGATTTACCTATTTGTTCCTCAAATATTTTATTTACTAGGCGTTGGTAAGTAGCTCCTGTATTTTTTATCCCGAAGGGCATCACATTATAACAATATGTTCCAAATTTGGTGACAAACGATGTGTTTTTGCAGATTCGTATCAAATAATCACTATTATCCTTAGCCCCACGGTGGACGCCAAACTGTTTACCCAGAAAATGGATAGAGTTGAATTTGTACATAGTTATAAGGATATGTGGTATAACTTGACACAAATCGTAAGAGTAAATGAAAATATCAAATATTGACTGTAGAGAATAAAAAACAAGCAAGGTTGAAAAGAGGATGATTTATGGATTAAGCAAGATGAATCAATATATGAGGCTAGAAAAAAGGATAATTCTTCAATATCAGAATGTATGATATCTGAGTTATAATGTAAGATCCACTTGCCCTTTACAGAAAGATAGTCATCCCTTTTATAGTGGGGGATTCTACTTTAGATATAATTAAAAATACATAGTGGGAATCCATGATAAATCAACTTTTTCCTAATTTTCGCCGAGATTCTCTCCCTCAGTGCGGCTGCAACGGCTCTTGTCCATGAGCTCGATCTTGATCGGACTCAAAATTGGTCGGTATTGGTCGGTTTCCTAGTTTCAGAGCCCGATGCGGGTGTGAGATCGATGCTGATTCGGGGTCCGGAAATGACTCGGGCTTGGTATTGGTTGGCCTCTGACCCTTTATCTCGATTCTATCACATCTCATCATAATTTAATTTGGACCCATGTCCGATAATGACTTCGAGCTCGGTATTTGATCTGTCCCCGAAAATCGAAGCTTGTTCGTGCCTTCTTCGAATCCCATCTCGATATTATGAAGACTTTCTTCGATCCATTATGTTTCGATCTCGATCAGACGTACGAAGGCCGAAATTAATTTCGACTGTATATACACTTTTTATACGATACGCATACCCCTCCCCCTCCCCCCCAAAAAAAAAAATTAAAAATAAATAATAATAAAAATTAAAAAATTTAAATATGTACATCATACTCGACTGATCTCAATGATTCTAGATTTGCATTTGGAAAGTGATGCAAATTTGGACTTCCCCAAAGGAGACCACCAACATAATGTAGGAATTTAAAGAAAAAGGTCCAAAATCATATATTATCGGTGAAACATAATAGTCCTCTGAATCATCAAAATTAAAGTTACGTGCACTAATAATATAATTGTAGTTTAACAAATTATAACAAGTTAATTATAGGTTATCAATTAGTATTTATTGTTGACATTTAGTTATATTTACTTTATCAATAATCTGATTTTATAAATATTATTTTATCTAATCAATATGTAAAATTTAAATTCATATCCAAATACATATAAATTTGATTTCAACCAAGAGAATCCATCCACCGTAACAGTCGTTTCTATCTCAAAAAATATGTTAATGTTTTTTAAATATTTTAGCATAGAGGGATGTATACGGTCAAAACCGAGTAGTCAATCATATGGACTGGTCGAGATGGAAATACTTCGATCGAAGGGTATCTGCATAATGTCAGGGTGAGGTCCGAAGTAAGGACGTCATGCTTCGAGCTCTAAGTCCGATCAATGATCGGTTCGGTATCATTATCGAGCCTATAACCAAATCGAACTACGAGACAACGCAAAGGTTGTCGAAGATGCATAGACCGGCCAACACCCACCCCGAATATCAAGACTCCGAATCGGGATCAAGCCCGAGTCAAGTACGATGGCTCGATGCAATACCGACTTCGAGTCAGTATCGAACTCACAGACAAGGGCCGTTGCAACCGCACTAAGGGAGAGAATCTTGACAGGAATTGGGAAAAAGACAATTCATCATGGGTTCTCCACTATATATTTTTTATTATAGATAAAGTAGGATCCCTCTACTCTAAAGAGGGGGATCCTTGTAAGTATAAGGGAGATTCACACAATATAACAAAGACAACTCTTGAGAGATTAATATCTTGGAGCTCATTTACTTTGCCTTGTACATCAGTACTTCTTTTTCTTTCCCTTATATTTCATTTCATTTGTCAAGAATATATATATTTTCTATTTCACTCTACCATTTGTATCAAATTATATCACGTGTCCTTAGAACCATACACAAATTTAACTCTATCTAATTTTTTGGATAAACAGTTTGGCGCCCACTGTGAGGCTAAGGATAACAGTGGTTGTTTGATACAAATCTGCAACACACACCAGTTTACGATCGTCCTTTAAGAGTATCTTTGACTTCGAATCAACAATGGCAAACCCTCGATTAATGGCTTTACCTATCGACAACGAAGTTGGCCTTCAAGATGAAACAAACAACTTGATACCCAGGGCCGGAAGGCCGCTTAACGGTGTCGCTGAAGCTTGAGTCAAAGTGTATGAAACTCGAGCCGATGTACCACTAGATATCAATTCACAGGTTGAGGCGAACCAACGTTTCGAACTGGAAAAAAACATTCATGGTGGTACTCGATCTGTAGCTCGAGACACCCATAACGTGGAGAAGATCGGAGTCAGCTTGCGTATGATCTTTGAAACGTTACAAGCCCACCAAGTAGCGATAGCTCAATTACAAAGTCAAACCCAACTACCAACCAGGCTTGATCCCAGTCAACCTTGAGAAATTGCCCACAGAACGGAACCATCCATAGTAAGGTCAAACGAGCAAGAATTGGGTACCACTCCCGAAATTGCTAAAATACTTGAGGAGTTCACAAAACTAATCGAAGCCAACGATAAAAAAATAGAAACATGTCATTCCAGGGTCGATCAAATCCCGGGGGCTCCACCAATGATAAAAGGGTTGGATTCCAAAAAAATCGTGCAAAAGCCTTTTCCCTCAAGCGCAACCCCAAAACCAATCCCTAAAAAGTTACGTATGCCCAAAATCCCCAAATATAACGGTACGGCTGATCCCAACGAACACGTCACCTTTTACACGTGTGCCATCAAGGGCAACGATTTGGAAGACGATAAAATCGAATCCGTGTTGTTGAAAAAATCCGGAGAGACCCTCTCTAAGGGGGCGATGATTTGGTATCATAACCTGCCACCAAATTCCATCGATTCATTTGCCATGTTAGTGGATTCGTTTGTAAAGGCACACGCTGGTGCCATAAATGTTGTAACGAGGAAATCAGACCTTTTCAAAGTGAAACAAAGGGATAATGAAATGCTGAGGGAGTTTGTGTCCCGATTTCAAATGGAACGCATGGAATTGCCACCAGTCACAGATGACTGGGCCGTCCAAGCTTTCACCCAAGGGTTGAACGAGCAAAGTTCAATAGCATCACGTCGGCTGAAGCAAAATTTGATCGAGTGTCCGGCAATAACTTGGGCAGATGTACACAATCGATACCAGTCAAAAATTAGGGTCGAAGATGACCAGTTAGGAGCTCCTTCCAGATCCATGCATCAGAATAGGTCGGCTATTAAAAACCAGAGGGATATCGACAGAGAGCAAAGGTCGAACAGAGACCGATATCAACCATGCATCGTAGATCGAATGAACAACGGTTCAACACGCAATGCTGCCCGGAACAATCAAAGGAGTGATCGAGGACAAAATTCTCGGGGGATTATGAGCAAGAGTGGCTTTGACAAATATGCCGATCCTATAGAGGCACCTCGGCTATCGGAGTATAATTTCAGCGTCGACGCATCGGGCATTGTATCAGCGATCGGAAGAATCAAAGATACTAGGTGGCCCAGATCCATGCAAACTGACCCTTACCAAAGGAACCCGAATTCGATGTGCAAGTATCATGGTACACATGGCCACATGACCGAGGATTGCAGACAATTAACAGAAGAGGTAGCCCGTCTATTCAATGAGGGCCACCTTTGAGAGTTCCTCAGTGACCGAGCCAAGAATCACTTCAGAGAAAGGGACGCCATGAGAAAAGATAAACAAGAGGAACCTCTGCATAACATTCATATGATCATCGGTGGGGACGATACTCCACAGGGACCTGTACTCAAACGTGGCCAGGTACCGGCCACAGGGGAAAAATGAACTCAAGGTTATGTACCCGAGGGCACTTTATCATTCGGAATTGAAGAAGCGGAAGGCCTTTCTATCGGCCTCACAACGACGCTTTGGTAATTTCTATCCTATTAAATAAAGTTTAAGTTAAGCGTGTTTTAGTGGATCCAGGTAGCTCTGCGAATATCATCCGATCTCGGGTAGTGGAGCAGTTCGGTTTGCAGAATCAAGTCGTGCCCGCAGCTCGAGTCTTAAATGGCTTCAATATGGCCAGTGAAACGACTAAAGGGGAATTTATTCTACCCGTGAATGTGGCTGGAACCATCCAAAATACCAAGTTCCAAGTAATCGAAGGCGACATGAGGTACAACACCCTATTCGGAAGGCCTTGGATCCACAATATGAGGGCAGTACCTTCGACTCTCCACCAAGTAATGTGAAAACAGTATACGGAGAGCAGCATACCACGAAGGAAATATTTGTGGTCGATGAGGTAAAACCGATACCAATGTTATCGGCCTTGGAAAGGTCGAGCATAAAAGATAGACGAGAGGCCTAATAGCAATCACAGCCACTAGTCTCGACTGAATCGGTGAAGCAGGAAATAGAAGATGACGAGGAAGATTTTCTGACCCCTCGAACTTTTATCATCCCCGACGACTCTGACGCCACCAAATCGACGATCGAAGAGCTGGAGCAGGTTATATTAATCGAATATATGCCCAAGAGAAAGGTATACCTGGAATGGGATTGACCCCCGAACTCAGGAAAAAACTTATTCAGTTTCTTATTGATAACATATATTATTTTTCTTGGTCCCATTTAGACATGGCAAGGATCCCACCATTGATAACAATGCACCAGCTAAGCTTGGACCCTAGGTTCAAACCGGTGAAGCAAAAAAGAAGATCTTAGTCCGAGGTAAAGCACACATTTGTAAAGGATGAGGTAACTAAACTTCTCAAAATAGGGTCAATTCGAGAAGTAAAATATCCCGAATGGTTACCCAACGTAGTTGTATTCCCTAAAAAAGGGAACAAACTTAGAATCTGTGTAGATTATAAAGATCTAAACAAAGCATGCCCCAAAGATTCTTTTCCACTACCTAGCATCGATTGCATGATCGATGCCACAGCCAGCCATAAGGTCCTTACTTTTCTCGACGCTTATTCCAGGTACAATCAAATTCGCATGAACCCGGAGGACCAAGAAAAAACTTCATTTGTCACTAAGTATGGAACCTATTGTTATAATCTAATGTCATTCGAGCTAAAAAATGTAGGAGCTACTTACCAAAGTCTAGTGAATAAAATGTTCGAAGAACAAATAGGTAAGTCGATGGAAGTTTACATTGATGACATACTAGTTAAGTCCCTGCGCGCAGAGGACCATTTGACTCATTTGCAGGAAACGTTCAAAATTTTAAGGAAATACAACATGAAGCTCAACCCCGAGAAATATGTTTTCGGGGTTGGATCGGGCAAGTTCTTTGGCTTCATGGTATCGAATCGGGGAATCGAGATCAACCCCGACAAAATCAAGGCCATCGAAGACATCACCATCGTGGATAGTGTGAAAGCAGTGCAAAGGCTAACCGAACGGATAGCTGCCTTAGGCCGATTCATTTCAAGGTCGTCAGATCGAAGCCACAAATTCTTCTCTCTACTCAAAAAGAAGAACGATTTTGCCTGGACCTAGGAATTCCAACAGGCACTAGAACAACTGAAGCGATATCTATCGAGCCTGCCACTACTTCACACTCCGAAGACAGATGAGAAGCTTTACTTATACTTGGTGGTATCGGATATCGCGGTAAGTGGCGTACTAGTTCGAGAAGAGAAAGGTACGTAGTTTCCTGTTTATTATGTAAGTCGGACCTTAGGAGAAGCAGAGACTAGATACCCACACTTAGAGAAATTGGCACTTGCACTAATAAACGCCTCTAGAAAGTTAAGACCATATTTTCAATGTCACCCCATATACGTTTTAACCACTTACCCACTTCGTAACATTTTGCACAAGCCGAACTATTGGGCCGACTGGCCAAATAGGCCGTCGAACTCAGTGGGTACGATATTGAATATCAGCCTCGTATGGCCATCAAGTCCCAAATTTTAGCGGACTTCGTGGCTGATTTCACGCCAAATCTCGTACCCGAAGTTGAAAAGGAACTCTTGTTAAAATCGGGTACGTCGTCGGGGGTTTGGACCCTCTACACAGATGGTGCTTCAAATGTGAAGGGCTCCGAGCTTGACATCGTATTAAAACCTCCCACGGGTGGCGTTATTAGGCAATCCATCAAAACCATTAGATTAGCTAACAATGAGGCCGAGTACGAGGCCATGATTGCAGGTCTCGAGCTAGCTAAAAGCTTGGGAGCATAAGTCATTGAAGCCAAATATGACTCTTTACTAGTGGTGAACTAAGGAGTTTGTTCGAAGATGTGATAAATATCAAAGGTTTGCACCCATGATCCATCAACCTGGAGAGCAGCTTCATTCAGTCGTGTCTCCATGGCCATTCATGAAATAGGGAATGGATATCGTCGGCCCTCTACCATCGGCCCCAGGTAAAGCTAAATTCATTTTGTTTATGACTGACTATTTCTCTAAATGGGTTGAAGCACATGCGCTCGAGAAAGTAAGAGAGAAAGAGGTTAAAGATTTCATCTAAGATCACATCGTGTGTCGATTTGGGATATCAGCAGAAATAAAATGCGACAATGGTAAGCAATTTATCGGCGGTAAAGTGACAAAATTTCTCGAAGACCATAAAATAAAAAGGATACTGTCGACACCATATCATCCTAGTGGGAACGGACAAGCCGAATCAACGAATAAGACTATCATCTAAAACCTGAAGAAATGATTGAATGAAGCTAAAGGAAAGTGGAGAGAAATTCTGCCCGAAGTCCTTTGGGCATATCGGACAACATTTAAATCCAGTACGGGAGTGACTCCATTTTTCTTAGTGTATGGCTTCGAAACTTTAATTCCAGTTGAAGTAGGAGAACCCAACGCAAGGTTCCGACATACTTCGGAAGAGTCGAACCACGAGGTTATGAATACTAGCCTCGAATTATTAGATGAAAAACGAGAAGCGACACTGGTTCGAATGGCTGCATAGAAACAACGAATCGAAAGGTACTACAATAGAAGAACCAACCTCCGCCATTTCAAGGCCGAGGACTTGGTCCTAAGGAAGGTCACCATCAACACTCGAGATCCTAATGAAGGGAAGATCGACCCAAATTGGGAAGGACCCTATTAAGTCCTCGATATAGTCGGAAAAGGGTCTTATAAACTCGGAACAATGGATGGTAAACCATTACCAAACAATTGGAACATATCGCTGCTCAAACGATATTATTGTTAAGGTATGATTTTCTCCTTTCTATCGTCTATATATATATATATATATATATATATATATATATATATATATTTGACACTAACTCATTGCAGGAATTCGACAAAAGACATCAAGACCTTTGGTTTTGAAGCACGCGTTGTACTCTTTTTTCCCTTAGTTCGGCCTTTTATCCCAAATGGGTTTTTCCGGCAGGGTTTTTAACGAGGCAAGCCCTATGTGCTACCTGAGGGCAATTCAATAGTATCCGAGGCTTCTTCATAATCAACCTCGAATACTGGGGGGCTACCATCGAATAAATCAAGTTCGACACAAGAAAGTTATTTCATATCAAATTCATGTCGGATAGGGTCTCGATAGAGAAAAGTGTAAAGGCCAAATGGTCAAAACGAACCATGCCCACGTAGTTCTGCTCGAACCCTTGCACAAGATACAAAAACATGTATAATGACTTATAAAGGAAAACTTCTTCTTGTTAGATATCTCATACATTGAAAAGATCTTCCTACTTCATGATTCAAACAGTCTTAAAAGGCCAACCACCATCAAAAGAATTTTGATACGAGCGATCAAAAAAGCCTACGGGCTACAAAATACTTTGAGTTCGAGTTCGAAGCAATCGCTCACTCAATTATTAGGCCTAAGGGCTATCTTACTTTGAGTTCGAGCAAATCACTCGACCATAAAAAGCCTACGGGCTACGATACTTTGAGTTCAAGTTCGAAGCAATCACTCACTCAATTATTAAGCCTAAGGGCTATCTTACTTCGAGTTCGAGCAAATCACTCGACCATAAAAAGCCTACGGGCTACGATACTTTGAGTTCGAGTTCGAAGCAATCACTCACTCAATTATTAAGCTTAAGAGCTATCTTACTTCGAGTTCGAGCAAATCACTCGATCACAAAAGGCCTACGGGCTATACAATACTTAGAGTCGAGTTCGAAGCAATCACTCACTCAATGATTAAGCCTAAGGGCTATCTTACTTCGAGTTCGAGCAAATCACTCGACCATAAAAAGCCTACGGGCTACGATACTTTGAGTTTGAGTTCGAAGCAATCACTCACTAAATTATTAAGCCTAAGGACTATCTTACGTCGAGTTCGAGCAAATAACTCAATCACAAAAGGCCTACTGGCTACAAAATACTTTGAGTCGAGTTCGAAGCAGTCACTCACTCAAGCCTAAGGGCTATGCTACTTCGAGTTCGAGAAAATTGCCTGAGGCCTCAAACTTATGAACATTTTCATAAAGCACAAGTAAACAAAATCTTCACTAAGCAGAAGAATAGGAACAAAGACAAGTTGGGAAAAAGAAAAGACGTTATATGCACGATGATATTTAAAAAATGACCGATTAGGGCCTTACAAAGGAACCTAATCATCTACGGGAGTAGTCTTTTCTCCATCGGGCTCCTACCCACTCTAAGACCCGCTTTTGCTCCCGTCATCATCATCATCGTCGTCATCGTCATCGTCATCATCATCGGAGACTAAGGCCCCATCATCAGCTTCAAGCTCTCTTGCCTTTGTTATCTCTTCAGAAAGATCAAATCCCCGAGCATGGATCTCCTCAAGGGTTTCCCTCCGAGTTTGGCATTTGGCAAATTCGGCGATCCAATGTGCTCGAGTTCGAGCAGTATCAACAACCTCTCTCACATGTAACTGAGCGGCTTCAACATCAGCCCGATAAACAGCCACCATTGCATCTGCATCGACCTTTGTTTTTTCAGCCTTGGCAAGTTCAGAGGCCAGCCGAGCCTCGAGCTCCTCCTTTTCCCTTGCTTGAGCCAAGCATTTATCCTTCGGGCTCAGAAGTTGACTTTCGGTCGATGAAAACTGGGCTCGAGCAGCCTCTCTCTCTGCAGCAAGGTGGTCCATGTCTTCTTTCCATTTCAAGGACTCCGCCTTTATCTCATCAACCTCCTCACGGAGTTTCCCGATCAACTCAAGCTTTTGCTGCAGCTATGAGACCGAAAGATTAGCCGTCGTTTCAGTATCGAGCCTATAGGCTTTTAATAGTATCATTACATGCTCGGACAGACCGGTCTGATCTTGGTGAGCTTTAGTCAACTCAGCTCGGATATCCTTGATTTCCTCCCCTTTTTGCCCTAATATGAGTTTAAGGGCATTCCTCTCCCCCGTGACCCGTCGGAGATCGGCCTCATATTGATGCAGCTCAGCTCAGGATCGAGAACATGCCTCTCGATAAGCTGCCGCAACCTACAAGGGAAGAAGAAACGAAGTGAAAAAAGAAAATAGACATAAGGGATAATACCAAACGAAATAAATTAAGGCTTACCTGATTAAAAGCTTGCTGCACTCCGCGGAAAAAATCGGATACATCACTGCTACCGGCAGCATCCTCGACACCGGTAAATAGACCACAGAAGGGATCATCCCCTTCTCGAGGCCTGCCAGAAAAAGTAGTAAAGGTGGGCGAGTCTTCGATTGCTGCTTCCCCAAGTAAGTTACTTGGGGCGTTCCCTTCGGTTCGAAGAGATTCGGAAACAACCCCTTCAGATATATTCCCAATCTGTTGGCTTTGATTGGAAATACCCTCGATCTGCAACAACTCAGTAACTCTGTCCGAATCCTTCTCCGATATATCCTCCGTTTGAGCCGGAGCTGTATAAACCACCATCAATCCACCTGCCTGTGGAGCATCATCGGTTTTCTTCGTTTGGGCCACCAACACGAACTCATCACCTTCTTCTTCCTCATCTTCGTCTATTAGGCGCTGAACCGACTCTAAGGTCAAAGGGATGGTATTCTTCTTCGACTTATGAGTCGACTAGGGGTGGGCATCAGTCGATTCGCTTCGGTTGTAAATATTATCGGTTTAGCGTATCGGTTATCGGTTTACAAATATGGTAAATCGATAACCGAACCGATAAGATATCGATTATCGGTTATCGGTTAACCGGTTATCGACCATTATCCATTCAGTTATCGATTTACCCGATAAGATAACTCAATCTAGAGTTAAGCAAAAAAAAAGAAGACAATTCACATATAGTATACTAATTTCTGCGTTCTGGCCACAACTAATATTTGAAGCTTCATTTTGACAAATTAAAACAATTTGACAATATTTGCTTCTGCTTTTATACCGTACATCTGCAACTCTTTAACTCTTCTTATTAAATACCTCAACGTCAGTGAGCTCAGAGCATATGAAGAAATAAAATCCAATAAAAAGACCAAGCAAGAATCCAATTCCAAAGCCAAGAATTCCCAACAATGCTAAATTGCAAGTCAAGGAAGTTGAGATTCCATTTCCATTAAACAATCAACAACAGGTGGCATCAGATGACAATTAATAATTCTCCAATGCCTTCACAGGATGTGAACACATAATCAAAAAAGGAATGTATAAAATAAACTATTGACATAACAACAACTTTCTATCATACACCCTATAAATACAAGAAACTTGAGACTGCTCAGGAATCCCCTTTCATTACAGTACCCCTCCAAGTTCCAGGAACATCAATTAATTAATTCTTGCGGCAAAAGCCAATTCACAATACATCAAGAAATTGGAAGTTTCAAAGATGTTCAAGCATATAGCAAAAGCCTGAACTGCAGACAATGACTTTTTACTAGTCAAGCTCAATAACTGAGATCACAAAAGAAAGCAAAAGCTAGGCAGTACAATAGCAGTTAACAGGAACATACATAATAATTTTTTGGTTTCCTGCCAAACCATAATCAAGAGCAACAAGAGTACTAGTAATTCAATTGTTGTCCAAAGTCCAAACACAACTGAAATAGTACTAATTCTTCCACAACAGTTGTCCAAATACATTAATAACAATACAAATTAGTAGCAATTTCACCTTAAGATTAACAAGTCCAAACATAATACTAATAGTTCAAATTCAAGTTAGCAAGACAACAACTACTCAATCCTTATATGCTTCACCAAATTGCGCTCCAAACAACGCTCAACATGCCTCATTAAGGACTCAGTACCAGTTTGTCGTGCATTGTAACATAAAACAAGATGACAATGACAACATCTTACTTCCACCATCCATCATCACCTTCTCCAATCCTTTCATAGTGACTCCAAACATGTGAGATAGCTTTCCTACATTGTTCTTGATCACCCTTATTACTCCCCGGAACAGGTTGAAAGGCTAATTTTGATTGACTTGTTACAACATCTAAAGGTATTTTTTTACAATTGGTCATATGCGTAAGCAGTGATTTCGTACCATTATCTTTTGTGTCAGCAAAATATTCTCTTTTGCAATGTTTACAGACACCCTTTTTATTTCCTTCAGAATCAATAATTTGGTCAAAATGATCCCGTGCAGGAGACCTCTTTTTTCTTTGTTTCCTTACTGTCGATTGAACTGATTGAGATTGTGCCATCACATTTGAATTAGAAGTTCCACTTTCACTAATCACTTTATCAATTATGATATTTTTAGCCATGTGTTTGTGTCACTGTGAGTTTGAATTTAAAAGAAATCAAGCAGTGAGGCAACAAAATATTAAAAAACGAATTAGAAGAATCAACTGTAAAATAATACATGTCCTAATTCTAAAAAAGGTCCAAAACAGAATTATGTTAGTTAAATATTTCTATTATGTCGTAATAACCCAAGCAAACCTAGAGAATGATTTCATAAGGAGTATAATGACAATGAGAAAAAGGCAAAATGCAGTTACGAGTTAATGTTGTCATACATCTTCCCAACTTAAACAAGCTTTTCTGCGGTAAAAGAATACATGTTCTAATTCTAAAAGATGTCAAAAACAGAATTAAACCCAAAAACAGAATTAAACCAAAAAATAGTGACTTGTCAACTGAAATCAACCGAAACCCCAAATTACCAATATCATTATCAACATAGCCATATAAGTAATGACAACTAAAAGCATAGCACAATAGAATAATTATTATCAACGTATCATTGCTTTCCCCCGTTCATCAATAGAATAATTATGTTTCTTCACTTTGCTTGTCTGTATCATACTCTGAAGGGACAAAACCTTTATAAGTTGAAGACTTTCAGACATGTGAACCCGCAGATACTCTGGAGTACCTGCAATTTCTTTCAGATATTCTTTAACAGTATTTCTTGCTGCTATTTTAATAGAGATGGAAGAATGAAAAGAAACGATTAGAAGTGCTTGCAGATAAACACAAACGTGGAGAAGCAGCAAGATTTATTAGAGCAACAAGAAAATCAAAATCGATAAAGAATGCAGGTATCAAGATTTATCAACATAGTCACTGAAGAATGCGACTGAGAAAGAATAGGAAAGAATGAAGTGAAGCCCTAGCATATGTATATACTTAAGGGTAAAGTAATAATTTCATTAATCCTTATTGGGTTATCGGTTAACCCATTAATAAAATTGGCAAACCGAGGCCCGAACCGATAACCCAATAGTAAAAAAATTCTAAACTGTTACCGAACCGTTAACCCAATAACCCAATACCGATAACCCAATAAATAATTAACGGTTCGGGTTATCGGTTTTACCCGATATATGCCCAGCCCTAGAGTCGACCTTGCCTTCGGTTTTGGATTCTCAGAAGTAGATGCCCTTTTCCTCTTATTTCCCTTCGCCGGTTTGGAAACTGGAACCGAGGTCTTCCTCGCCGGGCAAGGGCCACAAAACTGCGTCTCTGTGTAGGCCTACACACAAGAATTCCCCAAAACACAAGAAATCGGTTAAGTATAAGGAAAATATTTCGTTCGAACTCCCAAAAACATGAAAAATGGGCTTACCATGAATTTTTGCCTCCCATCGGCCCTTCGCGAGATCACGCCACGAACGTTCGGCGTATGAGTAGTTCGACGTTAGAGCCAGTACCCAGCTCTTAAGATCGGGGACAACACCGGGCATCCAAAGAACTGCTACATCACAAAAAAGATATCGGCAAGAAAACAAACAAAGAAACAAGGCAATAGGAAATAAAATAGTAAAGTACACTCACGATTCGTATTCCATTCTTCGGGGAACGACATCTTTTCGGCTGGGACCAGGTCCGAAGTCTTCACTCGAACAAACCTGCCCATCCAACCTCGATCCTTGTCTATACTCGAGAATAATACCTTGATAGTTTGGCGTTGCAGTTTTATTAATCCGCCTCGAAAGAGGCGGGGACTATACAGTCTAATAAGATGATCGAGGGTGAAAGGCATCCCCTCGATCATGTTTGCAAAGAAACGGATCGTAATAACGATACGCCAAAAGGAAGGATGAATTTGGCCTAGAGTTATTTGGTATTGCCGACAAAAGTCGACGATAACTAGGTCGAAAGGTCCTAACATAAACGGGTAGGTATACATGCTTAAGAACCCTTCCATATGGGTGGTAATATCTTCGTCGGAAGTCGGAATCACCACTTCCTTATTTTCCCAGTTGCAATCTGCCTTCAACTGTTCGAGTTACTTTTTGGTTATCGAGCATAAATATCTCGATACCGGTTCGCATCGACCGGGAACCAACGTGCCTTTGTCGAGCTTGAAATCGGAGGTGAGAAGGCATGTTTTGGGAACACACTCATCTGGCCGTGGCTCCACCAGTGTTTTATCGGTGGCGGGCTGCGAAGAAGAGGCCTCTCCTTTTTAAGGAACGGTCTTTGATGTTTTCACCATCTTCCTTGAATTTAAAAGAAAGGAATAAAGAGGGTATGATGTTTCAAAGAAAGATTTTGTAGTGAAAAACACAGAAGGACAAATTTCACGCAAACGAATTCAGAAAGTATGGGGAGATGCTTAGAAATTTTTTTGATCAGAAAATGTAAAGGTGATTAATGGTAGAAGAAAGGGATATTTATAGGTTAAACGGTGGCGGTTCAATAATCGGTAATGGCCGACCATCGTCAGACACGCATTAAATGCCTCGGTAAACGGAACTGACAGGACAACTATCATGTGCGTTATGATCGAACTCGGTGCAAACGTCAGTGTGTATCTAATCGTACCGTTGGAAAGTCATATCGTTTCTCGTTACATCCTTCCTGAGAAACAATGGGACTATCTGTATACGGTCAAAACCGAGTAATCAATCGTACGGACTGGTCGAGATGGCAATACTTCGATCGAAGGGTGTATGCGTAATGTCAGGGCGAGGTCCGAAGTAAGGACGTCATGCTTCGAGCTCTAAGTCCGATCAATGATCGGTTCGGTATCATTATCGAGCCCATAACCAAATCGAACTACGGGGCAACGCAAAGGTTGTCGAAGATGCTTAGACCGATCAACACCCACCTCGAATATCAAGACTCCGAATCGGGATCAAGCCCGAGTCAAGGCCGATGGCTCGATCCAATACCGACTTCGAGTCAGTATCGAACTCACAAACAATGGCCGTTGCAACCGCACTAAGGGAAATAATCTTGACAGGAATTGGGGAAAAGATAATTCATCATGGGTTCTCTACTATATATTTTTTATTATAGATAAAGTAGGATCCCTTTACTATAAAGAGGGAGATCCTTGTAAGCATAAGGGAGATTCACACAATATAACAAAGACAACTCTTGAGAGATTAATATCTTGGAGCTCATTTATTTTGCCTTGTACATCAAATACTTCTTTTTCTCTGCCTTATATTTCATTTCATTTGTCAAGAATATATATATTTTCCATTTCACTCTACCATTTGTATCGAATTATATCATGTGTCCTTAGACCATACACAAATTTAACTCTATTCAATTTTCCGGATAAACAAAGGACTAGATCAAAGACCATTTTTTTAAAACATTATTTATTATTTATATAATAATAGCAAAAAACTGCCATGGGTTTATCTGTTAAGATAATAAAAGGAAAAAATAGAAAATAGTATTTGCTTGCCTACCGCCCGAAGGCAGACAACGCCACAAGGGGTCGAGAGAACCGGAAAAAATTGCGAAATCAGCAAAATTCCATCGGTGTCAACTGGCGACCGCCCCCCTTTACTCTAAAAATTCAAATTGAATCTTTCACTTTGTCTTCTTCAATTCATCAATGGCAGAAGTTTCTAGAATCCACCGTTTCCACCTCCCGACAACCACCACCTATGCCACCGTGGCCGTGGCCGACGACGATGATGATGAAGAATACCCAAATCCCTTCGCTTTCGATTTCGACTCCCTTTCTCCTCCTCCTAATCACACCTTTTTTAATAATTTCAACTACAGCCCCAATTCAGGACCCGGATCCGTACATTCAGATCTGGATTCTGAGAATTCATTTTACGTCGATGAAGATCAAATGAATTTCGTTACGGATCTGTTCGTTACAGAAGACCCTGATTTTGATAATAGAAACCCTAATTCTCGGGTTTATCCGTTCGGTGATTTTGGATCTGATTTTGATGGGGATTTTCTTCCCTCAGAATCTAACGTGTTTAATAATACGGGTGATGGGCTTCGGGTTGTGGGTATGGGGTCGGATTCCGATTCGGAGGAGCTGAATTCTAGGGTTATTGATCAAAATTTGAATGAAGATTTCGAGTGGGAAGAAGTCAATGAAAGGGTTGAAGATAGAGACTTTTTGAGCTCTGTGATTGATGGGATTGAAGAAATATCAGTTTCTTCAGATATTTCGAGTTCAATTAACGGTGGAGATGATGAGCCGGTGAGGAATTTAGAATGGGAAGTTCTATTGGCGGTTAATAATATCGAGAGAAGCCTCGATTTTGATGGAAATGATGATACTGAATTTGGTGATGCCTTGTTTGGGCAATTTCTCGAAAGTGAAGGGACCTTGATGAAGGGTAGTCCACCAGCAGCTAAATCTGTTGTTGAAAATCTTCCGTTTGTGGTTTTGAAGGACGAAGAAAACAAGATGGCTTGTGCTGTTTGTAAAGATGAGATTTTGGTTGTGGAGAAGGTGACTGAGCTTCCTTGTTCCCATTATTACCATTGGGACTGTATTGTGCCGTGGTTAAATATACGTAATACTTGTCCTGTTTGTCGCCATGAGTTGCCTACGGATGATAATGATTATGAGAGGAGGAATAATGGAACGCGTACTGGCGTTGGAACTGGGCTCGATGATTTTCAGGTTAGATACAATTTTGAAGTTGTTCCTTGAGATTGTAGTTTCTATTCATATAAGAAAAGATTTGATAGGATGTGCATATTCCCTTAGTGGTGAGTATGTTGATTCATTTTATAGCAAGTTCCTTTCTTTGATTTTTACATTGGGTACAGTGTATGTAAGGTTGTCAATTTGTATGAGAGTATGAAATTGATAATTTGTGTACTTTACCATTCGACAGCGCCACAGAGTAAACAGAATGTTGAGTAATTAATGCTACTACAAAAATTGATGAAAGTTTGAAACTATTTGGGTGCATTTTGACATTTGAGTTTATGTTCCCTATAACATGTTCTATATTGAATTAGGAGGAAGGCTTATCTTTCTCAGTGCACTTAGAGATATTTGAGTCAATAATACAACAACAACATACCCTGTATTATCCCACACTGTGGGGTCTGGGGAGGGTAGTGTGTACGCAGACCTTACCCCTACCTTGTGAGGATAGAGAGGCTGTTTCCAATAGACTCTCGGCTCAGGAAAGCATACGCACCACATTAATGAAAATATAGACAAGAAGGGACAGTACCAAAAAGTCATATAAAAGCAGAATAAAAATAACAAGATAGTAAGATGATCAATAATGAAAGAAAACAACGGTTAGTCATAAAACCTACTACCAACAGGAAGCGAGATTGCGTGCCAATACCACTGTTATATACACTCTAGACTACCTACTTTACTACCCTAATCCCCGACCTCCATACCTTCCTATCAAGGGTCATGTGCTCGGTCTGCTGAAGCTGCGCCATGTCTTGCCTAATCACCTCTTCCCAGCTCTTCTTTGGTGTACCTCTACCTCTCCGTAGTCCCTCCAATGTCAACCTCTCACACCTCCTCACCGGGGCATCTGTGCTCCTCCTCCTCACATGCCTAAACCACCTAAGCCGCGCTTCCCGCATCTTGTCCTCAATAGGGGCCACATGTACCTTGTCGCGAATAACCTCATTTCTGATCCTATCTAACCTGGTGTGCCTGCACATCCATCGCAACATCCTCATCTCTGCTACCTTCATCTTCTGGACATGAGCGATCTTGATTGGCCAACACTCCGCCCCATACAACATCGTTGATCTGACCACCACTCTGTATAACTTACCCTTAAGTTTCGGTGGCACCTTCTTATCACACAAAATATCGGAAGCGAGTCTCCATTTTATCCATCCCGTTCCAATACGATGTGTGACATCTTCATCAATCTCCCTATCCCCCTGAATAATAGACCTAAGGTACTTAAAACTCCCTCTCCTAGGGATGACCTGCGAGTCCAGCCTCACCTCCCCTTCCCCTCCTTGAGTCTCGCCACTGAACTTACATTCCAAGTATTTTGTCTTGGTCCTGCTCAACTTGAAACCTTTAGATTTCAGGATCTGCCTCTATACCTCTAATTGCGCATTCACACCGTCTCGCATTTCGTCAATCAATACAATATCATCTGCAAATAGCATGCACCACGACACCTCCCCTTGGATGTGGAGCGTCAGTACGTCCATCGCCAGAGCAAACAAAAAAGGGCTGAGTGCCGACCCCTGATGCAACCCCTATCATAACCGGAAAATGGTCCGAGTCCCCACCCACCGTCCTCACTCGGGTTTTTACTCCATCATGCATGTCCTTAATCAACCTAACGTAGGCAACGCGTACTCCTCTAGCCTCCAAACATCTCCACAAAACTTCCCTTGGAGCTTTATCGTACGCCTTTTCTAAGTTGATGAACACTATATGCAAATCCTTCTTTCTCTCCCTATACTGCTCCATCAATCTCCTAACAAGGTGGATGGCTTCTGTAGTCGAACGCCCCGGCATAAACCTAAACTGGTTCTCGGAAATAGACACACTCCTCATCACCCTTAGCTCTACCACTCTCTCCCAGACTTTCATAGTATGGCTAAGCAGCTTGATACCCCGATAGTTATTACAATTTTGGATATCACCCTTGTTCTTGTATACAAGAACCATCGTGACACATTATTTGAGTCAATAATGTGGAAGAAAAAAAAAGAAAAAAGAAAAAAGTATGAGGTGTTTGACCAAAGAGAAAAGTGTTTTGAGCAGAAGCAGTTTGTCTGTGGGGATGTCGTGTCTTATCAGAAGCAGAAAGTAAATTTTTGCGAGATAAAAGCATCTTATCAATTATTTTTATTAGAAAGAAACAGATAGCAGAATGGACTCCGTGTTCCTTAGCAAGGAATCATGGATTGTCAACCTGTCAAGACTCAAGTGCACTGGTGGTTTCCTCTGTTATAATCTCAGGCTTCAGTTTGTGCATTATTGCATGAGGTTGTTCTGTCCTCAACTCAACTCGTGTTCTGCCTGAATAATATTGTTACAGATGCACTTCATCAAAAAATATTGTTACAGATGCAATTTTGCTGAGATAAACGGCAGGAGGACATGAATTGCTTATAGTTCTGCGAATAAAACCTTGATATACAACACCAAAAAAGAAGTATAAGAGCGGATAATACTGAAGCGATGCCGATTGCAGGATATGATCAAATGTGGAGAAACGCTAGTCCTTATTTGATTCTACTACAATAAAATAATCCTGGCTTTTCTGATATGATCAAAGATGTCTGAATAATGATTTGGAATATCTGGGTTCCTTTTGGTGTATGGTTTCTTGAATAACCCCTAATCCATGCATGTGACACAGTGACAGATCCTGAGAGCATAGCTAGTGAAGAGAGAAATTGGGTTATTCTTGCTAGTGTTAAATGCTTGTATTGATTACTAAAGGTTAACTTTTAACTGAACACTTATATGGTCTGTATGACTTGCTTATTTGTATAAAGCTCTTAATCTTACTCCATATATCTGCGAGTCATCACCTATCTCTTTGATTTCTATTGATAAATAGCTAAATTGCTTGAATCTAGGTAGTTCTTGACCATTTCTTCTGACCTCAAAACTTGGATTGACATGAAGGAAGGAAAAATAAGAAAACAGAAAAGAAAAGAAAAAGGAGATCATGTTGAGGAGAACAGGAGTATTAGGTTCTTATTTTTTGAATGATTAGGAAATCAAAGAAAGGAATGGATGTCATCTGACGCTAATATTAGTTAATGAAGTATTCATTTTGTTCACAAGCCTATGGTCTTCTTTGGTTATACACAAGGTTCTGTGAAGGAGGTCCACCTTTTCTTTCCACTCACTTTTGGATGAGAAAGAAATTTAAGTTTTTGTCCATGATATTAACCCAACCATTGTCTCCTTCTCCCATCTTCTCTTTGGAAAGGCAATCTGGAGCAAATAGATTAAATTCACCGTCTTCTTTCCTTTCCTTTCCTTTCCTTTGTCCTCCCTGAAAAAAAAAATCCAAAACATCTGCTCATGTCTCCCTTGAGCAACATGCATGTCAAAATTTGCTTTGGAATTTTCTATCAATGTAATACTAAGTCCACTGTCTGGATAACTTTATCGTGCTTTCGTAGCAGAGATATACATCATCTAATGACAATTTAACTGTCTGAAAGAGGACTTTATCATGCTTTATTAGCAGAGATATACATCATGCAATGACAACTTCCTGTCTGGAACTTTTTGCCTTGCTTCTGAGTAAAGATGTATGTATTTATACTGCTGGCTTCCATTTTGAACAACAAATTTTAGTATTGTAACTTAAAGCCTACACCAATCAGAAAGAAAGGCCCCTTCCCTGTCCAGAAGGCGGTCATGTTATGTAATGGGACTGATTATATTTGGTCGTCTTCTAGCTTCAAATTTGGTTCTCTGCAAGTTACCGAGAGCCGAGAGGAGATCCATTTAAAAAAAAGTTGAGGAGTTTCTGATCAGTCAATAGGAATTAATCTTTGATGAAGGTTGGAGGTTTGCTGCTTTACTGAGTCTAAACTATTACTTTCCGGTAGTTCCTTGTTTTATATATTTTGTTATGTTATTTTCTGAAGTCCTCTTGGTATATTGTCTATATTACCGTGCTGTTGAACTGGTTTCTTTTCAGCATCTGATTACCTATTCGCAAAGGATTTAACTTATATACGTACCGGTAGTGTAAGGAATTTTTACACTATCAGTGTACTTTTTACTATTACACCATGATACTATTACTTTATTTTTCTAGTTTATCAATTTAGACCTATGATAGACAGGTACCTGTTGTAGGTTCTGATGATGTAAAAAGGTTTTACATTGTTAGCACAGAAGTTAAACTCATTCACAAATCATAATATCATTTTTCTTTGGTAAATAAAACTATTTTTATTACCAATGGGGAAGTTACAGCTCAAAGAAAAAAGAGAAAGAGAGACATACTGGACATTCCCAGTATGCAGAACTGTATCTCACCACACAACTAAGAACAATATTTCTAACTAGGATAGAAGTTCAATCTATTTAATCTACTGCCCAGTTTTGGATTCATCCTTCCTCTCACAAATACTTCTTGAATAATCATCTTGATGATAGCTTCTACTGGCCTTCTTTTGTTCTGGAATACCTCTCTTGCCATTCAAAGTAAACAGCTGCATCTAGAGACATCCTATATACTGTAGCTACTGCATTTTTTCCTCTGCTACTCTCACACACCATTGTAATTCCTCATTCCATCCCCTAGGTTGTCTCATTACTCCTTGCCATTGTCATAGCTTTTTCCAAATCATAATATCATTATTCTCCTCTCTTTTCTTTTTCTTTTTCTTTTTGGAGTGGTTAAATGTGGTTAGGTAATGCCTAATAACAATGTCTTACAGGTTAATATGATCGTAGTTATCCTGCCTTACCTGGTTCCTGCCCTCTCAGCTTTACTGGGTCAAAAGGTTTATGCATGTGCACGTTTATAGATGGTAAATATTCGGTAGCACTTGCATCTTCTAAGGAGAAAAAGGGGAGAGACTGCATATAGATAGCACGTTAGAATATTCTGCTCAAGGCTTGAATTCAAGGTAAAAAAATGTCATTCAAGTATCATCTTCTTTTTGCTACACCTACTAAAATGTGAACGCATGTATCTCGCTTCCAAAGATAGTACTAATTCGACCATGATATATCCCGATTCCCATGAATATCACTGCACAAAGAGAAGACACGAAACTATAACCTGTAGGCTAGAGTACTGTTGGGGAATGATGAATATCAGGTGTGCTACTCTATTCAGTATTTTCAGTGTGCTTACTATCTAAAATGTTTCAAGTACTGTTTCTTTAGATACTAAAACAGTGAGATTCACACTGAACCATGACATGTTTCACCACCTCTGAGCTGCTACCTACAACTACTAATCATACCAAGTTAAGAAATAAAGCATCCCTTTGTTCTTTATCTTTCACTTTATCAGCAGTTCAACACCTCAAATCAGTTTTGCTTGTTCTACCTTTGAGTTCTTTCTAGATAAGGCATCTGGAAAAGACATCTTTTCAACTTTCAACTGACATTTGCCAGCTTACCAGATAACTCCGAAAAACTAGGACTATGGGTTACATAGTTTCTACCCACAATCTGATAATCTGTTAAGCTTAAGTTACTAAAAGAATTTCGCCTGATTATCTAGTCTTGTCTAGTAATTATTTTCAAGTTTTGTTACGACTTTATGGTTTATTTTTCTGTGCTATCTGTAATAGCTTAAACGTGGAGAAAATTGTTGTCCTAGTCAAATAACTTTTCATTTGTTATGGCTTAGTCATTTTATGGTTCGTGTGCAGACCCCTTTCTTCTATATCTTTTGAAGCTGCATTAGTTCTGAAACCATACTCGTGGTTGAGAATTCACAAATTATATCCAAATATTCTTCCTTTTTAACTTCAACTCAAATATTGTTCGAATGCCTACTTTAATGTGCTGTTTGGATTGCTGTGAAAAGTTTTGAGAAGTTGAAATGAGATTAATAATCTAATGTATAACTTAAAGGATAGAATAATCTGATGTATAAAGTCTCTGATTCAGTTAAATTACATTAAATGCAGTCATATGTGTGGGATGTATCGCCACTCGCCAGTGATTGTAATGTAGCTCTTGAGAAATACTGATCGCATTTACGTCTCTTACTCCATTGGTCGTTTTTAAGTGTTGTTTTAGTCTCTCTCTCTCTCACACACACACACAAAAAAAATGGTAAATAAGTGTCAGCTTTAGGAAATCAGAAAGTATTATAATTTTTTTCTCTTCAAATCTATTCTTGTTGCAAGTATGGCTGTCCAACAGGATGGGACGACATTTAGCCGGGACGGTGGCGGGACGGGACAAACGGGACGGAACGGTAGGCCCATCCCGTCCCGCTAACAAACGGGACGGGACGGACGGTAGGCCCATCCCGTCCCGCTAACAGACGGGATGGGACGGGACGGGACAGGACAGGTTCGCGGGCCTTAAGTGTCGTTTTAATTTTTTTATTTATTTAAGCATTGAGTTTGATAACGGTTATTCTTTTGACAATGACTAAGTTTTTAAAGTTTGCAACAATTAATTTTTTAACTTATTTAATAAACTTAAAAATTAAACGAAAATTATGAAACTAAGTAAAGAATTATAAAATATTAAAACAAAAGACTTGTAATGAAATATTCTAGTAATTATAAATTTATAATAGAGTTATAATTTATTTAATATAATTTCAAGTCATTAAGTAACTAAGTAAGAGTGTAAGACAATTCATAAAAAAATTCAACGCTTAGAGCCTTTTATTTTATTAATAGAACTTTCAAATCTCACATACAAATATAATTCTTTTGAAGAGCACCTAATCTACGCAGCCACCTCCTAGGTAGGGTCCTCCGCTAATGAATGTCTATGATCTCCGATTTGAAATCTTGCCGTGCTAAAAGCACTCTCCGATGCTACTGATGATGCTTGAATAGAAAGAATATCTCAGGCCATTATTGAAAGTGTTGGAAAAGTATTGCCACGCTCCCTCTACCATGCCAAAAGTTGTTCGTTGCCTTCTTCGTCTTTAATACTTTCCAATCCTTGATTAAGATAAAAATCAAGTTCATCATCAATAAAGGAATCAAAACCTGTTATATCATCCATATCTTCCCATAGAAGTTCTACTCTAGACTTAGAAGTAGAAGGAGCAGTTTCACCACCTGTTGTTTCCATAGATTTATATTTATCAAACATTGATCTAACATAAGAGTATATGTTAGCTTGGCAGTCTTCGAGAGATGATTGTTCATTTTCTTGAATTGCTAAATTCTCATAAATTTTACAAACAAGTATGAGTTAAGTATAGTAGAAATTAAATAAACTTGGGGAATAGGGAAAAAATACTTTTAAAATTTTACAATCATTTCATTAATGGCCGGTGCATTAGTTGGATTAGTTTTATACTTACCAAATACAACAGAAATTTCACAAATATATCATAATATTTGTGTAACAGTAGGATAATATATACCAGAAAATTATTTTGTAGCATAATAAAATTTTTCTAAAATTTAGTAAGCAATTGGAGCCGTTGCCCAACGGTTAGAATTCAAAAAAAAAAAAAGGACGCGGGACGGGACGGGACAAACGGGACGAAATGGCCATCCCGTCCCATCCCGTGTCCCGTTTAACATGGGCCCATCCCGTTTAAAATTAAGTAGGACGGGACGGGACGGGGGACGGGACTAGGACGGTACGGGACGTCCCGTCCCGTTGGACAACCTTAGTTGCAAGTGATCCATAGTAGCATTTTTTAAGTATCTCTCAACAGCTATTACTCATCTTTTTGAGGAGAGATAACGGGTAAATTAATCAAATAATTCTTATTAAGTCATTCTCTCAACGAGTGTGCTAATACTTTCAACGATAAGAGAGAGTATATATAAGCAAGGAAATTAAGGGTCCATGATTCGAGTCGGGAACCTAATTTTTTTTTTTTTTTTTGACTTAAGAGACTAAAGTAGGTGAAAAAAAGAGATGAACACAATTTTATATATATCGCATGTAAAACTGTAACATGCGCTATACTTTAACGGCCATAATAATTTACTGTATAGCGCATGTAATACATGCGCTTGTGTACAACTCATTTATTACATGCGCTATACTCAACAATTGAGCTGCCATAATAATTAACTGTATAGCACATTTATTAGATGCGCTATATTGATATTTGGAATCCCAACTGCTAACTTAAGGTCGAACGTTCATTCTTGAAAAAATCATTCTTGAGTGAATTTAAACCATACCTTTGTTCTTTAGCATCCTTTATACACCACTTCATCTTCATCAATATACCTTTTCTCTTTGAATCTTGCTACAATGTCTGATGAGCGAAAAATTAGGGTTGTATTATATTGGGGCGGTGAGGTTGTGGCGAAAAATAACCCGATACACTATAGTTGTTCTCCATAGTATATTGTTAAGGTGCCACTCACATTGGAGTACGACAAATTGATATCTCTGATTTGTAAAAGAACGAGTGTGAGTAAACGTTCGGTTAATCTTATCGCTTACCCCGCAAGCTGTTGCTTGTTATGTCGAGCTTAACATCGATAACGATGAAACTCTACAAGATTTTTTGAGAATTTCGGATGAACACAATGATGTTCTTATGTTAAGAATGCTGGAAATGTACGTAAAGTCAGAAGACATCAACAATATTGATGTTCCGCAAAGTATAGCTAACACTCAATCATCTGGCGGTATTTTCGAAGTTGTTTTATTCGAACAGATTCCGTACGAAAGAGTCTGGCCAGATTTAAACTTTTCTCCACGGGTTAATGAAGAGCGATGACGTAATTTCTCCCCAATGCAGCAACATAGAGGGTCGCCAAGTTTACAAAATTCACAGGCCGAGTGGTAAATTACAATTTACCATGTTGTAGTATAAATATTTCTTATTATGTATCATAATCGTACTAACTCATATATTTTTCATATGGTTTCTAGCCAGATATAAATTTTACAAGTTATGAACCAGCCAATAGCTGAAATATACCTAATTTTGGAGGGGTAGATCATGCTGGTCCATCCTCGAGTCATCATCAACTCGATAATGTGCATCATGGTCTATCTTCAAATTATGAATGGTACGTTTAAGAGTTAAAGTTAATATATTATGTTGAGATGCCTCCGAAATATTAATTATTGTATTAGTTGTACAGTGAAAATAAGCAACATGATGGTCTTGTCCTAATTCAGTGTAACGACCCGACCGATCATTTTGAGCATTTGCATTCCGTTCGGTGTTTGAAGTCTTGAGTAGTTTCATATGATGCATTAAAACTTGCGTGTGTGATCGATTTTAGTTTTCGAGTGGTTCAGGATTGGTTTGGAAGAATGATTCTCATTTTAGAAGCTTTAAGTTAGAAAAGTTGACCAAATTTGACTTATTTGACTGTAGATCGGAGTTTTGATGGTTCTGTTAGGTCCGGATGGTAATTTTGGACTTGCTCGTATGCCCGTATTTTGCATTTGGATATTTTCAGAAGGTTTTGGCTCTAATTGTTGAAAGTTGGCAATTTAGAGGTTTGAAAAGTTCATAGGTTTGACCGGGACTTGACTTTAAGGTTACTGAATTCTGATTGTTGTTCCGGGAGTTGGTATAGGTTCATGATGTCATTTGGGACTTTTGTGCAAAGTTTGGTTAGATTCCGGATTGGTTAGGCTTGAATCGGACGTTTGGTCCGAAGTGTGAAGTGTATGCACTTAAGAGATTGATCTTGATCAATGCTTCGTGCTTTTGATATTTTTTTTAATGATTTTAGGCCTTGAGTAAGTCCATGTTGTGTGCTGGGACTTGTTGGTATGTTTGGGTGAGGTCCTAGGGGCTCGACTGTGTTTTAGATTGATTTCGAACCATTTCGGAGTTTGCATAAGATATTGGTTTTCTGGTGCTCCAGTTGAGCTTCGCGATCGCGTTGAGTAATTGGTCAGTTGGGTTGGTAGTTCACCGTGTTTGCGTAGGAGCCATCGCATTCGCGGATATGGAAATTGGGTTGGATAGATTTGTTCCTCGCGTTCGCATATGTGGTACGCGATCACATTTCAGCGAGGGAGCTGGGGAATTTTGGCTTCGCGTTCGCATGGGCTTGGACGCGTTCGCAGAGGTCTGGCATCTGAGGTCATCGCGTTCGCGTGGTCGGTGTCGCGAACGCGTAGAGTATTTTTGTGGCAGTGTGATTTTGTGCATCGCGATCACAAGGGTACAACTGCGATCGCGTAGGGTACAATTGGGCAGTGCTTATAAGATATTATATTCGGGGGTTTTACTCTTTTAATCACATTTTGAGTTTAGGAGATCGGGTTTGGGCAATTTTGGAGGGGATTTTCACGACTTGAATTGACTTGAACTGGGGTAAGTATTTTTGACTCAAATTTGATTATTTTACATGATTCTATCTTTGATTTTGGTATTTGATTGATGAATCTAAAAGAGAAATTAGGGTTTTTTGTCAAAACTTTTCTAAAGTGAATAATTAAAATTTGAACATCGATTCAGAGTCGGATTTAGGTAAAACTAGTATAGTTGGACTCTTATTCGAATGGGGTTGTCGGAATTTATGAATTTTGTCGGATTCGAGGTGCGGGTCTGGGTTGACTTTTTGGTTGACTTTGAATAAGATTAAAGATTCAACTTTTATCGTTTGAGTATGTTTCCTATGACATTATTTGATGATTTTGAGTTATTTTTGGCTAGATTCGAACCGTTCGGAGGTCGATTAGTGTGGGATGGCATTTTTAGAGTAATATTTTGGCTTGTTCGGTATTGTTTTAGCTTGTTTGAGGTAAGTAACATATCTAAATTTAGTTTGAGGGTAATTATCCCTGGGACCTATAATACTTGAGATGTGTTGGGGGTGATACACGTGCTAGGTGATGAGAGTGTGTGCATACACCGGGTATTCATGATCTGGGTAGACTCTAGACTAGTATGAGACTAGTTTGCTTTCATGCCTCATTATATCCGTATTTTCTATACTTGAATGATAATTTGAGCTATGATTCATGTTAGAAATCATGTCTAGGCTGTGTACTTATTTGTTTGAGACATGATGGGGCTATTCTTGCAATTTTGAGTTGTTTGCCTTAATTGTAGTTAGATTTTCAGTCATAAATCTTCACATGTTATATTTCAGTCTCTGTACATTATTTATTTGTCATATCACATGATGTTGTTGTCTTATATATGTGATACTGTTTGGGCTGAGTTCTATGAGATGTGAGCCATTGCGACTTTGAGCGGTTGATGATTGATGTGGGCCATAGAGCCGTATTGTGACTGATATTTGGATCGGCTTACACGCCGCAACGGATTGATTATTGATTAACGCTTGGGCAAGCATCTGCCCTTCCGGAGTGTGATATTACAGTAAGCGTAGGCACAATGATATATATGTGCTTTTGGTGAGAGGCATTTGTGCCAGACACCCGTATAGTCTTGAGTGATTGTGTGTGTGATGGTGAGGGGAATTTGTGCTAGGCACCTTGAGTGTGGTGAGAGTGAGTGTACTTGATGATTTCACTGTGATGTTATTGACTTGGCATGTATACTTGAATGTATTTTCCTCGTGCTAGATGGTAATGAAATGTCCTATCTGTTGTTAAATTTTTGGGAAGTCACAGTTTTCTTGTTGAACTCATGTTTTAGTGATTTCAGAGAAAACAAATGGGCTTTGACTGTTATACTTGGAAAGCATGTCTAATTTTCCGTATTTACGGACGAGCTAAATATGACATCTCTTGAATTATTTTATTATACTGTTATCATTATATCATGTGTTGTTATTGATCATTTGTGTTGGGCACTGACCTTCATATGAGCTCGTCACTACTTTAGTCCGAGGTTAGGTTGGTTACTTATTGAGTACATGGGGTCGGTTATACTCATATTACACTTCTGCACCTTGCGTGCAGATCTTGGAGTTGATGCTGTTGTGTATGGCGGGAGTTGGCATTGAAGATGTACCTGCTTTCGGATATAACCATCATTTGTCCTTGATAGTTTTAGATAATCTGTTTATGTATATTTCTAATAGATGTTGTATTTATTTTCATATCAGCTTTGTATATCTAAGTCTTAGTGGCTCATGACTTGTACTACTAATCTTTGGGTTATTGTATATAAATTCAGTTATTTCACTTATTGATTTCTTATCGTTTTCATTAAAGTTGGGTTGACTATTGTTTAGCTTACCTAGTGGATTGAGTTAGGTGCCATCACGACTATGTGGATTTTGGGTCGTGACGCTCAGTTGGGCGGTGACAGTATATTGAATTAGGATATGGCAGATACACAGAGTGAGGAAGATGACAATGATTATGACAACAACGCTGATGAGTCCAGAGATAACACACCCTTCCCTAATGAGAGCGACGATGAGGAACTATACTTCAAATATGAGAGTGAGAATGCACAACCAGATTTGAAGATGGAGCATGATGCCACCACTCAGCAAGCTCCCTATATGCAGACTCCACCTACCATTAGACCAACAATTTACGAGTCGTGTGTGCCTTTTGATTCAAGAGAGATTCCCTACCTTGATCACTTGCCAAGTATGCCGGATGTGGATGCCCTCACAAGGAATCTTGATGTAATTCATACAATAATGTGGGATGAAAGTAGACCAACAAAGCTCTGTAAAAATATGCTTTTCGGTGAAAAGGCTTACCTCAGCAACGCGATGTGAATTTATAGCATAAAAAACTACCCTAAGATCGAGGTCGCTGAGTCATCTAAGAAAGCAGATAAGGTGATTTGTCGTAGATGGTACCAAGGTTGTAAGTGGATGCTGCGTGGGAGAAAGTTGAAAACTAATATGTGGATGGTGGGGAAATACATTGGCAAACATACTTGTAATATAGACATATTCAATGGAAATCATTTTAACTTGAACGTTGAATTGATTTTCCTTATCTTGATTCTACACATTGAATCATCCATAAGGTACAAGGTGAAGGAGTGTATAACATCATTTGCGCAGTTATATGGGTGTTCCATTACCAAACGAAAGATATTTTCGGGAGTAAAAGTGCGTTTGAGATTGTTTATAGCAACTGGGATAAGTCATTTTTAGCTCTACCGGGGTACATGGATGCTTTGCAACACTTTAACCCCAGGACAGTTGTTGAATGGAAGCACGACTGGAATCCTAACTTTCCATAAAACGTATTCAGATATATGTTCTGGGCATTTAAATCATCCATTGATGATTTTGTTTATTGTCGTCCGGTAATCTCCATAGTCGGCACACATATGTATGGAAAGTATGCTATAAAGATGTTGATTGCCGTTGGAGTAGATGCTAAGGGCCAAATATTTTCTCTTACATTTGCTATTTGTGCCAATGAAAGTCCAGAGACTTGGACATGGTTTTTAAACCACTTGAAGAAGCACGTTGTGAGACAACGTTTAGGATGACGTCTGCACTGTTACTGTGTTAGGCACCTAAAGGCCAACCTCTAGCATGCTTATTCAAACAAGAGGTTTCATGATCTAATATGGATGGCTGCAACAGATCATCAAGAGAGGAAACTCTTGATGCGAATGGAATTAATTAGGCAGGAAGACGAATGAGCACATCTTTAGTTGAGGGATCTTGAGATTGAGAAGTGGACTCTGCATAAGAATGGTGGCAGAAGATGGAGAATTTTGACTACAAATGTCTCAAAGTCTTTCAATGGATTGTTGAAGTCAGTCGTGGATTGCCAGTCACTTCAATAGTGCGTATGTCATTCAAGCAACTGGCGGATAGGTTCATTGATATATTCCATAGTGCATCCTCCTTAGTGAAAAGAGGTCTTCAAATTATGCCCAAACCGATCAACAGTTTGAGCGTTATCGGGAGTGGTCACAATGACATACATATTAGCAATATTACAGTGACCAAAATATTTTTGAAGTTCGCACTGGTTTGCATCGATGCCGCGGTAATAATACCCATACCATCAATGAGAGCACGTGATTATGTTCATGTGATAAATGGTCGATTTATCACTTGCCATGCTTTCATGCCATGAAGTGCTTTCAATATACTGGGTTTGTAGCTACAAGGTATGTTAATAGATAATATTGTGTGGCTGCATACGCAAACACCTATAGCAGGCACTTCCAACCATTGGGTTATGAGTCTTATTGGACGCCAAAAGCATTTGCAATGGTTTGTAAACAAGGCATTTTTGCGTTGCATGGTAGTGCAAAAACGAACGTGGATATGGAACAAAATAGATATTGGGGATACCGTATATGCGCGTAAATATGGTATGTGTTCCTAAACAGTACACGATTTTCATAAATGTCCTACAATCGGTTTGAGACGCGATGACAATTCAGCTCTTGGTGGCAGTTCATCCAACATTGGCAATTATCACGCATATTATTAATTTTTTTTTGCAGCATATTTAATAGGAACAAATGTCTGTAATAGTGTGTTTTAATATCAATGAAATACAATTTTATTTCTAATAGTATTAACTCTAATTGACACTTAGCATTGAACATTTAATAGAAAACTTAACGAAAAATAAAAAAAAGGAAATATTTTCATTCGTCATTATCATCAGTATCATGCACTAATTCATCATTACTTTCGTCGGGGTATTCGTTGTCATTTTCTTCATCTTCTTCATCACCATCTTATTCGCATCCGTCGGAATCCAGTGCAACATAATCTAGCCTCTAATTGACACACATTTTTTATATTTCATCACTATCATCAATAAGACCACTTGCTTGGCTTCTATAATAATATGGCACTCCAATGTCTAACGTCTGCGGTAGATATTTTGATACGCCCTCCCACTCTACAACTATTGGGAATACATGATAATCAAGATCTCTATGACAATTTTCATTCTCTAATAGAGCCCAATGTTGATCCTCAGTCCTTTGGAGGTAGTTAAGATCATCCAGTGCATGATGAATGGCTAGTGCCTTTTCCATCTCTAAGATCTCCTTCATCAAATATCGAATAACTTCTGGTTTGTTTATGTGTGTTGAAGTTTGGAACATTGCAGACAATGCTTGTGGTACAGCTAGCCCACGCCAAAGACATAATACTTCATAATCACACCTTTTTGAGTATAAGGGAACCCATTGTAGGTTTTCACCCCAAATTCATACACCTGCATGCTTTGTAGAATACGCTTCCCCCTCAATAATGTGCCTTGTAATTTTTAGATCTATATGTATATTGATGAGTTTACATGATGAATGGCTAGTGCCTTTTCCATCTCTAAGATCTCCTTCATCAAATGCCGAATAACTCTGGTTCGTCTATGTGTGTTGAAGTTTGGAACGTTGCAGACAATGCTTGTGGTACAACTAGCCCACGCCAACGACATAATACTTCATAATCGTACCTTTTTGAGTATAGGGGGGCCCACTGTAGGTTTTCACCCCAAATTCATACACCTGCATGCTTTGTCGAATACGCCCCCTCAATAATGTGCCCTGTAATTTTTAGATCTATATGTATATTGATGAGTTTATTTTCTAAGTGACGTAAAATACCATACCACTTATTAGCCACCAAACTAGTATAGCAACATAGCATGCTTTTTCAAGAAAGGAATCGATTGTGTTTTGACCCGTTCCATGTGGATCGTTTGAGATACCTTCAACCCTTTGACTCTTCTTAAACCATTTATTAAATGTAAGTGGTATTTTGAAAAGGCTTTGTTAAATGAATAATTGGAAAAAAATTTGGTTCTACTTAACAAAGACGAAAGTGGAGGTAGTTCAACATGATGCATGCACAATATGCACTATTAAATGCACGCCTTGTCTTGTCGACCTGAAAAGGCATGTACACACTTGTACCGTAATGATTCCTTTACTAGTTCAACATAACACATGTACACCATACGTTATGCAGCAGTTCAGAAAAATAGTACAAATTAAATACACGCCTTGTCTTATCGATATGAAAAGGCCTATATGCATTTGTACCATAATGCTTCCTTTACTAGTTCAACATGGCGCATGTACAATATGTGTTATGCAGCTATTCAGAAAAACAGTACAAATTAAATGCATGCCTTGTCTTATCGATCTGAAAAAGCTTGTACGCACTTGTACCATAATGATTTCTTTACTAGTTCAGCATGGCACATGTACAATATGCGATATGTAGCAATTCGAAAAAATAATACAAATTAAATGCATGCCTTGTCTTGTCAATCTGAAAAAGGCATGTACGCACTTGTACGTAATGCAACTAGCCGACCTCAACGACTCGGTTAGAACCAGTCCGAGTGAGTCACACAACTTTGCGCTGATGTAGTGAGTGATCCCTAATAAACTCCTAGAAGTAATCAATGCGTCGTGGGCGGAAGTTTTGGCTAAGCAACTCTCCATTTCATATATGTGATAACCTATGGGTCCCCCGAAGCATAAGTTGCTCACGAGAAACGGGTCCAGGATGAACAGCCGGGCGATCCATAATGATGTATATACATTGAATAATATTAATTAAACATATGTTCTCTTTACTCGTTTAAGGTCTCAAGATACCTTGAAATATTTTATTGATTAATTTCATACGAAGTATTATTAATTATTTATTTATTTAATTCATAACATTTTATATTATTATTTAATTCATAACTTTTTATATAATTAATTATTTTTATATGAAGTATTTATTTATCCTTATTTAATTCATAAAGTTTATATGTTAGTTTTTAAGATTTTAACCAAATATCGGTAGAGTCTCATTTGTACTGACTACTTTTTATATTTTTATTCGTCATTAAAAGAATACTAAATATTTAATTTGTTTAACTTATCTAGATATTTTTAAATTTTATTATTAACTATTTTGATATAAAGCATTATTTATCATTAGTTTAATTCGTAACTGTTTACATGTTAGCTTTTAGATTTTACGATAAAAAAAAGAAGCAAAGTCTCATTTGTACTGACGACTATTTATATTTTTATTCGTCAGCCAACGAACATTAAATATTTAGTTTATTTAACTTATCGTATTCTAATTGATTGGTATATGATCATTCTTTTACTATAAGATTAGTAATTGATTAGTATGTATATGCTTACTAATTTATTAGCACATAATTCGTAATTGATTGTAATAGAGGACTACGTTAATGACAGACATATAATTATTGTTCTACAATTAGATAATATTCAACAAATTAAATATTCAACAATTAGACAATATTCAACAAATTCAATAAATAAATAAATTCTACCACAATTTCATAAAACAAAACATATTATCACAAATTACACGGAATGATAAGTAATGTTATTATTATTATTTTTTACTTTATGAAATTACTGGAATTTAAAATCCTTAAACATAACAATGAATTATCACAAAACATCACATATTATCACAAATTACACGGAATTATAAGTAATGTTATTTTTTTATTTTGGTAATTTTTTTACTTTATGAAATCTTTAGAATTTTAAATCCTTAAACATAATCCAATTATTTTATTTTATTTTATGGTGTGAGCACCTAAGTTTTGACTATATTTGAATTTTTATCATCTTATACTATGTAAATATGTTTAGAAATTTAATATATCACCTTATACTATGTAAATATGTTTAGAAATTTAATATATATATATTTGTTTTTAGCTTTGTTATATTTTTTTATATAGGGTAAGAATTATAAATAATTTAAAAGGTCAAATTATTACTATTAGTATTATTTTTATTTTTTATCTTTATTTTTAAATAAAATAAATTTAAAACAAAAACGAAATAAAAAATAATTTTCGGATGGGAATAAGAAAATAAAAAAATTAAAAGTATGGAATAAAAAAGTAGGTGAAAATTGTTTTTTTAAAAAGTAAAAGAAAGTGGAAAATTAAAAAAATAAAAGTAAAAGAATGTGGAAATTTAAAAAAATGAAAAGTAAAAGAAAGTAGAAATTTTAAAAAAGAAAAGTAAGATAAGTGGAAATTAAAAAAAGAAAAGTAAAATAAGTGGAAAATAAAAAAAAAAGTAAAAAAAAGTGAGAAATTTAAAAATAAAAGTAAAGGAAAGTGGAGAATTGTTTTTTTAAAAAAGAAGAAAAATGGAAAGTGAGAATTCTTTTTAATTAAAAAATAATAAAATAATAAATAATAAATAAAAAAATCTGAAAAAAATTCTGAATTTTTTTCTATAAATAAAAGAGAAATGTGAGGAGAAAGATAGAAGAAGAAAAAAAAAGAAGAGAGGAGAGAATTGAGAGAATGCTATTTTCTTCTTCTATGCTAAGGGAATTTCTAATCGTGTCATTCTTTCTTTCTCTCTTCTTTTCGAAAAATCTAAGCTATTTATCAACCATAACCCAACAAATATACTTCATAACATTCCTTTTTACACGCCAAAAAGTGAAGTCAATAGTCGAGGTTGAGGATTCCGTTGGAGCTCCGTTCACTAGCTTTGATGTTCTTATTCGCTTATGCTTGTTCGACGTTCGTCTGAGTTATTGTACCTGTTCTTGGAAACTCATTTAATTGGAAATTTTGCATTAAAGATTTATTCTTTCCTCTATTTTTTAATCTTATTTCATGTGATTTTATTTATTGGCCTTTAAACTTTATAAATAATAATGTAAATTAGTCCTTAAATGTTATATACTTAATCATGTTTCTGGAAATATGGTATTCAAACTTGCTTTAAAATTGGGAAGATTTGGCCCCTAATAAGTTAGGGCTTTAATTGTTGGATTGTAGGGTATTGATATATGATAGTTTATTTATTCAAATATCTAAAATTATACACTTTTTCCATAAGTAATTCCATAATTCATGACCTTACAATAATCTAAAAAATATAAGAAGAATAATGAACACCGATAGAGTGCTTTACGCACGCCTTTAATTAGTTTATCGCGATTATGTATACGTTCGCGTGGCATAATTGTGATTTCCAAAAATAAAACCAAAGTATGTGTTAACTTTTGCCAAAACAATCTTAATAATAAAATGCTATTAATCGTGTAGACGTACGCGTGACAAAATTTTGGCATAATAAACAAAACGGATTCACACACATGATTTGTTTTAAAGATAATTCTATATTTTAATAATTAAAAGCGGATAGATAAAACATGAAAACCAATAAATCACAGTTTATCTAAAATTAATTCAAGCCAAGTTGTAGTCAATAAAGCGACCGTGCTGGAACCACGAGACTTGGGGAATGCCTTACACCTTCTCCCCGGTCAACAGAATTCCTTATCCGGACTTTGTTTTCGCAGACTAATAATAAAAGAGTCAAATCTTCCTTTGAATAGGGATTCAAATAAAAGATGACTTGGAACACCCAAAAATTCAATTCCAAGTGGCAGCTCTGTAAATAAAATAATCCCTACTCAAATTTATCACTTTAATTGAAAAACTCTTTAACCCACAACAACCCATAAACATATCTTTTTGGGGGTGTATAAAAGGAGGTGTGACAGCTCTGGCGACTCTGCTGGGGAAAAGAACCCAGAACCTCTGGTTCAGGGTTCAGAATTCGAGCTTATAATATGATCTATACTTGGCTTTCTTGATTGTTGATATTACTATGTTTGTGGGCCTAATGTACTAATTGACGCTCATTTACTGCTTTGATATTATTTGAACTGTATAAACTGCCTTCTTACGCCTCTCTTCTGAGTTTTCTGAATTTATGGTGCACACATGCGTGTGGTCCATTTTCATTTAGAGGTCATACCAAATAGAACGAGGTTGGATCAACAACTAGGCCGGGTAGACTTTCGTGCTCCCGGTACATTGCCCCCACTTCAGCTCGAGCTGTCCGCTTGGGTAAGCCAGGTCTAAAACACTCCCCCAGGATTTTAAACATACAATAACATAGCCTTATGTCGGATTCCTAGTAGGAATGTTTGTTTGTATCATGTGCATTTGACTTTTGTGACTCAACACAGGGGTTGGGTCTGTCTAGGACAGGTGTACCCAAAAAATAAAAGACTATCCTGATGCATCCTACGTGCTATTTGTGCATTTATTTGTTTCAGCTTGCATGTTGATCGGCTTCTAGAATAGGGGAGGAAAATCAAGAAAAACCAAAAGCGGGGTAGGAAAAGAAAAATTCACCCGATTATGAAAAAACCGAGTTATTTGGAAAATTCTTAAACTCTGCCGAAATTTTGAAAAAAAAAGAAAGAAAAAAAGAAAAGTCATTTCTAAATGAGTCAAAAAAATCATGTATTTCCTGTTGTGTGCAAACTGACCGAATTATGCGGGTTTGATTCTCACCGGATGTGAGATACGTAGGCAAACCTCATCGGTAAAAAATTCAAAAATATTTTCCCTTTTCCTTAATTCCATCTTTAGAATTCTTTCCTTAGAAAATCCAAAAAAAAAAAAACTAAATCCAAAATTATTTTCCTTCTCTTCCGAAGTCTTTCATTCGAAAAAAAAAAGAACAAAAAAATATTTCAAATCAAAATCCAAAATATTTTCTTCCTTCTTTAGAACTCCTTTTAAAAAAAAAAAATAAAATAAAAATCCAAAAATCCATAAAAATAAAAAAGAAAAGAAAAATAATAATATTGAAAAGTCTTTATATTAAAAAAAATGGTCCAGTCTATTCCCGATCTTCCTGAACTACGTAATGATCTAATTCATGCAGCGTCATGATACGTAGTCAATCCCCATCGGATTCAATCATAGCCATAAACAAATTGAGTGAAAAACAATAAACCGAAAAAATAATTTTGAGTGAAAAAAGAAGAAGAAAAAAGTGACAAAAATAACAAAGAAAACAAAGAGCGAAAAAAAAAAGCAAGAGCGAAAAATCCAAAAAGAGAACTCTGTGTCTAGTTTGACAAAGAAAATCGCGGAATCTTTTTGTGAATTTGCTGTCAAATGGCGCGAGCAAGCCGCTAGGGTAAAGCCTCAAATGGACGAAGCATAAATGGTTACGGTCTTCCAACAAGGCCCAAGAGACGTACTACTTCCAGAACATGATGTCCTATATGGGTAATCCGTTCGCCGAGGCTATCAAAATTGGGGAGATGATCGAAAATAGTTTAAAAATGGGCCGAATCTTGAGTCATGCTGCCTTTAAGGCCACATCATAGGCCGTTATGAATGGTTCGGGGGTTTTGATGAACAAAAACGGGAGAGAAGAGGGAGCCATGATGGCTTCAAGCTCGAGAGGGGCCCACATGTCATTCAACCAATCATATATGCTTCCTAAGGTCCCACAACACTATTATCCCCATCAAGATGCTGCTTATGCCGTGGCACCGCCTCCCTATGAGGTGATGAACGTGCAACCTTACATGCGGCCACAACATTATACACAAAATCGAGCTCTGTATCCCAGAAATGCCCGTCCCTACCAAGATCCATACAATCCCCAACCAAATATTCCCCAATACAATCCTCGCCCAAGAGAGCCCCTCAGAAGGAATCAATTCACCCCTATTGGTGAATCGTATTCAACTTTGTTTCAAAAGCTAATCAGGCTAGATCTGCTACAACCAGTGCCCCTGAACCGGCCGAACCCCGAGTCCCCCTCGCACCGAGCTGATGCTAGATGTGAATACCACTCAGGAGCAGTGGGGCATGACACTGAAGATTGTTGGACTCTTAAAAGAGCAGTGGAAGACCTCATCGAGGTCCAGGCAATAAGGCTTAGGGATGAAGAGGACCCTAATATGATGAACAATCCTCTGCCTGCTCATACTTGGCCAGTAATCGGATTGATTTGTGAAGATGAAGAATTTGATCCGGCACTGAAGGCCATTGCATCCATTGCCGAGACAAAAGAAAAGGCAAAAAACGGTCGCCAAGCGTGAAAGTTTCCCATCAGGCGGGAGTCTCGGTAGCCAGTCTTGCTATCCTTTCTGCGTCCGGGTTATCTCAGGGTGTGATCCAGATGTTTTACTTTATTGTCTTACTTTCTGATGTAAACCCTTCTATCTTTAAAAATTTAAAAAAAAATAAAACCAAATAAAATTAATATTTCATTGTCCACGAATGTCTGTTTTCTTAATCTTGTCACCTTCCTTATTCTCTTTTCAGTTCTGTTAATGCAGATTTTAATAACATGACATGCTTGCGGACTTTATGCCCAGATCCTAAAATGCTGTCAGACCTCGAAATAATGAATCAAGAAGCAGAATGTTTTGAAGACGAGGCTTATAAGAAAATAAATAGAAAATTGGAACGAAGTTGAGATTCCCTCTCTTTGGATCATTGTTGAAGCCGAGATTGAGTTTAAAGATTGGATCAAGAAACGATTTGAAAAATTGACATTGATTGATGAAAAATTATTGGTCGCAGTTTGCCACGGGCAGTTGTACAATGGTACAAATGACTCGTGTCTACAACAAGAAAGTGCGGCCCAAGAAATTTTAAAAAGGATAACTCATTCTAAGACGTATCCTCCTACCTCATGAAGAAGCTAAAGGAAAATTGACTCCAAATTAGAAAGGTCCATACATTCTAATGAGAGTACTGCAAAAGGGAGTATTGTACCTAGGAAAAATCGAAGGAAATGACCCCGAGACAACTGTCAATCAGACGTGGTCAAAATGTATTATGTTTGACCCTTTTACACAACTTTAATGCTCTCTGATTGGGATGACGAAGGTTTTCATTCTTGATATCCAAACACTATAAACCCTTTACAAACCCTTTGAGCCGGTTACCTTTTCTTTGATTACCCTCTCTGGAACCTCAAAGCGTTATTGCAAAAAAAAAAAAAGAGAAAAAGAAAATGAAATGAAAAATGAGGAAAAAGGAAAGGAAAAAGAAAGAGAAGAAACCAAAACAGAAAAGAAAACCAAAACAAAACAAAATCAGAAACAAAGTTCATTGAACTACGTTTGACTTGATTCCAAAAGGATACGAAGACAGCCTCTCTCTCGGGTTCAGTCACACCAAAATAAAAATCCACATTCCCCAAAAGTTAAAACTGGGGCAGAATTTATAATGGTTCGGCGATGGTTTCGCCCGAAGGGTTCCAAAGTTGTAAGTCAGTCCAAATCCTTTTCACCCAAACCTTTTTCAAAATCCTTCCGATCAATCAATGAGAATGTTCAAGAATTGGAGGATACAGTCACAGGATCTGATGCAACCAAAATGAGATAAATGAAATAAGAGAGTCTTATTGGCGAAAACCCTCACGGGCACCGTAAGGCGATGAGAAGTAAAGAATTAGAATGAGAGTCTTGTTAGTGAAAACTCGCAAATAGCACTATAAGGCGATGGTGAGAAGAGAAATGAGAGAGGTTAGTTGGTGAAAAACCGCAAAGGGCGCCATTGATCGAAAAGAGGATCTTCACAGCCATTGGCATTGACACAGTCCTAGGCAAGGTTTTTCGGTTTCAAGACAAAAATTGTGATGAATTTCTGAGAATCGGACAGTTTACACAGATCAGGCATCCCGTCTAAAAGGCATGTCATATTCATTGAAATTCACATGTACTCCAGATAAGTCCTTCTTTCCTTTCCCCGAAAGGGCCACTTCTTGTCTAAATTCATTCTCTATTCTACTGTTTGTTTTTCTTTGAATCCCTTTCGGTCTATCTCTGTTCCTAAATTAAGACAAAGAAAGAATGGTAAGACTGATTTACAGGGCTCTCATTTGATACAAGCTAATATAAAAAAAAAAGGCACCCACAATCTTGGTAGGGGCATCAAGTCAACCCCGACTGGCCATGGCGACCGCTCCTCCAAAATCAAAAGCTCTTAGAAGGAGGAAATCAAATTGAAGTGCCTACAAAGGTAAAATAAAGTTGAAAAGGTTAAGTCCTACGTGGCTAACCATCTTGGCAAAGTTGGAAAAGCCAAAGGTTCCCCAATGCTCTGAAGTTAAATTTAGAAGAAAGAAGTGAAAAGCCCATAAAGGTAAAATGAAGCTGAGAAAGGTTAAGTCCCACGCAACCAACCGTCATGGTAAAGTTTTGGAAAATCCAAGGGTTTTCCAGGGCCAGAAATAAAATCGGTGTTTAGGGAACAACCAGTTGCAGCTAAAAATACCATCAAAGAAGACGAGCCGAGATCAAGTGACTGAAACACTCAAGGCCGCAAAACCAACCACCATTTCAAACTGACAAATTGTTCTTTGTTTGAACCACAGAAAACATGTGCAATCCAAAAGCAGCTTTACAAGAAGCAGGTGCAACCAAAAAAAAGAAAAAAAATAAGAAAGAAGAAACAATGCGGGAGCTAGAAACAACTTTGCAACAACGACAACTCCAAAAGGGAAGTCTTCTCCAAACTCTTTCCCGCATTTTACTCATTATCTAAAAAAAAAAAAAAAAAAAAACCCAAATCATGGTAGTATAGGGTCTCCAATCCCTAGCTGCGTTTTCCAACATATGGTTTTCACTCCCTAGTTGAGATTATTTTAGACATAGAGTCTCCACTCCCTAGTCTTTTTTCCAACATAGGGTCTCCACTCCCTAGTTGATTTTATTTTAGACATAGGGTCTCCACTCCCTAGTCGCTTTTCCAACATAGGGTCTCCACTCCCTAGTTGAAGTTATTTTGGTCATAGGGTCTCCACTCCCTAGACTCTTTTCCAATATAGGGTCTCCACTCCCTAGTTGAAGTTATTTTGGACATAGGATTTTCACTCCCTTGTCTCTTTTCCAACATAGGGTCTCCACTCTCTAGTTGAAGTTATTTTGGACATAAGGTCTCCACTCCCTAGTCTCTTTTCTAACATAGGGTCTCCACTCCCTAGTTGAAGTTATTTTGGACATAGGGTCTCCACTCCCTAGTCTTTTTTCCAACATAGGGTCTCCACTCCCTAGTTGAAGTTATTTTGGACATAGGGTCTCCACTCCCTAGTCTCTTTCCTAACATAGGGTCTCTACTCCCTAGTTGATTTTATTATAGATATATGGTCTCCACTCCCTAGTCTCCTTTCCAACATAAGGTCTCCACTCCCTAGTTAATTTTTATTTTTTCACACATAGGGTCTCCACTCCCTAGTCACTTTTCCAACATAGGGTCTCCACTCTCTAGTTGCTTTTATTTTAGACATAGGGTCTTCACTCCCTAGTCGCCTTTTCCAACATAGGGTTTCCACTCCCTAGTTGATTTTATTTTAGACATAGGGTCTCCACTCCCTAGTTGATTTTATTTCAGACATAGGGTCTCTACTCCCTAGTTTCTTTTCCAATATAGCGTCTCCACTCCCTAGTCTCTGATTTTTTTGGGGTACACCATTCCCGACCTTTTATTGCTTTCAATAAAGAAGTAGTTTAGAATTTTGTTACAATAACTTACGAAATTTTTCTAGTGCAAACTGGGGCAAAAACAATTCGTTCGTTTGTTTGTTTTGGTGTCTGAGTAGGTTTTACCTCGAGGCACAGGGTTCGAGATGGCCAAAAGAAGTCTCAATTTAGAATAAAATAAAAGAAACAATAGGTGAATCCAAAATGCAAAAGAAGTTGAAAATATATGGAATGCTCAAGACATGACTAAAGCCATGAGCATTGGAGTCCCGTTTTGATTAGAAGAAGCTATAGAACAATGAACTAGCACCTACAACTAGCGAGCATCAAGGTTTTGATCAGAGTCTGCATGAAGAACCAGTCAAGACTCAAGATCAAGTTTCAGAAGACTCATAGATAGGAATCTTATAACTCATAGTTGATAGGCTTGTTGAGTTTCTTTTTTATTTTGATATAATAGCAGGACCGCGGACTGGAGCCTCGACGGAACCTTACTCGACTCCTCAACTCATCATTCCACCATTCTCCTTGAACTACACGTGACTTGATTCCCCTATAACCCGGGATATGTAGGCTGTCCAAAACCAGGACTCGGTTGCACCCTGTCTTTTATTTCTTTTCCTTTTGAATAACGGTTTGGTAAAAAATTAGTCACATGGCTCACCTAGTCTTTTCCTGAAAACTCTTCATGTTTCCAAGCAAAGAGGGGCAGCTGTGAGCACCTAATTTTTTACTATATTTAAATTTTTATCACCTTATACTATGTAAATATGTTTAGAAATTTAATATACATATTTTTTTTTAGCTTTGTTACATTTTTTTATATAGGGTAAGAATTATAAATAATTTAAAAGGTCAAATTATTACTATTAGTATTATTTTTAATTTTTATCTTTATTTTTAAATAAAATAAATTTTAAAAAAACGAAACAAAAAAATAATTTTCGGATGGGAATAAAATAATAGAAAATTTAAAAGTATGGAATAAAAAAGTAGGTGAAAATTATTTTTTAAAAAAAGTAAAAGAAAGTGGAAAATTAAAAAAATAAAAGTAAAAGAATGTGAAAATTTAAAAAATGAAAAGTAAAAGAAAGTTGGAATTAAAAAATAAAAGTAAAGGAAAGTGGGGAATTATTTTTTAAAAAGAGAAGAAAAATGAAAAGTGGGAATTCTTTTAATTAAAAAATAATAAAATAAAAAATAATAAATAAATAATTCTGAAAAAAAATTCGAATTTTTTTTCTATAAATAGAAGATAAATGTGAGGAGAAAGAGAGAAGAATAAAAAAAAAAAAGAAGAGAGGAGAGAATTGAGAGAATTTTATTTTTCTTCTTCTATGCTAAGGGAATTTCTAATCGTGTCATTCTTTCTTTCTCTCTTCTTTTCGAAAGATCTAGCTATTTATCAACCAAAATCCAACAAAAATACTTCATAATATTCCTTTTCACACGCCAAAAAGTGAATTCAATAGTCGAGGTTGAGGATTCCGTTGGAGCTCCGTTCACTAGCTTTGATGTTCTTATTCGCTTATGCTTGTTCGACGTTCATCTGAGTTATTGTACCTGTTCTTGAAAACTCATTTAATTGGAAATTTTGCATTAAAGATTTATTCTTTCCTCTATTTTTTTAATCTTATTTCATGTGATTTTATTTATTTGTCTTTAAACTTTATAAATAATAATGTAAATTAGTCCTTAAATGTTATATACTTAATCATGTTTCTGGAAATATGGTATTCAAACTTGCTTTAAAGTTGGGAAGATTTGGCCACTAATAAGTTCGGGCTTCAATTGTTGGATTGTAGGGTATTGATATATGATAGTTTATTTATTCAAATATCTAAAATTATACACTTTTTCCACAAGTAATTCCATAATTCATGACCTTACAATAATCTAAAAAATATAGAAAGAATAATGAATACCGATAGAGTACTTTAGGCACGCCTTTAATTAGTTTATCGTGATTATGTATACGTTCGCATGGCATAATTGTGATTTCCAAAAATAAAACCGAAGTATGTGTTAACTTTGGCCAAAATAATCTTAATAATAAAATGCTATTAATTGTGTAGACGTACGCGTGACAAGATTTTGGCATAATAAACAAAACGGATTCACACACATGATTTATTTCAAAGATAATTCCATATTTTAATAATTAAAAGCGGATAGATAAAACATGAAAACCAATAAATCACAGTTTATCTAAAATTAATTCATGTCAAGTTGTAGTCAATAAAGCGACCGTGCTGGAACCACGAAATTTGGAGAATGCCTTACACCTTCTCCCCGGTCAACGGAATTCCTTATCCGAACTTTGTTTTCGCAGACCAATAATAAAAGAGTCAAATCTTCCTTTGAATAGGGATTCAAATAAAAGGTGACTTGGAACACCCAAAAATTCAATTTCAAGTGGCGACTCTGTAAATAAAATAATCCCTACTCAAATTTGTCACTTTAATTGAAAAACTCTTTAACCCACAACAACCCATAAATATATCTTTTTGGGGGTGTATAAAAGGAGGTTTGACATATGGAATTTAAATATCATAGCAATTAAATTAAAAAATATTAGATTAAAAAAAATCAAAAATTAACAAAACACGCAACAAAACAACAGCATAAATTTAAAAAAATAAATTACACAAAAATATAAACAATTTATGCGAAAAGAGTTTAGTAAAATGCCTATTTTTTGAAAATTTTGAACGGTGAATATACGTCGTCTTTTCTAGTAAATCGGCCTCAATACTTGTTCTACACCACGATCTAACCTTGAATCTTATGTTTTTTTTTCTGGAAATTATAGCGACACGTGATTTTTATGGGACAAGGTGGGATCCAATGGAGGAAAAAAATAGAAAAGGGGAGGAGGGGGGAGCGAGGGAGGGGGGACTGACGTACGGCAGAATGCCTGGGGAAGAAGGACGTTTAATTTATTGATGTATACCACATGTATTATAGGGGCTTTTGCATCTATACCCGATTTTAAGGTCACAGTTGAACCTATACCCACTTTGCCAAAAATATTTACAAGTCTACCCACTTTACGATCAAATTCAGACTTATCAGTCTGAAGTTAAAAAGAAATTAGTTTGAAGTGAAAAAATTGCACTTCAGATGCACTTAAGGCCAAATAGGTCTGAAGTGCAACTAATGGTTTCATGCACTTAAGGCCAATAAGTCTGAAATGAAAAATTACACTTCAAATGCACTTAAGGCCAAAAGGTCTGAAGTGCAACAAACGTTCTCCTATACTTAAGGCCAATAAGTCTGAAGTGAAAAATTGTACTTCAGGTGCACTTAAGGCCAAAAGGTCTGAAGTGCAACCAATGCTTTCATGCACTTAAGGCCAAATTGGCGTGAACTGCAAATTGCCGAGAAACAAAAATTTAGTCTTCAAATTTTAACAATCCAATATACGATTTAATACCTAAATCTACTCCAAATGAGCTCAAATTTGAAACATAATCTCCAAATATTCAAGAACAAACCCAATCATCAATTTTTCAAAACAAAAATAAATCTAATGAACCCATTTTGAAATTAAGAAAAAGAAAAAGAAGATATTTTAAGCAATAGTAAAAAATAAAGTGCCACAAGAGCTCACCACTGTAAAACATTATAAAATACCTTAAAATATATTCACAAACACTATATAAAATCACTGTTGCAATGGGTACAATATCATATGAGGCATGAAGTTGATTAAACATTGGGTACAAGTTAAAAAGAATTTAAAAAATGGGTACAGGTTAAATGGAGGCAACCAAATAGGGCGCCCGTGCAATTTTTACTACAATATATGCGTTATACATGGCAGTTGGAATACATGCGCTATATCTTAACGAGGTAACTGACCTTTAAGGTATTACATGCGCTATATATAAAATTGTACTCATCTCTTTTTTTTTTTAACCTATTTTGGTCTCTTAAGTCCAAAAATACTATTCCCTCCGTTTCAATTTATGTGAATCTATTTCTTTTTTAATATGTGCTAAAAAGAATGACATCTTTCCTTATTTGGAAATAATTTACCTTTAGAAAATTGATTTTCAGCTTCTTTTTTCAGTTTTTACAAAAATATTGTTTTAAAAAATATTTTTCAGTTTTTTCTAATGTAGTTTTTTTGTGAAAACTGAAAAAAAAATATTTTCGTTTTTCTCAGTTTTTAGTAAAAATAATTTCAGTTTTTTCCAGTTTTTACAAATAAATAAATAAATAAATATTCGGGTATGGGTAATGAGTCTTTTTAATTAATTAGGAGATATTTAGAATTGACCAACAGGACGATGACACGTGTTCCTCCATTTAAATTAAGGGTATATTTGAACCCAAAGTATGGCTGCAGGGGTATAGATAACCCAATAGTATAACGATGAGTATTTTTAGACCATTTTTGAAAATAAAGAGGTATATTTGGTCCTTTGCCATAAATTGAAACGGAGGGAGTAACATTTAGGCCCATGATTCAGGCCCATGATTCGGAGTAATTCAAGCTGGAAGGGATGCTGATTGGTCGCATACCAACAAAGGTACAAGGGGAGTTAGAATTTTACACGGTATACCCCTCTAAAGAACCATTAACACTATATACTTCAGTTATAAAATTACATGCAGTACACATTAATTAATTACTCCACATATTCAATTAGTCAAAGGGCAATAACTACCTAACAAATTTGTCGCCTAAATTAAAGGAAATTATTTACGAAGCAAATCCAAAATCTTAATACATCCATTTTAAACTTGGACATAAAATTAAAGAATAAAATAATATTATCCATTAATTTTTTTTAATTATGGGAACCTTTGTCCTTATTTTCTTGTATACAATAAAAATTATACAGTAAACTAGTCATTGTATACTATTAAAGTATGTTAATATTCCAACTAAAATAATATATACACAATAAATAAAAATAAAAAGTATGTTTGATTTGAATACAGTATTCCAAATTAGAATAATGCTCTGTATTAGTTTGAATACTATATTTCAAATTAGAATATTGTAGTATATTTGGTTTGAATACTATATTACAAATTAAAATATTGTGATATGTTTGATTTTGAATATTGTATTCTTTATTAGAATATTATGGTATGATGATTTGAATACTATATTCTTCATTAATCTATTGTAATTTATTACGTTTAATTTGGTTTGGATAATATATCCCACGTTAAAATATTGTGGTATGTTTAGTTTGAATATCATATTCTATTAGAAAATTGTGGTATGTCTAGTTTGAATATTGTATTCCAAATTAGAATATTATGACATATTTGATTTGAATATTGTATTTTTTATTAGAATATTATGGTGTATATATTAGTTTGAATACTAGTATATTCTAATATTTTTTTTAGTTTAGATACTGTATCCCAAATTAAAATATTTTTACGTTATTTTAACTTTTCTTTTGATTACATAGATAGAAGAGAAAAACAAAAAAAATGAAACGCTTCATCTAACAAATGTTCCATTTTAATATTCTTCTTCCTTCTACGTTCCCATGTCATAGAAAAGAATAGAGAGGGTTGTTTATTTAGAACAAGAGAAATTATTAGGGTTCAAAATTGTTTTTGGTGAAAATGTATAATCCTAATTCCATGGGATGATGGAGTGTTTTAAGGAATTTATTAAATTGGACTGAAAGATAATCTAGTCCCTTAAAATGTGGGATATGTTTAACGACATATACTGATATTAAAAATTTAAGAAGTAAATAAAATTTTACAAAGTAGGTATAAAATGTAAAATAAATATTTTAAAAGTATATGGTGTTAACCAAGGGCGGCCCAAGGGTCAAGCCACTAAAGCAAAGGCTTTATGCCCCCAAATTTTTCTTTTATTTTTTTACTCGTATTTGTATTGAGACCCCGACTAATCTAGGCTTTCGTACCGCGTAAGACCTAGTAAAAGAGAGAACACGTTTTAATAAGATTTTTTTTAACCACAGGACTCGAACCCAACATATTTAATTAAGGTAAGTTGGATCAAATACATCTCACAACAATCTTTAGAGGCAAGGACTAAATATATTGGGTATGTTAAAATAAAAAATAAAATATTTTATAAAAATTCAAGATAACTTTTAATTTAGTAGTGATGTAACCGTTTGAGCAAAAAATGCAGAAAGAGAATCACTCCTCCTAAACCCTTGTCGCGAATATAAAATTTTTCATTATTTAAATTTTATGAGTGACATCATTAGTGAGGTATCTATATGAATTTGGTTCTATTATCTAAGATCAACAATATCTTAGGAGAGACTAAATTATTTATAAAAGAAACTATTAACAACTGATGTTAGGCAAAAATTCTATACTTTTAGTACATTACTCGCCCTATATTTTGTTGGTTTAAGTGAGTTATTGTGCGACAATTGCGTTAAATTGTGTTGTTCTATGTGTAGGAACATCGCAATGAATCATCGATGTTATGATAATTTTTTTTCCTTCTGAAAGGCCCCAAATTAAAAATTGGCTTTAGGCCACCAATCTTCTTGGACCGCCCCGACGTTAACTAGTGTTTTTAATAGGTAGATTATCCCTAGAATTAATAGGACAGGGTACGAGAATTGGAGATATCCGAATGTTTCTTTAACTTTTACTTTAGGCACGCTGAATAGCAAATTTTGGCCCCACTAAACTGTTGGAATTTAGACTTATGTTGGTATAGCCTGAAAAAGAATTGTGGCTCTATCGAAGTTGTAAATAATAAATAATGCTTGATGCACTAACTTTCAGTGTGAAATTGTTCTTTTTCTAATGGCCTTTGATTGGGTATATTAATCTTTCCTAATAGAGTGAGAATATATTGTAATAAACAAGTTTATATATACAATCTTTTTTTATAGACAAATCTCAGGTGGTCTGGTCGTTTAATGGGAAATTTTGAGGAATATTAGACTTCGAAATAACCCATGGGAGATATGGTGCATAAAGTTTTTTGTTTTTGAATTATTTGAAGCAAACACCACTGATAAGTCACCAACCAAAAGCAGAAAATTGTTTTTGTGGGTGCTACAGCAAAAGCAGAACTCATTCTGTTCAAATGTCTACTCCTACCCCCATTATTCACAGTAGTAACACCAATGATACCTTTGCATTTAAAAAATGATACTTTTGCGTTAAAAAAATAATTCCTTTGCCTGCTCTGCTCTTTTTCCAATGACCGTTTCTCTTTTTCTTTGTCATCATCTACTCATTCTTTCATTTTAACATCTTCCTCTCTTTTTCGCGAGCGGTTCGCTGCATCCCTATCCATTGTTTTCGCAAAAAGTTCATTACTTCATTTGTTAGGACTTAGGTGACTAGACTCTAAAGTATAACCGGAACCAAAGTGTTGCTTTTCTGGAATCAAAGTCACAAAATTGGTGAAAAAAACAATGGAGAACCCATTTATATATAACGCATTTCTTCAATATGTTATACCTTAACGGCACGTTTGTCCGTTAAGGTATAGAGCATGGGTTACATGCACTATATGAAAATTTTACTGACCCACCAATAATTCATCTGAACTTTACTGACCCATCAATAATTGAGGGTATAGCGCATGCATAATACGCGCTGCATGCGCTATACCCTCTATTATTGTACCCCGAACTGGTTTTTTGCTTATTTAAGGAGTTTCAGAATTTTAGTAAAAATCCATTCAGGATCCTTCAGGTCTTTCGAAATATTTGTTGCTTAACTTATTTTGCATTTTGTTATAATGTCCAAAGAGCGAAAAATTAGGGTTGCATTATATTTAGGAGGGGAAGGGGAAGGTGAAGTTGTGGTGGTCGAATAACTCATTACGCTATAATTGTTCTCCACAGTGTCATGTTAAGTTGCCACTTACAATGGAGTACGATTGATATCGTTGTTATGTAAAAAAATGAGTGTGTGAAAACGTTCGGTTAATATTAAAATAACCGGAGGATATCTGTATTCTGTTACTCCGCAAGGGGTTGCTTGTTAAGTTGAGTTTAACATCGAAGACGATGAAACTCTGACAGATTTTTTGAGGACTCCGGATGAACGCCGAGAACTTATTGTGATAAAAATGTTGGAAATGTATGTCAAGGCTGAAAACAGTCGCAATATTGAGGTTCTGCAAAAAAGGGATAACCCTCAATCATCTGGTGGTTTTTTTGGAGCAGTTTTGTCCGAACAGGTTCCGTTTGAAATAGTTTGGCCAGATCTAAACTTATCTCCACGGGCGAATGAGGAGCGATGACATAATTTCTCACCAAGTTTACATAATCCACAAGCCGAGTGGTAAATTTTAACTTTTTTTTGTATTACGATATTTTTTTTATGTATTGTATTTGTATTACACTCATATATTCCAAAGGGCGTACCGTCCATATATGAATTTTGCAAGTTATGAACCAACAAACAGTTAGAATATGCCTAATTTTGGTGTGTTGAATCTTGGTGGTCCATCCGAGAGTCATCAGCAACAGGATAATGTGCATCATGTGATATCAATAGATTATAATTTTTAAGTTAAGTGATAAAGTTTATATGTAATGTTTGGATGAATTTGAGAAACTCATTATTTTATTGGTTATGCAGTGAAAATGAGCAACTTGAAGGTCCTGTCCTTACTCAATTGCCCGAATACGATATATTAATCGGGATTTGGCAGATGCGCAGAGTCAGGAAGATGATAGTGATTATGACAACAATGCTGATGAGTCTGGAGATGACACACCCTTCCCTAATGAGGGTGATGATGATGAGGACGAGAATGATGAACCTGATTTGATGAGGGAGCATGATGCCACAAATGAGAGTGCTCCATATATGCAGACTCTACCTCCCGTTAGACCGAGAGTGTACGAGTTCCATGTGCCATTTTATTCAAGGGAGATTCCCTACGTTGATCAGTTTCCCAATATGCCGGATGTGGATGCCCTTACAAGGGATCTTGATGACATTCAGACAGCAATGTGGGATGAATCTAGACCAATGGTGTTGTCAAAGAATATGCTTTTTGCTGATAAAGCGCGCCTAAGCAGGGCAGTGCGAATGTACAACATAAAAGAGTGTCGTGAGATTGTGGTTCATGAGTCATCTCCGGAAGTATACACGGTTATTTATCGTAGATGGTTTCAAGTTTGTTCATGGATGCTGCGTGCGAGAAAGTTGAAAACAAATATGTGGATTGTGGAGAAATACATTGGCACCCATACTTGTGAAATGGACACATTCAGTGAGAATCATTTTAACTTGAATGTTGACTTGATTTCTCTTGTCTTGATTCCACACATTCAATCGTCCAAAAGATACAAGTTTAAATAATGTATAATATCTGTCCACCAGGTATATAGATGTACCATTACCAAAAGAAAGGTATTTTTCGGGCGTAAACATGCGTTTGAGATTGTTTATGGTAACTGGGATAAGTTCTTTGCCGCTCTACCTAGGTAAAAGACTGCATTGCAACACTTTAACCCCGGAACTGTTGTTGAATGGAAGCTTGAGCGGAGTCCGAGAATATAAGAATTCATATTCAGATAAGTGTTTAGGACATTTAAACCGGCCATTAATGATTTTGTGCATTGTCGGTCGGTAATATCCATAGACGACACTCATGCATATAGAAAGTATGATATTGAGTTGTTGATCGCCGTTGCGGTAGATGCTAATGGAAGCATATTTCCCCTCGCATTTGCTATTTGAGCCAATGAAATCCAAGAGACATGGATATTATTTTTGAACCACTAGAAGGAGCACGTTTTCAGACAACGTTCATATATTTGTCTAATATCTGATTGGCTTGGCGGTATTATAATTTCTGTACAGAATATGCGTGCATGGCAGGACCGTATGCCTACCATCATTACTGTGTTAGGCACTTGAAGTCCAACTTCTAGAGGGCTCATCCGAACAAGGACTTATATATTTTAATGTGGATGGCTGCAACAGATCACCAAGAGTGTAAATTCAGAAGGCGAATATAATTGATTAGGCAGGAAGACCTAGAAGCCTATCGTTAGTTGATGTGACATGAGCTTGACAAGTGGACTTTGCATAAGGATGGTGGTAGAATATGGGAAATTTTGACTACACATGTGTCAGAGTTTTTAAACGGGTTATTGAAGTGTGCACGTGGATTGCCTGTCACTGCCATGGTGCGGATGTCATTCAAGCAGATGGCAGAGAGGTTTGTTGAAAGATCTAGAGGTGCATCATCAATGATGGAAAGGGGTGTTGAATTTATGCCACATCTAATGAAACGATTTGAGAAATATAGGAAGCGAGCACAATAACATACATTTTTGCAGTATAGCAGCGAGCGAAATATTTTTGAAGTTAGCACTGGTCTGCATCAAAACTACGGGAAATAATACACACACAATTAATGAATCCAGAAGATTATGCTCGTGTAGAAAATGGTCAATCTGTTACTTGCCATGCTCACATGCCATGAAGTGCTTTCAACATACAGGTTTCACGGCAATGAAGTTCGTTGATAAAGAATATAGTATTGCTGCATACGTAAATACCTATAGTAGACAGTTGCAGCCAGTGGATGCTGAGTATTATTAGCCGCCGGAACCATTTAAAATGGTGTGTAACAAGGATTATGTGCGTCAACGGAAAGTGCAAAAAAGAACGCGGATATAGAACTAAATGGATGTTGGTGATATAGTTTATGCACGTAAATGTGGCATATGTTCCCAAATAGGACACCATCGCCGTAAATGTCCTTTAACTTGTTTAAGAAGCGGCGATAATTCAGCTCCAGGTGGTAGTTCATCCAATGTGCCCAATTATCAAGGATAAACGTAGTATTTAGTTAAAGTATTTTTGTTGTACTAAATGTCTGTAAAGGTTCAGTTTGCAGCATTTCTAAAATAAAATTATGTTTCCAATATGGTTAAATCTAATTGATATTTAGCATTAAAGATTTAATATAACAATTTAAAATATTTTTCAAGAAATAAATAACAATTTTCATTCACTATTATCGTTACTGTCTTCATCTTCTTCGTCAACATCTTGTACACACTCTTCTGAACCGAGGGCATCGTAATCTAGGTCCCAGTTGACACACATTTCTCGTATTTTATTGCTATCATCAATAAGACCACTTGCTTGATTTCTACAATAATATGGGACTCCTACGTCCAACATCTATGGTAGAAACTTAGGTAGCCCCTCCCACTTGACTACTGTTGGGAAAACATGATAATCAATTTCTCTATGCAATTTTTCTTTTTCTAATAAATCCCAATACTGATCCTTGTTCCTTGTAGGTAGTTTAGATCATCTAGTGCATGATGAACGTCTAGTGCCTTTTCCATCTCTGAAATCTCCTTCATCAAATCCCGAATCACTTCTGGTTCATTTTTGTGTGTGTTTGTTTGGAAGGTTGCAGATAATGCTTGTGGTACAACTAGTCCATGCCAGTGGCATAGCACTTCATAATCACACCGTTTTGAGTAAAGGGGATCCCATTTATAGTTTTTTCGCCCCAAATTTGCATACCTTCAGGCTTTGTAGAATGCGCTTCGCCCTCAATAATGTGCCCTGCAACTTTGAGATCAGTGTGTCTATTGATAGACTTATTTTCCAAGGGACGTAGAACACCATACCACTTGTCATCAGCCAAATCAGTATAGCAACCTAGCATATTTTTTTTCAAGGTAGGGATCGATTGTGTTATGACATGTTCCATATGGATCTGTTGAACTACCTTCACATTTTTGCCTCTTCTTAAACCACTTATTAAATGTTAGTGGCATTTCTGAAATGGATGTTGTAATGGTTCTTGAAATGGTCTTCTAATACTGATCTCTTGGTTCAACTTAAGAAGAACTAAACTGCACGAACTTGTATATTAAACGTAGCGCATCACCAATATGCGTTATGTGTATTGTCATGTCCACCTGAAAAAGCCGTCGACCTGAAAAAGCTGTCAATCTCAAAAGCTGCACCCACTTGTACCCTAAAGAATTATTATCACGCGAAACGTAGCGCATCACCAATATGCATTATGTGTATTGTCATGTCGACTTGAAAAAGCTGTTGACCTAAAAACGTTTTCGACCTGAAAAAGCTGTCGATCTAAAAAGATGCTCCCACTTGTACTCTAAAGAATCATTATCACGTGAAACATATCACATCAATAATATGCGTTATATGTATTGTCATGTCGACCTGAAAAAGCTGTCGACCTAAAAAAGCTGTCGATCTGAAAAGTTGCACCTATTTGTACCCTAAAGAATCATTAGCACGCGATACGTAGCACATCACCAATATGCGTTATGTAACCTAGCTTCACTCTTAGCTTCCTATAAAAACCTCGCGCATTTTAGTTATTATTTGCATTGTAACGAAACTAATAAAACAACTTTCCATTAATTTTTTATTTTCGAGCATTACGATATGTCTGGACGCATGACGTACCAAGGTGTTACTTGTGGCAAACATGCGATTTTGAATCCATGTTGGTCAAATTGCAATATGGGGCGCAGATGTTGGATGTGTAAACAAGTTGTAAGTTATTATTATTGGAAAAAATATTTGTTAATAGTTTTTATATAACATCTTAATTATTAGTCTTTTGTTATCATCTCCATTGGTTGGACGAAAATCAATGTGGTTTTGACTAATGGTATGATGAACTCATTAACCAGGAACACTACAAATCATGTTTGCTAAATATTTGGAATCTGACCGGTGAGTACGAACTCTAGATCTTGGAACTGCAAGAAAAACTTGCGGTAGTGAAGGAGAAACTAAAAGAGGCAGAATAGAAGAAAATAACCGGTTGGAACAGAAATTTAAATGGTAGAAGCATAGAATAATGGGCGATAGTGACTAAACAAACACATGGATGCGTTTAGTATAGTTTTTTATTTTTATGTTGTACGTCATGTATTATCTTTTATTATATATTTAATGTCATATATACAACTAAGAATATATATCAAGGAGTCCCACAACCTGTATGCTTTAAAGCATTGGCGGGCCTAAGGCGCATCCCATCCCGCCCGGCTATGCTATCAGGATCATCCTCATTACGTCGCCTCTTTATCGGAGGATGCGCTACAGCATGATCGTCAGTAAGGCTGGCAGGCTCGGTAGAAGCGGCCGTTGGGCCAGAAGTAACCTACAGAATAATAAGATATTTTAGTATATAAAATATAAAATACTAACGTACGTATTAGCAAAAACAATTTAATGGTCATACCATGGTCTCAGCAGGTTCCTGAATAAGATCATCCGTCTCTGGAAAGTTAGTATCGCACAATGTGGCCTCCGTGACGGGCGATGATGAAATCTTTAAAAAAATAAAAACACTTTAGATATTACTGACGGATCTATAAGGTAAAAACAAATTGAAATAATAGTAATACAAACAAACATGCACATGAGTAGCGACACAATGCTCTGTAGGAACACCGAGGTGTACTGGAGTAGATGAAGTATATGAAAGATCCTCAGCATCCCTCGGAAATGAGCCATAACTCACTCGTCGCCCACTATGAACCTCTCGTATCGGATGATCAGCAGCAACTGCCGATGGCTCTGGACGATCAGGAAAATACTGATCCCACTTCTGCTGCATAATGGTCGTGCCCGCGATCAACAATGGAGCTGACAAGGTCACCTGCGAAGTCCCTGGTGACCTCTGAGGGCTGAATGGCGTCATATCATGAGGAGCATCGAGTGGCTTAGGGTGGTCGCCTGGTTGATCATCTCTAATATCCTCCATGGGTGCCTCAACGCCCTCTTGTTGGGGACCCTGTCCTCGCCGACCACTATGACCACGTGGGCCACCCCTTCCTCTCTGGCCATGCCTGCCACGTCTACCACGTTCAGGGGCCACTTATGGCCCATGATGGTACTCCTTGGGCGGCACATAAGCAGCCTCGTATCCTAAGCGCCCATCTTCTCTGGCACGTCTCAATGTGGCAACAACAAGATCAGCAACCCGACGACCAAGCCCGTACACAACTGCCGCTCCCTTGCCTGTATGCTGTAGCATCTCCAGTCCCAACTGGTAGAACTAGTCTAAGCCAATAACCTGCATAGCATATAAAATATTAGATACGGAAGGCGAATGCAACATTATAAGTAAGTATAACAAATAATATACTAGTGCCTCATGCCTCCCGGCGTATGGAATGTACCGACCACCAGCGCGATGAACATGATTCCCGATGAGAAGTCGGGTAACGCTGCGATACCAACCCATGTACTCATGCTCACCCTCCATACATTCAGGTAGAGGGTATGGTGGAATCAGGCCATACCTCTGGTTCCAATCTTCAATTTAGGCCTCTAGTCAGGCCAAGTATGTCTGGTCAACCCTGCAACAATCATCCCGCTGGTAATGTGTCATGTGCCAAGTGGGCGGCATAGGTACAAGATGGGGTCGACCAAACTAGCGAAGGAATCGCTCGGTGGCATGATGCTCGACTATATTGAGATATATCAGTGGGATAGAAGAGCTCCACAAAGCTCGACCGCGGGAGCATTAATCTGGCAATCCAGCTATGAGCGCGTCTTTGTATGGCCTCCATACCAATTATTTATCAAGCACAAGAATCGTGAGTAAACGCAACACATATCAAGCAAGGCCAAGTAAACTTAAGTATATATGTACCTAAGGGCCTTCTAGTAAATCCAACAAATCCCTATAATAAGGGAGATGACGTGGCCTCGCCTATCAACCCACCTCCAAGATAGCGGAAGAAACGGTTGAGGTGGCACATCCAGAGCTATCGGTGGCTGGAATTGCAGGAATCGATCCCAGACCCAAACCTAATATAGATTGTGGACGTAAATTTTAAGGCATTTTTTACTATGTATGTTATAATCATGAAAAGAATTGACTATGTTTTCGCCTGTAGCAGCGGTAAAAAACCGGCAACGTCTATCTGGGTTCCCATGCATGCCCGACACATCTGCCTATACAGGTAAGGTAGAACAGCCACACCCTAGCTGTAACCAAATAATCATCAAGCCGCTCCAGATGATGTAGAAATCGCAAGCTGACTAGGTTTCTCGAAGTGTTCGGGAATAATATACCGCCAAACATTATCAGTAGCAACAACCTCATGTACCGGTCGATATCCTCGGGTGGTGAATCATTAGTAATCTCCGCATCCATCGCCACCAGATGCTGCCGAACGGGCGTCAACTGCAATCGATTGGCCCCACTCAACGCAGTCGGCTCCGCAGGCTGGAAACTGGTGAGCCGCTGTAACATATGAAGGTAATCCTCTCCCGTATAGTATCTAAGAGAATGCGGGTAAGCTACAAGTATACCATCAACGGCCAACCCGAAAAGAACCTCCACGTCCTCTAGCGTGATGGTAGCCTCGCTGATGGGTAGATGAAACGTGTGCGTCTCTGGTCGCCACCGCTCTATCATAGCCGTGATCAACGCCCAGTCAAACTACAACCAGCCGATCTCTATGATCCTGTAAAAATCCATCACGACCCAAAATCCTTGAAAGGTCGTGATGGCGCCGGACACTACTGTCAGGCAAGCCAACTCCAATAATTAGTAAATTCTCATTTTAATATTCTTGAAATCATATTTTTCCCCTCAATTAAATAGTAGAAGATGGAGTTTACAAAATACATAATAATATCTTTAAAAATTCCAATACAGTGCAACCCATAATCATCCCAGAATCCGGTGTCACAAGTGCATGAGCGTTTTCTAGAATTTTAAAATAAAATACAATAACTGTCCGGAATATAATTTGGACTGGAAAGAAAATACAATACTCCGAAGGAGACTCTGCTGGCTGCGGTGCGTCATATAGAATGCAGCTCACCTAAGACCCCGCCATAATCGCGCCTCTGTGCCCACGAGGCCGCTAAACATATGTGTACATGTACAAAAATATGCAGTATGTGTAGTATGAGTACGTAAATCAACGCGTACCCAGTAAGTATCCCGCATAAACCCGAAGAAGTAGTGACGAGGGGTCGACTTCGACAGTTACTATGGGATATAAATAAATAGAATAATATCATTTAATTAGACATGGATTAATTAATGAGGTTGCAAGCCCATTATTCTGAACTAAGTAAGCAGTTCTTTTCTAATTAAGATCTCTCCAAATTGATTTTCCATTATTTATCAATTTATCTCAGGCCGAGAAGGCAATATTAATTATTACGATTTCCAAATCAATCAATTAAATCATGCGCAAATCATGCCGAGGTAGTACGGCCCGATCCAACAAATATTTAAATTGTGCACTCCCAGAGGGTCGAATGGCGCGAACCATAGATGCATCTATTTACTATCAAGGCGCTCGGCCCGATCCACAAGTAACAATTATTTTCAAAAAAATACAAGTTTCTCATTTACATTCAAGTACCTCATATAAACCTTCAGGTAAGTGAATTTAACCTTATACAATTCTTTTATCAATTTCTATCATGACTAGGTGATTACATTAGCCGGCAAGTGCACAAACATTCCAGGTATAGCATGATACGGGTCCTAACTACCCGGACAATAGCATAATAGTAGCTACGTACGGACTCTCATCATCTCGTACGTACGTAGCCCCCACAATTAGGTACAAACATTTATTTAATTCACATATGGGGTTAATTCCCTCTTACAAGGTTAGAAATGAGACTTACCTTGCTCCAAAATTCTATAACCGGCTCCAAGGCAGCTCCGACAATTCAAACTGATGCCCGTCGCTCCAAAACTAGTCAAATATAACGCAACCGAATCAAAATATACTCTAATACTCATAATTAATCATTTTATAATAATTTTCAACTCCGTTCGAAAAGTCGGTAAAATTACCCTCGGGCCCACGTGCCCGGAATTCGAAAATTTTCGAAGATAAACATTACCCATAGCATTACGAACTCAAATATTTAAAATTTTTTCTCAATTCCTTACCCAAATTCGTGGTCAAATTCCCAAAATACCAATTTCTAGTTTTTTCTTCAAAATCCCAAATTTTTACAAATTGTTCATGTCTAAATCCATATATAATCCAAGTATTTAACTTGCAATAGGTGAGAATCACTTACCTTGACATAGATGAAGAAGATGGAGCTCCAAAATTGCTCCAAGACCGGCTCCTATGGAGGAAATGAAGTAAAAATAGCCAAATTTCCGTTTTTTAAAAACTCCACTGCCTAGGCGACCTTCTTCGCGATCGCGAAGACCAAATTCAGCTGCCCCAACTTCTCTTCTACACGAACGCGACAACGGTGATGCGATCGCGAACCTCTGCCTGATCAACCTACGCGAATGCGAGCCCAGCTCCGCGAATGCGAAGGACAAACCTTCATGCCTCAGACCAATGCCTTCCGCAATTGCGTACTTGCCCTTGCGATCGTGAAGAACAACTTCGCCAACTCTCAGTCAGCACTATGCGATCGCGTGCCTATCTACACGATCGCGATGAACAACCCAAATACCAGAAACCAGCAATCATAAACAAGGGGAATTTGGTCCGAAACCATCCCGAAACACACTCGATGCCCCCGGGACCCCGTCCAATCATACCAACCAGTCCCATAACATAACACAAACTTGCTCGAGACCTCAAATCGCATCAAACAATATCAAAATCATGAATCACACCCCAATTCAAACTTAATGAACTTTGAAATTTCAACTTCTACCATCGATGCCGAAACCTATCAAATCACGTCCGATTATCCTCAAATTTTGCACACAAGTCACATTTGACATTATGGACTTACTCCAACTTTCGGAATCGGAATCCGACCCCAATATCAAAAAGTCCACTTCCGGTCAAACTTCTCAAAAATCTTCAAATTCCTAGCTTTCGCCAAACGACTCCAAAATGATCTACGGGCCTCCAAATCCACTTACGGACGCGCTCCCAACACCAGAATCACCATACGGAGCTATTCTCAGACTCAAAAATTTCCAAATGGACATCAATAATATTGAAATGCACTTCAACCCAAATTTATAGAATTCTTTCAAAATGCTAACTTCCACAATAGGTGTCGAAATGCTCCTGGGATATCCAAAACCCGATCCGAATATACGCCCAAGTCCGAAATCATCATACGAACCTGCTGGAACCTTCAAATCCCAATTCCGAAGCCGTTTACTCTAAATTTCAATCTTAGTCAATTCTTCCAACTTAAAGCTTTCGAAATAAAAATGTTCTTTCTAATTCAACTCCGAACTTCCCGAAATTCAATTCCGACCATGCGTACAAGTCATTATATCTGAAGTGAAGCTACTCAAGGCTTCGAACTGCCGAATGACGCACCGGGGCTCAAAACGACATGTCGGGTCGTTACATTCTCTCCCACTTAAACATACCTTTGTCCTCGAACGTGCTAAGAACTGCGTTGGAATTGTCCGAAGTCACTATTTAACACCTCGTGCACCTACCCGTGCTACCACAACTTAGTTGAGCACATTAGCTCGATCAAACCTGAAGATATTCTCTTTTATTTAGGAAAATAAGCCTTAGAGCACAATTCCAACATTCGAAATTCTCTGCCAGGCCTGTTTCCAACGTACGATCACCGTATCAATCACCACACAATGTACCAAAACATGACTGCATACCTTTGCTGAATTCACACAGTGCACCGCATAATTCACATGACCATAATAACATCCTCTGATAACAATAGCCGAAATTCCACGAACCTGATGCTCACCATGCACCTCATGACATATATAAGTCTGGTTCCAACTCTTGTAATGCTGCCGCAGCGGAAAACATGCGTAGAAATTTACAACCAACTGCCGAGTCAACCATTCATTAAGTTTCTCCCCTTGACAAGAACCATTACCTCATTCTGGACTGAATACCGATACTTACTCTTTAACTATTCCTCATACTGATCTGATCACATTGACCCCAGGTCCAATAATCCCGTCTCTCCCATTATAAGTTGTTCAGGCAATAAGCCACCTCAGACGCTTCCAAAAGTCTCATGTGCTGCCATAATGTGCCAATAAGCTATTCTAAACATCTAAATTCCTTTTCCTGCTCATCTGAGCTCGTGACATCCTTGTCAATACCGAACTGCAACCTCAATCCCTAATCTTTTAAATTTCATGCCGCTCACCGCACCTATCTTACCAATACGCGAGGGCCCAAGAATTGCATCATAGCTCCTAAACCACTAATAGGATACACACTTCACTTTGTAGAAACCTTTCACTTTACTTGTTTTAGGAGAATCATAGCAACACATGACTGAATTCTCATAACCGTAGAACACACAAATCCTCAAGTAGTGGTCTAAACCACCATAACCCCTCCGGGATCCATCTGCACATAACATGCCATAATACTCGAAAGCCTCCAAATAATATCGGTTACGACGACCGTCAAACCTCGCACGTACCATCACAAATCACATGAATAACCCTATACACTGAAAGATTTGATCATTGCCATCATTATGCCAATTCAACCATTACTAACCAAACCCGACTTCTCTTAATTTACTCTGGATCTTCCTTAGAAACAACAACAACTCCTTTATCAATATAACGAACTCAATCCGCACTCATCCTGAGTGGCCTTGAATCACGAGACCATGATTTCTCAAATCCCACGAACCATTTCATACCCTCCTTGTGCGCATAATCGCGTCTTCAACTGATACACTCATTCTGATGATTCTTCTATAAATCCAAAGTTACATGTTCCCCTTCCTTTCATGATACCCCGTAGACCAAAGATAACACGGAACACTCCAAGCTCCTTTATCATAATCCGCTACAAAAGCTCAATATTCAACCATACTATGGACTCGAAATCCTTAGGCACCACGCCTTACAGAGCTATTTTTGGGTATAATAGAATTAAATACTTAATTTCCATAACTATACATGATATAATTAATATGTATTCATATAAAAATACTTAGTTTGACAAATTTTCTATATTGTTGTTTTATATGTTATTTTCTTACATTTTGACTAAAATTCGAGAGGGTTTTTGTCTGAACTATCATCTTTTTTCAGATATTTATGAGGTTAACAGAGAATTAAATAATTAATTTCAATAACTAAAAAGATATTTTAGTAATTATTCATATAACAAATACTTAGGTTAATAAATTTCCTATATTAATATTTCATATGTTACTTTACTACATTTTTCTACTAAAATTCTACATGGTTTTGTTTGAACTATCATCTTTTTAAAGTTATTTTTGAATTATAACAGAATTAAATATTAAAATTTTATAAGTAATCAAGATATATTCAACAATTATTCATATAAAAAATACTACAAACTTAATAGTAAATAATATTGAATTTATTTCATTCGTAACGATTTGTTTGTTAACTGTCATATTTTGCATAAATTTCCCGGCAACATCTCTTTTTTAACGTCAACTGATTATTCTATGATTCATATCTAATATTTGATAATTATCTACTAATACATTAAATCCATAATTGAGTACTCTATCCAAGTTTGTTAAGGAGAGCATGTAGTTTTTATTCTACACAACGGAATCTTAAAGAGCATTAAAGTAACACTACTCTAAATGGCCATAAACAAAGTCAATTACCATAAGCTAAAATTTATTATCAGTTTTACTACGCTAAAGGGCACTACATAACAATTAAGGGCACAACATAATACTAAAGGGCACTAAACAACAATAAAGTCACATATTAATATACGTACAATAATAAAATCACATATAACAATAATTATTCATAAAATAACAATATATATTTTTACTAATTTCTTAGCACGTAAATAAACTAATCCGGATAAAAAATAAAAAAATTAGTTAAATCACAAAACGATCACAAAAACATACAACATAGTAAATAACAACTAATACATATTTTATATACATGAGTTTTACAAAAAAGTGATTTGGAATACCTCGATTTAAAGTTTTTTGAAATGTGAAAATTTGATGATTTGGAAGCCGAAATGAGCAATAGACGAGATCCACTACACGACAACGCCTTGGATTCGGTGTTAGCTTACTAAAATACGGAGAAGACACAATTTTTGGGGGACGAGTGGGCTCCAATGGAGTTTTTTGGTTAAAAAATGGGGGGGGGGGGGGATGGGACGTTTTTTCACCTTCTGCTTCTGTCTGGTCGGGGAAGGAGACGGGCCCGATATTTTATATAGGTATAACACATATATTGGATGCACTATATATACCTACCTGTCTTTTCAACTTCTTGTATAGCGCATCCTGCATATGCGCTATATATATATATATATATAGAAAGAAGTTGAGCGATGCATTATTGGTGAAAAAATTATTTATATAATCAGACCATTTATTAAGTAAATATAGATACATATATTGATAAGTACTACTTAATTTTTGGTAAAAATGATAACTTATCTACTAGTATAGGTTAAAACTTACTAATAACAATAAAAAATCATTACAATATCAGTGTATGTAACTTAAATCATATCTGTTTTAGTCTGTTTCAAAAAATAATAATATATTTTGATATTTAAAAAGTTTAACTTTAAGTTTCTTGTTTTGTTCTTATATAATTATAAGCTCTTATAGTTAGTATACTTAAGCCACAAGTTTTAAATTTCTAATAAAAGTTTTTTTAATATGTGATTATTTTTTTAATTTCTTAAACTATGTGTTAAAGCGGTCATATAAAATGAAAGGAAATGAGTATCTTATGACTTGCGTTTATCATTTTCTCACTCTAATGTTTTGAATTGCAGTTGAATAATTTTTACTTCATTTTGCATTATATATATATATATATATATATATATATATAAAATCTTATCAAGGATTTTTCTTTTTTCTTTTCTGCTTCTCTTTCCTTCTATTCACAAGTCATATGCGGATCGAAGGTTACAGGTTCACGTGAACAACTTAATAACTTTTGTGTAAACCCTTATATTTATAAAAAATATTCGTTAAAAGTATAAGGATACTTAGCTTGAAAAATTCAATTATCATATATATTAACTTGAAATTATTGTAAGAATCCATAAACTTAAAATTTTAGATCCGCCTCAAGCTAACGTCGTCCGACATATCTCAACAGAAAACAAACAAAAAAAAAAAATCTCCCACTGTAAAGTTATTTAGGATTATCCACGAGACGAACCACCGAAAGCGGCCGGAAATGAAAAAGAAAACGAGATGAGCGGGTCCAGACATGCATAAAACTCCGGCAACATTAGTAGAGAATTTTTACACTGAGAAGATTGAGATATGGGAGATTGTTGATTTACCTCCTGAGAAGAAGATTGTGGGACATCAAAGTATAAATAGTGATACACAGTGAAATTCTAACCAAGCGAAGAATTCGTGAAAAACTCAATATTAGAACACTTAGTACTATTTCTCAAAATTGTTTTACATTTCCCGTACAAATACAAAAAAGAATCCCAAGCTTCTACTAGGAGACCAATAGCTAGCAAAAATAAGAAAAGTAAGGAAAAGTGAGTTAGGTTGGACCACTTCAGTTATCCACACACATCTTGACCTTCGATCAGAGTGAACTTTAACTAGGTTGAATCATAATTCGTTTAATATATTTTGACCCGTCCAAATTAAATGTGATTCAACCCGTTCATGTGTCACCTATAGTTGAGAAGATGAAGAAAGTGGAACAGCGAGGTGGGTCGGTTTCTGGTCACCAGCCATGATAACGACGATCTTTGGAGTCATCTCCACACTCCCACTTGTCTTGTGATCAGAATATGCAGATTTCTCGTCGTCAGTTGCCGTGGAAGACGACCGTTTACGATAGGAACAAACGAGGAAGAGAAGTGCTACGGCAATGAGTGTTAACGTTAATGCTAAACTTCCAAAAAGGTAAGGAAGCGGAGATCTCCAATGCAACAATGAAGTACTACCATTTGAGCCCATAGTACTACCATTGGAGATGGAGGTTGAGTTTGTGGCTACAGCCCTCATGATTATAATCTTCTCAGCTCTCTCAGTCTCTCTATATATATGTTGAAACTGTGTTATAGCTGAAATAAAAATCTTGAATTGTGTTGAGTTTTATAGAGGTAGTACTGCTGTACAAGCACTGTGACAGTGTGACTTATATATTAAATTGCTAAAATGGCACTAGGCTCCAAAACGATTCTCCTGTTGCTTTGCAAATTGCACGACAAAATTATAATTTTGTTTATTGAGTTATGATATTTCCAGGAAAGTAATTCTGGACCCTTTTGGTTTCGCTTTTCAAAAGGTAGATAAATTTCCGAGGGGCATGATTTTATTTAGTACCTTTTCATTGCTAGCTGCTACTGTTGTTTATTATTTTGTTCTTTAAAACCATATATTTGTGGAAGGAAGGGACGCTTTATTCATAACATGAGTATATTGCAGGACAGGAGGAAAATAGTATTGGCACAAAGTGTTTGCCACTAACTAATACAAAAGGAGAGAACATGATCATATATACAAAAGGACACTGATCGTAAAATGTTTCATTGGAGAAAAATAGTTTGTGACGGAAAAAAAAGGTCATTACGTAGCTATTTTTTCACGAAGATTTGAGTTTTTTTTTTTTTTTTTTTTTTTGTGTGTGTGTGTGTAAGAAAAAGGACTTTCAATAAAAAAAAGTGCCTCATTACCATTCTTTACAAAAAAAAAAAGGTTTTTGAAGTACTTTCTGAAAATATTTTGTTTTGAAAAATGTAAGCAAGATCTTTGAAAATATTTTTAAAAAGCTTTATTATAAGCAAACAGATGTGGCCTTGGGGAATATACCACTTGAAAATAGGGTGTTTTTGTATTAAATAAACCAAGGGAATTTTTTGATAAGTAGTAATAAACCATTGGGCTTTGGAAACACCATTGTCTTAAATGCAAAACCAAAAATATAGAATCTGAAGTTTGTCGAACTCGTAATTTAATTAGCTGTAAATGCGCCCTTGTAATCTTAGTTAATGTGGACAGAAGCTATCACAGCCACCAGACAGTTGATGATCCCAACAGTGTTCAAAAACCTTACGTCTAATTATAATGTTTTCCCCTTTTTCCAATTTCCACTTCAAAAACATTGCGTTTCCGAGCCACCGCATCCCACCAACTCCATCATAGATGCTAATCATACATTTGGAGACTTGACGTCTAGGATTAAAATAAATTAAACGAAACATTCTCATATATTGATATTGTGATCAAGCTTATAAATATTTGATATTCTTATATTATACTCCTTCCGTCACATTTATGTGATCATGTTTGTTTTCAAACGGATTCAAACAACATAGAATATATGCTTACTCGTAAAATGATACAGTTGAATTTATACATAGTTTCTAGACAAGTGAATTGATTTTATCCTGAAATAATATAATAATTGAAGAAATACACAATACTTAGCCTTAGAATGTAGATGGAATAACAAAGATGATGATTCCGTGAATACGGTTTTCGAACACCGTAATGATGAGATCTAAAAGTAAGAAAATAAAATTGTATAAAGCTTTGTAATATAGTATATGTTCTTGCCAGAAAATTCGTGTCCTTTACAATGGTAACTGAGCTCACTATTTATAGCTATGCTTGGGGAAAGAGGTCCTAGGATCGTGCCCTCCTTTAATGCCAATTATGAGGGTCATTGATGAAGATGTAACGTTAAGCATAAATGTCAAATTCTCTGTAACGGACCGTCGCTCTTAATGCTGTAGAATATTCCTTAGTAAATGCTATCGGGCGCAGAGCATTTAATACACTTTTATGAACGTTATTCGTTCTGGTGACAAGCGCAGTAGCTGCGTTTAGTCCTCAACCATTCCATCTTGTATTCCACGTGTCCTCCTTTTAGTCAGCCACATGTCATATCATATTTTACCCTATACAGATAGTGCCTCTGCTTTTCGGTGACATAACTTTGTGTTACCGGTAAGTTGGTAGAGACACCTTTTTGGCGGAAATTACTATAATTCCCTCCGAAGGTCTCTAACAGTTGATTAAATGCACGTCTCTCCGTATTTAATGCCCCGAACACCCGTCATCCCATGATTCAACACAACTTTTATCGATTATCGAGGTAATCATGGCCATGAATTTAGCCGCCAAAATTTTACTTATACGCAACTTTCTTTTCCTTAGCATTTCACAATTGCTTGAGCTTCTAATTTGCATCCTTGTTTTTCATCCTTTTTCTGACTTTCTCCAAACATAAACTTTTTACCTTCTTCTTTTCTAATGGCTTATTCCTCCAACTGTGGTGGTCCTACAAAGAATAAGAACAAAACCGAGTATTCCGTTCCTCCAACAGTGGATTCCATCATCCTAAGAAGGCTTAGCACTTCGAAGGATTTTGATGAGAAATTTTCTACTGCTAACCCTCGTACATGGGCTGTTAGTAGGTACCCTTCTTCCATTCGCCTTTCCAGTATTCTTGTTGTGAAGGAGGGTTGCCGCTACAATGAGTTGGAAATTATCGCTCTTGATCTATCGAAGCAAGTGACCCTTCCCAAGGAAGGTTTTACATACTTTTTCACGTATGCCTTTACTATGGGTGCGTTTTCTTAGAACGGAGAGCTTGATTCCGTGATTGCGGAGTTTTGCCTTCGCTACCAGGTAAGTTTGTCACAGGTAAGTCCTTCAGTGTGGAGGACGATCGCCTGCCTCCGACGCTTGTGCCTAAAAACTAGAGAGGAGCTAACCTTAGCTCATGTGATGAATCTCTATTCCCCCAAAATCTTTCGAGGGGGAATGATAAACCTTTGCAAGCGTGTCCACCATGCTTTGATGTCTAGTATGGATGATGACAACAACCATGGATGGATGGAATGGTTCGTTGCAGTTACCACCAATGACATCATTCCGATAATTACTTTATCCTTTCCGGTTGCTTGGAACCGCACTCGTAAGTTCTTTGTGTAATATTCTTCTTACCAGATATTCTTCTATGGCCGTATCATCTCTTCATGCTCCGTATGTTTCAACAACTTGATGGATCCCACCAGTGGTGGAAGGTTTGAACTGGTGGGTTCAGAAGATTTTGAACATCATAACGCCCGAAACTCATTCGTGGAAAGAACTAGCCCTTAAGTACGGGTGGAAGGCCAAAAATCATGGTAACTCTAATTTACCTTGCTTTCATTTTTGTGTATGAAGAACTTGGTTGAACCCTTCTGACTTTGTTCATGGAATTAGGTCTACCTGCAGGCTCTGTTGTTGTCCCCGATGAGGATGTTCTGGTTGATCTTGCTGATGCAATGAGGTTGCTTCAGGAAGCACTTACTCGAACAGGTATCTCCGGGCCTGTTTCGGGTGCAAACATTTCTTTACGGAGTCCCCGGCTGGAGGATAAACAAACACAGAGAAGACACTCTTCCACGGCCGGGGAAAAGAATAAAGGGCAAAGCTCTCCGGTGGCGATGATGATTGGTCCTCCTTCTGGGCCGGTCGTAGATACCATGATGATTGATGACGATGAAGAAGTTGTTGATGAGGGATCTTCCTTACAAAGAAGGCGACGATCCTCATCATCTCAACAGGATGCTTAACCTGTTGAGAGAGTTGCACCAACTGAAGACGACATCTCAGCACTTTGGGGAGAATCTGATTTAGTAGAATTTGCCAACTCCCGCTTCTGGGCCCCAATTGCTGTAACCGGTGCTGCAAGGCTGAGTACCGGATCCCTGCCTTCTTTGGTTGGCAAGCATCAAACAACCAGCACTGCATTGGATGCAGCTGCTTCTCACTCTTCAACTCCATCATCTTCATCTCCACCTTTACCAACACCAGCAACTGCTACATCATTTCTATCTTCGTCTACTTTTCCGCCAGCGGTTGCTACACCATCTCCATCGGCCGCACCAGAACATGGAGAAGGTGTTTCTCTTCCACAGTCCCTAGTTCATGGGATTTTGGGGCAAAATTATGTTGCTCCTTCTGAAGATCCACAAAGGAGGAGGAACATCACTCTTTCACTCTCTATCGGGTACAACTTGCTATCACGACCGGTGGAGCTTGATAATTGCCTAAAGTCTTTGGCTTGAGAAAAAGACTGGGAAAAGATTTAGACACTCTCAGAAAAGTGTTTGTTGAACAGTGCTATGCATAATGCCATAGTGGTACGTTCCTTCCTTCCTCTGTTATTTCTTCTACTTTGAACAAATGCATTCTAAAATTTACCTCTTCTTATTTTATAGGCCAACTTTCTTGCTTCTGAGGGCCTTCAAAGATTGATTCGCGAGAAGAAAGAACTTACTTTGAACGGGATCAGTTTTTGGCAGATCAGGACCAGACTATTCTCCGCCTCTCGGAACTAGAAACCAGAGTTGCTGAGACCATTGTTTTAGAGGCTCATTTGCAGCAAAGCGAGCAAGAAGTGGTAACCCTTAGCCAAGAAATTGGGCCGCTGAGGATTTGATTTGATGAGGCCAAGGCCAAATGGGCAGAAGTCCAGAATGTCATTCTTGCTGCAATCGACCGCGAGGCTGCCTCCGCTAAAAGAGTGATTAACTTGGAAGTAGCCTTGAACTCCAAAAGTGAAGAGCTTGCTGCAGTGGAGGCGAAACATGCCCAGCTGGAAGAGAAGTACAGGAAAACTATTGAGCATAATATGCTCTTTAGTTCAACTGTCCGTGAGCTCAACGTCAACCTCCAATCTGCTAGATCCGCCAGGGAAAACCTTTCCGCCGAGGTTACCCAACTCGAAGAAGAACTTAAGCGTCGAGCGGCTTCCCTCATTGTTGAAAAAAATTATTCCATGTATAGCATGAGGAGAAAAACCTTGGAAGAGGCCAAAGATGGTAATGTGGCCGAGCGCCTATGAGCAAGCCAGCATGGCCGAGATACAAAGCCTAGTATGGCCGAGCGCCTATGAGCGAGCCTACTACAGACCTCAACATGTGACAACTCTTTTAAAGGAGGTATTAAAAGAGAGAGTCGCCACCTAACGGATTAAGGAGCGTTAGGGAACCTATTTTGCAAATAACTCTAGATTAACCAGTTCGTGTCACCAAAGATCGGGTAAGGGCTCAAATTATCTCGAGGAAAAGGTATTAGGCACTCCTCAAATTATATGAATTAATCTAAGCAAAAGAGAAAAGACAAAATTGGGCAAATAAATAAAATGATTGATTTTAAAACTACACTAGCTCATCATCTTTAAGCTAGTTTTATCTCTTTGACATGCCTTTGTGGTTCTGTTGATTTTAGAAGCTTATTAATCACCTCATTGAACTCATGACTGCTAATGTAAGCATGCCCTAAGCCGGTTGGATCTTTGTATCATTTTATGTATATTCTGAGATTGTTATACACTTAGCTTAAGCTATAAGGTATGGATAAGATTTATTATTCATTACTGGAAAATACTTTAAAAATATTTATTGTAAATTATTAAGTATAAATAAATTATTTTAAAAGGGGAGGAATTTGATAATTTTAGTATGGTTGAACTCGTGTTGAAATGGGTGATCGGATTTCGTGAAAAGTTTGCCGGATTCCGAGAGGCGAGTATCGCGTTGACTTTTGTTGACTTTTTGGAACAAATTTTTAAGTCGATATATATATATATATATATATATATATATATATATATATATATATATATTAATTATTAGTTATTATTTATTTAAAATATATTTATATAAGTTAAATAAAACCAACCGAAGTCGGTCGGTTTAGTCATTAAATTAATATTTTAAAATTATAATACCGACCGAATTCGATCGGTATTTGTGAAGTCAAATGGTCAAATATTTTTTTAACATTAAAGTATATATATGTATATATCAATTAATTATTATTTATTTATATAAATTAAATAAAATCGATTGAAGTCGGTTCAATAAAGTACCGAGCGAAGAACTTCAGTATACTTATAGATGCCCAGAGGGACATCTTGTTAAGCTCTGTATATGTTCACAAAGTGAGGCCTAGAGGTGGGGATTGTGGGATGGTGATCGGAAGCCATAAGCCCTCAATCTCGAATTTTGGAGTATGTGAAGACTAGGAAATGTGATTTTGGTGGGTTTGAAGCAAATGGTAGGAGATGTAGATCTCCCATTGGGTGGTTCGAGATTGGGGAAGCAGAGTTGATAGGGCCAGACCTCGTGCATCAGGCTATGAAAAACGTTAAGAATGAGTTTGTTGCTAACACATGTTTATATCACCATGTCGACCCATACGACATTGTGGGGAGATGACTTAGCCGATCTAGTGGTGATCGGACACTATGCCATGCACTATAATCAACCACGCTCAATGGTAGTGTACATACTCTAGAGGGGTTCATACAGCCCAAGCGCTATAATTCGCACGGACTTCTCACATGCTATAATATCAATATCAAGATCCGCACGGACAACTCACGTGCTATAGTGTCAATATCCTTACAAAATAACTATGCGGGCCACATAATGGCCGCAGAGTGAGGTAGTCATTTGGGCCATTTTTGGATGTCCTTTCGCGGTCCATTATGCGACCGCAAAACTATTTCGCTGGCCGCAAACTGATCGCAGAACCAACATGGAAATTTTATATATATATATATATATATATATATATAATAAAAGAGAAAGTAAAATTTAAATTTATACTTAATATTAAAGTAACAATAAAAAGTAATAATAATGACTTTTGTTACAAATTCATAAAAGAATTATTCTAGTTAAATTTTATTGAGCTTTAATTATAAAATTAATAATAAGATATTTAGCTAAGCGTTTTACCAATTTAAATATAACAAAAAAATTATATGCGTAGAGGAGGAATTGCAAAATGTCAATGGTAAAATAGTGTTCGAATGGGAATCAGAATACTGGAAGTCTTGCTCCTTTAAGGAAAAACACTTGTGAGCGGTTGGATAATCTTTGGTTCGATCGCAAGTTTCGTTTCCAGTTAGGAACTTTGCCATCGAGCCAAAGATTATCTAACCATCAGGCGGACTTCCAGGATTGGGAGGAGGTGGATTTCTAGGACTCGGAGGAGGCGGGTTTGGAGGATTTTCATGAGGAGGAACTCGTGGAGGAGTATATGGTGGATATTGTGGCAGAGCATATCCGGATAGTGAATATGTCATGACCGCGGCCGCAAAATTCTGCTGCTGTCCGCACTCTTATGTGCGGTCCGCGCCCCTCCTTCGCCTCAGCACCCAAAAATTTACAGTCTGCGCTCCCAGAAATGGCAGAACAATATTAGAGTGTTGAAATGTCCGGACTCGCTCAAAACTCACCCCGAAACTCATCCGGAACCTCCCAGACAGAAACCATATATGAATTTCAATCATAAAACACGCTACGGACCTGCTCGCGCACTCAAAACACTGAAAAGAGGTCATCTTATGTGTGCAAAATATATTAAGTTAAAGTCTTGGGAATATTAAATTGGATAATTTTTGGTATATATTTAATTATATATTTGCCATGCCTCAAATATGAGGTCCTGCAAAGATTGATTCTGGATAAACAAGAACTTTCTTTTTAGCGGGATCGACTTTTGGCTGATAGAAACCAGCTCGCCGAGCGTCTCAAAGTGCTGGAGGAAAAACTTGCACAGATGAGCGAGTTTGAGGCTCGGTTACAACAAATTGAGCAAGATAAAATGGCCCATAGACAAGAGGCTGCCCAATTTCATGAAGATCTCAGAGAGGTTAAGGCTAAGGCTAAGTGGGTCGAGCTTTAGGATACTGTAAGCGCTGCTGCCGAGCGCGAGTCTGCCTTCGAGGAACAAGTTAATAACTTGAAGTCTAACTTATGCTCCAAAACCGAGGAGACCAATACTGTCGAGGAGAAGAGGGCCAAAATGGAAGAG